>NC_066396.1:56585167-57955397 GCF_013377495.2 Cygnus atratus | reverse complement strand
ACTTTGCTATTCCTGTGCTACGTGTACCCTCTAGTGGGCACTGTTTTTAAACATTCAACACCCTTTCTCATCTTACAGTAAATGCAGGGCCCACAATAAGCAAAAGCTTTTATTAAATACATAGTTATCTATTTGTCTTAAGTATTCAGCTCTGTTTTCCTTCTAATCATACAACAGCTGACCATAACCTATAAGGAGTTTTACTTAAGGTATTTAACACCTTATGCCTGATAATTACAGTGCTTGTTGTGCAGGTAGTGTGTGCTTCCATAATAATTGCTATAATCAAGGATACTCATGCCACCCTCTACATGAACATGATACTTACTTAAACTATAATCAATAAGTTCTTAATCACTTGAAATCTCAAAACCCTATCCATTTGGTCGAGGACACACTGCAATATCCCTTAGCTTACGCACAATTTTAAACATGTTTTGCACCAATACCACCAATCGAATATGATTTTCTCTGGATTTTCTGATGTAAACTAGAACACAAAATAATGAAAAGCAGGATGTCACAAAGGGGTGGGGGGGGGGAAGTATTGCCTTAAATACTAGTTGTAAGCACATTCAAGATTATAAATAGAAAAAGACAACAAATTCAAATTACTGCTTCCCAAGTACATGATAGGTATTCAGAGCAAATAGGTTGTTATCACAAATGAGAGAAAAAGGTGAAAGTCTTAAAGAGGGTTAAAAGCATACCTACATATGCATGTTAAAAAGTTGGTCTTAGTGCTCTTGTCTCAGATTAGATGCACATGGATGGTAGATTCAAGTAAAACAGAGAGAAGATTATATCTGATTAACTTCTACTAAAGATTTTAAGTAGTTGTGCTGTCTGCTGTTAATTTATACTAAACATGACATAAAGGCCTAGTCTCTTAGAGTAGCGTGCATACTCAAAATCAAAAGCTGACAGACATATGCATACTTGGCACGTCCTGAGTGAAAAAAGATTTTACTGGGTGTCTTTTTTTTAATGCTATTAGCAGATTCTCAGATAATCCGACCATGAATTACATGCAATTGTTTTTGTAAATGTATTTCATTTAGCGACATGCTGCATTTGAACTGTTTCCAAAATAGAATTAATCCCATTCTTTGTTTTGAATAAATCTGTGTTCCCATAATAATTGATTGCAACATCATCTTTGTAATAGTTAAAATAGATTACCATTTGTCCTGGTTTCAGGTAGGACAGAGTTAATTTTCCTCCTAGTAGCTGGTAGGGTGCTATGTTTTGGATTAGAATGAGAAGAGCGCTGATAACATGCTGATGTTTTAATTGTTGTAGAGCAGTGCTTACACCAAGCCAAGGACTTTTCAGCTTCTCGCTCTGTCCTGCTAGCGAGCAGGCTAGGGATGCAGCAGGAGCTGGGAGGGGACAGACCCAGGACAGCTGACCCAAACTGGCCAAAGGGGTATTCCATACCATCTGACGTCATGCTGAACAATATATAGGGGTGGCTAGCCGGGGTGGGGGGGGCCGGCTGCTTGGGGATAGGCTGGGCATCGGTCAACGCGTGGTGAGCAATTGCATTGTGCATCACTTATTTCGTACACATTATTACTATTAATACTATTATTATTGTTATTATTATTGTTATTATTGTTATTATTTTTCCTGTCTTAATAAACTGTCTTTATCTCAACTCACAGACTTCACTTTCCCGTTTCTCTCCCCCATCCCGGAGAGGGAGGGGGGAGGGTGAGCGAACGGCTGTGTGGTGTTTGGCTGCCAGCCGGGCTAAACCACAACACCATTGAACCAATATTTATCAACTCAAGCATTTATATAGAATTTACAGAAAGGGGCCTTATCCTTGGTTGCTGTAAGTATCATATTTTCCCAGAAGCCTATTTTAATTTATAAGTAGAATACACTACACTGAACAGTGTTAAACGAGAATGAAGCAAAACTTTAGTAACGAGGATAGGATTAATTGGTTTTGTAGCATGTAGCATGCATCTTATGCAGTTTAGGCCAATTTTCTTTATTTAGATCCTCACCTAGAAAAGTTGGTCATCTACTTAGTCAAATACCAGGACTCTGCCCTTTATGTGAAATCAGTATGGATGCACAGATTGGCATCTGTTTTGCCTGTACTTAACCATACTGCAGTGGAATAAATTGGTGTCTAAAATTTAAACACTGAGGACTGGAAGGAAAGTACCCTCCCCACGTAGTTATTTGCTGCTTGTTAGATACCAGTTAAGTGCAGGTTAAAAAGACATTTTTTAACACTTTTGAATTTAACTGCAGTTTATTAAAAAATGGAATAGAATTCTAGAACGGTTTTGATGGGAAGGGATTATCTATTCTAATCCCACTGCCATGGGCAAGGGCACCTTTCACTAGGTCAGGGTGCTCAAAGTCCCACCCAAACGGACTTTGAACAGTTCCAGTGATGGGACATCCACAACTTTTCTGGGCAACCTGCTCTAACCACCTGGCAACCATCTAAACATCCCCATCATGAAAAATTTCTTCCTTATATCCATTGTAAATCTACCCTCTTTCAGTTTAAAAACATTTCACTGTGTCCTGCCAATACACAACTCGGTAAAAAACTTCTTTGTCCATCTTTCTTATAAGCCCCTTTTATAGGTTGAAAGGCCACAATAAGGTCACCATGCCCTTTTCTTTTGCAGGTTCACCGCCCCAACTCTCTCAGCGTGTCTTCATAGGAGAGGTGTTCCAGCCCTCTGATCATCCTTGTGTCCCTCCTCTGGACCCATTCTAATAGGTTCATGTCCTTTTCTTAAGAGGGGCTTTCAGTGCATTCATCTCCCAGTATGTACAGATATTGGGGATTGCCCTGACCGCAGTACAGGACCTTGCACTTGGTTTTGTTGATCTTCATCAGGTTCACATGAACCTACTTCTCATACCCACCAAGGTCTGGATGGCATTCCCTCCCTCTAAACGGTCAATTGCACCACTCACCTCAGTGTCATCAGCTGACTTACTGTAGGCACTGTAGGGCTGCAACTCAATCTCACTATATATTTAATTAATTATCATATCAAATAGTATCAGTCTGAATATGGACCCCTGTGGCAAACCACTTGATACTGGTTTCCATTTGGACATTTAGCCATTAACTGTAACTCTTTGGATGCCCCCAACCATCCAATTCCTTATGCATCAATCAAATACATATCTTCAATTTACAGGCAAGAATGTTCTGAGGAACATTTCTGATGCTCACCTGAACATGAGCCAGCATTGTGCCCAGGTGGCCAATAAGGCCAACAGCATCCTGACTTGTATCATAAACAGTGTAGCCAGCAGGACCAGGGAGGTGATCGTCCCCTTGTACTCAGCTCTGGTGGCCACACCTTGAGTACTGCGTTCAGTTTTGGGATCCTCACTACAAGAAAGACATCAAGGCCCTGAAGGGTGTCCAGAGAAGGGCTACGAAGCTGGTGAAGGTCCTGAAACACAAGTCCTACAAGATGCAGCTGAGGGAACTGGGGTTGTTTAGTCTGGAGAAGAGGAAGCTCAGGAGAGCTCTCTATAACTGCCTGAAAGGAAGTTGTAGGGAACAGAGAGTCAGCTTCTTCTTGCAGACAGCTAGCAACAGGACAAGAGGGAATGGCCTCAAGTTGCACCAGGGGATGTTCAGGTTGGAAACTGGGAGAAATGTCTTCTCAGAAAGAGTGGTTAGGTATTGGAACGGGTTGCCCAGGGAGGTGGAGGAGTGACTGTCCCTGGGAGTGTTTATGGAAAGGTTGGACATGGTGCTCAGGGACATGGTTTAGTGAGTAATATTGGTGGTAGGGGGATGGTTGGGCCAGATGATCTTAGAGGTCTTTTCAAACCTTCATCATTCTATGATTCTATGATTAAATGAGGGACCGTATCAAAGGCCTTACCAAAGTCCAGGTAGATTACATCAATTCCTTGTCCACTGATTCAGTCACTCCATTGTAGAAAGCTACTAGATTAGTGAGGCACAATTTGCCATTGGAAACCTGGCCTCAAATGAAAAATTCAAAAGAGATGACAAACCTAAAATGGAACTGCTTGCAGTATGCTACAAGTAATGAAAAAGTAAAGAAAAGGACATGGACAGGTTTTCGATAAGAAAGGAAAGGAAAATCTTCAAAATACAGACCATATAAATAGTTTGCTTTCACAAAATTATCAACTTCTGTTTTGTTTTTTTTTTCGTTTGGTTGGTTGGTTGGTTTTTGTTTGGTTTTTTTTTTGGTGGCCTGTTGATGAACTCCACAGTACAGTGTCTTCAGTGCAGCAATATCCGTGAAGTGACAGGACTACTGAAACACAAGTATAAAGGATAGAAACAGGAGGTGAGTTTTGTTGTTGTTGTTGTTGTTGTTTTTTCTTGTGAATGTAATGCAGTTTGAGATTCCTAAACAGAAGGCTTTAAAAACTCCAGTTTGCTATTCAATTTTCTGTGCACAGGTTGTAATCTTCTTACCAGTCTTCATTTCATGGGCATTCTATTTTCAAGGAAATCACTTTGTGAAGGACCTTTAAAGGGGTACATGCCACATCCCCTGCATTTGTAACTTTTTTTGACAATATGTCCTCCCCTGCCCTTAGAGTTTCAAATGGGGTATTATCACCACTAGTAAAACTGACAACAGATCTTCACTCAGAATACGGTAATCTCTTCCTATATCATCACAACACTATATCATCAGTTAATATAATCTTGTATACTGTGTCAAAAATATGAAGTGTAATAAAGAAAAGAAAATTGAAAGCTTGCAAATACTTCTATTGTCTTCACTTTTTTTTTTAAGACAGTTATTTGCACAGAATTCGACCATTATTCACAAGGATTTTTAAAAATTCATTTGATACATTCTGCTTGTATTATGCATGTCTCTTTTCTAGTTGAAAAATGCATTTAAAAGTGTTTGCCTGGTAATGTCAGTGCTTAACTTTTATTTTTTATTTTTGATAAAATAAGCTGTAATATCAAACATTTCCCATTCGCTCTCATTTATGAATATTACCAAACAAGAGACTCAGCTGCCCCAAATCCCAATGTCCTCTTAAACTGATGCAGAAAACCATGTGGCAGACCCATTAGGTTACTTCCTTGGAGACTGCCACACAGAGCACAGTGAACTTGCAGAGTCTATGCAAAAATGCCTTATGCAGTTGCAGGAGGAGTCATTGTGAGACACTATGTTCCAGCACCTTCACTCTTCCCACAGTTTCTAAACTTTGTTGCCGGCAAAGGCTGAGTGGTGTGGGTAGAGGATGAAGAAAACCCTTGTCCCAGATTAAGCTGAAGGTTAGACAATTAACAAAATGAGGCCCTCAAGCCATTCAGCAATCACTGCTGCTAGGGGAAAACAGAGTCTCAAGAAAAGAGCAAAACATCCTCCACAAGAAGTGCTGGTCTCCAAGAATCGAAGAGCAAAACATCCTCCACAAGAAGTGCTGGTCTCCAAGAATCATGGTGGCAACAATCCAGATAAGAAAAGGAACCAGCAATTTGCAGATGGAGGGCAAATGCAACTTGAATAGTTTGGGGGCTTCTGTCCCAGAACTTCCCATTTATCATTCAGCATCCCAGTAGAGGAGTCTGCTTAGGTGCTGTTCATGCTGCCTCTGGAATGACACCAAGGCCTGTGTTTTAAAATGTCTGTCCTTGCTTTCAGCATGAAGAAGATGAGACATTGGCACAATGGAATACCAAAATAGAGGAGAAAAACTCTATTGATAGATACCAAAACAGAGGAGAGGAAGGGATTTTTTACTTGCCAGTTAGGTGGTACTCTTTGTCTAGTTTTCCAAGAGGTCTGATGAGACAGCAATAGTTGCAAAATAAGTTTTCACCAACAGATGTTGTAATTGTGTATTGTATGTACTATTGTTACCCATTTTCTGCTTCAAATCAAATGGACCCCATATCTCTCATTATGAGAATCTAGCTCAGTATGTCGGAAAGATATGTCAACAATGAAACCTTAGATAAGTTAGTGCCCACGAAAATTTCTTCTAGTGTTTTAAAATTCTATCAAGTGACCCCTTCTGTGCTTGCCATCCTATACTACTGCCAGAAGAAGGAATTCTGCTGAAAGAAAATTAATGTCATTGCTAGCATAAAGATATTTTGTATGACAGAATGGCTAAAAGTTCAGAATTGAACACAATACACAAATGATATTTAGTTGATATCTGCCTTATTACTCTAAATTACTAAGGTAATTAGAAGAAAAGGGGGGGGAAGGAGGAGGTGGAGTGATTTTACACAGGTTTCACATCATTATCCCATGAGCATACACACAAGTTAAGCTTCTGAGTCTTTATTATTTCCTGTTTACTTTTTCTTCCTTAATTTTTCATCACATAGTGGGGAAAGAATAGGCCTCAGTGTGATTTGGTCCATTCTGTAAAAAGTAGTAGCTTTTCAGAGACCAGAATCCAGAGATCCTGGATCTCAGGCTTCATTCCTCAGATAAACTATGAAATGCAGTATGAGGAAAAGAAGGTAGGATGCATAAGAAGGTAGGTGGTCACATTAAGACAAAAACTGCAAGAAGTCTGGGTACAGAAAATGCCTGCTGTCTAAAAAGAGCATGCAAGTACTAGGAAGAAGTGAATACTATATCAATGATGACTGTAGGGAGTACAAATAATTCAAATAAAAGGACAAAACATTAATTTAAAAGTGTTAAAAGGGAGAGAAAACACTGATTTCTGAAACACATAAGAGTTTTGCATCATTTGCACCAAACACAACACAACTCAGCCAGCTGAGTTCTTTTTGTCAGCCAAGACAACTGAGAATGTATTAGAGGGTGCAATCCTGCACTGGCAGAATGTAAACCCAGAGGACCACATGGGTTTTTTTCCATTTGCATTTTTCTGTGAGCCTGTAGAAACCTGTTGTAACAGGTTAGGCCTTGAGATAGCCAAGTAAAACAAACCTTAATTAGGGTTAAATAGGCCTTCATCCTGAGTTTTATAAATTCTCAAATGAAAGATATTTGCTAAAATAATGTAACACAAACTATGTTCTGTTTAACTTGGCTACTAGGATGATTAATCTTTGATGTTAAACAGCACTCTACTGCTTATCATTATTATTTTATGAGGATATCTTAGTAATTGGTGTTAGTGTATTTGCAGAATCATGGAAAATAGACCATATATATATATATGTATATATGTATGTGTATATATATATATATATATATATACGTGTATTTATTTATTTATTTACTATTTTTTAAGGAAACTACAGATTTTACCAATAGGGAAGGAAATTTAATCCAGGATGTGTAAGATTTCAGATTTCTGGGTCTGAAGCATTTTTTTGTTGCATCTTAGCAAGACAGTTGTGCAAGTAAAACTAGACATTTAAAATAACATTTTCTTTTGTCCTCCAAAGGAGAAAAAGGATTATCTATGCAGGTTTTTACAGAACAGATCTCGAGTCTCATTTTCACACTAATGCATTTTCAAATTTATAACAAAGAGGAAAGAATAAACAGTTAAGCCAGGCATTTAACAATACTCTTACACACCTGCCAACAATTAAATGCTTTAATTAAAAAACACAGGAGAATGTACAAAAGCATAACCTTTTCCACAATCACAGCATGGCTGGGAGAGAAAGCTTTCTCATTATGTTTACGTACATCAGTTCTTAACAGTTAAGCACAGGTGATTAAGCTAGAATATGAGGTAATACTCTTATCCTATTTAAGTTCCCTCACTCATATTGTTTAAGGAAAAATCAATTTATTGTATTATTATTACTCATAAGGAATCTAAAAAGAGAATGTTTCAGACAAAAAAAAAAAAATGCAGCCTGTGCCATACAAAATTTGGTATTGAATACAACATCCTGAGAACATAGATCAGTAAAGAGGATGGACTGGATGGACTAGGAGGTCAGCTATCCCTTTTGGTTCCATGTCTTGAGAGGTGGATAAATGGGGAGGAAGAGGATTGTGTAGATTAGACAGTGTATTGAATGAGAAAAGGGATCAAGCTGAAAGAACTAGGTTGTCCACGGACAATTAAAGAAAAAGTAAGAATGAAGAGGAATGTAAGCATGATACAAGGAAGGGGCAGCACCGATTCAAAATTAAATGAGACTATACATGGAGACAGTTTATGAAAGTAAGGAAACCCCTACATATAGGAACTGTAAATGAAACAAGAGCTTGAGTGCAAACACACAAGACAAAAAGAACTGAGGCAATCAATAATCTGCTCTTCTCACCAGAATGGTAGGAGACACACCATCTGTCCATGTGTCTCTAAGTCTACCACCGGGAAGCATGTGAAGCTCTAGACTTCTGCTTAGCTGCCTGCTGAGCTAGCAGCAGTTTGAATTGTCTTTTGCAGTAAAAGGAATTCTTAATATATCATCCAGGTAACAGTTTCTACTGCCAGAGGAAGTCTAGCTTGGAAGCATAGTCTACTGCTTGGATAAGCAACTTAGATCCATTGACATAATACAATTAAGCAAAGGCTGTGAAAAGTGTAGCAGAAGCTAGTGATGAGCAGCATACCAGTTATATTTTTCACTTTGCAATACTTTTATCAGCATGACAAAATGAGGTCTTTCACTTAGATAGCATGATATGAAAATTTTCTCAACGTTGATTAAGTATGGCCACATTACTCACGGAAAGGAAAACTGTAAACGAGTTATTTGAGTTGTACCCCCCCCAAAAAAGCAATAAGCTTTTACAGACCACCATTTTGTTACTGCTTCACACAAGGCAGAAAAAAAAATCAGCACAAATATTTTAGAAAGGCTTTATTTCTTCAGTGTATTCTGTGCCTTCACAATTGAAACCAAGAGCCTGTAATTACCATGATTCTGAGATCTCAGAAGGGCAAAGATTATAACTCCTTTTAAAAGCAGCAATAACTTTCTTACATATGAGGATATCTATTCCAAAATTTAACCACCCATCCTCTATATGTTCCCCACTTCAAAGCTCCTAGTTCTGATTGCTGCCAAAAATAAGTCCACGCTTTCAATTTCCACATGCTTAATTTTTTCTCTGAGACCACTTAGAATTGTAAATGAAAATCTACAACATTACAGTGTGTGGTATTATATGTGAAAAAGACCAAGTCTGTGTAATCTCCTTTGCATATTGATTTTACCAATCCAGAATTCTCTTTTACATTTCTGGGGTTTCTTATCATTTAATCAGTCAAGTGAAAAGAAATAAAACACCAGTTTGGGGACTTTCTTAAGAGTCTGAAACATTGCCTTATTTGAAATGTATTTATTTTATTTATGGTTATAAATTTTATCTCTCTCTTCAAATTAAGCACAAGCAGAAGTGGAAAAGTTGAATTTTCCAGAGTTTTGAAAGAGATGAACCACTCCTGCTCTGTTAAAAAATATTTAGGAAAAAAGTTAATCTATTAATTTCTGATTATTTTCCCTATAATTTCTTATTAAAAGGGATGCAGAATATTGTATTGATCTCTGTTTTTTTTTTTTTTTTTACAGTGGTTAATTTCTTGTTACACTGCATAACTCAAAAGAGGGAATTATTTCCAAAATATATACAAAAGAGAGATTTATTGTCTGTTTATGTGACAGCAATATGCCTTCAAAAAGGTAACGTAAAAGAATTTACAATTTTCAGCATAAGGATTCATCAAGAAGCTGCTATCAAAGTGATTCCTGACTTGGTACTTCCTGATAAAAAGAAAATTTAAATTAAAAAAAAAAAAAAGAGGGGAGGGGAAGGGGAGAGAGAGAGAAGAAAGGGGATGAGAAAGAAAGAGAGAGAAAGGAAAGAGAAAAAGACAGAGAAACAGAGAAAGAGAGAGAAAGAGAGAGAGAGAGAGAGAAAGAGAGAGAGAGAGAAAGAAAGAGAGAAAAAGAGAGAGAGAAAGAGAGAGAGAAAGAGAGAGAAAGAGAAACAGAAAGAGAGAGAAAGAGAGAGAGAGAGAGAGAGAAAAAGAGTGAGAGAGAAAGAGAGAGAAAGAGAAACAGAAAGAGAGACAGAAAGAGAGAGAGAAAGAGAGACAGAGAAAGAGAGAGAAAGAGAGAGAGAGAAAGAGAGACAGAGAAAGAGAGAGAGAGAGAAAGAGAGAAGGAGAAAGAGTGAAAGAGAGAAAGAGAGAGAGAGAAAGAGAGAAAGAGAGAAAGAGAGAGAAAGAGAGAGAAAGAGAGAGAGAGAAAGAAAGAAAGAAAGAAAGAAAGAAAGAAAGAAAGAAAGAAAAAGGAAAGAAAGAAAGAAAGAAAGAAAGAAAGAAAGAAAGAAAGAAAGAAAGAAAGAAAAAGGAAGAAAGGAAGGAAGGAAGGAAGGAGGGAAGGAAGGAAGGAAGGAAGGAAGGAAGAAAGGAAGAAAGGAAAAGAAAGAAAGGAAGAAAGAAAGTAAGAAAGAAAGAAAGAAAAAGAAAGAAAGAAAGAAAAGAAAGAAAGAAAGAAAAGAAAGAAAGAAAGAAAGAAAGAAAGAAAGAAAGAAAGAAAAAGAGAAAGAAAGAAAGAAAGAAAGAAAGAAAGAAAGAAAGAAAGAAAGAAAGAAAGAAGAAAGAAAGAAAGAAAGAAAGAAAGAAAGAAAGAAAGAAAGAAAGAAAGAAAAAGAAAGAAAGAGAAAGAAAAAGGAAGAAAGAGAAAGAAAAAGGAAGGAAGGAAGGAAGGAAGGAAGGAAGGAAGGAAGGAGGGAAGGAAGGGAAAGAAAGAAAGAAAGAAAGAAAGAAAGAAAGAAAGAAAGAAAGAAAGAAAGAAAGAAAAAGAAAAAGAAAAAGTCTGCTAGATACTAGTATTTGTCTAGGATCAACAAACTGAGGCTGATAAATAATGTCTTCGATTAAGACACTGTTCATTCTCAGTCAAAGCATATATGAAGCAGAAGTCAGAGGGTTAGCTACCCTTCTCTTGAAAGAGACAAGTATGAAATATGCCTTCTATCAATACATGTGCAGAAACTAATTGTTATACCATGTGATTATTTAAAAAAACACGAAATTTTTTTCCCCAGTCTTCAAATTAGGAAAAAATACTTTCAGATTTTTCCAACTACTAATCTGAAAAAATATTTGAATTTGCCAACAAATAACAATTCATTTCATTGATTGCAACTGAAAGGAAAAAGTTCCACTTCTCTGCAAGTCATTGTTCCATGCATAGACTAAAATCTAAGGAGAAGAAATAAAATGTTTATCAGTATTTCAGAAAAAGTTCTGTGTAATTTTCAAGTTAAAATAAATAAATAAATAAATAAAAATCAACTGCTTGGATACTGTTCCGCTTTATTTTCAATGACAATTCAGCTTCATCAGAAAATTCCCAAACAGCCCCAGTCAGAGCACTGATGCATGTGGAAAGTTCATACTAATTCTTAGCAAGGACTGATCTATTCCACAGGACTATTGGTTTGCCAAAGCTCATCCCCCCAACAGTCTCTGGCCAACAACACAGACTGCAGCACTGTACACTTGGTTTTATGTCCATACACTGCTGCTTCATTTTAACCGTGGCTCTATGAAATCAATGCATTCACATCAAAATAGTTTTAAATAGAAAACCTGGTGTAGCATAACAATAAGTATGTTTTTTGTAGGTATCTAAGGATGACTGAAAATAAAGCCATTAAAACAGACTCTTTATATCCTCTGTAGGGGCAGAAATAGTGTTTATGTTCTATACCACTGCAAAAGTAGTTAAAATATCTGGACATATTTCACGCTCAGCAGTAGGAAAGGGTCAGTCTGCTTTTAAAGTATAATAGGTTTTAGTCATCTGTGGCACATTGTTCTGGGGCAAAAGGAAACGCAGAGAACAGCACCATTAAAACTGAGTTACTATGGCATGCATTAAGCAGAAGTGATCAATAAATACATTGATACACAATAATCACTCTAGAAATGGATCATTATCCTTTACTACTTAGATCGTATATAGGCAACATAAGGAAGTACAATATAGCATGTCATGAAAATACTAGAGATGAGTAATTGTGCATGTAGAGAGGGAGTTCACTTTCTTATTTCAGTTACACTGCCAGTCTGATACATGATGAATCTCATAAACCACTGTCCTGGTTTCAGCTAGGACAGAGTTAATTTTCCTCCTAGTAGCTGGTAGGGTGCTGTGTTTTGGATTAGGATGAGAAGAGCGCTGATAACATGCTGATGTCTTAATTGTTGTAGAGCAGTGCTTACACCAAGCCAAGGACTTTTCAGCTTCTCGCTCTGTCCTGCTAGCGAGCAGACTAGGGATGCAGCAGGAGCTGGGAGGGGACAGACCCAGGACAGCTGACCCAAACTGGCCAAAGGGGTATTCCATACCATCTGACGTCACGCTGAACAATATATAGGGGTGGCTAGCCGGGGTGGGGGGGCCGGCTGCTCGGGGATAGGCTGGGCATCGGTCAACGGGTGGTGAGCAATTGCATTGTGCATCACTTATTTCATACACATTATTATTATTAATACTATTATTATTATTATTGTTGTTATTATTATTTTCCTGTCTTAATAAACTGTCTTTATCTCAACTCACAGGCTTCACTTTCCCGTTTCTCTCCCCCATCCCGGAGAGGGAGGGGGGAGGGTGAGCGAACGGCTGTGTGGTGTTTGGCTGCCAGCCGGGCTAAACCACAACAGTCCATTTGGCGCCCAACGTGGGGCTCGAAGGGTTGAGATATCGACAGATTTGACCAGAGTGTGTTAAACTAAAATTGGTATAAGTATTCGACCTGCTTAATAGTTGCTAGTCACAATGTTGATTGCCTTAATCTCAAGTCTGCTGTGCCTGTTTCCCAAATTGAGTTTTATAGCACGTTACTTTCTGTATGTGCTCCCTGTCGTGCTGTTTATCCTTTCCGGGCCCTGGTTTAGGATTGTTATGGTACTGTGTGGTGTAACGATGGCTTATGAAATGATGAGATTTCTGGTCATGACTCTAACCTGGTATTTGTACTCAGCACTGTCGTCGACTCTATACTTCGGAAACCATATCTCAGAAACTATTAGCAATTACACCTCTTGCCTTTTTTCATCAGGGAGTCAATCTGTGGAGGGGACAGGGGAAGATATTTTTTCCTACCTGTTCACTCTCCCTTCCTCCTTCACCACCCTCTTATCCCCCGAGCTAGTTACGGTAGCTCTCCAAGATGTTGAATATCCTTGGGATACTCAGACCAGCATGTTCTTGTTGTTATGTCTCCTGAACGCACTTCAGGTTTTGTTTAAGGTTAAACAACTACTTAGGAATCTCATCCAGAGATCTGTCTTGAGGCGGGATATTTGCGAGTGGCAGGGAGTGTGGGAGGATGTGGGCAGGTTTCTAGGGCAGTGGGCACCTCCAGTGTTTTGGACATTCACCCCTGAACAACTGCAAAATCCTAAAAAACTGGTAGAATGCTTGAAAAAAAGGTGTCATGACTCTGGCAGTTCCAAAGTGACACAAATCACTGCAGCGTGCTGGGGTCTGGCTTGTGCCTATCGAGCTGCAATTGATGCTACTATTAACCTAGTGACAGGCCCTGCAGCCGTTCCAGTTCCAGCTCCTGCAGCCGTTCCAGTTCCAGATCCCGCAGCCACTCCAGCCCCTGCAGCTGCTCCAGCTCCTGCAGCCGCTCCCACTCCTGTGGCTGGGTCAGAGAAATGAACTGTAGCAGTGCAAGTTGTCCCTGCAGAGAGTATTCCAACCCCTGTGGCAGACCCTGTGGCTGGGTCAGAGAAGCGAACTGTAGCAGTGCAAGTTGCCCCTGTAGACAAGGTGATAAAATGATATAGAGACTCAGGTTGTTTAGAACGCAGACAGTCTTCTGCTAGGTCTAGGTATGGAGAAGACAGGGCTGGGCCATCAAATGTGCAGGAGGATGAAGATGAGGATGAGGATGTCGAAAAATCAACAGTAACTACTCGAACCCTATACCAGCGTGAGCTACGAGATGTGCGAAAAGATTTTGGTCGCTGTATAGGTGAGCAGCTTGTCACCTGGCTGCTCTGGTGCTGGGACACCAGAGCCAATGGTGTGGAATTAGAGGGCAGGGAAGCCAGGCGGCTGGGATCCCTTGCTAGAGATGCAGGCATTGACAAAGCAATTGGAGATGGAGCACGATCTCACAGCCTCTGGAAGCGTCTCCTGTTAGCTGTGAAGGAAAGGTATCCCTTCAAGGAAGAACTTGTATGTCTACCAGTCAAGTGGACCACCATGGAGAAGGGAATTCAGTACCTGAGGGAATTAGCCGTACGGGAAGTAATTTATAAGGACCTAGACGACGCACAAACGTCCACAGATCCAGATGAAGTCCAGTGTACTCGACCCATGTGGCGGAAGTTTGTACGGAGTGCACCATCATCATATGCCAGCTCATTGGCAATAATGGCCTGGAAAGAGGATGAGGAACCCACAGTGGATGAAGTGGCTAAACAACTCCGGCAGTACGAAGGAAATCTCTCCTCTTCCCTACAGGCCTGAGTCTCGGCTGTGGAGAAACTCTCTGAAGAGTTCCACCAACTAAAAGAGAATTTATCTTCCCCCCCACCTGAATGAACCAGTGGCCACCAACTAAAAGAGAATACTTTGGAGAAACTTTTTGAAGAGGTCCACCAACTTAAAGAGAGTGTATTTTCTTCCCCACCTGTACAAACCAGTGTCTCGGCTATTAGGGGTAAACGTTCATCCGTGCAAAGAAGACAATATGGTGGGTACACACCCCGCGCCACCCTGTGGTTTTACCTACGTGACCATGGAGAGGACATGAGAAAATGGGATGGAAAATCTACTGAGACCCTAGAGGCACGGGTACGTGAGTTGCAAAAGAAAACAATCGGGAGAAAGGGGTTCTCTGAAAAGTTTGCTGCTCCAACTTCCAGCAGGCAGTCCTTTAAACACAGAAACGAAGATTCTGACCAGGACTAGAGGGGCCCTGCCTCCAGCCAGGGGGAGGAAAGGGACAATCGAGTTTATTGGACTGTGTGGATTCGATGGCCTGGCACGTCTGACGCACAGAAGTATAAGGCTCTAGTAGACACCGGTGCACAATGTACTCTAATGCCATCCAGCTGTAAAGGGCCAGAGCCCATCTGTATTTATGGCGTGACAGGGGGATCCCAGCAGTTAACTGTATTGGAGGCTGAAGTGAGTCTAACTGGAAATGAGTGGCAAAAGCACCATATTGTGACTGGCCCGGATGCTCCGTGCATCCTTGGCATAGACTATCTTAGAAGAGGATATTTCAAGGACCCAAAAGGGTTCCGCTGGGCTTTTGGCATAGCTGCCTTAGAGACAGAGGACATTAAACAGTTGTCTACCTTGCCCGGTCTCTCAGAGGACCCTTCTGTTGTGGGGTTGCTGAGGGTTGAAGAACAGCAAGTGCCAATCGCTACCACAACTGTGCACCGGCGGCAATATTGCACCAACCTGAGACTCCCTGATTCCCATCCATGAGCTAATTTGTCACCTGGAGAGCCAAGGAGTGATCAGCAAGACTCATTCACCTTTTAATAGTCCCATATGGCCAGTGCGAGAGTCTAATGGTGAGTGGAGACTAACAGCGGACTATCGTGGCCTGAACGAAGTCACGCCACCACTGAGTGCTGCAGTGCCGGACAGGCTAGAACTCCAGTATGAACTGGAATCAAAGGCAGCCAAGTGGTATGCCACAATTGATATTGCTAATGCATTTTTCTCCATCCCTCTAGCAGCAGAGTGCAGGCCACAGTTTGCTTTCACTTGGAGGGGAGTCCAATATACTTGGAATCGGCTGCCCCAGGGGTGGAAACATAGCCCTACCATTTGCCATGGACTGATCCAGTCTGCGCTGGAGCAGGGGGAGGCTCCTGAACACCTGCAGGACATCGATGACATCCTTGTGTGGGGTGACAATGCAGAGGAAGTTTTCGAGAAGGGGAAGAAAATAGTCCAAATCCTTCTGAAGGCCGGTTTTGCCATAAAACAAAATAAAGTTAAAGGACCTGCACGAGAGATCCAGTTTTTAGGAATAAAATGGCAAGATGGACGTCGTCAAATCCCAATGGATGTGATCAACAAAATAACAGCTATGTCTCCACTAACTAGCAAAAAGGAGACACAAACTTTCCTAGGTGTCGTGGGGTTTTGGAGAATGCATATTCCAAATTACAGTCTGATTGTAAACCCACTCTACCAAGTAACCTTGTAAGAAGAATGCTTTTGAATGGGGCCCTGAGCAACGACAAGCCTTTGAACAAATTAAACAGGAAATAGTTCATGCAGTAGCCCTTGGGCCAGTCCGAACAGGACCAGAGGTAAAGAATGTGCTCTACACCACAGCCGGGGAGAATGGTCCCACCTGGAGCCTCTGGCAGAAAGAACCTGGGGAAACTCGAGGTCGACCCCTGGGGTTTTGGAGTCGGGGATACAGAGGATCTGAGGCCCGCTGTACTCCAACTGAAAAGGAGATATTGGCAGCATATGAAGGAATTCGATCTGCTTTGGAAGTGGTCGGTACTGAAGCGCAGCTCCTCCTGGCACCCCGACTGCCGGTACTGGGTTGGATGTTCAAAGGAAGGGTCCCCTCTACACATCATGCAACTGATGCTACATGGAGCAAGTGGGTTGCACTGATTGCTCAGCAGGCTCGAATAGGAAACCCCAGTCGCCCAGGAATCTTGGAAGTGATTATGGACTGGCCAGAAGGCAAATACTTTGGGATATCATCAGAGGAGGAGGTGGTCCGTGCTGAAGAAGCCCCACTGTACAACAAGCTACCAGAAAATGAGAAGAAATATGCCCTGTTCACTGATGGGTCCTGTCGTATTGTGAGAAGGCATTGGAGATGGAAAGCGGCTGTATGGAGTCCTACACGACAAGTTGCAGAAGCTGCTGAGGGAGAAGGTGAATCGAGTCAGTTTGCAGAAGTGAAAGCCATTGAGCTGGCCTTAGATATTGCTGAACGAGAAAAGTGGCCAGTTCTCTATCTCTATACTGATTCATGGATGGTAGCAAATGCCCTGTGGGAGTGGTTACAGCAATGGAAGCAGAACAACTGGGAACGCAGGGGCAAACCCATCTGGGCTGCTGCATTGTGGCAAGCTATTGCTGCCCGCGTAGAGAACCTGGTTGTAAGGGTACGCCATGTAGATGCTCATGTGCCCAAGAATCGGGCTACTGAAGAACATCAGAACAACCATCAGGTGGATCAGGCTGCTAAGATTGAAGTGGCTCAGGTGGAGCTGGACTGGCAACATAAAGGTGAATTATTTATAGCCCGATGGGCCCATGACACCTCAGGCCATCAAGGTAGAGATGCAACATACAGATGGGCTCGTGATCGAGGGGTGGACCTGACCATGGACACTATAGCACAGGTTATTCATGATTGTGAAACATGTGCTGCAATTAAACAAGCCGAACGGTCAAAGCCTCTTTGGTATGGAGGACGATGGCTGAAATACAAATATGGAGAGGCCTGGCAGATTGATTACATCACACTCCCTCAAACCCGCAACGGCAAGCGCCACGTACTTACAATGGTGGAAGCAACCACCAGACGGCTGGAAACATATCCTGTGCCCCATGCCACCGCCCGGAACACTATCCTGGGCCTTGAAAAGCAAGTCCTATGGCAACATGGCACCCCAGAAAGAATTGAGTCAGACAATGGGACTCATTTCCGAAACAACCTTATAGACACTTGGGCCACAGAACATGGTATTGAGTGGGTGTATCACATCCCCTATCATGCACCAGCCTCCGGGAAAGTTGAACGATACAATGGACTGTTAAAGACTACACTGAAAGCAATGGGTGCTGGGACATTCAAAAATTGGGATACACATTTGGCAAAGGCCACCTGGTTAGTCAATACTAGAGGATCTGCCAACCAAGCTGGACCTGCCCAATCAAACCTGTTACGCACTGTCGAAGGGGATAAAGTTCCTGTAGTGCACGTAAGAAACATGCTGGGTAAGACAGTCTGGGCTACTCCTGCCTCAGGAAAAGGCAAACCCATTCGTGGGATTGCTTTTGCTCAGGGACCTGGATGTACTTGGTGGGTAATGCAAAAGAATGGGGAGGTCCGGTGTGTACCTCAAGGGGACCTAATACTGGGCGAGAATAGCCCATGAGTTGAATTGTAGTATGTTAATTATTATTTAATACTGTATGTCATCACTACCATGATTGCTATATATCATAGATGAAAATGGTGATTAATTAGAATGTATTGGAAAGAGTGTAACCTGAGCATGACATAAATGGTATGGAATAAGGGGTGGATATCTGTCCTGGTTTCAGTTAGGACAGAGTTAATTTTCCTCCTAGTAGCTGGTAGGGTGCTATGTTTTGGATTAGGATGAGAAGAGCGCTGATAACATGCTGATGTCTTAATTGTTGTAGAGCAGTGCTTACACCAAGCCAAGGACTTTTCAGCTTCTTGCTCTGTCCTGCTAGCGAGCAGACTAGGGATGCGGCAGGAGCTGGGAGGGGACAGACCCAGGACAGCTGACCCAAACTGGCCAAAGGGGTATTCCATACCATCTGACGTCATGCTGAACAATATATAGGGGTGGCTAGCCGGGGTGGGGGGGCCAGCTGCTTGGGGATAGGCTGGGCATCGGTCAACGGGTGGTGAGCAATTGCATTGTGCATCACTTATTTCATACACATTATTATTATTAATACTATTATTATTATTATTGTTGTTATTATTATTTTCCTGTCTTAATAAACTGTCTTTATCTCAACTCACAGGCTTCACTTTCCCGTTTCTCTGCCCCATCCCAGAGAGGGAGGGGGGAGGGTGAGCAAACGGCTGTGTGGTGTTTAGCTGCCAGCTGGGTTAAACCACAACATTTGGTTAATATCACTTCGCAAGTACCCTGCCTGGAGTGAGAGTTAATGCTTGCTGTGTGAATAGACTTGGCATATATTAGCTATTGACACAGAAATCACCTGTGACATTGGTTTGTATTTTTGAGGAACTGTAAAGTGATCAGTTGTGCTGCATAGGACTAGCCAACATGAAGTACCAAGGCCAATTCCTTCTCAAATTTTGCATATGTCAATCTCCCTGCCATTTACCTGTCCGTTTTTGATAAGCTGTGGACTGATAAGTAATTGGCAGAATTCTATTGTACTTGTCCAATGTAGTGTCTAACAACACAAGCCTCTTTTCTGTCACTGATAGTGTGCTGTCTAGGAGCATGTAAAGGTTCCAGTGAGATGATAAGGAAATTGGGGAGATATGTTCTTCCTACTTTCAGTATTGCATGCTTTTCTAAGTTCAACTGAACTTTTTTTCACAGAGATTGCTCTTTTCCTTCCTCCCTTCTTTCCCCACAGAAAACTCCATCTTGTTATATAGGAAACTCTGTGGGGTTTATATTACCCAAAATAGCTAGAAATAGCCAACCGCTCGTATCTCATCTAGTCTATCATTCTGCCAAGGTAACATGTTCCTTACAGCATATTTTCTTGTGTTTTGTTCAACCTAATTTCACAAGTCCTAAGCAATGAGGGTTCTACCTCTTTTTGCAGGAGACAATTCCCCAATTTAATAGATTTCACTGTCACCAGGAGTGAGATCTTTCCACAACAGATTAAAATGACCAAAAATCTTAACCACCTTCCACACTAAATGTCAGCCCCATCTGTCTGCCACAGCTTTTCTGCAGTAACAAAAAAGAGCATTGAAATCAATAGATGAGTGGCACAATGAAGAAATCTACATGCACAGGAAAGGATGCACTGAAAGAGACAAAACATCGACTATATTCAGACTAATGCTGATTTGATTGATTTGATCAGTTTCCTCCCTCCCCCCCCCCGCCCCGCCCCCAACCATTTTTTTCCTCTTTTCATTGTCAAGCCTTTTGATGCCATGGTGGTGACTGTAGTTCAAATAGCTAGCTCGATGAGAGAGAGAGAGAGAGCCAGGAAGTCATAATAATGAAACTGGTTTCTATAACAACAGATGGAGTACCAGCTATGAATGGATCCAATGCAGGTTATCTGCAGAAAGAACCCTGATTTTCCACCCTTTTGAATTGTCACTGCATTACATATGAGTAAGTGCTAAATGGAAGAACACTTAATACAGAAGCAGTAGAAAAAAATTAACTCTTTAAAAGATAACGAGTTTTGTAATGCTTAACACAAAGCTTATTTACTCTGTGTTGTTTTATCAGCATTGTGCTGGCATTGTGCTGTGTGCAAATTTACAGAAAAGAGCATTTACTGAGCCTTGAAAAAGGGGCAGTGGAAACAAAGAGGTGCTGAGGGTATGAAGGGATGGGGGGATAGTGGGTCCTAATTTTTTCTTCCAGTTTATTGTCTTTCTTAGCCTTAACTGTGTATGATGGGACAGAGGGAATGGTTAAAACATGAGAGACGTATAAACCTACAGTTTTATGATGTTTGCATACATATACATTACACGTCCATAAGAAATTTACACTCATATTGGACTAAGTTTCTGGTATTCTGATATAAATCTTGAGAAAGAAAAGAAGTTAGCAATGACCTTTTAAAAACCTGTTAAGATTAAATTTTAACTGTTTCCAAAGTCGCTAATTGAGTCAAGCCTTTTGATAAAGATATCAAAATCTATTTTATATTAAGAAATCTGAAATTATCATTGGGGGTGATTTCTTGCAGTTTTCTTTCTTTTTAACTGAACAGCACAGCTTTGGGATACTCAGCAGAGAACTCCCTGCTGACACAGAAAAGAGGGTTCATACTCCATGACTCCATTTCCTCCAAACTTTGAAAACCCAACAGCCATCATGCAGAGACATAAGTTCACAATCATAATATTCAGAATTAGTGAAATACTCCAGAATTAGCTGCAAAGTTTTTTCTGTTTTGTTGTTTTGTTTTGTTTTGTTTTGTTTGTGTTGCAGCGTAATGCCTTACATTTTCTTCTTATTTGAAATCTACTTCTACCACTTAAAGGACAAAAGCACTTTTTGAGGTGTTCTCTACATTTCGTTATTGCCCATGAGATGAAATAGCCTCCCTCTTTCTGTGACACTAATACAGATTTTTCATAACCACATGTGAAAACTGGTTGTGAGATTTCTTTCTCATGTCTAAAACAGAAAAACTGATACTTCTAACTACTGCTTTGAAATTGTCAGACTGGAAATGCCAAAGCCTCTAACTCTCTCCTGAGGTAGTGCTTCAGTACTTGTACTTTTTATACTATACTTTCCAAATCACAACTAGATTTTCAAAAACTTATTGAAGACAAGAGCAAGAAAGTTAAATCTTTCACTCTGTGTGTAGTTTAAGCTGTTAACAATCTCATTGCTCAGACTTTGCAGCATTCTTCCATTGACACCTTCTTACTCTCTTTGCCTTGTGTCTGAAACTAGACAGAGTCCATATTTTCTTCCTTGCACTGTGAGATTCTTATTACACACTTGGGAACCGTAAGAGAAACAAAGGAGCAGTTAATTATAAGTATTTGCAGACTAGTATGGAAAACTGTAAGGGTGAAAATAAAGCAATTCTGGGAGACCTCATATGAATAACTAGAAATCAAAAAACTCTGCGTATTCATTTACAGACTTATGCTTAGACAGTTCTGAGACAAATGCAGAAGGGAAATTAAGAGTTAACATAATGCATTGTCTATGCCAGCTTAACTTAATAAATATCAGTAACTCCTAAAAGTGTTTGAGGTAATTTGGTTAAGTCTTTAAGAGTTCTGAAGAAAAATCCACATAGCCACTGTCCAGCAGCCAGCTATCCTAGGCACAGAATTATCACTATCATCTCTGGAAGGCAAAGAAATGATATAAAAGTGGCAAGAAATCATATTATTATTATTATTATTATTATTATTATTATTATTATTAAATTCTGACAAGGACTATCTATCTACTGGAGGTTGTTATGTTTAGGAATTGTGTAAGAAATTTTGTTAGTTGCAGTTTGGGTATTTTTTTCAATTCTCTTGGTGTTCAAACACCAACTAGTTTTCTGAAGATTGGTGTTGCAATTATATTCCAAAATTTCCTTCAGGGTTATTTCAATAATTGCTTAAACTATAATATTAATTTAAAATAATAGGCTGGAGGGCTGATAAACAAATGCATGTGCAGAAATATATGACAATAATTTGTAAAGGTTTGCAACTGTCAACATTAGGAAGCATTTTTAACTTTAAGGATTTATTGTTTTGTCTTTGTCTCTCACTCCATCACTCTTTCTGCTCTGCTACATTAAGACAGAGCAAGTTGTAAACGGAATAATGTGAAGACAGAGGAAAGAGATTGGCATTTTAGCCAATCTAACTTGGTGAGTCTTCTCTACCAAGCCCATCATCACAATCACTATGAGATCTCCACAGGTGTGCGTCTTTTGGGGACTTTTATCACTGCTGCAGGTAAGCTGGTGACGTTCTAAAAAGTCCACATTGTTAGCATTGCTGGAGTTTCCTTGCTTTAAGTGTACTGTAAGCTTTGAGCAATAATACAGGACTATTCCTCTTTTCCTCTTGGCAGTAAATATTTCCCCTGACAAGTGAGAATGAAACAGTCCAGGTGTACTCTAACAGAGGAATCAAATAATTTGTTTGTGTTGGTTGCACTTATTGGTACTTTTATTTTGACATTTGCTTTCAACTGGGTGGGAAAATTGAAGTTAAGCAGAAAAAAATAAGTACTAGAATAAGAAACTCAACCAAATCCAATAGTGGATTAAAGGTGAACTGAAGAGCAACTGAGATTGTGTATAAAATGTGGAGATAATGGGAAGCAGGAAAGATTGCAAGGGCCAAAGATTTGTGGCTACACTAGAAAAAGTCGTGCAAAATGATCTCTTGACCTGTGCATCAGCACACTGAATTATGATGTTCAGTCTGGATCTCAGACCCAGTGACTGAAGGAAAAAGGAGTCAAATTACCTGCATGACTGCACCTTTCAGTTTAACTGCTTACATGGGGAAGTAAGTAGTGTTTATATTAAAATACTCCCACTGTGCTGCAAATGAATAATATGTCTGGAGCAGGAACACCTAGATCACGTCACACAGGAACGCATCCAGGCAGGTTTTAAATGTCTCCGTAGAAGGAGACTCCAAAACCCCCTGGGCAGCCTGTTCCAGTGCTCTGTGAAGTCAAGTTAATCAACCTTGTCAGTTCTTTGCTAAGAGCAGCGGGTTTGTCACCTTCTGTGATTTCATTCCTTGTTTGTGCCTAAGATTTTTATGCTACTGCCCAACTACCAACAAGGGAGTTCTTATCTGCTTCTGATGCTGCATATTTTTCCTTTGAGTTGACAGTCATGCTTCCTGAGCATTTGGAAGGGTGCCCCATCTGTATTGTGCTTCCTCCAGCTGACAGCTTTTGGTACTTTTGCCTCCTATGTTAAAATACACTTTTTTATTATTAAAAAAAACAAACAAACAAACTCTTTGGTGATCACATTGTTCACATATTTATGTAAAATTGTATCTGGCTGTGCCATCATAGTGTTACAAAATACTTAAATACTACTGTTAGTTACACCATTCTAGTACACTTATATTCAGTTCAAGGCAAACAGTTCAAGGTAAATACAATATCTTGATACCAATCATATGTTGACATCACAGGCCTCAATTTTCATTTTATCTGACTTTAGAGAAGTAGGTTTAAGAATTTATAGGAGGAAAATTGGTCTGAAAGATTTATAAGAATTTGTAAGACTCAGATCTTATAACTGAGATCCAGTTTCTGCCATACTTTTTATGAGAAACATCAATGAATATTTGGATGAATAACTTGCAAAGAAACAAGAGCCAAGTTATCTTCCTCAGGACCATAATCTAAATTTTTTTGGATGTGAGTTATTTTATATTCACTCAAAATAACCCATGGGTGTAAAACTGCATAAAGTTAGTAGCCAGCTGAAATTTCACTTAAAGAATAACTTATAGAGTTAAATAAATCTATGTCTCATATCATTAGCTGAGTTGCATGTGAAGACCGATTTTGGAGCTGTGTAGAGCTGCGGTCCTTCTTTGATACCAGATGAGATTCAAAGGCTGCAAGAAAAGACGGTACAGCAGGAGAAGTGAAAGGACCGAAGCTATATCTACATATTAGAAAAAGAGCTGATGTTCCTGATATGCACCTTCACAGTGGTTGTTGTGGTTTAGCCCGGCTGGCAGCTGAACACCACACAGCCGTTTGCTCACCCTCCCCCCTCCCTCTCTGGGATGGGGCAGAGAAACGGGAAAGTGAAGCCTGTGAGTTGAGATAAAGACAGTTTATTAAGACAGGAAAATAATAATAACAACAATAATAATAATAATAGTATTAATAATAATAATGTGTATGAAATAAGTGATGCACAATGCAATTGCTCACCACCCGTTGACCGATGCCCAGCCTATCCCCAAGCAGCTGGCCCCCCCACCCCGGCTAGCCACCCCTATATATTGTTCAGCATGACGTCAGATGGTATGGAATACCCCTTTGGCCAGTTTGGGTCAGCTGTCCTGGGTCTGTCCCCTCCCAGCTCCTGCCGCATCCCTAGTCTGCTCGCTAGCAGGACAGAGCAAGAAGCTGAAAAGTCCTTGGCTTGGTGTAAGCACTGCTCTACAACAATTAAGACATCAGCATGTTATCAGCGCTCTTCTCATCCTAATCCAAAACATAGCACCCTACCAGCTACTAGGAGGAAAATTAACTCTGTCCTAACTGAAACCAGGACAGATATCCACCCCTTATTCCATACCATTTATGTCATGCTCAGGTTACACTCTTTCCAATACATTCTAATTAATCACCATTTTCATCTATGATATATAGCAATCATGGTAGTGATGACATACAGTATTAAATAATAATTAACATACTACAATTCAACTCATGGGCTATTCTCGCCCAGTATTAGGTCCCCTTGAGGTACACACCGGACCTCCCCATTCTTTTGCATTACCCACCAAGTACATCCAGGTCCCTGAGCAAAAGCAATCCCACGAATGGGTTTGCCTTTTCCTGAGGCAGGAGTAGCCCAGACTGTCTTACCCAGCATGTTTCTTACGTGCACTACAGGAACTTTATCCCCTTCGACAGTGCGTAACAGGTTTGATTGGGCAGGTCCAGCTCGGTTGGCAGATCCTCTAGTATTGACTAACCAGGTGGCCTTTGCCAAATGTGTATCCCAATTTTTGAATGTCCCAGCACCCATTGCTTTCAGTGTAGTCTTTAACAGTCCATTGTATCGTTCAACTTTCCCGGAGGCTGGTGCATGATAGGGGATGTGATACACCCACTCAATACCATGTTCTGTGGCCCAAGTGTCTATAAGGTTGTTTCGGAAATGAGTCCCATTGTCTGACTCAATTCTTTCTGGGGTGCCGTGTTGCCATAGGACTTGCTTTTCAAGGCCCAGGATAGTGTTCCGGGCGGTGGCATGGGGCACAGGATATGTTTCCAGCCGTCTGGTGGTTGCTTCCACCATTGTAAGTACGTGGCGCTTGCCGTTGCGGGTTTGAGGGAGTGTGATGTAATCAATCTGCCAGGCCTCTCCATATTTGTATTTCAGCCATCGTCCTCCATACCAAAGAGGCTTTGACCGTTCGGCTTGTTTAATTGCAGCACATGTTTCACAATCATGAATAACCTGTGCTATAGTGTCCATGGTCAGGTCCACCCCTCGATCACGAGCCCATCTGTATGTTGCATCTCTACCTTGATGGCCTGAGGTGTCATGGGCCCATCGGGCTATAAATAATTCACCTTTATGTTGCCAGTCCAGCTCCACCTGAGCCACTTCAATCTTAGCAGCCTGATCCACCTGATGGTTGTTCTGATGTTCTTCAGTAGCCCGATTCTTGGGCACATGAGCATCTACATGGCGTACCCTTACAACCAGGTTCTCTACGCGGGCAGCAATAGCTTGCCACAATGCAGCAGCCCAGATGGGTTTGCCCCTGCGTTCCCAGTTGTTCTGCTTCCATTGCTGTAACCACTCCCACAGGGCATTTGCTACCATCCATGAATCAGTATAGAGATAGAGAACTGGCCACTTTTCTCGTTCAGCAATATCTAAGGCCAGCTCAATGGCTTTCACTTCTGCAAACTGACTCGATTCACCTTCTCCCTCAGCAGCTTCTGCAACTTGTCGTGTAGGACTCCATACAGCCGCTTTCCATCTCCAATGCCTTCTCACAATACGACAGGACCCATCAGTGAACAGGGCATATTTCTTCTCATTTTCTGGTAGCTTGTTGTACAGTGGGGCTTCTTCAGCACGGACCACCTCCTCCTCTGATGATATCCCAAAGTATTTGCCTTCTGGCCAGTCCATAATCACTTCCAAGATTCCTGGGCGACTGGGGTTTCCTATTCGAGCCTGCTGAGCAATCAGTGCAACCCACTTGCTCCATGTAGCATCAGTTGCATGATGTGTAGAGGGGACCCTTCCTTTGAACATCCAACCCAGTACCGGCAGTCGGGGTGCCAGGAGGAGCTGCGCTTCAGTACCGACCACTTCCAAAGCAGATCGAATTCCTTCATATGCTGCCAATATCTCCTTTTCAGTTGGAGTACAGCGGGCCTCAGATCCTCTGTATCCCCGACTCCAAAACCCCAGGGGTCGACCTCGAGTTTCCCCAGGTTCTTTCTGCCAGAGGCTCCAGGTGGGACCATTCTCCCCGGCTGTGGTGTAGAGCACATTCTTTACCTCTGGTCCTGTTCGGACTGGCCCAAGGGCTACTGCATGAACTATTTCCTGTTTAATTTGTTCAAAGGCTTGTCGTTGCTCAGGGCCCCATTCAAAAGCATTCTTCTTACGGGTTACTTGGTAGAGTGGGTTTACATCAGACTGTAATTTGGAATATGCATTCCCCAAAACCCCACGACACCTAGGAAAGTTTGTGTTTCTTTTTTTTGTTAGTTGGTGGAGACATAGCTGCAGCTCCTGCTGCACCCCTAGCCTGCTCGCTGGCAGGACAGAGCGAGAAGCTGAAAAGTCCTTGGCTTGGCGTAAGCACTGCTCCACAACAATTAAAACATCAGCATGTTATCAGTGCTCTTCTCATCCTAATCCAAAACATAGCACCCTACCAGCTACTAGGAGGAAAATTAACTCTGTCCTAACTGAAACCAGGACACCAAAACAAGCAAAGTTTGTAGAAAATTGCTTTGAACAAAGATGTGTCTTTTTTTCATTGTATTTGTTCTAAGAATATTGCTCTGCAGTTTCATTGGATTCCTTAGAGAACACCAAATGGATTTCTGCTTTTATTGTTCACTAAAGCAGGAATCAGCCAATGCTCTCAATTCAGGATACATCAGTATCCTTTTTTTTCTTCTTCTTTTTTCCTTTTTTTTTTTTCCTTTTTATATTACATGTACCTAATGTTTAATGTTTCACATTTGGTATGACGCATTTCAAAACCATTTCTTTGGTGTCTTCTCATGACATATTTCTAAAATATCTTTCAGGTAATATTAAAAAATAACACACAGTGCAGTCTGAAATCATACATTTTTCAGTTCTTCGCACTACTATTTCAATATATTAAATATAATTGAAGAATTTTTTGCTGATGTGCATAGAAGTTCAGTAACACAACATTTTAACTTTAATAACTTTTTTGCACTTTATTAACTTTTTCAAAGAGCAGCAACAGATACAGGACTAATTTCCCTTGTACTAGTTTTATCTACCATAGGAATGTAATTTTAACACTCTTCACTTTTACATAGCATTTAATCATTAACACTAAACACTTTCAAAAGCTAATTTGTATAAAATAATTTATTTGCCAGAATTGGCTTCTTACTTCCAGAAAATTAGTGTGGTTTCTCTAAACAATATCACTTCAGTTCACCTCTTACACCCTCCCCCTCCTTTATTTTTTTTTTGTAATTTTGTAAGTTATGAAAGTTATTCAGTGTGACTTGTCACAGAATACTATCTCACTGATAAAGGTGTTGTTAACATTTTGACCACAGCTTTATAGAACCATTGTGTATCAATCTGTAGAAAGTATTCAATATTCAATATTCAAAACTTGGATTTTGCTAGCTAACTTACACTTCTGTGTAAGAAGAGAATTAACCATACTGACATGTACCTTAGTGTTGTGGTTTAGCCCGGCTGGCAGCCAAACACCACACAGCCGTTCGCTCACCCTCCCCCCTCCCTCTCCAGGATGGGGGAGAGAAACGGGAAAGCGAAGCCTGTGAGTTGAGATAAGGACAGTTTATTAAGACAGGGAAAATAATAACAATAATAATAATAATAATAATAATAGTAATAATGTGTACAAAGTGATGCACAATGCAATTGCTCACCACCCGTTGACCGATGCCCAGCCTATCCCCGAGCAGCCGCCCCCCCACCCCGGCTAGCCACCCCTATATATTGTTCAGCATGACGTCAGATGGTATGGAATACCCCTTTGGCCAGTTTGGGTCAGCTGTCCTGCGTCTGTCCCCTCCCAGCTCCTGCTGCACCCCCAGCCTGCTCGCTAGCAGGACAGAGCGAGAAGCTGAAAAGTCCTTGGCTTGGTGTAAGCATTGCTCTACAACAATTAAAACATCAGCATGTTATCAGCGCTCTTCTCATCCTAATCCAAAACATAGCACCCTGCCAGCTACTAGGAGGAAATTTAACTCTGTCCTACCTGAAACCAGGACACTTAGATGCTGGTCAGCTAAAGAAATTACTGTCAGCATACCCCAAATTTTCAGCTGTTCATACCTGAAATTTGGTTATTGCCTAACTAGCTTACACTAAACATCTGTCTGCTCTTATCCAGAAACATCTGTGCAGCAGAGGAGAAAGAAATCTGACATTTCTCTGTTTCCCATAGCCAAGGTGCAACAGTACCAGTAGCTATGGTCAGGCTGCTTAATGTTTGAAAGAATGCCCCTTTTTCACAGATGGAAAAAGCAGCCTGAAGCCAAATTGTCTGCTGGCTCCTGCCTTGCTTTTCCCAGGGAACAAGACAGCATATTGCAGGATAGCAAGGACGCAGAATAGGCACAGATCAAAGCTACCCGACTGCCACTGATGCAAGGCCTGTGAAAGACTGTATTTAAATTGACAGACTTTGAAAACCATAAGATTCCAGGGCTAAGGAAGCTGTGAGAACCAGAGTGCCGAAATAGTTCTCTAACATTCATCTTTGTCTGTTTTAGCAAGCAAAACTTGGAAACACAACCCTAAAAACTTCTTTCTTTTTTTTTTTTTTTTTCTAGACTACAAATGCTCTTCCTAAGGCCCTCGATAACAATGTCCTATACAATAGACAAAAACTTCCCTTACAGACGAACACAAAGAAAACATAAGTATGTATTTTCATAGAGGATTAAACTTTGTTTTTGGAGAGACGTTCATGCGAGTAAACGGAATCTCTTTTTGTTTGGTTGGTTTGGTTTGGTATCTTTTTTAAAGGAAACAAAAGGAGCACATAAGAACTACCACAGGGAATCTTGAAAAAAGAGTGAAACTTACATGAAATAATTTTTTGCTTTTGCCCCCTTCTAAACACCTATACAATTGCAACCTGCTTCTTTTATATCTTTGGTTATATTTTGCTTAAGATATACAAGCCATCTGGATCTCTACTGTGGTGTTCTAAAATAGCCTCTATGCTGATTCTTCATGTTAGGCAGAATGACTAGACGTCTGTTTCCCCACCTGACTTAACTGAGTCATTCTAACTTCTCTTGAATGTGGAAACAGCTATTGCTTACAACATCAGTAATATAGTTTCCAAACAACTTGTCATAATCTGCTCACAGAACCAGAAGGAAGGGACAAATATAAGCTTCATCGTCAAAGATTTTATAATAGCAACAGACAGTAGTGCAACTAGAATAGTGAGCAAAGTATCATGCTCTGTTACAAACATAGCAAAGCCTATATTTGGAGGTCTCATGTGTGCATTATAAAATATTTTTATGGTGAGTGTATTTAAGGTCAGCCAAATTTAAGCAGAAATGAAAACGCTGAAGAATAAACTTTTCAGTACCTTAGTTAACATTAGCCAGGATTCATAGTAAACTAACTATTTTATCTGCTAAAATGCTAGACTAGAATAGGATTTTTTAAATTTAATTAATTAATTTATTTATTTATTTATTTGGCATTAACTATGGTGTTGCAATATAAAGTAATGCTGCTTTCCCTCAGGTGACTTTGCACTTCTTTCCAAAGTAACACAACACCAGAAAGAGTTCAATTCCAGTGAAGTGTATTACTCCACCATCTATCCAGAAAACCAGTTATTTCAACTGTTCTTTCACATTCCAACTTTCTTTTTTTAATTCTAAAGTTATAGCATTAAACACCAGCTTTTTTTTTTTTTTTTCTTTTCATGTAAGCATCAGCCTGGCATGAGGGAAAAAAAATGCAGGGAAAAAAACTGCACAGGGGAAAAAATGCAGCAGAATATCTAGTTAATTTTTTAAGGACCTGTTAAGGACAGTTAAGGACCACACCAATAAAAGGACTCCTTGTGGTTGGGGTCTACTACAAGCCACGCAATCAAGGGGAGCCTGTGGATGAGGCATTCTTACTCCAACTACAAGAAGCATCACACTTGTACACTCTCATCCTGATGGGGGACTTCAACAACATGGATGTCTGCTGGGAAAGCTACACAACAGTCTGTAAGCAATCCATGAGACTCCTGGAGTGCATTGAGGATAAATTCCTGGTCCAGGTATTAGACAAACCAACCAGAGGAGAAGCATTACTAGACCCAGTGCTCACCAGTGTAGATGAATTTATTAAACAGGTCTAGATAGGAGGCAGCCTGGGCTGCAGTAACCATGCTCTGGTTGAGTCTGTGATCTCAAGGAATACAGGCCTGGCAAAGAGCAAAGTCAGGACCCTGAACTTCTGAAGAGCAAACTTCAAGTTATTTAAAGACCTAGTAGATGTGATACCCTGGAACACTGTCCTTAGGGACAAAGGAGCTGAACAGAGCTGGCAGCTCTTTAAGGATGTTTTCCTTAGAGCGCAAGAACTCCCCCTCCCCTTGCATAAAAAAGTGGGCAGGTAGGGCAGACGACCAGGATGGCTGAACAAGGAACTGCTAGTCAAACTGAGGTGTGAGAAGGAAATGCACAGGAAGTGGAAGCAGGGACACATGGCTTGGGAAGAGTACAGGGATGCTGCCCAGATGTGCAGGGATGGGATCAGGAAAGCCAAGGCACGGATGGAACTGAGCTTGGCAAGAGTTGCAAAGAATAACAAGAAGGGATGCTATAGACACATTTGTCAGAAAAGAAAGGCCAAGGAGAGCGTACCCCCTCTGATGGATGAGAAGGGTGAACTGGTAACAACAGACATGGAGAAGGCTGAGGTACTCAACAACTTCTTTACCTCAGTTTTCACTGACAGACAGGCTTCCCAAGTCTTTGTTTCCCTGAACCCATGGATGGAGGCTGGGGGAGCAAAGTCCCACCCACTGTAAGCGAAGAGCAGGTTCAAGACCACCCGATGAAGCAGAATGTGTACAAGTCTATGGAGAGTGATGACATGCATCCCAGTGTCCTGAGGAAACTGGCTGATGGACTTGCCAAGCCTCTCTCCATCATATTTGAAAAGTCCTGGCAGTCAGGCCAAGTCCCTGGTGACTGGAAAAAGGGTAACATCACTCCCACTTGTATAAAGGGTAGAAAGGAGGACCTGGGGAACTACAGACTGGTGACTCTCATCTCCGTGCCTGGCAAGATCATGGAAAAGATCCTCCTGGAAGCAATGTCAAGGCACATACAAGACAACAAGATAATCTGAAACAGCCAGCACGGCTTCAGCAAGGGTAAATCATGCCTGTCCAATCTGGTGGCCTTCTGTGAGGGAGTGACTGCATCAGTTGACAAGGGAATACCGACCAATGTCATCGACCTGGACTTCTGTAAGGTCTTTGACACAGTCCCACATGACAACCTGATCTCCAAATTGGAGAGCTATGGATTTGATGGGTGGACCATTCAGTGGATAAGGAGTTGGCTAGAAGGTTGCACACAGAGAGTGATGGTCAATGGCTCCATGTCCAGGCGGAGGCTGGTGATGCGTGGTGTACCTCTAGGGTCTGTCCTGGGACTGGTACTCTTTAATATCTTTATCAGTGACATAGACAGTGGGATTGAGTGCACCCTCAGCAAGTTTGCAGATGACATTAAGCTGAGTGGTGCAGATGATACAAGAGAAGGAAGGAATGCCATCTAAAGGGACCTGGACAAGCTTGAGAAGTGGGCCCACTTGAACCTAATGAGGTTTAACAAGGCAAAGTACAAGGTGGGCACCTGGGCAGAGGCAATCCCAGACATGAGGACAGACTGGGAGAAGAACTCATTGAGAGCTGCCCTGCAGAGAAGGACTTGGTGGTTCTGGTTTGACGTGAGCCAGCAGTGTGCGCTTACAACCCAGAATGCCAACTGCATCCTGGGCTGCATCAACAGAGGAGTGGCCAGCAGGTCGAAGGAGGTGATCGTCCCCCTCTACTCTGCCTTTGTGAGGCCCCACTTGGAGTACTGCATGGAGGTCTGGAGTCCCCAGCACAAGAAGGATGTGGAGCTGTTAGAACAGGTCAAGAAGAAGGACCACAAGGATGATCAAGGGTCTGGAGCACCCCTCCTATGAAGAAAGGCTGAGAGAGTTGGGGGTGTTCAGCCTGGAGAAGAGAAGGCTCCAGGATTACCTCATTGCAGTTTTTAAGTACTTAAAGGGGACTTACAAAAAAAATGTTGAACAACTTTTTTTTTTTTCTAGTTTAGCAGCAATCAAGAACAGTTTATATCCTATCATGCATGCCTGCAGCTAAGGCATGTAAATAACAACAATGGAAGATCAATAGTATATTACTGTTAAGACATCTCAGGCTAAAATAGTCTATAGAGTCCAATAACCACAATAAAATACAACTTTGTCCTTGATTGAAAATGTAGAACAAGGTGTATTTGCAGAAAATATAAATACATTCTGCTATCTCTGTCTTCTGCACAATTATATTTTTAATAGCTAATATAGCTGTATCCCAAGATATTTTAAATATGTGAAGAAAAAAAAAAAAGAAAAAAAAAAAGAAAAAAAAAAGAAAGGAATCCATCAAAAAAGAACCATGGAGGCAGAATCAAGAGATTTCAGGCTGAGATGTACCTCAAACACCCAAGCCTTCTGTGTTTGAATTTAAAACAACATTATCCAATTTATCATGATCTTGTAATTTATCAATATCACATGAGAGGTTATACAAAAGGCCATGTAAATATTTATTCGACCTGTAAATAATTGTGTCACCCTCACAGAGATGAAACTTTGCATTTCAGAAGGGTGGATCAATATCATAAATACACAATGCTAAAGGTAAGAAGCCAAGAACTGAAACTTCAAGGACTTCAACAGTGAAAAATGTTATTTGAACACAGTATTTTGTAAGCTACTTTTATACATTAAAATGTACCCTAAAAAAATGTTTTTTTCTTGGATTTCTTCCCACCTTCCTTATGCTCATCTCTAAATAACCAACTCATAAACTGTATGATTTCTACTATTTGCATTAGACACAAAGAATGCTCACCCTACCTCTGTTTCATGTCTTTTGACAAAGACAAAACTGAAAGGCCATAATAACACAAGCACTTCCCCACTGGCTTCCCAATCACTTAGTCAGCAGAAGACTTGCCCTTTTTACAAGAGAAATAGCTATCAGAAATTATATTGATCCTTTTAGTCCCTATTTAAGTTTTCTCCCTACATAGATATCTGCCAAAGCTACAAAAATTTTGTCAGTCTTGGTCTGAAATATCCTCCTCCTATGTGCAGTTTTTCTTTGGAAAGCATTACTTTAGCAAAACTTTTCCTGTCAAAACTTCCTTTACAACTGCCTGGGGACACAGAACAGCTTCTGACATATAAAGCCTCCAATGTGACTAGTTAGTCCCCTTATACTTAATCATCCTTCCCAGAGGATTTAGACTGTTTACCACTATTTTACAATACCTCAATTGCAAAATAAGTTCATAAAGATGACTGTGACCAATACTTCATTTTGCTTCTTATTTTTACACCTCCGTAACTATTTCTGTTCATCCACCTTTAGCTGATATCACTAGGTGTAAAGTTATTAAATGTTACTGGAAGAAATAGATTATGGCTCAAAGGCTTACTAGAAGTCTTTTTTCAGGAATTCCTACTAGTGGTACTGTCACTGACAGAGGTACAGGTACTAGACTGCAAAGCATTTTAGGTTGTCAGATAAAATGCCCATCATGACATTAAGGGATAGCAAGTTCTTGGAGGACCCTCTCTAGAATTCAAAAGCCCCAGAAAAATGCAAGTTGACTGAGAAGCTGAGATATGCTGAGATGCCTATGGAAATACCAGTTCTCCAGGAACCTGGGGATTACGCATAGCCCTGGAATCTACTGAAGTCTTTAAATGATTATGCTTATAACAGTAAATCATTTTAGACCTCAGCTAGCTGAGCACTCTTGCATATAAAATCATGAGTGCTGAAACTTGCGGAAGCATTAAATGACAGAAGTGCCAGACTACTTAATTCTCCAAATACCTTGTAAGACTTTACCCAGCCTAAGAGGATTCGTAATGCAGTACAAAAAATTTAAGTTTCAGAAAAATCTCTCTTTGACTGCTGTTCTCATTTTGTCTGCTACTCCTCAGCTGTGCACATGAAAGAATCAGAAAATCCACAGAATATAATCAGAGAGACTTGCAGGTTTCAATAACTTTGCAGCACCTAGAACACATCAGAATGACAAAATACATTAGAAGGTATGATAACGTGGTCTCCTGACCATCAGTCAAAGCATCCAGTAGTAGTAAAAAAAATGCAAACCTGATGACATTATTTACTCAGTTCCTTTATTGAGCCCATGACTGCCATGCAACTACAGAAGATGAGATTACGAAACTCCAAAAGAAACAAGTTAAAACCTTACATTTCTTTCAGGATAATATGTACAATAAGTAATAGAACAGGGTGCTTTATTATATTGCCAAGTGTCCTATGAGGAAGTGTATTTCTCTACATTCTACAACAGAATACGGTGCTGAAAAGCCTTTAAAACCAATGACTTTTATCTCCATGTGTAGAAAAGTATGGTAGTGCTGGACACAAGCTAAAAAGACTGATAAAACCAGTGAATTTGAGATCCAAAATCTGCCTGTTGTTATGCTGTATCATGCAGTGATACTCATTTTGTCAGCAGCAGCTTAGACATCTTATGTAGTCTTTCTACGCTCGTGTATCACAATGGATATATCTATTTTATCATATCCTGGATTCTACACAGGAGTGAAAGAAAAAAAAAAAAAAAACAGATAGGGACACACATATATGAGGAACCCTCCAACATCACAGGTAGAATAAATGCGTTGTAGTAACCCAGCATTGGACCATACCTGACCTGTCAAACACAGAAGTGCAAACCAAGATTTTCTTGGGGGGGGTGGAGGGGGGAGGAGGAAGAGAGAGAGAGAGAGACAAAGAGAGAGAGATTAGAAAATGATAGTTTAATGTAGATTGGCCTACTCTTCAGGCAGTAGCTATTGTGAAAATGACTACTCAGTGGCTGCTTCTATTCTGCTGTGCAAGAACAGTCTCAATGACAGACTTGAGGCCAAACTGAGTACCTCATTTCTTGTCCACAAGTATGCCCCCAAAAGCAGACTCAGGCTGAACCAGCTGTATATCGGAAGGATGTCTTTTCTGCCTTACAGCACTGCTCTGTGGATGATATCCAGCAGCTTAACTAAGGTCACTTACCTCTCTAAAATCATGTCTTGCAGCGAAAACTGTAACTACTGTCATTTTCCACCTATGGATAGGCTTTTCATCTTCAGAAAGATATGCATGTTCACCACAGAGGTAAATCAGATATGCTCAGTTATACAATAGATCTTACTTTCATTCAAAACATAAACGTGTTAAAATATTTTAAAAGAATATTCTCTCAATCTTCCAGGTACACCCCTCCATAAATAAATAAATAAATAAATAAATATTGAACAATTAACACAATTGATTTGATTTTGATTCCACTTCAGGAAAAGAAAGGAAGGCTATGTTTGATACTTCCTCAAAACTCACTTTAGAAAGGCAGAATGTAATTATTGCAATTGGAGTCTAGCCCCCGACACTAGAATTAATAAACCCATTCTTACAAAATATGCCAATAAATATTCAATGGTCAAAAGTTACCATGAACACAGTTTTATTAAACATGCAAAACAGCTTCAGCCATTCTTAGGATGTCAGTATAAAAAGATGAGAAAAAGATGTACCCTAAAGCTACAGGATTTTATAAGTATAGACTACATCTCCTTAGTTAATCTTGTATTTCCCAGCAAGCACTCCAAAATTTGTATATTTAACTTAAATATCTGGAAACAAAAACAAAAAAAAACAAGTGTATTCAGTTATAGGGCTGTTTTATTCACTTTCAGTTACAGAGAAAGAACATTATTTTAACAAATATTTTAATATTAGGGATTACTAACTGTTATTTATCCATATTAGAAAATTGATAAATTAGAGAAAATCCATATTAGAAAAGAATATATTTGATCAGGAGCTCAAAGAAAAATAATAGACAAAATAATAGCGAGCTTTTAAATCCTTTCATTCCTTGATATTGCAGATAGATTATTATATCTTTAAGCAAATGCACAGAGTAAAACAGATATTAAATACATTTTGGCCACGTAACTATAATGCGTCGTTCACTTATTTTGAAGAGTGACAGCACCACTGTCATTAAAATAAAGGCCGTATATTGACCCTATTAGCTGTTTCCTACTCTTCAAAGTTTTCATGAGTCAGAGCTGCGTAATGTACTCAGGAGAACAATTTGTCACCAATGTCAGACCGCAAGCCATCTCAGAAGAGATTGTTTCTTGTATTAGCTATTTGCAGTTAATCCAAGATTTCACTGCAAAATTCAGGTTCTAAAAACAATCACAAAGTCCTGAATCAAAATCTTAATTACCCAGCATAAAAGTTATACCAGTATAAATTTTATTGTTGGCCATACGAAATTGGCTGGAAAATTCTCAGTCACTTCCACATTATGACAAGGCACTTTGGGAATGGGTCAATAGTGATGCACTGTTAAACTGAAGGTGATAAACAGGGTTGTATTTAGGTCCCATTCATCAAATTTCTGAAGCACTTGCTTACCTCTGCTGAGTTTAGTAACATTAAGCAAGACAGAAAGGTTAAGTATTTCCTTGCAAAAGCAGAATCTAACCTTGAAACAGGTTCTGCTTCCTAGCTAGGACTCACTTACTCATTCATTCTACGTTGTATCACATGTATTTAGTTGGTCTTACTGCTTCTAGTCCAGGGCACAATGGACATAAAACTATTAGAAAGCATCCAAAGTAGGGCTAAGAGGATGGTGAAGGGTCTGGAGCAGCTGAGGTCCCTTGGTTTGTTCAGCCCAGAGCACAGCAGGCTGAGCGGAGGCCTCATGGCGGCCTGCAGCTCCCTCACGAGAGGAGCGGAGGGGCAGGCGCTGAGCTCTGCTCTCTGGGGACAGCAACAGGACCTGAGGGAACGTCATGGAGCTGGGACAGGGGAGGGTCAGGCTGGGTGTGGAAAAGGTTCTGCACCCAGAGGGTGGTCAGGCACTGGGACAGGCTCCGCAGGGCAGTGGTCACGGCACTGAGCCTGCAGGAGTTCAAGAAGTGTTTGGACAATACTTTCAGACATGGTCTGAAGTACTCCTATGTGAAGCCAGGAGTTGTATTCGATGATCCTTGTGGGTCCCTTCCAACTCAGGATATTCTACAACTTCGTGATTCTATTCGCATTGACTTTCTATGCACTTGAAGTAAATAGCTTTATCATGTCTTCCAGTGTTATAAATTAGGAACCCACTGGGAACACGGAAATCTCTTCTAACCTTCACACCAGGGGGTGTGAACTATGAAAAGAAATGAACTTTTCTTAGCACTGCACAAAGAGCCATGGGACAGCTGTTGTGCATTTATTTCATGTCCAAAATGCCAGACAGAGAACTACACTTTGAGGTTAATAAGACAGAAGTTAGAAGAATATGCTCTTTTTAATTGCAGGAAAGCTAATACCCACACATTATTAAAAAGATATGAGCCAATTACACTAACAAAATTATGTACTGAAAACAGTCTTGGAGATACCATACTGGGACATTTCCAAATGTCCACTTAACAGAACCATTTTGTACAATAATTTCATCTTCAATCTTTATTTTTAAATTAGATTATTTAGATATATATTATATAGAGATTATTTAGATATATATAGATAATATATAGATATATATATTAGATTATAGATTACTTCTCAAGATTTCAGAGAAAAGCTAGTAAATATAAATGAGGAATATCATAAGAATAAAGGCATCATTTTTTAATTTTATGACTTCTAAATTAATCTAATCATTTTGGAGACAAAACTCACAATTTTTTAGTAATATTTGAAATAGGCATTTGTACACCACATCTCCGATAGCAGTGGTAGCTGTAAAGTTTGTTCTGGTTTTATTCAACCAAAAGGCAAAAGACAAGCTTTAAAAATTCAGTATAAACACATTCTTATAGAGTCAGCCATGCCAGAACCTACTTTGTTTATTCAGAAATTGTCTCTCAGTTACTGCCAGTGCTTAATTTAACCAGAAAACTTATTATGTAAACAGTAGTGTCTGTGCTTATCTAATTGCTAACTCATGTCTTGGATAATTCATTTCTGTTTTCTTGTCCTTTATGCCTCAGTATTACTAGGATGAAAAAAATTCATAGGACATTTCATAAATGATACCTGCATCCTCTAAACATAATGTTGAAGAGCACCAGAAATGCCCTCCAGAGTCATGCCAATGGTTCGGAGCCTGGGACTCTGCTTTCAGAAGCAGCAGCAGAAGATGCTATTTAAGAAGAGCACAATCACCAGGCTATTATCTGTGGCCCATTCTCCTCTTACTCCACTAACATCTCCAGTCACCATGATACAGGTGTTAAGAAGCCACCTACCAGCCCCTTCCGTCAGAATTTCTTTATGGACACTTTGTCCATGAATTTGTCTTATTCTTTTTTGACCTAACAAGCATTTCCTGCCTCCACAGGTGTGTGTGCCAAGTTCTCAAACTTCACTGTACTGTAAAAAAAAAAAAAAAAAAAAAAAAAAGCAAAAAACAACTCTTCTCTTTCTAGTCAGCCTCTTCTGAGATTCAGTGCATTCCTCTACTTACAATGTTGTGCGATCTGGTGAAAAACAGCATTTTCAAGTGCCTTACACAACACCTTGATGATTTTGTAAATATTAATCATGTGGTTTCTCAGCACTCTCCTATCCAAATGAAGTCTAAACATTTTTAGCCACTGTTCATAAGGCAGCTTCTCTATCTTTTCAACCAGACCTCCAAGATCATCTGGTCCAACTGTCCCCCTACCGCCAATATCACCCACTAAACTATGTCCCTGAGCACCAGGTCCAACCTTTCCTTAAAGAATGCCAGGGACAGTGACTCCACCACCTCCCTGGGCAACTCATTCCAATGCCTGACATTCTGACATTCTGACATTTCTGAGAAGAAATGTCTCCTAATTTCCAACCTAAACCTGCCCTGGTACAACTTGAGACCATTCCCTCTAGTCCTACCAGTGGTTACATGTGAGAAGAGGCCAACCCCCAGCTCCCAAAACCTTCCTTTCATGTAGCTGTAGCTAGCAATAAGGTCTCCCCTGAGCCTCCTCTTCTATAGACTAAACAACACCAGTTCCCTCAGCCACTCCTCATAGGACTTGTGTTCCAGGCCCTTCACCAGCCCAAGCCAGGATGCTGTTGGCCCTTTTGGCCACCTGGGCACACTGCTGGCTCATGTTCAGGCAAGCATTGGCCAACACCCAAGGGATCCCTTTCCTCTGCACAGCTTTCCAACAGTTCTCCCCAAAACCTGTGGCGTTGCATGGGGTTGTTGTGGTCAAAGTGCAGGACCTGGCACTTAGCCATGTTGAACCTCATCCCATTGGCCTCTGGCCATCAATCCAACCTGTCCAGGTCCCTCTGCAGGGTCTTCTTACCCTCTGGCAGGTCAATACTTACCACCAGCTTGGTGTCATCTGCAAACTTACTGAGGGTGCACTCAATTCCCTCATCCAAATCATCAATAAAGATATCAAAGAGGATGGGCCCCAACACCAACCCCTGGGAAACACCACTCATGACCGGTCACCAGCTGGATTTCACTCTGTTCACCACCACTCTCTGGGCCCAGCCATCCAAACAGTTTTTAACCCAGCAAAGAGTGTACCTGTCCAAGGCATGGAAGTTGATTCTATATTCTTTAACTCTAATATTTCTTTCTTGAGTTGAAGTAACCAGAACTGCTAAAAATACAGTAGGCTTGGCAATACTCTACACAACATCCTCTCTAACCAGGTTTTTCATGTTAAATATAAAAAAAAAAAAAAAAAAAAAAACTTAACTGTGATCTGAACTTACAGTATGTTCTGAAAACACAGGGCATGTAAAAAGTCAAATGACTTCAGCATAAACTCTGTTGGTTCTGCGTATTCCTACCACAAAATTCTCTGCCTCCGAAGCACGCTGTAGTGAGGTTTCAAACACACTTAAGAAGATTAAGGTTTACATCAATTGAAGAGACAAAAAAGATTTTGTTCTAAAATATGGAGAATGACTTCTAATTATGATTTCTCTCACTGAGTATGACATGCTGATGATAACTTAGCAGTATGTGCTAAGTAGCTATGTGAGTTCATGAATTATGGGAAGAAAGCAATATTTCATTTAACAGAAAGTATTTGTTTTCCCTGTACTAAATTAGGTCTTTTCCCTGGCATTAGCAATTAAAAATAAAACCCTATGGAAACAATTTACACTGACTCCTTCTGGCACTTTGAAAGGTGTTTTTGTTTACATATCCTCCCAATCGGCATGATAACACCATATGCAATGATTATAAACAGTGAGAATGGAAAAAAGTTTCAGAATATTTGTTTTGCATTTAACTCCTTGGCAATTCAGGAAATTGACAACTACTCTGAAAATTATATTTGGCCAGAGTACCATATGAAAGAGAAATTTTTTGTATTTTAATTTAATGAATCACATTTCAGCTTCATGCTCTCTCAGGCTCATTCTTTAAATCTAGAACTGAAGGAATGTGAGAAGAGTTATTGTCTCTAAATTCCCCTAACATTTTTGTGTCAGTTCCGTTCAATTGCTTTATTTTTTAATCTTTCCAGGAACAGGTTTAAGACTTTTCTTTTTGCATCAAGATAATAGAAAGAGATTAAAAAATATATGCTTTCATCCTCTGGTTTTCCATGTTTCAGGAATAATAAAATTAAATATTATTTTTTTCTGAGTGTTATCACTTGCAGGTTCATATTATAATCTTCTTCAGGGCTTGCAGCAAAGGACTGCCTGTTACAAAAGAAATAGCAATTATAGTTTTTCTACAGATTATTCAGGATTGTAGCCTTCACCAAATATTGCACTGTGATACACTAAAATGGATTTAGAATGTATTTTTCATCTAGCAAGTAGCCATTTCCTAACAGGCCATCCACTGGGTTATGACCTAATAACAACCAAATTTAACATGAGTCTCTTCTTTTTATTTTTATAGAAGTGAATGTGAAGGAATACAATTAATAAAACGTATATATCCTCATATCTTTTTTCATGCATTAAGTATTTAACATACTTGCAATTAAGTTTGTTTTCTCTATCAGAACTTACAAATAACAGTGTTGTGAAAGGAAGCACTTTGTTTATATGGGCAACATTCCAGTATTCCCTAGTTCACCAAATTCAATTCCCAGTGAGCATCAGTCCAATAACCCTACATAGCTGGGCTCCTGAATCAGTTTCTGTTCATATCAGTTTTGCAGACTACATCATTAAAGATCAGAGAAAGGTGGTTTGGCTTCCCACCAACTCCTGAATTTCTACCTTTTCTGACACTAAACATCCTCATGTTTTTTCACCAATATAAATCTTCTGGTGGACATTTCCAGCCACAGTCTGGCACAACATTCCCATACTGCATTATTATCTGTCGAAGAAACCTGCTTCTGCTAAAACACAAGAATTCCCATCCCATATTCTTCATAGGATACATTTAGTAAGTTTCCTAGAACATACAAATGTGAAGTGAAATAATCTTATGAATTTTGTCTTCAAAAGCTTCCTAGTACTATTGTTTTCCAGTTGAAAAGTGTTGAGAACAGATCTTTCAATATCATGAAAAGGAAGGATAAAAATTTCTGGAAGGGATAAAAAAAAGTTGCCCAATATATTGGGATTTTGTTTGTAGGTTGGTTGGTTTTGTTGTTTTTGTTGTTGTTTGTTTTTTTCTAAATAGTACTTGAAATCAACAGTTAAAATGTGAGGAGGTGCAGTTCTCATTTGCCTACACATTGACCCACAGTAACTTAAAAACACTTCTTTAATTTCTTGTCTTGGAAGTTATACTCACCTAATCACACTTTGCATGTGGCTCTTTGTCAGTAGGCTGCTGCTTACCCATTATAGCCCTCATTTTCATGATGAATCACAATTGGCAAAACCAGTAATATAAATGCAATGTATGTTATACCCTCCCTCTTTATGATTAATTCTACTAGTGGTACAAATTTGCATGAATGAATGTCAGTGTGTTTTCTGCCCTGAACATTTCCTGCTGGCTTCAATTCAGCGCTGCTGACATTTATTACAAATAATAGCTAAATATTCTTGATTTAATGGCTGTGGTGGCCCCACGTCTGAAGGTGATGTGTGTAATAAAAGCAGACAAGACTAGCTTATAAAAAATACTAATCAGATTTTGTTTGCACACATAATGGAGAGGCCTCACATACATACCAGCAAAATGGAATGATAGTTTTTTAAATGCAGCTGCTGGAAGTCAAGAGTTCAAGAACATAACACCTGCATTATTTTCTGCCCCTCTCCCTTCTTTTACCACCTCTTTATAGCATCTGTAACAATGGTGAGAAGATCATAGCCAAAGGGTCAAAGTTCCTGTTTTAATACTCTTTAGACAAATAACAATGAATACTATACAGTGTCGTCTCACCTACTGTCATTGTTAATTCTGCTACCAGCAAAGCATGAGGGATTAGAAGGACTTGTCACCATATAGTGAGACCCATTTTAAAGTCTTGTTTAGCTTAGTTTAACTTAAATCATGCTAAAAAGGATGCCATCACCCCCATCACCACCCCCTCCAAGAAAAATGCAAATATGCTCTAGTCTTTAGACAGGGACAAAAATATGTTGCCTGCCAGAAGCACAGAGGAGACAGAAAGGAGACAGGAGGAAAAGAGCAGCTGAAGAAGAATGGTTTTGCAAGATGGGCATGTGCACATAATGGAAAAGAATGCAGAAAACATTCAAAGAAAGACACAGATATAATCATACCTGACATTATACAAATTTAACACTAAGGACATTGGCAAAGAATTTTCCCCTTGACCTACGGATGCCTATGTAAAGACATGTATTATATAGTTGTTCTCCGATTAAGTTTATAGCACCACACAAAAATAGTCAATAAATGGTGATTGGCACTGTCAAGTGCCAAGATACGGTCTGGTCCAGTCAAGCCATAGTGCCTGGCTCTCGTATTATCTTGGCTTTGAGATTTTTTTGAAGACCTCATACCTGTTCCTTCACTCAGAATTTTTGCACATCATTATTCACTTCAGTTTGCCTTTTATTGAGTATAGATTTTTTTGCAATAGAAAAATAAACAAACTTGAAAAACTTAGGCTTGGCCAGTATCCAGTTTCCAACAGTGACCCATAATGATGGGTTTCAAACATACTGCAAACACCAGGACAAGTATAAAATTATCCTTTCCTTTCCCCAGAATAACTTCTGATTTGGGGCAGCAAATGGAAGTGCTAAACGTGAATTCATAGATTTAATAGTCAGTGATAAATCTAACTTCCTGAGATCTGTTTATACCCTTTGAACCCACTTATATTTTTAAATTCCAAAATACTATGTTTCTGGTGAAGGGTCTGTAACACAAGTCCTATGAGGAGTGACTGAGGGAACTGGTGTTGTTTAGTCTGGAGAAGAGAAGGCTCAGAAGAGACCTTATTGCTAGCTACAGCTACCTGAAAGAAAGTTGTGGGAAGCTGGGGATCGGCCTCTTCTCACAGGTAAGTAGTGATAGGACTAGAGGGAATGGCTTCAAGTTGTACCAGGGGAGGTTTAGGTTGGAAATTAGGAGAAATTTCTTCTCAGAAAGAGTAGTCAGGCATTGGAATGGGTTGCCCAGGAAAGTGGTAGGGTGACTGTCCCTGTGGGTGTTGAAGGAAAGGTTGGACCTGGTGCTTAGGGACATGGTTTAGTGAGTGATATTGGTGGTAGGGGGACAGTTGGACCAGATGATCTTGGAGGTCTTTTCCAACCTTAATGATTCTATGATTCTATATATGCTCCATAGCTTAATTATGAACTCTCAGGAAAAATAAATAAATAAATAAATAATCTACTGTTTCTATACCTACTGCCTGAGTTTAATGTTACAAAAGGTAGTGAATAATTATTTTCCCATTTCATTTCTTTTATTTTAATTTCATTTACAATTGAAGTGTATAAAAATTACATCTCTGACAAGTTCCCACAATCATATGTTTTTCACAGTGAAGAGTTGGATGTGCGCAAGTCGATGGGGCCGGATGGGATGCACCCGAGGGTACTGAAAGAACTGGCGGAGGAGCTGGCCGAGCCGCTTTCCATCATTTATTGGCAGTCCTGGCTATCGGGGGAGGTCCCAGTTGACTGGCGGCTAGCCAATGTGACACCCATCTATAAGAAGGGCCGGAGGGTAGACCCGGGGAACTATAGGCCTGTCAGTTTGACCTCAGTGCCAGGAAAGCTCATGGAGCAGATTATCTTGAGGGTCATCACGCGGCACTTGCAGGGCAAGCAGGCGATCAGGCCCAGTCAGCATGGGTTTATGAAAGGCAGGTCCTGCTTGACGAACCTGATCTCCTTCTATGACAAAGTGACGCGCTTGGTGGATGAGGGAAGGGCTGTGGATGTGGTTTACCTTGACCTCAGTAAGGCTTTTGACACCGTTCCCCACAACATTCTCCTCAAGAAAGTGGCTGCTCGGGGCTTGGACTGGTGTACGCTTCGCTGGGTTAGAAACTGGCTGGATAGCCGGGCCCAGAGAGTTGTGGTGAATGGAGTCAAATCTGGTTGGAGGCTGGTCACAAGTGGTGTCTCCCAGGGCTCGGTACTGGGGCCGGTCCTCTTTAATATCTTTATCGATGATGTGGATGAGGGCGTCCAGTGCACCCTCAGTAAGTTTGCAGATGACACCAAGCTAAGTGCGTGTGTCGATCTGCTCGAGGGCAGGAAGTCTCTGCAGGAGGACCTGGATAGGCTGGAGCGATGGGCTGAGGTCAACTGTATGAAGTTCAACAAGGCCAAGTGCCGGGTCCTGCACCTGGGGCGCAACAACCCCAAGCAGAGCTACAGGCTGGGAGATGAGTGGCTGGAAAGCTGCCTGGCCGAGAAGGACCTGGGAGTATTGGTTGATAGTCGGCTGAATATGAGCCAGCAGTGTGCTCAGGTGGCCAAGAAGGCCAACAGCATCCTGGCCTGTATAAGAAGCAGTGTGGCCAGCAGGTCTAGGGAAGTGATTGTGCCCCTGTACTCGGCTCTGGTGAGGCCGCACCTTGAGTACTGTGTTCAGTTTTGGGCCCCTTGCTACAGGAAGGACATGGACGTGCTCGAGCGAGTCCAGAGAAGGGCGACCAAGCTGGTGAGGGGTCTGGAGAACAAGTCTTACGAGGAGCGGCTGAGGGAGCTGGGCTTGTTCAGCCTGGAGAAGAGGAGGCTCAGGGGAGACCTTATCGCTCTCTACAGTTACCTTAAAGGAGGCTGTAGTGAGGTGGGGGTTGGTCTGTTCTCTCACGTGCCTGGTGACAGGACGAGGGGGAATGGGCGAAAGTTGCGACAGGGGAGTTTTAGGTTGGATGTTAGGAAGTACTTCTTTACCGAAAGGGTTATTAAGCATTGGAACGGGCTGCCCAGGGAGGTGGTGGAGTCACCATCACTGGAGGTCTTTAAAAGACGTTTAGATGTAGAGCTTAGCGATATGGTTTAGTGGAGTACTTGGTGTTAGGTCGGAGGTTGGACTCGATGATCTTGAGGTCTCTTCCAACCTAGAAATCTGTGTCTGTGTCTGTGTCTGAGTCCTGATCTCCGTTTTCTTTCTTAGAGAAGCCTGGGCGCCTGGGTTTACAAAATAAACAATCAATGGCTAGTCTAAATAGATTTCATCCCAAATACATTTTACCAGATTCCTCTGTCCAGTAAAAGCATCTCAGTATCTTTTCTTCCTTTATCTCATAAGAGACAAAACTATGGACTTGTGTCACTCTCATCCAAAGATTAATACTTCTTAGTATATTACTCATCAAAAGAAGGTTTCATCACAACTAAAAACACATAGGTTGGGATTATGTAGCTTTCACTAAGCAAACTGATAGTACCTGTTTTTTGCAAAACTGTCAAGCATCAGGAAACAGAAGCTGCACATAACTACCAGTGAGTTTAAAAAGTCATTTTAGCAATCCCTTTTCCCCATTTTACAACCACATGTTGTTTGTGTATGCGTGTGCGTGCGCCCTTGTGACCATTACATGTCTGTTTCAGTGCTAAATACTGAAGAGTGTTTTTTCTCCACAAAACAGATTGGAATCTTAAGGAAATTAGATATGCCAAAATTTTGTTCATCAGATATTTGTAAGAGAACTGATCTTATGTATTAAAAAGACAAAAATCCATTTTTTATGTATTTTAAACTATACTGTGGAATACTCTGTCAGAAATCATAGAATAATAGCATCACAGAATGATTTGGGTAAAAATGGACCTTAAAGACCATCCAGTCCCAAGCCCCTGCCATGGGCAGGGACACCTTCCACCAGACCAGGTTGCTCAAAGCCCTGTCCAAGTGTCCTTGAACACTTCCAGGGATGGGGCATCCACCACTCCTTTGGGCAACCTGTCCTACTGCCTCACTACCCTCTGAGTGAAGAACTTCTTCCTAACAACAGATCTAAGCCTACCCTCTTTTAGTTTAAAGCTGTTACCCTGTATCCTATCACTCCAATCCCTGACAACGAGTCCGTCTCCAGCTTTCCTGTAGGCCCCCTTTCGATACTGAAAGGCTGCAATCAGGTCTTCCTAGATCCTTCTTTTCTCAGGGCTGAACAACCCCGACTCTCTGTCTTTCTTCATGGGAGAGCAGAACATTCTATAACACCCAGCCTTCACGGGACAGGTAAACAACTGTATCTAACAGACATGTCTATATACAAGGCATATAAAACAGCTAGTATTACTTAACTGTTATTCTTCATATACTGTTCATATGGCAACTGCATTGTGTGTCGTTTTTTGTCTTCCTTTATCAATTTGCAAATTCACAGCAATGCTTGCTGTTCTTAATTCATTTACAGTCTGAACAAGGATAGAGTTGTACACTAGTAATTCTTGTTGAAGATAGTAAGACCTTCTAGGAGTAAGGGTTGTTTTATCTATATTTATCTCCTTCCGGTGGCTGGTCTGTTTTGTTCTTTTTGACAGGCACCAACAAGGAATGTCTATATCAGATACTTTAATTACTTGAAATCCTTTTTTTATTGATTATGTACAGTAGAGCAGCGCTTTGTGTTAACCTTTTAAAATGTCAATTTAATTTAGGAATACCGCAACTTTTTTAGCTCTATTGCCATGGATGATACATATTGTGTTGTACTACCATTATAAGAAGTGTGTTTGAATTGTATATGAAAAATTTGTTTGGAATTAAGAATTGCCACAATTCATGAGAATTGTTTGATTGCTATTGGGCAGTCTAAGCAGATCAGGGAATAGTCTTATAGATGGGCAGGGAGGGATCATGCATATTTTAATTGTTCAAATTTTGATGCCAACATCCCTCAAAGAGATTCTGCACAGATCTTACGTTTTTGTTTGGTGGAACCCTGAACCAAAGAATGGCAGCATATTTCTGCTGAGTTGAAAGGCCTTAGACAGAATACAAGTACCTCACATGGCTAACACAGAGATTAATAAATAGTAATAATAATAACTTGTAATCCTTGCTCTTCTTTGGTGGGGAAATAACACTACAAAAGAGGTGCAGTAAGGAAGCCACTTGGCCCAGCCACAGATGAGCTAAAGAGCAGGACTGGCTTTGAGAAAGATGTGTGACTGTACTTCTATGAATTCTGCAGTAGTGGCAAACCCTCTACGTCCAGATCGGGCAGATACTGGCAGTCTTCCACCATTTCTGTAAATGGTTTCATATCATTCCCACTTCAGCAGCAAAGAGTGACATATGCCACAGTGGGCATGCATTAGTGTGCCGTTACATCATTAGTTGTAGTGGGTTTACATGGCAAGGCTTTGGTAGAGGGGGGCTGCAGGGGTGGCTTCTGTGCGAAGAATCCAGAAGTTGCCCCATGTTAGATAAGGGCCCCACCACTGGCCAGGGCCGAGCCAATAAGAGATGTTGTTTGTGTCTCTGTAAGAGCATATTTAAGAAAGGAAAAAGAAAAAAAGTCTATTGCAAAACAGCAGCTGGGAGAGAGGAATGAGAACCAGCCCTGCAGATGCCAAGGTGTTGTGGTTTAGCCCGGCTGGCAGCCAAACACCACACAGCCGTTCGCTCACCCTCCCCCCTCCCTCTCCGGGATGGGGGAGAGAAACGGGAAAGTGAAGCCTGTGAGTTGAGATAACGACAGTTTATTAAGACAGGAAAAATAATAACAATAATAATAATAATAATAATAATAATAGTAATAATGTGTACAAAATAAGTGATGCACAATGCAATTGCTCACCACCCGTTGACCGATGCCCAGCCTATCCCCGAGCAGCCGCCCCCCCACCCCGGCTAGCCACCCCTATATATTGTTCAGCATGACGTCAGATGGTATGGAATACCCCTTTGGCCAGTTTGGGTCAGCTGTCCTGCGTCTGTCCCCTCCCAGCTCCTGCTGCACCCCCAGCCTGCTCGCTAGCAGGACAGAGCGAGAAGCTGAAAAGTCCTTGGCTTGGTGTAAGCATTGCTCTACAACAATTAAAACATCAGCATGTTATCAGCGCTCTTCTCATCCTAATCCAAAACATAACACCCTGCCAGCTACTAGGAGGAAAATTAACTCTGTCCTACCTGAAACCAGGACACAAGGTCAGGGAAGAACGAGGGCAGGAGGTGCTCCAGGCAGGCAGCAGCAGTTCCCCTGGGGCCTGTGGAGAGGCCCCTGGTGGAGCAGGCTGTCCCCCTGCAGCCCGTGGGTCCCACATGGAGCAGATCTCCACGCTGCAGCCCCCCCGTGGAGGAGCCCCTGCTGGAGCAGGTGGATGTGGCCTGGAGGAGGCTGCGGCCCATGGAAAGCCCCAGCAGAAGCAGGCCCCAGGCTGGAGCTGCAGCCCATGGAGAGGAGCCCACGCAGGAGCAGGGGGTCTGGGGGGAGCTGCCGCCCACCCGTGGGGGACCCGTGCTGGAGCAGTTTGCTCCTGCGGGATGGATGGACCCCGTGGTACAGAGCCATGTGGGAGCAGTTCTTGAAGAGCTGCTGCCTGTGGGCAGCCCCCGCAGGCTCAGTTCGGGAAGGACGGCATCCCATGGGTGGGACCCCATGTGGAGCAGGGGCAGAGAGGGACCGTGAGGGAGTGGCAGAGACAAAGGTCAGGGACTGACCACGGCCCCCATTCCCTGTTCCCTTGTGCCACTCGGGGAGAGGAGGTGGAAGAGAGTGGGTGGGGGAAGGATGGTTTTGGTTTCTTTTCTTTGTTTCTCACTTCTCTAGCTTGCTAGTAATAAGCCATAAATTTTATTATCTCCCTACTCTGAGTCTGTTTTGCCCATCACGATAATTGTTGAGTGATCTCCCCATCCTTATCTCAAAACCTGAGCCCTTTTCATCATATATTCTCCCTCTTTCCCTTTGAGGAGGGGGAGTGAGTGAGCAGTTGTTGTGGAGCTCAGCTGCCCACCTAAGTGAAAACACCACATTAGTCCACATAGCATACCAAAGCAGAGGCAGAGATTGTGAATTGGTATGTACCAGTTTTCTGGTATATTTTATATCTTACACACAGTGACCACTAGCAAGGAGCTTCAGAACACATGTTCCCTTTACAAAAGGTTCACCCAACCTTTCTCTCAGGAGCTACAAAGAGGGTTCTAGTGGATTTCTGATAACATTTTGAACATGTTCTGACAACATTTGCTAATATGCTCATTTAGGACAACATAAAATTGCAATCGGGGAAAAAAAAAAAAGAAAAAAAAAAAAGCGGCTACTTGAAGTGTTAATTTGCCTTACTCTTTAAGCAACACACATTTTCCCAGATTCTAAAACAAGTCAGAAACAAAGAAGGGAAAAATTATCTTCTGGCTACTGGCCTAGCAAACTATCCTAAATACCATGTTTCCAATTTTGAGTTTCACCAGCAAAAGCAGAATACATCTGTTTTATTCCCCATGGCATTTCTATGATAAACAAACCTGTAATACATTGGATCACTAGTGATATAATGCACATTCTTAAGACTTTGTGGGATTAAGGCTTAATTCTGCAGCACTTCAAGGTTATATGAGGTTCTTAACTAATTTCATTTGCACTTTAATGAAGGATTTCTTTTTTTTTTCCTTTTTATTTTTTGTTTCTTCTTTTGTGCAGAACAGTTCTGCAGCAACTGCACAGTTGAAATGTAACAGAAATGATTCATTCAAAGTTTTCAGAAAATAAAAAAAAAAATCAAATCAATGTCAAATAAAGAACAGTCACTGAATTCTTTAGTGAAATCCATAGGCAAAAAAAAAAAAATCTTTAAATAAAAATATTGACACAGCTATTTAAAATAAATACATGTGTACATAAGGAACATTTTCTATTTATTCTTGGACTGTAAATTAAATGTCTACATTCTTCTTCGTAACATTGCCAAAGGCAAACCAATTACTAACAAAACACTGTGACGTGTTTTTAAGTAGCTTGCCATCATGTCTATTATTACATTTTGTATAACATAATGCCTGTGTGTTTATTAAGCCCACATTTTACAATAAGGTACATATGTTATTTCTCTCTAAATGTCTGCAAGTCAGGTGGGGAAAGTAAATAGTTCTGGTGACATTGAGCATTTCTACCACAATGCAGATTTTCTGCTTTGTGTTTTTTCTGCCTACCACATAGAAAACTGAATTGCCAGTACCTCCTTTTGTTTAAACTTGTAAACACAAAGATCATTTGCTGCCTGTGTAGCAAATGTCTACAGTTATCATCCTAAGAATTTTACTGTGAAAGTCTCTTGAAATAAAGGGGAAAAAAATGTACATGAATTGGCCTCACTGCTTTCCAAAGTCTGTGAATGTATGTAACTCCTGAGGGAATAAGAGCATTTCCAATTGTGCTGTGTCTAGGAGCCTGTGTCTGATGTATTTCAGACCATTTTCCTAAAAAAAAAATGACGACTACAGTGGTGAGGAGGAGAAATGCCCTTCTTCCAGCTCATTTACTTAAGTATCAGAGTACACAGGAATCACAACAGACATCACAGTCCAAGATTTCTGCCCATCTCTATCTCAGACTGGGCCCAGATTCCTGAACTAGGACTGGTATGAGCAAATTTATGTGGAACAGTGATGTGCAATATATCTGAACATAGCCAACTTCAACATAAAGGAACATCTTGGAAATCAGTTTACTGACATAACTAGAGAGTGTTAGATGTCAAACTTGATCACAAGAAAATATTTCAAATTTAGAGCCCTAAAAGCCTAAATATGTAATGAGCTCTATAAATTCTTCATCTCAAAGTTTGTCATTTGAAAGCAATATCAGGGAAAACTATTTTTGTTGAGTGACAAATTGAGAAGACAATAATGTCACAGCAATAACTGACTCTGCAGCTCACTCTTCTAGCTTTGAAATCCACTACAGGAAGGTTATGCTAAAACCAGTGAATAGGCTGGAGAGATGAATTAGAGGAAGTTGACATTTAAGTATATGACTCAAAAGCTAAACTTGTGCTTTGACTGTGGTTAGGTGATGTCAAGTTATTGTGTTCAGATTTTACACAACATAAAACATTCTGAGAGAGACAGAATGTATGAGCAGAGAAAAACTTGTCATTCATTCCAGAAAATGTACTCCCTTTCAAATGCATTTAACACAGAAATCACAGATGCAACACCACATATGCACACCCCAGTTACAGGCTAGTCAGTACTCTTGGTCTGTACTTAATAGAATGTGAGCCACCATTCCCAGGAACGTGTAGTTTGAGTCTTAATCTGCACTGTTAACACCATTAGCAACAATTCACTTAAGTGGAATTTTGGCTATTTGCAGGAGAAGGATCTAAATCTTCTCAAGCTGTATTTCAAGCTTTCTCTTCCAGCACTGAGACAAGCACCAATGGAAGTCTGCTTAAACACATGCCCACAGTCCACATGACGTTCAGGTGACAAAGCATAGTCTACAGATATTCAATGTAATGCACTAATTTCCAGATACTCCTCATACCCATTTAAATGAAGTTGCATATATTTGGGCTATAAATGAGATTCTGAGTAAAGGTAGAATGTCCTGATATCATTCCTGTGCATTTCTTCAATAAAACCATATTTGCTATTAGAGACACTGATAATATTTTCTCATCACTACATATATATAGAAATATTCATAAATGGATTTGTTTGCTGTTTTGGCAGCATATTCCTTTTGTTCCTGTACAACAGTAAAATAATGCAGGTATTTATTAGTTGTCAAATTCAGAGTTGCCTCATATCTGACAATGTCCTTCATATTTTCAGCCTAAAACAAGTCACATCTAGTCAACATTGCCCTTACAGTTTGAAAAACACTCTCAGGTTGCATAAGCTTGGCTACTTCTGTAGGGTCTGATGCCAGAAACAAGATGTTAATCATGAATGTTATTTACTCCATATCACAACACATCTACATACATGGCCCTTATTTCTTTTTACATCATTTACAGTAGAGATACCTTCCTTAATGTTACTTCCTGGGATTGTTTTGCAAAGATCTCAAGTACAGAACTACCTAATACCCCATGAAAATTTTATTACTAAAACCAGTTAATAGCCAGTAGAACAACTGCAGCTCCGTATTTTGTCCATCAGGATTTTTTTATACCATTTACCAAATTTGTATGAAAAAATAACTTATTTTCAGAGTTTCAATGCAAAGTACATTGTCATCTACACAGTGTTTATGTATGCATATCCTTCTATGTGATATGAGATTTGCAATAGAGCAACTAAGTTCTCCAGCAACATCAGGGTTTTCACAGCAAAGAAGGAAAAATATCACAGTAACCACAGGTAAGAAGAAGCACTGCCCTTCTCTTGCAAACTAAATATTGCAGCGTGCTTCCACCTATTACAAATTATTTTTCTCGAATCCAGTACAGGTGTCAAATATCACTTGTTACTTTTACATGGTTAGTTTTGTGAATAAAAAGACAAGAGTAAGATATTATTCAGTATTAAATCCTGCCAGAGTTCCTGTTGCCATATAGAAAATTTATTTTTTAAATAAACAGACTTAAGGCCTAGAATAACAGGAAAAGTACCAAGTTCATTCCATAATTTCGAATACTCAAAACCTTCATACTATCATTAAAACATACCCATTGTTTCCAACTTAACGTGTAAACATTCGCCTTTCAAATGGACAGGTACAAGTGGACACTTGTACTGCTTTTTCTACCTTAATAAATAAATAAATAAATAATCCTTCCTTGTTTACAACTACAGTTTTTGTCCTTAATACCATTTTCTGTAAGATATAAACAAAGCTATCTTATTATCAGAATTAAGCTGTATGCTAGCATAAATCTAATCTTATGTTTTATGTGGGCAAAAGTGTCATGCTTACTGCCTCCCCTGCTGATCTGTATGGTTTCAAAATCATCTTTTGTCTCAGTGTCTCTATGCAATGTATTTGGAATAACAGATGTATTTATTTTTTCTGCCTTATTCTGACATATGAACTTACTAGGATAGAGGCTAGTATTTCTTTCTCATGTCAGTGCCACCTTAGCCCAGTGTTTATCTCAGTCCAGGGATCAATGGTATACACTAGACACTAGGTCCGTAACACAATTTGCTTGCCAGTGAAATTGTGAATGTGTAAGGAAATCATCTACTTTAATAGCAGAAGTGGAATTAAGGACAAATAAGTCACAGAATTGCTGTAACTTTCTGTTAACAAACAGGCTACTGTTCCGAAATAAACCAAACTGCAAAACATTCCAAATGCTTTTGGCCAAATCCTTCAGATACTGCCAGTGGCTGTTGACAGCCACTTGACATAACCATAACATAAAAAATGAGATTTCCAGAAATTCTGGATACATTACACTTGTAATGTCTTTACGTAGGGTCACTGTTGTCTTTTAATAGTTTAAAACATTTTGATACAAAGCTCTTTTAATATTGAAATTTGCCTGTAAAACCAGAGGAGGTCACTTCTCAGCTAAAACAATTCCCTTGAGTTTTTCTGGAGCTTCAAACACCAAATCAGTGAAGCAGAGCTGAGAGAAAATACCAATTCCTGCTAAGCCAGCTGCTTTTTAGATTGGTGGATACAACCTAATATTAAATGAATGCAAAGTTCCCAGAGCAATGTTAAGATGTCTGGCCACGTAGCCCAAGCCCCAGAAGGTAAAGGCAAGGAGTGGGAGAATGATGAACTGCCCATTGTAGGAGAAGACCAGGTTTGAGAACAGCTAAGGAACATAAAGGTGCACAAGTCCATGGGACCTGATGAGATATATCCGTGGGTCTTGAGGGAACTAGCAGTTGAAGTTGCTAGTTGCTAAAGTGTCCAAAGGAGGTCTAAGAAGATGGTGAAGGGTCTGGAGGGCAAGACGTGTGAGGAGTGGCAGAGGTCCCTTGGTTTGTTCAGCCCAGAGCACAGCAGGCTGAGCGGAGGCCTCATGGCAGCCTGCAGCTCCCTCACAAGGGGAGCGGAGGGGCAGGTGCTGAGCTCTTCTCTCTGGGGACAGCAACAGGACCCGAGGGAACGTCATGGAGCTGGGACAGGGGAGGGTCAGGCTCGGGGTTAGGAAAAGGTTCTGCATCCAGAGGTGGTCAGGAACTGGGACAGGCTTCCCAAGGCAGTGGTCCTGGGACCGAGCTGCAGGAGTTCAAGAAGCATTTGTACAACACTCTCAGATACAAGGTCTGATTTTTGGGTGGTCCTGTGTGGAGCCAGGAGTTGTATTCGACGACCCTTGTGGGTCCCTTCCAACTCAGGATATTCTACAACTTTGTGACTCTATGGCTTACTCTAAAGGCTCAGACAGCCCTGCATTTCATCAGTTTATACTGTATGATCCCCATTATACTCACAAAGCCTCTAAAGCATTAAAAGAACCTCATTGTTTTTAACACTTTTCCTGACAGAGGGTGTACGGTGTCTGGCTAAACCACATACTGTATTTCATGATAAAAAGCATGCCAGGGTTTCTTTGGTGATCGGGTTTCTGCTATAAAGCTAAGCAGCTGAGATAAGGTGAAAGCTAATAGGAACTCAATGGGTGAAGACAGTGAATACTAAGAGCCTTATTTGTGCTTTTTTTCCCCTTCACTGTTTTCATATTTTACAGTTCTGGATATTTTCTTGAATGAGCATGCAAGCAAGACACAACATTTTGGAAAAAGTTGAGTAAATATAATAGCTATAACTGCTTTCTTTCACCCCTACAGCACAGTAAGTTAATGTCGTTGCAGTGAATCACTGAACATATTTGATGGTATCAGTAGCTCTCTAAAGATACTATAATGACTAAAAAAAACATTATCCTTAACCAAGGATAACAGTGATTACAGTAGGGTTAGTTGTTATTTAAATGCTGGACAAGTCGTCCTCATTATCAGTAAATGAAGAGGGAAAAGAATGCTAACCTTCTACACATCAAACTGAGCTGGGAGGGACTATATGCTGGGTTGATGTTCTGTACTTTCCCTAAGATTTTTTTTTATTCAAACAGTGTTTTTATGAAGGTAAATTCTCTTTTTAGCCTTCTCCTGTTGCTTTCTTCAAGGACGTTATCAGAACACATTTAAAATCTCTTTACTGGTTTTCTTTACAATATCCTTACAATACTAGGAATTCGTCTCTTATTTTCATACTCAGTGTGCTGATTAGTATTGTAGAGTTTAGCCAACATTTTAAGAGGTAACATTTTTCAACTACATATTTTACTGATGTAATGATAATTCCATCTTCCATTTGGTCCTTTTGTGATTCCTCTAGTTTTCATCAATTACCTCAATTAGGAAAACATTCAGCAACAGGTTGATCATGCCTTTAAATCAATCGTTAAGGACTTATTTGTTTTCCTTGCTAAGTGACAAATCCAGTTACCATTATTAGCTTACTTAGTCACTCTTCAATACACATTGATAGTTTCTTGGCCTTCAGTAACACCCAGCTAACATTTGGTTATTTGGAACAGCACAAATCTGTACCAGGAGAGGTTCAGACTGGACATTAGGAAAAATTTCTTTATCAAGAGAGTGGTCAATCACTGGAACAGGCTTCCTAAAGAGGTATTCGATGCCCCATGCCTGTCAGCATTCAAGAGATATTTACATAATGCCCTCAATTAATATGCTTTAATATATATGCATATTTTAATATTTTAATATTAATATTAATTAAGGATATTAATTAATATGTTTTAATATGCTTAATATCCTTAATATGATTTAATTTTTGTTAGCCCTGAGGTGGTCAGGCAGTTGGATATGATGATCTTCATAGGTCCCTTCCTACTGAACTATTCTATTCTGTTCTGTTCTGTTCTATTCTATTCTATTCTATTCTAATGTGGCAATCTACATTAGCACATTTTTAAATTATCAAATTACCACCAGTTAGAATAATGGTGGCAAAACATAACTAGTGTAGTATTTTTTGTCATTAAATAAGTATTGTTTACAGAGGTGTATGTGCATCATAACCTAACCATTATGCAGATATTTGTGATGTAGCACATTATTAAGAAGAATCACTCTTCTCCACACGAAAATGTCACCTCACCACAGGTGATAAAATTACATCCAAGATGTCTAAGCTGGCTACTACTGCTGAGTTTAACAGCTGACTCCAGAAGATAATGTTTACATAACATCAGCCGTGATCCAGGTAATGACAACATAATAGCAAGATGGAGACAGACAGGTCCTTAGGTTAAAAATGAAGCAATGCTTAATGTCTTGTTCTAACTCTTACTGTCTCTCTCCTTTCTGTCCACCACATCTATATAATAAAGTGCAGCTGTCTCACCTGTATACATGACTATTATTACATTGCTTTCAAACACTAAATAAGCAACAGTGCAGAGCTGTACCACCCCTTCTGAAGATGGCAGTTAACCTTATTCTGAAAAGATGAGGTAACAGAGTGGATGAGTACAAAAAATATATATATATATATATTTTTACCTTTACAACTCTATTCCACCTTTTTGAAACTAAGATTTTGCTGATGATTATCATATCAGATATTTTTTTCCAAGATCTTTTAATTTTCATTTCTTTCTAAGCATTAATTCCTGAAAGAAATGTAATTCACTATGTATGTTTGCACTATGTTATAACAGCAGAGCTACACCAATTTATCTCAGGTCAAAATCTGCACTACTACACAGTTCACATCTATGTGCTTTATTGTAGTGCCTCTGAATAGAAGGGGAAAAAATAAAATAAAATAAAATAAATAAAAGATTTTAAAAGGGATGTAAAAAAAAAAAGAAAACTAGTCAGCTTTCTTCACTTATGACAGTCCATGCACAAGCTCTTCAATAAAAGAAGTATTTAATAGCCCTTCTTTGATGGCATATTTTCAGGGTGCCATTATAGGAATACAATATACAGGACAACTTGCAACCTACTAGTAGAAATGAAGCTTTTTCTTTTATTTTACAAGGAGAAAAAAATATATGGTATAAGGCTCAGCAGCACATTTGGCTCCTGGGTTCTGCACCACAACATTTTCCAGCAAGAATGAATACATCAAAACCAAAATCACGTCAGAGTCTTTGACAGCTTTCATTTCAACTGACCAGTGAATGACCTGACACAGATTGATGCAGTGTGCTGTTTACAGTATGCTGAGGTTCAGTTGTGTCACACCATCCAAGGGCAACAATATTCAGTTAACCTATGGACATGTGGTGCTCCATGAACCTGGAGTACTGGCACATTTGCTGCAGCCGTATGCCACTGAGGAAGTTTCCCATCACAAAGAGAATCTGTGACATAATGCAGCAGCAGTACCTGTCAGCACTGCAGTACAGATAAGCCTGCTGCTCACCCAGGTATCTCTAGAAAAAGTTGATGATGCAGCTCCAAGACCAAGACCAAGGACTTTTTTTTTTTTTTTTAAACCATCAGTGACATCAGAAGGACAGACATCTACAGACCAGCTTCAGCATTGTAAAAGCGATTAACATACAGGACAAAAGCTGAAGTTCTCTTGTTAACTTTTGCCTACACATTTTCTCTTGGAGAAGAGGATGTTACAGCACAGAGGAGGTTAGCATAACCACCTGTATGTCCCTAGCTAATATGCATACCAAAATAAAAATGAAGTCTGGAGAGTTAGGTTATAGATGTCTCCTTTTTCATGTTGATACAAAGGTCTATGTAATCTGCATAGATGTGACCAATTCAAAATAAGTAAGATGCTAGTAGATGATGCTCAAAAATACATAACATATTTTGGCTTTTATAGTATGCATAAATACATGTAAGGCTAAGGCTCCTCCCTTTGGAGGGCTGAAAAACTGGTAGAAGCATTAGAAAGGTACTGTCAGGAGGTGTTTAGATAACTTCTGTGTTGCTTCCACCAGTAGCTTTGGCTCTTCCAGCACATCAAAGGACACACTGTCTATGCTGCCTGAGAAATCAACAAGTGTTTTTGTGATGGTGGTTTTCTTAGAAGCAGACCCTTTCCCAAGAAAACCCTTGGGCAACCTGCTTGCACTGGAAGAGCTAGCTGCACTTGGCCAGCTGTACACACAAGAACAAGCGGAACAGGGACGTGAAGATCCAAGCTAGAATGGTATGTTTCTTACCCTAACAGCCTAACAGCAAGGCACTGGCAGCAGGGAAGCAAGGCCAGTTCCAACCAGCTCCAGTGGCGCCATTGCAGGGCACCGTCAGACCGTGCAACCAAGATGGTGACACCTCGGGGAAATGGATTTTAGAAAGGGCAAAATACACTGAGAGGAGAGTCTTGTGCCATTTGAGGGAATGGGTAGGGGTGCCCAGAACAAAGGAGTTGACCCTGAGAAAGGGGGAAGGAAATGTGTTAAGGTTTGTCCTCCTGTTTCCCACTACCCAGATGTATTTGAATTGCCAATAAATTACATTAATTTTCACCAAGTGGAGTCTGTTTTGCCCATGACAGTTATATTATGGGATCTCTCTGTCTCTGTCCCAACCCATGAGCCTTCCCACCCTTTTTTCCCCTGGCCCTGCAGAGCAGTGGCAGTGAGTCAGCAGCTGGTGGGCGCCCAGCCAGAGGCAGGGCTCACTCGCCACACGCCCAGGGCCTGGAGCACAGGGCAGAGCCCTTGTCAGCTATCTGGGGCTGAGGGTATGCACAAAGGCCTAGCAGAAACCAGTGCCTCAATGAAAGACTTTAGGCATTGCAACTCACATTTTCAGCTAACCTTGGAAGAGAAGCATCTGGTTTCCCCACTGCTGGCAATCCTGATAATTGCTAGGTATATCTTTTGTTATGGACTGTGACAGCATTAGCACCTAGCCTCTTGTTGCTCAGTTACAGTGTATGTCTATATAATGGCTTTGCCTTTTTTTTCTTTATGTGTCTTTCTTCCCTAAATTCATTAGCAGTGTGCTAGGGTAGACTCACTTTATTAGAACACACATTGAAAAGACTTTTCTGCCAGGCATGCTCTTGCATTTTACCTTATGCACACTATTAAAATTCAAGGTTATAATAATGAGAACATGTTGACAATGTTAAGGGAAGAGGGAACCAATCCAACACTGGTGGAGAACTACTGAGAATTCACTTTATTCTAATATGCAAACTGAAGATACTAGAGAAAAAAATCTTCTGACATGCCCAGGAGAAGCATTATTTGAATTAGTTTCTCACTGTAATGGCTTGCCTCTACTAACAGTAGCTGGCAATTTTTACATGCTTTTCAAAGTACCTCCACAGCTAGAGGAGTATATTACCATGTTAGAAATTATTTATATCTCTCTGGTTCCAAGTACACTGATAACCCAAATTTACTGTTACAGATGGGGAATAGAAGCAGGAATAGAAGCAGGATACACTAAAATGGCTAGGATTCATTAAGATTGCAAATTGTCCTGGTTTCACCTGGGATAGAGTTAATTTTCTTAGTAGTAGCCGGTATGGTGCTGTGTTTCAGAATCAGGATGAAAATAATGTTGATAACACACTGATGTTTCAGTTGTTGCAGAGCAGTGCTTACACAGAGACAAGGACTTTTCAGCTTCTCATGCAGCCCTGCCAGTGAGGAGGCTGGGGATGCAAAAGGAGCTGAGAGGGGACAGAACCAGGACAACTGACCCAGACTGACCAAAGGGATGTCCCGTGCCATGTCCCATGCTGAACAAAAAAACTGGGGCAGTTGGCTGGGGGGGGGGAGGGGGAGGAGTTGGGGCAGCTGCTGCTGCTCAGGGATGGGATGGGCGTCAGTCAGCAGGTGGTGAGAAATTCCATTATGCATCACTAGTTTTGTATATTTTTTATGATTATTATTACTATTATTATTCTCTTCCTTTTCTGTCCTATTAAACTGTCTTTATATCAACTTACTAGTTTTTTACCCTTTTTTTTCCAATTCTCTCCCCCATTCTACTGAGGGAGGGTGAATGAACAGCTGTGTGGTTCTTAGCTGCCTGCTGGGTTAAACCACAACACAAATTAATTTACGGAAGTTGCTAATGGCTCACTGAAGTTCAAGAGTTTTCTTTGCTTTGTTGGTGGTGGTTTTTTTGTTTTTTTGTTTTTTTGTTTGTCTTTTGTTTTTTTTAGTTTAATTCCCCGTGATCATCTCTGAGGTTGGATGGTCCCAATGAAGTCCAAGATGTTCCAAGAGAACAGTCTGGAGAATATCAAAGAGAATGCCATCCCTACCCTATGATATACATATGGATGTTGAAGACAAAAAAGTGGGAAAAATCCCACTCGTGACGGGTAACAAAATGACTGCAGTAAAAGAGCAGACGTGTCAAGTTGAGGTGACAATATTCACACACTGAACAAAAGGATATCCATTTTCACGATGGCAAGTAGCAAGTAACAGAAATTCAGCACATCTGGTGTTTTACCCTAGAGCAACCCTCCCACAGTACTGTCAATAAACAAAAAACAGGAAAACTAAATACGTAGGTGCATCACACCAGACATTTCCAAGGCAATCAAACCAGACAACTATCTCAAAGACTACGTTAACTTGACATTATCTTCCATGCAACTTTAACAAGAATAAGTTCTTATATCATTCCTAAAGCTCACTTAGGTCTGTACAGTTGTTTCAGGAGTAAATATAATTTAGTATGAAGTTCGTAACAATATGTACCCTAAGATCCAATTGACTTACAACATTTTTATGATATAAATAGCATAGCATATGCTTTTGTATTCTTGGCTGCTCTATAGCTCTTAATATTCACAGTTTTTGAAAGAGAAAAATTTACACTGACAAAAAAAAAAAAAAGTACCTGTAGGTGACAATACAGTTCTCAAGATGATACAGAAATTTATTTCTAAGTGTACAAAACGTGTTCATTACACCTCTGGGCATGCTTTCAAAAATCCCAAAAGTAATTGATGATATCAGCCAAAAGGAATGCTTCCATATACTTCCTCCATAGAGCTTCTTACTGCAGCAAACATAAGAATACCAAAAGAAACAGCAATATGGCTGACAAGCCATAAAAGGTATGAAGAATGCAAGTATGACAGAATTTCACTACTGGCTGTTCACTTCTCGTATAATGAGAGGGGAAGATAAATCATCTCCATTTGCATCAGGGAATATTCCACACAGAATCACAGACAACATGACTGTTCCAATTCAGGGTATCTTTTAAATTCAAGGTATCAATTCAGGGTATCAATTCAACATTATGACGTCTTTTTATCTGAACTGTCCTTAAAGATTATTTTACTGTTAGGAAAAAAAAAAAAAAGAAAAAAAAAAAAAGGCTGATGGGTGATTCTTATAGTGATGCTTTCAATCCAATTTAAATGAAGAACACAGTATTAACGCCGTGGCCTTTGCAGTATTTTAAGACTGTCATCACATATCTCCCAACCTACATCTCTATAAGCTAAATGCCACCAAGTGATTCAACCTTTCCTGATAGATCAGGCTTCTAAACCCCTTGAGGGAAGAGCTATTCCCCCAGTTTGTCACAGTAGTTTTCAATTCCATCACATCTTTCTGCTTGCAGGAGAACGATTCCATCCTCATTCATCCTACTTGCAGCGTCTCCTAAATTAGTGACATCAACAAATTCATTAGGCACATTTTTCATTTAATTATCTTTTAGAACAGTTTGCAGATTTAGTTTGTATCTCCTGTGCTGGAATTCATTTATGTTTGTATAAATCCAGTGAGTTAAATGCCTTTGTTCTTTCAGAACAGAATTTGGAATACATTGATGAAAAAAGAACCAACTTCTGAGGAACAGTTAGGTGTAATAACTAGTCCTCTAAAAAGTATAATTTTACTTGGAATAAACATGGATGTTAGGTAAGCAACATATAGGTCTTACAATAAAATAATTTGCTAGATTTATACGTGTATATGCATATGTAAAACTCATTAAATTATTTTCTCAGAAAAATAAAAAATAATTCCACCTACAAAATATTTAAAGAATTCTGCCCATTCCCTAACTTTTAATATATTAGGAATGCCAACACTTAATCACCCTAACCCCATTGCTGCTCTTTCATGCCAGACACAGACACAGACACAGATTTCTAGGTTGGAAGAGACCTCAAGATCACCTAGTCCAACCTCCGACCTAACACTAAGTACTCCACTAAACCATATCGCTAAGCTCTACATCTAAACGTCTTTTAAAGACCTCCAGTGATGGTGACTCCACCACCTCCCTGGGCAGCCCGTTCCAATGCTTAATAACCCTTTCGGTAAAGAAGTACTTCCTAACATCCAACCTAAAACTCCCCTGTCGCAACTTTCGCCCATTCCCCCTCATCCTGTCACCAGGCACATGGGAGAACAGACCAACCCCCACCTCACTACAGCCTCCTTTAAGGTAACTGTAGAGAGTGATAAGGTCTCCCCTGAGCCTCCTCTTCTCCAGGCTGAACAAGCCCAGCTCCCTCAGCCGCTCCTCGTAAGACTTGTTCTCCAGACCCCTCACCAGCTTGGTCGCCCTTCTCTGGACTCGCTCGAGCACGTCCATGTCCTTCCTGTAGCAAGGGGCCCAAAACTGAACACAGTACTCAAGGTGCGGCCTCACCAGAGCCGAGTACAGGGGCACAATCACTTCCCTAGACCTGCTGGCCACACTGCTTCTTATACAGGCCAGGATGCTGTTGGCCTTCTTGGCCACCTGAGCACACTGCTGGCTCATATTCAGCCGACTATCAACCAATACTCCCAGGTCCTTCTCGGCCAGGCAGCTTTCCAGCCACTCATCTCCCAGCCTGTAGCTCTGCTTGGGGTTGTTGCGCCCCAGGTGCAGGACCCGGCACTTGGCCTTGTTGAACTTCATACAGTTGACCTCAGCCCATCGCTCCAGCCTATCCAGGTCCTCCTGCAGAGACTTCCTGCCCTCGAGCAGATCGACACACGCACTTAGCTTGGTGTCATCTGCAAACTTACTGAGGGTGCACTGGACGCCCTCATCCACATCATCGATAAAGATATTAAAGAGGACCGGCCCCAGTACCGAGCCCTGGGAGACACCACTTGTGACCAGCCTCCAACCAGATTTGACTCCATTCACCACAACTCTCTGGGCCCGGCTATCCAGCCAGTTTCTAACCCAGCGAAGCGTACGCCAGTCCAAGCCCCGAGCAGCCACTTTCTTGAGGAGAATGTTGTGGGGAACGGTGTCAAAAGCCTTACTGAGGTCAAGGTAAACCACATCCACAGCCCTTCCCTCATCCACCAAGCGCGTCACTTTGTCATAGAAGGAGATCAGGTTCGTCAAGCAGGACCTGCCTTTCATAAACCCATGCTGACTGGGCCTGATCGCCTGCTTGCCCTGCAAGTGCCGCGTGATGACCCTCAAGATAATCTGCTCCATGAGCTTTCCTGGCACTGAGGTCAAACTGACAGGCCTATAGTTCCCCGGGTCTGCCCTCCGGCCCTTCTTATAGATGGGCATCACATTGGCTAGCCGCCAGTCAACTGGGACCTCCCCCGATAGCCAGGACTGCCAATAAATGATGGAAAGCGGCTCGGCCAGCTCCTCCGCCAGTTCTTTCAGTACCCCCGGGTGCATCCCATCCGGCCCCATTGACTTGCGCACATCCAAGCTCCTTAGCAGGTCGCCAACCATTTCCTCATGAATAGCGAAGGCCAAACATTGTTATGTCTCTGTTCTTTAAACTAATTATTTAACTATTGTCTAGTCTAAGCACTGATATTATTTATAGTTGTATTACCTATAAAACCAGTTTTTTTTATTATTAAAGAAGTCTAATAATACTCCTGCTTTAGTTCAGCTATCACTTTGTCTAAATAAAGTCACAATTAAAAAAAAAAAAATCACTCATTAAGAGATCCATGCAATTTAGGTTGTTTATGGCAAACTTCAGTGTTTTCTTAATCACTGAAGATCCAAATTAAACAGGTTACTTCAAATATGGGAAGTTCCAGTATTAACTGAGCTTATTCAGTAAGTATTACCTACTGAGAAAAAAATAAGCTCACAGAGAAATATACAGCACTACCTACCCTCAGTTGGAGTATCTTGTAAAAGTTAATAATTCATTTTATACTTCATATTTAACGATAAAGGGTCTTAAAAATTAAGCCCCTCACTCAGGGAAAACAAAACCAAATCATTAAATGTATTCATGAGGACATGTGACAAAGTCAATAGAACCTAGCAACAGACAGGTACAAAATTTCCAAAAATGTATATGGAGAGAAATATATCAAATGAGATTTTTTTTGAAGAATCTCTACAGGTCAACAGAAACATTGTCTAAAGGACATTTGATGTTTTCAAGAATTCTCAAAGGACAGAGACAGACCATATATGATCTGTACAAGTCTTTAAAAATCTCTAGACCTGAGTGTTTTCCTGATGTGGTGATTGGAGTTAAACCCAAATTATGGATAGGAAAAGAGGGAAACAACAATATTAAGGATACAGCAATGCATTAGAACTAGTCAAACCAAAACTGAACAAAGTAATTTAAGAGATGAAAAGTATGACTAGTCTTCCATCCCAAGATAACTAACCTGCTAAAAAATAATTAGTATCATAATAGTGCTGTACCTGGGCTAAACTAGTGTATCATTATGGTATTTGACTGAACTGGTACTAAACTAGGGATTTCTAGCATGATCATAGAATAATCAAATGGTTTGGGTTGGAAGAGACCTTAAAGACCACCTATTCCAACCGCCATGCAAGGACACCTTCCACTAGACCAAGTTGCTCCAAGCCCCATCCAACCTGGCCTTGAACATTATCATGCTGCATTGCAAGTTGTGGTTATATGGTTACATTCTAAATCTGTGGGAGAACCATCATCAAAACTCTAATGAGTGTTTTTTGTTTTTAAATGCTAAATACTCCATTATTTCTAATTTACAGTTGGACTTGGTGATCTTAGAGGTCTTTTCCAAGCTAAATGATTCTATGATTCTATGATTTTTACCATTAAAAAAAAAAAAGTAACCTATGTGGCCTTCAGTATTTTCTATTTTTCATCCAAATACAAGGTCAGAGAAAGATATTTCACTGAAAATAGAAAAACAAGTCCTATCATACTAACTTGCTGCATTTGGTTCCCAGAAAACGTTAGCATCATGAAAAATAAACTACAGAAAAAAATATCCTTTATGCAGCTCTGTGTTAGAATACCAAGTACTAATGTTTTTACACAAAGGTTATTATAAAAATTCAACTCAGAGAAAAAGATAATTATGTTAACTTTTAATCATCAAACATTACCTTTTGACATTACTTTAGACTTAATGCCATTAGTATTCACATTCATTTCCATGTGTGGCTTATTTATGTTATTCATTGGCATTTCTTTAAAGAACTAGTGCCTAAAATATTATTCACCAATGCTGTTAAATTCTTTATATCCAAGCATTATTACAAACAGGACTAAGTAAGAGAAAAGAAAACATCCTTGTCTCAATCCCCTAAAAACTTTTGTTGTTTTTAAAGAAATTAAAGAGGTAGAGTGTGCACTTTAAAAAAAAAAAAAAAAGTATTTGCAAATTGTTCTATTTGTTCTATTTTACTAATGAAACAGAAAATGTGGAGGGGTGTTTGATTCACTCAGGACAATCAAACTAAATCTACATAGAGAACAAGAAAGCACACATGATGGAAATGCTGGGTTTTGTTTTTTTAAGGGTTTTGTTTGTTTGTTTGTTTTTTCCACATGGAGGCAATGTTTCTGAGCTCTTTTGGGTTGCATCTGTACTTTACTTCAGCAGGACTATCCCAAAGTGTAACAGTCAACTGTGATTCTGTATACCTCATCACCACATGCCCTTCGGCATACAACCCACTTCTGACTTATCTGTCACACACTCCTGTGTAATCCCTGCAACATATTCTGTAAAACAAAACAAATGAATAAACAAACAAACAAACAAACAAAAAAGTCTAATAAAGTCCTTAGTTCTTGCTCTGAGCTCACAGCAATACATTAATCCATGTAGCATTTGTGGAAGAGCTTGGCTTGGGCCTCAGTTCCTGGTTCCCTGCCATCTATTTCTCCTACATAATAAGGCAAAGTACAGCCAAGTTAAACAATGAAGACTCACATGAGATCTTCAAGTGGTAGGTACCAAGGTACAGGCTTGACACCAGCATCCCAATGCCATAATGGTATCCACAGTTTGGTGCAATCTGCACAGCCTACACAGGTAAGCTCTTCTACCAGAAACACACACAACAACACAGCCCAGTGCATCACTTATGTATAACGCAGCAGTGACTCTGGCTTCTAAGACAGAAGGATATGGAAACCATAAATTATAGCTGTAAAATAAAGGTACCAAGGAATGGTCTCTGGTCACTAAGACCCACTAATGTGGAACAGACCATATATATTCTAGTGAACTTTCTCTCACTCAAAACAAATATCTTAGTTGGAACACAACCTAGAATAAACATACCACAGTCTTTGTACTCAGACACACCTCTCTTCAGCACCACATGTCAATCTCCCCTCAATTTCTCTCAAAAAGCCACACATCAGTTTACCCCACATCTATTTAGTAATCTGTCCCATGCCAAGTCCCATCAAGATTTGTCACGTCTGTTGGGTACATAGTGCCAAATGCTGCCTTGCAGCTGCTGCCACTGTATGTCAAAAAATTAACTTTGTCAAGGCGTTGTTGCTGCCACTTCTGCTGAGTAGATGCCTTGTCTTCTCAGGCCTCCTTAGCTAGCCTCTCTAATAGGAAGAAAACCTCCCTTTGTAGTCCGGAGAGGACACATTACTGTGTGACATGGATGATTTCTAGAAGAAGTTTTCCCAAGCTGATGCTGGCATTTATGTAAAAGTGGACAAGGGAGACTTGTTTGACAACCTGTTAATAGTGTCTTCCTCTCGTAAGTCACACTTCATAGTGCTGGCTATTCCAAACCCCCTTACATTGTGAGTAAAGAACCTAATTTTCACTCATCAGTTGAGGCTTCCAGGCCAAAATGTGTCACTAGAGTAACATGACATTAGTGATAAAAGCAGAATCAAGGACAGGCCCTCTGTCAGGTCCTATGACCACACATCCAGCACTGTCATGGTACCTTGGAGGAGGGATATCTTAAAATCACGCTCCATGAAGGAGTCAGGGAAGGTCTCCCAGCTGAGTATCCCAAGCACTTCAGAACAGGGCAAGCATATGTGTTCAGCTGCTCAAAAATGACAGTTGCGGCAGACGTTTTTATTTTTAATCATACATCAGCACTGTATATAGCCTGCATATGCTTTAGTGCGTGGAAGTGTCTGATCATTGGTCTTGGCAGAGGTAGCAAGTCAATCTTGGCATAGGTGGTGAGGGATGAATGGTGAGCTGGCCAGAGCTGAAACCCCTTTATTTGTCAACCAATTTATTGCAGACTACAAAGAAAGTGGTCACATCCTGGCCTCCCTAATACCAAGACTGTTTTTTGCTGTCCAACTGTGAAAAATCAGAAGATTACTTCACAGCACTTCCTAAGAGTGAGGTTTGCATGATGCCAAAGGTGCATCTGGAATGGCCTGGGGTATGGCACAAAGCCGTCTGGGATGATATTAAAGCTCTGTGCCAGAAGGAGTGTGCCAAAGCAGAACAGCCTCAGCTATTCTAGCAATTGAGACTATTTTGATGGCCAAATCATACCCAGGAGGACACTGGAGACGTCTTTGTTTGGCACAAGCCATATTCATGCCAAGAAGCATTCTGATTATTTAATACCACAGATGAAAGTGTGCCAGTGCCAGAGAACAGTGATGGCACATTGTCATCTGTATAGATGCAACCGTAATACACAAATAATTTAGGCCTACACCCACATGTCTTTTCCCATTTCCTCTTGTAATCTCAAAGTCCTGATGTACCAGATGTCATATCCAGATTCAAATTTCTTTGTTTTATTTCACACAAAGATTTCAGAGGTTTTGCAGTTAACATTTATCTAATTACACTACTAGCCTACTGTTTCTGTTTCTCACAGCTTTTGTATATTTTTTTTTTCTGCTGGAAGAGGCTGTGAGTTCGCAAGTTTCATTCTGATCCAATGATACATTCTGATTTAGGAGTTAAAATTTATATTTTTATTCTCAATGTAAGAATGGATTTCTAAAATTGAAGATGCAAATATATCTTTCTGTCCACTTCTGTTTGTTTTGTTTTTGTTTTTGTTTTTGTTTGTTTGGTTGGTTTTTTTTTGAAAGAGAAGGTGTCAAAGGTACAGATGGAAGGACATGGTAATTGATTATCTTTGTAAACCAAAGTAATGGCCTACACTTTGCCCCTCTAATGCAAATTATTTGCTTAGAAGTGGAGGGGAACTCTAAGTCATCAAACCCACTGCTTTGCAATTACAAAACACTGCATGATATGTAATTCATAAACCGATCAGGTTTCACCAGAAAGATCACTTGATGCTTGCTTCTGGTATTGCTCACAATCAGAAACCTTCTATTTAATTCTATCTCCTATGGTTAGAAACTGTTCTCTAAGATTAATTCATGGCCAGTTTATACTATGTGCTGTTATATCAGAAATTCCAAGGTTTAAAATTATAAAAAGTTAGCACTTATTAATAACTTTAGGGTTTTTCCCTCCCAAAAAAGCTCCAAAGGAACCTGTACAGTCTGTTTGCACGCTGATTTACATACCACTCAGGTCAACAAAGTTACAAAGACTGTTTTTTGAAAGGCTTTCAGCCCCATTCCCATTAATGACACCTGAAGACAGACCAATTCTGTTCAGTATCTACCATTAATTTACTTAAAGCGTGGCTTAGAGATATTCTTCAACAAAACACATTGAAAACTTTAGTGCCTCTATGTTAAAGTAAATTAATATTCTGGATTCGTATAACACAAAGGTTAACAAAAAGTTCAAAGTGAATAGTGACATAGCTCTGAAACTGTAAATAACAGCCAGACTTTTGAGATTAGTGACTGTGAATAAATCAATGGTAGATTAAAATACCAAAGGTCTTATTCTAAGCAGCAGAAAATAATGTTTTACTGCCACTTGAATGCGTACCAATCTTTTCTTTTGTATGTACTCATTAGATTTGAGATCTTTTTATTACTGTAAAAGAGCTGTTTCAGTCACTTTTAGAAGTGCCTAATATACATACACAGCTGATAAACCATAATGAGTTTTGTTTCTGAAACCATTACAGTCTACAGAGTAGATATGTATTTTCAAAAAAAAAAAAAAAAAGAAAGAAAGAAAGAAAGAAACAGAGGGGTGGGACTAAATCCTTATTAAACCAGCTGACAGAAAATCTGCAGATAATATCATATCAGTAAATAATTCCCTAAAAATATTTGCTCTCTTTTTCCAATGCTTTCCAAATGAAAGAAAACTCAGAAATAAGAAATCACGCATACAGTATGCAATGCAAAAACAAAACAGCCCATTATTTAAAGGGGTTGCATTGTTTTGCTTTGGTTTTAAGTTCCTAGACTGAATTGTAAGGTAAGAATGACATTTCCATGTTGTGTTTAATCTTTTTACTTTTTTCAACTCTTACACATTCAGAGTTGTACCAGGCTTCCTTCAAAAGGAAACACACATGCCGAAAGGCATGGCTCAGGTCTTTGCAACTCAGAATAGTAAGAATATGCAACATATGTGGGACAAAACTAACTACAGAATTGTTATGCAATAAAAAAAGAGAGGAGTAACTCCTCTAGGCCTAAGAGCTGTCATTCTCATGCTTCTAGAGAATAACATCGAAAGCTGATATGCACAAATTGAAACCACAGTCCTACTAGACTTCTGACTTAACAATTTTGGCTTATTCTCAGGTAAGAAAAAGACCTACCTCCTTTTTTATGCACTTCCTAATCATGGAATCACAGAATCATCTAGGTTGGAAGAGACCTCCAAGATCACCGAGTCCAACCTCTGACCTAACACTAACAAGTCCTCCACTAAACCATATCACTAAGCTCTAAATCTAAACATCTAAAATCTAAAGACCTCCAGGGATGGTGACTCGACCACTTCCCTGGGCAGCCCATTCCAATGCCTAACAACCCTTTCAGTAAAGAAGTTCTTCCTAATATCCAACCTAAACCTCCCCTGGCGCAACTTTAGCCCATTCCCCCTCATCCTGTCACCAGGCATGTGGGAGAAGAGACCAACCCCTACCTCGCTACATTACTTTCCATATGGTCTCCAGAGGGGAGAGCCTTCTAACACATACAACACTTTCTCTAGGGTTCAAAGAATGAACCTCCTAGACTTGAGAGAATTCTGCATGAGGATTGAGGCAAAGGCTCTTCCATTCTATTCAAACACATCAGAATTGTTAGCAGAAGTATGTAGCAAGACTTTTAGTAGTAGAGAGAATCATAGACTGGCTCAGGTTGGAAGGAACCTTAAAGATCATCTTGTTCCAACACCACTGGGTTGGGCAGTGATCCCATGGGCAGGGACACCACCCTGGTTGGATGAGGCCCTGGGCAACCGGATCTTTGAAAGCTACTGATTGCCCTGTTTTATATATTCTTAATTTACTTTTATAAGTGTCCTGAAAATTCTGATAAGAATTTTTGTCAATGATTATTTAAGCAAACTCATCAACATAAATACATTAATTCTTCTTAAATATCTTTCTAGAAAAGTGCACAAGTTTGCTGAAAGATCGAAGAATTGTTAGTTATATGTGAGACCTGTCAAATTGGCTGAGTTTACATTTTTGTCATACAACATATGTAAAGATAACTACAGGAGAACATTCATTTATATAATTATTTTTATCAAAGTTTAGCTTTATCTTTAACATCAGTTGCTTCCAAAAATTTAATCATTCTGCAGATTATCAGAGTTGACCATAAACTTCCAACAGATTTAAGAAAGTTCTATTACTTTGTTTAATAACTTATTACGCAGTGTCTGTAGTTTCTTGGTACTAGCTGTTTATAATATTGCCCTTGGTATTTTATTCTGCGTAACACAAGGATAGAACTAAGGAATTCAATCTTTTTGTTGTCTGACATCCTTAATTTAAACTTGCGTGGCCTTTTTCCAAGCCCTTGGAAAAACTGCCTATTACAATTTCAGAACCTGTATCCTGTACATCCTGGAGGTACCTTTGTAATCGTTGTTTCTCAGAGAAATGCATGTGTACTTCTGGAACATATAGCTATATGTGTGTGTGTATAATACTTCTACACATAAACACACACAGTTCCTCAAGTCCTTGTATTAATTTCATTGTGCTCTGTTATTTTTCCACATTTCTATAACCCTTTCATTATATTAGAGCACATGGCAAAACGTGAAAAATTCCAAATGCAGGTTCATGAAACTAGTGTTCCCTTTGTTATATTTTATAGTGCTATTTAAGCAACCTAGACTTTTGTTTGCTTTTTACTGTTATTTGATGAAATAATCTACTATCGCCCTCAGATTTTCCTCCAGTTTAACCTGTGTACAACACAGAGTCCACATTCTCACTTTTTCCTTTTCCTTATCCACAGCTCTGTGTAGTTTTTCTTTCCTTAAATTGCATAAACTTCTTAACCTACCGACATACATAAACACAGGGACCTGTATTGCCATCTTGGACTACACTGAGTCATTCCAGCACATCCATCCATTGTCACCTACACTTCATTCTTATTTGTTTACAGGCACAGACAGTACTGGAAGAAAGATGAAAGTTTAAAAACTTGTCCTATGATAAACGGAAAAGTATCTCCAGATAAAAAGCTTCCAATTTCATTGGAAATTTGAGTTAAATTTGAGATCCACCTTGCTTGTTTTCCTAACATACCTTCTTACCATACATACACATGGCAAAAATCTCAGCAACTTTTTTCAGTATCAGCACCTTCCATGGCAGTATTTGCCATTTCTTTCTTAATACATACCAACTTGTAATATCCCAAGAACAGTTCACAGTGAAAAACACAGGGAATTGCAACAACGTACAAGGTATGACATGACCCATCCCATAAATTTCAGTAACTACTGGTAACAGTCAAAGCAGTTTCAAGATCCAGACAATTTTATATTTGGTTTTGTGCCTCTGCATATTTTCCCACCTTGTGGTCCACTGTCTTTGGGGTCACCAGTCCATTTTCTTTGAAGCAACACCACAGCAAAGCTATCCCCTCCACTGGTATTCCCACAGAAATTCCTAGGTTATCCAGAAGAGTATATATATCCTACTGTTTACATGGACTGTTCTTCTTAACACAGAATGTTTTCTAAGCAGAAGGTTTGTTATAGTGAGGCAGCAACAAGGCCCTTCATAAATGGTTTTCATAAACCCACAAGTCTGATGCAGTGCCTATATTTATAACTATTACTTCCATGCATGCTACCAGACAGTACTGCCATGAGGATGCATCTGAAAGTGGACCTTACTGTACCAGAGAGCTAGAATTAATATTGAGTCAGAAAGGATCATTTCAGTTACAACAAAGCCCCATGTCTAGAAATAATAGACACAAACACTAGTACAAATGTATTCATTATTTTCTCTCACATCCTTCAAAGGGAAAACGTAAGATAATAAGAACTGTATCCTACTCAATTTAATCATTGAGTTTTGTCTGAAAAGCATGAAAGATAACATGAAAGATAAACATGCATCCCTCATATGACTGTGAGAAAACATAAATCTCCATAAGATACCTTAAGTAAACTTCAGTTTTCAGTGACTGACTGATATGAAGACACAAATACACATTACATAAAACCATAAAAGTCAGTTAAAAATTAGTTGTCTTATTAAACTAATGCAACCTTAAATGTTCCTTTCATATTTTAGATATTGGTCACTATTCAAAAAATAGAACAGAGCTCAGAATACTCTTGCTGCAGTTTACAACAAGAGGTGGAAGAAAGATAGAGACACTTCTATTTCCATTTCTTTCACTTCCAAAATAGTTTTTAGTAACTAAGATGTGTATTTTGCTGAAATAGTACTACCGTTTTCCTCATCTATGAATACAATCCCTTTTTTGAACCTCTTACTCTAGTACATAGTACTGTCTCAAATCCTTTCACATATTTCATAAAATCATAAAATTCTTTGGGATGGAAGGCACCTTAAAGGTCATATGATTCCAGACATCCTGCCATACATAGGGACACCTCCCACTAGACCAGGTTGCTCAAAGCCCCGTCCAAACTGGCCTTGAACACTGCCAGGTATGGGGCATCCACAACCTCTCTGGGCAACCTGTTCCTTAGCATCCTCTGTGTGAAGAATTTATTCCTAATGTCTAATCTAAACCCACCCTCTTTTAGTTTAAATTGATTACTCCCTTGTAATTACTCCCTGACAAAAAGTCCCTCCCCAGCTTTCCTGTTGGCCCCCTTTAGGTAGTGAAAGGCCACTATAAGGTCACCCTGGAACCTTCTCTTCTCCAGGCTGAACAACCCCAGCTCTCTCAGCCTCTCTTCATAAGAAAGGTGCTCCAGCCCTTTGATCATCTACATGGCCCTCTTTTGGACTCACTCTAATAGATCCATGTCCTTCTTCTGCTGGGGGCTCCAGAGCTGAATGCAGTAATCTTTTAATTAATTTTAAAATAAATACTATATCTGAAAAAAGAGTCCAATTTGCACACTGTATATCAGACAAACTATCTAAACATCCATTTGCAAGTGTTATTCTTGTAAGCACCAATGAAGATGCAAAACTTACCTGCATTTTTACAGCTATGCTCCTAGTCTCACTTTTTAAATTAAATGTTCTGTTAATAGTGAGGAAAAGCTGCAACTGCACCAGCTACACACAGTGGTCAATCCACAGGTTTTTTTTTTCCTCCTCTCCTCTCTTATAAAATAAGCAGTTTTGTTTCTGTAACTGAAATCTGTATCTTTAACTTTCCTGTTGAATTTAAGGTTCTCTTCGGTGGATTGATAGAGAAGGTTTTCTGAGGTTTGGGGTGAGTATCTACCGTGTTTGTTCAAGTAAGGAATTGATAGCAGCGGTTAGAATGCCAGACATAGCACTAGCAGATGCTACACAAGCTTCCCTGCAGAGCTCTGCCAATGCATTTCAGTCCTGACCTGTAACACCCCTGCTATTCTTGATCTGGACCTCTCCTGAGCACAGACTGACAGAAGTTGTCTGGTATTGTTGCTCCGTGATTTGGACAGATAGCCACTAAGGACTAAACAGCTACCCCAAAACTCATTTTCACTTGTTTGCTAAGCCAGTTTTATGATCAGATATAAAGTTAATAGCCATTGTCATGAGTCACTAAATATGAAATTGTTTTTCAGCATCTGGACAGAGTGTTTAAATGGTAAAAACAAATGACTTAAAGGTTATTCACACTTTAAAAAAAAAAAGGGGGGAGAGGAGGGGAAGGGAAAGGGGAAGGGGAAGGGGAAGGGGAAGGGGAAGGGGAAGGGGAAGGGGAAGGGGAAGGGGAAGGGGAAGGGGAAGGGGAAGGGGAAGGGGAAGGGGAAGGGGAAGGGGAAGGGGAAGGGGAAGGGGAAGGGGAAGGGGAAGGGGAAGGGAATTAAGACATACAGAAGTGATATTCTTTCCAACAGCTATATGGGATCATTAAATTCTGCATACAGAATTCCCATGGAGAGTTTCAGCCTGTGCCCACATCTGACCCATCCCAAGGAGTCACTGGTGCTGATTTACTTAATGACAGTTTAAAAGATTATTTCCCAGTGCCAGTAAAAATAAACTTTTGAAGTGCTAGGAACTATTCATAAAGGATATTTAAGGTCAAAGCATTACTGAAGAAGGATGCTGTCAGGAGTGGTATAGCATGAAGTGAGCCAAGCAATTCCTGTCCATTGTCTGTAAGCCTGTGGAATACATCAGGGAGAGCACAGAAAATATATAGAAACAAAGCAAAGGACAGCAGATCTTCACTAATATAACATGGAATAAGTGTCTTATAAATTATGGAAAACAATGCTCACAGAAAAGGAATTTTAATAGTTTTATTTAAAGAGAATGAATGTGTTTCTGCAGTTAAAATATTATCGCAGTTCCCCTAGTTTCAGGCAGAGACAAATTCAGACAGACTTGTAGTGTTCTTTTTCTATTTTGATTACAATTCTTGTCACAAAAAGCATGTGAACATTTAAATATTTAATAAAAATCTCTGAAATCTATAAATATAGCCCTTCATATTTATGATATCTGTTGATGTATAGGAAGACAGTAGATTACTGCCAGCCAGTTAAAACAAGTCATACTGCAAAAGCCCATAAAGGAAGTCATGGTGGGTTGATCTTGGCTGGCCATCACACAACCACCCAGCTGCTCTCTCATTCCCCCTCCTCAACAGGATGGTGGGAGAAAAAAAAGATCAAAAAGCTTGTGGGTTTAGATAAAGACTGGGAGATCTCTTACCAGTTACCACCACAGGCAAAACAGATATAACTTGGGGAAAAGTAATTTATTGTATTGCCAGTTGAAACAGAGTTGGACTGTGAGAAACAAAGGAAAAAAAAAAAAAAAAAAAAAAAGACTCACCCAGCCCAAACTTCTTCTTTTTCACTACCAAAACCAAAGCCACCTACACCCAATACAGAGGTCAAAAAGCTATGAAAATAAAATTTCCTATGACTTCACTCTAAATAACAACGAGTACAACAAAAAAGGGTAGTTTATTCATCCTTCCTTCTGGGAGCTCATGCACCAACATGCACAATTAAAGCCCATCTGTATGACATTCTTTACATATAGTAATGAAAAAGGGACTATAAGCCTGTTTAGCTTTTGGGATTACCTCTTAGCTTAACCTTTAAAGTTTTCTGCATTTTTCCCAGCCTTCTTTGTTTTCAGGTATTTACTCCATTTTAACTTTAATCCTTTTATATCTTCCCCATCATCTTTGCAATCCATACAGCAGGAACATCAATTTGTATCCAAAATTTCACCTTTCAAAATCTCTCTTTTTAAAGGAGGATAACAAAGATGCCAAAAGTTGCAAAGAAAAAGAATTAGTTAGCCATGTGTATTAACCATTACACCGCAAAAAATGAAAGCCACTACTGTTCAAGGAACATTTATTGCATAAGGAGTATCTACTTCATGTACAACACCTTACCACATTTACTATATCAATTTGCATTGCCTCAAGGTGACAGTTTCTGTCTTGAGAAGTATATCCATTTCAACTTGAACTCTTTACAAACAGCAAAGTGGATTGGAACTGTAAACTAGCAGTTTCTCTGAATTTTATGTCAGGAAGTTTATGTTCATGGTAAGAACAGTAAAGAGCCTCATTTCCATCAAATACATGAGAGAGAGAAGAATTAGGTACTATACAGCACACTACATATGTAAAATCAATAATGGGAATATACAATTTACCACCTATTCCTGACATCTCCTAACCCAAAGAAAACGCTAAAGTACAAATTTTCCATATAAGAGAATTGACCTTATATTTTACTGTTTGCCACAAAAGTTTATTACAAATATTATCTTACTGAATTAATTATAATGTTGACATTACCCTTTAAGATGATACAAGAAATTATTAACTCTTCATTGGAATTCCGTTCTATATACTTTAAAGTTGGAAAGAGTTTATTGCAATCATTACTTGAGACAAGTGTCCTGTAAGACATATGTGGTTTTTGTTGTTGTTGTTTTAACTTAGGACATTCTGAACCATAAACTCAGCCATTCACAAGACTACAAATAATTAGAAAATCATTGGTTGGATAGCTGACAAAAGAATATATTTCTCTGTCTAGCAGAAGCAGACGCACATGTTTAGCTTTGAATATATATCTTAATTCTAAATTTTTATTTCTTTCTGCTAATTTTCATTATTTATCTAGAATGAAGTGTGCTTCATTTTCTGTGTACATAATAATACAATCCAATACTGTATCCCACTCACTAAAAAGCTAGATTCATGTAAACTCTGGTTTTAAACTACCTCGGAAAGCAAAACTGTTGCTTCACGATCACAGTTCTCTAGTGAAAAAGAATTTCTTAACAGCTCTGTGATACAGCATCCCCGAAACTGGTTTTGTTCTCTTTTTATAATTTAGTTTCAAAGGTACAAAGGGATGTCTGATACCTAATGCTGAAATCTTACTTGTATTTTTACTGAAAAAGAAGGCAAAACTCATGAGAACAAGAAGCATGCAGTTTATTAAAGTCAAAACATTAAGAAAAGTTACCTTCTAGCACCTCTGAAAAGTAAGTAAATAAGTGTTTGCTTTCAAAGTTGAATTCTAGCCTTTATAAGATGTGCTGTAGAAAATCACGGAGATGGATCATCCAGACAAACAGTACAGAATGGGTACAGCTTGAGAAACAGCCATGAAAAATGTCCTGCATGCCCAAATTCTGTTCTAGGAAGAGAGAGAGATTGTTATTTTGAGAACCTGGACTTTGGTGAAAGTATATAAACATGAAGAAAACATCTTGAATAACATCACAGAATGCAGGTGGTTAGGTCTTTAAGGTGTACGGTGGTTACTAAACAATATAATGGTAATATGGATATAAATTTAAAGAAACAATGGGAACTAATCTACGATAGTTTAACCTACAATAAGAATTTAATAAAAATGATGAAAATGGCATATCAAAACAGATTACTGATCATAGTTCTGCTGTTTAGTAGCCATCTGCAAGCTTACATTGAATGCTTACATGGCTCAACCTGCTACGTAACACCACTCAAACATTTAAATGAAAAAGAAAAAGAAAAAAACACCCTCACTTTTGGTAAAGCAGATAGATCTCTCAGAATTCTGATATCAAAGAACTAAAAGGCCAAATGAATTGACTATACTATTCAGCAATGTTCAATCAAACTAAACAGCAAAACGAAAAAACCTCTGAAGACCTCCATCTTCCAAAGTAAAACAGAAAACCCACATACAACAGGATCCATATAAGTCACAGGTAGGATACTGCAAGCAGTGCCTACAGCCAAGCAGAATGACAAACATTTTAACATTTGTAACTTTAACTCCTAGCATCAAGCCTTCCCTGGATTTTAGTCTTATGTGGATGATTTACAGGGATTATTTAGTCAGTCTAACAGTAGTGTAAGAAAATGTTGATTTAACACAGAAAGAACATTATCTAGAGGCATTAGCAAGGAAAGCCCAAATATGACCTTACCCATTTTACTTCCATACACACTCATTTGAAACACAAATTATTTGATTAGCTTTATTATCTCATAATGAAACATAACTACTTACAAGTTTACTAGACACTGCCAACTTTTTATGGATAACCTTTGTCCCAAGATTTTTTCACATTTAGAAAACCCCTATGGCAGAAATTGAAGTCTTGGCGTTAATTTCTAGGAAATACTAGAAAAATGCACTTTAAAGATGTGCACTTGTATTTTCAGTCAAATTGTGTATTGCTGCTGACTTAAATGTAGAGATAACAAAGCAACAGATGAAGGTAATTGGTTAAAGTAATATATCTCAAAAGACAAATAGCAAACACTGCATTGCTTATTCTATTTCAGAGAGGATTTGTCTTGAAAATCACCTTCCTTTTTCCTTAGTCAGGTTGCTGGTGCAGCTGGAAACTCAGATGAAAAATTAGCTAACAAACAGTCCCCGAGACACATTTGTTCAAAACCTGCTTCATCTTCAATGGACACCTGAGGAGAAACTAGTTAAAAGCTTGACAGATTCAACACATGGCAAAACATCTTTTGTTGGCAGTGCTTTAAATTGCTATGAGGGAAGGTGTATCAGTGAATCATAGGTCAACAGAGGGGGAAAAAAAAAAGGCACTATTAGCTCCATGTTAGGAAAAAAAAAAAAAAGTGTCAGAATTCTCAGAAGTTTAGAAAACCATTAAATTTGCAAAATTTATTCAAAAAGAAACAAAAAAAAAATAGCAAATCTTAAGTAGAAACATAAATACCCTAGAAGTGATTTTCTGTGTAGTTATAGTTTCATATTAGATAAAAGAACAGAATCTCCAGGTCATTCTCTCTGACCTTCAGAAGGGTCAAATTTGGAACAGCATTCCAGAACAGTTATCCAACAGATGCATGAGGGTAAATAAGCCTATTTTTAAAATACAGTTTGATGAACAGGGTTATATGATGTGCATGGATGTGATAGCAAAAGTCTGTACTTGATGACCCAGAGAGTACTTTTCAGTCCTGTTTCCTATGTCCCACCGACATATCAATGCAAGAAACATCCAGGTCTTCACAAATAGAGTGGATAGAATTTAACAAAATATGGACCAAAGAACATAAGCCTTCACAAGACCATCAGAACTGAGAAGGAATCAAGTGTGATTGGACCACTGCAATTCTGATATTCTGAAAGCTAATTCAGATTGTTCTGTGGGAAGAACCCATCTCCACATTCTGGTTCAATAACTCCTTTCCTATGGTTAAAGATACTCACTGAGTTCATTATCAGTTTCCTTTCTCTGTAGGTAGGAAGCAATAGGAAAATCTGCATAGGTAGGTAAAACTGAATAGAAACGTAAAGGAACTATTTACCCTACTTTGACTGGTCTCACAATGAATTTACCTATGCAGTTGGGGTGTGGGGTGGAGACTTACTTAATTTTCATTACAATCTGAAATTATTACTTTTCTTACTGTACTGCAGCAAGTCCACAAACTTGCTTGCATCTCTTTTTACTCACAAATGATACACCCTTATGCCTGCAGACAATCCATCACATTTTTGGTTCTCAAGAGTAAAAAACTCCAAAGTATGTTTTAAAGCTCTTTTCGAGAGACAGTTGGACTTATTCTCTTTTTAAGTTCTTTTTTATTTCCTTCTTGTCAAGGTTTTCCAACTTTCCTGAACATTGATGCACAAGAATCCAAGCATTTGGCCAGGTAAAAAAGCTGCAGGAAAAGTATGTGGGATTCTACAGCCACAGGACAGGCATGCATATACACACAGTTACACAGCTGGTATGCCTTCAGTCCAGACAGAAAAATTGATGGACAGCAACCACACCGTCACCACAATGCCTTCGGAATGTACCTTCAGTGAAAATTTTTTGAGCTTGGATTTCTTTCTAAGAGATCCAGGCCTGGCTGCAGTGCAGTAACATGGCACCTTTCTCTACAAAAACAGTCCAAAGCCAGAGAGATATTGTGGAGCTGTGCTGGGAATGTGTTACAGTCAATCTCTGTGTCAGAGAATTAGGAGGTGAGGTGTAAAATAGTAAGCCTCACAGTCACAGCATGGGAACTTTACAAGTTTTTCTTCTGGAAGGAGAAAAAATTAATGGTTATGAGTACCTTTCCTTTCTGGAGGCAAGTCTGAACAATAAAGCCTGTTCTCATATGTCTAATTCCAATCTCACACTAGAGAGAAAACCGTAACAAATATTTTCAGTGAGGCTATGAAGACTGTATGCCTGAACAAGACAGACTCCCTCTAAAAAGGCATGACACAGTAGGCATGAGGTAATATTGGCTCTGTTCCAGGTTCCACTTTTAACACAGAGCACATTCAACTCATTTATAATAGCACCACATTAAATTGTCCTGTAAGAAGTTTGCAATGGGTATTTTAATACAAAAGCAGGTTTAGTAAAGGAACCTACACGTCAAAAATATTTATTTGCCTCTCCTCATTAATCATAATGCAGTTTAGATGCTCTGATCATAGGCATTCCTAATAAAAACATTAGCAATCAGGCGAATGATCCGATTGTTTTAATAAGTTTTGTAATAGTTACACTTTTTCAAATAAAATGGATATGTGTTCAGTAAAAAAGGCCACTTTCTTTCCCCCATATGATCCTGTTAAGGACCTAAAATACTGCGACTTTATACCAATCTTCACAATCTTAAGTCATTAATAATTTCAAAGGACAAATATGTTAAATTCTTCTACATTAATCATGATGGAATTTCTATGGAATGATTCACCATATTTTTTTAATCCATTTACTATTACCAGCTTTCTAACAAGCACAGATCATCTCACTTCTATAACATCTTACCTAAGGGCCTTAATATTGTCAGCTAATTCTAAAAACCTCATAATAATTTGGCACAGGTTATTTATCAGTTCACCTACCACCAAAATGCATTATCCTTTGACGTGCAATGTCATAGCTGACTAAAAGGTCTCAGTAGAATATTCTGTCTTTTTCTACTAGGGGATCAGCACTCTCTACTATCCAGTTATAGGTTGTTCCAGACCTTCCAAAATCAGACATGAAACATCTTCAGAGAACACATAATTTTATGTAGATGGGGTCAAGAAACACATGTGGACCTCTACAGAAAGCACAAATTTTAAAAAAGTAAATATCTGGAATTAATATAGACTAACTACATTCAGCCAGATGTCCTCTTCGTGTTAGCAAAAGGACTTAGCTGTAGCTAAGTTACTTTTACATTCTAGGACCCCGTAGTGCAATTATCACACTAGTAATTTAACTGTTAAACCATCAACTTGCAAATGTTAGGTTAAATTGCTAGCACATGGCAATATCTGCAGGTTTTCAAAAGACATGATAAGTCACATGCTTCTGGAAAGCACTTTAAAAAAAAACACTATACATACAGATGGCACAGCTAATTAATTAACTACACAAAGTACAGGAGTGCAACAGATGACTTTCTTGAACCATCCTGATTTGCACTGGGTAAAACCCTAGCACGTCTTAAGTAATATGGCTAAGAAGCCATCCTGTTTCTGTAAAAGAATATTTGAGCACTGGGGAAAGAACTGTATGCAAAATTATTCCCAACACACCAAAAAACTTCTCTCTTTTTGTTTAAGGACAGGTTATAACTCTTAGTGATCTTCAGGCACACTACAGCACCAATGTAGCCACAAAGCAGTCACCAGACACTAAATGGTAGGTTCTTCTGCAGGTCTCTGGTCTAGTTTACAACTACCTTCAGTTATATCCCATGCCCATGCCTAGATTTGGCACAAAACTCCTGAAACATTTATTCTGTTATTACAAAGAGAAAAAGAAAAAAAAAAAAAAAGAAAAAAAACTTCATTTGGGACAACCTCAATCCTTTGTGCTAATCTATATGTTCTGATTTCTAAAGGGCATAGTACATGGGAAACAGCACATGGCAAAATTTCATGACAGCTTTTTTCAGACTGGATTTTGAATGGTTCTAATGTAAAAGCCTCTTAATGGTGTTGATGGACTGCACAACATTACAAAGTCACACAGACCTTCCTTTCATTCTGTCTTCAGTCTCTTCCTTTCCTTAATTTTCTGATTTGGAGTAGTACAGAGAAATTGCACAGAATATTTTATATATATTAATGTATCCTACTATACTTCATTTAGATACTGTAGTTACTGTGTTTTTTTTTCAGATTTGGAGAATTGTATGCTGTCTAGACCTCATACTGTTTAGCAATGCCAGACCATGGCTCCCTAGCAAGACAGTGGAGAGGTCACTAAAGCTTAATCAGTTCCATAATCACAGCGCAGTTCATTCTCTGAAAGAATTCTCCCCTCACCCTTTCAGCTCCAAGAGCCACGTAACACAAAGTTCAGAAGAATGACCTCTCTAGTTCACAGGTCTGACTCAGCTTTTGGGGCAGTATTCTAAAGTACCATTTGCATGTGAGACACTTATTGTCACTAAGATCCTGAAAAAAACGTGTATAGGGTGATCATGAATCATCGTGGCAGAACTAAGTGAAAGACAAACCATGTGAAGCAGGTGTAAGAAGAAAAGCAGGGAAAAAAAAAAAAAAAAAAAAGGAGTACAAGCATACAGGTGAAAGGCATGTTAATGCATTTGCTGTTCTCTCTCCTTTTTCCTAAATGATTTTCTCTGACAGCTGTTTTTTTTCTGCTACTTTGTGTCTCCCAAAAAGATTTTAATGCAAATCATGACATTACAAAAAATACAGAAAATCTGCAAAAGGACAACATCTGACTCTTTTCAGAAGGGACCAAGAAATATTTTTTCCTTCAACCGTCCAAACAGGGAGTGAAGCAGAGCAGCAAAGAAATTTATTGAATCTTCTTCAATCATTTTCCTAACATGCTGAAAATGTTCCTCCTGCTTTCATCTTCCCTGTCTCTACTCTTTCCCAATGTTTGCTTTGTTCTCATGAAAAAATGATGCATGTCATTAACAGTGTTTAATGGACTCACTATTGTTTTGATTTTTTTTTCTTTTAGCCCTCTCGTTTGTACCTGCAGCTGCTTACAAAGTATTTCAAACAACCCAAAACAAGTGGCCTGAATGATTCAAGATTATTGGTAAGGACACACAGAGCCTTTCAACTCCATAAAACAAATAAACATGCATTGTAAGATGATAGTGATGAAAGACATAACCAATCATGTTCTAAAGTTTTATGTGAAACAAATGTGGTGCACTCAGTGATCTGTTCCACATCAAGAAACCCACTACGTATGGCACTGGTTAACAGGAGCTGGAAGTCTCCAAAGAATGGCTGCAGAACCAATGCTTGATGAAATGAGTTGCTCTTTCAGCCCTAGAAGAGGTGCTTTAGCTCAAAATTTACATACTGCATATAGACATGTTAGGTACAGCAAGCCTTTACGCAGAGTAGAAGGGATCCAGACCAATTCCATCATTGCTCAACTCTTCTTTGGTGTTTAGAGATCCCTGTAAAGTTTAACAGTAGAGATATTCATAATACCAGATGGTCTGGAATTTAGCTAGATGGAGAATGGAGTGGGAGAAAATTCACTGAAATTATCAAACTGTATAATATCAATAGCATATATTATTCTTAATAATATAATCTGCATTCTAGAGTTGTTTGTTTCTTTGTTTAATTGTACTTCCTTTTCTTTACAAAAGGCACTGTCAGAAGGCAGCCCTGGTAGTTGGCATCAGCAAAGCAAAGATGCCAAGACACAGGGAGAAAGGGAACCTGCTGCTGGACAGAGCCAACAGACGGGAAGATACCAATACAACTTCTCTGTGCCCATCCCCTCCAGCCACAGGTCCCTAGCAATTATCCTCATTGACATTGTCATAGAAGAGAATGCACAGAGATTATTTCATTCTCAGGCTGGTTACTACTACCAGGAGTCACATTACTATGAAAACCTTTACAGCCGATGTCCCCAGACCTAGCATATTGGCCTCCAAAGAACAGCATACAAAAACGAATGTTACATGATGCCATACATTTCACATAACCTGTAACAGGTTCTGGGCACGTATCTTGCTTTCACCGGAGACCCTTTAACTAGTTGAAAGACACAGAAAATAAAATACTAAACAGTGATCAGAATGCCTCACATTAACTGGTATAAAGACCCATAAAGTCTGTTAATATTTTGGATATATTCATTCCTAATCTCTTATTACATGTGTAATAAGAACCTAAAACTTAATTCAGCAGATGGAGGGCAACACCACATAACTTATACTTGTGCACCAGAGCAGGAATGAGGATCAAACACCACAGATCAGAATAAGTACACTCAACAAATCAAATTACTGGGTAATTTTAAAAATGTAAAGCATTTTATGGTCCATAATCCCATGCATCATCTGCTATTACATTTCCATTTTTCATTCTACCAAATGTACCCTGCTGGTACACAACACCTACGCTCCAGTACCCAGGGAAAGTGAGATCCTTATGGAAGCTTTATAGGTAAGTTCTGAACATTCAGTGGTTAGTCATATTTCATGCAAACAGCCTACAAAGTTCAGAGCACAAAAGGGAATAATACCTAAACTATCACAGTAAATTAAACTCTTCTTTACTTCCAGTACTCTTAAATAGTTTTAAGCCTATTTTAGATTTGCAAGAATAAACAGAATGACCACTTGTTTTTCAGAGGATTTGAGTAAAGAAAACTATCATTTAAATCCAACCTGAGTACAGTCAGCTGTAGAGTCAGATGCTTAGAGAAATGCTCTGGAAACCTCTGAATGCTCCTTGAAATGTTAAACATGTAAGATTCCTCAGACACGTTTCTCTCTGCTCTTGTGAAGCACGCAAGTAGCAAAACATTTTCCACTTTTGCTATTCCTGTGCTACGTGTACCCTCTAGTGGCAATGTTTTTAAACATTCAAACCCTTTCTCATCTCTACAGTAAATGCAGGGCCCACAATAAGCAAAAGCTTTTATTAAATACATAGTTATCTATTTTCTTAAGTATTTCAGCTCTGTTTTACTTCATATCATACAACAGCTGACCATACCTATAAGAGTTTTTAATTAAGGTATTAACACCTTATGCAGATAATTACAGTGCTGTTGTGCAGGTAGTGTGTGCTTCCATAATAATTGCTATAATCAAGGATACTCATGCCACCTCTACATGAACATGATACTTACTTAACTATAATCAATAAAGTTCTTAATCACTTGAAATCTCAAAACCCTATCCATTTGGTGAGGACACACTGCAATATCCCTTAGCTTAGCACAATTTTAACATGTTTTGCACAATACCACCAATGAATATGATTTTCTCTGGATTTTCTGATGTAACTAGAACACAAAATAATGAAAAGCAGGATGTCCAAAAGGGGTGGGGGGGGGGGAAGTATGCCTTAAATACTAGTTGTAAGCAAATTCAAGATTCTAAATAAGAAAAAGACAACAAATTCAAATTACTGCTCCCAAGTACATGAAGGTATTCAGAGCAAATAGGTTGTTATCACAAATGAGAGAAAAAGGTGAAAGTCTTAAAGAGGGTTAAAGCATACCTACATATGCATGTAAAAGTTGGTCTTAGTGCTCTTGTCTCAGATAGATGCACATGGATGGTAGAATTCAAGTAAAACAGAGAGAAGATTATATCTGATTAACTTCTACTAAAGATTTTAAGTAGTTGTGCTGTGCTGTTAATTTATACTAACATGACATAAAGGCCTAGTTTTAGAGTAGGTGCATACTCAAAATCAAAAGCTGACAGACATATGCATACTTGGCACGTCCTGAGTGAAAAAAGATTTTACTGGGTGTCTTTTTTTTAATGCTATTAGCAGATTCTCAGATAATCCGACCATGAATTACATGCAATTGTTTTTGTAAATGTATTTCATTTAGCGACATGCTGCATTTGAACTGTTTCCAAAATAGAATTAATCCCATTCTTTGTTTTGAATAAATCTGTGTTCCCATAATAATTGATTGCAACATCATCTTTGTAATAGTTAAAATAGATTACCATTTGTCCTGGTTTCAGGTAGGACAGAGTTAATTTTCCTCCTAGTAGCTGGTAGGGTGCTATGTTTTGGATTAGAATGAGAAGAGCGCTGATAACATGCTGATGTTTTAATTGTTGTAGAGCAGTGCTTACACCAAGCCAAGGACTTTTCAGCTTCTCGCTCTGTCCTGCTAGCGAGCAGGCTAGGGATGCAGCAGGAGCTGGGAGGGGACAGACCCAGGACAGCTGACCCAAACTGGCCAAAGGGGTATTCCATACCATCTGACGTCATGCTGAACAATATATAGGGGTGGCTAGCCGGGGTGGGGGGGGCCGGCTGCTTGGGGATAGGCTGGGCATCGGTCAACGCGTGGTGAGCAATTGCATTGTGCATCACTTATTTCGTACACATTATTACTATTAATACTATTATTATTGTTATTATTATTGTTATTATTGTTATTATTTTTCCTGTCTTAATAAACTGTCTTTATCTCAACTCACAGACTTCACTTTCCCGTTTCTCTCCCCCATCCCGGAGAGGGAGGGGGGAGGGTGAGCGAACGGCTGTGTGGTGTTTGGCTGCCAGCCGGGCTAAACCACAACACCATTGAACCAATATTTATCAACTCAAGCATTTATATAGAATTTACAGAAAGGGGCCTTATCCTTGGTTGCTGTAAGTATCATATTTTCCCAGAAGCCTATTTTAATTTATAAGTAGAATACACTACACTGAACAGTGTTAAACGAGAATGAAGCAAAACTTTAGTAACGAGGATAGGATTAATTGGTTTTGTAGCATGTAGCATGCATCTTATGCAGTTTAGGCCAATTTTCTTTATTTAGATCCTCACCTAGAAAAGTTGGTCATCTACTTAGTCAAATACCAGGACTCTGCCCTTTATGTGAAATCAGTATGGATGCACAGATTGGCATCTGTTTTGCCTGTACTTAACCATACTGCAGTGGAATAAATTGGTGTCTAAAATTTAAACACTGAGGACTGGAAGGAAAGTACCCTCCCCACGTAGTTATTTGCTGCTTGTTAGATACCAGTTAAGTGCAGGTTAAAAAGACATTTTTTAACACTTTTGAATTTAACTGCAGTTTATTAAAAAATGGAATAGAATTCTAGAACGGTTTTGATGGGAAGGGATTATCTATTCTAATCCCACTGCCATGGGCAAGGGCACCTTTCACTAGGTCAGGGTGCTCAAAGTCCCACCCAAACGGACTTTGAACAGTTCCAGTGATGGGACATCCACAACTTTTCTGGGCAACCTGCTCTAACCACCTGGCAACCATCTAAACATCCCCATCATGAAAAATTTCTTCCTTATATCCATTGTAAAACTCTTTCAGTTTAAAAACATTTCACTGTGTCCTGCCAATACACAACTCGGTAAAAAACTTCTTTGTCCATCTTTCTTATAAGCCCCTTTTATAGGTTGAAAGGCCACAATAAGGTCACCATGCCCTTTTCTTTTGCAGGTTCACCGCCCCAACTCTCTCAGCGTGTCTTCATAGGAGAGGTGTTCCAGCCCTCTGATCATCCTTGTGTCCCTCCTCTGGACCCATTCTAATAGGTTCATGTCCTTTTCTTAAGAGGGGCTTTCAGTGCATTCATCTCCCAGTATGTACGGATATTGGGGATTGCCCTGACCGCAGTACAGGACCTTGCACTTGGTTTTGTTGATCTTCATCAGGTTCACATGAACCTACTTCTCATACCCACCAAGGTCTGGATGGCATTCCCTCCCTCTAAACGGTCAATTGCACCACTCACCTCAGTGTCATCAGCTGACTTACTGTAGGCACTGTAGGGCTGCAACTCAATCTCACTATATATTTAATTAATTATCATATCAAATAGTATCAGTCTGAATATGGACCCCTGTGGCAAACCACTTGATACTGGTTTCCATTTGGACATTTAGCCATTAACTGTAACTCTTTGGATGCCCCCAACCATCCAATTCCTTATGCATCAATCAAATACATATCTTCAATTTACAGGCAAGAATGTTCTGAGGAACATTTCTGATGCTCACCTGAACATGAGCCAGCATTGTGCCCAGGTGGCCAATAAGGCCAACAGCATCCTGACTTGTATCATAAACAGTGTAGCCAGCAGGACCAGGGAGGTGATCGTCCCCTTGTACTCAGCTCTGGTGGCCACACCTTGAGTACTGCGTTCAGTTTTGGGATCCTCACTACAAGAAAGACATCAAGGCCCTGAAGGGTGTCCAGAGAAGGGCTACAAAGCTGGTGAAGGTCCTGAAACACAAGTCCTACAAGATGCGGCTGAGGGAACTGGGGTTGTTTAGTCTGGAGAAGAGGAAGCTCAGGAGAGCTCTCTATAACTGCCTGAAAGGAAGTTGTAGGGAACAGAGAGTCAGCTTCTTCTTGCAGACAGCTAGCAACAGGACAAGAGGGAATGGCCTCAAGTTGCACCAGGGGATGTTCAGGTTGGAAACTGGGAGAAATGTCTTCTCAGAAAGAGTGGTTAGGTATTGGAACGGGTTGCCCAGGGAGGTGGAGGAGTGACTGTCCCTGGGAGTGTTTATGGAAAGGTTGGACATGGTGCTCAGGGACATGGTTTAGTGAGTAATATTGGTGGTAGGGGGATGGTTGGGCCAGATGATCTTAGAGGTCTTTTCAAACCTTCATCATTCTATGATTCTATGATTAAATGAGGGACCGTATCAAAGGCCTTACCAAAGTCCAGGTAGATTACATCAATTCCTTGTCCACTGATTCAGTCACTCCATTGTAGAAAGCTACTAGATTAGTGAGGCACAATTTGCCATTGGAAACCTGGCCTCAAATGAAAAATTCAAAAGAGATGACAAACCTAAAATGGAACTGCTTGCAGTATGCTACAAGTAATGAAAAAGTAAAGAAAAGGACATGGACAGGTTTTCGATAAGAAAGGAAAGGAAAATCTTCAAAATACAGACCATATAAATAGTTTGCTTTCACAAAATTATCAACTTCTGTTTTGTTTTTTTTTTCGTTTGGTTGGTTGGTTGGTTTTTGTTTGGTTTTTTTTTTGGTGGCCTGTTGATGAACTCCACAGTACAGTGTCTTCAGTGCAGCAATATCCGTGAAGTGACAGGACTACTGAAACACAAGTATAAAGGATAGAAACAGGAGGTGAGTTTTGTTGTTGTTGTTGTTGTTGTTTTTTCTTGTGAATGTAATGCAGTTTGAGATTCCTAAACAGAAGGCTTTAAAAACTCCAGTTTGCTATTCAATTTTCTGTGCACAGGTTGTAATCTTCTTACCAGTCTTCATTTCATGGGCATTCTATTTTCAAGGAAATCACTTTGTGAAGGACCTTTAAAGGGGTACATGCCACATCCCCTGCATTTGTAACTTTTTTTGACAATATGTCCTCCCCTGCCCTTAGAGTTTCAAATGGGGTATTATCACCACTAGTAAAACTGACAACAGATCTTCACTCAGAATACGGTAATCTCTTCCTATATCATCACAACACTATATCATCAGTTAATATAATCTTGTATACTGTGTCAAAAATATGAAGTGTAATAAAGAAAAGAAAATTGAAAGCTTGCAAATACTTCTATTGTCTTCACTTTTTTTTTTAAGACAGTTATTTGCACAGAATTCGACCATTATTCACAAGGATTTTTAAAAATTCATTTGATACATTCTGCTTGTATTATGCATGTCTCTTTTCTAGTTGAAAAATGCATTTAAAAGTGTTTGCCTGGTAATGTCAGTGCTTAACTTTTATTTTTTATTTTTGATAAAATAAGCTGTAATATCAAACATTTCCCATTTGCTCTCATTTATGAATATTACCAAACAAGAGACTCAGCTGCCCCAAATCCCAATGTCCTCTTAAACTGATGCAGAAAACCATGTGGCAGACCCATTAGGTTACTTCCTTGGAGACTGCCACACAGAGCACAGTGAACTTGCAGAGTCTATGCAAAAATGCCTTATGCAGTTGCAGGAGGAGTCATTGTGAGACACTATGTTCCAGCACCTTCACTCTTCCCACAGTTTCTAAACTTTGTTGCCGGCAAAGGCTGAGTGGTGTGGGTAGAGGATGAAGAAAACCCTTGTCCCAGATTAAGCTGAAGGTTAGACAATTAACAAAATGAGGCCCTCAAGCCATTCAGCAATCACTGCTGCTAGGGGAAAACAGAGTCTCAAGAAAAGAGCAAAACATCGTCCACAAGAAGTGCTGGTCTCCAAGAATCGAAGAGCAAAACATCCTCCACAAGAAGTGCTGGTCTCCAAGAATCATGGTGGCAACAATCCAGATAAGAAAAGGAACCAGCAATTTGCAGATGGAGGGCAAATGCAACTTGAATAGTTTGGGGGCTTCTGTCCCAGAACTTCCCATTTATCATTCAGCATCCCAGTAGAGGAGTCTGCTTAGGTGCTGTTCATGCTGCCTCTGGAATGACACCAAGGCCTGTGTTTTAAAATGTCTGTCCTTGCTTTCAGCATGAAGAAGATGAGACATTGGCACAATGGAATACCAAAATAGAGGAGAAAAACTCTATTGATAGATACCAAAACAGAGGAGAGGAAGGGATTTTTTACTTGCCAGTTAGGTGGTACTCTTTGTCTAGTTTTCCAAGAGGTCTGATGAGACAGCAATAGTTGCAAAATAAGTTTTCACCAACAGATGTTGTAATTGTGTATTGTATGTACTATTGTTACCCATTTTCTGCTTCAAATCAAATGGACCCCATATCTCTCATTATGAGAATCTAGCTCAGTATGTCGGAAAGATATGTCAACAATGAAACCTTAGATAAGTTAGTGCCCACGAAAATTTCTTCTAGTGTTTTAAAATTCTATCAAGTGACCCCTTCTGTGCTTGCCATCCTATACTACTGCCAGAAGAAGGAATTCTGCTGAAAGAAAATTAATGTCATTGCTAGCATAAAGATATTTTGTATGACAGAATGGCTAAAAGTTCAGAATTGAACACAATACACAAATGATATTTAGTTGATATCTGCCTTATTACTCTAAATTACTAAGGTAATTAGAAGAAAAGGGGGGGAAAGGAGGAGGTGGAGTGATTTTACACAGGTTTCACATCATTATCCCATGAGCATACACACAAGTTAAGTTTCTGAGTCTTTATTATTTCCTGTTTACTTTTTCTTCCTTAATTTTTCATCACATAGTGGGGAAAGAATAGGCCTCAGTGTGATTTGGTCCATTCTGTAAAAAGTAGTAGCTTTTCAGAGACCAGAATCCAGAGATCCTGGATCTCAGGCTTCATTCCTCAGATAAACTATGAAATGCAGTATGAGGAAAAGAAGGTAGGATGCATAAGAAGGTAGGTGGTCACATTAAGACAAAAACTGCAAGAAGTCTGGGTACAGAAAATGCCTGCTGTCTAAAAAGAGCATGCAAGTACTAGGAAGAAGTGAATACTATATCAATGATGACTGTAGGGAGTACAAATAATTCAAATAAAAGGACAAAACATTAATTTAAAAGTGTTAAAAGGGAGAGAAAACACTGATTTCTGAAACACATAAGAGTTTTGCATCATTTGCACCAAACACAACACAACTCAGCCAGCTGAGTTCTTTTTGTCAGCCAAGACAACTGAGAATGTATTAGAGGGTGCAATCCTGCACTGGCAGAATGTAAACCCAGAGGACCACATGGGTTTTTTTCCATTTGCATTTTTCTGTGAGCCTGTAGAAACCTGTTGTAACAGGTTAGGCCTTGAGATAGCCAAGTAAAACAAACCTTAATTAGGGTTAAATAGGCCTTCATCCTGAGTTTTATAAATTCTCAAATGAAAGATATTTGCTAAAATAATGTAACACAAACTATGTTCTGTTTAACTTGGCTACTAGGATGATTAATCTTTGATGTTAAACAGCACTCTACTGCTTATCATTATTATTTTATGAGGATATCTTAGTAATTGGTGTTAGTGTATTTGCAGAATCATGGAAAATAGACCATATATATATATATGTATATATGTATGTGTATATATATATATATATATATACGTGTATTTATTTATTTATTTACTATTTTTTAAGGAAACTACAGATTTTACCAATAGGGAAGGAAATTTAATCCAGGATGTGTAAGATTTCAGATTTCTGGGTCTGAAGCATTTTTTTGTTGCATCTTAGCAAGACAGTTGTGCAAGTAAAACTAGACATTTAAAATAACATTTTCTTTTGTCCTCCAAAGGAGAAAAAGGATTATCTATGCAGGTTTTTACAGAACAGATCTCGAGTCTCATTTTCACACTAATGCATTTTCAAATTTATAACAAAGAGGAAAGAATAAACAGTTAAGCCAGGCATTTAACAATACTCTTACACACCTGCCAACAATTAAATGCTTTAATTAAAAAACACAGGAGAATGTACAAAAGCATAACCTTTTCCACAATCACAGCATGGCTGGGAGAGAAAGCTTTCTCATTATGTTTACGTACATCAGTTCTTAACAGTTAAGCACAGGTGATTAAGCTAGAATATGAGGTAATACTCTTATCCTATTTAAGTTCCCTCACTCATATTGTTTAAGGAAAAATCAATTTATTGTATTATTATTACTCATAAGGAATCTAAAAAGAGAATGTTTCAGACAAAAAAAAAAAAAATGCAGCCTGTGCCATACAAAATTTGGTATTGAATACAACATCCTGAGAACATAGATCAGTAAAGAGGATGGACTGGATGGACTAGGAGGTCAGCTATCCCTTTTGGTTCCATGTCTTGAGAGGTGGATAAATGGGGAGGAAGAGGATTGTGTAGATTAGACAGTGTATTGAATGAGAAAAGGGATCAAGCTGAAAGAACTAGGTTGTCCACGGACAATTAAAGAAAAAGTAAGAATGAAGAGGAATGTAAGCATGATACAAGGAAGGGGCAGCACCGATTCAAAATTAAATGAGACTATACATGGAGACAGTTTATGAAAGTAAGGAAACCCCTACATATAGGAACTGTAAATGAAACAAGAGCTTGAGTGCAAACACACAAGACAAAAAGAACTGAGGCAATCAATAATCTGCTCTTCTCACCAGAATGGTAGGAGACACACCATCTGTCCATGTGTCTCTAAGTCTACCACCGGGAAGCATGTGAAGCTCTAGACTTCTGCTTAGCTGCCTGCTGAGCTAGCAGCAGTTTGAATTGTCTTTTGCAGTAAAAGGAATTCTTAATATATCATCCAGGTAACAGTTTCTACTGCCAGAGGAAGTCTAGCTTGGAAGCATAGTCTACTGCTTGGATAAGCAACTTAGATCCATTGACATAATACAATTAAGCAAAGGCTGTGAAAAGTGTAGCAGAAGCTAGTGATGAGCAGCATACCAGTTATATTTTTCACTTTGCAATACTTTTATCAGCATGACAAAATGAGGTCTTTCACTTAGATAGCATGATATGAAAATTTTCTCAACGTTGATTAAGTATGGCCACATTACTCACGGAAAGGAAAACTGTAAACGAGTTATTTGAGTTGTACCCCCCCCAAAAAAGCAATAAGCTTTTACAGACCACCATTTTGTTACTGCTTCACACAAGGCAGAAAAAAAAATCAGCACAAATATTTTAGAAAGGCTTTATTTCTTCAGTGTATTCTGTGCCTTCACAATTGAAACCAAGAGCCTGTAATTACCATGATTCTGAGATCTCAGAAGGGCAAAGATTATAACTCCTTTTAAAAGCAGCAATAACTTTCTTACATATGAGGATATCTATTCCAAAATTTAACCACCCATCCTCTATATGTTCCCCACTTCAAAGCTCCTAGTTCTGATTGCTGCCAAAAATAAGTCCACGCTTTCAATTTCCACATGCTTAATTTTTTCTCTGAGACCACTTAGAATTGTAAATGAAAATCTACAACATTACAGTGTGTGGTATTATATGTGAAAAAGACCAAGTCTGTGTAATCTCCTTTGCATATTGATTTTACCAATCCAGAATTCTCTTTTACATTTCTGGGGTTTCTTATCATTTAATCAGTCAAGTGAAAAGAAATAAAACACCAGTTTGGGGACTTTCTTAAGAGTCTGAAACATTGCCTTATTTGAAATGTATTTATTTTATTTATGGTTATAAATTTTATCTCTCTCTTCAAATTAAGCACAAGCAGAAGTGGAAAAGTTGAATTTTCCAGAGTTTTGAAAGAGATGAACCACTCCTGCTCTGTTAAAAAATATTTAGGAAAAAAGTTAATCTATTAATTTCTGATTATTTTCCCTATAATTTCTTATTAAAAGGGATGCAGAATATTGTATTGATCTCTGTTTTTTTTTTTTTTTTTTACAGTGGTTAATTTCTTGTTACACTGCATAACTCAAAAGAGGGAATTATTTCCAAAATATATACAAAAGAGAGATTTATTGTCTGTTTATGTGACAGCAATATGCCTTCAAAAAGGTAACGTAAAAGAATTTACAATTTTCAGCATAAGGATTCATCAAGAAGCTGCTATCAAAGTGATTCCTGACTTGGTACTTCCTGATAAAAAGAAAATTTAAATTAAAAAAAAAAAAAAGAGGGGAGGGGAAGGGGAGAGAGAGAGAAGAAAGGGGATGAGAAAGAAAGAGAGAGAAAGGAAAGAGAAAAAGACAGAGAAACAGAGAAAGAGAGAGAAAGAGAGAGAGAGAGAGAGAAAGAGAGAGAGAGAGAAAGAAAGAGAGAAAAAGAGAGAGAGAAAGAGAGAGAGAAAGAGAGAGAAAGAGAAACAGAAAGAGAGAGAAAGAGAGAGAGAGAGAGAGAGAAAAAGAGTGAGAGAGAAAGAGAGAGAAAGAGAAACAGAAAGAGAGACAGAAAGAGAGAGAGAAAGAGAGACAGAGAAAGAGAGAGAAAGAGAGAGAGAGAAAGAGAGACAGAGAAAGAGAGAGAGAGAGAAAGAGAGAAGGAGAAAGAGTGAAAGAGAGAAAGAGAGAGAGAGAAAGAGAGAAAGAGAGAAAGAGAGAGAAAGAGAGAGAAAGAGAGAGAGAAAGAAAGAAAGAAAGAAAGAAAGAAAGAAAGAAAGAAAGAAAAAGGAAAGAAAGAAAGAAAGAAAGAAAGAAAGAAAGAAAGAAAGAAAGAAAGAAAGAAAGAAAGAAAGAAAAAGGAAGAAAGGAAGGAAGGAAGGAAGGAGGGAAGGAAGGAAGGAAGGAAGGAAGGAAGGAAGGAAGAAAGGAAAAGAAAGAAAGGAAGAAAGAAAGTAAGAAAGAAAGAAAGAAAAAGAAAGAAAGAAAGAAAAGAAAGAAAGAAAGAAAAGAAAGAAAGAAAGAAAGAAAGAAAGAAAGAAAGAAAAAGAGAAAGAAAGAAAGAAAGAAAGAAAGAAAGAAAGAAAGAAAAAGAGAAAGAAAGAAAGAAAGAAAGAAAGAAAGAAAGAAAGAAAAGAAAAAGAAAGAAAGAGAAAGAAAAAGGAAGAAAGAGAAAGAAAAAGGAAGGAAGGAAGGAAGGAAGGAAGGAAGGAAGGAAGGAAGGAGGGAAGGAAGGGAAAGAAAGAAAGAAAGAAAGAAAGAAAGAAAGAAAGAAAGAAAGAAAGAAAGAAAGAAAGAAAGAAAAAGAAAAAGAAAAAGTCTGCTAGATACTAGTATTTGTCTAGGATCAACAAACTGAGGCTGATAAATAATGTCTTCGATTAAGACACTGTTCATTCTCAGTCAAAGCATATATGAAGCAGAAGTCAGAGGGTTAGCTACCCTTCTCTTGAAAGAGACAAGTATGAAATATGCAAATATGCCTTCTATCAATACATGTGCAGAAACTAATTGTTATACCATGTGATTATTTAAAAAAACACGAAATTTTTTTCCCCAGTCTTCAAATTAGGAAAAAATACTTTCAGATTTTTCCAACTACTAATCTGAAAAATATTTGAATTTGCCAACAAATAACAATTCATTTCATTGATTGCAACTGAAAGGAAAAAGTTCCACTTCTCTGCAAGTCATTGTTCCATGCATAGACTAAAATCTAAGGAGAAGAAATAAAATGTTTATCAGTATTTCAGAAAAAGTTCTGTGTAATTTTCAAGTTAAAATAAATAAATAAATAAATAAAAATCAACTGCTTGGATACTGTTCCGCTTTATTTTCAATGACAATTCAGCTTCATCAGAAAATTCCCAAACAGCCCCAGTCAGAGCACTGATGCATGTGGAAAGTTCATACTAATTCTTAGCAAGGACTGATCTATTCCACAGGACTATTGGTTTGCCAAAGCTCATCCCCCAACAGTCTCTGGCCAACAACACAGACTGCAGCACTGTACACTTGGTTTTATGTCCATACACTGCTGCTTCATTTTAACCGTGGCTCTATGAAATCAATGCATTCACATCAAAATAGTTTTAAATAGAAAACCTGGTGTAGCATAACAATAAGTATGTTTTTTGTAGGTATCTAAGGATGACTGAAAATAAAGCCATTAAAACAGACTCTTTATATCCTCTGTAGGGGCAGAAATAGTGTTTATGTTCTATACCACTGCAAAAGTAGTTAAAATATCTGGACATATTTCACGCTCAGCAGTAGGAAAGGGTCAGTCTGCTTTTAAAGTATAATAGGTTTTAGTCATCTGTGGCACATTGTTCTGGGGCAAAAGGAAACGCAGAGAACAGCACCATTAAAATTGAGTTACTATGGCATGCATTAAGCAGAAGTGATCAATAATACATTGATACACAATAATCACTCTAGAAATGGATCATTATCCTTTACTACTTAGATCGTATATAGGCAACATAAGGAAGTACAATATAGCATGTCATGAAAATACTAGAGATGAGTAATTGTGCATGTAGAGAGGGAGTTCACTTTCTTATTTCAGTTACACTGCCAGTCTGATACATGATGAATCTCATAAACCACTGTCCTGGTTTCAGCTAGGACAGAGTTAATTTTCCTCCTAGTAGCTGGTAGGGTGCTGTGTTTTGGATTAGGATGAGAAGAGCGCTGATAACATGCTGATGTCTTAATTGTTGTAGAGCAGTGCTTACACCAAGCCAAGGACTTTTCAGCTTCTCGCTCTGTCCTGCTAGCGAGCAGACTAGGGATGCGGCAGGAGCTGGGAGGGGACAGACCCAGGACAGCTGACCCAAACTGGCCAAAGGGGTATTCCATACCATTTGACGTCACGCTGAACAATATATAGGGGTGGCTAGCCGGGGTGGGGGGGGCCGGCTGCTTGGGGATAGGCTGGGCATCGGTCAACGGGTGGTGAGCAATTGCATTGTGCATCACTTATTTCGTACACATTATTACTATTAATACTATTATTATTATTATTGTTGTTATTATTGTTATTATTTTTCCTGTCTTAATAAACTGTCTTTATCTCAACTCACAGGCTTCACTTTCCCGTTTCTCTCCCCCATCCCGGAGAGGGAGGGGGGAGGGTGAGCGAACGGCTGTGTGGTGTTTGGCTGCCAGCCGGGCTAAACCACAACACCATTGAACCAATATTTATCAACTCAAGCATTTATATAGAATTTACAGAAAGGGGCCTTATCCTTGGTTGCTGTAAGTATCATATTTTCCCAGAAGCCTATTTTAATTTATAAGTAGAATACACTACACTGAACAGTGTTAAACGAGAATGAAGCAAAACTTTAGTAACGAGGATAGGATTAATTGGTTTTGTAGCATGTGGTTTTCAAGATTCTAGCAAATACCATGTGTATTAATACTATTAAAGGTACTGTTTTGGCATTACTACATAAAGACTTTATATATCTGAAAATTACGAGTCTTACTTCTGTATATATTATGATCCTAAAAGAGAGCTACAATCTCTCCTCTCTTCTGTGTGTTATGTTTAAACACAATTGGAGAGGGAAGGGGGGGGGGGGCGGGAATTAGCATATAAACTCTTAGGCTCATGAACAAAATTCTTACACTTCCAGATTATAAGACTTTCTAGTATAGGCTTTCTAGTTCTAGTGCCTATAAAGTATTTGAATTTCTTTTCTGTATAACAATTTTTTTTTCAGTGAACATTCAGTAATTATTGTTTATGCCTTTTTTTTTTTTAAACCAAACACCTCTCCTCAGTAAAAACATATCCTAAAGTCTCCTTGTAATCAATGCAAATACCTACATTAATTTTCTTTGTGCTTTTTAAACATAATTAGAGATTACCCAAATATTCTACTTAGGTACTACTAAATGGTACTTTAACTTGTTTTTATCCTTTTCCATTCCTGCAAATGGCTCCTCCATAGTAATGAGATTAAAGGGTTTCCCTGACAAGTACTGTTTTGTGTCAGTTTTCAATTAAACAAACCATCTGAACTGCCATTTCAAAAACAAAATATTATTTAGCTTTTACAAAGATCAACTAATTCACACATAAGCTCAGGAACTGTACAGATTCTGTATACATTTAAGACTAACTTTAAATTCAGATGACAAATTCAGAACTATTATCTGCATCTAAAGAAAATGCATATTGTATCTATGTGTATATGTATATATAGAAATACACACTGTATTTTTATATTTTTGATTTGCTATCTTTTAGCCTATTCTACTTGCTTTATTGGAAGAAAAAAAGCATCAATTCCTCTATATGTACATATATATGTACACATGTTCTTGGTATCACTACCGTATACAAAATCAGGTAAATAAGTACTCTGTAGCTTTTGTATCTGAAACCTTGTATTTTATTATAAAATTGAACCGGCACATATATAATATTAAAAACTGAATTGTTTACATATCAGATCCTTTTATGTGAGAGGTTCTTTTGCATCCTCAGAAATTGGACTGATCCATTGTTTTTTATCTCCAGTCTCAAGAGCACCCTCTATTGACTGAGACTCTCGGGCTTTGATGCTAATTTGCATATGTAACAATTCTCATATTTGTAATACCTCCCCTCACTTCACCCCTTCAAATCTGCATGCAAACAAACTGTCCTGATTAACTATTAATTTTGCACTGATTTCTGTACACTGTTATTGCTCGTGATTTCCTTGACATGAATAGGCACTCTAACATCTAAACTCTCATGCTTTCCTGATTCAAAGAATCAGAAATCCAACTTCTTTAAGTGGTATATTCTTTATTGCAGCGCTGGATGCACGGGGGATCTCTCCACCTATCGTGCATACCTGAAGTGAAAAAGCCATCCCAAATTATACAGCAGAGTGATGAATATTTTATTAACGCCTATACATATTCATTATCTAACCCCGCCTACTCTCGCTCTCATGCTAATTAGTTTTTTGTGTCCTGCATCTGCGCAGATCCTCTCATCAATTCTGGGCAGTGGTCGTCGGGCTGTGGGTGGTGGTCTCAGAGAGGAAGGCCATAAGTCTTCCTCACAGTGTACTTTTCACCCTTGGTCAGGATTCTGCTGAGTTGGCTTTCTTCCTAACCGCAAGGACTGGTTTTTGCTAATTATTTCTTTATCTTGTGTTCCAATGTCCAGTTTGAGATATATTGTCCTCCAATGTCCTATTTGAAATATATTGTCCATACATCTGTTTCCTCTCCTATACATAATGGTCTGTTTGCATTTTATTCCTCCTTTATCTCAACTTCTCTAATCATTCCCAAGCACCACTTCAATACACAGTGCACCACACATAGCATCGTTACAGTAACATAGCTTTCACATCACCTAGTTCAAGGTAGGCAACAGTCTATCTGGAGCTGTACTGATAACCAGCCAGTTTAACTTTGCTCTTTAGGTGAGTTTTGCTGCTGCAAGTTAAGAATTTAATAATACAGAGATACCGTATAAAAGCTGAGGAGCACCTACAAGGCGGTCTAGGCGCACCCTTTGCCTGGTTGAAAACAGCACTAAAGAAATGGGTAAAAAAACAAGAAGTGCTGACTGAAATAACTAAATATTTCTGTGTAAACCTTGGCATTCCTTAAATGCAACATCAATTTTCCAGCTATTTAGTTAAACAACTGAAAATAGCTTTAATGAAAACACAGCATACCTGCTTCCTCATTTGTTATATTTCATGAAAGAGTATCTCTGTATCTTAAAAAATAAAAAAGTAATACATTTGCATTTTTTTTGTGTACCTTACATTACTGCCTTTTAAACTCAGTTTTCAAATCAGTGAAGAAGCCAACAATATAGATTTAATTATACAGAAAAGATGCCTTAACTGCAGTGCCAAATTCAATACCAAAAATCCAAAGAAAGCAGTCCTGCTTGAAATGTGGACAAATCAATTCATTATATTGATTTGAAAGAGTTGTGCTTAATTTAAAACATAGATTACCAAAGGCCAGAGTTGATAAAGCCCTATATTTCAAGGTACAGTGGCCAAGTTTTACTGAAAAATGGATCATCTGTAAGACACTGACTTACTTAACAGTTTTTCTTCTCTAAAAGATGCAACAAGCCTCTTAAACTCTGCTCATTGCTAACTACGTTAATGTCATCTACTAAAAACTACTAAGACAATTTGAATTCAAGCAGAGTATTAAAGGTCTGTCGACACTCTATGAAAACCTTGAAATACTGCAACTTAGACACAATATTTTTCTATATTACATATTTTCCTCTTAGTTTCTCCTACCTTCTTTCTATACTAGAAAAGGCAGGCTCAAGGCAGACTTGATGGTTCATCATACACTTGACCACATCAGGAAGCATTATGATTACACAGATCAGAAATAAACTGTCCAACAAGACCTGATTCACTTCTTACCATGAAACTACACTAAAATAAATAATACCTTGACTTTGCATCAGTGTGATAGGAGGGCCCATAACTTCTGAATATAATGTTCTGAGCTCCGTTTGGCGGACACTCTAAGGTTTTAGCTACTGATGCAGCAGTATCCCTTTTCTGATTTAAGGAGCACACTTTACCAATGTACAGCAGGCTTCTTATGGAAACCTCATAACAATGCTTGAGAATTGTGCCCTGGGTCTTGTGGTTTGACCGTAGGCAGCTCAGCCCCACACAGCCCTTCGCTCACTCTCCCCAGGTGGGATGGCGGAGAGAATAGGAAAGGGAAAAAAGCAAGACGCTCATAGGTTGAGATAAGGCAATTCACTAGGTAAAGCAAAAGCTGCATGCACAAGCAAAGCCAAGAACGAATACATTTGCTGCTTTCCCATCAGCAGGCAGGTGTCAGCCACTCCGAGCATAAACAGGGCTTATCATCACATAGAGTGATTTTTTGGGAAGACAAATACCACCACTCTGACATCCTGCCCTTCCTCGTTTACCCCAGCTTTTTATTGCTGACCATGACACCATATGGGCATGGGACATCCCTCTGGCCAGTCTGGGCCAGCTATCCTGGTTCTGTCTCCTCGCAGCTCCTTGTGCACCCCCAGCCTCCTCGCTGGCAGGGCAGCACCAGAAGATGAAAAGTCCTGGGCTGTGTGCGAGCACTGCTCTGCAACAACTAAAACATTGGTATGTTATCACTACTATTTTCATCAAAAAATCCAAAAACACAGCACCATACCAGCTACTATTGTGATAAATTAGCGGTGTTTGTTCATTGTCTCTAAAAGGAATGCAGAGAATTTGCTGAGAAGATAAGGTTTCACAATTTATGGCCTTGTTAAGGGGGAGGATTAAGAAAGTAGATAGTGGGGAAGGGGGTGCTGGGCAAACATCCTTGATGAAATAAAGACTCTGTGGTCGCAAGGCATCCTGTTTGCCGCTTCACTACCCCCTTTCCTGAGCACGAGCACAACGCGTGAACACTGAGAGAGGAGCGACGACCCCCAACAATGGACTGCGCAGCCTCAAGAGATTCAACAGGTCTTGACAAGCCAGAACTTGGATGCTATAAAACAGCGACGCGAAAAAAAGGGAAGTTGCGTGCCGTGGCGGAGCAGAGACTCCCTGGCCACCCAGCGCTGTTTTGCTTGTGCCTGCTTACTAATTAATAAAATATTTTTGGTAGACCAGAAAATTGCGTGGTCTCACTTATGACAATTTTGGTGCCATGACATCGGATGAAGGCGGATTGACTGGGGATCCTTTCGGGGGAGGCACCCCACCGGTTTCGGCGGCCCCTGAAACGGAAAGCCTCACTCGAGCCCTTCACTGACGAATCCTAAAATTAGGCACAAGCAAATAAAAACCGGTAACCCCAAGCAATCTTTGTGCACAAAGACCGAACGAAGACCCACGGGGTGGGTAAGTATAGGCCGGTGATCCATTCGGTTGGGGTTGGGAATCCCGGAACACAACATACGAGACGTCCAAGTGCGGACGAAGCGAGTGTGGACCCCTCGGTAGTGCGGTTCCCATATCCCACGAGGGACTGGGCCACAAAAAGGAGGAAGCATTTTGTGTGTGTGTGAGTGAAGGTGTTCCGGAAGATGGGGCAGAAGAAAAGTAAGCCTTCTGGCCTCATCGGAAGGGAATCTAGTGGTATAGGGATACCCTCTATTCCCTCTGATAGTCCGTTAGGAATAATGATTAAACATTGGAGTGATTCCCCTTCTAGGCGGGGAAAGAGCAAAGTTAAAATGATTTATTATTGTATTGAAGTATGGGCAATAAGCCCATAAAAGGGGACAGCGTTTTCTGGCCCCCATTTGGCTCTTTCGAGGATTGGATATGCCAAGCCTTAAATATTTACGTAAACTCCAGGGAGCCCTTTAGCCCGGAGGAAAGTGAGTATGCGCACCTCTGGATAAATTCAGATATGAGGACGCAATTATACCCTCTAAAAGAAAAAGGAGGGCGGGATAAAAAGAGGAAAGACTTAGAAGTTCCAGCACTACCCCCACCCTATGTTCCACCGCCTGCACCAATGGCCCCCGTCCTTAATGGACCCCCTGAGTCAACAGTATCAGGAGAATCAGAATCAGATCATGAAGCACAAGGGCCAGTAACAAGAAGCAGGACAAGAAGTCAAAAATCTGACCTAAAGGAAGGATTATATCCCCTGCAGGAAATAGCAATGGGAGGACCCCAGCCAGGAATGGGGTACGTGGCTGTTCCCTTAATTCAGGGGATGTCAGAGATTTTAGAAGGAGATGGGAAATTTATTAGAGGACCCACTGGGAGTAGCCGAGAGAGTGGATCAATTCTTGGGTCCAAATACATATACCTGGGAAGGATTACAATCTATCCTGGGAATCCTCTTTACATCAGAGGAGAGAGGAATGGTTAGGCGTGCTGGTATGCGAATTTGGGATCAGCAGCACCAACAAGGCCCAGCTGCAGATATTAAATGGCCAGTGCAGCCGCCAAATTGGAATAATCAAGATCCCGTACATAGAGGTCACATGCAAGACCTGAGAACTATTATAATTCAAGGAATAAGGGAATTGGTCCCTAGAGGACAAAATATAAATAAAGCCTTCAATGAGCAACAAAAGAAGGATGAAACCCCGACAGAATGGTTAGAAAGACTGTGAAAAAACTTGCAGCTATACAGTGGCTTAGATCCTGGAACCCCGGTTGGGGAGGCGTTGCTCAAGGCCCAGTTTGTAGCAAAATCATGGATAGACATTAGGAGAAAATTAGAAAAAATAGAGGATTGACAGGACAAAGGGTTGGATGAACTCCTGAGGGAAGCACAGAATGTTCGTAGGGAGGATGAGAAGGAGCGGAAACAAGTACGTATGATGGTGGCAGCGGTACGAGAGGGACAGAGAGGAGTCGGGCCGAATTGAGGGTTCGGTCCACGAATGGGAAATTCAGAAAGGAAGAAAAGAGTGGCCAGGAACAAAGAAATGTGATTTGCTTTTACTGTAATAAAAGGGGTCACATGAAAGGGAGTGCAGACAAAGAAAGGAAGATGAGAAGATGTTTAAGAGTGAATAGGGGTGTCAGGGGCTCTATTTGCTGGGGACCCGAGATAAAAGCGAGCCCTTGATAAAACTGAAAGTAGGTCCCCAGCGTGAGGAAGTAGAATTCCTCATAGATACAGGGGCTGAAAGATCAACAGTCCAAACCTTACCCACTGGATGTAGGGCCTCTGCAGAAAAAGTACAAGTGATTGGAGCAAAGGGGGAGCCTTTTGGGGTCCCTGTTATAAAAGAAGTAACCATTGAATCTGATTCTAAAGTGGGTAAGGGATCTCTGCTCCTAGTACCAGAGGCCGAATATAATTTGTTAGGTAGGGACTTAATAATAGAGTTAGGGATAGGGTTAGAAGTGATAGGTAGAAGGTTAGAAATTAAGCTGTGCCCGCTTCGAGTGGAAGACAAAGCAAATATTGATCCTGGGGTCTGGTATACCTCAGAGAGCGTGGGAAAATTAAATATTAGACCTTTTAAAGTGACCATAAACAAACCAGAAATACCAATTAGGGTGAAACAATACCCCCTTTCAGAAGAAGGTAGGAGAGGGTTAAAACACGAAATCCAAAGGTTATTACAGCAAGGGCTATTGGAGCCTTGTATGTCCTCTTTCAACACTCCCATCTTACCAGTAAAGAAGAAAGACGGTAAATATAGATTAGTACATGACTTAAGGGAAATTAATAAAAGAACCGTTACCAGGTTCCCAGTGGTGGCAAACCCACACACCCTGTTAAGCCAACTGCATCCAGACGACCGTAATTGATCTGAAAGATGCATTTTGGGCATGCCCCCTGGACGAAAAATCTAGGGACTATTTTGCATTCGAATGGGAAGACCCAGATACACATAGAAAACAACAATTAAGGTGGACAGTTTTGCCTCAGGGTTTTACGGAATCTCCAAACCTGTTTGGGCAGGCCCTGGAGCAAATTTTACAAGAGTTTAACAGGACACCTGGCACAACAATGATTCAATATGTGGACGATCTGCTACTAGCAGGAAAAGATGAGGATGCTGTAAGACAAGCAAGTATCAGCTTGCTGAATTTTCTGGGGTCACAAGGATTAAAGGTTTCAAAGTCAAAGTTGCAGTTTGTAGAAGAGGAAGTAAAATACTTAGGTCATTTATTAAATAAAGGGACGAAGAAATTAGATCCTGAAAGGGTTAAAGGAATTCTAGGAATAAAAGCCCCAACTACTAAAAGACAGGTACGACAATTGCTAGGGCTGACCGGATACTGTAGACAATGGATAGAAGATTATAGTGGGAAGGTTAAATTTTTGTACAATAAGCTGAATAAGGACGGATTACTCAAATGGACAAAAGATGATGAGGAGCAATTAGAGAAATTAAAGGAAGAACTTATGCATCCACCAGTTTTGAGTTTTCCAGAGTTAAAGAAACCATTTTTCCTGTTTGTGAATAGCACCGAAGGGACTGCCTACGGTGTCCTTGCCCAAGAGTGGGCAGACAGTAAAAAAACCGGTGGCCTATTTATCCAAACTGCTAGACCCCGTTAGTAGAGGTTGGCCTAGCTGTTTGCAAGTTGTGGTGGCAGCTGCCCTATTAGTGGAGGAAGCTCAAAAGATTACGTTTGGGGGAGAAATCAGGGTTATATCCCCCCACAATATACGTGGAGTGCTGCAACAAAAAGCTGAAAAGTGCATCACAGATGCAAGGCTGCTGAAATATGAAAGAATTTTGATATCTTCACCCAAATTAACACTAGAAACAACCTCAGTACAGAACCCTGCTCAATTTCTTTATGGTGAATCGAGAGAGAAGCTCGAACGTGATTGTCTTAGAAATATAGAAGAACAGGTAAAAATAAGACCTGACTTAGAAGATGTGGAATTACCCTCAGGGGAGCAGATATACGTGGATGGATCCTCAAGGGTAATTAAAGGTAAAAGAAAATCAGGATACGCATTGGTTAACGCAAAAACATTCGAGGTAATAGAATCAGACCCTTTGAGTCCGAGTTGGTCAGCACAGGCCTGCAAGTTGTATGCTATGTTAAGGGCTCTAAAGTTGTTAAAAAAGTAAAAGCGGAACAATATATACAGATTCAAAATATGCATATGGAATAATCCATACATTTGGAAAAATATGGGAAGAAAGGGGACTAATTAATTCTCAAGGAAAAGGACTGATTCACGAGGAACTAATTATACAAGTTTTACAAGCTGTGAGGGAACCAAAAAACATTGCTGTGGTACATGTCAAGGGACATCAGAAGGGAACAAACCCTCAAATTAGGGGGAAATAATTTGGCAGACCAGGAGGCAAAACGAGCAGCACTCATGTGTGTATATGAAATAGCTAAGAGGGCGGACTGTCCGAGTTGCGGCAGGGGGAAGGATTTAAAGAAATTCCCCTGCTATGATTGCTGGAACGAGTGGGGAGTCGAGGGAATAGAGTGCAACTGCTCTGAAAAAGAAACACCTCCTTATAAAAATTGTTACAAGTGTGGACCAGCTCAATCGCTGTGGTCGAATGGGCCTATTCCGCTCCCATTGCTCTACTTTACTGCTGTAGAAAAGCAGAAAATGAAACAGATGGGAATAAGGGAAACTGAAAAAGGAGAATGGGTCCTTACCGATGGGCGTAAGGTAATACCGAAAGCAATGGCTCTGAGGGTGCTACGGAGACTACATGAGCGTACACACTGGGGTACTCAGGCGTTGGTAGATCAATTTGCTACAAATTACATGTGTATAGGGGTATATAACATAGCAAAAAGAATTGTGAATGACTGCATAACTTGCCGTAGGGTAAATGCCCAGCACATGCGGAGAAGAGTTCCCGGTGGACGGGAATTGGCTCACCGACCTTTTGCAAAAATTCAATTGGTCTTCACTGAACTTCCAAAAACAGGAAGATATAAATATTTACTGGTCATTATAGACCACTTCACTAATTTTGTTGAAGTATTTCCTACGGCAAGAGCTACTGCACAAACTGTGGTGAGAATATTGTTAGAAAATATAATTCCCCGATATGGGATTGTGGAAACAATTGACTCTGACAGGGGACCACATTTTGTATCTAAGATATCCCGTGATACTATGAAAGCTTTGAGAATCAATTGGGAATATCGTACTCCCTGGCATCCTCAAAGTTCAGGAAAAGTAGAACGAATGAATGGGGAAATTAAAAGGCAACTGACTAAGCTGATGCTAGAAACAAAGACTTCCTGGATAAAATGCTTGCCACTAGCTTTGCTAAATATACGCACCCAACCCAGGACCGATCTGGGAATCTCGCCCTTTGAAATGCTGTATGTCATGCCTTATGATTTGGAAGTACCCCCTGATCACCCCCATCTGCAAGATGCCCAATTAAAACCCTATCTAATACAATTAATGAATAGGCGCAAGGAACTGCAGAAAAAGGGCCTAGTTGCACAGCGTCCCCCGCTGGACATGACAATACATAAAATACGACCGGGAGATAAAGTCCTGGCAAAGATATGGAAAGAAGTTTCACTGACACCACAATGGGAAGGTCCCTATGTTGTTCTGCTCACTACAGAAACTGCTGTTCGAACTGCGAAAAAGGGATGGACACATGCCAGCCGCATTAAGGGACCCATCCGCGATGAAAAGTGGGAGGTTACTCCGGGAACTGAGGACCTGAAGCTCACCTTGCGACGGACCCGATAAGTATTGTGGGTTAAGGCAAAGGCCCTCCCCTGAAGAACACTACTGCTGCCGAGAAGAACTAAGACCTCGTAGTTGGTTGCAATCCAACTGACGAGCAAGGCAGAGGAGTGAATTAGTGGGGAAAAATGAGTCTCGGCCATTCCTATTGGTATTTAGGGGTCCTCGCAGTGATCACCTCCTGCATAGCGACTCAACACCACCCACACCAGCCTTTCCAGTGGAGTCTGATAAGAGGGGAAGACACCACTATGGTACAACAAATCATTACGGCTGGTGCCCCCAGTTTTAAGACAGACCTTTGCAAAATAACAACCGTAGAACCGTGCAATAATCGATCAGATTTCTATCTTTGTCCAGCCTCCCATCCAGGAAAAGGTTACTGTAATGCCCCAGCTCAGTATTTTTGCGCTTCCTGGGGATGTGAGACTATTGCTTCAGCATGGAATCCAGGTGGGGAAAAAGACAAATATTTAGCTGTCCAGTTTGGACCTAAGGGCTGTTTAAACCGCAGAGTAGCAAGGGGGATTCGTGGGGCTCCCCTCGTTGGGGAAATTGCACGTTTTTATGGATAAATGTAACTAACCCTATGGATCAGGGATGGATTTTTGGAAGAACTTGGGGAATACGATATTATGAGCATGGGGGCGACAGAGGAGGATTTATTCTAATTAAGAAAAATAGGCTACCAGAGGCACCGCGACCCATGGGGTCCAACCGAAGTTTGGGACCACTTTATACGATGCCCCACCACACACAATCTAGCAAAAGCATGAGTGTGACCGAAACAGCATCCTCTCTGACCTAATTCCCTAGTGTTACCGAGGGAGATATGGTTGCCCCTATAAGTGGCATGTGGAAAGTCATAAATGCTAGTTTCCAAGTGCTTAATCAAACCAACCCGGACGTAACAAGAGGGTGTTGGCTGTGTATTAGTATTAGGCCTCCGTACTACGAAGCAATAGGGGATATGGGGACCCCTGAGTATTCGAACGAAACTAGTCCCTACAAATGTAGCTGGGGACAGGAGGTTGGGATAACGCTAACTCAGGTTACGGGAAAAGGTAGATGCGTAGGGACAGTTCCAAAAGGGAAAAAGGATTTATGTAATATTACTGAAAATGGGTATCAGTCACATAACTGGTTAATTCCTGCAAAGAACACTAGATGGGTATGTTCGTCTTTAGGGGTAACACCATGTCTATCTTTAAAATTGTTTAATTCTTCACATGATTTTTGTGTACAGGTAGTAATTATACCTAGGATTCTTTACCATTCTGAGGAGTATACGTACATCCAACATGCTATGGCAAAAAAATCACTTAAGGAGGAGAGAGCCTATTACAGCTGTTACTTTAGCCACTCTGATGATTCTGGGGGCTGCAGGAGCCGGAACTGGAATTACCTCTCTGGTAAGACAAAGCCAAGAATTTACTTCTCTACGCATTGCTGTAGATGAGGATTTGGCCCGTATCGAGCAATCTATATCAGCTTTAGAGAAATCTGTGCGATCCTTATCTGAAGTAGTACTACAAAATCGTAGGGGATTAGATCTGCTTTTCCTACAGCAAGGAGGACTGTGTGCAGCCCTACGAGAGGAGTGTTGTGTATATGCTGATCACACTGGAGTAGTGAGGGACACAATGACCAAATTGAGAGAAGGGTTGGAAAAACGAAAAAGGGAAAATGAAGCCCGCCAGAATTGGTATGAATCCTGGTTTAATTACTCACCTTGGCTTACCACACTACTATCAACTTTAACAGGACCTTTGCTGCTGCTTATATTAGCATTAACTTTTGGACCATGCATATTTAATCGAGTAATCGTGATTGTAAAAGGCCGATTAGAGGCAGCTCACCTTATGCTTATACACACCAAATATGAATCTCTTGAACAAGAGGAAGATGACACAGAAACCTTAATGTTGAGCAAACTAGTGCTTCAGAAATTCAATGAACAAAATTTGTTAGAAAAAGAAAAAGGAGGGATTGTGATAAATTAGCGGGTGTTTGTTCATTGTCTCTAAAAGGAATGCAGAGAATTTGCTGAGAAGATAAGGTTTCACAATTTATGGCCTTGCTAAGGGGGAGGATTAAGAAAGTAGATAGTGGGGAAGGGGGTGCTGGGCAAACATCCTTGATGAAATAAAGACTCTGTGGTCGCAAGGCATCCTGTTTGCCGCTTCACTACCCCAAGGCATCCTGTTTGCCGCTTCACTACCCCCTTTCCTGAGCACGAGCACAACGCGTGAACACTGAGAGAGGAGCGACGACCCCCAACAATGGACTGCGCAGCCTCAAGAGATTCAACAGGTCTTGACAAGCCGGAACCTGGGTGCTATAAAACAGCGACGCGAAAAAAAGGGAAGTTGCGTGCCGTGGCAGAGCGGAGACTCCCTGGCCACCCAGCGCTGTTTTGCTTGTGCCTGCTTTCCTAATTAATAAAATATTTTTGATAGACCAGAAAATTGCGTGGTCTCACTTATGACACTATTAAGAAAATTAATTCTATCCCAGCTGAAACCAGGATGCTGGGAAGACAGTTATCAGCTACAACCAGTCTTATGCCCTCTGCATGTAGGATCCTGCCATTCCCTACTGCTGGAATGATTTTTAGGTGAACCAGCAGGAGAAACTTAAGCACATGGAATCTCAGCAGTATCATCTTAAGCTGTGGAGCTCCTTGCGAGATGCTAACTGTTGGTGGAAGTTAAAGCTGCCATAAATAGCTGTAAATTGCACCAAGGGCCAATTAAAGTAAAAATGAATAAACAAGCTTAGCAATTTATCCTGTAATTAAATGAATAAATGTAATTTAGCATAACAAAATGAGGGGAAGCCAAAATATGTTCTTTAAGACAAACTGTTTTAGTAAATGCTCTTTAAAATGTCAACACCTTCTTGAGCTTTGACAAAAAGCATTGCATTAGCAGGGATATGAAAAATCTGTAATAATGGCATTAAAATTACCATGAACTGTTCTGTTTGCATCTCTGAAACTTTATAGCCATATTTATTGTATTTTTTTCCTTTCACTATCTACTCGTATATAAATCACATATAATAATTCACAATTCTACCTCAAAGCAAGCACAAAATAAGCTTGCTATCTTATGCAATAAAATACCTTTTTTTCTTAGGAAAATAAGTTCATAAAATCTACTCCACATTTTCAGTAGGAAAAAACACTTGAAACAATGCTGTGGTCAAATTCCCATTATTATTTTGAAAAAAAAAAAAAGTCACAAGAATTTGCTTATTCTGTGGTATTTAACTTACTTTTTGCTGAATAGCTGACACTATCCAAAACCGTGGCTGATAACACACATCAAAAATAGAGATCTTGCTAGCACTGCCACCTGCTGCTGATCTTCATTTTGTTTCCTGCTCAATAGTTTTAAAATACCGATTTTGTACAGCTAATTTCACCTAGTCTGTAAGAAAGACACATAATCAACATTGGGTTTTTTTTAAACATTTTAAACACCACTCATTGTTACAGTTTCTGTTGGCAGCAGACACATAATTATCTTCTCATGCTTTTATAAGCAGTCAGAATAATCACAATGAAGATTCTGTCTACTTTGGAGGATTTCCTTAGAATCTTATACGTGTTTCCAAATAGATTTTTACATAGTAAAAATTAAAGAGTAAATTAAATAAATTAAAATGTATTATAAATTTAAGTAACTATTTTTTAAACCTATAAACACCACAAACTCAGCGAGGTTAATGAAATAGGTTCTACTATTCTATAGAAAGTAGAACTACTATATGTGCTGTGGGATTTTATTATTTCTTAACTTACGCCTTTCATCTGAGAGGGCCATTATCCAATGAACCAAAGACTGTTACAAGTTTCACTTTCAACAGCCTTTGGAACTATCCCAGTCTTCTGTATTGACAAAAATGGAAGCAAGTCAACAGATAATTTTATTTCTGAAATTCAAACTTGTTGCACATACTTTCCTTAGTTTAGTATACATATTTTCTGTACCTCATAACTTGACATCACATCTATGAATTCTTCACAAAGCAAATCAAATGTTAAAAGACAATTCTTGCATTTTCCCCTAAAATTCCAAAGAACACATTATCCTAAATACATCTTAAAATGCATACTTTCATATAGTTAAAACTGATCCATTAGATGCATTTTAAAGAGATATTTCCCCATGTAGATTTTAGGGGCCTTTCAAGTAATTTTTATTATACATGATCTGTATTTTTTGAAGGTTTTGTAATAAAACTGAACAGCAGCACCTTCAAGTCAGTTTACTGTGCTGATTCTAGAGCTTCTCACTGATACGCCCAGAGGCAAATTTACAGAGCAGGATCTTTAATTCTTTCATCAGCTATGTCAACCAAGGGAGAGAAGCTACTCCCTTATGCAACTCCACATCACCTCTGCAAATGCCCACAGGAAATATTCTTGCAATGGGGTTATAGTCAAACCAGTTAAGCCACTTGAATCCAATGACAGTAGTTATTCTCTTCCCACAGCTTAAAGTATCCTAAGAACAGTACTCATGGAGCAATTTCAGGAGCTTATGTAGAGTAGTAGCATTTGAACAGTAGTGTAGAGGAACACTTCAGACAATTATGCCATAGCATGTAATCAAACAAACTAATGATCAGGAAAAAAAAAAAAAAAAAAAAAAAAAAAAAAACAAATAGAGAGCCTTCTTTTCAAAGTAAGTACAGAAAGGACCAAGAAATCATTTTTCAGGGAAGACACATCAAAACATATTAAAAACAGTTAATAAGACAATTTTACTGTTCATGAGGAGCAAACATTGAGTTTCCTCAATAACATTCAATACTTTCATGACTTCTGAAAGAACATCACAAGATTGTTTTCCACGTATTATTATTCTGCAACCATATGCTTTTCACAGTTTTAAAATCACTTCTACAAACAATGCAATGTTTTAATCCTTCATTTGTATAAGTAAGTTTCACCTAACTGTTTGCTCACATATTTCGAAGTTAGCTTGCATTGCATATACTTTTGCAAGTACAACAAAGGAGTTTATACTTACGGTATTGTATTTACACATTTTAGTCTATGGCATATGTAAAAACAAACACGTAAGATGGTCCTAAAGTTATTACTAAATTTCAAGTGATAGTAACTGAGCTATGCCATATATCACCACTTAGGATATTTAGTTGAGAGGGGAAATCTTCATTTTCCAGTGCCTGTTTCTTAAGACTGCATTTCAGGAATACATAGAATCACCAAATGGTTTGAATTGGAACATCATCCAACCCCTTAAAGACCATCCAGTTCCAAGTCACTGCCATGGGCAGAGACACCTCCCACCAGACCAGGCTGCTCAAAGCCCCATACAACCCGGCCTTGATCACTTCCAGGGATAGGACATCCATACATACATCCATCACTAAAATTGTTGAAATGAAAAAAGATGGACTCTAGGACAAAAGAGACTGACATGAGGAATCAAACTGAAGATGTTTTTCTAGTCCTTTATTTTTTATATTGACACTTCTTTCTTATAGCCATTATGGTGACAGTAAAGAATTCTTTAGGTATACTATTTTCCCTACACAGACCAAGACTTGTAGAAAGACAGCAGATGAACTGGACTGACAGAACAAGAACATCTGTACTGTTAAGACAGTACTGAAGTATAAATGATGTTTGCCAAGAAAAGCAGTTGATACGGTGGTGACAAGGTTCAATCATTTCTTATGCAAAAGAGACAGGAAATACAACAGAGTTGTACTATACATGGCATGAAAAGCATAAATAAGAAATGACTGTTCACTTTTTTCCAGTACAGTAAGAATCCAAAGAGAGTACTAAGCATCAGGTCCAAAACAAAAACAAACAAACAAACAAAAATCAAATAAACAAAAAAAAGCAATGATTTTTTTCCACACAACATGCAGGTAAGCTGCAGAGCTCCTTCCTAGAGAATAATGTGGATGCTAGAAGTTAATAGAAAAAATAAATAAATATTAAGCATCCCTCTTTCAAAAATTCCTCAACTGTTATTAAATACCAGTTCCACAGCAAAAGTGTTTTGCAAATGATTGGAAGCTGGTCTGGGTTCTTGCATTCTTTGACATCATGAGATGTTAACCACTTTTAACCACTGCTAAAGAAGTGGCAGACAGCTTGGACTTGACAAAACTGAGCAAGTACCAGTCCAAAACAGAACAGCCAAAATATCCGAGAAGAGTAATAAGAACAGGAAGCTGCAATGAGCTCAGCTGACAAGGAGTACAGTCAAGTTTCTTCAGTGTATTTATCTGGGTGGGCGCGAAATACAGAAAGAAGTTGGAGTAAAATGAGGAATACAGAGAAAGTGGAAAGTAGTATAATGAACATGAAATGAGCAGAAGAAATCAAGACTGCAAACAGTCCAGAAGTAGATCCAAAGATGGCCAAATGGGTTGAGCTGGCAGATACAAAATGAAGTTCTATGATGGTTGCATCAGACAGCTCCCCCAAAACTGAGTTAAACCATCTCCCTTTTCACAGGGACTGCCCAGTGAAAAGCTTTTTCTGTTTCTTCAGGTGTCAGTCCACATGATGATCATCTCCACCTGTGTTGTTAGTTGTGTCAGCAAAATCTTTATGGTGGACCTTAACATTCCAAGTCCACAGCTAAAAGTATGAACAGCAATTTCTTTTCCATTGCTCTAAGGAAAGAGTAAGCTGAACTTCATGAGTTTCACATCTAGATACAACCCCACCCCCCACCCCCCCGCATACCTCCCCCCCTGCCCCCCCCCCCAAAAAAAAAATCATAAGATTATGAAGATTGCAAAGTCAAACTCTAAGATTAGATAACGCCATTTTAAATCACCATATAAATGATAATAGGACTCCCACTACATGGTCACGTACTGTTATCTTTGTTATAGGGCATGCATATTGTCTGTGTTCTGGGAATTAAATGAGTGGCTTTTCAAAAAAGAAAATAATTTTTATGTTTCCTGTCTCATATGTTTTGGAAATAGAAGGTGTATATGATCAAGGCAGAAAATTAAAGCAGTAAAAGAGCAGTTTCATGAAGGCTGCATTAGGGAGCTCAGTATTTATCCTTGTATTGTCTCCGCCAATTCCTGGAAAATATATTTTTTTCCAAGCAGTTTTCTAGTTTCAAACTCCCCATTACCTTAAGGGCAGTCATCCTGTGAATTTGAAACAAGCTGCATGACAGTAAATATAAAATAAGTAAATAAATAAAATAAAATCATGTTGCAAGTATTAGTGAATACAGCTTAAATAAAGATGCTTTTATACTAACCCTGTGACTCAGCTACCAGTCTACAGAATGCGGAGAGTTCTTTCAGCTCAAAATCACTACTGCTGGGGAAGCATTTTTAAGCTAGACTCTTGCTAATTATTAAAGCCACACATTAAACAAGCCTCATTAAAAATGAAGAAAAACAAACAAACAAAAGAAACACCAGCTTACTTCCACCTGAGAAACTTCAGAAACTAAATTACCCTTTCTGGTGCTCAGGGAGCCCTACTTTCCCATTCATACACAAATAGTAAATACCATTGTCTTACAAACAGAGCCAAATTAGAGTAGTGGGAAAATTGAAAACACAGGAATAATCTGGAGAAAACTAAATAATCTCCAGCTACCAGCCACAAAGCATATAATAATTTTACACATACCCATCTCAGCCCTCGAGATATTACTTTTCCCTGTAGTCTTACCACAGGCTGTGAGGTTCTGAGGAGTCCAGCATATTAATACTCTGTAAATGTTCTTTTTGCCTCTTTGGGTTAAATTTTGGGTTAAATTTGAATGGTTATGTTTTTATCACCATCAGCTTTCTCAGGTTAAGCAAGCAAAGGAAGATGAAGGAGAGAAAAATGGGGCAGCTAGGACCTTTCCTAATGGTAATCCACTATCAAAAGCCACTTGCTGGAAGGCTACCCCCTTCAAGTGACAGTCTTGAAGATCCTGATCCTGCCGTTCAGTCCTCGACATCACGCACACTATCCCTGCAAATTTAACTTGCGCACTTTCAGTAAGTTTCTGCACTCACTCCCCACCTCATTGCATTAACTGTTTGGAGGAAAATTGCTTCACTAACCATTGTATCATGAACCATCCACTTTTGAGGATCACGTTCTGAGCAGATAGGTACTGCTGTATGCCTTTTTACCTGTCAGGCACAGCATATAATTCAGTTACACCAACACTAAAAGAAAGCTCCTGATAACACAGCTTAATGGACTGAAAGAATACATACAGTTCCATGCACTGTGCACAGCTTTGCTACAGGTTTTTCCTATAAGAATGTGAAAACTCCTACCAAACTAACTCCAACTCTTCAGTGCCAAGAGACGCATATCTGTACCAATGGACTCTGGAGCAGGCCCTGCAGGTTGTGTCCCAGTGGTGCTCAGGGAGAACTGTCTGTAAACATATCAGGGAGACGCCTGGAAGTAAACCCAGTGAGACTGTGCCAAAGCCATGCTTAGAAACACTGAAGGGGACTGTTCTGGAATGTTATGGTGCCTGTTCATGAAACCCTATCAGGTAATACTGATTTCTGCTTGCCTCATAAAAGCCTTGAATCCCTTAGACGTGCTATGAATGCATCAAAATTTTATCTGAAGCCAAAAAAGCACTAAAGGATTAATCTATTATACTTTGTACATAAATTGAAGTGTTTGGCAACACTTCCTTCTCACACATCCAGTGTCTCACTTTCACTGCCAATGAACAACTTAAAACCAGGGCTGCCTTTTAGCCTTCACCTAGCACAGTAACCCTTGGAAAAAAAAAAAACCTTTGTAAAGCATGTTGAAGTTAAGAGCTAAGAATGAAGTACAGGCCCAAATGATGAATTCACAGACCTTCTATGGTATTGCTACTGTTCTACCTTGAGTCTGAAAAACATTAAAACAGATTGTTCTCCTGTGCAACCTAGTCCCAGCTCTGACTCTCTGTGCTAAACTATGATGAATCCAGATTCTCTTTCTAAATAGTCTAGGACATGAAAATACTTTTACTCGATTTTTGATGCATCTATTAGCCTAAGTAACTAAGCTAGCCATTGCCCCTAGCCCAGAAAGAACTGATAGCTACTGGATTATTTTACAGATTTCTTCTCAGCACAGCCTAGTAATTCATATAAAAGAATTAAAAGACAATGCATACCCGAGATAACAAAACGGACTTGAAAAACTGATATCTCATTTCTACACTGATTTCTTTATTCTAAAGTCAGTTCAGGGGTGGAAGTAGAGGGGGTAGGGGGGACAGAACTGTTTTTTCTCTCTAGAATTGTGCTATTGGCTCATTTCTTTACAGATGTTAGCTGCCGAGGCAGAGCTGGTATGTGAATAAAGGTTGCTACATGGTCAGCCAGCCCAAAACCCCTTAGAATTAAAAAGGCAGATCAATCTATTAATGTTGCATTGTGCAAGTAAATATCAGTTCTCTTCATTCTTGTGTGATGTTGGTTTCCACATAGACTGTAGCTTCTACAGATACCGTATCTTCAGATGTTATCTGGTACAGGGAGGTAATAAGTCTGTCAGGTGTCCAAGATCTCACTAAACACAGGGCGTTTAGGAACACACTCCCAGTCATCCGAACTGTCTCTCCTCTGATGCATAGTCCTGAATACATTTTATTATTAGGCACCTAAATTCTCTGGGTTAGCATCCTGGCATCAAAACATCTGCATCTCATGGGAAGATCCAATTACCCTGACACATTGCAGGAAAACACTTATTCCTTGTACTTGAGTTATGACAGTATTAATGAATCACAGGAAACCTATACCAATTTTAGTAGTCCATATTGCCATTTATTTCTGCAGTCTTCTAGCTAATAATGTGGGGAAGACACACAGACTTTAAGAGTCTGAAACATTAACTTCCCAGAGGTATTGCTTCAAAGAATGTTCAGTTAGGGAGGGTTGCAAATCATATCCTCTCACTGATGTTATTTTCCTTACATATCCCCCATCCACTTCAGGCAGAGGAAGTTCAAAGTATTCTCTTTAAGCTTCTTCATTTTAAAATTTATTTTTATTTTTTTTTACCTTCAGGAATGGGGAATCCCTGAACAGTTGCATGCTGTGGTAGAACCTAAACTTACAGTAGTTTCTGGCTTAGAGAGGTCACTTCTGCATTTTTTCCGTAGTAACGTTAAGAGCTTGTTTTCATAAAAACTGTATACTGCTAAGCTTTTGCAGGTAAGGTTATGAAACAACTGAGGATCAACACTTCTGTTCAGACTGCTTCTCTCCCATTTGTACTATCATTTTGCCATCTTTTAGGCTAACAGGAGCAGTGCTGTCTCACTTCTTGCAGACACTTCAACTCCATTTTGCCCACACATTTTAGTACTCCCAGTGGCACTGTTACATTCTTTACAGAGCATGCAATTTTTTTCTAGAGGCTGCAACACAAAATGAATAGGGCATCAGAGCATTCAGACATGACTCTCTATTTGTTGTCTGCAGCAATCAGCATGCATTTTGAAGACACTATCATTAGTCACTATCAATACAGAGCCACTAGAGTCTCTTTCGAGATTGAAGTAAATTAGTGGTGCAGCACCCATTTCCATTCTTACACTGACAACCTCACTCAAACTCCAGAAGCCTTATAAATACACTTCACAACAATGTTCTCCACTACTAAAGAGCTAACATACTCAGTCAAGTCAAAGGCTATACTAGACTGTATTTATATAACATACATATATGTTCACATATGCATATATTTTTCCAAAGTTCAAGGATTCAAGAATCACACCAAAGTCCAGCACCACTTTGACCTTCTAAATAAGCACTACTTAGATGCTAAATACTGATTAGAGAAGTTGAGATAAAGGAGGAATAAAATGCAAACAGACCATTATGTATAGGAGAGGAAACAGATGTATGGACAATATATTTCAAATAGGACATTGGAGGACAATATATCTCAAACTGGACATTGGAACACAAGATAAAGAAATAATTAGCAAAAACCAGTCCTTGCGGTTAGGAAGAAAGCCAACTCAGCAGAATCCTGACCAAGGGTGAAAAGTACACTGTGAGGAAGACTTATGGCCTTCCTCTCTGAGACCACCACCCACAGCCCGACGACCACTGCCCAGAATTGATGAGAGGATCTGCGCAGATGCAGGACACAAAAAACTAATTAGCATGAGAAGCGAGAGTAGGCGGGGTTAGATAATGAATATGTATAGGCGTTAATAAAATATTCATCACTCTGCTGTATAAATTTGGGATGGCTTTTCACTTCAGGTATGCACGATAGGCGGAGAGATCCCCCGTGCATCCAGCGCTGCAATAAAGAATATACCACTTAAAGAAATTGGACTATCGATCTTTGAATCAATACATCAAAGGTATCAAGTTTTTAAAGTGACAGTTAACATTGCATATTTTTCCAAAGAATCATTAAATTCCTCTTAGAAAATTCATCTCAGTGATTAAATAAAGTTCCACATAACCACGAGAAATCATAACATTTTATCCAGCATTATAACTGAACTTGTTAGCGGAACTAAAACCTTTAAAAATTCATACGTTAGTATGCAAGTAACAATTTAAATTCCCATTCCTGTTTTTTCTTATAATCTCTGATACCAAAAACAAAGGGGCATTACATTACTTTTATAATAGTACCTCTGAAGATGCCTCAAGTTCCACTTAAGGTACTTATGATCGTGCAAGCTGGGGACTACTGACATGATGTCAAACACGCTGAGAACCAACAAGGAAAAAATATTTCCCACCAACAAGGAAAAAATATTTATTTATTACCATATATTCCCAAGCTTCTGCAATACTCCTCATGATTTAAAAACACCATCACCCTTGAGTTGGTATGTACAAGCAGCACTGGAACAGCATAGCACAACCTCTTATAAAAGTATTTACAAAGTATACAAGTTTGGAAAAGGCACATGGTGAAGGTTAGAGGCAGAAGGGAGACAATAAAAAAAAATGAAATCTCAATGACCAGGCCAGAAGTGTCCGGAAGGATCTACTCTTTTGGAGGGTCTCCAGCTAGAGTCTGGCCATATAGAACATGTTTACTGCTGCTCTGGGGAGGAACCGCACTGTGGATTTCCAGGTGAGTAAAGTACATGGAAATTACAACCAAATCAAATTTAAAAGGATTATGTAATGTGCATTTTACAATGAAACACTATTTTCTAGGAAATGCAGTAACATAGTAACAAGAATCAATAGGCAGAGAGCTGGGTAGGGCACAGGTTGGCTCTGAAGTTATTTCACACTAGGATTTATAGCACAAGGGCATTAAAATCTCAGACCATTTCCATATAATTTCAATCATGAGTTTAGAAAACAGGACCTTTCTACCTACAGCTATAACAAAGATTAAAAACAATATGTGTTTCCAGCTAAAGTTTTGTTTGCAAAACAAAAACCTTATGAATATGCACATTAAGCCCTCTGTCTGAGATTCACATTTTTAAAATGAACTAATGAGCAATCATTTTATTTAGTATTTGAAAACACAGTGAACAATTTAAATAAAACAGTGAAACAGATCTTTATGAGCTCATTATTTCTGTTTAATACATGAGCTGAGGAATCTACAAATGTAATACTTATGGAAAAACTGGATTTAATTTAAGCTGTGTGTGTCAGTTGTAGTAACTGCAGCCAGTTTTGCAAGGTTTTACTGCAACAGTATCAGTGTTGCATTTGACACCTCAACTACTTTTTGTTGTTGTTGTTCTATAAACACGGGGAAGAAGGAAGAAAGCTATGCAACGTTTAGTATAAAAATCACTCTGAACTCATTACATAAGCGTTTTCTAAAGAATATGAACTTTGCGCTATTTGAAGTTTTCCCTTCCAAAATGGCATACTGAAGAAGCTTATAAATAAATAAATAAAATACACACTGTTGATCATGCACTACACTTCTGGAACAGGAATAAGATTCTGGGAAAAACAGAAACAAGAATTCATGTCCAATACTTTTTAGTCTTAAGATTTTAATAAAAACATGCTTCCCATTTTGCAAATTGAGAAATCTTTCAGTGATGCTAAAACGGATATAAGCCTTTTATGTCTGGAAATGATGAGGGAAGATACTTTGAGGGAAGTTCCCAGAACAATTCCTTCAAAGTGATTCTTCCTTTAGGGAGGCACAGCTAGTTTTGTAGGATCTAACAGGTATATGACTGCTATGGTCAGAACTTTTTGAAGGAAAAGTAGAGAAGGAAGAAGTGGGGGCAGAAGCACTCTGATAGCACTAATACCCTAACAGCACTAAAAAAAATTGCCATACAGATACAGCACAAAGTCTGCAAATATTTTGTTCAGGATTTTAGAGGAAATAATCTTACACAAATCTAGCTATTATTGAAGTTAGTTTCATGCTAAAAAATATAACTTGACACCCATGTACACACACACACAAAATCTAAGGCAGGAAAAAAGATGTTCTGGCAATGCAGAACAGTACGACTGCTCTGTAACCATTAAAAAGTGTGGCATAATGACCACACAGACACCAGGGTTCTTTTAGGATCAGTAACTGCTACTACTTTATTGATGACATAACTTCCACCTCTTTATTGAGGACAAGCTCCCTTCTTATACCATTCGCGCCACAGCAGTACTTTCCCACTAACTGTTCATTGGTCAACAACTTCGCCCGGCAACCGCAAACACCCAGCAACCCCCATGCCCCAACGGCCGGAGAACAAGCAACCCGAGACGGCAAGGCGTCTCCTGAATCACCCTTCTTTGTTCCCTCTAAACTCTTTACATTCCTGATGGCCTCATCGTTAAGAGTCTGATGTTTTCACCAACCACGGAGCTTGTTGACCCCACAGCCACACTCCCACAAAAAAGCATAAACATATTAAAAGAAAAAAAACTCCCAATAAAATAATTGAATACTTAAGTATTCAGTCTAGTTAGATGCTCATCTCAATCTCACGCTTCATATTGTACACACAATAGGTACTGCCAGAAGCACCACTAAAGATAATGGAAGCCTCCTCAAACACTACCTGATCCTTCTGTCTATGGCATGTTTCACCAATTAGCAGGACACGGTAACTTGATCAATGCTACTGTAAGATTTGTGTGTGTGCACATCTATAGATTATATATAACCAGCTTAGATACATCTCATTATCTTGAATATGAACATTAAGGAGACTGCCTATACTTCGTCTCATAGAAGCTTCAAGCGATATGCTTCTTTCTGAATTCCCAAATACCCATCTCTCAGCTTAGTCTCCCTCCTCATCTTCTGTCTGTGTAGTAAGATGCTTTCTTATTCTTGATATTTTTCCTTGTTGTGAGAAACACTCCGTAGCCAATAACTTAGGCTCAGGCGAGGATCTCAGTGAAGTAGTAATTTATTCGCGATTGCAATGGCGGGCGCCCCACAAGCAGGAGAGCGCACCTACTAGTTCCAAAACACAGTTTATATATTTTTTGATGACAGGACCCTCCCCTGTTTCCCCACTGGAGTGGGTAATCCAGGTTCACAATCTATCTGATGCTTCACAGACAATGCCTGGCCTTCAGTTGCCGGCCTGTTTTTGAGGTGGTAGTGTTTTCTCCCCTTATCTGGCTTGACTTAACATAGTGATTCTCACCAGATTGCTCTAAGGAGTCTGGTTGTCTGCATTTACGAGGTCACCTGCTGAGCTTTCTTATCACTGTAAGCATATCTCAATACCACATTCCTTCCTTCTAAACAATGTAACACTGCAAAAACAACATTTCTATTCCCACATTTTCCAAACAAGGAAAGCAAGTTTCTAAGGTTTTATCAGGGTAACATGAGTTATTCCAGCAAACGAAGTTCTGTAGCATGCTACCAGACAAGATTCAGTTGCCTGAACACAAAGAATGCTTCAGCCCACCTGTGAGATCAGTGACTTTATTACACAGATCAGGATGTAAAGCTGCGTGGTGATAATTTCATATATGGCAGATTTAAGACACTACTAAGAAGATAAGTAATTTGTGCCTTTGAATGTCTATTACAATGAGAAAACTATTTCCTACTTCAGTCATTAATAATCACGGAAAGAAAGAATGCCGCTGGAAATCACCTATTGAAGGGCTGGTGGCAGTGCTTCACCAGGTGGAAACAATTATTTATGGATAGATGACCCTCATTGTATCAGGTAGGGCTAGATAGCTTCCAGCTGATTAAACAAAATTAAAATCACATCCCTTAACTTTCCATTTGTTCCTGTCTGGAAGAATACTCCTATCAATTCCTCATGCGCACGCTCACTGCTTCACTCCTGCATTGCTCCTACGGGGGATAGAAAGGGAGTGCATCTCACAGGGCTAGTTCTCCGCCGAGGATAGCTAACCACAGGCCATGCTCTTGGTGCTTATTCAGTGTGCTCTGATGCCGCTTTTGGTAGCTCCTAGGAGGTAATGATAGCTTAACTACACGTATTCTCTAGGACTGGTGCAGCCACGATTTCCCCAAGCTTTCCACAGCGTCAATAAAAGTGCGTATGTTAACCCGCCTTCTGGTGTTTTTAGGCTTTCTGGCCTCCCTTTTAACTACCTCCCCCAGCTGTGTATCATTTACTCCACTTGTCTCACAAACACTCGCGCGTTCTATTGATAACCTGCTTTTGCTTTCTGTTTGCGTGGTGGGAAACAAACAAATAAACAAAGCCTGGCTGGTCTCCGTAACTAAAACGAGGTATCGCCCGCAAGTCGAGCCGTCCCTCCGTTCTTCACCCTGCCGGCAGCATAAACCCTGTCCCGAAACCTTTCCCCCTCTCCCCCATTCCCACAGCCGCCCTGAGGGCCGAGTCCCGTGCCCAGGCTCCAGCCTCTCCCGCGCTGGGCAGGCCTGGGCCCGCGGGGCGGGGCGGCGGCGGGACGCGCCCCCACGGCGGCGGAAGGGCGCCCGGAGCCCAGCTACCCGCGGCGGTCGGGCCGCTCACGGTAACGGGGCTCCCCCGAGCACCTACCCGTCCCCTGCCGCCCCCCTCGCCTGGTCAGCGCAGCGCCGCGGTGTCCCCCCGAAGGCTGCCCGGGCTGGGATCCGGCGGGGCCCGGCCAACGCCAGGCACAGGCGGCGGCTCGGGGCGCGAAGTGGGTTTGTTAAGGCGCAGGTCATCGGCGTTGTTCGTGGCGAAAAGCCGAGTTTGGCCCTTTTTGGTAGTCAGTGATGCGTCAGCGGCTGTGTTTGTAATGCTGTTCAGAGATGCCGCGGGGGTTGTGAAACGTCGGGCCTCTGGAGGAGGGTGGACAACGGAGTTTGGTGGCGCTGAACGCCCCTGAAATGCCAGAGGTGCTTGTTTGCCGCAGAGACTGCCCTCTGAAGGGATCGAAACCTCAGGGGTCAAGGCACAAGTTACTAAATTAATTTGTCACCGCTCCCGAGCAGAGATCCACTCAGCAAAAAACGCCTCAGAGTGAGGTGAACAGGCCTTTTCCCTGGAAGGGGACTGCCGTCTTACATTTATTTTGCATTCTTTTTAGAACTTCCGACCGAGATTCATTTATTGGAGTGGACTTTTGCACTGTTCAAAGGTCTTATTTGTGTCCTTATTTGATCAGAAACCAGAACATGTTTTCCGTATTCAAATAGGCTTCAATTTCATGCACAATATTCTTGTCCTGAAGCCTCTTTCAAACGAGTCTTGATTTTTAGGGTAAAAATTTGTCATGGCTGGTGATGTGTGGGACTAAGATTTGTTGAGGATTAACAATTTCATGCTAATTATAAGAATTTTACTGTTATATCACCAATTTGGTGACAGTGTTGGGTTACCTGTATAGCATTAAACTTATGTCGTTTACTTGAATTGTTTTTACTAATGGCTGATATGTTTTCATGCATTTTTGTTTTCCAACTTAGCTGAGACAATGACAAGCTTTGAAAAGAACCTCCATCAGGAAATGATTTCTCAGCTGCATAATTTTGCTGCTGTTGGAGATGCAGCCAAACTGAAAGCGTTGCTCAGCCGTTCTCCATCACTTATCAATGCAGCTGCAGATAACGGCTGGACGGCCTTGATGTATGGTGCAAGAAATGGACACTTTGACATTGTACGAATTCTTCTGGAAGAAGGGTAAGTTGTTTAGTAGGTCCCACTGAAGAGTTCTGACCTAAATTTCTTTCTGTCCAGTTAAATGTGACGTCAAACAAGTAAATTTACTCAACAGATAGTGGAAGAATATTCAAGCTTAAAATTCAGGATTACATGCTTCGTGTCATTTTATAACTGGATTGTGCTATTTGCTAAAAACTGTTGAAAAGATATAAGGATCCCTAAAATTATTGATCTTCAAAGATACATTGTCAGTCCTCACAGAAACCTGCAGAACAGAACAGAATTTGTACCCCATTCCAAACACTGTTCTGAATATAAATTTGATGTATGTGATTGTTCTACTTAGGCTTTTTTTGTAAGGTTTAATTGTAATCCACTTGCATCTATGTTACAGTGCAGAATGTTTGCAGACATATTGACCATTATGTAGGATATGACAAACGTACCTACACCAAAGTTAGTGATTGCTGAATTTCATGCTGCTTTTCTTTTAGATGTGTCTTCCTTCCTCTTTCAGCTGTCATATTTTTTTTATTCAGTCACTGTGACACCATGCATGTTCTTTACTTGTCAAAGACTTGTTTTAATACATTTGTTGTCCATCTTCAACTCCTGTAGTTCTAGTCTGGCAAGACACTTAGAAAAGCACAAAATGCTGCAAAGTTTTTGAAACTTCAAAGATTTTTCTAAAGCCTGAATAAAGTTAGGATCGATATGTTTCAAATGGAAAACATTTCATAATGAGAGCGAGAGTTCAGCAGAGCTCTATCTTAATCAAGGCTGATCTGTTCCTCTCTGCAACCCTAATTACGGAGCCATGCAAGACTAGTTCATTCTGTGGTTATGAGTAATCTCAAGCACATCATTCCACAGCCTCCGGGATATTTTTACACTTTTTGTTAGCCCTACGCAGATGCTGTACTTTCTGCTGGAGCTCAGCAGGGAGTGTCAGATGAACTGCTGTTTTGCACCATAATTAGTGTATTCTAGCAAGCAGAGGAGCTTCACTGTGCCATGTGATTGAAAACCTCTGTGTATTGAGTAATACTTTGAGATTTTGGAGAAACAGTTTGGTAAACAGGTTAACAACATTTGAAGCTGTGCTTACTATAAAGAAGAGTGAATTTCTGCTTGTAAATGCCTTTTTCATGGCCATTCTCTTAGACAATTGAATGTCGTTACTGATGTGTTACCTCAGTCTCTTTGGTTTCATTTTAGTCAGGTTTTAGTCATAATAATCCTTTAGACAAATACAGTTGCTGGATGCATAAACATGAACGTCAAGTACGACTATGAAGGTAATATTATATAACATTCCAGAGACTGAGCCTGGATAACTAGTCATTTTTTTACTCATCCATGCTTGAGAAAAGCTACAGGAAATGTTTATAGACTGAAAGAAAAATCATAGTGATCTAAAGAGTCTGGGCCACTGCAGAAGACACTAAATAACAGCTTCATCATAGTCTTCATGTACCTGAGCAGACAGTAAGTAGAAGACAAAATCAGAACAAGATTCTGTGTCTGAGTAGTAGGAAATTAAGTAGGAAATAAGGTAAGATTTTAAACTAAAGAGAATTAATCTTTCAAGATAAGTGGGCAACTTTAGTTCCTTTAGCACCAAAAGCTTTTAAATTAAGCTCTGAATGCTTTTCTAAAATGTACTCAAACTCTCTCAGAAACTGTTCAGTTAAATATAAAATCTTAACTAAAAACAGTCTTGCCTGTGGTGCAGTTACCTGTGTATCAGCAATAGTAATATATTGGCATCCTGTGGTTTTAAAAACTGATTAGTATGACCCAGCATCTACTGTGTGCTTTATAGTTTACAGTGCTATTTTTGTTTTACTTAGCCACTTCAGTTAAAATTGACAAACAAAAAAATAGCGTGCTCTTTTTGACTTCCCAATCCACCCTTACCTGAGATCTTTTTCAATAGAGTTGAATATTTGCCGTGACTGTTTTCCTGTTTCATTTTGCTTTGTTATGAGAACAAAGAGATGCCTATAGACCAGCTCATTCCCCATAGTTCAGATTGCTACTTCTGCCACTAAACACAAGCCATATTCTTGGTTCTTATTCTGTGGTAAATCTAGTCTTACAACTGTTTTGATGTTGCTCTTGGTAGCTGCTGGAAAGTAATGCTAATTAAGCTACTGAATTTTGTATTACTGGTTAGTCAGAAGAGAGCTGTGGCTTGGTCTACAAAGTTTCACCTGTAACGGGTCTTGAGAAGTTTTCTTGTGGTTTTTTAGTATGTTTTTGACATGTTGCAGTATTTGGGATTTTAATTAATTGGTCGCTGTTGTAGTACGGCATGAACCTTGTTAAGTAATACCAGGAGTGCAACATAAATGTGGGATTTGCCCTTAGCAAAATAAAATGAAGTAAGATCATTTTTCAACACCATAAATATTTAGCCTGAAGAATGACCTAGTTGCTGAGTTTTGGAAAGTTCCTGCACCTATATATTATCAGATGTATATGCTGTGAATAATAATGATACAGCATTTAAACTCTTCTTGCACAACCTTACACTGATAGCCACTGTTCTTTTCTGTTTCTGTAGGTGTGACAGGTCCATCATTAATAAGTCAAGGCAGACAGCTCTGGACATTGCTAAATTTTGGGGGTACAAGCACATTGCTAATTTGTTGGCTAATGTGAAGGGTGGGCAGAAGCCTAATTTTCTGTCAACTGAAGTGAAAGAGTATGAAAATTATTTTAGCATGACACTTCTGGATAGAAGAAGCGATAAAAGAACAGATTCCAAGTGGCTATGCAAAAAACAAAGCCATCCAGCTACAGTATACATACTCTTCTCAAATCTAAGTCCTTTGGTTACTTTGGGTGTGGGAACGGAGAGATCCCAGCCACCAGAAGTCAAGCTTTGTAGGCTGTATCATAAGGATGTGGAACACTATATGAGCCAAACAGAAGTCACGTTAATCTTTCTTGGAGTTGAACTTCTGCTCAACAAGAATTTTATGGCTGCTCGCAATGAAAAGATTGTGGAAGAAGAAGAAGATGATGGGTTAGTTGCTTGGTTTGCTGTTAGCATAGATCCCACTTCTGCTGAGAAATTCAAAGAGAAGCACGAGGACTGTTACTTCCTTCACCCACCAATGCCAGCACTACTGCAGCTAACTGAAAAGGAAGCTGGTAAGATGCATAAAATGCAACACTAATCAAATGTGTGGTCAGAAGAATATGCTTTAGGATACACTGACGTATGCTGCAAAGACAAACTACAGCAAAGGTATTCACTGAAAATCAGGAATTTTCAGTGGCTTTAGAAAAAAAATTAAGTCTATCAGTGTCTTTGTGAAGAATTCTATACGTAAAAATGTGCAGTTGCAAAGTGCTGACATCTGCAACTGTGACTAGCAAACTGTAAAATTTATTATCATCATGGTTTTACAAATAATAGATAGTATTTTAATATTGATGCATGTGCATTATTCTAAAACGAAAAAAATCCGTCATTAATGACTTTTCATTACAAGAAATTAGGCTAAGTCCTTAGTAGGAGCTCGTTGGATACTTTCCTGAGAAGAAAAAGGTTGAGCAGGTGTTGCAAAGTCAAGATCCCAGTGTGAATTAATGTCATGGACATGTTGTAACAACTGCAGTTGTAATAGTTTTGCCTTTACAGAAGGATAAAGGACAAGCTCCACTTGTACCTCAAGTTTAGATAGGACAATGCATTATTATGTCAAGATACCTGTAGGAAGTACTTTTTCCATCTGGAAAAAAAAAAAAAAAAAAGATGTGATACAAAATTCTGGCATTTCACCCAGGAAAATTAATTTTAGTGAGAAAGAGGTTATATTGGTCTGGATTAATATTCCAAACAAATAAATTGGTCTGTGTCTACATAATACTGTGTAATATTGCATATGCTGTGCTGCAAAGAAAGATTTAAATGACTTGCATCATTCAACTTATGTTGTTAAGCCGTAGTCTACTTTGATTTTTACATTGAACTTTAATACTTGTTTTTTTGTGTAATGTTAAAGTCTTAAATGAATTAGTGTGTGAGCTTAATTATTTTCATTGTATTCTTTAAAAGGTGTAGTAGCCCAGGCTAGATCTGTTCTAGCATGGCACAGCCGTTACCGATTCTGCCCAACATGTGGGAGTGCAACCAAGATTGAAGAAGGGGGTTACAAGAAAACTTGTCTAAAAGAAGGTTGTCCCAGTCTCCAAGGTGTTCACAACACATCATATCCAAGAGTAGGTGAGGATATTGTAAGATAAACTTGGTCAAAAGGGATTATATGCATGTTTCTTTTTAACTATTTATTTAATTATTTATTTAACTCAGTTTCTTTTTAATTATTTCAGCTTCTGTCCCAGCACTTACGTGTTCACCTCTGTCAAGATTATGTGTGTCTCAGCTGTATTTAGGATTAAGAAATTCAGGTTTCTCTCTCTTGTATTGTACTGTGTGACAGAAATTGCAGTGACAATATCAGTCTTTGTCACAATGCAGCTATATCAGTTAGATGTTCCAACAATATAAGCAGTCCAGAAGGTCACATTTTACTTTCTATTTTTTCTGCATGCATTCTCACCTACCAAAAGTCCTATTAGCTTGAAATAATCTGTTTGGCTCTGTAACAAATTTCTGGTATGGTGTTCATTTTTCTGTAGTGCCTCTTCAACTGCATTAGCTGTCTTCACTGGCTTTGACTTTTCATTGTCAACTGCAAACTGCCAGGCCTATATCTACCCAGAATATAAGCTTTGATATATTTTATAACCCCTTTTATTTATGTCTTGCAAAGGAGGTTGTTATAATTGCTGTGGTAGTGATGGGAAGACAACATGGAAAGAAGAATTACCTTTTTTTTTCCTGGATTGTTTGGTGACCACATATGGCGATCACCTTTCCTTCCCCTACTTTGTCTTCTCTTTTGCAGTTGTAGTTCTTTCCAGAACTTCCGTTGCATGTGTATTGTATTTCTGAATTAGTTTCTATTACATGCTCTAGACATACCTTTGTAATAATCAAAAAATTGTGCCATGTCCTTCTCTCTCATGGGCTGTTGTGAAGTTTGCTAAAATACTAGTGGCCATTTCTTTGCAGTTTCTAACACAACAAATTTAGAGAAAGAAAGGGATTATATAGGAAGGACAGCTGAACCAGCATTTTCTACTTATGTGTTTCTTTGAAAAAAGTTTACAGACAGCAGCACTGCAAATTCTGCATTGTGCCAAGTGGCAGATACCTTTGCGCAGGACAACAGTCTTTGAAATCATTGCTTATAGCAATTGCTGAAGTAAGTCTTTTAATATTAAAAAGAGAAAAATATGTAAAGGCAGAGGTAACAAAAACTAAAAATGAAACATTGGTATACGTAATAAAGTAGCAAATTAAAAGTGAAGAAGAGGGTAGGTGAACTGTATACAGAAAGTCATGACAAAAAGAATGATACCAATAGGAGAAAATACTTAGCAAGAAACAATAAGTTACATAAAACAACCAAGAGTGAAAAGTAGATAAAAATGCTTCACCAGATAAGGGGTTGAGAGCAAACAGAAGAAAAAAGTGAAAAGGTTAGTCGGTATTTACATTGTAACTAGAATACCTAGCTCTTCAATGTGTAGTGAAAAGTACAACCTACGAACCTGTGTATGTAGAGGAGGTGATAGTAAATTGTATTTGTTGATGAAATTGTTGTTATCTGCTGGATGTATAGTTTATACTCTTAACAGATTATATGTTTGGGTTGCAGGTAATTTATGCCCTAACCTTGGCATACACTCACAAAGCATGTTGCAAAACAAAATAAACAGTATCTTACCGGGAGGAAAAAACAAAAAGCAAAACAAAACAAAAAAAAACAGCCAAAGTGAAATAAAATAACAACTTGCTCTGGGCATCTACACTGTTTTGATTTCAAGCACTTAGTTATCTCATTTGTATACACATCGGTGTTGAATAGGCTGAATTTTATTGCTGCTTTTAGGTCCCCCAAAAGTTGTAATATATTCCTTTCATGTCCATTACAGATCCTGTTGTGATAATGCAAGTCATCCATCCAGATGGGAACCACTGCCTTTTAGGTAGACAAAAGAGGTTTCCTCCAGGAATGTTTACTTGTCTTGCTGGATTTGTAGAACCTGGTAAGTAATTTCATTTTCCCTTATCTGATGGGTTTTCTCACATATCAGTATTGTGCATTTAAAATAATATAGAGATTTCTTCTGTTTTATGTCAAATAAATGTTCTTCATTTTAGATGTTGTTATAATAAACATGCTAGTTACCATACTCTGCAGAAGTTGATTTTTTTTTAATAGCGAAAAGCAACCTGAATAAATACAATTTTAAAATAGCTTTCTCATCATTCACTCTTAAATCATATACTTAAGTGAAAAAAATATATATATATAAAGGAACTTTCTGTGGTGATATGAATTCAGTATAGGAAATCTGGGAAATAGGATTTAAGTATAGGAAAAATAAGAGTTAAAGCATAAATTAAAGGTAAGTATATGCTTATCTGATTGATTCTATGGAAGATAAGTAGAAATTTTGTAATATGAGAAAGAAAAGTAAAGAGATTTTGCTAACTGTATTTAGCAATAATATTTGAAATTATCTAAAATTATTGGTAGCCACAAAAAGTTGTAAAACACTCTTATATTGTGAATAAGTCTTAATCACCAGCTAGAGTGTAATTTATAACTATACTGTACAACTATATGCTGAACCATATTCAGTAATGGTATGCAAATGAAATGTGGTTACAGCATGAATAAACTGATTGAAGTGTCATTTAAGAAAAGTCAGGATGTTTATTTCTTCACCACTTTCTTTCTTATTCCCCACTTTCTAATACTCGTTTCAAGCATACGTACTAAAATTTAAGAGTAGCTGATCTTACCAGTTCTGATCAGTTGAACTTAATTGCACTAGAACTTCTATCTCTTAGGAGTTCACTTGCTAGTTAAAATAATATTTGGTCTATCATTTAGTAAAGAAGGCTAAGGAAACATCCACAGATCTTGAAATTTATTCAGAAATTAATTCCATAACTGGATGAAAAGACAAAAGACTGAAAAGATTGTTATATTAGTGCTTAGTTTTCTGATAGGACAAGGTGAGATGTATAGAAACATCACGGTATATTGAGATTTGTATAAAAAATCTGGTTCGAACTACTTGAAAGGATTTTTCAATTATCTTCAAATAAACGCATACTGATGCATGGACTATCTAATGAATCTGTAATTACTGGTTATAACACAGGACATGTATACATACATAAGCCTACGACCATCAATATTCCACGTGTACATCCAGAAGTTACAGAATCATAGAATATCTCAAGTTGGAAGAGACCCACAAGGATCATCGAGTCCAACTCCTAGCTCCACACAGGACCACCCCAAAATCAGACCACGTCTGAAAGCATTGTCCAAACACTTCTTGGACTCCCCTGGGGAGCTTGCTCCACTGCCTGACCACCCTCTCTAGCAAAGAACCTTTTCCTAATAAAGTCTTCCATGAATGTAGAAATAAGCTTTTCCACTGCAATTTAAGTTTGGAGAATTATTTAGATTAGGACAATGAATGAATCGGGCAAAGTGAATAATACAGTACAGAAGTCTGCAAGCCTACTTAAGTCTCTGTTTTCTTATTATTGCCATTTTAAATGTCGATTTTCAAGTTAGCTACTTACTGTTACAATCATACAGAAAACCTAAAAATTAACACAATGCTATTTTTAAATGAACAAATCTGTATTTCATAATTCATTTAAGGAACAATGTATTTCCTACCCAATTTTTAAAGTCTTAAGCAGAGTAATGATAGGTTGTATGAATGATAAATTATCAATTCAGGAAATAAACAGTATGATGGAGAAATTATGATACTTTATTTACAAAGTTACATTTTGCTTTGGTGGCTATTTTTACCTTGTTAGACTTCACCATCCCATGTTTAAGGTCTGTGCCCAGATCTGTGAACTGGATGTCTATAGGTAATTGTCTGGTGCAGTTTCAAATCTTTTGAGTCAGTTCAAAGCACAGGATGTAGTCCTTGGTTGGAGTATTTTCATCAGCTGTTGGTTCTTTGCCCTTTTTGATTAGGCGAAACAATAGAAGATGCTGTTCGAAGAGAAGTAGAAGAGGAGGCTGGAGTCAAAGTTGGCCATGTTCAGTATGTCTCTTGTCAGCCATGGCCAATGCCCTCCTCCCTAATGATTGGCTGCTTAGCTGTTGCAGTGTCTACAGAAATTAGAGTTGACAAGAATGAAATAGAGGATGCCCGCTGGTTCACTAGAGAACAGGTAAAGTTCAATTTAATTTCCTTCTTATATTGATTAGTCTGTGACTGTATCACTTCTGGCATAGAATAGATACTTTCTGTTTTCAGCAAGTTGAATAAGCAAGTATACTCTCCATTTTATCATACTACAGTTGCATTATATTGTATTTGTAGGTTACACACAAACAGTGGAAGGCAGATACTGATAAGGAGCCCAGTAATTACTGGGTCACCTGCAAGTCCATCTTATGACATTTTTACCAGTTAGCTGTTCACCTTTTCCTTTTTGGAGATATCCAAGTTATAGTTATTTTAGACCAGTTTCTTTACAAGCCTGTGCTTTGCATTTTGGCAGAAATAGTGTTCATCACCTGACTTTCTCCAAACAAGCATGCTACCAGATTTGTTGGGGGTGGAGGTGAGGTTTAGGTAAAAATTCTGGGAATTCTAATCTGAATCATTTTTCCGTGAACTAGTTTTTCAATGCTCTGGTATTGAATGCAGTTTACTATGCATTAATATGAAATTCAAATGAAAAAGAGAAAAAAATAAACTTTCACAGAAAGAGCTCATGAGTAGAAAACAGAACGATTGCTTATACAATGTAGTCTTCACAGGTTTTGTCACAAGCTACTTATAAGCTAAACTTCCTGTAACACTATACAAATGCCTAGCAGTTACAAGTGTTGTGACTCTGTAAGTCAACTTGAAGGAAAAATTAGTCACCTATAATCTCAGTGTATTTCTGACAGCACTGATTACATTATTTTAAATGAGTATTAGTTCTGAATACAGCTAGACATATGCAGATTGGTCTAGAATTGGGAATAAATGTACTACAAAAGTGTGCTAAACTGAAAGTATATACCCATGTTGCTTGCTACTGGCTCAGAAAATGAACAAAACATTTTCTCCGACACTGCATGATAAAAGAAAACAAAAAGAATTTATGGAATGGTGTAGAGCACCATCTGGTGGTTCTTCCTTGCAGAGACTTCACAAAAAAACTTGAATATCACTTTAATGATCTCCATGGTTGTATGAAAGTATCCTTTGGGGCACGTTTAAGCTCAAAAATGTAAGAATTCAACAACTCTTCCATATATTTTTTCCTGTATTTCTCTGGTAGTAATTCATTAATGGGAACAGTAACGTTAGACTGATCATCATTGTTAATTCCTGTATTAATTCAATGTTAGATTCCATATGGCTTATAATTCTATCTTCTAACAAAAAGAATCTCTTTTTATTTCAGGTTGTGGAAGTTCTCATTAAAGGAAATCAGCGTTCATTCTTTGTACCACCAAGTCAAGCTATTGCACACCAGCTGATAAAACATTGGATTGGAATGAATGCTAATCTTTAATTCAAATAACTGATTTCTTTAAGTTGAATTATTTCTTTTAGTGGATGCTAAAATTAGGAATAAACTAGAAAGAACTGTTTATCTAATGTTTGTGCAACCATGTAAGTTTTTGAGTCTTTGCTTTGGTTCCTGAAGTGAATATGCAAACCTTTACAATTTTTTTCAGACCCCAGTGAAAACTGAGTAATAACACAGTGATTATCCCAAGGAATCACGAAACAGCTAGGCAAAGTTAATACTTTATTTTGCATAGGCTGCTTTGTTTTTGTTTGATCAAATTATTATGCCTGTCACTATCACGTTCTTAATGTTTGATTTGGATTTTCCTGTCCACCACTAGAAGGAGTCACATTACAAAAAGGCCTAACCTTGCCTGTTGCCTGCACTCTGTATTTACGTCGTCCTGTTCTGTTATACTAGTTTCCTTCTCATTTTTCCCTGTCTCCATTTTTTAAAATTCTACGTAACACAAAAAACAACAGTCACTGTTCATTGCTGTAAGTCCCATCAGCAACAGCTAGTTTTAAGCTAATAGCATCATTCAATGGTGAATATGTAGTACTTTTTATCTTTTACATGAATAACACTGTAAGCAAGGTATTTATTCTTCCAGTCTGATTTCACCCAGTTACACAGTTACGTCATCCTGAATTTAAAAGTATAACACAATATTTATGAATAATGTGTTGGAAAACCAAACCAAGATAATAATGTATGTATTGACCCTAGCCAATGAGTTATTTCATTCTCTGATAATTAGTAATGGAGGAGTAATGGAGGAGAAAAGATTATTTAAAAGACATAATATCTGAAAATATATACGAAGTTGTTTTATACAAATTGAGACATTTAGATTATTACTGCTATTAAGAATTTACAGTTGAAAGAAATATATTGACCCCAGCTGTAAGACTGAGAAGGCAATATGTTAATTAAAATAATTACTTATGGATATTTAATGTTATAGTTCAGATTTGTGCCTTAATTTATTGTGTTATTGAAAGAATATATCCTTTTAAAATGGAAGTTTATAAAAGTATACTGTTGTTATTAATTTCATTATGTTATGATTCAGTAGTCTGTGATAATGCAGACATTGCAGTGTTATAAAAATGCAAATGAACAGGAGGAAATACAATGATAGTCATAAAAATTAACTTGTTATGAAATGGTCATTGTTTATTCAGAACAATTTGAATATTTTTTTAATCAATAAACTATACAAGATTTGTTTCAAAATTCTGTGCAGACTCTGGAATCAGTAAAAATGTTGTGTCTCTCTATTCAGTGTTCATACTAAGGCAGCATTTTTTTTTTTATTTTTTTTTAAGGCATCAAGGTTTAAAGCAGGAAGCACTTCTGACAGTCTTGGAACAGCTAAGAAATCATTATATTGCTTTACTCTCTCCCTTGTTTCACCCACAACTACAAATTAAGAAAATAACTTTATCAGTTGAGCTACCTGAAAATGAGAAGGAAGAAATACACTCTTTCCTTTAAAATTTTCTATTACAGAGAAGAAGTACAATAAGCTCTCATGGACTACCACTACTGTCAATATGTGGTCCTGGTAGAAATAATCTTAAGAAAAAAAAAAAACATGGGGCAGAAGAAAGTCTAGTTGCAACTTCTTCATACAAGTAGAAGAGAACAATGGAGAGCATGTGAACAGTAGTGGAAGAAATGTTTACCTAGGACTGTGATGATTACATGGTAAGCAAGATGAACAAGGAAGGAATGAGGAGCAGACAGAAGAGGAAGGATCAAGCAATATATAGATCATAGGAAGGTAAATCATTTATCAGATTAAGGTAACTAAAAATGCATATAAAAGTTACATTCTGATATTTTTTTCATGTAGGAAATTAATATAGGTGGATTATATATGTAGGTGGATTGCTATAAAGGTAGGTTTGTAATTGGGAAACTCAGAAGAAGATGACCATAACCAATATTTATATTGATTCAGATTATTTAACTGAGAATTTGTGTAAGAAATATGTATCAATGCTGATAAGTAACTGAAGAATTGTAATTTTACAGCATGAAAATGGCAGAAAAAGGTTGGAAAAAAAACCAATGTTTTGGTAATCTGAGTTAGTGAGTAATATTTTAATGATCTCATTTCTAATAACTTTTGGTGATAATTATAACTTTTTAAAATGTATATACATTTTTGAAAGCTAACTAGCAGTCCTTTTTCTTCTTTCTTCAGCAGATGAACCACTCACAGTAAAGGGGACAAACATCATTTCTTTAAGAAAACTAATTTAATCATTTTGATCTCCTATTTAAAATGACAGGTTTCCTGGGTATTTATTACCTTAATTTGATTTGTTTGCAAGTTTGAGTTTTAGTTTGAAAATACCTATCCCTAGAAATTTTCTGAAGGATGGTTATTTTCAGATTATGTATGAAATATCTAATTGAAGAACCAAATGCTGTAGTTATTTAGCAACCAGAGCAATTTAGGAAAGGGCCAAATTAAATTTAGTGTGGAAATTAAATAGAAAGTGTAGTGATCCTCACTGGAATATGATCAGCGTAACAACTCCCTAACATCTGAGTTGTATGCTTTATCCAAAAGACTGCAGCTGTGCAAGGAGGTTATTTCTTACCACTAAGTTAATGCAGTATGTTAAGAAAATGCCATCCTGGAAAACACTAAAAATAGAGGGGTTTTGTTCATGTTATGTGGTAATGATCTATCACTCTCTTCTGTCCTGCTTCTACTGTGGTACCAAAGCAAAAAGTGTAATAACTAGAGAAAATTCTCAAAACATTTTCTCTTCCAGTTTGCCAGTCAACTAATGAGAATTAACTTCTATTCAGTATATATTTTTAGATATGTATTGTCTATATGTATATGTGTAGATATGGAATGTATAATGTATGTAATGTATGTCCATTGTGTTTTTTATTATAAGAAATAGAAATAATAACATAGTGGACAAAAAATAGATGCTGTTTAAACACAAAATTCATACTACTAACAAAGCTGTAAGCCCATGTTACAAATACCTTTGTGAGATTTTTACTAAACCTGCATCAGTTCCCATAAGCATACTTCTTTTATCTCATTTTTTGTATTAGACATGTATAAGCATATGAAAAATAAAGTCTTTCCAGTGTCAATAATATAGCATGAACAGTAGGTGTTGTATTTTGTGTAGGAATATTGGTAAATGATGATCTTGAATTCTACTCCATGTGAAGGAAAAAAGGCTGGATATCAGTAGGCTGATTAAAGGTAGACCAGTCATGATGCTGCATGGAATTAAATATACTAATCAGATTCTGAGCTTAAGGGACAGAAATAGAAAAAGAAGTGGAGCAAGACTGTGAACAACATTGCTCTCTCTCTTATCTTTAATCTTAGTTTAGGTAATTTTATTGGCTAAGACTTTTCAGACACAATTGACAAATGTAAAGCCTGAGTGAGTTGAGTTACTATTTTTCATATTTGCTTCAGCTGTTAAGAGATAAATAAGCAGTAGTCCTTTTTTGCTTCAGTGATTGGAAGGGTAGATGTATGCTGCATATCATTGCCAACTGGGGTTGACAGTACAGAAGTGGATAAGTCCAAAGGAAAAAAAAAATTGAACTTGTTATCCTATTAAGCCTTAGCAAGACAGCTAGCACATCCTTCATGAGCTTAGAAAAGCAAACTATTCACAGAGTCTATAATAGCAAGCAAGCATCTGAGGAAAATGAATCTTGGCTCATAGTAACAGTAAGTATAAACATCTTTTTTATTTTAAGTAACAACCCTGTCAGTATATATTTTGTATAAACTAACTTACCATAACTCATCATAGTTTTTGTAAAATGGGGGATTTCTGAAGCTGTTTTTTCACAGTGGGTATAGTTTAAAGAATTTCAATTATACTTAAATATAATTGAAATTGAATTGAGTATATAGTTTTTGTGAATAAACAAGAATGACGGTTTCCTAAATAAAAGGGATTTTTAAGGTGGATTTTTTTTATTATTAATAAATAAGAATGCTTTCCTAAACAGTAGATATTTCTAAGATGGATTTTTGATTCCTAAGACTCTTATCTGTAATTTTAACATACAGGAACTAAAGTTTAGTACTGTGTAATTTCAAAACTGAAAGCCTATCTGAATGAAATGGTTTGATTTAGTTTGCTTGTTTGTTTCTTTTGAACTATCTTCCTGCAAATAACATTTCAGATCTGAAAGGTAAGGAAAGATAATGATAAGACTACAGGGATATTAATCAAGAAGAAATGTTACATACCACTGAGTATAAAAGCTTACAAATTCAGTTTGCAGCACTTAAATAAGCCTGGATTGCAGATTGTTCTCCTACCATTTTCTCATCCTTCTTACTAAACTATCTTTGTTAAAGTACTTTCTTATTTCTTTCTAAGGAGAGAACCATTCTGACACTGGAGCTGTCCTTCCCAGTTCAGTGAAGGAATGCAGACCTTTTCTCAACACGCCTACTAAAAAATGAGCCTATGAAGTATTAAACATTCCTTTTTTTTTCTTCTCTCTAAACCCAAATTTCTCCTAATCTATGCAATTGAAGTTCCTCTTCTGGAGAAACTGACTATGGAAACTGCATAGTCAGGAAATACGGTATCTAAATTTTTCCATTTTAGACAGTGGAAATTGAATCCTAGAAGCTAGGATATAATTTTTGTCCTTAATGCATTCTATAAAGAATGACAGATTTTTCTCAAATAACCATAATTTATATTTTCTAGTTGCAGACTATCTCAAAACAAGCTAATATATTTTCAAAGGGTTAACTGTGGTAGTGTATTACTTGATTGACAGGCTTCACTTGGTGAGCTGAGTTTCAAGTGGAATTCAAGATTCCAGATTTATGTTATTTCTGTTATGATGGATGAACTGTTCTCAAGTTCAGAAAACTTCAATAATTCGACTTGACAAAGGATTGTAGTGTTCTATTGGTAGCACCATTTTACTACAGAAATTTTATTTCCTGTGAGTGGAAACAGTAGTGAGATTTCTGCTAATTTCATGGCCATTTGCCACATTGCACATGTGAGGTATTTCATTTAGTTGTTCTCATGACTGATGCTGAGAAAGCACGAATTATGTGCCAAAACAAAAAAGCCAATTAAATGTAACTAAATGTAAGATACCAAACATCAGTATAACAAACTCACTGACAAGAAAAGGGCTGATCAAGCTGGTGTTCAAATTGACATTTTTTCCTTTGGTCTCAGAACAGGAATGGCAGAGACCCAACAGTGAAAGCAGAAATGGAAATTCATGGTAAATATTTTAATATATTTTCTGAACTTTTGCTGGAAACAAAGTATTTTCATCCACTGTAACAGAGAAAAAATGCATAATAACGTATGTTCTTTATGACAGTTGTAAGAAAATGTGTTTTTACACACATAATAAATACATGAGTATCCATGGTATTGTACTGATATTCATCACTGGAAAAATGTGGTCAGTAAGGAGGAGTGTTTATTACATGGTACTTAAAGTCATCAGGTGATCTCTGTATGGACCATTTACAGCATAGCCACCTAGTGGTTCACCATTTTGTTGCAGTGGAAAACTAAATGACAGTAGGAGCAAACAATTTGATTCAGAAATGAAATAACTTCAAAAACATTAAATAAATGCCTGTCCTTAATAACACATTACTCATGTTACAACAGAGACTCAGAATAATTAAACAAAGCAAGATTATCTTAGAAAAGAGGAAGAATCTTTCATTTAGCTTTGTATATATATAAAAAAAAAAAAACGCATATGGCTTTGCTGAATTTAAGAACTGAAAACTGGACCTATGCCTTGTCTTCTCCCTAAGAAGGCACAAATGCTTGTACACACACAAGCTTATGATGGCTGAACTGTAATTTTTCAATACGAATTCCCTGTCACTTGTGTTCTCAATTGTAAGCTAAAATAGTCCTGAAGATACATGATTTAGTGAAGGACTTGTTAGTGTTAGGTCAGAGGTTGGACTAGGTGATGTTGGAGGTCTCTTCCAACCTAGATGATTTTGTGATTCTTTGATATTTGACTGACTGCTACTTTATTAGCCTTATTTAAAATTAATGCAAAGGGTACCCTGAAGGCAGGGTGCCATTTCTAACACAGGAGCCAGAATAGTATTACTGCTATGCGTTTAAAAAAAAAAAGAAAAAAAGAAAAGTGATCAAAACTTATTTAACTCAAAACTTATTTAACACTGTGGTCTCACTTGTTTATGTGTGTCCAACATAATGCAAAATTTCATTACATGAGGTAAGGATTTCCTGAATATGCTCCTTTGTGTCTTGTTGCTTAGACAGTAACTTTCCTTGAGAACCAGATCTGAAGAAATATTACTGGCTGGTATTTGCTATCTTTTGATCATCTGAAAATAAAAGACCATGATTAGGTGTGCTTTATTAAAAGTCCCACAGAACATTTCATGAAATAAAATGATTAATCGCTGGGTCCTAGCACAATATCAGTTGCGGAGCAATTTTGCTTACCCATGCTTTTCTAAGCATTTCATTTGAATGTACTGTTCTCATAGTTAATTGGATACTGTCAGATAACTATTGAGTTCCATTTGAATGGAAGCTGATTCTTTGCAGCCATGTAATTCATGTTTTAATTAAATTTGTGAAGTGCTTTAGGGTCCTGGTACAGCCCCATATTAATAAATGGCTGTTCTAGATATTTTGCAAAGACATTCTTAAAGACCAGTCTGTTTTCTGGAAAACACATAAAGCAAATGATAAACAAATGAAACTAAGATGCATACCAGCTGAGTAAGAAACACTACCATGGTATTTCTGATAATGTTTCTCTTTTCTTGCCTGTGTCTCATATAAAGTACATTATTTGGCAAAAGTACTGCAGAATTGGGTGTAGAGAAATTATTCAAATAAGGTAGCTTGATAAGGACATTTTGGAGCATTTTTGCAAATTTAAAAGAGGGGGGGGGAGGGCAAAAGGAAAATGAAAGCATTCGAATATGAGAATTCGAATTAGGTAAATAAGAGGTAAATAAATAAGCCCTTTTTGCCTACTGTCTGATTATGGAATGATTAGGCTGTCATATTCAAAATGGCATTGTCTGTTAGAATAAATTTCCTGTGGGACATCTGCACAAAAGCTAGTAAGGGTAATATGCCACAAAATACAATATCTAAGGAAAGTGAAAGAAAGAATTCATAAGGAAGAGTCTAGCTTTAAGAACAATTTTACAGGAAGAAAGAAGGGGAGGAACTAAGCAGTGAAACAGGGCCAAATATGATAGAGGTAATATGATAGAGGAGCAAAATCAATGAAAGAAAAGATTAGCATGGAGTAAAAGAATACTGAGAAATAGAAGGAAAAGGAGACACAACGGAAGTGAATGAACACAAAATTCCATATTAAGTAAGGATGTCTGGGGTAATGAAGACAAAAAAAGAGGGGGGGAGGGGATTCTGTATCCAAAGAGAAAAGAGAAATCAGATGGTTTTGACGTGGTTGAAGTCCATAGTGAAAAAGCAGTGAAAGGACTTTTCCAGGTGTTTCAACCTTCAGGAATTTCATCAAGCACTTTTAATGGTGCTTGAGTATTCTGTGACATTGTTCTTGTACAGTCTGTAAAAGGTGAAATAATTTAAGTATAGGATTTAATGTAGAGTTATCCAGTGAACTGCCACTAAATATATTTATAGCCATGCCTTCTAGAACATGAGACATTGAAATTATAGGAAAGACATTTTCCACCCCAAAAGGGCAATTAATACTATCCTGAAAGAACATAAAGCATTTTGCAAATGTATTGTCACCACACCATTCTGATTCAATATGCTTAAATATTTCCTATATATTTTTCTTCTCTTTTTTAGTCCGTCTTTTCTGCCAGTGACTTGTAATTATCATATAGTTTCACTGAACACTCTACTCTAGAAAACTTAAGAAAGCAAATGTTTTCACATAAAAACACCAATATATAAACACGAAATAAAATAATCCCTACATTTTCCACTTTACTTCTAAGAAACATTATAAAGGCAACTTTTTCTGCCTAACAACATGATCTCAGAGTCACATGTTAGAAAAAGAAAAACATTTTCTTGCCTTTATTATCACAGAGCTTGTCATCACTTGCATTATCATGAAAGCATTGATAAATGCTATTTGAAAAGTAGTAGAAAGATTGACCATCTCAGAACAGAATTTATTTTGCAAATCTGTATGATGTTCTGTCATGACACCTGGCAAAACATACATTGCAAATATGACGTGAAAGTTAAATAAATATGCCTTTCCTTTGAATTGATCCACAATACTGTCTACCTCCGTAAAATTCCAGCATCTTTCCTGTTTGTTTTTTTTGGTTGGTTGGTTGTTTTCCTCCTTTCATTTTGGTATTATTCTGTGTTCACTGCAGTTTTTTTTACTCCTCCATACATCTTGAGTGTTTGGGGTGTTTCATATAACTCAAATTATTAAAGCACACAAATCTTAGTCACCATAATGTTTTCCTTGTACTAACCTTTCTTTGATACTGCATTTCCTAAAGTTTGTTAAATTCAGACAGTGAAATTTCCCAGAAAATAATACTAAAAAATGAAATATTAGAAGTTGTCCATCTCCAAATAATTTTTACTAGAGTAGGCCTTCAATACCAAGTTAGCATTAACAGTTAACCTTATATTTAACAAGTTCCTATATACACTGAAAAAAATATGACTCTCAGACAATTATTTTCTCCTGCAACCAAATTAAAGGAATAACCCAAACTCTTGACTTACAGATTGGTCTCGCTTTGCTCTGCACATGACTCAGTTACATACTTAGTCCCAGCTGTTTTCCTACATTCAGTCTGTATTTTTTTTTAAGGAAAAAAAAAAAAGAGAGAGAAACTATTAACTATTTAATTATATATAGAAACAAGAATGAATTAAAAATTAATGCTTAAAGCACAATATTAATGTCCAAAAATCAGAATCAGATGAAATCATGGGCTGAAAAACACCAGTCATGGCCCAAAAGTTCCATAAAATTCAAAGAGTATTTGTTCAGGCCCCATAGCTGAAGACTATGGTATCTTAGATATATTTTAAACAAATACACCTAACTGATATTTTAAGTTATTACTTAGAAACAACTTCAAAAATTTGGTCCTAAGTAACCAAGTAACCAAGACTAGAAAGTACCTGCATTAGTACCGGCTCTAGCACTTCAGTATTTTTCAGTATAGCTAGTCAGTGGCTATAGAGGAGAAAAGCCAGCTTAGACAGCCTGAGAGAATTAGAGAGCAAAATTATTCTGGAGTAACTTTCTTACAATACACTGTTTTCCCTCCCACACAGAAGAGTGGAGCCCAGATGCCCTCAGGTCTTAGAAATGAGTAGAAAAAGAAGAAAAAGCTACAAGGGCAGAAAAAATTCTGATTCCAGAGAATGTAAGTTTACAGAAATATTTGATTTGAAGTAAAAGCATCAGAATCGTAGGTGGTTGATCCAGTCACTCATCAAGACATAAATCCATGTTTGTGCCCAAAGCTATTTCTCAAATTGGAAATATTTACACTCAAATGTAGTAAATATAGTCAATGTCTTGATGAGACTGTCTTATTCTAGTCTTATTCTAGTACAGCTACTATCCTACTTATTTGTGGCAGTCTTTCCAAAAATACTGATGTTTAATTGCCTCAAATTGTCAAAATTGTCATCATTTTACTGTAAATTTCTCAATGAATGTTGTCTAAGTAAAATAAACTGCAAACTATTATCCTCTAATACTGCATATGAATGATTCTAAAAATAATAATAAAATAATAATAATATTAAAATAAATAAATAAAAAAAAGCCCAAGCAAGGCAGAATTTCACATAAATGTATAAACACTATGAAATCTTGCCTAGAACCTCCTGCCAGGAAACAGTATTTTCTGCTTCAAACAGGGCTCATACCTCCTGGTAATGTGCCACTGATGTGTTGTGTGATTGTGACAATATTCATTAATCCCTTTGTTTGCTCATCTGTAAAAGTATTATAAAAGTCAGGTTCCATGTAATTTACCTGGAACTGCAAGCATGCAATGGGATATTGATTGTCCCAGCGTGTCCACAGGAATGAAGTAAATACTCAAAGGAATAATAGAAGTAAAAGGAGTACGTTTTTCTAAATGCAAAAAGAATACCCTATCACCTAAAAACTGTGAACCTTTCTAAGAAAATAAAAATATATATATATTAATTTCTTCCAGTTAGAGTGAGTTAACATAATATACCCTTCATACTACTTATCAGATAACTAAGACAAAAGAAACAAATGCTGGATCAAAATAAATGAATAAATAAAATACCGATGTAGAAAATACACTACATTTTAAAGACAAAACAGTCATTTTCAATTAAAAGTGTCTCAAAGCTAATGATACATTTGTGAAACTGTTTACCAAATCATGGGAAAATGTTTTTTTCTTTTTTTTTCATCTTAAATTAGATGAGCAGTTGTCACTCACTTGTAAATGCCAGCAAAATGTAGAAAACCTGGAAAATAAAGCAGACGAATCTCTGGCTCACTTCACTGAGCCACTGAATGTAAGGGATTCTGAAGAAAATGGAAAAGATCACGCAATCAAGGATCAGAGTAGTTCAGATGTGTCTGAAGATGTGTCAGACAATGAAAAAGAAAGAAAGAAGGAAAAGAACTGCACTCCTCCAATGTTCTCTTCTCTGGAAAATGAAATCCTTGCTACAGCAACTTTCGGTGAATCAGGAGGTTCATCAACAGGAAAAATTACAGTGTGGGGCAAACCAGACTCTGCAAAGTCTGTTAGTTTGGCTACCGGAATAATTACTGCAGAGGTAAAACACAGGTCTTTTAATGTGAAAGTAGAAATTAAGAATGTTTCTTTGTTTGATTCTGGAACAAACCTTGTGGCTGAGAAAAGGAAAAGTTCAAAGAACAATAAACACTGCCATGAAAGACATTACCAGAAAAGCCAGTGTTCAAGATGTCCAAAATACCAATGTCCTCCAAATGACCATTCAGAAGTAGACATTTGGAAGTGTAAGGGAACTTATACACACAAAATTCAAACTGCTCTCAACAAGAATGTCTCACTGAAAATGAACATTGAAGGAAAGGAAATTAAAGTAGAATATATTAACAAAAAGAAAAACCTAAAAGTTAACATCAAACCTGGTACACAGAGGAAAACCTGCAACAAGGAATGTGAAGATACATATTGGAATGAAATGGATTGTTATGTAACAAAGGCACCTTGCAATACAGATTGTGAGTCACATTTTCACTTTCATGAAAAAGAAGAATTTATATTCCCAGATGGATCGATACTTCTCCCTCCGCCTAAAGAATTTGCTGACTGTGACAAAATGCATTTAGATACTATTGCAGAGGGGGTCTCTTCATATCCTGGTAATGACGGAGAGGAACCTGACAGCCTCTCTACAGCCTTGAGAATTTGGGAGGGGGAAAATTACTTCTGTAAACATAACAAAAATGAGTATGAAGACCACAACAATGAAAAAGAAGATTTCTCAAAAGACAAAATACTTTTCTCAAAAATGAATAATACAAACTGTCTTCTAGCCAGTAATACCTTGAATAATTCAAACACTGGGAAGGAACACATCGATAAGAATAGTGCAACAGCTCAAGAAAGAAATAACATTTATAAGTGCAATGACACAGGGCAAAAACCAGCAAGAAGAAAGTCTTTTCCTGATACTACCCTTGATGTACCATCACCATTTCACCCTAGAAGGGATTCTGGCTTCTATTCATTACCATCCTTGTCATTAAAAGTACCACCTAAGCAGACCAAAGCAGACATCTGTGGCAAGAACTCACACATTCATAACCACTGTACAGAACTTTGTATGTGTCCTGACTTGACCTCTTCATTGAGAAATTTGAAAGGTCTTAAGTCTACATATCAGTATGCTTTCACTTCATTTGATCATAATATTGCCATTTATCCATCTGAGCCTGAAGAAAGTCTAGATGACACTTGCTTACTGAATGACTATGCAGACTATGTGGGGCAAGATGAGGAAACAGAAGAAATACTAATGGAGAGTCTTCGCTCAATTGATACTATAAATGAGAAAAAAGAAAAAGGGCGTACAGAGTCTTTGAGAAACCTAGCCATATGGGAGGAAGACAGTGAGTCTACTGAACATGTTTTAGATGGAGAAACACCACAGTACAACCATCTAGAGAAGCATGTAGATTTACGGAACAAAGCTCAGCTGGTACAGGTCTCTCCACCTTCTAGGACCCTTTTAGTGACAAGTAAACCAGGTGAACCTTTTAGTGACAAGGAAAATACTAATTCTGCTTCTATAGAATGCATTCCAAACCAACTTTCAGCCATACAGAAAAACTTTCAGCCACCCTCCACAGAGCCTGACATAACAAAGAAAAGGAGAGGATCAGTAATGACTGTAATAACTGGAGAACTAGAACAAAGACTCATTGTCCAAGGTGATACTAAATTGGTACCTGATCCCTTTGGCTCTGCAGTAAGAAAAGAGCCTAAACTTTTCTGTAGTATACAAGAAAAATCTTTGCTATCCCCCGTGATATTGGATCTTGAGGATCATGACATAGATAATGAATTAGAAAGCTTTTCTGAAATACAAGGTGTTTCTGGGAATACCCTTCCTGAAATCAATTGCCATAATGATTCTGTACAGACAGCCATATTATCTCTCTCTTCAGCTTATACTGAAAAGAAAGAAATTTTCATAGAACAATCACATATCAAGGAAAGAACAGAGAACCTTTGTGGTAAACAATCACCTGATGATAGCATAAGAACAGAGGCTGGAGCAAATCAACTACCTCAGTTAGCCAAATCCACCTCCGATGAAGTTGAGAAAAAGGTTGAAATGAAAGAAGATTTTCAACAGAATATAGATTTCCCCCTATCATCAGTAAAACAGATTAGTCAGAAAGGTAGGTATTCTAAGATTTTTATAGTTAATGTCCCTTACACACCTCTGCATAGTTGTCTTAGTGCTCTAGTGACATCTTTGGGAAAATGAAAGTATGTTATGTCCTCACAAAAAGATGATATTGGTATACTTTAGCCATTTCGTTATACTATGCAGTTATCATATTGAGGATCCTAGGAGTGATTTTGTAATCAAGTAATTTAAATTTTAAAAATAAAGAAATATTTAAAGCAACTTTGCTCAAGGAGTAGTTTTCCTGTGCTAAACAGTCAACCCATCTGATGCTTCTGGTGAGAGAAGCAAACACCAAAACAGTATGGGAGTTTTGAGGTTGGCATGTGGCATATAATCAGAGCTCTGGTCATAATTTCAAAATCACATAAATCTGTTTTTGGAATCTATGGTTTCTAAACAAATATTGAATTCTAAGTACATCTAGGTCCTAATTATGGCTGAGCCTTTACATGACATAGAATTACCACAGCAGATCATTTAACCTTCCTTTCTCCTCTATTTATACAGCTAAGAAAACTGCATATTAAAAAAGATTTTTTTTTCGCAAATTTCTTATCATCCCTTCTGTAATCCATTCATCTATATCCGTAATTGGTCATTTAAAAGGAGTGTTCTGAATCATAAAAATGTAAAAATGTACAGGGACACTGCACACTGCAGTGTAAGCTTTTTATATTACATCTATACACATGAATATGTATAAACACATTTTTGTGTGTATATTTGAAATATCACTCCAAAGCCCTTAATCTTTCTTTTTCTTTTTAATTTTAATCATTATACGCAAATATAATTCAGATAATCCTCTGTAGAAGAGATTGTTTCCAGCAGGTTTGGAGGTTAGGGCTTTTTTACTGTTGAAAAATATGTACTTCCTTATCACGGTTAAAACTATTCAAGAATCTTAGTAAAAAGTGCCAGTGAGTTTTTAATACTTTTTCAAGTTCACAATATCTGCAGAAAATACTGCTATGTCCTCCAAGACTGTTTTCTTATGTTTTTTATTTGTTTGTTTCTTGATTTTGGCACTGGTAATGGAAATTTCAAATAAACCTGAAGTTTGCTATTGACTAGATAGGCAGATATACAGATAGATATGGTTACATTGGTTAATATCTGAAATAATACAATAAGCAGAGGATTAATTAAATGTTCCTTAGAACAAGGTACGGATAGAAGATACTGAAGGAAGCCTGCATGCTCAAAAACATTAGACCTCAATGGTTTAATGGTTTAATTTTTATGCAGCATAAAAATGCTTTTGTCTTGCAACAGCAAGGTGTGGTTATTTGTTGCATTATTTTTTAATCCTCCCCTCTTTTCTTTTGCCCCTTACTAAGAATTATATAACTGTGTGCTCTCTCTTAGCTATCACCTTATCTGGATTGTCCCACCCAAAACCTGTAACTTTGTCCCTCTTTCAGTTTATGGTCAAATTTTGATTTTCTATCTGTGAAATTCTTAGTGATGCTGTGGAGGTCCTACCTTAAATGAGTAAATTTGTACATCCAGAAAGAAGTATAGGCATGCAAATTTTTAAAATTTGTTAATGTGAATCAAAGTCCACTTGTAATGTAGGAATACAAACCTACTCAGCCAAGACACTGGGCACACAAGGCAATGTGAGGCTTACTGTGCTCAATAATTCAGTGACACTGGAAAGGAAATGTGGCAGTTTTCAACAATGTGTGATACAGAGGAAAATGTGTTTTGTTGATAAGTTTTCAACAATGGGGAACACAGAGGAAAAACAGATGAAAATGTTGTTAACAAGTTTGGAGAAAGGAGTCTGAGCAATCTAGAAGTCTGATGATGGTGTGGGAACTTAGTTATTATCAGAGGGACAAGGACTCATGCAAAGGGCATTACAAGAAATTTTCCACTTTTTCCAGTGTAACCCTATCTGCCTTTGTTGGTAGACACAGGTACATTTTCAGAAGGGAATCCAATACAAAGTCTTACAATTGTTGTTTTCTTTGAAATGGTAATAGAATAAAATAAATTTCTATTGCTGTACTTAGAAAGAAGCCTAAAATAAAAATACAGATCCTTTTATCTACATTCGTCTTGCAAGACTTTAATGTTTAAAAATACTTTATATATCTACATACTGACCACTTCAAAAATGTACAAGCACTTGTAAATAAAATCCATGAACAATTAACTTACTTCTGTATAAAAATGCCATACAAATGGTTGTATAGGTATTTAAGTACAAGTGCAACTATCACACTGTAGTCACATGCACTTTCCTCTGCATGAATACATCAACAAGTCTAAGAAGTATAGTTTATGGGTATTTTGAGTGTTATTTGATATTTTCGTTTCTGTGTTAGCAAAGATATTCTTGTATTTATAATGTGAAAATGTAAAACCGTATAATTTCTCACGTTCCTTACAAACAATGTCTGGTTATAATTTAGACTTGAAATCAGAAATGAATAAAAACAGAAAGATACCATTAATGAAAGATGCCAGAGCCAGTGACAGCTCCCAGGAAGAAGCAATAGACCAATGGGCCAGGAGACGGAAACAGTTCAAAGACAGCAAAAAATGCAGTTCAACTGGTGGAAGTTCCATAACCAGCACAATCACTGAAGGATCAAGTGAGTATATTAGTCTTACAGTTTTATTATTTTTTCTTTATGCAGTTGACACTCTGTCAGGACTTTCAGCCAAGGAAACTGATCTTCCATTCATAACCTGAGTCTCTATCTTTGTTATCATAAGCAAGAATAGTTTATCTGACTGAACTCTGATCATGGGAGTCAGTAGCAGAAACATATGGCTGGAAAAAAAAAAAAAAAAAAAAGAAAGAAAAGTAGATTGTACCATCCTTGTCCAGATGCAATAAACCCTAGGACAATCACTAGACTTAGACAAGTAATCAGTTATGGCAGCAGCTTTGAGGGTGCAACAAAAGCCACAGTCCTGTTGTCTGTTTTGCTTATGTTAGAGACATGGTGAGCTGGGAGTCCTTCTCTCCTTATTAAGACACCCACCCACTCCAGCTTTTATCTTCAGATTTGCTGCCTATGTTGTCTTTCCTTGTCCCTATAGTTATTGGAACAGTTAGTCCTGCAACTGTCTCATTATGAAATCTGTCACCTCACCATATGCTTGAGTTTATACCAAATTCAGTAGCTTAAATCACACGGTAAAGAATTATAAAGATGAACTGTTTAATGCTTTTACTTTTCCTGCAGATGGAGTCCCCAAGCAAGGGTTGCACATTCTAAGATAAAGCATATGTGCTACTTCGTAACACCACCTTTGCCTCCTCTTTTGCTATTTTAGCTAACAAGGTTAAAGGTAAAAGGTAAAAGGTACTTTTTAACAGATGAAGAAATGCACACTTTCCAGTGGAATTATTTTGTGCTAGAATGTTTACTTTCAATGAGGGAATCACAGAATGGCTGAGGTTGGCAGGGACCTCTGGAGATCATCTGATCCAGCCCCTCTGCTCCAGCAGGTCCACCTGTAGCAGGTTGCCCAGGACCATGTCCAGACAGCTGTTGAGATCACCAAGGAGGGAGACTCTACCACCTCTCTGGGCAACCTCTGTCAGTGCTCTGTTACCCACCCACATTAAATTGTTTCCTGGTGTTCAGAGGGAACCTGTGTTCCAGTTTGTGACCATTGCTTCTTGTCCTGTTACTGAGCACCACTGAAGACAGCCTGGCTCCATCCTTTTTGCACCCTCTCTTGAGGAATTATAGACCTTGATGAGATCCCCCCTGAGCCATCATTCAGATCATAAATAAAAACGTTAAGCTACTTATTGGCCTCCAGCAAGACTCTGCACCACTGATCACCAACCACTGGGTTCAGCCATTCAGTCAGTTTTCAGTCCACCTCACTGTCTGCCCATCCAGCCCATGCATCCACAGCTTATCTGTGAGGATTGTATGGAGACTGTGTGAAAGGCCTTACTGAAGTCCGGGAAGAAAACATCCACTGCTCTCCCCTCATCCATCAGGCTGGTTATTTCATTGAAGAAGCTTATCAAATTGGTCAAGCATGGCTTCTCCTCGGTGAACCCATGATGACTACTCTTGATGATTTTCTTGCTTTTCATGTGCCTAGAAATGGTGTCCAGGGTTAGCTTCTCCGTCACCTTTCCAGGAACAGAGGTGAGGCTGACCAGTGTCTAATTCCCTGGGTCCTCCTTCTTACCCTTCTTGAAAATAGAATTGACATCTTCTTTCCTCTGGTCTTCAGGCACTTCTCCCAGTCACCATGGTTGTTCAAAGATTACTGAGAGTGGCTTCACAATGATATCTGCCAGCTCCTTCAGTATTCATGGCTGTATCCTATCAGGGCCCAAGGAGTAAACATATGTCCTGTTTGCCCAGGTATTCCCTTACCTGACCTTCCACCAAGGGTACATCTGTTTTGATCTAGGCTTTTCCCTTGGTTTCTGGGACCTGCCATTCCTGAGGGCCAGTCTTGCTACCAAAGCACTCACTACCTCAGCCTTTTCCATGTCCTGTGTAACCAAGTCACCTATCTCATTCAGCAGTGGACCCACATAATCATTAATCTTCTGTCACCAATGTACTTTAAGAAGTTATTCTCATCTTTGATATCCCTGGCCAGCTTCAATTCCATTTGTGCTTTGGCTTTCCTAACTTCATCCCTAGATGCTCAGATAATGTCCTTGTATTCCTCTCAGATCACCCATCATTAGTTCCACCCTCTGTATGTTTTTGCATTTGAGTCTAGCCCAGAAGCTCCTTGTTCATCCACACAGGCCTCCTGGCATTTTTGCCTGACTTTCTATTTGTTGGGATGGATATCTCTTGAGCATGGAGTAGGTGATTCTTGAATACATTAAAAAAAAAAAAGTTTTATTGGGCCCCTTTTCATCCAGGAATTTATCTCACAGGACTCTTCCAACCAGGTCTCTGAAAGAGGCCAGTGTGCTCTCCTGAAATCTTGGGTTGTGATCTCACATTTCACCCCACCTCCTTACCTCAGAATTCTGAAGTTCATCATCTCATGGTTACTGCAGCAAAAGCTGCCTTTGACCTTAACTTTCCCAACAAGTCCTTTGTTGTGGGTGAGTATGAGGTCCAGCAGAGCACTCTCCTCATTGGTTTCTCTATCACTTGGAGGAGCAAGATATCAATGCTATCGCTGCTATCACAGAAATGTCGTGGGACAAATTCCACAGCTGGAACACTGGGCTACAAGTTTTTCAGAAGAGATAGGCAGGGAAGTAGGGGAAGGGGTGTTGCTGTCTATGTTAGGGAATGGATTGATTGCAAAGAGCTGACTCTGAGAAACAGCCACGGAGAGGTTGAGAGCTTGTGGGTAAAAGTTAAGGACTGGACCAATAAAAGACACCTTGGATTTGGGGTCTACTACAGGCCACCTGATCAAGGGGAGCCTGTTGATGAGGCCTTCTTGCTTCAATTACAAGAAGTGTCATGCTTGCATGCTCTCGTCCTGTTGGAGGAATTCCTGGTCCAGTTATTAGACAAACCAACCAAAGGAGAAGCATTACTGGGCCTGGTGCTCACTAATGCAGATGAACTCATTAATGAGGTTAAGATAGGAGGCAACCTGGGCTGCAGTGACTATGCTGTGGCTGAGTTTGTGATCTCAAGGAATGTGGGCCTGGCAAAGAGTAAAGTCAGGATGCTGAATATCCAAAGAGCAAAATTCCAGATATTTAAAGACCTAGTGGATGAGATCCCCTGGGACAATGTCCTTAGGAACAAATGAGCTGAACAGAGCTGGCAGCTCTTTAAGGATGTTTTTCTTAAAACACAAGAGTTCTCCCTCCCATGTATAAGAAAGCAGTTTGGGAGGGCAGAAAACTGGGATGGCTGAGCAAGGACCTGTTGGTCAAACTGGAGTGCAAGAAGGAAATGCATAGTCAGTGGAAGCAGGGGCACATGGCCTGTAAAGAGTACAGGGATGGTGTCTGGATATGTAAGGATGGGATCAAGAAAGCCAAGGCACAGATGGAACTGAGCTTGGCAAGGGATGCAAAGAATAACAAGAAAGGATTCTGTAGGTATATTGCTCACAAAAGAAAGGCCAAAGAGTGCGTACCCCCTATGATGGATGAGAAGGGAAAACTGGTGTCAACAGACACGTAGAAGGCAGAGGCACTCAACAACTTCTTGCTTCTGTGGGCAGGCTTCCCATGTCCCTTGAGTCTCTGAACCTCTAGGTGAGGGCTGGGGAAGCAAAGTCCCACCCACTGTAAGTGAAGAGCAAGTTTGAGACCACCTGATGAAACTGAACATGTACAAGTCTATGGGGCCGGATGCCATGCATCACAGGGTCCTGATGGAACTGGCTGATGAAGCTGCCAAGCCATTGTCCATCTTATTTGAAAAGTCATGGCAGCCAAGCCAAGTCCCTGGTGACTGGAAAAAGGGTAACATCACTCCCATTTTCAAAAAGGGTAGAAAGAGGGACCTGGGGAACTACAGCCCAGTGAGCCTCACCTCCATGCCTGGCAAGATTGTGGAAAAGATCCTCCTGGAAGCAATATCAAAGCACATGCAAGACAAAGAGGTGATCCTAGGCAGCCAGCATGGCTTCAGCAAGGGCAAATCATGCCTGACCAATCTGGTGGCCTTCTATGATCAAGTGACAGCATCAGCAACCAATGACATCCACCTGGACTTCTGTAAGGCCTTTGACACAGTTCCACATGACATCCTGATCTCCAAATTGGAGAGAGATAGATTTAATGGGTGGACCATGCAGTGGATAAGGAGTTGGCTGGACGGTTGCATGCAGAGAGGGATGGTCAATGGCTCTATGTCCAGGTGGATGCCGGTGACGAGTGGTGTCCCTCAGGGGTCTGTCCCAGGACCAGTACTGTTTAATGTATTTATCAGTGACATAGACAGTGGGATTGAGTGCACCCTCGGCAAATTTGCAGATGACTCCAAGCTGAGTGGTACAGTTGATACAACAGAAAGAAGAGAAGCCATCCAAAGGGACCTGGGCAAGTTTGAGAAGTCAGCCCATGTGAACCTAATTATTTTCAACAATTCCAAGGGCAAGGAGCTGCACCTGGGTCAGGGCAATCCCAGATGTGAGTACAGACTGGGAGAAGAACTCATTGAGAGCAGCCCTGCGGGAAGGACTTGGGGGTTCTGGTGGATGAAAAGCTCAACATGAGCCAGCAGTGCGTGCTTGCAGTCCAGAAGGCCAACTGCATCCTGGGCTGCATCAAAAGACATGCGGCCAGCAGGTCGAGGGAGGTGATCATCCCCATCTATTCTGCATTTGTATGGCCACACTTGGAGTGCTTGCACCCTAGTCTGGGGCCCCCAACAGAAGAAGGATGTAGAGGTCCAGAGGACAGCCACGAAGATTATCAAAGTGCTGGAGCACCTCTCCTATGAAAATAGACCAGGAGAGTTGGAGATGTTCATTTTGAAGAAGAGAAGGCTCTAGGGAGAGCTCATTGCAGCTTTTCAGTACTTAAAGGATAACTTTCTACTTGGGCAGATAAAGATAGGACAAGGGAAAATGGTTTTAAACTAAATGAGGGGAGATTTAGATTACACATTAGGAGGAAATTCTTCACTCAGAGGGTGGTGAGGCACTGGAACATGTTGCCTGGAGAAGTTGTGGATTGCTCATCCCTGGAAGTGTTCAAGACCAGGTTGGACAACCTGATCTAGTGGGTGGCATCCCTGCCTATGGCAGGGGGGCTGGACCATTCTGTGATTCAACGAATGCACTCCAAGACCTCCTGGATTGCTTATGTTCTGCTCTGTTGTCCCTCCAGCAGATACTGGGGTGTTTGAAGTTACCCATGAGGACGAGGTCCTGCAAATGTGAGGTTTCTTCTGTCAAGCTGTACAGGCCTCATCCACTTGTTCTTCCTGGCGAGGTGACCTGTAGCAGACACCCAGTATAGCGTCAGCTTTACTTGTGACCCCTCCTTAATCCTAACACCTACACTCTCAGTCAACCACTCATCCACACCCAGGCAGACCAATATGCACCCTAGCTGCTCTCTAACACAAAGAGCAACACCCCCTCCTCACCTTCCCAGCCTGTCCTTCCTAAAGAGCCTGTGTCCTTCCATCGCAACACCAATCATGGGAGCCACATGTCCGTGATGCCAAAAAGATCACAACCCTGCAGCTGCATACAGGTCTCTAACTCATCTTGTCATGTTCCCCATGCTCTGTGCATTAGTGTACCAGCACTTAACAAAAGGTGTTCCAGCATACTGAGTTCCTAGAAAAGTTTTGAGAGATTTTTCCATAATGGTGCCTAGTAGGCACTTTCTTGCTTACATGCAAGTGCTGGAGGTGCACCCACTTAAGTCCCATTTTATTGATTTTGTTATGCCTTCCTCTTGCTTTCATCCCATGTCCTTTGCTCAGAAACCCTGTCCATCACTCCCTCACAGGGCTGCCAGTTACTCTCTCCCTTCCTGACCCTTCCTACTTTAAAGCCCTCCTTATGAAACCAGCCATCCTGTTGGCAAAAATAGGTTTGTCCTGCTTAGTGAGCTGGGTTCCACCCTTCTCAAGCAAACACTGGTCCACAAACAGGTTTATGGTCATACAATCCAAAGCCCTGTCCCAAGATCCATTTTGCTGCCAGATTTTTGGTCTATCCCATTAGTGCCCTTCTCACACCCATTCCCTTTACCAACTGTATTGAGGAGAAAATTACATGGGCTGCCATGCCCTTGACCACTGCCTCCAGAGCTCACTAGTCACTGTTGATACTGCCCAGGTTTCCCCAGCAGTATCATTTGTGCCCACGTGGAGTAACAGCAAGGGGTAGTCATCAGAGCATTGAACAAACTTAGGTAGTCTGTTCACAATATCCCAGATCCAGGCCGCCAGCAGGCAACAAACTTGACAGCAACCTATAGCTGGTAGATCAGGTCAACAGATGAGTGCCATTGTCCCCTGGAGCCAAGAGTCACCCATTACAATGACTCACTCTTTCTTCCTGTTGCCCTTGTATAGTTTAGGATTAAGTGAACCAGAACTTCTGCTTGTAGGCACACCTGGCCCCTCTTCATCTGTGAGGAGGATCCTCATTTATTTTGTAGATGTTAGATGTCAGGTGGGGGAAGATCCTTCCTCTTGGTGCCCAAACACCACTACCAGATTTATAACCTCCTTTTTGAAGAATGTTGAGTGCAAACCTATAAAAGACTGACAGCCATAAGACATCAGTGTGGGTCCAATACAACATAAACTGTAAATAAATTCCATCCCTGTGCTGAAGAGGTAAATCCCACATTAGCAGAGTCTCAATCCCCCTCCTAAACATAGGTGTTTGTTGCTAACTGGGATACCATTAGGTTTCCAAGATATGTGACATACAGGGGGTGCCTGCCCCGTTGGGGCAGTAACTAGAGGGCAAGTGAGGTACCTTAAAGCATCTAATATGGCATTAGCTTCCTATGTTCAGATAACTGAATCATGCTCTGTTTTTAATGTCCACTAAAGAAAACAAGGATTTTTTTTTTAATCCACCAGAGCCACAAAACACCAGAACTCAGAAAACATATCAAGAGATGCATACAGCCAGATAAACTGTTTGTTGATTTCAACAGTGATAGCTTTAGAGTATAAAGTGAACCATAAAATGTATCAGATCAGGCACACACTGGTTTTATAGAGACAATATAGATATATATATAAGGACCAAGTTGCAAGAGAGAAACTTGCTTTCCTTGAGGAAGAGGAAAGTGGTCAGACAATTGTGTCACAATTCCTAGTATCTAATCATTTTGTGCTACAGGTCTGAGACTTCTGTCCTTTTCTCTTGGGTAGCTAGTCTGTTCCCTGATATTTACAGACTTGAGACAACTGTAATCAATATTTGGCACCAGCAACTCCTTAGATGCTTGATTCTAGCATCCAGAAGTGCAGCTGGAAGCTACCAATGTTAGTGCAGCTTGTTCCTAACACTCATAAGCTGCTAGGTTTGACATCTGTGCCAAAATATCAAGGAGAAGAGAAGTGAAAAGACATTTGAGAAATGTCTTTGCATAACTCCTTAATGCCAAAGCAGCAGCATTCATTTCTGTGGTTTTGCCCCCTAAGTACATTTTAAGCTCTACTACTGTTATAACAACTCAATGTTAAATTGCCAAAATACTGTTGTATTGAATTGCTTGGGATTAGTCTAGGATTTCTTCATTTATAAATGCATGGTAGAAAGCTAAGATGTTTTTTAAATCTGTTCAGTAGTTATTTTTTTTTATATATATTTGTTATCAGCTTTATAGACAGCTAGTCATGCCATTTTTTATACGGTTAATCATGCCATCTCATACTTCCTGCATAATATGGAAGAAGCCAGTAGCTGTGGCATATTTGTCTATATAGATACAGTTAAGCATACTGTTAAAGTTAAAATACACTCATTTGGATGTATTCAGAATGTAACTTGCTGAACAAAACTACAGAAGGGTTATTTTTTCAAAACCCTTCTTACAGAAGGGTTTTCTTTCTGAAAAGATTTTACAGAATCTTGCCTGTTTTGAAACTGGAAATCGTTCTACTTAACTGTCACATCAAATACAGGATAAATAAAGCAGAGGCATTCTCCAGCTGCATATAAATCTAGCTGCATTATACCAGGCATTCTGTACTGAAAGGACTAGGATATGTTTTCCTCTTAGACAACTTATACTAAAGCATTTTTTCAGCTTATCCATTAATGCAGTCTCTGATGTTATATACTTTTCTATGCCTTTCACTACCTGGTTTTAGCCTTCCAGTTCCAGCTCCCAGGCTGCTTGGGAGGTTGTCACATCACTGCACAACCTCTTTTTTCTCCAGTCAAACTGCTGTGTAGAGCCAACCTCTCCCACAGCCAGCTGTCTCTTGTCCCTTGTGAGCCTGAAAATTATTGCTTTTTCCTATAGCAGAGGAATTAGTGTCCTCCTCCATCTCCACGCTAACCCGGGTGACATGGCCTGGCCCAGCAGACTCATTACAAGACATTCTGAATGCAAATTAGTATCAAATACAAATCTGAAAATCCTTATAGTAACACAGGTAACATCAGACAAATATTCAACAGACTATGATAAACCAGGAGATCTACGTCAAAAAAAAAAATAAAATTCCTCACCTCCTTTTCAATAAAAGTAAATACAGACATCTGGAAGAGTTAAGGTTAAGAAAACAACAAATCTAGTAATCATTACCTGAGTTGTCAGTCAGTTTTTAGCTTCTTGTTTTCCCATGTGTGCTTAACTCATACTAAATTCTTCAAAAACTTGTTTAGTTTCCTGATCAAGTAGTGTGCATAAGAAAGCTCAACACTTGGCTAAAGCCAGACTTCTCTTACACAGGTGCAGCTCATCTTTAGACCGTTTGCATTTGGTATTCAAGTTCAGTATGTAATAATATCCAATTTGTGATTTTATATTCTGACATCTTTGCATACTGCCCCTTTAACAGCAGCAAATAAGCAGAGACATTACAAACATCACTCAGGGCACTTCTTCCTTACTTGCTGACTGAAGTCTTTAATTCTTCATGCATTTTGCCTACTAATATTACTTTTATTTGTTTTATCCTCATGACAGTGAATTCTGAGGATGCTCGGTCCGTAGATCTGGGACTACATTCTGAAAATGAGGACAGAGGTTTCTATACAGAAAACTTTCATTCTGCTTCCTGGGTTTTCAGAGGAGATGATGTCTCTCCAGATAATAGTCCTAGATGTCTCAGCAAAAGACCTAGACCAGTGGCAAGTAAGTTGTCTAAAGCAACAAGTAATAAATGTCATAAAAATGTAAGTAGTTTGCACACTCTGAGGATAACATGAAATCAACATTTTGGAGAAGATGCCAGTTGCTTATGATGCAGACAGGAGCAAGAATCTAAATCCAAGAAGCTAAAAGGGGAAGGAATAAATAAATAAATAAATAAATAAATAAATAAGTATGTAGTTCTTATTTAGCTACTATCTTGAAAAATATCAGAATGAATTGACAAAATTGATACTGGTAAAAAGACAAAATTAAGCATCATCTCTTGTTGCAAGATAAATGTAGATGTAATATATTTTCATAACTTCTTCAAGCATCACATTGTAGAGAGCTGTTTCTGGACATAAAGCCTAGTAGTAGTCATAAAATCCGTTCTCCATCAAACTTTCAAACGTAGTTGGTCAAGAAAGAAAAGCATCAAGTTTTCAATGGGTATGAAAGAATCGTCTTGTTCTATTTGCAATTTAAACCCACTCATGCAAACAGATAAAGTGAATAATTTTGTGGGGGTTGTGCCATTTTCCTTCACTTTTCATATGGTAAATTACTTAAAGGTAACACAGTTCAAAGAACTAAGAACAAAGTGAAACACCTATCTTTCACGGAGATAGTTCTTTGTTGGAACTCATAAATTATTCACAACATGAGAGAAAACAAATATCTTCTATGCATCTCCAGATATGAAAAATCTCCCTTAAACTGTATGAGAATATTCTGGAGAGTATTTTGATTGCCTTTCTTCCCAAAGGAGAGCTCAGAAGTTCAGCAAGATACTTAAAGTACATATTGAAGTATTTATGCTCTTTTAAATAAACAATATCAACTGGCCTGCTAGTAAAGTAACCTCTAAAGCAACTTCAACTTTTCAAATATTACACAATTTGAAGAAGAAACAGCTATCATAAATTATTATTAAATCAGCCTCCATTAAACAAACCCAGTAAAACAGTCCAATGGTCAAAAGCAGACACAAAAGAAAATTCAAATTTACACAGAACTCTTTCACGACTATGAAAAAAGCAAGACAATTTGAGAAATGGTACTGATACTGAACCCCAAGAAAAAGTTGAAACATGAAATAGAAAATTAAAACCCAGTTTTACTTTTTACTGAGGATGATTCTGTTATGTCTTATATTCTGCTAACATGACATTTCACATGGGTAAAACCACTGATGGTAGGAGATCCCAGTGTGGTGGAGTTATGACTACAGGCTGTGGGAGTGGGGCATGAACAGGGAAGGGTGGGTGAAAAAAAAAAAAAAAAGCATACAATTGATATCCAAGAGAGACCTTCTAAAATGGAAAAAGAGTGATAGTACAATAAATGGATTTGAAAATTTAGAGTGTGCTTTGTGTTTGCAGCTTAAAGGTCTGACATGCATTCCTTTAACAAAGAGCAGAAGTATTTTTCTCTCCAAGAATGTAGTCAGTGGAGTGGAACATCTAAGCGCTTCTCTGCCGCTTCATTACAAAGTCGAGCCACTTAACTGCTGATGAAAGTACATTTCATTCACGCTGTTAGTCTTTGCGATGTTTTGTCAGTCACGATATGAGGGTGGTATGCCCTGGAAAAGCAGCAATATCAAACAGCTAGGAGTGATGCTAAACCACCCCAGCCATCTGCGCAATCAGTAACTGTCAGTGCCTGTAAATAAAAAGGTTTAAAAATACGCTGCTGCTAGTTAAATTGAATTTGATTTGCAGAGAAAAAGGGATCTCTTCTTCCATTTTCTGCAGTTCGTGAAAGAACAGTGAAGATTGCTAAAGGAACTGGTAACTACCCTTGGGGTTTCCGGATCCAGTTCTCAAAGCCTATCCTTGTGACTGAAGTTGACACAAGTAAGTTGTGTTTGCACCAGTGAAATTCTGCTACGAAAATATATAAATATATAATATTAAATGATATAATAATAGTATAATATGCATAAATGAAAGTACCTATTATATAATATATAATATTCATATATGTAAATAATTTTCGTAAGTAGTTGATTTAAGATGTTTAATAAAACATACCTGAACAGCTCAAAACAAGCTATCTTAGAGCCTCACACATCTGTACGCTAACAGAACTACACTGTTCTGTGACTTTCCATGCCAGTTCATACCTCATACAAGTGTCTGCATCTAGGCTTTCTTCAGAACTAGTCTACAGTTTTTTTGGGACTGACATCCATTAATGACAACAGACCCTTCAGGATGAAATGGAGGATGCAGTGATCCTCCTAACAACACTCCCAAAAGTGTAATTAGCTGGAGACAATTCTACTTGGATGGGTTTCCAGTGAGCCATCTACAAACCTTAATAAATGGAATGTTAAATTCTGTAGGGTAGACTGATGATTGTGAGGAACTCCAGAAGGACCTCATGAAACTGTGTGAGGGGGGAAAAAAAAAAAAGTAAAAAAAAAGTACGCATAGAGTTTTAACAAGTTAAACTGTAACAAAGACAAAAGATAATTCCCCTAGAGAAGAATGATGCAGAGCATGATATTGGCAACTACATGCAAGAATGAGATCTTGGGAGTCACCACTGCAAGATCCCTGAAATCTTCAGCTGTGTGTAATGGCACCTTGGAAAGCCAGCCAAATTTGGCCCCATCAGTAACAGTAGTGAGATTGAGACACTGGTACTCATTTGACTGCTACCTAAAACCTTGGTTTCACCCTAGAGTATTGTTTACTGTACCGCTCTCTGCATCTCAGGATGGACAAAACAGAATTCAAGAAGGAGCAGAAGGTACTCAAAGATTTCTACTGCCAAAGGCAGATATAATTAAAAATGTCTCTCCAGACCAACAATGCTAGTGAGTGCCCTTTAGCAAGGCACCTAAGAATAGGTCTATTACTTTCCCAGCTTCATGTATCATACTGTTCAGGTTCCTGAGAATACTGGGCTACTGTCAGAGGCCTATGACCCCATAAGCTGAATCCATGATTTTAAAAACTGCATGCTTAGCTAAATAAAATCATCATTAAACTTCAGTAGAGAAAATCAGAAAAGTCAGAAATCTGAGCAAGGGAGCAACATGCAGAGAAAAAAAAAAAAAAAAAACAAACATCCACAGAGGTCAACATGTTATTAAATGTTATTAACAAACATTTTACAATCCTCTAGATTTATATTAGAATCGTGAGTATTCCCTTAAGACCTGAACATTGTTGGATTTATACCTTAGGCATGTTTTGTGCATGAAGTCCCTGTTCAGTTCTAAAAGTCATTCTAAATTGCCTCAGAGCAAACACTCTACTTAATAAATACTAAAAATAAAGCCTTCAGTTCAGAAGAGCAACTCATGCAAAGGACAGACCTATTCAGAAAAAAAAAAAAAAAAAAGTAGGAAGGGGTTCTCTTTATATGTCTACATCTATTGTTTATACAAGGACCTTTTAATCTTTTACTATTACGTACAAGAAAATAAACATGATTTTGTCAAAAGATCCTAGAAATCATTCACTGTTTACACATCTGAATGCAATCAGTAATTTTCATTATCAACTGAAGTCTTGCCAATAATGTAAATTTAAAAATATATTTAAAAAAATTAAAAAAAAAAAAAAACACTTTGCCTACAGAATACTGTAGAAAGGACCTAGTAAGATTAAATATTGGCTATGTAATCCTCTTCATCCTGAAACAAATACATACTTTAACTCCAGAATATATTTTTAATTTATAGCCCTTGAAACCAGATAATCTTCACAGTATAATTCAGTTGAAAAATGATTTACCATGAATCTGAGAAAGTAATTTTGAAGGAAAAAAGTCATTCTGCTCATCTGATTAGAACATTAATTTGACTAAAAAGTTAAAGATGAATATCAGTCGTTGCTGATTATTTTAAGGAAATAGAATTACTGGATTCAACCAGCATTCATCTAACTAGCACAGCTGTGACAATGTGTACTTGGATAACAACCAGTTATATCAGATAGCTTGGAATTTAAGTCCCAAGTCATATAAAGTAATCTGTCTTGCACAGAAATGTTTCTTCTCTCTAGCATTAAAAGTTTTAGCTGACTTCCCCATTGTAAACATACAGATTGCCTTAGTGCTCTTGAAGAGATAATATAACCTAAGAGGCCTTTCAAATTAGAATGGGAGGAAGTTTTGTACCTAAATATAAATAGATCATAGGTCATGAGTGAAGCATTAGCCCTAGTACATAACTTTTTCCTGTAAACTACTAATTAAAATGAAACATAGCAAAACAGCTAATAGCATAGTATATCACTGTTATTAAAATTATTTTTATGTTCTGTCTTCAAATGCAGTTGCTTTAAAAAGATAGTGGATTCTTTTTGCAGACAAACTTTCAGTGAAATTTTGCTCTCTCAAAATATGACTCATTTCATTAAAACAAACATGAAACTTGCATCTATATTCTTTTTTGTTTGCACAGTGAAATAAAGACATTTTAATAAAGTTTTAAAGATTGTTTATGACCATAAAATTTTGTATGAGATCTTCAAGGCCAACAGAAACCAAAATGTCTGATTTGCAAATGATTTGTAATATATATGAGTGTTAACCGCGGCTTTTTTGTGCCAACTATTCATTATTAAGTTTTAATAACCTTTTCCCTACGATTTCTAAGCATTCTCAGAAACACTCTGAACAAACACATTTACTGCATGATAGGGTACATAGAAATTACTTTAAGTAATATAGATGTGGAACATTATTTTCAATAAAAATAAAAATAAAAATAAACATTTTTTTCACAGTACGTTAGGAATGCTTCATTATAAGTTAGAAGAAAAAGAAAATGTCTGAGAAATATGTAGGTGGGATCTAGATAACTATGTATTAGTTCTTGTGAATGTACCATTTTAACCAATACACAAAAGGATGATATATTAACAAATCTGTTTCAGTCCCTCCTTCACTGGCCCTTATCTGACTTTCTATCTTATTTCCCATTAAAGATAAAACTGACAAAATATTGTGGCCAAATTGTTAAATGTCAAAAGAAACATCAGCACAGAAAGTAGTTTAGGTCATCTTTTGGTCTTAAATCCAAAGTTCAACAGAATAAGGGATGCTTTTTCTACTGACTTTACAAAACATTGCATGAAATCTCTTTGTTTCTTGTTTAGAACAAAACCCTGATATTGAAATGCCAGTTTGCTTCTTAGAGCGTTTAAGTCAAAACGTCATTTTTAAAGGACACTTCTTCACTGCCAGTGATTCTCTGTTTCTGAATGAGCAACTAAATCTTGAAGTTTCATTTACAGACCACTAACAGGTTGCTCAGGAAAACATGCTCCATCTCCAAGCTGAAGTCACAAAAGCCCCAAAATATAGTTTTTGGCTGCTCTAACAGATACCTCTTTTGCTAGAAGAAAAGAAAACTGATCATGTTTTGTACATTAAGTCTAAATAAAATTCATTTTTGACTCCAGATAGTGCAGCTGAAGAAGCAGGTCTTCAGGTTGGGGATATTCTGATAGCAGTCAACGGAACTGATGTCACCAGCATGCCACATTCAGAAGCTGCTAATCTGGCAAGGAAAGGTGAGTTTGAGCTCACAGTAAATTACACGGATGGGTCGTAATTGCTGTACAATGCTCAGAAGATCCAGACAAAATGGTTTTCCCAGACAAAACTGTTTCATACATTGGTATTTAAATACACTAGCATTGCCTACATCTCTTATTTATCTAGACCATGCCAGAAACACAGAAGAAAAGGGGCGTATCAACAAAATATTCCCCAAACAGCACATTTATCAGTAATGCTTTTGGTTCTTCTGCCTTAAAGGAAGTGGCTGAGAAAGCCCTGAAAGTGACTGTAGAGATCCTAATACCCTATTTATACCTTGTGCTTCCTGATGGAGAGAATTCACAGCTTGGTTCAGTGCACCGAGTAGTTATTTCTGTGTCACTGAGACCAGTCAGGAGTGCAGAGAGGTTATTTAATTGAGGTATCCTTTTGCAGCATCAAAGAAATTCAGTGATATTGATCATTTCACATTCTTCGTCAAGTTCCGATGACGAAACCCAAAGTTACCCGTGTTCACATGCTGAAAGGCAGTTTACTGCAGTTCTTTTATTTATCCCAGATATAGTTTTGACAAGTGCTCATGGGAAATTCAATCAATTAAAATGCTTTTACAAGACAGTGACAAATTTGTCTTGACACATACCAAGTTCTTTAATTCTAGAAGTGCCATTCACACTGATACATTTAAGAGCCTGTCAAGTCTTTCAATAGATAAATCTCTAATTACAGGGTATTTTTAACTCCTCTAGGAGAACACCCCCTGGCCTGAATCTTGGCATGCAAGCAGCATTTCCAAAGTCAAATGTCCCCAAAAGAGAGATCCAGCAATGTTTTGCAAATGAAATTGTGTCATAGTCACAGTTATCAATCCTTTTTAAGGCACTGCAATCTGCTCTGAAGAAGTATCTGATATAGTCAGAATTTCAGGCCTCTATGGTCAAAGCTATAGCTGTGTTGATAGTATCAGTTAATATTATAAAATGGTATGAATTGGTGATAATACCACATTTTCAGACAATCTTACAACCTAACACCTGTCTTGAGTACTTACTTTACAATTGATAAGAGGGCAGCTCAGCACAGGTTAACCTCCAACAGCAAGCCTCCTCAGTGAGGGGCACAGATAGCCACAAAGAACTCCAGGGCATGGAAAAGCAAGAATCCTCAAGAACATGCTTAAGAATGCAGAGAGTGAGAGTGCCACTCTGGGCATCCTCAGTAATTTTTTTATAAACCCCAAATTATGCACACATATTTGGGCAAGGAAATCCAGCCACTTCTCTAACCTAAAAAAATATGGAAGTGCCTAAGCTGCTACTTGGAAAGATAGATCACAAAAACTGTTTTAGGGGTTGTCTTCAGATAGCTGGCTCCATTACTAGTCCTCCAGAAAAAATGAATTTAATTTCTGGATTCCTCACTGGGAGGAGAAGGATAAGGGTTAGAATACTGCCTTCCTGCTCCGCATCCCATAGGGGTATTCAAAAATATTGATGCACTGGATTATAGTTTTGACCTATGTTTTCACATTATTTATGTAATACTTTAGGTCCTGATATCTTGACCATGGTGGTGGGATCAGATATCAGCCGTTACCCTAATACCCCCAGGCCTACCTGCCGAGGATATTTGCACAAACGAACACAGTCAGCAATATTAAAGGGATGGAGGAAGAGGTGGTTTGTGCTGAAACATAATGGCTACCTCCACTATTACAAACACAAGAAGGTAAGGATACAGGCTGGTGGGGAAGGAAACAGTGTCATGAACTATAAGGTGAAGTAATATTGTACTCATGTTTACAAGCTGATTATCTTGACTTGTAATATTTACAAAATAACACCAGTACTAAAGATGGTTTTTATATGTGGTATGTTGAGCATGCTTGTTGAGCAATTCTGTCTTCCTTTACAATAGTTGCTGACATAGACTCAAACTCATGGGCTTTTGTGGATTCACATTTAATCTTAAAGTTCTGATCCTCAGAAGTCTATGAATTGAATTATGGCATAATTTACAAACCCCTGGATGTATAATGACTCTTAATGCTGTAAATCACTGTCTCTCCTGTCAGCTACAAACATACAAGTATTCTACATATTTTTTTCGCTGCTGGAGGGAAAAAAATAAAACATAAAGGGGAAAAAATCACATCAAAAATAGATAGATAGATAGACAGATAGGTAGGTAGGTAGATAGATAGATAGATAGATAGATAGATAGATAGATAGATAGATAGAAGTGCAATTTTCCTTAGAAGCTGTTAGTTCCGTGGGTCTTTGGCAGGCTCACCATCAGCCTCTGGACAGTTCCCGGAGGCTCCAGTGCTCGCCTTGCAGCCGGCATCCAGCAGGTGGGGGACTTGGTTCACAGGTGCTGCTCGTAGCCCTAGCCACTAACAGAGGAACTCTGTTGTACGTGGCATTTTACCGTATTTTGTGGGGCGGTTTAGCAGGTGCTACATGTAATTACAAGTTACCCTTGTGTTGCTTTGTGATGAAGTTATTCACTGAAAAAATTACATCTATAAAATTAAAATGGGTTCATTTCAAAGCTTGTGATCTGTTCAGGACTTTTTGTGGTAAAGTACTTCAGAGCTTGTAAAAAAGATTCAAGATTATCCATTAAGAATTAACTCTAACCTTATTTCAAGAATACTTACTGAAGCTGAGACAATTTGCCCTAGTAAGGGGTTTATTACTAGATGAAGCCCAAGTAACATCCAGTGAATCTCCTAGCTATATCTAATAACATCAGTGGGTACATTAGCTGGTTAGAAACATGTAGAAACACATTTGTCTCTAACAAGATTTGAACACATCATTGAAATGAACCCATATCAAGTCCTAATCAAAAATGATTTAAAAAACTTAGCATTGCACCAAGTCCTTGAACTGAAAATAGTTTTGAGCTCTGCTACCATAGTCAGCTTTTGGTCAATTTATCATATGAAGGATGTAGACATACATGTACAGATGCACATATGTAGACATACTGGCACAGATTTGCAATAAACATGAGTATAATCTAGACAACAAGACAGTGTTGTCAGACAGACTGTACAGAGTACTTCAACCAACAGAGGATAATGGGGAAGTTAATACAACTCCTGATCATAAATCTACCTTCCTATTGTTGTTTCAGCTACATCATTTCTCTCTATCCCATACATCAATCTTTCATCTATGTATTTCGTTTGACTGCTTATATATACTAGCCTTAATAGCCACATGAATAGTAGAGCCAATCCAGTAAAATCCTCACTGTAATATTTCTTCTTTTTAGTAAAAAGCTAGAAACCAAATTATCATTTATCTGAAAGAAGCTGACACAATGTTTCCCAAGGACTGTACTTTGAGGACTTAATGAGAATAGTCTTTCTCTATTGTTCAGGATCTCTGTTCACCCCTCACCTCCTCCCAGTGCATTCTGTTCTCTCCTCCTGGTGATCCTAAGCATAAATTTTCATAGACAGTAATGTTAAGATGAAGAAAAGATTTCACATGATGCAGTACAGTTTCATATCCAAAGTGAAATTATTCAAGTTTTCAGGCATTTAACCTTCCTGATCAAAAGCAAACACCTTTAAAAAAGTAAAAAAAAAAAAAAAAAAAAGGAACATTTTGTGAAAAGTAACTAAAAATTATAGAAAGAACTTGCTCTTCTGCAATTCTCTACCACCTGATATTTTCAGTGCAAAATGTGTTAGGCTTATTTCACTGCATATGCTGTGATATAAACAGCAGCCATCTAAAACGGTTATGCTGCAGAACCACTGGTATATACCACAAAGTAGCCTGGCTTTCAGTCATCATTATTTCAACATTAATTATTGTGGTCTCAAACCAAAATAAATAAATAAATATCATACAAACATTTAGGAACATTGAGGAAAAGTGTTTATTTTATTCTAATTGTGTCCTTCATGAGACTCCTGAAATGCAAAAATAAAAATAATAATAATAAAAAAATCTAGTTATGCCTTTTAAACACCCTCCACTTCCCAATCAATTAAGTACCTTTTTAAGACACAGACTGTTATATAAATTGGATTAAGTATTAGAAAGTGTCTCATAGTCTTACATTCATTTATATTTAATTAAATTTTATTTTTATTTCTTCCAGTTGGCAGGTTTCATTTTAAGCCTATCTTTTTATTTTATTTTTTTTTTAAACATCTAGCCTTGTCTTATTTAATGCATTGGAAAAACTATTTCAATCATCCCACCGTTATGTTTTGATAGTGGGCTTTTTAGCATTGAAAGTATGCCTTTGCTTTTTTCTTCCAAAACGGTAAATAAATTTAAAGCACTGCATAGATATGTTATAATAGTGATTACTGTTTTTCTTTCATTATCAAAGACAAGTGTCATTCAACCACTTTTTGAATCATTTCATGTAATTGTTTAAACCAGCTGCTCTCTCTCTCTCCATACTCCAGAAAATATGCAGTAATATATTGCAGTGCTATTTAAGCACCTGAAGGCATGAGGACCTTCTTCAGTGATTCATGTGCTCACAATAGTACGCTGAAGAGGCCTTTTGCAAGATAGAAAGAAAAAGATACTTATGCATAATGCACTTCTTCACCACTGAGCGATCCAATATCCAAATCAAGTAAGGGGAAGCTCAGATGGATTCCTTTTCACTATTATTTGTTTTTTGGTATGTTTTCTATCTGGGCATAAGAACAACAACACATACAGATGCTGCTCATCCCACTGTCTTTTCTAAGAAAATTACAAATAATGTTCTTAGCATACCACAATACTTACATAACATAACAGGTACACAACTACATTGGAAATATTTTGTTCCATGTCTTACCTCCCTTAAGAGGATAAATGTTTCCACTTAGTGAATATAAGATATTCTTTAAAATAGTGCATTAAGGGCAAGAATAATTCATAGAGACAAAAGTAGTTCAGGATAATCTGTATTTCAGTATCAAGCAAACTAACCAGATTGATCAGTTTTGAGGTATACCTAGAGCTTGATGCTGATAGTAAGAACAACCACCTACGGTGGTGTAATTCCAGTGACTCCAAGAAGATCATGCCTGATTTACATCTGTGTAAGACAACCAGACTTTTTATTTATGCTTGAAGGGATATATATAACGCTATGTCAGTGAGAAGGGACAGGCTGTTTTATCTTCTGTTTTAGTTCACACCAGCAAACACAGAGAGCTACATTTCCTCATCATTGTTATTTACAGGTAGAAATTATCCAGCCTGAACTTTCTCCCACCCACATTAAAAAAGAGATTGATGTTTCTAGAGCACTTTACATATTGATTCACCCATGTAATTGCTGCTGTTTCAGACTCATCTCTATCCAATCACAAACTGATAAAGTGATAGCTATTGCAACAGATTCAGTCACTTTACCTACGAGGTCATCTTGTTTTCCCTCAAGTAGATGCTGTCACTGACCTTGATTCATCAAGTACTTATTCATACAAGTAACTAAAACACATTTTTCATCTCAGTAGACGTAGCCATGTTTGCCGCCTCATGGCAGGAACATGAACACATTAGGATTAGACCCTTGTTTTGTGAAAGTTACTGTGATTAGTTAAGCTTTATGGCAGTTTTACCTACACTTAGCAACAATGAAGTTCCCCTATACACTCCACATTCCTGATCCCTCATTGTCCAGACCACTGTATCTTCTCAAGCATGATATTTCCTTCTTTGCCTATGTGTCTAAATTATCACCTAAAGGAAATATATCTGGACATGCTGAGAGAGAGACAGTAATGAATACTTAGGTCCTACTATGAGACAAATATAAGCAATCACATTTCTTCTGCATGAGCTTACACTTTTCTTCAGAGACTGAAAGTACATCATCATAGTCAAGTGTTGAAGCTTTCTTCATAGTTAGTGGTGTCTGCTCCTCTCACCCTAGCATTTGATGTTAAGTACACTGACTACAAAGTTACCACAAAATAACTGTGGTGAATCTTGCACTGTAGTACAGAGAAACCATAATCAACTTTACATGAGATCAGTGAGATAATAAAAGCAATCTAGCCATGATAGTAGAACACCAGCTCAACAGGTTAAATAGCTTTCACTCAGAACTTTGAGCTGCCATTGCCGAGTATCTTTTAGAACTCGACAGCTAACTTGGAAAATTAACAACATGCTACAGCCTTCAGGACAAAAAGTACCAGACATTAAACTCATTAAAAAGAAGTAAAAGAATTCCTGGGACCCAGGGGCAAGTGGGCCAATAAAGAGTTTAAAGGTTGTGGAACATGCATTCCTCTATCAGGAGGCCATATCCACTAAAGAACTAACAGTGTTCTAGGTTTAATAGGAAAGCACAAGGATAAAGAAAGCATCATAGCCAAAAAAAAAAAAAAATGTTTCCCAGATTTCCTCATTACAAGTATCCCTCATGGAAGAAGTTCAGCTAATTAAGTGCTGGGATTTACGAAACCACTAGAAATGTGAGCCAAAGCTAGATTTTCCTAGTTTCGACTCACGATTGACTTTGTTTTTTGCTGTAGAAGATTGGTTTAAATATATATATATATATCAATAAATGACATTATGGGTAAAAAAAAGAAAAAAGAGTTGAAAAAAATTAAAAGTAATAACAAAACATCATATTTTTAACAATGTCCTACCACCTTTCTGTTTGGTGTCTTACTGTGTTCCCAGGAACTCTTTTCTGTCCCTTTGCCATAAAAAACTCAGGGAAAGAGGAGACAGGGGACCAATCTAGTACCTGCAAGGGAAAATATGAAGCAAATGTCACTGTGGTTGTGGTCTAGGAGAAACTATAAAGATGACTGTTTCCAAACAGGAAAACTATGATTCTGATGTGTTTCCCTTGCAGACATAATATTTTCCAGAAATCCAAGACTGGTGTATTCTAGTAAAATCAGCTGTCTGTCAGGTGCTTATGTTACATTTGTCAGTTATTCCATTTCCCTCCTCAATTCCCTCAGCTAAGAATGATGTGGAACAAGCTTAATTAAAAACAAATACAATACTACCAGAATTTGGATGGGCCAAAAGTAGGAAAGTAAAAGAAGAAATGTGATAGGAAAAAGTAGGAGCAATTAAGTTGAAGGTAGTTAAGCTGGAAATCACTATCCTGAGAGTAAGAAAGTGCCTGTTTTAGAGATTGAGATGTAACAACAAACTGATCTGTGAGTGAAGACAGAAGCAAATTCACCTTTAAGTGTAGCTCAACCCTTAGAGAAATGTCCTTCAAGACAGTTTTTCATGGTTGTTATGTTCTGGAACATTCTGCAAGAAAAATGCAACATGTAACTCCTGTGAGAACACACGCTCAGTGAGAAGTTACTCCACTGACCACAGTGGAATTGGAGGAATGTACTTTTTGTCAGCATTCATGTTTATAATATATAATGTCAGTTTAAAAATGAATTTTGATTTGAATTTCTTAGTCTCAAAAGTTTAATGACTCTAGGAGGCTGTCAGTCATAGTGTGAGTGACTATGTAAAAGCCGAGGAAAGGGCAGGGGGAATGAAGATATTTTAATAATTCTTAATATGTCTTAACAACCAAAAGCAATTAGATCCCAGCCTAATAAACAGCAATTACAACAACAAAATGTTCCGATGTTAGGCTGCTTTCTTGTTTCCATTAAGAAACCAATCCATTTCAATAGCTCAACAGAATCTAGTCTTCTCTGTTTATCACAGTTTAACACAGACAGCACACTGGCAATTAAATATTGCTCAGATAATTATACAGTGCAGTTCACATTCAAAGGGTCCATAACCTTCGCTTTTTTTTCATAAGCAGAATTCTTTCCTCATTGAGTATTCTTTAATTAGTGGGTCCTCTGTAAAGAAAATTGCTGCTACTTAGGTGTCTCCGTTAAGATATGTTTGTGTTTGTAAATTGTTCCCTTCTCACCCTCTTCCTTATTCAGAACACCTGGAAACACAGTTTGCTATTTCTTTTTATTCCAAATAACATTCAACACCAACTTTTACACAAAGCCTTTAACCAGCTGGATTCCAGACTTCTATTTACCCTTTATTCATATTGAGACTCATCTCTTTGCACCCAGGCCTCATAGGAGAAGAGAAAACCCTCACTAGGCACAGAAAGAAAATTCAAATGCAGACTTAAATGTTCCCCTTTCTTTCTAGAATTATGTCTCTATACGTGGGAACAGGGGCATTTTAAAGAAAGTGTACTTACAAAAAAAACTGAAACTCAGACACCACAGTACATGCTTCTGGTTGCCTGTGTGCACTCTATTCTATTGCTCCCAGTAGAATAGAATAAAGAGAAGAAAAGATGCTTTTAAGGAATCTTGATTCCTGTGGTATGTACAGAGTCCAATTATTATAGCAAGAAAGAAATCCCCTGCCTGCCATGTGTGGACCCTTCACAGCATTTCAATCTAAGACAAACATTCAGTCCTTTGTTCTGCTGTACAGGCCTGTGTATTCATCACTAATCCTAAGCACTTTATATAAAAGGCTTAGCTATAAATAGGTTTAGGCCTGAGCCATTGCTCATAAAGATACCACTTCTATGTGTTCTTCATTCTTGCTTGGAGGTTTATCATCACAGTCTGGGAGCTGCCACATTATTTAGAGCTGGTATACAATCTGATTTCTTCTCTACATTTTCCATGACTCCCAAGGCTCCAGGATACATTTTTCGATTTACATTTAAGGAGTTGCTGACTCCAAGGTTTCCAATATTTCTGCAGTATTTTTCTATTAATAAATGTTAAATACTCCTAGCTGATAAGATGCATGAGTTAATTTTGGCCTACCAACACATTGCATACCCTGACCCAGAGAAAGAGTCATAATCAGATATATTTTACTTGATTCAAGTTGTTCAAAACTGTAACCCATAGTTCTTCCTATGACACTTGGTCCTGGAAATTCTTAATTACCTATTGTGCAATGAATTGCAGCAAAAGACTCAAACTCAGCAAAAGACTCAACTGGAATTTGAAGATTAATCATATCACAAGACCACTTGATTGGACATCATCTGAGAGTTGAAACAGCTAGGTGTGGGATAGTTAAGCCCTTCAAATCAGAGGAGTTTTGCTTATTTTGTAAGATATAAAGGATTTAAAAGATATAAAGATTTAAAGCAAAACAAGATGAATAACTAAACAATTTAGCTCTATTTGAGAAAAATGTCATACAAAGAGACCTGGAGTCTAGAGCTCTCTGTTCACTGGCATATGAGAGTCCATTCCTCTGCATTAGCCTATCCTATGTGCCTAGCTAACAGAAGAAGTGCAAACATGCTCTAGCAGTAATTTTGTAAATATCAAAACAACAACAACAAACTTACCACAAAGCACAATAATTAAAAAATTAAAAAAAAAAAAAAAAAGAGAGATGGAGGGCAAGATCTTAAAGGTACTGCTAAGCAAGCAGCACCATGAGTCAGGGAGTAGCTGGACAGAGGAAACCAGAAAATGACATGGTCATTTAGATGGTCAACTCAGACTGTGAGCCTGAGTGGCAGAGAGAGTCAGCCACATCAGTTTTGGTGGAGAAAGTTGGGGAAATGGGAAATAAGCAAAAGAGAAAAGCTCATTTCCCTGTCTCATTTTAGACAAGTCTAGTTTAAGAAAACAGGGGCACATTATTTTGACTTTGTATTTTAGATTTCTTATAATATTTTCTTAGGATTTGATCTTGTTTTATGTGCAGTAACTTCTATTCCATTTTCCTAGTACTTGCAGTCTTTTGTAGCTTAATTTTAATCTCTGTTCATAGTTGCTCCCATTGTTGACTGATTTCTTTCACTGCAAATAGCATTAAATGTTCATATGTCTTTTCAGTTTTTCATTTCTATTAGACAAAGCACCTTAACTAAAAGAGCAAATATGACTCTGCTCAAACAAAATCCAGTGAATCATTCAGGAAATGCTATGAATGTCATTTATCTTCTGGAAGTATTTACACCAAATTAAATAGGGCTGATTTGTGAGCACCACCTCGAACCACATATCCTACCCTAATGACCGTTTCATACATTAAAATTAAGAGATGCCTAGATGCCTACTTTCCTATTACATCTCTTTAATTTTAACCGCTCATTTTTATTTTTATTATTTATTTTCAGAAAAATTTCCCCTAAAACTATGGCTACCTGAAGAAAACTTATCATCAAGAGAATGGTTGCTTCCTATTATTCTATTGTTCCTATTTTTATTTGTAGAATAAATTTACCGAAGTAGCTTATGCTTTCTGCCCTCTACTCAGAGGACTTCATCCATATTGGATATTATGAACTGCCGTGGATCTATGAAGTAGCTGATAGAACAAAAAATCTTTTTGACTTAAGTGCAGAACAGTATTGTAGTAGCAAAAATCCAAGAAAGTTCATTTCAGATCTGTATGGCACATATCATCAACTCAGACAGCAGCTGGCAGTTATATTAAGTTCCATATTGGCCATATCATCGGTGGGTTACACTCAGTCACAGGCATACCAAGTAAGTTTTGTGATGATTTTTTCAGCCATATAGCTTTTTCACTTTTTGTAACAAAGGTGTTTTTGTTTTTTTTTTCAAAAGGAATGCTGTCAAGATGTTATTTATGATAGTCACATCAGTGAAAAGAAATGCCCTTTACCTCTGGCTTTTTAGAATTAGGGAAGGGAGTTTGTCTTTTAGCCAATGAAGAACATCTGGTCTCACTTTGCAATGAATGTATTAAATCCATCTTTTTCCTTTCCTAGATGTATTAATTTGAAAAGGAGTGGACATAAATCATTCTTGATGCCACAGAGCTCTAGCTGCATTCATTCTAGAAATCACAGAAAGTGTTTAGAAAAGTATTTTATAGGGATGTGCTATTACAGCGATCACAGCCTTTTCAGCATCTGCAGTGACTCTTGCAAGTCAGGCTACAATCTAGGACAGTCAGCAGAAAACTGATCACAGGTGGGATCCTGATGGATAACACTCTATTGCCCTAGATTTTCATATTATTATATTTTCATATTATTATATTATATATTTATATTTTTATGCCCCTAAATTTTCATATTATTCTCTATAGTAGGAATGAGATTTGGACCTGGAATATGTCTTTTGGTTATGTTATCTTTGCAATGTATTTTTGTGTCTGAAGATATTATAAGCAAAGTAGGTCACACGGCACTGAAAACTTTCCTGATTGTCTTCATCTACTGTAGTGACTTTAGTTTTGCATTTTAAAAAAGAAAAAATAAGAAAGCAGAATCTAGGAAATGCATTTGTGAATGTTTATTTGCACTGTATTTCAGTATTATGGGTTATTTTGTTCCTAAAGAAAATTATAAGAACAAAGGAACAATTATATCTGCCAATGAACATATAAGTATGCAGATATGTAATAGGTGAGTATTTTGTTCATAGAAGGATATGTTTATTTTCAGGCTAATAAAATATTTACATGAGGCATTTATAATTCCTCTTCTACTGATAATATTTAATTAACTCCAGATAATGAATTGACTGTTTTCTGTGAGACTACATCTCAGTATTTTGCAAACAGCACTAGTGCTCTTCATAAGTCCCAACATTAACTTGTGTTTTCCATTTCACGGCTGGAAAATTTGATACAATTGCTGGAGCACCAGTCATAGCTCTTAAAAGCAAGGGACTAAGACTATTACTTAAAACACAGCCAGGGTTCACTGTCCATATGTGTGCAATTTTGTTTTGAGTTAAGTCATGTACTTGAGGGGAGTTCTGATGGGAAGGTGGGAGGAGGAACTGTTTCACCTACCTACTTACATTAAGGAGTTTAAGGGCTTCTTATAAGTAACCATATAGAAAGACACTGACAATATTCTTCAGTCTCTAAGAGCTTTAACTCAACCCATTACAATACTGTAAAAAAGATTTTGAAGGGCTTTCCGTTGAAAGTTGTTCAAAATGAATGGGAACGGTTACAAATATGCTGATATTTAGGGCAACTTTACAAAGGGATTGAAATCCATCCTTTTAAATTACGCTCACTAGTTTCTGAATATAAGCCTTTGTTCCCTCTATCTGCACATATATGTGAGGTTCTCAGCATAAACCCAGACTGCAAGCAGCACTGCTTTGTGAAGAACTTCATGCTCCTAAATTGTTAAGTGCACTTTGAAAAACACATTCTTACTCATCTGCACCCACAGAAGTTGGAATATTTATGAATAGCTAGTGAGGTTTCTGTACAAAGATGTAACTTCTGATGAAGTAAAAAAAATACATAAAATAAAATAAAAATAAAAATAAAAATAAAGGTCAGAAACAAAGAAGCAAATTTAGAAGATGACTAGTTTGTCTTTTGTGTTGTGCTGTATTTTCTGAGGCTACTAATCCTTAAAACAAATGATGATTAGAATAATTTGAAAGGCCATTCTCCAACTTCTACACCTCTAAATGTTCCCTGAGTCGATCCCATCTCACAGGGATCAGCCCTGTATCAGCTCTGAACCTTGGCACAGCTTTCTTCCTTCTAATGGCAGGATGAAGGGAAGTGCAGACCCCTGGAAGTAACAAAGTTGGAAGGAGCAGAAATAGGTGCTGATACCACTCTTGGTAAACCATTTGTTTTTAAGTGTATCCCTCAAAGTGGAAACAGGATTTTCTACTTCTGTGCAACTTCCAACCAAGAAATGAAGAGGTAAGTGATCTTTCATTTAATAGGATCAGTTTTGTTATTCTGGGATGGGGAGAGGAAGGTTGAATTTTTGTAGGATATTTGCAAGACCTGCCTTGATCAATGGGAAAAACAAAACAAAACAAAACAAACAAACAAACAATAAAACTGTCAACTACTTACATGAAGGATGGTGTTTCTGACTTCTTGTTTTCAGAAGTTTCAAGAATATTTTTTATCTTCAGAGTTTATCTTTATTTTGATGAGAAAAAATAGTTTTTTCATCAAGTCTTTAACACTCATGTCAGGATTTCCCCAAATTCCCCTTATTAAAGTTACCTCCAGGGGGAAAAAAATATATACATATATACAAGTGGAAGTCTGAATCTTCCTGTGGATGTAAACTTGCTTATTGGTCATTTCCCACCAATGGTCTTGCTTCTGCCTGAGAATAATATTTCAAGTAATAAATGCAATCCCATCTTCTGTTTCCCTTTCTGTCATTCTGTCACATCATTATTTTTGCATTTTAAAGTGTGAACATGCCACAAAAGCATATTAGAACTGATAAGCAATGAATGAATTTAGGCTGTTCTTAGTGTTTTCAAAAATTTTCATCAAAAATGTTTCTGCATTTCCTCAAAACTATAGCAGACAAAAGGACTAAAATCACTGAAAACATAATTAATGATTTATAGGTTTTAATTTAAAAATGTATTAAAAACAACCTAATTCTCCCTTGTTTTATTGTTCATTACCAGAAATATAAAGCTGTAAAGCAGCATGACATTTGCTAAGATTGATTCATTCACACATCTTTTTAATGTAATCTTAGTACTTAACATAGCGTCCACTATAACAATATTGCAGCATTTTCTACTCCCTATTGCTATGCTGTCCATGATATAAAAAAAGAAATAAAATTAAATTAAAAAAAAAAAAAGGAAAGAGAGAGAGACAACAAATATCTTGCTTTATTTTGAAACCTCCTGTTTCAGGATGCCTCATTTTCTCTAAAAATTCCATATCTACATGGTAACAGTGACACAAGAAGAATGATCATTTAGCCTGACATGGTGAATTATGTCTAAAATGTATACCTTCATCCTGTCTGCAGTATTGCTCTAATTTATTACAATGTTATACAGCAAGCTGAGACTTACCTTTCTGCAAGTTAGCAGTATTTATTTAGATTTAATCCACTACTTTTCTATCTTCAAGCCTTGAATGTGTCCTGAAAATTCCACATACCTTTGAAAGCTGTCTACTTCAGCAGGAATTAAAAGAGGCACTGAAGCACATTTATTCTGTTCTACCAAACTAAGCTATTCTTGGTTTTGGTCATTTTGTAGGTGGCTGGAGGCTATGGAGAAAGCAGTTCATCCTGTCCATCAGGTAATGCTTTATTTATATGAAAAGCATAGCACAGTAGATTGTGGAGAAGAATGAGAGACCGTACATGTATTTGTGCAAGGCCGGGCACAGATAGCAACATGGAAGCTGCACACATTTGTTTTGGGCTGCTGGGATGTGAATCAGCTCCAATTTGAAAGCCGTGTACACACGATTGTGTCTCAGCAAATATGTTTTGCAGCCATATGGTGGTATGAATCAAAATGTTCCCTCTCCAGATATCAGCAGCTTTAAGCTAGTTCAGAAACATGACCTAAATGAGGGTAGTGAGAAGGGAGGGAGGAAGAGAATGAGCATTGGAGAGAAGACTCACTACCGCATGTGCTTCTTGAAGTAATACTATTTGGAATACATGAAAAGAAGGGCTCTATCTTCTTAGATATTCCCTGCAAGTGTGTCTTGATTGCAAGCTACCCTCTTTTTGAGGCTATCCACTGTCACTTCAGACAGAATATTGGGGGGGGGTGGGGGTGGGGGGGTGGGAACGACACATTTATTTGACAAGATGAAGAGAGATTAGTTAACTTATAAATTTTGACTTATCTCTCTTGTCTCTTTATATAGCTATGCTCTCTGCTGGTCCCTGTGGCTGTGAGAAACATAGCCATATATGAACTTGAGCTGCTTAAGAGAGACTTTTCACAGTCCAACATAACTTAGTACAAATAGGCCCAGGCTGCCCCCAGACTGGGAGCTGCAAAGCCTGTTCACGGGATTCCGGGTTGGGAAGCATAGGAGTTGAAATGGCTTTAGCCTGCCCTTTCCTTGCCCCCTGATTCTTCTTTTTCCTCCTATAGACAGACCACCTTTATAAGAATGTGCTGTAGATCTGTAAAATCTTTTTTTAAAGGGTTTAGCTACGGAAGCAGCTTGTTTTTTGTTTGCTTGTTTTTTAGCAAAATGAAACTGAGGCTCAAACACAGAATAAGTATTAAAGTCTACCTTTTTGGTAGATAAAATAAAATCGTCTATAAAAATTTAAATAAAATAATAATGTACAAATGATAACCTGCATAAATACAGTGCAGAAAAAAAAAAATCTTTCTTCATTCTCTCAACTCAGGCCATAGGAGTGACCCCTTTAGAAGTATGTTTTAATAGGTTTCCAATCAATGAAAGGAAGCCTTTTTTCTTACTATAATTTTTCTTCCACTAAAATAAAAGCAAAGATATGTATTTGAGCTTCATTTTCTAGATGAGATTATAAGTACAAAGCCAAACTTAAGTCTAAGTATATTCTACCTGACAGTGTTGCATAAAAGAATACAAAGGATCCAGATACTTAAAACCAGCACAAATAAATCAAATCATTTTAAAAGTCCACAATGTTCACAACCCAAAAGAAACAATATAGTCTCAGCCAAAAATGAGAAGGGCAGATATACACAAACTAAAATGCATCAAAAAAGCCATTCTTCAGTGTAACATGCAAAAATAACGTTTTAGATAAAAAGAACCATCTTTTTATATACTGAAACATCTCTCATGCTCTCTTTGCTACCACGTCTTACTTCTGATCACTTTATATTTTTTAGGGTTTTTTTAGCAAACAATATCCTTTTCTGAAAAAAATGTTTGATTTAATATTTTGCTTTCATTGCCTAAGTTCTGCTTTTAATGAACACTCTATATCAAACTAATTCCTTCCTTCAATATGGATTTTTCGTTCAGTTGAATAAACAGTGTATTTTTTTTCTTTTTTTTTGGCTAGGTTGTTTGGGTTTATAGTCTTTGGAAAAAAGGGCGGGCCACTGAGGAGGACTACAAGGATGTAGCGAGGCTGTGCAGGGAGAAAATTAGAAAGGCCAAAGCTCATCTGGAGCTCAACCTGGCTACTGCCGTTAAAGACAACAAAAAATCCTTTTACAAATATATCAACGCGAAACGGAGGACTAAGGAGAATCTCCATCCTTTACTGGATGCGAGGGGAAACCTAGTTACTAAGGATGAGGAAAAGGCTGAGGTGCTTAATGCCGCCTTTTTCCTCAGTCTTTAGCGGCAATACCGGTTGTTCTCTGGATACCCAGTGCCCTGAGCTGGCGGAAGGGGATGGGGAGCAGGATGTGGCCTTCGCTATTCATGAGGAAATGGTTGGCGACCTGCTAAGGAGCTTGGATGTGCGCAAGTCGATGGGGCCGGATGGGATGCACCCGAGGGTACTGAAAGAACTGGCGGAGGAGCTGGCCGAGCCGCTTTCCATCATTTATTGGCAGTCCTGGCTATTGGGGGAGGTCCCAGTTGACTGGCGGCTAGCCAATGTGACGCCCATCTATAAGAAGGGCCGGAGGGCAGACCCGGGTAACTATAGGCCTGTCAGTTTGACCTCAGTGCCAGGAAAGCTCATGGAGCAGATTATCTTGAGGGTCATCACGCGGCACTTGAAGGGCAAGCAGGCGATCAGGCCCAGTCAGCATGGGTTTATGAAAGGCAGGTCCTGCTTGACGAACCTGATCTCCTTCTATGACAAAGTGACGCGCTTGGTGGATGAGGGAAGGGCTGTGGATGTGGTTTACCTTGACCTCAGTAAGGCTTTTGACACCGTTCCCCACAACATTCTCCTCAAGAAACTGGCTGCTCGGGGCTTGGACTGGCGTACGCTTCGCTGGGTTAGAAACTGGCTGGATAGCCGGGCCCAGAGAGTTGTGGTGAATGGAGTCAAATCTGGTTGGAGGCTGGTCACAAGTGGTGTCCCCCAGGGCTCGGTACTGGGGCCGGTCCTCTTTAATATCTTTATCGATGATCTGGATGAGGGCATCCAGTGCACCCTCAGTAAGTTTGCAGATGACACCAAGCTAAGTGCGTGTGTCGATCTGCTCGAGGGCAGGAAGGCTCTGCAGGAGGATCTGGATAGGCTGGAGCGATGGGCTGAGGTCAACTGTATGAAGTTCAACAAGGCCAAGTGCTGGGTCCTGCACCTGGGGCGCAACAACCCCAAGCAGAGCTACAGGCTGGGAGATGAGTGGCTGGAAAGCTGCCTGGCCGAGAAGGACCTGGGAGTATTGGTTGATAGTCGGCTGAATATGAGCCAGCAGTGTGCTCAGGTGGCCAAGAAGGCCAACAGCATCCTGGCCTGTATAAGAAGCAGTGTGGCCAGCAGGTCTAGGGAAGTGATTGTGCCCCTGTACTCGGCTCTGGTGAGGCCGCACCTTGAGTACTGTGTTCAGTTTTGGGCCCCTCGCTACAGGAAGGACATGGACGTGCTCGAGCGAGTCCAGAGAAGGGCGACCAAGCTGGTGAGGGGTCTGGAGAACAAGTCTTACGAGGAGCGGCTGAGGGAGCTGGGCTTGTTCAGCCTGGAGAAGAGGAGGCTCAGGGGCGACCTTATCGCTCTCTACAGTTACCTTAAAGGAGGCTGTAGCGAGGTGGGGGTTGGTCTGTTCTCACACGTGCCTGGTGACAGGACGAGGGGGAATGGGCGAAAGTTGCGACAAGGGAGTTTTAGGTTGGATGTTAGGAAGTACTTCTTTACCGAAAGGGTTATTAAGCATTGGAACGGGCTGCCCAGGGAGGTGGTGGAGTCACCATCCCTGGAGGTCTTTAAAAGACGTTTAGATGTAGAGCTTAGCGATATGGTTTAGTGGAGTACTTAGTGTTAGGTCGGAGGTTGGACTCGATGATCTTGAGGTCTCTTCCAACCTAGAAATCTGTGTCTGTGTCTGTGTCTGTGTCTGTTTTTCCTGACTTTTTAGTATAGCTAGTGTATTACAGTAGTACCCACAACACAACATCGTAATCTCCTCTTAATGAATTTACAAGTATTTTATGCATATGTCTATTATTAGTAAAGTCATCTTATGCACTTCACTGCAATAGGTCCAAGCAGGTTCCCTGTTCATAACAAAGTATATATCTGTCTATATTTTGTCAGGTCTCTTTCCATCATTGGCTTGTGGAGACAGAGACGAAGGAGGATAGAAAGACATAAAGAAAGAGAAAATGAAAAAAGAAAGAAAAGAAAAAAAAAGAGAGAGAAAGAAAGAGAGAAAGGGAGAAAAGGAAGGAAGGAAGGAAGAAAGAAAGAGAGAGAGAAAGAAAAAGGAAGGAAGGGAGGGAGGGAGGGAGGGAGGAAGGAAGAAAGAAAGAGAGAAAGAAAAAGGAAGAAAGAAAGAAAAAGAGAGAGAAAGAGAGAAAGAAAAAGAAAGAAAGAAAGAAAGAAAGAGAAAGAAAGAAAGAAAGAAAGAAAAAGAGAAAAGGAAGGAAGGAAAGAGAAAGAAAGAAAGAAAAAAGAAAGAAAAAGAAAGAGAAGGAAAGAAAGAGGAAGGAAGGAAGGAAGGAAGGAAAGAAGAAAGGAAGGAGGAGAAAAAATGAGAGTGAGAGTGAAGGAAGGAAGATAAATGCAAAAGAAAACCTCTGTGGAAACATTCAGGATGCTATTGATATTGCACACATTCTCCCCCTAAATTTCAAATGACAATGGTACTGGTTAATGCATAATTTTAAACATCTGTTGCAGACAAGCAAAAAAAACATAGGATTTGCTGGAGAGACTGAGTTCCTAGCACCTTTCAGATTTAAAGCAGCGGAAGAAATATTGCAAGCGCACATTAGGCAACTTGTTCTTATTAAGCAACAGACTATTTTTTTCCTGACTCTTTTTCTGGATTCATATAAATAACCTATATAATGGCTGTATTTTATGGGTGGGGTTTTTTTCACCCCAGAAATGACAATGAGATCATATTAGTAATGGAGAAGACCCTGCTACCAAGAAAGGGCTGGGAAGACCATGTGTAAGCACTTAGTTTGCGGTAATGCTGCCATCCAAGTCTGAGTGCTGTATTCTGGCCTCAGACACCACCACACTTCCTCTGTAATGCAGAGGTTAGGAGGTGTACTTTATCTTGCCAGATTACATAAAATAAAGACTGCTGAAGTCAATCAAAAACTTTCTAAATGCAGATTTGAAATATGCCTGTTTCTACTGGCAAAAATCTATACTGAAAAAAAAAAGAATAGATACAGAAAATGCAAGTAATTATTTTAACATGGGAGAAGAAGTGAATCACTATATGCCATCAAATATAGGTTTTTCAATTACATATTCAGAGTTGACTTCACAAATTGTTTTCACAACTAAAGCTTATTTCCTAAAAGGGGACCAGAGACAGTATCTTTTCATACTAGCAGGCCTTCCTTAATTTCTTACCACAACTGTTAATTTCATGCTTTCTTTACAGAACCACGTGTGGGTAGATGTCACACTGCATAACACTACACTGCCACCCTTGGCCATCAAAAACCCGGAGTGCCTGGGGCTCCTCCACCAGCTGGACAGAAGCAAAGATGTCTGGATTCAGCACTACTGCATTCTGAAGGATGGCTGCTTGTACTTCTATGCCACTCTCCGCTCCACACCCGCCCAAGGTAGGGGTGACCCTGAGAGATTTCAAATAATCCTGAAAGCAGAGATGTTTCACTGCAGTTTTCCAAACAGAACTTTGACCATTATTGAAAGTTTCCTATCAGCAAACTAACACTGTTCTATGAAGACGAGCATAGGAAAACTAAACCTCTAAACTAAACTCAAACTAAACTAAACTCAACTAAACTAAACTAAACTCAAACTAACTAAAACTCAACCTCTTTTCAATAAAAGAGTCTCCTCATTACCCTCCATCTTTTCTTTTTGTCCAAAGGTCTGAAGTTTTCTTTCTGGAACAGAGCTGACCAAGATCTGTATACATTTCCTCAGGAGAATGCTCAGGGGAGCTTTAAAAAGGTCAGGGGACCTTTAGCTCAGGGGAGCTTTACTCGGCACCCGGCCTGATGGCCCCAGACGGGTCCCTGTCTCCAAGGGGAAAACGGATCCTAGGCCAGGAGCTGGCGGGGCTCATAGAGAGAGCTTTAAACTAGGCAAGAAGGGGGACGGGGCTCAAACAAGGCTTGTTGGAGCCATGCCGGGCGAAACAATGGCTAGGCTGGGGAAGAAAGCGATGGCCCAGCTGAAGTGCATCTACAGTAATGCACGCAGCATGGGTAACAAACAGGAGGAGCTGGAAGCCATAGTGCAGCAGGCAGGCTACGACTTGGTTGCCATCACGGAGACGTGGTGGGACCGCTCCCACAACTGGAGTGCTGCAATGCCTGGCTATCGGCTCTTCAGGAGGGACAGGCAGCACAGAGGGGGTGGTGGCGTGGCTCTCTACGTTAGAGAATCTTTTGATGTTGTGGAACTCCAGGCTGGAAATGATAAGGTTGAATCCCTGTGGGTTAGGATCCGCGGGAAGGCCGGCAAGGCTAGCGTCCTGGGCGGGGTCTGTTACAGACCGCCGAACCAGGATGAGGAGACGGATGAGGAGTTTTATAGGCAACTGACAGAAGTTGCAAAATCGTCGGCGCTTGTCCTCGTGGGGGACTTCAACTTCCCGGATATATCCTGGAAACACAACACGGCACAGAGAAAGCAGTCTAGGAGGTTTCTGGAGAGCGTGGGAGATAGCTTCCTGACGCAGCTGGTCAGTGAACCTACCGGGGTGGTGCCCTGCTAGACCTTCTCTTCACAAACAGAGAAGGACTGGTGGGAGATGTGGTGGTCGGAAACTGTCTTGGACAGAGTGACCACGAAATGGTAGAGTTCTCTCTGTTCTCTATTCTTGGCGAGGCCAGGAAGGGGACCAGTAAAACTGCTGTATTGGACTTCCGGAGGGCTGACTTTGAGCTGCTCAGGACACTGGTTGGCCGAGTCCCTTGGGAGGCGGTTCTGAAGGGCAGAGGAGTCCAGGAAGGCTGGGCGCTCCTCAAGAAGGAAATCTTAACGGCACAGGAGCGGTCCGTCCCCACGTGCCCAAAGACGAGCCGGCGTGGAAGAAGACCGGCCTGGCTCAACAGAGAGTTGCGGCTTGTGCTTAGCAGAAAAAAGAGGGTTTATAATCTTTGGAAAAAAGGGCGGGCCACTGAGGAGGACTACAAGGATGTAGCGAGGCTGTGCAGGGAGAAAATTAGAAAGGCCAAAGCTCATCTGGAGCTCAACCTGGCTACTGCCGTTAAAGACAACAAAAAATCCTTTTACAAATATATCAACGCGAAACGGAGGACTAAGGAGAATCTCCATCCTTTACTGGATGCGAGGGGAAACCTAGTTACTAAGGATGAGGAAAAGGCTGAGGTGCTTAATGCCGCCTTTTGCCTCAGTCTTTAGCGGCAATACCGGTTGTTCTCTGGATACCCAGTGCCCTGAGCTGGCGGAAGGGGATGGGGAGCAGGATGTGGCCTTTGCTATTCATGAGGAAATGGTTGGCGACCTGCTAAGGAGCTTGGATGTGCGCAAGTCGATGGGGCCGGATGGGATGCACCCGAGGGTACTGAAAGAACTGGCGGACGAGCTGGCCGAGCCGCTTTCCATCATTTATCGGCAGTCCTGGCTATCGGGGGAGGTCCCAGTTGACTGGCGGCTAGCCAATGTGACGCCCATCTATAAGAAGGGCCGGAGGGCAGACCCGGGTAACTATAGGCCTGTCAGTTTGACCTCAGTGCCAGGAAAGCTCATGGAGCAGATTATCTTGAGGGTCATCACGCGGCACTTGCAGGGCGAGCAGGCGATCAGGCCCAGTCAGCATGGGTTTATGAAAGGCAGGTCCTGCTTGACGAACCTGATCTCCTTCTATGACAAAGTGACGCGCTTGGTGGATGAGGGAAGGGCTGTGGATGTGGTTTACCTTGACCTCAGTAAGGCTTTTGACACCGTTCCCCACAACATTCTCCTCAAGAAACTGGCTGCTCGGGGCTTGGACTGGCGTACGCTTCGCTGGGTTAGAAACTGGCTGGATAGCCGGGCCCAGAGAGTTGTGGTGAATGGAGTCAAATCTGGTTGGAGGCTGGTCACAAGTGGTGTCCCCCAGGGCTCGGTACTGGGGCCGGTCCTCTTTAATATCTTTATCGATGATCTGGATGAGGGCGTCCAGTGCACCCTCAGTAAGTTTGCAGATGACACCAAGCTAAGTGCGTGTGTCGATCTGCTCCAGGGCAGGAAGGCTCTGCAGGAGGATCTGGATAGGCTGGAGCGATGGGCTGAGGTCAACTGTATGAAGTTCAACAAGGCCAAGTGCCGGGTCCTGCACCTGGGGCGCAACAACCCCAAGCAGAGCTACAGGCTGGGAGATGAGTGGTTGGAAAGCTGCCTGGCCGAGAAGGACCTGGGAGTATTGGTTGATAGTCGGCTGAATATGAGCCAGCAGTGTGCTCAGGTGGCCAAGAAGGCCAACAGCATCCTGTCCTGTATAAGAAGCAGTGTGGCCAGCAGGTCTAGGGAGGTGATTGTCCCCCTGTACTCGGCTCTGGTGAGGCCGCACCTCGAGTACTGTGTTCAGTTTTGGGCCCCTCGCTACAGGAAGGACATGGACGTGCTCGAGCGAGTCCAGAGAAGGGCGACCAAGCTGGTGAGGGGTCTGGAGAACAAGTCTTACGAGGAGCGGCTGAGGGAGCTGGGCTTGTTCAGCCTGGAGAAGAGGAGGCTCAGGGGCGACCTTATCGCTCTCTACAGTTACCTTAAAGGAAGCTGTAGTGAGGTGGGGGTTGGTCTGTTCTCCCACGTGCCTGGTGACAGGACGAGGGGGAATGGGCGAAAGTTGCGACAGGGGAGTTTTAGGTTGGATGTTAGGAAGTACTTCTTTACCGAAAGGGTTATTAAGCATTGGAACGGGCTGCCCAGGGAGGTGGTGGAGTCGCCATCCCTGGAGGTCTTTAAAAGACGTTCAGATGTAGAGCTTAGTGATATGGTTTAGTGGAGTACTTAGTGTTAGGTCGGAGGTTGGACTCGATGATCTTGAGGTCTCTTCCAACCTAGAAATCTGTGTCTGTGTCTGTGTGTCTGTCTGTCTAATGTATCAGCAACAGAAGTCACCCTCCCAAAACACTTCACAGTGGCTTGACTCCATCCTACTAATGGCAGTCTGCCACAAGCTGACTACTGAGTGTTAGATAACATCCTCAGAGGAAGGGCCATTGTAACCTGTGGTTGTTTTTTCTGCCATTACCAGGCTTTCACACAGCCTTGGCAAAGGCAGTCCTCCCACTGACAGGCAAAACTTCCCTCCTACAGCAGAGGTCGGTGCTGCAGGGTTTGGCATATCTCTTTGCAGCTAAGCTGAAAAGCCATGGAGCTGTCTAGCAGTTCTCAGAGGAGGAGGGTGCCTGGCCACTCCATGAAAGCAGCAACATGACGAGGTTACCGGGCATCAGTCACAAGCAGCCCTGAAGCTGATTTTCAGGCAGCTGAGTTTCATGCACTCAAGAGAGCCTGCAGGCACAACCCTGTGAAAATTCATTGAAATTAAAAAAAAAAAAAAAAAAGGGAAAAAAGCTTTCCAAGGCAGAAGGGTATTAGTCAGGACCTGTAAATGCACTCTCCCTGTCCTAAGGAAGCTGGCAGACAAAGAATCAGAAAGGAAACGCTGTTGTACTTTTGCTTACTAGACAGCTAAAGGGTTTTTTCTTTGGGTTTATGTTATTCTCCAAACAATAAGACAAGAGGCTTTCCACTTTATATCACTTACATAGCACCTTTCATCTGCAAAAGGCCATACATGTGAAAGGACCAGTAATTTCCACAGGACACTGGTGGTATGCCGAGAGTTAAGCAATGAATTAGTGGAAAGGCAAAAATTAAGGATTACGTATTTATGACATCCAAGCCTATGCTCCTACTGCTAAATTTGTCATTTTGGTGTTTAAATATTCTACTACATACAATTTCTTCTGTACAGTAGTGTTTTCTCTCTTGTTATTGCCACTCTTGTTTTTTTCTAATTTCACTATAGATTCTCACTCCTCCATATCATTTTCAATGCTGTAGCATTAATTTGTTGCTCTTGTCATTAAATGTGAGAACTGAAAAAAAAAAATACTGACCATCAGCTCCATAGGTCTTTTGGCTATTCACCATATATGTACAAATATGCACCATTGTTGTCAGGTGACATCTGAAAAACAAAATAGCAGCTAAAATGAAAATGTGTCAAATTCTGTGTAATGCCTTTCCTTCACAGCTGGCTGGCATGGCCTATAATGGCATTCCAGCTACTTATGTTAAATAAGGAGAACCAGTGCTGACTCCAGGATTCTTTTAAACTTTGAAATTTATATCCCTTTAATTTTTAAAGAAAGAGAAAAGCACATCAAAAGCTAGAAGAAATATTTTGCCACTTCATATTCAAAGACAAGCTAAATAAAACTATACCGCTGATTGTATGCTGGACAAAGTGGATGACTGCAAGTTGGGAAGATTGTACTAAATACAGTCACTGTGCTGGAACTACACATACAAACAAAATTATACTATATTGACAGTATATAGACATCACTCTATGATGCTAATACTGCTTCTATTTATGTCTTTAGCTCATATTTCACTGATTTTAATGAACTAAAATATAGACCATTTTAATTTGTGTGCATAAAATGTCTAAAGTACCTGACAGATAAAACAATATTTTCAAGTTTAACTTGAATCAGTTGCTATAATTAACCAACTAAAATCAAACCTCTGAATCTTGGATGTTCATACAGTTCTGAGGACAAGAGTTTAGCACAAAAGAAATTCACTGCAGTACAAATGTAGCTATTCTCAAAATTCACATCCGTAATCCTTTTCAGTCTTAACTTTTAATATGGCATAACTTCAGTATAACTTTTAGTACGTCCATACTTCAGATCATGTCACTTTCTCACTAAACCAACATCCTTTTTTTATAGTCATATTCATACTTGCTGATTTTAGGGACATGAATGGACTTTTATGTCTTTATATTCCCATTATCACTCTCAAGTTGGCACTGGCAAAACAGAATGAGCTGGAGTAAGTTTTCATAATGTGACAGAACTGTTTCTTAAGTTCCAGTAACTAGACAGATACATTTGTGCCAAAACATCTGGGAGCAGGAGTATTAACCAAGAGAAAATTCAGTTTGTAACAACAAAAAGGTTTATCGCCTGTACACCGCTTTTCATCCAAAGAAGCGTAGACCTTTCCTGAAGCAGACCAGGGGCAGAGCTGAAAACTGAGCTTACTGAACTCCCATTAAATTCTACACCAAGCAGCAGAGGGAAAATAATAATAATAAAATATAAATATATATATATATGTATATGTGCGTTAAAAAAACAGGGGTTCTGATTTTGAACAGGAACTTGATCAAGAGATTTTGTAGAAAGATCAAGCATGAAGCTCCACAGTATTTACAGATCAATTTTCAGAATAAAACCAAAAGGTCATATTTTTCATATTTTACTTGTAAATTCTGCATAATTCCATGGAAACGCCCAACACAGTTCTTCTGAAAATTAATTTTTCAAAAATCATCAGTATGCATGTAATGGGCAGCAGTTTCATTAATGGCATGTTCAATACACATGATGCATATTATTTTTTCTGACCAGGTGGCCTCTACCTCCAGGGATATATTGTGAGTGAACAGTCTCTAGGCTCCAAAAGATCTGTAATTGAACTCAAACCTCCATCTGAAGAGTTTAAAACTTTCTACTTATGTGCAGAGAACGTTAACGAAAACAAAAGGTAAACCAAGGGTTTTTTTTTGTTTGTTTTTGTTTTTCTTTTTTTTGCCAGACTGCAGGAAAGTGGGAACACTGTAGCTTGGGAAGATCTGTTGACAACTTTTAATTCTGTTTTCACTTGTTCCCTCAGATTTCCCTTTAATTCTAGCTTTAGTCACACTGCAGTACAACGTGCTGGCACATGTGTCATCAATTCTGTTACTGTCAATGCTGAAACTACAGAAGAGCTGGATTGCAGAGGTTCAGAAATAGGTGAATAAGGTGCCTTTCACAATGTTGTGGGGGTGATTACACTAAACTGAAAAGCTATGGCACCTTCTCATTAGAGAAGCTCAAACTAATGTAATGTATATCCTCCTCATTCCCAAGGATGATTTACTTCCAACAACGATCATTAGAATTAAAATTGAAAATTGGCCTATGAAATCATGTTCTGAAGGTGAATCCTGTCATCACAATCCAGCCAAATTCTACAGCTGTCAGTGGGAGTTCTGCTTGTGTAAAGCCTTCTAATTACAGGATTGGATTTTAATTTAATGAACAGAGGACAAAGCTATTCCGTATGCTGGAAACTGGTGTTAAGATGCACTGCTGTTATAGTCAACTCCTTTGTCTCCTGCTTCTCTACAATCAATATGCACAGTAATGTCTGCATAAACACAATTTATAAAGACGTTTCACAGGATATAAAAGTGCATGCATAACACTGATCACAGACAGTTGGTCTTTCCTTTCTTCTAGGTGGATTACAGCTTTGAAAGCATCTATTAATAAATGGTTGCCCCTACACCAGGCAATCCAAGATTTCATGAACAGACCACTGGAGGAGACAAGGATGTGAGAAGGAAGCTCATTTTCCCCCTCAATTTCTGTTTTCCATTAAAAACTTCATGTTATGTCTTTTGACCCATCTCAAAAGATGTTCTAGCAGCAGGTAATCTTTAGTATTGCTATACATTCATATGTTTTGCAAGCTTTAGTAAATAAAATTAAAGCAATATTGCCTTCTTTGTGGCTATCTTTATTTTATGCTTCTTTTCAGTTTTAGGGTTCATAGGCCGTGCATAACACTGCTTTGGCTTTGAAGCCATAAAGTGACGTTGAATTTATCTGATGCAACCAAAAGAGAAAGCACTATATTTCAATTATTTCGTATTACCTGATGTCTTATATCTGCATCACTTTTTATTTGCAAATGCACCCTTTGCAAAGACTTCTGCTTTTTCCATTCCAAAGCTTCATACGTAGGTTTGCCTTTAGGTTTATAGATGGTGTGAGGCCCAAGGTTGGAATAGGACAGGCTGACTGAGTTGCTAAAAACTACATGCCATTACAGTATGCCTGGAGGAATGGAATAAATTTTTATGATATGGATGAATACCTTTGTTCTTGTGCATTCTATATTAACATAAATTTTAATTTAAAAGTGGTTTGGATTTGGCCATCTGGCAGCACAGCACTGCAAATTTATGGAGAGAAATCAAGAATCAAAGACACTGTTTCCTCTAGAATTATCAGAAAGAAACAGCACCATAAATCTCTTACAAGGATATCAGAGTTAGACATATGTGGTCATTGCAGCTGATCATATACACTGTGTTCTACATTATTTTCTAACATTAAAATAATTCTTCCTATGAAAAAATCTGTGTGTTTTTTCCAAGCTTTCCAAAATACTAACTCAAATAAAATAGTAAAAGGTTAGTTCCATTTATTTATTGAAACTATGTACAAACTAAATATCTCATCCTAAGAAATTTACAATTTAGTGCTGCAGCAAAGTACAAAAAAGAAAAAAGTATGTGCGCAATACAGACAAAATAATAATAACACTAATTAATAATAATAATAATAGCAACAACAACAACAACAATACCAGTTCATGAGATTTTATTACAAAAGCTTATATTTGGTTTTCTTGTGACAGTCCTTAGACCCTGAGATCACCAGAACATACCAAACCTTGAACACAGCAGTACTTCAGCCACTTGCTAGCCCTTGTTGTCATTCTGTGAAATACCTTGCCATGCTATAAAAAACGAAAAAGTGAGTGATGCTCCCTCACCTACCACAAGTGTATTTTTTGGGCCTCTTCACATTTAAGCCAATCTGAAGGAGACCTCAGAGCTTTAGATGCTTTAGATGCTCCAAGGTGCCACTTTAAAGAAAGCACTTACACAGTCAATATGGTTTGCTATGGTGATTTGAGTGAATTAAAAAAAAAAATGCAAAGTAGTATAAAAAATTTTCTGAAAACAGGCACCCAACCCCAAATAGATTTGTGCTCTTAGATAAAATGTATAACTGTATTTGAAAGAGAACAAGTTTGGTCAACATGATCACATCCTACATTTACTGCTAGCATTTTGAAATTTTCATTTTCAGAAGTCAAATTCACATTTCCACTACGATTGTGAGAACAAGTAATGAAGTAGGTATTAGTGATTTATTTTTCTTATTCTTTTCGACATCAGAGAAGGCAACATACAGATCAAGTACAAATGCTGTTAACTTGAAACTAATAACAGTTAACACTTCCTGTGAAGCAGTTATCAAATCTAAAGTGGCTGTTCACAGATAGGAAGACGAAAAGAATCAATAGGTAAAACTCTTGCAAACAAAAAGAAACAGAACAAATGTGCTTCCCTTCCTTCTTAAAAAAAATAAATAAATAAAAAATAAAAAGCTTAAACAAAGAAGCTAAGAGGAGTGGTCACCCTATGATAATCTTCTTAAGTGAGCTCTGAACTGATATTCCTCTTGAAATGTTGCTAGCTTACTAAGCCTGTTTTTCCCCTTTAACAAGTGTCACTTGCAGCCAACCTCAGTCACAGCATAGCAAAGTGTCTTGTTTGTATAAAGTTTTGAAGAAATATAATTTATGTGGTGCAAAGAATGAGTGTTGATGAAAGATTCAGTAACCACAATGGCAAGTTGCAAAAAGAAATGAGCTGTTCAGTCTGAATGAATGTTACAGCAAAGGGTCTTTTTTTCTTAACATCTCACCAAATTTTCATCATTATAAAGTGCTCTATAAATAAAAGTGCTTTCCACCATAATTTCAATAATTTTCACAAACAGAGAGGGACTGGTGGAAGGTGTGGTGGTCGAGTGTCTTGGGCAGAGTGACCACGACATGGTAGAGTTCTCTATTCTTGGTGAAGTCAGGAGGGGCGTCAGTAAAACTGCTACCTTGGACTTCCAGAAGGCAGACTTTGAACTGTTCAAGATACTGGTAGGGAAGGTCCCTTGAGAGTCAGTCCCTAGGGGCAGAGGGGTCCAGGAAGGCTGGATGTTCCTCAGGAAGGAAGTCTTAAATGCACAGGAGCAGGCTGTCACCCTGTGCCATAAGATGAGCCAGCGGGAAAGAAGATCAGCATGGCTGAACAGGGAACTTTTGCTGAGTGTCCAGGAGAAAAAGAGTTTATGACCAGTGGAAGAAAAGACAGGCAACTCAGGGAGAGTACAAGGAAGTTGCCAGCATATGCAGAGAAAAAATCAGGAAGGCTAAAGCCCGACATGATGAGCTCAACATGGCCACTGTAGTTAAGGATTAAAAAAAAAAAAAAAAAAGTCTCCTAAATTCTAACTTAAACCTCCCCTGGTGTAACTTGAGGCTATTCCCTCTAGTTCTATCACTAGTTACCTGCAAGAACAGGCTGAGCTTCACCTCACCACAACCTCCTTTCAGGTAGTTGTAGAGTGCAATAACGTCTTCCCTGAGCCTCCTCTTCTCCAGACTCAACAACCCCTGTTCCCTCAGCCGCTCCTCACAGGACTTGTGTTCCAGGCCTTTCACCAGCTTCGTAGCCCTTCTCTGGACACACTCCAGGGCCTCAGTGTCTGTCTTGTATTGGGGGCCCAAAACTGAACACAGTATTCGAGGTGCGGCCTCACCAGAGGGCCTGGCGGTACACCTGAGGGTAAAAACAGATAAGCTGCCACAGTTTTGCCACATTTTTTTCCAGCTTTTCACTGCAACTGGAAGCAGGATGCTTTAATTACAACACTGAGATGCAATGTCTGTGAAAGAGTGTCCTTAGACACTTTTATTTGTTTTGTTTTTTTTTTTTCTTAAACAAGCTTAACACCAAGGCTCCTTAAGTTTACATGTTTTCTGTTGATGCCTTGAGTATCACCAAAGTAGTTGTCGTTTTAGATGTTGTTGTTATCGTTACTATTATTTAAACAAATAAGCATCTTTGTTTAACTTTTACTGTTACAGACACAATTTATAAGATATATATTATATATACATATCACAGGTCAGCTGTCATACGTCTATAATGAAAAATTACATAACATGAAGTTTTCTTTAGAGATTTCTTTCATAAACTACATATGAAATGATATTGAGAAAGCTGAGTTCTTTCATTACTTTGCAGCCAGACTCCATTCTAAAACATTTTAAAACCAGAACTTTTTGATTTTTTTTTCCTTACATGTACTCTAGTCTATCTTGAAAAACATGCTCTTGTTTTGTGTCTCAAAATTACGAATGTAATCAATAGGATGCAAACTTCTGTTGCAAATATGGGTCTGTAAAGTGCTAAGAATAGGCATAATCTTAATTTCTAATCATATGTTTAAACACAGAGAAGAGTGAGCATTTATTTAGTGGTACTGGATTTGGAGCATTCTGCAGATTTCACATCTCATCCCACAGACCACTTTATGAAATATATTAAGAAAATTGAAGAACATTTGTAAGAAGTTGACATTCCAGTGTGCTTTTTGTGGTGGTGCAGTCACCCAGGAAGAACAACTATAATTGTGGTTTTACCCTACCTTGTCAAGAAAGACATTTTATTTATCTATTTGGCCTTAAAAACATGCCTGCTTAAAGATCACTATTTGAATATCCACATGCACCTAAAATAGTGCATAATATAAGGTTACTTGTACCAAAAATTTCTACCTGTTAGAAAAATTGGAAAATTACTTCAATTTTTAACTGCACTTGACACCATCTACTATTCTATTAGCACACATTGCAGATGCCAAGTTTTCCTTAGGACAAATGAAAATTTTCCTATCATTATTATCGCTATTATTAATATTGGACATCTCTGAACTTTCCATATTTTTCACCTTACCTAGTGCCTTATTCTTTCCCTGCTCAGGAGATTTTTTTTTTCTTTCTGTTCTTTATGTAGCTTTCTTTCCACCTAAGCCTTACCCAAAACACCTTTTTTGCCTTTCTCTGTACTTAGTGCATGTTAATTATGTTTCCTCCGGTATAAAGGGTAAAAGAAGGTAATTGGATTAGTTGTTCAGGATAGTGAAGGATAAAGTGACTAATCTGTCTCTCTCTTTCCTGCTATGTTATTCTCTCTCCTACTACGAGGAGACATTATTGTGTGAGTAAAGGAATAGTCATGCGCTAAAGAGAAGAGAAATATCAGTACTTCATTATAAAACAAAACAAAACAAAGCAAACACCTATAACAAAAAACAAATATCTCTCTGTTTTATGGAAAGGGTGTGTGGTGTTAACAAGCCCATTTTGACTTTTTTTTTTTAAAAAAAAAAGGCCTGCCTGACTTGATGACCATGACTAGCATTTGTTCTGTAGCCAAATGTATGTCAAGCTAAGTGTACTATATCATTCTGGAAGATACAAGCCAATTGCTATAGGTTTCATAAAGGATTTTTATCTTGTGTGCGTTGGAATGGGCAATTTGCTGTGCAGAGCTTTATTTATTTATTTGTTTGTCTATTACCTTCTTTCTTCTTTGTTTTGCCTTTGGCACATCTCAGGATGTGGAGTTCTCAATTTGATAAGTGAAGATCTGACCTAGCATGGCAAATCCTGTGGTAACTAAAAGAATGTTAAATCAGTCGAGCTGCAGTAGTACTGAAAGTACTGAATACCCAGAGAAAACTCTTAGTCTTGAAATGGATTTTTTTTTTCCCCAAACTGCCAATAATGTTCAAATGTAACTAAAGCTTTGAAGCTGACAACAATGTGAAAAAAATCATTAAAAAATGCAAACAAAAAGAGTATGTTCTGGAAAAAATATTTCCAGATTATTTTTTATGATTATTATTATTTTTATCTTTCATTTTGGAACATTTTAGTAAAAACACTCAGGGAGTAAAAATGCCAATAGAAAGTGGAAAGGTAAGTGGAAAGCAATAAATCTTGGTAGCGGGGAGATCACAATATTAAGCTGAAAAAATACGCGTATGAACACTGAAATATTTACTGCTATTTGTAATTACAGTTATTTGGTTATCATTAGATCTCATATGCAATCAAAACTGCATAGGAGAGTGAAACACCACAGGGGAAAAAAATCATTGGAAATCTTCAGAAAAATTCCTCTGATAATGCATTTGGGTCAGGAAGAAATCCCAGGACAAAGCAGGAGAAAAAGCATTGCCAGAGAAGTGGTGTGAATACTGGTAAGAATAAAAATATAATCAGCTGAAGTAACTAGGATTGAGACATTGCTAATCCCTCCACTGACAATTTTGCTGCTATTGATATATATGGAACAAAAACCTCTGTATATTTTTCAGAATGTTTTTGGTGCTGGTAATAATGGGAAGATGTTGGGAGAGTGTTTTATGAAAATGGCAGCTTATGGATGGCAGCTTACTTCCTTAGGTACCAGAAGTACATAGATACTTTCTTAGAATCATGGTTATTTCATAAAGGAGAAGAGCCCATAGACTACACTGATCTGTTCTCAGTTGTACAGAGAAATGCACCTTAATTCAGAAATTTAACAGGCTTTTGCTTGGTTCCTCCTCAGTTTTCCTGGGTTAAAAATAGATAGTTTAAACAAAAACAAACAAACAAATATGAAATTCTAGGTAGTTTTATTATTATTATTATTTATAAATAATTTACACAGTTTTCATAGCTTTTCTTCAGAATTTATGGTCATTTGTGGAATGGTAAGCTTACCATAGCTTGGCATTTTATTAGATTTTGGAAGTCAAAAATCGTAGAAGAGAGATATAAACCCTAATCAACCCCTTCAAATGGAAAACTTTCAATAAATTGCTGATTTACTATCCATTTAATTAAACAGCTCCAAGAAGTCTACTGTGTGAATGGATAGCTTTTCAATACAAGTAAGATGGTTCTCTTTTGTAGAGTTATATTGCACTGGAATTGTACTGACTTCACCAGAGTTACTTCTGAGACATTTTTGACATGCACCAATGTAAAGAAGTTCATTTTAAGTTTTCAGATTTTTGCAAACGACACCAGATAAAGCACAAATGCACAGAAATCATAGAATCATTAGAGTTGGAAAAGACCTTCAAGATCATCTGGTCCAACCATCACCCTACCATCAAGATCATCCACTAAACCATGACTACCTCCAACGTTTCCTTAAAATCCCCCTGGACAGTGACTCCAACGCTTCCCTGCGCAACACGTTCCAATACCTAACCACTCTTTCCGAGAAGAAATGTCTCCTAATTTCCAACCTGAACCTCCCCTGGCGCGGCTTGAAGCCATTCCCTCTAGTTCTATCACTAGTTACCTGCAAGAACAGGCTGAGCTTCACCCCACCACAACCTCCTTTCAGGTAGTTGTAGAGAGCAATAACGTCTTCCCTGAGCCTCCTCTTCTCCAGACTCAACAACCCCTGTTCCTTCAGCCGCTCCTCGCAGGACTTGTGTTCCAGGCCTTTCACCAGCTTCGTAGTCCTTCTCTGGACACACTCCAGGGCCTCAGTGTCTGTCTTGTATTGGGGGCCCAAAACTGAACACAGTATTCGAGGTGCGGCCTCACCAGAGCAGAATACAGGGGAACGATCACCTCCCTGGTCCTGCTGGCTACACTATTCCTGATACAAGCCAGGATGCCGTTGGCCTTCTTGGCCACCTGGGCACACTGCTGGCTCATGTTCAGGTGAGCATCGATCAGCACTCCCAGATTCTTTTCCTCTTTGCAGTTTTCCAGCCACTCTGCCCCAAGCCTGTAGTGCTGCATGGGGTTGTTGTGGCCAAAGAGCAGGACCCAGCACTTAGCCATGTTGAACCTCATCTCATCGACCCATCTGCTATTCGACCAATTGCCAGCTGGATTTCGCTCTGTTCACCACCATTCTCTAGACCCAGCCACCCAGTGCTGGGTCCTGCTCTTTGGCCACAACAACCCCATGCAGCACTACAGGCTTGGGGCAGAGTGGCTGGAAAACTGCAAAGAGGAAAAGAATCTGGGAGTGCTGATCGATGCTCACCTGAACATGAGCCAGCAGTGTGCCCAGGTGGCCAAGAAGGCCAACGGCATCCTGGCTTGTATCAGGAATAGTGTAGCCAGCAGGACCAGGGAGGTGATCGTTCCCCTGTATTCTGCTCTGGTGAGGCCGCACCTCGAATACTGTGTTCAGTTTTGGGCCCCCAATACAAGACAGACACTGAGGCCCTGGAGTGTGTCCAGAGAAGGACTACGAAGCTGGTGAAAGGCCTGGAACACAAGTCCTGCGAGGAGCGGCTGAAGGAACAGGGGTTGTTGAGTCTGGAGAAGAGGAGGCTCAGGGAAGACGTTATTGCTCTCTACAACTACCTGAAAGGAGGTTGTGGTGGGGTGAAGCTCAGCCTGTTCTTGCAGGTAACTAGTGATAGAACTAGAGGGAATGGCTTCAAGCCGCGCCAGGGGAGGTTCAGGTTGGAAATTAGGAGACATTTCTTCTCGGAAAGAGTGGTTAGGTATTGGAACGTGTTGCGCAGGGAAGCGTTGGAGTCACTGTCCAGGGGGATTTTAAGGAAACGTTGGAGGTAGTCATGGTTTAGTGGATGATCTTGATGGTAGGGTGATGGTTGGACCAGATGATCTTGAAGGTCTTTTCCAACTCTAATGATTCTATGATTTCTGTGCATTTGTGCTTTATCTGGTGTCGTTTGCAAAAATCTGAAAACTTAAAATGAACTTCTTTACATTGGTGCATGTCAAAAATGTCTCAGAAGTAACTCTGGTGAAGTCAGTACAATTCCAGTGCAATATAACTCTACAAAAGAGAACCATCTTACTTGTATTGAAAAGCTATCCATTCACACAGTAGACTTCTTGGAGCTGTTTAATTAAATGGATAGTAAATCAGCAATTTATTGAAAGTTTTCCATTTGAAGGGGTTGATTAGGGTTTATATCTCTCTTCTACGATTTTTGACTTCCAAAATCTAATAAAATGCCAAGCTATGGTAAGCTTACCATTCCACAAATGACCATAAATTCTGAAGAAAAGCTATGAAAACTGTGTAAATTATTTATAAATAATAATAATAATAAAACTACCTAGAATTTCATATTTGTTTGTTTGTTTTTGTTTAAACTATCTATTTTTAACCCAGGAAAACTGAGGAGGAACCAAGCAAAAGCCTGTTAAATTTCTGAATTAAGGTGCATTTCTCTGTACAACTGAGAACAGATCAGTGTAGTCTATGGGCTCTTCTCCTTTATGAAATAACCATGATTCTAAGAAAGTATCTATGTACTTCTGGTACCTAAGGAAGTAAGCTGCCATCCATAAGCTGCCATTTTCATAAAACACTCTCCCAACATCTTCCCATTATTACCAGCACCAAAAACATTCTGAAAAATATACAGAGGTTTTTGTTCCATATATATCAATAGCAGCAAAATTGTCAGTGGAGGGATTAGCAATGTCTCAATCCTAGTTACTTCAGCTGATTATATTTTTATTCTTACCAGTATTCACACCACTTCTCTGGCAATGCTTTTTCTCCTGCTTTGTCCTGGGATTTCTTCCTGACCCAAATGCATTATCAGAGGAATTTTTCTGAAGATTTCCAATGATTTTTTTCCCCTGTGGTGTTTCACTCTCCTATGCAGTTTTGATTGCATATGAGATCTAATGATAACCAAATAACTGTAATTACAAATAGCAGTAAATATTTCAGTGTTCATACGCGTATTTTTTCAGCTTAATATTGTGATCTCCCCGCTACCAAGATTTATTGCTTTCCACTTACCTTTCCACTTTCTATTGGCATTTTTACTCCCTGAGTGTTTTTACTAAAATGTTCCAAAATGAAAGATAAAAATAATAATAATCATAAAAAATAATCTGGAAATATTTTTTCCAGAACATACTCTTTTTGTTTGCATTTTTTAATGATTTTTTTCACATTGTTGTCAGCTTCAAAGCTTTAGTTACATTTGAACATTATTGGCAGTTTGGGGAAAAAAAAAATCCATTTCAAGACTAAGAGTTTTCTCTGGGTATTCAGTACTTTCAGTACTACTGCAGCTCGACTGATTTAACATTCTTTTAGTTACCACAGGATTTGCCATGCTAGGTCAGATCTTCACTTATCAAATTGAGAACTCCACATCCTGAGATGTGCCAAAGGCAAAACAAAGAAGAAAGAAGGTAATAGACAAACAAATAAATAAATAAAGCTCTGCACAGCAAATTGCCCATTCCAACGCACACAAGATAAAAATCCTTTATGAAACCTATAGCAATTGGCTTGTATCTTCCAGAATGATATAGTACACTTAGCTTGACATACATTTGGCTACAGAACAAATGCTAGTCATGGTCATCAAGTCAGGCAGGCCTTTTTTTTTTAAAAAAAAAAAGTCAAAATGGGCTTGTTAACACCACACACCCTTTCCATAAAACAGAGAGATATTTGTTTTTTGTTATAGGTGTTTGCTTTGTTTTGTTTTGTTTTATAATGAAGTACTGATATTTCTCTTCTCTTTAGCGCATGACTATTCCTTTACTCACACAATAATGTCTCCTCGTAGTAGGAGAGAGAATAACATAGCAGGAAAGAGAGAGACAGATTAGTCACTTTATCCTTCACTATCCTGAACAACTAATCCAATTACCTTCTTTTACCCTTTATACCGGAGGAAACATAATTAACATGCACTAAGTACAGAGAAAGGCAAAAAAGGTGTTTTGGGTAAGGCTTAGGTGGAAAGAAAGCTACATAAAGAACAGAAAGAAAAAAAAAATCTCCTGAGCAGGGAAAGAATAAGGCACTAGGTAAGGTGAAAAATATGGAAAGTTCAGAGATGTCCAATATTAATAATAGCGATAATAATGATAGGAAAATTTTCATTTGTCCTAAGGAAAACTTGGCATCTGCAATGTGTGCTAATAGAATAGTAGATGGTGTCAAGTGCAGTTAAAAATTGAAGTAATTTTCCAATTTTTCTAACAGGTAGAAATTTTTGGTACAAGTAACCTTATATTATGCACTATTTTAGGTGCATGTGGATATTCAAATAGTGATCTTTAAGCAGGCATGTTTTTAAGGCCAAATAGATAAATAAAATGTCTTTCTTGACAAGGTAGGGTAAAACCACAATTATAGTTGTTCTTCCTGGGTGACTGCACCACCACAAAAAGCACACTGGAATGTCAACTTCTTACAAATGTTCTTCAATTTTCTTAATATATTTCATAAAGTGGTCTGTGGGATGAGATGTGAAATCTGCAGAATGCTCCAAATCCAGTACCACTAAATAAATGCTCACTCTTCTCTGTGTTTAAACATATGATTAGAAATTAAGATTATGCCTATTCTTAGCACTTTACAGACCCATATTTGCAACAGAAGTTTGCATCCTATTGATTACATTCGTAATTTTGAGACACAAAACAAGAGCATGTTTTTCAAGATAGACTAGAGTACATGTAAGGAAAAAAAAATCAAAAAGTTCTGGTTTTAAAATGTTTTAGAATGGAGTCTGGCTGCAAAGTAATGAAAGAACTCAGCTTTCTCAATATCATTTCATATGTAGTTTATGAAAGAAATCTCTAAAGAAAACTTCATGTTATGTAATTTTTCATTATAGACGTATGACAGCTGACCTGTGATATGTATATATAATATATATCTTATAAATTGTGTCTGTAACAGTAAAAGTTAAACAAAGATGCTTATTTGTTTAAATAATAGTAACGATAACAACAACATCTAAAACGACAACTACTTTGGTGATACTCAAGGCATCAACAGAAAACATGTAAACTTAAGGAGCCTTGGTGTTAAGCTTGTTTAAGAAAAAAAAAAAACAAAACAAATAAAAGTGTCTAAGGACACTCTTTCACAGACATTGCATCTCAGTGTTGTAATTAAAGCATCCTGCTTCCAGTTGCAGTGAAAAGCTGGAAAAAAATGTGGCAAAACTGTGGCAGCTTATCTGTTTTTACCCTCAGGTGTTTGTTGCCAACCTCACTTCAGGAGTAGACCCATGTTAAACTGCCACATTTTATGAGCCAAGAGAATAGACTGTGTGATAATTCCTCATTTTCTCTAATGCAAAACCAGTTGGCATAGTTTGGCGTAGTTTAAGTGACTGCTGACAGCTTTGCTTTTATCTTCATATGAAAAATATGTTGGGAGAACAGTGAGAAAAATACGAGCATAGGGAAAGCACTACCTCTATCCTGAGACATGCGGGTCTTTCTTGTTCTTCCCTTGGGACTAAAGAACCACACTTCTGGCTTTAAAAAACAATAAGTAAAACACTACTCTTTTCAGTCTTCAAGTTACTCCGGTAATGTCAATCAAATGCTATTATCTTTATACTTACAACAATTCAAATGAGAATTCAGAAAATAGTCTGAAAATATTCTTGAAGAATCATGAGAAGAAAGTCCCCAGAAATTAGACAAATCTTAGGATATATATATATATATATATATATATTAAGAAAACAGAGGTACATATTTTGCTATGAAATTGGACAGAATTTTTATTTAGCCACCAAAGAAACAGTAGCCTGCAATGGCATCTGAAAATTCAGATTTCTCCAAAGGCTGAGGGAGCTTAGATTTTAAACTTTAAATGAAGTTCCCCTTCAGCATCCAAGTTTTGTCCCATTTTATCTTTTGTTGCAATTTCTTCAATGGAAAAAACACAGAAGGTGAAGCTGGGATAACCTAGTTCGTTGCTGTCTCGTGTCAGCAAGGGATTGGCACAGCTGTGCAATCTCTCTATAGCTAGTATCTCACTATGGGTCATTTGTTTGCATTCAAGGCTCTATATTTATTGCCAGATACACCCGCATTCAAGGCTTTCCTTTCACTGCCAGGAAAAAGATAGCTGTATTGAAACCAGAACACTTCCATTTAGCAGAGTATGATATTCCGTTGAGAAGAAATGGGGTCATGTACTTGAAGCATGATTTATTCAGATGGTTAGCTGCACTCCAAATGGAGCTCGTTTTCTGCCCTGTTCAGCAGAAAATACATACAAGATTCTACAGAGGGAAAGCCACAGAAGGTCACCAATACATTTTCCACAGAGGGCTGAGTTATTTAGCAGGAAACACTTTGTGGCCACAAAAACATTTTTGTGAAGTGCATAATTCCCTTTCGTAACGTGTTTCTGAAGGACACAGGTGTGTGGGTCTGTCTTTTTTTTTCCCCTTTCTTTTTCCCAGACCTTCAAATCTCATTTACCAGAAACTGAAAGTCATTTTAGTGGAAAATATTTCTGAATTTTCCAGAGTTAATCCACCTTTCATCTACAGTAATGATGAAATACGCTTTAGCAAAAGCTGAAACACTGCAGCACTCTAGGGTAGAAATCTGACTGCCTAACATCCAGACTTTTCTGACATGTGAGCACTTATTCCCATTCCCTCTGTTGGCATTATGCCCATTCACAATATGACATACTAATTTTATCTGAGTGGAGGGGAAGGATTTCAGCAGTGTGTGGAATTTGACATCTTTTATTCAGGATGATATTCTCAAGGGCAGTTTATGCCAGCCAAGCCAGATAGTGCACAACAAAAAATTCTGTGGTGTCAGAAGAAATGCTTTCTTTTTTGTGGAAAAAGAGAAATGTGGTTTTCACCTAAAGGCTTCACCATTTAAGAGAAAGCCTCCTATTAATGGAAAAAGAAAGCAAAATGATTTCTTAATACTTTAGGACATCTAGAGGTTTTCTATTTGGTGTTTTTTTCATTTGCATATTATTTTGTATGATGTCAGCTGTAGCAATGTATAATGTCATATGCATTTTCATACTTTATGTTAGTAATTTCCTAATTTTATATTGCTGAGAACATCTGTTATTTAGCATCAGCTGAAATTTGTCATTTTCATTACAACAGACTGGAGCTACTGTAATTTGGAAGAAATCTTTGAAAACTTGATGTAGAAGAAAAGATATTTCAATAAAAAAATTGGTGGCACTCCTCCTCACTCTTAAAAAAAATAATAAAATAAATAAATAAAGTCACCTGTAAACTAAATTCTACATCTCTAAATGTGAATTATCTGAAACCGACATTTCAAAGAAGATATTATGCAAGAAATTTTAGACATATTTGCTCTTTTCAAAAATGGGAAAGAAAAACAAAATTTGAAATGTGAGCACTGAGAAGTAAATTTCTGGATTTTGATTTAGATACAGAAAGGATATGCAATCAATTATTGTTATTTTTAGTCTTGTGTTGGAATTAGGCTGGTTTGTTTTTGTTTGGTTTGCTTTGTTTTTTTCTAAATAATCTCATTGCTCCACATTCTGAAATAGGAAGACAGGAGACATTTAAAGCAACATCTTGACGGTTTAGCTAAGTATTATTTCTTTAACAGGTAACCTCAAAAAAATAAATTACAAAACCTGATAAGCCACTGTAGTTCCACAGATAGAGGATAGCTGCTGGATTCACGGCTGCAGGTGTACTATTTAGATTCAACAAATTCAGTTCAATTCTTTGTTCACGAGTTTCATGGATAAAAAGTGAGTTCTCCTAGTGCAGTAAAAAAACACATATTCCCTGTTCTCCAGTTGCCACAGAAACGGGTTTTCTAAAGTAGTATGAGGACAGATCATTGTAGTTAGGCCCAGGCTAACCAGCTAGCTTACCACTAGTCAGTTGCCATGGGACCATTCTTACAATTAAAATATTTTTCTCGATACTGATAGAAATAAGAAAATGAGCTGCTGGGGAGGACTATTTCGGAGGGCAGCCACCAAAGACTGGCAATGATGTCCCCAGGAGTACACCCACCTGTCACCAGGGCGCAATCCCCCTCTGCACATAACCAGAGCCCTTCTGCAGGCAGGCTGGTGGCCCCCGTAGGAGAAGAGCATGGCTCTGGGAGGGAAAGTCTCTCAGTGAGTATCGATAGCACTCAAGGGAGCAGGCATCAGAGCCAGTATCTCACTGCTGAGCAGCTGCTACAAGTCAGCTTCTACTCTGTGTTTCTGTGTAGGATACAAGTTGTGGTTCATATACAAGTTGGGAAAACAGCCTAGATTTTGCTAGTGAAACAGATCTCACTCTAGGGAAATAGTAACACAACCTGATGAGGGAAAAGACCAAAGCAGTAAGAGTATCTGGAAGAGTGCAAGCATCTAAGCTCAGTCTGACCCCAAGGAGCTTCCCCAGCTGAAGCTGCATTCAGCATAATCCAGTGTCAACAGTGTCAAGGAGACTTCATGAAAGTTGTAATTAAAAATATCCAGTCTACAAACTATAATGCAAAAGTATAAAAGAAAAAAAAAAAAAAAAAGTAGTCACCGCTATCCCACTATCTAAATAAAAAGCAGCAGTACACATGGTTATGGTGGACATCCAACGAGAATGAGTATTCTGACAGTGCGATTTTAACAAGGGTAGGAAAATTTGTCCTAGTTCAACTTTCAGTATTGCCAGATACAAGACAAACTGGCATCTATCTCTGCACAGGCTGGTAATCAGAACAGATACCCATAATTCCTACAAAACTGAATTCTAGCTGGATACACCTTCATGACTGTAAATACCTGTGCTAGAAACACTAAAGTTTACTTACGTATGCAACAGTCACTGTTCGCCATGCATTCAGAGTACGTTCACTGCTGCAAAGGCTGCTTATTTGCAATTGCTCTATTAGATCAGCAAACGATTTTAACTGGTCTGCAAAGCGAAGTACAGCATAATCTCAACATTACTGACAAGTAGTAATAACACAGCAGAGAAATATGACCAGATGCTTTTAAAAAATTGTTCTAGAGGCCATCTGTGGGAAGAAATCTAGGCTCTAAATAAAATGGGAAAGTGAAAGGAAACACTGTGGCTTTGAGCTGATGGCAATGGGTGGATGTGTAGGAGTTCCACCCACAACAGGGCAGTGCAAGCAAGGTAATACCACGGAACGCATTAAATGGGAAAGAAGAGAGAGCAATCACCTCTCTCTGCCAAACACAAAAAGGATTCAGATCAAGGATGTGGTCACAAAGAGGACAAGATGGAGTTAGCAACAGAGACCTTTACCTGCTGCTCACAAAACAGAAACAAAAGCAAAACAACAACCAAAAAGAAATAATAATAATAATCAGGATCTCCAGAAAAGGCATTACACACAAAGAAGTCTTGCAGAGAGCTTTCCAAGGATGGTGTATCATGGACCCTGGCTGGGGTAGATGAGCAGCCCACTCAGGGTGAGAGTCTGATAAAATGCAACCCAGCGACCCAAAGCAGAAGAGCCATTATTCACTGCAAACCACTGGTAATACACACCCATTTTATCAGAGGGAAAATGACTCATTGTTTCTGTTATTAAGAAAGGTCCTGATCTTTTGAGCTAGATAAACCAGTGCTGACAGGGCTGCTGGGAGCCAGCAGTGGTGTTGGAGCCTCACTACAGTCCCTGAGGGCTCTCTGATGCAACCCTTTATTGGGAAAAGCACTAAGCAGCAAGCAACAAACATCAGACCATAAAGACAAGGCTTTACTGCTGAACAAACTTTATGCAAGGCTGAGGAGAGCAGAATTCCTTATATTTAATACACACTGGCTCTTGTGGGACTTCAGTGAGACCCTGAAAGCAGTTAAGCAAATAGTCAAACCCAGGGTCATGAAAGGGTCTCAGCAATTTATGGGTATAGCTGAGCATCTTTCTGGACTCTGTGTATTCCTATTGAAACCCTTGGAAGAATTCATCTTCCACAATACAGAAATGGCTTCAGCAGAGCACTTGAAAAGTGAAGCAAATAAATTTGATGCTGTCCCAACACCCTTACAAGCTGGAAAAGCAGTTAAATGTGGTGTTAGAAGCACAGTTCTGGTAAATACAAGAAGCAGGACACAGCCAGTGGCTAATCCTTGAATAAAAAGTGCACAGGCAACCATCAGTAAACACTGTAAAAGCCACCAAACAATATGTCCAGCACATACAGCAATAGGGTGAAAATTCACTGATAGTACCAGATGCATGGGTCTCATATATTCTCCATTGTGCAAAATGAGACGGAGTTTCACAGCTAGTTTACAAAAGCTTCCCATCCCTATGGAAGCCAACAAATTTGGCAATAAAGAAAGCCAACAAGTTATGAAAAAGGCAGGGTGCCAAGACAGGGAAAAATCCACAATTGGATGCATGACAATTAAAAAAAAAAAAAAAAAAAAAAGTCCATAAAAGTTATTTCCTAGTAACAACAGATGAAGAACTGTACCAAAGGCAAGATTTTACATAAAGGGGAACAAGAAATTCTCCTGGTACATTAAGAGCAGACATCTCAAGACATCTGTGCTTCCCACCAGGATACTGAATCCTGCTTACAAGAAGCAGAGGAGCATATCTACTAACCAAATCTGAAAAACCAGCTGAGAGTATGTAACTGTAGAGCATGTATAATGCACGGGTATTAGAAAGACTACAATAACTGGGGACAAAGCATGTCAATCCAAGAAAATTTCAGGAAGAGTAAGTACAGGTATTCCCACTTTTCCATCTTTCAAGCAGAGATAATTCTACCTTTCTTCTGTCTAATCTGTTTCTATTTTATGCTATTTGGAGCACTGAATCTACTTATTATTCATACAGAGAATCTATCACGAAAGATGGTATTACCACAACACAAATATAGAAGACAACAATAAGAAAAAGAGATAAATTGAAAATTAATATTTGTTAATATCATAGATAGTATCTCCACAAATTGACAACAACAGCAATAACAACAACAACAACAATAATAATAATAAAAGAATAAATTATAATTAACTAAAATAGGTATTAATTCTGTCCAAGAATCAAAAATGACTTATTTCCAATGACCTGGAAGACAATGAGTAGCAAATGTTATGAAAATGAAGTTGTTAATGGGGAAAAGAAAGATTTCACATGTTTGATAATCTAAATGGCCTACACTTTCAGGAAAAAAAAATAAAAATTAAAAAAAAAACAAACAGGAAATACTCTGTTCTGTTCTGATGAGTTGATGTTCTGATGAGTTCTGTTTTGATGAGTTTTTTTTTTTTTTGATGAGTTTTTGATGAGTTCTGTTTTGATGAGGTGATGATTAGTTGCCAGAACCAGTGAGGAGAAAGGTTGTCTCTTGACTACATTTAAAAATATATTCTGACATTCAGATAACAGCACTGTACTGACGAACGGCAGCTGTATTTCCTTTGTTACAGGATGCTAAGAAACTTACTTTGACATCAAGTTGGGATGTGAGATTTCAACGTTTGTTATCAGCTACTGAAATCTGCCAGGAGCACAGTTTTATAGACTTCAGGTCAGAGGTAAAGGACTGAAAACTGGAATTTAAAAAGTCATGTTTCCATTTGTTTAACCTTTTTTTCTGTTTTTTTTTTTTTTTTTTTTTTTTCATCTGGTAGAGTAAAGGTGCTTTTTATAAAATGAGTTTTATCCAGAATAACTTACCTTCAAGTACACATAGCAATGACATAATATATTTTCCTATTGTTATCTGCCAGGTTCTTGAGCTGTGAAGGATTTTTTTAATAATATACTGTTACATGTATGTTACTAGTAACTACAACATGGTAATTCTTTTCCAGCAATATAACAGCCTACAATTCCTACGCACAGTTGCCTCCACAGAAGTAAATGGACTGTGATCCACAAGGAATATCTAGGTAACAGCTCAGATACCCATAGTATAGGTAGCTCAGATACCCGGAGCAGCGCAGCCAGGTTAGTGCAGTGCTGTGGATGGGCTACTATATGGCAAACTCACTCACATACTTCTTAACGGTGTTGTGCAATGTGTGGAGGCTTGCACCCAGTAAAAGTCTGAAACTTCCAATCCGTTGTTACAAACCGTTAAAGAGGATGCCCAAAAGAAAGATATGGAAACATCCTCTGTTGAAAATCACTGTAGGGACTGAGAGAGAAATTAATAGAAAAGGGTTTAAATAAAATGAATATTTGCAAAAAACATTTTCCATGGGCAATAAGCTACAGCCCACTGTAAGCAGATGCAAATCGTGCTTCTTGTTATCAAAGAGAAAGGTGGTCTCTTTTAAGAGATTTGAGATGCTGCATTTGGAAATGAAAAGAGAGAGAGAGAGATTCTTTCAAAAGAGAAAAATGGACATAACAGAAGTAGCAAACCTATTATGGAAAGTTACAGTGACAACTGATAGTAAAAGGAGAACTTGTTAGTAAAAACAGATTGTTCATCAATCAAGAGTCATATTAGCATAAGACCACCCTAGGAAAAAGCAAGCGGGAAAGTAGATTGAACTGTAAATTCATACAATATAGGCAAAACTGTCCTATCATCTGGCTCACAGGAGGAAGGAGAGATGAAGTACAACAGGCAACAGTGTATGTAAATGGAGAATTTAATCCTGGATGCATAAAGCTATCTCATCACATTCATCATGACAACACTGAGGAGATAACTGATCAACTCTGCCCTGAGTGAAATGGGTTAGCTGAAAATCCAGTGCATATAAATTTCTACACACACTGAGAGAACAGGTGAAGAGAATAACTGGTATAAAAGCTTGGAATGAGTGATAAGGACATACTCTGACACACTGTAACATCATTTATTATTTTGCACAGACAAAAGTAAATGTTATCAAAAACATCCCAAATTTCATTGTCTTGTAAGTAGTTTTTCTTGAGGTTTGACCAAGGCGATTTAAAATATTAATGGTCAAAATTACACATGCACATGTGCACAGACACTCTGCAAGTATTGTACTGCTGTCACTACCTTTAGCTTGAACCTTATTCAGGTCAGCCTAGACCCTGTGGGACTGTGCTGTTGTTTACTGTCTGGTAGCTCAGACATGATTTTCTCTAGAGATGGCTGCCCAGAAACAGCCTTTCAACAGAATGGAAACTCTCTACCAAGAAACCCCCAAAGGAACAGCTTGAAGATCTCTGCACTAGCTTCTGGGAGGGTAAAAACGTTTAATAATAGAACACCAGACCTCTCCTAATTGAAAGTGTGAATTTGTTTGGTTTCAGTTTATTTGCTCATTTGTTTGCTTAGAATGCCAAACTAGCATTCTTACAAAAGCAGTGAACCCGGAAATTTCAGTTCAGAGTTGTGCAGCTTGATAGAGGGAATTGCAGAGGGAAAGCTTTTCTTCTGCTCCTTTGCAGCCTCAGTGTAATTGCTGTAACGGGGGGGGGGAAGAACAAAGGCTCACCAGAAATATCTATACACATCCACAGTGTGCAGCTGCTTGCCCTTGATATCTTGTAAATGGCGTTGCAATGAAAAATAAAGCTCTAGCATCGTAGGAGATAAGATTGCAATGTAAAATAAGGAAGGTATTGTCGTTTGGTCACTGAAGGAGCATTCAGTTGTGGTAAGTGATGTCATGTAATTGGCAAAGATCAGAGAAAAGAAAATTTGAGAGCATTTTACATCAGGAAGAACCTGGTGCCGCAACTTTGTATACACACTAGTGCTTATCTCGCCAAGTCAAAAAAGCTGTCCTGAAATATTAAAGGGACTCCTAAACTGCAGTTAGAGGCCATCTAGGGGAGTCTTTTCTAAACCTATTTGTTGCTGCTACTCATGATCAATAGAATTTATAATAATTTAAGCTTTTATTCAAGATTTGAAAGCTTTCAAAAATCTTTATTTGCTAAGCACATTTAGAGTGGGAGCACACAATGTCATTTTACTTACTAGCTGTGAAACAATCTTACCAAAAGTCTGTGCTTGCAGGGATCTTTTTCTCAGGGTCACCATTCACAACAGTGGTAATGAATATCTGATCCCATAATATTGAAAACATACCTTTTGTCTCCACTAGCATCTGGGCTAGATTTTTGTTTTAACTGTGCAAAGAAACCTGCTATTTTTGCTGGTTCTTTCTCCTCCACGTGACTGTGGACTTTTCTTCCTAGTTTCTCTCCCTCCTAATATGCAAAGTGGTCACAACTACAAGGGAAAATCAGGATGTGTTAAGCACTAAATCACACCTTAAAATCATTTACTCCTATGCAAATAAGAGCATTCATGAGAATCTGTACAGGATTTTCTAACCAGTAGCAATTTAGCACTCCTCACATAAGCATGCAGGAAAAGGATTCATATTAGAGACTTTGAACTCAAATGTAGGGCACTTACAACAAATGCCAGAGAGAGCAAGTAGTTCATGAAAATGCTTATGCGTTAGTAACCTAAACGCATTCAGACTGTAGAACAGGAGCAAACAACTTAATACAGCTAAAGTAGCTAAGTTCAAGTACATGCTTTCAGGAAAAGGAAGGAAGGAAGGAAGGAAGGAAGGAAGGAGTGAAGGAAGGAAGGAAGGAAGATAAGGTTTCTGCAGATTGAACAGCTCTCAAGTGCCAGTCTAAAAAGGATCATTTATTGACTGAAAATATACAGTACATACATAGGACCTCACATACAGTTTTGACTGTGAAATCTAAAGGTAATCTAAAGGCATTCTCACCATTAAGACAAACCATTGTATGTCAACTTCAAAGAGCACAAAGAACTTGCTAGGGGGTATGCAAAGAAGCAAGGGCACCTTACAGAAGGGTAAGAAGCTCTTTAAGGAGTCACTGTCAGGTTTTTGGCCTTCTGGTCCCAGCACCACCCTGCAACCACAACACCACAGCGCAGGAACAGCAACCTGATCAGTTAAATGCAGGTGTGGAGTGAGAGGAACTGCATGGAGGCTGTGCCAGACAGGCAGCCATGGCCCAGGGGGAGGGCCCCTGCCTGGCCATTGGGAATGTGTGGTTGCCAGGCCATGGAGAAATGCTGAGTGTCCTGGCGGTACGGACAGATGATGCTTTCCTCACCAAGCTAGGCCCAGTATCAAATCCAGAGGAGGGCAAGCCTGAAAATAAAAATTAACGAACAAACATACAGAAAAGCAGTCACTAGTGGGCTTTATGTAACAGCTCTTTTCAGAGCCAAGTTTAGACCTGTGAATTCCTCCCTGATCTCTTTCTAATCAAATAGCCACTGGTAACAGTGGAAGGTGTGCTGTAAATATTTGAGCGGCAGCTGATGAGTTGGCCAACTGGCTGAACACACAAGTGTCAGAATTAAATGCCTGAAATATGGACTGGAGCTATAATGGCCCTGTGTCTGTGGTTGATCAAGGACAGAAAGTATTAATCTGCAACAAGAAGGAGACAGATGAACAGCAAAATGGAAGGAGCATTGGGAGCAGAAACAGAACAGGGAGAAGAAGCAAACTACATGTCAAGGGAGGAAAGGGGGTACAAGGAAATGCAGTGCAAGTGAAGAACAAGGCGGCCAGGTCAGACACCCAAGGAGGTGGTGAGGCTGGCCTCTAAGTCCTCTAGTAAAGCTGCTGTTTCATGTGGACAGAGACAGCAAGGCTGACAGAAATGCAAAGTGAGCAAATAACATAGGAAAATAGTTACATTCATAACAGAGACAACTTTAAGAGTTCCATGCAGAGGTGGGAGAGGGGAATATTCTGTTTTGGCAGGTTCTCCTGGTTTGAGACACATTGTCATCTTTGTATAATGGTGGATTCCATGGGAACCTGAGGAAACTGGTAACCTAGAAAATCTCCTCAGACCTCCCTCTGCACAGCAGCTCCTGAAAAGTAGCCATTAGAACTGTAACCTATTTAACTTAAGTAGGTTAACTTACTTAAATAGTGTGTCACAGAATAAATGCTTGAATTCTTATTTCACCTTCAAGATGACCTTGGCATATCAGCATAAATATGTGCAGATGACAGCAGACTCCAGGCTGCAGGATGAACCATTTGCTGCAGTGAGCTGCTTATGAACAAGCCTAGCAAAAGCAGATGACCTGCTCTTACAACATTATTCCTAGTCATTCATATCTTTCAATCATGTCTGTGTACACTCTTCATTTGCCTTCATTGCCATCAGTGATCATCAGGAAACACTTATCTGCTTTACCTCAGATCTACAGATCATCTCTGCTATTACATCATTCCCTTGAGGTCTCTCTGAAAACAAAGCGTGTTTGTTTTGCAGCACTGAAGCTCTGTCCTTGAAGGTGAAACACAAGATTAATCCGCTTTAAAAGAACAATGAGAAAGAGGTCAGAAATAGTAAAGGATTTCTACATCTCTTAAGTCTTAAGAAAGCTTTTCATGCCCCCTGTAGAATTTTATACTAAATGCATTTTGGTAAAGAACCAATGTAGTTGCTATACCAGATGCCTATTCTTAAAAGTGGCAGAAAGTGATATGTCTGAACTTCTACAGTGAGCCAAAAACAAGCCAGCAAAATTCAAGAAAAATGCTGTGCTATGTGCTGTAGTGATAGACATTTCACTTCCCATCTCGTAACCAGAAAAACTAGACTGCAATTAGGCAAGACTCCTTACTCAACCTTCTTCAAAAGAAATCATAGATAAAATCCTGAACTTGAAAGTGTGAAGACCTTGATGGGAGTTCTGCAGAGGTACTGTCAGAGGCAAGAGAAGAGGAAAATAAAACTAGATTGAAAACCACCTGTCATACATGTATGATTCAAAATACATACAGCATTCCTTAGATACCGCAAAAGTTTCTCCAACTTCATAACCCTTGCAGCTGGTCTACATAATACAGGGCTGCACTGTCCCTGTATGCTTTGCTGCAAGAAACTTGAGTGCAGATTTCATACTCTGGTCTGGCAACCAAGGTAGAGAACAATGGGAAATTCAAAAAATCTATAATTACAGACCAGATGCACAAGGCAATGGGTCTCTTCTGCAGTCTGTTGAACTCATCCCTGTTTTCTGTGCCCATTTCTAAAGTAACCCTCCTTCCCTGCAAATTCTGGCATTTAATGAGTCAAAACTAGTTTAGCTGAAGTGTCTCACCTAAAATTTGAAATTATAACCATTAGAGAATCACAGAATCACAGAATCGTCTAGGTTGGAAGAGACCTCCAAGATCATCTAGTCCAACCTCTGTCCTAACATGAACAAGACCTCCACTAAACCATATCACTAAGGACTACATCTAAACATCTTTTAAAGACCTCCAGGGATGGCGACTCAACCACTTCCCCGGGCAGTCCATTCCAATGCCTAACAACCCTTTCAGTAAATAAGTTCTTCCTAATATCCAACCTAAACCTCCCCTGGCGCAACTTTAGCCCATTTTCCCCCTCGTCCTGTCACCAGGCAGAATAGACCAACCCCCACGTCTCTACAGCCTCCTTTAAGGTACCTATAGAGAGCGATGAGGTCTCCCCTGAGTCTCCTCTTCTCCGGGCTAAACAACCCCAGCTCCCTCAGCCGCTCCTTGTAAGACTTGTTCTCCAGACCCCACACCAGCTTCATTGCCCTTCTCTGGACTCTCTCGAGCACCTCCGTGTCCTTCTTGTAGCGAGGGGCCCAAAACTGAACACAGTACTCAAGGTGCGGCCTCACCAGAGCCGAGTACAGGGGGACAATCACTTCCCTAGACCTGCTGGCCACACTGTTTCTTATACAAGCCAGGATGCTGTTGGCCTTCTTGGCCACCTGAACACACTGCTGGCTCATATTCAGCCGACTATCAACCAGTATTCCCAGGTCCTTCTCGGCCAGGCAGCTTTCCAACCACTCCTCTCCCAGCCTGTAGCTCTGCTTGGGGTTGTTGCACCCCAGCTGCAGGACCCGGCACTTGGCCTTGTTGAACCTCATACAGTTGACCTCAGCCCATCGGTCCAGCCTATCCAGATCCTCCTGCAGAGCCTTCCTTCCCTTGAGCAGATCGACACACGCACCTAACTTGGTGTCATCTGCAAACTTACTGAGGGTGCACTCGATCCCCTCGTCCAGGTCATCAATAACGATATTAAAGAGGACTGGCCCCAGCACTGAGCCCTGGGGGACTCCACTAGTAACCGGCCTCCAACTGGATTTGACTCCATTCACCACAACTCTCTGGGCCTGGCCATCCAGCCAGTTTTTAACCCAACGAAGCGTACACCAGTCCAAGCCACAAGCAGCCAGTTTCTTGAGGAGAATGTTGTGGGAAACAGTGTCAAAAGCCTTACTGAAGTCAAGGTAGATCACATCCACAGCCTTCCCCTCATCCACCAAGCGCGTCACTTTGTCATAGAAGGAGATCAGGTTCGTCAAGCAGGACCTGCCTTTCATAAACCCATGCTGACTGGGCCTGATCGCCTGGTTGCCCTGCAAGTGCCGCGTGATGACACTCAAGATAATCTGCTCCATAAGCTTCCCTGGCACTGAGGTCAAACTAACAGGCCTATAGTTCCCTGGGTCTACCCTCCGGCCCTTCTTGTAGATGGGCATCACATTTGAAAGCCGCCAGTCGACTGGGACCTCTCCTGATAGCCAGGACTGCCAATAAATGATGGAAAGCGACTTGGCCAGCTCCTCCGTCAGTTCGCATTAGTAGAGATACAAGAGTCTGCAGATTTTCCGCTGTCAATTTTTTTCTAATAGCAAATCCAAAGACTTCCCTTCCGCTGAAGCAAAGGGTAACTGAGTGTATTTCAGGTAAGTATACCTTATATGATCCAGATGTAATAACTTTTAATGGTCTTTAAAACAGACCCAATATATATTTACACTGACATGATTTTAATACATTTTGATTAAAATTTTAAGACAGTATTTCCTTTCAAACTTTCTTTTCCTTCCAATGATTTAAATAAGTTTATCATTTTCATTATTTTCATGTTAGATGCTTTTTCTTGGTGAGTGAGGTAAGCAGCATGGAAGGAAACAAAATTTAGAATGGGAGAAATTAAACACCTCTGGTGCTTAAGAAAGATCTTTAATTTACATAGCTCCTTATCACACAAAAACACATTTGTGCAACAGAATCATCAGTGATATCAGCATGGGTCTGGAAAGAACAGTGTTTGCTTATTAACAGTTCCTGCAGAATTATAGGAGGTGAATGCATAAAAAGTTGTGGGTTTTTTTTTTTGTTTGTTTGGTTGGTTGGTTGGTTTGGTTTGGTTTGGTTTGTTTGTTTGTTTTGTTGTTTTCTGGGAGCTATCAAGCTGATGGCCAATGCTTTTCTCATATTCATGCTCTAGTCAAATGAGCAACAGCTATTTTAAAAGACATCTATGAGAGACACTTATAGCCAGATTTTCAGAACTGCTGAAAACCCACCCCAGCAGGAACCAATAGGAGCTGCCAGCACTTGTCCTCTAAAAATCAGAGCTATAAATTTCACTAGACTTTCTCAACATGCTATTGTAATGAGCTAAAGTAGGTCAAAATTTCCACCTACATTGTCAGTGACCTTTTATTATTATGCCTTGTTTTCAATCTTGGCATAACACGCTTTTTTTCCTAACAAGCTGAATTTACTGCAATTGAAAACATATATATATAGTACGTTTGTATATCCATTGAATATATACATAAAAACCTGAAAAAGAACCATCAATGTTAGCAATCCTCGCTAGATTATAAATATGTCTCATGGAAAGCTTAATTATCATATACCCAAAGTTTTATTTTGTCTCAGGGAATACAGGAAACTGATACTGAAACTGATAATGATACCCTGACTGATGTTCACAAAGGACAGTGCTAGTTCTGGTAGTAGGAATTCTGAACAATGACTGAGATATTGTATTGTTAGACAGTATAGTCTGTTCATCAGAGCACTAACAGTTGTGAAATGTTGCTATGTATGGTACGATATAAGTAAAAATGCCATGAACAAATTCAATTAAATGGTGCCACACTCACGACAGAGGAATCATAGATATTAAAATGCAGTATGAGCTTCTCATAAACATTGTCAACGCTTAGTGCATTAGATGGATATCAGCTGCTTGTGCAGACAACAAGCAGCAGAATCTAAGCCAGAACCCTGAAGGTGGAACAGGATATTACATCCAATGTTAAATCTTCCTTTCATTTTTGGCCTACAGATAAAAGACTTCAGTTATGAAGACCACATTTTTGCACTGAGTAACACCTGACACTTACTTATTTGTCACATATTTGTGACCAGAGTTACATATTGTAGAACAGACAAAGCTTCATTCCTCTCAGTAGAAGCTGTTATTTTGTCCTTCCTTTTCTGTTTATTGCTGTGATTAAAGGAGGAAAAATCCTGATACATGCAAGAGCATATGTTTGTGTGAAATATATCTAATTAATTGCCTGAATAGCTGTAGGCAGAATTGATGAGCACTAGTGGAATAGATAGGAATTAAATCCAGAGGAGAAGGGATTATGTTCTGAGGAAATCAATGTTTCATATAGATATATCCTTAGGCTTCTCAGCTATTATTTGTGGAATGCATTTAAAATACATCATTCACAATATGTTCACACTCAATTCTCAAATAATTCATAAAAGTATTCAACTCAGAAGACTGGACAGATTGTAAATGTCCTCTACATGTAGCTAGTGTTTTGTATTTGACCTAAAAAGACAGTGACCTTTGCCAAAGCCTTCACTGTTGTCAGCTCTTCTGACATCAAAGTGAAGTGAAATCAGAGTTTCAAATGGATGTTGTCCTCCTTTTCCTTCATGGCTGTTTTGAAGATGCTTGTGAAATGATGTGTAAAAAGACAGGCTGAATAATGCTGTCCCTGAAGAATTAACGTCTCCAGAATAAGGAGTTTTGAAATGAGTATTGCTTTGCTTGGACGTATGTGGAGAAGAAAGAGATTATGGTAGTAAGTGGCTGGCCCATCCTAGCAGCAAATTAAAATTGTTTCTGCTCATCTGGTCAGCAAGTGAGGAATGAAGCCCAGAATCTTCATGTTCCCAAAGCACATAATACAGAGGTCATGGTATGCCTGGCACTTCACAAAGATAAACAAAAAATATTCCTCTACCTCTTTAATATGGCAACATGCAATACAAGATCAGACTTGCACAGACTGGGTACAAGTCTAATAGTTTCAACCAGGGAGTGTGACTTTTTCCGGATGAACAAAATTTTTCTTCTAATACCTTTATCTCACTGACCTGAACACATCATGTTATAGGCAAATAAAGAAAAATCTTTTGTGATTTTAATATCAATCTATTAGAAATAGACATTTCAGAACACAATGTTTTGCCATGCCCTGCTTCTGTTTCTTTTATCTATGATGATTTATGAATTTCCTGTTAAAATTGACAATAATGCTACATTCTGAAATGGAGGGAATATACTACAAGTATTCTAGTAAACGCTCTGTATCAAATATGTATTTTTAAATATTATGGGGAATATTTTAAATTAAAAATCATAAGTGCTGTACACAGCTCTCTAGGAGAGGTCATATCTGCAAATAGCTTCTCAGATATAGAAATGGAAAAGTCTTTAAAAATGCTGATAGTCTATTCTGTTCCAACTTTTAGTTAGATTTAGAATTAATTTGGCAGTGAAACAATGCATGTAACTGCTAGGGCTGCATGGACAATAATTTATTATTTAATGGCAGATCTTCCCATCCTGACAGCAAGAGTAACATCAAATAGACAAAGAACTCTAAAATGCCAATCAACATAGTAGAAAAAGAAGACTTCCAGAGAAAGAGAAGAAATCAAGTCCCAGTGAAGAGAAATATTTCTGCATTTGCATTTTACTTCTAAGAGTTCTACAGACAATGGAAGAATGCTGGTTTAATCTAGAATCTTCCTTAGTAATAATAGTAATAATAATAATAATAATAATAATAACGATAACAATTATAAATCAAGAAGGTGGATAAATATGTAACAGGAAAAGATTTTTTTTTTAACAAAAGAATTCTCTGAAGAGTAAAGAACTAAACTGAGAGCCCTGCAGGCTGGCTGAATCAACTGAGCAACTGAGGATTACTTTTCTTTAATTATAACTATATTTTGGTTCTGCAAAACAAGAATTTAACCCTTCCTGCATTTTGTTGACATAGCAAGATAATATCTTGATTAGATTTAAGGTACTTCCAGGACCCCAAACTCTTCGTTTTTAAAAGAGAACTTCTGTTACGGAAAAAAAAAAAAAAAAAAAAAAAAAAACATTGTGAGGAAGAGGTGACAGCTCCCAATGGAGACCACCATAGGCAGTATTTTGTTGAATCATAGGATCATAGAGTCATTTAGGTTGGAAAAGAACTCTGAGATCATCAAGTCCAATTGTTAACCTAGCAGCCCGTTCCAATGCCTCACAGCCTTTGCAGTGAAGAATTCTTTTCCTAATTTCCAACCTAAACCTCTCCTGGCACAAATTGAGGCCATTTACTCTTGTTCTATCACTTACTGTTTGGGAAAAGAGCCCAATCTCCATCTTGCTACAACCTCCATTAACGTAATAGTAAAGTACAATCATACTCCCTGCCTCCCCAGAGCATCCTTTTCTCCAAGCTAAACAACCCCAGCTCCCTCAGTCACTCCTCATAAGACCTGTTTTCTAGACCCTTCACCAGCTTCATTGTTCTTTGGACCATACTTCAGCACCTCAATGCTTTTCTTGTAGTGAGGGGACCAAAAATGAACATAGTATTTGAGGTCTGACCTCACCAGAGCCAAGTACAGAGGGACAATCACTTCCCTAGTCCGGCTGGCCACACCATTTCTGATACAAGTTAGGATGCTGTTGGCCTTCCTGGCCACCTGAGCACACTGACGGCTCATATTCAGACAGTGATCAACCAATACCCCCAGGTCCCTTTCCTCCAAGCAGCTTTCCTGCCACTCTTCCCCCAGCCTGTAGCATTGCATGGGGTTGTTGTGCCCCAAGTGCAGGACCAGCACTTAGCCTTGTTGAAACTCAAACAGTTGGCCTCAGCCCATTGATCCAGCCTAGCCAGATCCCCCTGCAGAGCCCTCCTACCCTAGAGAAGATCAACACTTGTGCCTAACTTGGTGTCATCTGTGAACTTTCTGAGGGTGCCACTCAACCCCCTTGTCCAGATCACTGATAAAGACATTGAAGAGAAGTGGTCTCAGTACTGAGCCCTGGGGGACACCACTCATGGCAGGCCTCCATCTGGATTTAACATGACAACTCTTTCAGCCCAGCCACTCAGCCAGTTTTTACCCAGTGAGGCATACACCCAACCAAGCCATGAGTAGTTTCTCCAGAATAATGCTGTGGGAAGCAATGTCAAAAGCTTTACTAAAGTCTAGGTAGACAACATCCACAGCCTTTCTCTCATCTACTAAGTGTGTCACCTTGTCATAGAAGGGGATCAGGTTTGTCAAATGGGAGGTTACATTCATTTTCTTATCATCATACTTTTAGACGCTTTTGGACATAGTTTCACAATTAAAAGTAGGGAACTTATCAAAATAGAAAGAATAAGTCACATAATTGCTTTAAAAGCATAAAGAAGATCAGTTTTCTTTGATAAGGAGATCAGATATCCTTTTATATCATTGCTTATAAACCTAATAGAGAATTAAATGTCTCCTGATCATTTAGTTATATTTCAAGTCCATTTTTCCAAACATATGAACTGCAAGATGTCTTCAGAGAGGATCCATGAATTTTGCACAACATAAATTTCAAGTTATGTTCCATATCTATGCTGTGAAATTTAGGGAAGGAAAAAAGGTACCTCTATCCATTTTTTTGTATTTATGATCTCTTCAGAAGAAAAAGAATACTGCAATTCGTCCGTCCAACATCAGACCCCAAGATTTTAATGCACATTATGAACTTGAACAAACCTCCAGAAGAAGTTGCCTGCCTGTAGGGCATCAGTATTTCCAGCATTATCAGTGTAAGGGAGGAGCTGTTCAGCTCTTTCATCTATTACCTGGAAGCAAAAAACATACTAGATGTGTATAGGATACAAAGACTGGCAGAGAGAAATGTACTTATGTAGAGAAACAATAGAAATTTGGAACAGTCAAATCTAGGGTAAACCAGAATTGTGACAACACCACTAGGATCACAGTGGACAAGAAATAGAACATGTACTTTCAGACAGGAAAAAAAAAATAATAATAATAAAAAATTGAGTAGTTTACAGAAAGGAAGACAAAGGCTCTTCCCTTTCCATAGTGCTTTGGTGAGATCAACAACAGAGTAATACATGCAGTCCTGGCCCTGCTTAAAATTAAATATCACAAATTGAGGAGCTTGCAAAAATTGAGGCAGTACATGGGAAAACTGACTCATTTGTAAGAGACTTCACTTGCTCAAAAAATACGTTATGTAAACATGTTGAAGAATGACTTGCTCCTTAGTAACTGACCTACAGAATGAGGTGGACAGCAGGATGTCTCCAGTTCTTGGGGGTCCAGTCTGTGGGAAATACTGAATTCTTTGCAGTCAAATGCCATGCTGATGGTAACATAGTCCAGAAGGACTTTACAAAGGTGAATGAGCAAAAAGGTGATATAAGAATGTTGTGGTTTAGCCCGGCTGGCAGCCAAACACCACACAGCTGTTCGCTCACCCTCCCCCCTCCCTCTCCAGGATGGGGGAGAGAAACGGGAAAGTGAAGTCTGTGAGTTGAGATAAAGACAGTTTATTAAGACAGGGAAAATAATAACAATAATAATAATAATAATAATAATAATAATAATAATAGTATTAATAGTAATAATGTGTACGAAATAGGTGATGCACAATGCAATTGCTCACCACCCTGTTGACCGATGCCCAGCCTATCCCAGAGCAGCCGGCCCCCCCCCTCCACCCCGGCTAGCCACCCCTATATATTGTTCAGCATGACGTCAGATGGTATGGAATACCCCTTTGGCCAATTTGGGTCAGCTGTCCTGGGTCTGTCCCCTCCCAGCTCCTGCTGCATCCCTAGCCTGCTCGCTAGCAGGACAGAGTGAGAAGCTGAAAAGTCCTCGGCTTGGTGTAAGCACTGCTCTACAACAATTAAAACATCAGCATGTTATCAGCGCTCTTCTCATTCTAATCCAAAACATAGCACCCTGCCAGCTACTAGGAGGAAAATTAACTCTGTCCTACCTGAAACCAGGACAAAGAACTTCAGCAAAGATAAATTTATGGTGATGCCTGTAGGGAAAAATTATCTAGATCTTGCCTGCAAGATTCTGAGCTCAGATTTGGCAGTTACAACCCAGGAATAGGATCTTGGAGTCACCATTGAGAGCTTTCTGAAAGCTTTGCTCCATGTCCAGTGGCAAATAAGAAACTCAAGAAAGTGTTGGTTATCATCACGAAGGGCAGTAAGAAAAGAGACATGTGGTTCTATCCATTTTGCTGCTATCTAAGACTTTGGCATATTTGCATCTTGGGTACTATGGGCTGTTCTGGTCTCTGCATCTTAATACGGAAGTAGTGAAGTCAGAAACAAGGTACTGAGGAATGTGACCTAGGGGATCAAGGAAATGGAGCAACCACCCCCAGGAGTAGTGGTTTTGCCAGGGAAGGAGGTGGAAGAGGGATACAATCAAAGTTTACAAAATAATAAAGGTAATAGATAAGGTGATGCAGAATGATTACTCACCAAATCTGACAAACCCCAGATAGGGGACACCCAGTGAAACTGGGAGATCATAGAATCATAGAATGGATTGGAGGAGACCTTAAAGATCACCTATTTCCACCTCCCCTGCCATGGTCAGGGACACCACCACTAGATCAGGTTGCTTAGGGCCTCCTCCAACCTTGTCTTGAACACCTCCAGGGATGGGGCATCCACAACTTCTCTGGGCAATGTGTTCTAGTGTCTCACCACCCTCTGAGTGAAGAATTTCCTCCTAACCTCTAATCTAAATGTCCCCTCTTTTAGTTCAAAACCATTCCCCCTTTTTCTGTCATTATCTGCTTGAGCAAAGAGTCGCTGTCCATCTTTTTTATAAGCCCCCTTCAAGTACTGAAAAGCCGCAATGAGGTCACCCTGGAGCCTTCTCTTCTTTATGCTGAACATCCCCAGCTCTCTCAGGCCTTCTTCATAGGAGGGGTTCTCCAGCCCCTTGATCATCTTCATGGCCTTCCTCTGGACCCATTGTAACAGATCCTCATCCTTGTGCTGGGGACCCCATGCAGTACTCCTAGTGCGGCCTCACAAGGGCAGAGTAGAGGGGGACGATCATGTCCCTCGACCTGCTGGCCACTCCTCAATTTAATACACATATAAGTAGGTGATTTATTTATTTATTTATTTGTTTGTTTGTTTGTTTATAAAAGGGATAGTGAATATCTGGAACCTGTTTGCTGCAGATGGTCAGAGGTGAACAGCTTCAGATGGTTCAAAGAGGGACAAGGTAAAATTACAGACAACAGGTCCATTAAAGAGATATTGGAGGAAGAGGCAGGAAGGTGCCTTCCCTTAATGATTATGGATGTTGGGAGAGTACAAGGGGTATGCACTACAGATAGTAACTCAGGCTTGTACCAAAAATCACATATCAACCACCTCCAGAAACAAAGTGTAAAGCCAGCGGTATTATTTGTCTAACCCAAAGATATTTTCTTATGTGGCCCTTGATAAGTTTTGCTTAGCAAGATTTATTCTAACTTTTTATACTCTCAAAAGTCCCATATAGTTACCAATAATAAAAACTCAGTCTGCTATCTGTATGAAGCTGCCAAAATCAAAAATGAAAAAAACAAAACAAAACAAAACAAACACACACACACACACAAAGTAGTCTTAAAGTCAGCTGTTCTATAGCTTTGCAACAACGGAAATCTTCAACATATGCAGTAGCACTAGAAAAAGAGATCAAGAGATTGCTGCCTCCCAGTGAGACTCCATATTTTATTCTCTACCAAACATGTAAGTAACACAGTAATCCTGACATTTAAAACATATGCTTATGATGAGTTTCAGAGGTACTGATCATCAGAACAATATATCAGAATTACTCAGAGAATAAATGGCATGGTATAGATGGCCATACATAAACCCTGGAAGATAATAATTCCAAACCCAGTGATAAAATTTTATAGCTGTAAAATTGTTTATCTATATATGCAAACATAGTATGGCAGGATTAATGCCTATTTATCCACCTCTTTTACTTTTTTGGTCTGTTTCTTTAATTTAATCTCTTTAATTAGCAGCACCAAATAGCTGGCTGATAGCAATCAGGTAGCACATCTCAGATAAAAGGCAGAAATCAACTGCCACACAATGACTCATTAAATCATGCCTCAGTGGAAAGTCAAATAAAGGCAAATATCATTTGAAAAATAGTTTTAAAACTACTATAAGACGTGCCACAAATGCAGAGACGTGTATGCTATTCCTTTTTTCAGTGTCAGCTCTATTAATCTTCTGCATCAAGGAGATACTTCCATGAATATTCGTGTTAATATATACAACATGTAAGTGCATCTTATCAGGCTGAGGGAGAAACCTATGAGCAACAAGGCTTATTTCTTCTGTGCACTGTTATCGTGATGATAACTAAAAACCCAATTTAACCAATTATAATACCAAACCAGAAACAAATATTTTCATATAGCGATTGAAATATACTTTCAAATGGTTCAGTAATGATTAACTTTCTAGCATACTTTGAAAAGGAACCTTTTTCTATCATATACCCAATTGCAAAAGTCTTCTTTTAAAATATCAACAGGAGCTTTACTTGTTAATATATGATCTGTTCTGTGTTATAAGATGTTCCCACATGGATGTAAGTTACAGTAAAACATTATGGTACTTCTGCCCCAGTTTATATCTTCATGCTAGTCTTTCTCATGTAGAATGTTTCAGGGTACTTTGGCTTACTCTTTTTTTGAGAGAGAGATGCTTACTCCATTTACTATCTTAAATACAATTGACAAAATTCATGTCATCTTTGTATGGATTCTTATATGACTGCATGCATTCATGACTGAAGTCCCTCCTCTCAGCCATCAGGACAGTCTGTTTGTATGCCACATCTACACCCACTGTAGTTAATGTTGATGTGCTCCAGACCTCGTGCCCCAGAGTAGGTGACTAGATGGGTGATAATAAATTGCCTCGAGGATGATCCAGATTATCAGGCCAGGAGGGCATCATCTGGCAATAACACAGCAATAAATTTCACACCCATTCACAATGAATCAATTGCTGAGCACAAGACAAAAGCCCTAGCTCTCCATCATGCTACATATGTACAAGAGTGATAAAAGGAGGATACAACCTTCTGTGGTTTCCATGCTCTCATAAACTCTTCATAGAGACATATCCCAGACATTTTAACCTGCCTAATGGTTTTGTTTGTGCATTCCTGTGTCAACAGGAAAACTAAACACATTTAAGTCAAAAGTAAATATACTTAAATATTTTGGTTTTCCAAATTTATTTTACTTTTTATTTTTAATATGTGTAACAGAAATAACACATGAAGCAGTGATAATCTGAACACAGACAGGTTTATGGCATGATCATTTTATTAACAGATTAGTGAAGAGAGTCCCATCTTTTGGGATTTTTTTTTTTTTTGAAATTGAACCAGAAAAGATTTTTCAACCTAACTTTTTATTTCCAAAGTATGTGGATCTAACGAAAAAAGCATTTAAAACATTAATGTGGATGTCTGTTGTTTTGATTCAAAAGAGACATTAAAAAGAAGAAAACATTTTCATTTTTCGTTTTCAAAGATATTTCCTTATGATAAATATTTCATTTATGTAACACTTATATGTTATTAAAAAATTTAACCCAAATTGTCTGATGGGAACATTTAATTCAACCCAGACTTTTTTTCTATTTTTTTTGTTGTTGTTCTAGCCTGCAAATGGTAAAGAAAAATAAAATACAGCCCTCTACTTTGTTGGTAGAGGATGTGATTAATATCCAGAGAATTCAGTGCTCTATGAACCTCATACTCACCTTTCTGTTTATTAAAATATGAAAACATGCCCTTAAGATTATACTTTAGCTCTTAATCTCATTAATTGCTCCACTGGATTTTGATTTAAATCAGATAGAGAAACCTCTGTTCCAGGAATCCTCATGGAAATGGCAATCTTTACCTAAACACTTTCAGGCAAGAAAAGAGTTTCTAATGAAATTCTCTCTGCTTTCTGTCTCTAGAGAAATCTGTTTCTGATGTCTCTAACATCTAACTCCTAATTGTAAGAAATGTTTGAGAATTTTTTTTTAAACAAGCATATAAACTTTCTGACGATACAACTTTAAGCAACATCTGGCTCCGTGTGTAAAGCCACTACATATCTTGCCCTAACCACACACAATATATCATTTATTTGCCATGTTCTGGCCACAGACTCCTACTTGCATGTGCCACTTCTCCAGCAAGGTCATGAACAAAGGACCTGAGCCCTCTCTGCACAATGAAAGCTCAGGTCACTGCACATCTCCAAGGGGTCTTTGTTTTTCTTTTTTCCTCCTCTCTTCTAGATGCTCCAGGCATGTCCTTCTGGTTTTGGAAATCTGCATTTCCCATGTTTCTAGTTTTGTGCCAGGTTTCATACTGAGGGCTCAAGGTGCTCACTTGTCCCACTTTCTGCCATAAAATCTACCCAAGTCCTCTCTCAAAACCTTGCCTCCCTCCACTCCAGACCCCAATGCTCATGGGCCCTACACGGTTCTTCTAGCTATTAAATATTGTTTATTCTGGCCCTGCTCACTTTTTCTCCTGTTGTCAGGACTATATTAACCACTCTCTTTCTAACTGTTCTAAATCATATTCATCTGGAAGTTCTCTGAGTGCTTGCATTATGTATTTGTTCCCATGCAAATGTACGATTTCCCCCCTTGCCTCCACTCTCACTGCTGTTACCTGCTTGGTTCCTGCCTCACCATGTATTCCCCAGGCACATGGAAAACCCACATTTTTCCCCATGAGAGGTTTCTCACATCCTATTTTACACCTTATCTTTCTACTTGAAAAAAAACCCCTTGTGGTGACAACATTTAGAGTGGTGTCAGCCACAATCTTCTGGGATGAGGACAACCAGGACAGGGAGGATGTGTGCCATCCAGGCACAGTCTTTCTCCCCAGTTCCATTTTCTGATTCCTGACAAAACTGAAAAGATCATCCATTTTGCTACCACTTTGCACATACATAAAAACAGCCAAAAAACACTAGGCTGCATTGCAGGTCCTCAGTCCTTGACCACTAAGGAGAACCTGGCAGCTAATATACAATAGTGTATATTCTCAGCAAGTAGAGAAAGTAATCTAAATATCTTAATTGAATAATAATAAGATGCTTCATTTTTATGAAATTGGCCTGAACTAAATATTGTTTTTCAAGATTTCGTGTTTATCAGTTTCCTGTTTATCAGCAACAATTACATCCTGAGCTAAAAACAAAATTGAGGCTGAGTCCTAAGGTGTTTATTACCCAGGGATCATGCAGTTATTAACAAGTTAACAGGAAATTCAAGTTATAATTATACAGAGATGTCTAGTAATTACATCTTTGGAGGCATAATTGGTCTAAAAAATAATAGTGATATTTTAGCTGTAAAAAAATGCTAAATGGAAGCAGTTAAATTAATCGTGGACCTACAGAAGATTAGTTGGGATCAAAAGATTGAATTTAAGTGTACCATATAAAAGTACCCATAAAGCCACTGTAATGCTGTGTGTGAATAATTTCACAGCAGTCTTAAGAAATAGTTGATCAGTGAGATCACCTAAAAACTGACTGTGCTGTGGAAAAAAAAAAGACTGGCATCTTTTACAGCATAGAGTCATTCCTTTTGACTATTTTTATTTTAACTCACTTAATTTTTACCACAGGGAGGATATTAATTTTGTTCTTGCATGGTTCTTTTATTAGTTAAAAAGAGATCAAAGAGAAGTGCCACAACTGAAATGAGAAAACATTACTATGAAGTTGTGGAAAACAAAATTTCTTATTACTGAAATCCAGATCAAAATATTTTAGGTCTTTCTAGGGAGACATCTTTTGTTTGCATATAATCAACTGAAATAATCTTGATCTTATTATTGCAACACTTATATGATCACTTAATGCTGATTTCTAGATAAAACGGGTGAAGGAAAATGGTGGATATCCGTCTGTGATCTGTGAACTGGACAGCCAACTTCCTACTGAGCCACTGCTTCCCCAGCCCCCTGTAGTCCTGCCTCCCTTCCTCAACCCAAAAAAATAAAAAATAAAAAATCCATATCTAGAATTCCCAAGCCTTCGGCAAATAGGCTGTATTCAACCCCCAGTTCCCAGAAAAACATTTCAACAAATGACTAGTTGTTAACATCACTGTAAAGCAGAAAAAAATGTATATTCTGGATGATAATTTTTCAAGTAACTAAGAACAGTGTTTACATTTCAGGTTTCATTTTCAGGCTTTCAGCAAGCAGTTTTTCAGCAGAGTTCATAGGATTTTCCTCTGAAATTTTACTTTTTTTTTTAATTGACATTTTTAAATCTCATTGTTATAGGGCTTGAAAGAAAAGGTATTTCAACAATCTGAAAATTGACTGAAATAGGTTGGAATTTTAGTTTGATGAAGCACATAAGACATTTTGTTCTTCCCAGAGTCAATGTGTTCTTGCATCCACCTGAGGCCTCACAGATGAAGGGGAAATGAGGCAGTTCAGTTAACCATGCCAGGAGGCAGTGAGACTTTCAGCTATGTGCACACACACACGAATTGTGCAACCAAATCAACACTAGAGGTGCTTCCTGCTGTGTAGCACCTCCACGCCATGAGGTAAGACTGTCAGACTAGAGCATCTGTGCTCATTTCACCTCAGAGGTTCCTTCTCCTCTGTAAAAACACATTTCAGCTTCTGGTCCCAAACACAGAAGAAAAGTAAATATCCAAGAACAGAAACACGGATCTCTTACCATGTCTGTTTATTCCAGTTAATTTTTAAAAATGCTTCTCAGTAGTCTTGAAACTAATAGGTTATGCATGGGAGAACACAGGCCAGCCATAGAAAACTGATATTTGGTTATTAAAAATTAATAGGTATCAGTTCCTTTCCTCTTGCTTTATTTCATTTTAGTGCAAGCAGTTTTCCCTTCTTACTAACCAAGCAACAGAACAACAGTAATAATTAGCATAAACTTTATGGTAACTCACAGATCACATTAAGTAATTTATCTAGTTTACAGACTCATTTCCAGTCAACATCCTTATAAAACCATGGTACATATTTTGATGAGGTAAATGACAACTGTATCAGCTTATTTCATTATATTAAAGTACCAAAAGGAAAATGTAATAATAATTATCATTACATTGTTTTAAGTTTCCACTGTAATACCCTGATTTTTCAAGTCATAGGCTCCTGTACCAAGCTATTCTTCAATGTTTGCAAAAACCTGATATCAGCTATTTGTTACACATTATTGTTTGTATTATCATAGCATGATGAAGCAGTAGTAATGCATCAGGACTGCACTGCTCCTCTCCAGATACTCTTAAGCTGAGATAAACATACCTTGTATCAATAATCTTTCCTCATAAATTAATGGTTCATTTTTTAAGTATTTTATTCTTAAACCTCTAACAGTACTTCATTGCCCTAACCTTATATGAAACTTGGATGCATACAACATCCAAGACAAATATTATTTTGTTTTCAAGATTGTATCACATTCTTTTAACTAAACTATTAAGAAATAACTACTTTTTTTTTCCTTTGTGCTAAACTCATATCTTTGAATATACAATTTTGATATTGTCCTGGTTTCAGCTACGCTAGAGTTAATTTTCCTCCTAGTAGCTGATGTAGTTCTGTGTTTTGGATTTAAGATGAGAATAATGCTGATAACACACCAATGTTTCAGTTACTGCGGAGCAGTGCTCACACAGAGCTCTGAACTTTCCAGCTTCTGGTGCTGCCCTGCCACTAAGGAGGCTGGGAGGAGATGGAACCAGGACAGCTGGCCCAGACTGGCCAGAGGGATGTCCCATGCCATGTGGTGTCATGTTGAACAATTAATATAGGGTGGCTGGCCAAAGGGGGGGGTGGGAGGAGTGGAGAATTGGGGACACCACTGCTCAGGGACAGGCTGGGCATCAGGTGGTGATCAACTGCATTGTGCATCACCTGTTTTGTACACATTATTAGCATTACTATTATCATTATTATTATTATTTATTTATTTTCTCTCCTATTACACTGTCTTAATCTCAACCCACAAGCTTTTGCTTTTTTTTTCTGATTCTCTCCATCATGCCACTGGGAAGGGGAGTGAACGACTGTGTGGTGCTTAGCTGCTGACTGCGTTAAACCACAACAGATATACAACCCATTTTTCTTCTTAAATGTGATTTCTGTGAAGGTCATTCCCCAAAGAGACTCAACATGCATTGTTAATAGACCTTGAGAATGCAAAAGAGGACAGAGCCAGGCTCTTTTCAGTGGTGTGTAGTGACAGGACAAGAGGTAATGGAAACACACTGGAGCACAGAAGGCTCCCTCTGAACTTCAGGAAGAACTTCGTTGCTCTGCAGGTGACAGAGCACTGGCACAGGCTGTCCAGAGAGGTTGTGGGGTATCCCTCCTTGGAGATATCCAAAAACCATCTGGACAAGGCCCTGAGCAACCTGCTCTGCATGGCCCTGCTGGAGCAGGGGGTTGGACAAGATGACCTCCGGAGGTCCCTGCCAACCTCAGCCATTCTGTGAGTCTGTGGAAGTATCACTGCAGTGAACGTTTCTGAGTTGTTTGTAAGCATAGATTCTGACCATTACCTTTTATTATTGTATTTAGATGTTGGCTTTTTGAGCCCAAATGCACAAGCCAAAATCCCTGTCCTTCAGGAAATGTAGATGTGGAACGTTGTACCTTACAATACTTAATGCCACCTCACTGTTTTTGTAAGTGTGGTAATGCTGCCTAAAACTGTTAATAGCTGCCCAATGAAAAATCCCTAGAGTGGAAAACCCAGCAATAATTTACTTTGGAAACATAAAGTTTATTTTGAGGGGAAAGAGATTTTCTTATAAAGCTCTCTAAATTCTGTTTAAAAAATGATTACTCCTGGCATTAAAACAATGAAACCTAAAACTTCTTTTTTTTTTCCCCCTCTTCTCAACTGCTATAATTTCTTTCAAGTTGGTTTCACCATTGCAAGTGTCCTGTTTATAATTATTCTGCACTCTATCTTCAGGAAGAAAAATACTGTAGAGTTCAGGAATAAGAAGTAATCTTTCCATGTAAGTATTAAGTTCCGTGAAAGAATGTTATTGAGGTGGAAAACAGGATGCATGTAGGGAAAAAATAAATAAAAAAAAAGTTAGAATGAACACTATGTGAGAACAGACCCTATAATTTTTGCCAAGTGAGTATAAAACAAGTAATACAGATCAACTTTAGAGAATCTGGTATTGCTGAAATATACATGAAACTCATGCTGGCCAAACACTCTTACAAAGCTCATATATACTATTTTTGTCCTCAACAAACAGCAAATATTTTATAAGGAACTCTAGTTTTGTGTAAAATCCCTAAGAAGTCAAAAGAACACTGTCTGTTTGAATTACCAGGATTTCTCCTGTATACTCACTATTTGTACCAATCAGAGACCCAGAAGATGCATGGTTTAGACAATATTAAATGGATATAAAATAAAATAACAATTATTCTATTAAAAAAAAAATCAGTTCTCCGTCCTCCAGACAGCAAGCTTATTTCCTTCTACCAAAGAAAGAACAGGAATCAATTCTTCAGTGTGCATTCTGAGTTCAGTTCTGCTAAAAATTCCAAAGAAGAAATGATTTTACTTAATCCATTAGGCATAGGCTCCCTTTATCTATACCAGTGAGATACTTCTTCCTCAGAAGAAATATTCTCACCATCAGAAATGAGACAGCTATACTTCTTACATAGAAAGAATATCACACATTTCATGCAGATAAAGAGCAGGACATATATTACTGGATCTAGAGCCAAGTTTATTACCCGTTGAGCTTAAAAACAACTATATAATCGCAGCCTAGTCATACCTCAGTCAAGCTGATCAAGAAATCACACCAGATAATAGAAAAAAATGGTATAAAGCACAATTGTAATTACATTAACTGGGATGATATATTTTTACTGCTATTTAACCGCTATAAGGGTCACGATGTGTTGAAGCCTGGAACAGAAGAAATGCTGTACAAACATGTCAAAAGAGATTAGTCAAAAAAGAGCTTACAACCCAAGTGTAAAAGAACAAGTAAAGAGAAATACAGACATGACAAGAGATGTGAATTGTCTCTCCCTACCCTTATGTGGACTAGATTTCTAAGAAATAATTACGTACCTATGAACCCACTCAAACCCAGAAAAACAGTTTAGTGGTTAACTGGTGATCTTTGCAGGACTTGTTATTTCAAGCACGTTTAGGTTGCCCACACATTCAGTGTAGATGCCATAGCAATCTCCCCATCATGCTTCAGTTTCACACCTCTTCTGCAAAGAAGCAATACGATTTCTGCAAGACTACATGGGGGACAGGGCATAGATAGAAAAGAATGCAGCTCTGCAGGATGCCTTCCAAAGACATCACTGGTTAGCTCTAGAGATTCAAACACACACATTTAAGCTGAGACCACGTCTTTGGTGAAGCAAAAATGAGAAGCTGTGGTTAAACTTTCTTCACTGTGAGTCTCTTTATCTCCTGTACTGACCCCTTACTTCTATATATACATGATTTTGAAAATCGTCTCAGCTCTTTCTCAGTGATTTAAGACACACACAGAAATAACATGTAATAGCAATACTTTTTTGTTTGTTTGTTGTTTTTTGTTTGTTTGTTTTTCTGCTAGAATGAACCTAAAAAAGCTTTTCAGTACCCTGATAAAGCAAAAGGAACTTTCACAATAAGGTGTGCTTTGCCCTGTTTTACTGCAAGCATCAGGGAGGGATGACAGCATCTAGCAGAAGCTGGGTTTTGTATTGCCAAAGCAGACAAATTGTCAAAAAAAAAAATCCAATAAACTAAAATCTTGCACACTTAGGCCTGTATTTTTTGTAGTTATATGTAGGCATGACTTGTTCTTAATACCAACTTACTCTGCAAATTTACTAGAACATCTGACACAGTCTAAGATAAAAAATGTAACATCACTTTGCCTCCCCATAAACTCTCCTATGCAAAAAAACCCTAAGGTGCTTTATGTTAGTCACAATTCATTTCTGCTGGGTGCTGCATTAAGTATGGCAAGAGTTATTCAATTTATTTATTTTTTAGGATTACAAGTATCACTGAAATATGGCACCGTGAATCAATTTCCATCATGAAGGATGAAAAGAAAAGCAGTTATTTCACTAATTATTTAAAGAAACTATTGTGACATTTACTTTTCACATAAGCAGAACTAATTGCAATATCTTCTGAAACCAAGTAGGTTGGTTGCTAAGGCTGCACTTAAAATAGTAGGCTTTTTCAAGTTCCCTCCAAATTTCTTTTCATCAAATGGCAAAAGAATGCTGCTCTGGCAATAAAATCATATCAAATCATTACTTCTACCAGTTTCACCATAAAAATTATTTTGCTGTTTTTCACAAAAATGCATCCTTAGCACAATTTTTGTGAAAAGGATCAGAAACGGATGTGCAATTTTAAACCAGAAGACTTACGCAAATGTTCGTGAAAATTGGTAGTAACCTGCTTTCAGTAGAAGAAAGAAAACAAAGAGAAACTCATTGCATTGACCATAAGTCCCTTCTTACATTTCTGCTATGAGTAGGTGAAATACTGTATTTTTTTCCACAGCTGCTAATGTAAAAATCTATGAAATTTTTACATTTTATTCTCTTTTTGTGCAAAGACTGTTCTTTTAGCTTTGGATTCCTCTGAAATCACACTGTGAATTATAGTAAGAAACAAGATGACAGATCTCAACATTTTCCAGCTAATTTTATTCTGCTTAAGGCATTTCTGCTGTCAGGAGGAGTAAAATTTACTGCCACAGAAAAGAATGGAAAATCAAATGTGCTCTTCTAAAATTTAACACAACTTGCATATAAATGAGGCCACACCCCAGAAGGCATTTCTCTCTCTGTTTGTTGAAGTAGAGGTCAAACACCTGTCATACATCACCACAAAAAAAAAATGGGTGGCAAAGAGAGCTCCACTTATCATCCCTTCACACAGATAGGGGAAAAAAAAAAAAGAGAGAGAGAGAGAGAGAGAGAAGAAAGAGAGGAGAAGAAAAACCCTCTGTCTTGATAAACAGAAATTGTTCCACTCAGCATCAGGAATAAAGCCAGTTACCCTGGCAACTGCCACATCACATGGGACTCCCTTTGCCTCCAGGCTCCGCATCCTGTTACAGAAACTTACCAGCTTCTGATCTTGAGAAATGGCTTACACTCACACAACACAGACACATGGACACAGCAGAAGATGAATGCCTATGCAAGAAGCCCGTTTATATTTCCGACTAATGCTTTGTGTGTTTTCCAGTGTTCCTACTTGGTTCTGATGGCCTATTTGAGAGCTGACTGCATCATTTGTTAACTCTGAATTTGAGATGAAGTTAGTGCTATGTTGACGCAGAGAAAAACAGTACTAATTGAGACCATTAGGGTAATGGAAAAGCAAGAATGCAAAAGAATTTTGGGAATAACACATGCAGAGATGCTTCAGAGTACAAGAACTACAGGAGTGTGCCACTCAGTCTAAAATAATTTGTCTGTAAACCCTTTTTCCCTGAGATAGTTCATTTTAATTACTGTAGGTAATAAAGAATTTATGGTATAAAAATCAATGACAGGTTTTCCACTAAATTTTAAAAGCCACTCCCATTTTATTTACAATTTGGCTGCCATTAAATTTACTGTACACTAACCTTCATTTATTTATGTAGCAACAGCTAAGGCTAGATAGATGTAACTTTGTTGCTATTTCTTCCACCACTGCCCAATAAAGCAAAATTTTTAAGATACTTAACTATATAAAACAAGTCATCTTGAAAAACCTGCCCTTAATAATTTCCTTTCATCTATTTCTACATTTCTCTCGGTTTTCATTTGCTAAAGATGTATTGAAAGTGCTTTTAAAAAGTAACTTGCATGTCACATGATCCTTTCAACAGCTTCTTAGCAGCCAGACATATACTGTAAAAGTATGAAGCATCAGTCTCTCCCTTCATCTAGATATAATTTGCAAAACTAATGGAACCAAAACCAGAGCAATTAAAGAACCTCCAAAATTAACTTGCAGTTGTCACTAGACTTGAAACACTTACAAAATCTGCTAAAAGTTTAATAGGGTACATTGCATGTCCAGAATCTACACAGAAACTAAAAAAAATGTAGACAAGCTCAGTTGAAATCACTTGTACAAAATTTATAAAACAATGAATACCTAATGTAAATATCAATTTGAACACATACAAAATCTATCTCAATTACATTTAGCTTTTTATTCAGTGCAATTACTTGTTTCTGTGTTAATGCAATTTTTATGTATGTGTTAAGGATAACAATTTATTTCATGATACGTTAAAAATGTACTGATTGATATTTACTAGTAGTCAAACTATTTACTAACAAAAATTCATTAGCATCTTTGTTATAAACTATGTGCTATTTTTTTCACCTGCATCTATTTTATGTCATTCTAGCAAGATAAACCAGCACATAAGCGACTGAGCAGTGTGACAGCTAACACAAAGTGAATAGTGGCAACATGTGACCAAGAGACTGAAGGGGCAGTGAGTTAAAGCCTGAATTCATGTGGCATACTGACCCACAATAAACAGCAAAATGCAGCATTGTCGTGGTTTTGGCAGCATAGAATACCACAACTTTCATGTTGTAACAACAACAATATTAAAACAGATTTGTCATAAAAAATATATCTTTTTTTTTTTTTTTAATTATTACATTCAGTAAATCAGGTGTTGGCATTCACTTACAGGAGGTATTCAGTCCAAATATAAATTAGTTAAGAATACACTACGAAACAATATCTCACACATGAAATATTCTTTATAATAAAGCTGCTTCCCAACGCAAGCAGAATGCAAGTCAGTGTGTAAGTATTACATAAGAATTAGCCAGAAGAGACAATCTTGTCTCAAACTTCATCCTTAGCTCTATGATGTTGATGCAGTATTTATTTAATAGGCGCAGGGAGTTTTCATACATTTGTGAGAGGAAAGCATGTTTCTAACTATGTAGCATGCAGACTGCACCACCATGTAGAAAGCTTTTGGCTACATCTTGCACTACATGAACACCAGCACAACAATTTGAAGAAAACTATTTAAGTAAAACAAACCTAGTTTAATCCTGTGTTCAGTCTATGGCTGCAGCTTGGCTCTCAAAAAGACAGGATACTTTAATGCTGTCATACGTCTTGCTTAGGAAAAGCAAAAACCTAAAACTACACAATACTGTCTAAGGAAGCCCTGGCAATTGTGTGTTTTAAAATTTTGGTTATAAAAAGCAAGTTCCCATTTTATTCAATAAAAACAGAGCTTCCAATTAAAAAAAAAAAAAAAAGAATTCAGTATTATGTTTTAATATTGCTACTGACAGTGTAATGAAATGAAGGAGCAAAGGCTGATGATGCAAGTTCAGCTAAAAATGCCGTTCAGTCAGAATTTATGGATTTGACACAGATATTACTGGATTATGTACTAAGATTAGACTGGACACTATAGCGGTGTCTCACAGCCTATAATCTTTCAGCCTTAGAACTGGGAAATGGCAAATGTGTTCCTGAGAGAGGGCTTCCTGGATTTTCTCAGAACAAAGCCACTGTAATACCGGACTTCAACCATTTCTCACATCATTATAAAAGCCTTCTTTTTAGGATGACCCAACCAATTTCTATGTTTTGCTTATTCTTAACATATTGGGACAATCCAAAACAAACAAACAACAACAAACAATAATAACTTTCCAAAACATAGCTATAACCTTTGCTTTCCATCAGATCTGGAAAAAGTCTATGTTTACTCTTAGCAGCCAAGTCACATACTTCCTTCATGGATAGCTACTGAAAACAAAAGTTTTGTTTCTAATAAGTATACCTCATAATCATCAAATTTAGTTCAAATTTTCCAATCCTATTTACCTCTGGACTGATAACAAAACAAGATGAATTGCAGTTCAAGAAAGAAACAATCTAATTGGGAAAGCAAGAAAAAGAGAATGAATATAGAAATTCAATCTTCTCTAAGAAAGTTTTACCAGCTCAAGGTTTTGGCCAATTAAAAATATATTTTGATCTGCAGACAAATCTTTAAAACAAGCAAGAATATTATAAACTACTTTAAATCATATATATATATACACACACACACACTTTCAAGATGGCTGCTTGAATTGCTTAATTTAATCCCATGTGTGTAATTACTAATTGCTTACTCTAAAATATTTCCTGCACCTTCATCCATTGTCAGTCAAGGCAGTAAATCCATATCAAACCTTAGGATGTTCAAAATAACTTGAGCTATTATGTTTGATATGAGGCAAATGGTACACAGTAAGGAATTTTATTTGCTATTTTCCACATCCAACAGAGATTGCACCTGACATTAATAATTTCTTCTTTCTCATAAATTGCTATCATGTTATCACAAACATGCATAAGGGTGACCATCAGGTTCCTTGGTATGTGAGAACTACCCAAATACATATCCTCTGTTACTGGTTACTTAAAGGTGTGCTATACCTAAGCTTACGTTCAGTTTTAAAAATCTTTGAACAGATCAAAATTTTTCTCACATTTCACTATTAAGAAAAAAGACTCTGTTTTTGCATTTTTTTCTTTCATGAGGGCTCTCCCCCAAACCCAATAGACTTCCAAAACCTTCCTCACTTTCTAAAATCCACTTCTGCCTCGTGTACTGTGACCATCCAGCCCTGTGGCAACACATAGGCTTTAATAACCTCAGCTGCACGTTCTCATGAAAGGCTTTCTGAAAGCCCACTGAACCCCTTTATTGTATGCTTTCTGACCCACTCAGGGAACAGTAAACTGGGATATTCCTTCAGAGAGACCACCCTGTCCCAACTGACCACACCTAACGTGTGTTCAAGACTCTCAAGCAAAAGCCACCCCATCCTGGTGGCTTATTTGTATTGCATTTCTGTGCAGTTCAACATTTGAAAGGGTTTCCTCCAAACAAAGCCAGCTCCTCTGGCCTCACTACTACCAAGAGGATGCTAGAAGTGGGGATGGCTTAGTCAAATGACAGTCAGGAGCCAGCTCTGCAAGGGAATGTTGCCTGGCATTACCTTAGCTATCATGGGCAGCTGCCCATGCACAAATACTTCTTCTGATTACAGTAACTTATGAGTGGCTAGAACACTTTTTCAGAAGGGCTTTTATCCCCACCTGAAAGTGGGATAACTCCCTCAGTAGCCTCGTGTTTCAACCAATTGATTGATTCAGCAATTTAAAAATAAAAACCAGACTTTCAATCAAATTTCCTTGGGCTTAGCTTTCATGAAGTTTTGTCTCATGTTTCTAAATTGAAGACCCTGAATTCTCTAATATTTATAAGCAAATTATTCTTCAATATGTTATGATAACCTCTTTTCCTCCCCCCTCTTTTTTTTTTGACCTCTCTGCTACAAAAAACTTATTGTGTGTATGTGAGAATTTCCCCAATATCTCCAGCTATAAAAACTGACACAGAGTTCATTAAGTTTGTCTGTCATGGTTTCATCACCAAAGTGACCTTTTGACACCTTTTCCTCATGTGGTTTCACTGATCCCACAGACAAAATTCTACTGTTGATGTATTTACAGAACTTTCCACTACCAGTCTTTTTCCTTAGCAAAGCAGTTTTAAAATCTTATGTTCCTATTTACATTTGACCAGTTTGTCATACATTGCTTTGCTCTTTGTCTTTAAGCTTTTCATTCCTTAAGCATCAGTCTTTCCCCTACAACAGCCACACAGAGTCTTCTAATGAGTTTTATGGGATCATGGTTTTATTAGATCACTTTGTTTTCTTTTGAAATGTGGCACAGTTTACGTGGGCCAATAAACTCTTCTCAGTGATGTCCAGGTTGTTTGTAGGTTCTTGCTTGTTAGACTGCCTTATTTTTTACACAATTAGAACATATGCTGGATTTATCTGGTTAAATTCTGCACCTTTGATTTATCTCATCTCCTCTCTCCTATTACAATGGTAAACCTAATTAAATTTGTGTTTGTTACTAAAAGTCTCCCAGTAGTATATCTTGAGGTAAGGCCCAAGCGGCACTGAAGGCTAAGTGCAGAAACGTATCGTTCCTAAAATGGTCCAAGAATAGTTCTTCCAAACAGTGCTCATGTACTAAGTCTAAAAAAGAAATATAAAAAAAATCACTATATTTAATGCACCCTCTAATACAGAATTTTCCTTCAGCTACAGTGTTTAGTTTAGCTATGGTTCATGTTAGTGGTGATCACAGAATTAAAAAAAGGTAGCCTTTTGTTTTTCCAACTTCAGGATTAAATTCACATCTGACAGCAGGCATTAATCTTTTCAACAGTTTATACCACCCTGGTGATGTCATCTTATCTGTGTGATTAAGGTCAGATTTAGCCTTCCAATCAGACAAAACATTCAGTCTCAACAGGAGCTTTAATCAGAATGATTACTTGCTGTGTTGAAATTGCCCCAGTGAACAGCATTGCTGACCTTCCTTCTGCCGGAAATTTAAGCTTCTGTCAATTGACCAGTCAGGATTACTGCCATTTCACCCTAGATCAGGATTAAATATGGACTTCCCAGATCACAGATACTATGAAAGAAAAATAAAAAACAAACAAAAAACCAGAATAGTTCAGTTGGAAGGGACATACAAAGATCTTTAAGTCCAACTGCCTGACCATCTCAGGGCTAACCAAAAACCCTTATTTGTATAAGATTTGTACAAGAAGTGTAAACTGGAATATTTGGAATATTGCTGATACCTACTTCTTTAGGTTTGTTTTTCTAAGTACTCTTCAAAAACTACATTGGATATGACTCTGGTTACCATCTGAAGTCATCACTTTCTATCCTATGATTAATAACATGTGCAATTACTGCTTCTTTCTTTTTTTTTTCCTCCTCCCCTGGCAGGACTATTCTCTAAATTACTATTAAGCATTAACTGATATCACAATAAGATTTCTGCCACCTTCCCATAGCTCACTGTCAAGTAAAAATGAAAAGCTACCAAGTCTCAAAGAACAAATTTTCCTGAGATAGGCAAATATCAGCTAAGAACATTTTTCAAAGAGGTAAGTCAAGCAATATTTTTCTTTCTGAAAATTGCCCACTTGAGAGAATCTCTGTTCCAAAAACATCTTGCGTTCTGGCTGAAGTTCTTCTAAATTGATCAATGAAACCTCCACAAAACAGGAAATGGGAAGCAGGTAGCTGTTTGAAGGTCTGACACAGCATTACAGCTTTGGTTTTCTAAGTCTAGATTCTGCATCATTAATGCCAGTGGTCACTTTCCCATTGGCTTAAGTGAGTAAAGCTGAATCATACAAGTAGGCAACATTATATTATTTAAAGAAATTTCTCTCTTTGAGACCAAATAAAGGTGTTACTGACAACTGCAATTACAGTTTCATACCGGTTAACATCCTGGATTCAAGACTACTTTAGAAGTATCAGTATATTAATAACTACTTTGTATTTCTGAAGTCCAACATTTCCTTTAAATAAAGAGGGCTGCTGCAGTATAAACAGCATGACAAGTGGTACCAAACAAAAATGAAGAGAGAAACTTCAGAAAGAATATAAGCAGAAAGACTTTTAAATGTCAGATCTTATAATTTTATCAAAACTCTTGCATTTCTCTACAGTTGATTATATTTAATATAAGCATATTGTATTTCAGAAATATATAAGTATATGGAAGATTTCTATGCTTTAAAAATATAAAGATGTAAGGTGACAGCAAATAGAAGTGCATCAAGGGTATCATCGAGTTTCTAAAGCTAGAAGGCAGATAAAAACATTAAAATATTGTAAAATAAGACTTTTAAAAATGGTTTGAGCTGAATGTTCAGATTTTTCCTCAGCTTCTAACTTAGCTAAATAATCAAACATAACATACGTCATCTTGAAAAATATAGCACGGAGACATCATTGAACTCATTCCTTTAATTCATAGGTGTAGCTGATCTTAATACAAACAGCTCCTTGCTTCACTATCAACACTTACAAAACTTAGGCCTTCTCTAGAAGCCCAGACTGAAACAGAAGGATTTGGTTAAATTTATAAAATCAGTGTAAGGAAGAAATCCAGGCCTTTGTCTTTATTTTTTTTTCTATCCCAGAACAATTTTGAGTATATATTCTGCAAAGTCACTTTCCAAGACCCTAAAATTCATACCTCTAATCAGTTCTTATAAATCCTATAATTCACCATGAAAAATTCTCACTTGTTATGCTCTTTTCCTTTCATAGCCAGCCATTTAGTCTTTGAAGATGTTTTAAAGAGGATTATTTTTACTTCAGGTTTATGGCTGCTGAAATGCCAGACTACCCTGAGATGCTAGTGTGTGGAAATTGATGTAGTTGATGAGAATCGAGTAATCTGAACTTCTAAAAACCCTCCTGAATTGTGAAGATCTGATTTTATGAAGCACTTGATCAACTCTAAAACATGACCATGTCTCTCAGAATTCATAAATCAGACTAGTCTTCACAGATCATCCTGTGCCACTTCTCTTTCCTGGGGTGAAAAATGATTTCTTTTTTGTATGTTCAGTTCTACTTCAGAATGAAGTCATAAGTGAGACTGCCATCATTTACTTGAAGCCTTTTGTATCGTTTTAACTGACACCATCACCATTTCTAATATCAAACAGCTTCTTTATAGTTATCTCTTTACTGAAACTAATTCCGAAATAATATCAGCAGAACATCAATATGCTGAAAAAAAATTAAGAGAATTAAATTCCATTGAAGATGGAATATAATATATACAGATGGATAAGTAGAAACCTTGCATACAGTCAGATGCGTGGAGCTGTAGCTGTTCTTGATACCTTTCAGCTCTCCTTCATTAAAAAAAAAATATATATATATATAAATAAATAAATGTCCTAATTAAAATCAAAACCATTAAATCATGGAACTAAGGCAGAAAAAAAAATGTACATTTACTTCTTTCTTCTTCCCACCCCATCTCATTCTCTCATTCATCTAGCTGAAAATCTTGGTGTTCTGCCAGTAAATATTCTAGTGCTCTGTGACATTCCCTCTCCCTCTGTTTACCCATTTGAAGACTGTAGTTCACACAGTGAAGCTCTGTACTGCAATGTTTCTGGCCTTAAATAGAATTCTAAATGTATCTCAGTACCTAACACATTTCTTGAACATTTTTTGGGTTTCTGAAAAATAGGTTAATGTAAAGCACTACAGAGAATCATGCCTTGCTCAGTTTTTCATAGAGTTCAAGCTGTTAACGCTGTTCTGAAAGTTCTTGCATATTTTAGCACTTAGGTCTCCTTCACCTTCACAGAAATAACAGGTCATCAGGAGTTTGAGGAGGCAAGAGTCTAGCAAAAAGGAAATAGGGCAATAATACTACCAGACATCATAGTTGGTATTCATACTGGAATACAAAAAGAAGCTTGAAGCTTTTTTGTTGTTGTTTACTGAAAATAACTACAAAGAAACATTACAGATAAAACATTTTTTTCTTGCTCTGACAGCTTTCTACACTTAGCTTTGCCAAAGAACACTGTGAAGTTGCACCAACTGCCTATTGTCTCAGTGTACAGCTGCAGGATACCACAGACACAGTGCATTTGAATTCAGATCATATCTGGATGGCCTAAAGTATTCAGCTTACTGTTTTATTCCTCCAGAAAACAAAACAAATCCTGTGAAGGTTCCTCTAAATTTCATCTAAGCATATGAGTATGACAGTTTACATGAAAGTTGCACAGCCCCAAGCTCCTCCTTTCAACCTTCACTGCAGCACAGCTCCGATCAACAGCATTTTGCTAAGATGTCCCACGCTCCTTCTCAATTCTCCAGATGCTTTCTACACTAAAAATGCCATCCAGACAGATTTGAGACCAGTACACTGCAACCCTTCTCCTTCCATATCTTTGCTTGTTTTGACACTTAAACCATAAAGTATTTCACTCTTCTCTTCTTGCAGTACTGCCCCAAGGTTGTTTTGTTTTTACTTCTTCTTCCTCACATATTTTGATGAATTCTTTCTGCCCTTCCAGTCCTTACAGAAACAAAAGCATGGCAGAAAGCTCCCATCTCTTCCCCTTCCCCTTTTTACTCCAGACTAATTCTTTGATAAAGCATTTGTAAATTTAGACAGCTATTTCCTAAGAATGGATGGAGTTGGATCAGTAAATATCCTTACCATTTGTTATCCTTTTGTTCTCAGTGCAAGAAAGGTGATTTTGGATTTTTTCTCCAGACTGACAGCTGTCTTCCCTCAACTCCTTTAATGCAATCTAGTTATTTCCTCTGTGGGTTTGCCTTGATGCCACTCTACCACCAAGCTATTAGAGCTTAAGGAGAAAACCACCAAGTTAAGGAGGACGTAAAACAGACAGCTTTTTGAAATATTAGGGTAACATTCCCCTCCTTGAGCTATCCCCCCGCCCCCCCAAAAAAAAAAAAATGCACAGAATTAGGTTTAGCACTTTCACTATTGGAGCAGCAACACTGAATCTTAACTACTGTCACTTGGAAGCAGCCAAACTCAGCGATCAAAGGCAACTTCTGAGGAAGTAGTGTCAAAGACCAATCCTTGCACTCTGGACAAGGGAGATAATGTGGCCACTGATTGATTGAAGTCATCAGTCTGACAAGGAAAAATTGACAAAGAATTGCCTATAATGATTCCTGAGACAAGATAGTTTGGGTTGCTTTTTTTTAATAAATCTGTGTTACTTTGAAGGTAGGTTATCTGCATCTCATAATTCAACCTACACTCTCCAAAGCTACTCCCACGGCTAAACACCTATAAAAGCTCACAGAAAGATTTCTATACTTAAGTATTTAGCAACAACTAGATTTTATAAGATAAGAAGCAAGTACTGCAGACAACTCGGGATTCCCCCTGCTGCTTCCAAAAAAAGAAAGTTTTCCATATTCTAGTACTGAAGATAGAGCTGGATCTTTCCTGAGTGTTTTTATGATGGAATAATGAGGGAAAACAGGAAAAAAAAGTATTTCATTATCTTAATCTAGGGGAGTACTATCTGTCTGAATGTTCTCAATTACTCAGAAAATCTGAGTTAACTTCTAGCTAAGAACTGATGTGATACACACCTAAAAAAAAAAGTTACAAATACATTCTTCTGACACTCACTCAATCAGACATGTTTTTGTCGCTCTGTTAGAGTGTTCAGTGAACCACCCATTGTAGAAACTGATGTCCCAGTTAACAGACCAAATCCCTGAAAACCACTCATGCAAATAGCCCCCAGAAAAGATCATCAATAAAACTGTATTGGGCAACTCATTCAACATACAAACATCGTGCACTTGTTCCGTTGGCTGACAAGTTTTTTGTTTGTTTCTTTGTTTTTCTTCTTTAAAGGTATTATCATTGTAGCAGCCCTACTGTTCCTTCAATTTGAGATCTGCATTTTTCCTGCAGCTGAACTTAGCTACTGTGTTACATTTCGGTAATGTAGCTCCACTTTTAGTCTTCCTCCTAAACTAGTTTATTTCTTGTATGCTCATGGAAGCAAGTTTTTGCTATTCTTTCTTCTTAGCACACATCTCTTTAAAACACAGTTTAACATTAATAATTGACTTGAGCTTGACTGAGCTCTCAAGCATCGATAATGTCAAATTTTGTACAATTTCTGTTTTGGATTATTTGGTAGCAATGAGAGAGTTGGAAAACAATAATGGTGTTATGCATTAACAATTCTTTGCTTCGTCAATATTGTAGATAATTTTTTTCCTTCCTATCACTACAAATACCCATTTGATCCATAACACTTAACATTAGCTCAATTCAACATCAGCTTAAGTGACCTTAAGACTTTAAAAACAAACACCACTGAGTCCTGAAACCCATTTAGAGATTTTAAGCCTGGTTTTGTGCTCTGGATAGCTTTTTCATCTCGTCAGAAACAAATTATACAGTTTGATACCAAATAGCTTTTCCAATTAGATAATAATCCTGCAGATATTATTGATTTTTTAAAATCTTTTTATTCAGCTTATGGACTTTCTGCTGTTCTAATTCTTCTTGAAAATTATATTGGCCTCTTCTCTTCTATATTTCCCCCTCAAAATAATTATTTACATTCCAACCCCTGAACTACTCAGAACCTTTCTCCATATCCAGACACCAACATCTGCATTTTGAGCAGTTTAGAAAACCTTTCTCCATAACTTTGGTCTTCCAAGAAGAACAGCTCCTTCCAGGAGAGCAGCTTTGGAAGGCTCTAAATCCTGTCTGCTACCTGCTCTGCCATACAGCCCAGTAGCCCTAGTCAGCAGTTAACAGTCCCCACTTACAGTAAATAAGCTCAGCAAGAAAATAGTCTCCCAGGAAAACTGATAAGTCAGAGCATAATAGATGGATCAAGAGAAGGTATGTTAACATTGCATTTTCCTCTAAGTGTTGTGTACAGCTTCAAATATGAACCATAACATGGCAGGAGTACCTACAATTTTTTCTCCCTGAAAGGGGAGAAAACACTGAAAAAAGAATGGATTTCCTGCCAATCCTTCGTAGTATAGTTAATAAAAATAACAGTGATGTGCCAGAACTTAAGATCTGACTCAACGTCCCAGCTTATACATTTGTACTTGATACCAAATCTGCTTTGGTGTTAACAGACGATTTGTGTTAGTATCTTGTATTGTTTCTGCCTTTAGAATTTTGATCCTCTGAAAGATATCTTAAACTGACAATGAAACATTGTTTCTTTGAATCTTTTTTTTTTTTCTTAATTCTAAGAATACTGACAACTCTGTCCTCACAACAGGTAGTGAAGATCTCACTTTGAAAACATCATATTAATATTGTTCATATTAATTTTAATAGCCAGAAACAATCTCATCTCTGATTTTAACAGACTAATGGAAGATACTAGAAACAGCAAAATAAGACCAAAACTTCAGGCTCTCAAATGCTAACACCCTAGGAAAACTGCACACATGTATCAGTCAAGCAAACAATATTGGCACATGTGAGTACTCTGACAAGCAAGTCATAGAATAGATAAAAAAAACTAACATATTTTATGTTTGAACTTGGCAAAACAGACCAGCCAGCAGCCTATTAATACAGCTATACAATTATGACATGGGACCTCATTGGAAACATAATCAAATCATTAATAATAGCATGTCTTATTTCCTGAAACATAATCCTAAGAATTAATTTCACAGAAATCGAAGCTTCCTGCTTTATAGTTGTGTTTGCAAATTATTTGACTAAAGTTGTATTTTTAAATGTCCTAATTCCCCTACATAGCAAAAGACTCTACAACAATAGGTATTTATCACACTTTTTATTTTTTTTCAGCCAGAAATACAGTTTTATATGTTATTTCAATAAATAGTGGTGGTTATTTCTTAAACAATATCCCCATCTCTTTGGCATCTGACCATATTCTGTTTTTCAAACTAAAGACTATATAGGAAGAGATCATTATTCAATACATTAAGTTTGCAGAAGCATAGTTAACTTTTAAAAATACACATCAGTTGTTGCAAAAATTCTAGTAAGTCTAAAAAAGAAAACCCAAACTAGTAAAATGCAGATAACCAGGCTGCCTTCATTTACAGCCATGGAGTTAACTGTCAGAATGAGAAGAACTCTTCATTTTCCACAGCACATGCACCAACTAGTGCTTCCTATTCATTCTGAACAACAAAAGAAAGTTTTTTTTTTTAAAAGGCGTTGTACCAGAAACAAGCGATCAAATAAGTTATGTTTCAAAATAATGTGATCTTAATTTTAACTTCTACAGAGGTAATCAACCAAAACCAAGTCACACACTGCTTCAGTAATAGACTGCACCTAAAAAAAGCCTAAAGACTATTTTCCATCTTCAAACATAAGTTACTAAAATGTTTTAAATACATCTAGGAATACAGCTGTCAAAACTGCTTTTGATGTCATGTTTGGATAAAAATTTCCTAAGCAACAAAGTAAGCCAGTGTATTCAATCTACTCTGAATAATCCAGGATCATCTCTTCAAGGCTGACACAGAAATACTTCACTTGCACTCCATCAGAAAAAAATAATCTGCTTTACAAATCTCAATAGAAGAGTTCAGTTCTTCAACTAATTCTTCAAAGCAATGACAGTTATTTCACACCTTCTATTAACATATGTTATAGAACTCATGATTTAGAATTAAAACATTATTGACACACCAATGCAGACATTCCAGTGTATCTACTGGAATCTAAAGTGAATCCTTCATTAGGTGTCCAGATGATGTAAAAAATAAATTCCACTAACAAAAACTCTTCATCCCCAAAAAGATTTTTTTTTTTAAGATCCCATGTATGTAACCTGAAAAAAATTATAGAACAGAGGAGACAAAGCACTTACTTCCATGCAGGAACTAAAAAAAAATAATTTAATAGGATTAAAGTAGCAAATTAACTAAGGTTTATTTTATGCGTAGATCTCCCCCTCATCAGCAGTGAAAGCCCAGTTTCAAAACTAGACTGTTTAAATAACAGGTGATCCAATTTATCCAAGCTCATATTCCTTTCAACAATGAAAAAAAACTAAACCATACATACATTTTACTGTAGAATACAGTAACAAAAAGTAGAAACCAAAATGCCCCCAAAATTTGGGTACTTATCCAAGAGAAGTTTCTAACATCAAGCCAAAATTAGCAACAACCAAGCAGACATCACCAATTTTTCAGTGTTAAATTATTGTAAACACTAGATCTAACTGCACAAAAAAAATAAATCCCAATCCCCCCAAAAAAAACAAAAGCCTTTTTAAAATTTTTGTTGTTAGAAGATGTCCAGAGAAATATCCAGCAGTTGCACTCAAGTTTGCATTAGAAGCTGCTTCCTCAGGAAAGATTTCTCCCTCCGAGTACTTCTAACACATTGCATTGTCGAGACTGCATTCAAATAAACTTCTTTCTGTTAACATTTAGCTGACACAACCACCTACAATGTGGACAGTCGTGTACACAGTACAACAGTGGATTTTTGCAGCAACAGAACAATGATCAGAAATTGGCTCTAAGTTTGAGATGACAGCTCATGTGTTGTTTCTCGCAAACATACGGTCCCCTCTAAGGGTAAGGTGTTGGAGCTGGTATTGTAGCACTTCTGTGTCAGCAGGTTCCTTAATGCTCATTTTGTCTAAATTGAGGTAGTCCAGAGATTTTGAGTGAGCCCTTTTACCTTTTAAAAGGCAAAGAGGCAGAGGACCATGAAGCGCCTTGTAGGGTTCATATGGTAAAGCCTTAGTGCATTTATCCCCTGAGCTGGGCATCCGCCTCCTCCTCTTCCCGTTGATGGCTGGGATCTCGTATGGCTGATAGTACCTACTTCTGGCTTTGTACAAGCGGGAGGAACGCGCGAGTCCCGAATCAAGCTGTTTGGAGCGCAAGTTAGGCCCAGATTCCCCTTTATTCTCTTCGTTTCCTGTACGCTTCTGGGCTAATTTCAGCAGCTCCTCTCCAGTGGTGAAGCCAACCAGGTAGTTCGAATCCATGTGGAGGATCTGATACCCCGAAACCGTCCGTCGCATGGGTGAGCAGGGTGTACTGGAGCACCGGGGCTTCTCGGCTTCCATCCTGCCCACAGCGCTCACCTCTGCCAGAGGCACCGGGAGGGCAGATATTGCACTTCTGGACTCTCCGTTTATGTCCACTTCCATTTTAAACACAGGGCTATTCTCCTAAAAATTAAACAGAGCTTGATCAGAAACAGAGCCTTTAAGCAGTACAAGGGACTAAGGGAGGGCTGCAGAAATGAGATTTTGTAGCAGCCAGGAGTCGCGACCGGCACTTCTCCATTCAGTCGTCCTACACGCTGCGGGTGGCCTTGTAATCAAGCTATCGCCAACATCTGTCTGCCTTTTAAAGTTATTTCAGGTGTTTTTTAATAACAGATACCATAAATATATTCCTTAAATATGTTACAGACATTCCTGAGCAGTGTTGTACACAAAACAGGTGTCTTTTCAACCATTTTAGTCCACTTGACTCCTTATACCCCCCTCCTTTGAGGCCACCTACATACATTAGCACGTCCACAGTAGCTTCTCCCATCCTCAGCTGCATATTTTTCCCATTTACAATAACCTCAGCAAACAAAGCTTTCAAGAAGTCTTTCTGACAGCTACGACCTCAGGCACAACCATGAAGCAGACCTCATCTCCAGGGCACTGCAACATTTCCCTCTTCCAGATGTGGAAACAGCTTGTCTTAGGTGGAAAGGATGGCATCCTGACTGTTCAACAGCTGTCTTTACAGGCTCTCAGGAATTCCCCTCCAAAAAACTGTCACCTTATTCAGAGCTAAACAAAACCACATTGTTTACTCTGACATATTCCTAACAAAGGAAATGGTATCCAAGTGTTTAATAAATACAGCATGAGAGTCTTATAAGCATCTTAAGAACAAATGGGGCTCTGATTTCTATGGCACCTGGTTTTTCTATTTGCTTTGGAAATAAAGCTATTTTGCCCTACTTCTCCCTTCACAACTATTCCAAATACAAAGCTTGGTGCCTTTCCAGTGCGACAACTTTCTGCCACAAGCCATTACCATCTTTAACCTGGAAAGATAAGGTTGATATCACAGCAAGTACATGTATCAGATGCCCAAGCACAGAGAAAGCTTAACTCTTCTTTGTTTTCAATGTCATTTACACAATCTCTATGCCACAGCCATTTTCACAAAATACGAAGGTCATGCTCATTTCTAAATTCACGCTTCCTTCATTGTCAGCTTCACCTTTACCCTCAGTGGTAGGTTAGTGACTCCCTCGCCAATGTATTTCAGAAAAAAAAAAGAAAAAAAACACAACAGCATAGCTTTGTTGTGTTTATAGGCAATGAGACTCAAAGCAGAAAGAAAATCCAGTATGCAAGTGTCAAGCAGAAACAAAATTCCAAGCTGCGCTATACATGACTGTTAGCGCAGTAAGGTTTTCACAAATGAGACTAACTTGTAACGTGTGCCATCACAAGTAGCAGCTTTAAAAGTTTACAAACTAGTTGCCATACTGAGGGACTTAGGAGGCCACAGGCAGGTGAGTAAGGATGCAACACGCAAAGACAAATATCCCCACCATCTACATACTTTATTGAAACTTTTGGAAATAGACACACAGAAAAATCCCATCAAGATGACTCTCCTTTCACTTGTGTTAACATAGTAAGGGAAAGTTGTGTGCAAGTCTAACACACAAATACAAACTATCTATCCTCATGCAAAACTTAAGCCTTTTTTCTATTTGGGTACCAGAATACAGCCTAGTCTCAAATCTACCTGCTGCTCCAGTCCTATTGCAATAAATGAGTAAAACTACTATAGCCTTTTTTCAGTCCTTCTCATAATCATGACTTTAGTTAGGATTCTTCACTACACGCTTTACACAGCATTGCTTTTACAGACGCATACACACACTTCATCCAATAAGGATTTCCAAGTAAAAATACATGTATTACATATGCATATATGCATATATTAATACATGCAAAAGATAAATAAATTAAAATATTGTCATAAACCAAACACCCGGTAATTTTAACTGAAAAAAAAATACATAAAAAAATCAAGAATAGGGTCCATTGTATCTAGCGGACATTCTGAAATATATTTATGGAGACATAAAGACTCTCAGAATAGCAGAGGCAGTTTTTTGTCTCCTGCTGTAGCACTGCATCTGTCAGTGCGACAGCAACATGGTGAGATTTCAGCCATGGCGTTATATTCATGAGAATTCCTCATGTAGAAATAACATCAGGAACCAAGGTTACTAGAAGCAATAGCATAGAAAAATCTTGCACTGAAACTTTTGGCTACCCCATGCTCTAGCCAAGAAACATAAATATTTCTTTTAATTCCTAATTTTTACCCTGCAGCTCAAAAATCTTTCCAATAAACTTTAGAAAAAAATCAAATTGTTCTGTTAGAAATCAGAAACAATGCTAGAAAAAGTACAACTAAATTCTAGAAGTATAAACAGAACGGTCAAACAGCAAAGTTAGAAATGAATAATTATCTAGACACATGTAAACAGCAATAACCAAAAAAAAAGAGAACATCTGCAACAATAATGCAAGCCCGAAGGAAAAAGAGAGAGGGAAGGATGCCCCCATGCACTTTTTGAGATGGAAAAAAAGCCGTGACAACTGGAGATTCCTTTCCTAAACACAGCTTTAAACATTAATTTGTGTCAGCCTGAAAGATGGGTGTGTGCCCGGTAACCAAAAGCAATCAACTTCAAAGAGCAACGTGGGGGAAGAACAACGAGCCCTCACTGGCCAAAAACAGTAAAAAGGAGAACCCAGAGGAGAAAAAGCCTTCAAGTCAGCAAGCTTCAGCTTGGTACCTCAGTCTGAAACCACAGAGCTTCCACGTGCGAGAAGAACAGAAATCCGACAGACATTTGACAACAACAGTGGCATCAGCAGCCAAATTGCAGGATTTGCTGCCATCAACATCAGAAGCTTACGGGAACAGCACTGCTCGCTGGTGAGAGGCATGACTGGCCAGCTCCATAGGCAGAGGTCCAAAACCCAGCATGTATGTGTTCAGCTGTTCTTCCCCAAGATTTAATGTGACTTACTCGAGCTGCCATATGGCTTCAATATGCTTTGCTTCCTTATCTGGTAAAAAAGATAGAGAAACATCACTTAAGACTTCTATAGAAGAAAATCATCTGAGAGATTCACAGTGTCTGTGAATGCACACGCCAGTACCTACAAATGTTTTTAACACTTTCTGACTCAATTTTAGGCCATTTCCATGGTTATAGAACCACTACTAAGGAGATGAATACTACTAGGTTTGTTGCTGTACAATACTGTGAGCTCGTCTGTAATTCTCAGCATCAATTACAACGCTGAAAAACAGTCCTTCAGATTAAAAAAGATTAGTTTTTCAGATCACAGTTGTCTTTTCTTCTCGCTTCTCAGAGAATGACAAGACTGATGCGATTTCAACATAATTTATAATTAAAGATTTACTGTAGAATCAAAACAAGGGGAAGATGAACAAGATGGCACATGCTTTTCTTTGCCGCTGCTTCAAATATTTGGAAAGTGTGGGAAACAACTGAAAGTAACAGCTAAGAGGGCTCACTCGACCAATATACACCAAAAGTGCTTCCAGAATACACTTCACCCCAGTAAGATTCTACAAGATGATAATGATTCTCTTTAAATTACAAAGCAGGCTCTGCACATAAAGTAATCTGACCCAATCCAGCCAACGAAAGCTGGCTAAACCAGAGAAAAAGGAAAATGAATAAAAATACTAGGTTAACTCTTATAAATCATTTTATTTCCTTAAAGAATGTATTAGTATGTTTAAGATAGAACTTTGAGGGCAAAAACATAAAAAAAAAAAAAACATTTTACATATATGGGAGCTTTCTGATTTTTTAATATTTCACAAAGGTATCGGATGCTGCTCAAGAATTAGCACGTTGCAAATAAAACAAAAACAAAAGTGTATAGCTTACTAGCAACACACCACACTAGTATATAAACTGTTGACTGTTTGTTGTCTTGGATTAGAGCCCTGAAATGACCTGTAGCCATGTGTTCTTCCTGTACCCAAGGACACTTTATGCCTTTTTTTCTGATTATGTTATTTTTTCTGTTAGATGTGTTACTTACATTTGTCTCCTCCTCAAAGAGACAGCAACTCAAAAACAAATCAACTTTAATTATTCAGTATCTAAGGAAAACAAACAAAGAAGTGGGGTTTCCCCTGATAGTCCTAATCTTTACGAAAAGCTTCCGTGATTTTGAAACCACTACAATAAGTTGCTCTCAGAAAATGAGTCGTTTCTCTGTAAGTTCCATTATTACCTATCCTCTCAACTAGAAGATGAACTAATTTGAGAAGATGCCTCGAGGATGCATTTTATTTGTTATTAGATGAGCATTAGATTTCTGCCCATACAACCAGATTTTTTAAAAAATATATATATTTTTTTCCTTTTTCTCTAGATGGCAAGCCTGCAGGTAATTCCATTTGTTAAGAACCACAAAGATCTGTCTCACCGATAAAATACTCTTAACGTGCAGTAAGGGGGTGGCAAAAGGGAAAGAGGCAATAAATGCAGCACATCCCAACCGTGTACAGGCATCAAACACATTGGATAGAGATGTCAACTCGAGTAGTACCATTTTCAATGTCTTCCCTTCTCTGAGCATCTGTTACTTCTTAGAATACACAAAGCAATTGAAAGATAAAATGATTGTCTATCAAACATTAGGAAATAACACAGCAAGTAATGTCATCCATCGTGTGTGAAGCCAACACATTGTTGATCAAGTACTTCAATCATCTCTGTTTGCGAAGGGGGGCAGTAAAAGGTCTACAGCTTTGCCCTTACAGTCTGAGAAGAAAAAAAAAAATCCATACACATACAGTACGTATACCTTGAAATCCTATCTTGTTTTGCTGTCACTGATGGATATGCTGATGGAATTAGGTGCTTGCTGAGCAAAGGTTTCTGGAAATAGTTATTTCCAATCTGCAATTAAAACACCTGAAGTATTTACTGGAGAGGGAAATGTCAAGCTAAAATTCATCTCTAGAAAAGCGTCCACAGAGGTGCCAGGTTTTGGTATGCAGAGCAGGGGCAGGCAGCCCACAGACTCTGAGCTGTGTGCAGCTTGCAGCCCCCCCAGTGCAAGCTGGTGATACTGCTGCAGGCAGGCACTGCCGCTGCCGGCCCGTGGCTGCTCTTAAACTATCTCTTAACCCTTCAGCTGAAGGCACTTAGAAAAATATTGCTTCACCACGCTCTTCAAGGCTTCCTAAAAAACCTGTGGTGTATCTTACAGACCAATACCTTGTTTTGTAGAGACAGGAAATGGGTGGGGGGGAAATCTCAGAACAAGCTCATGAAAGGTATCGGTAAACTGTTCACATTCTTCGTCAACACTTTGCATTCCTTAAGAAATACCAAACTTTTCTAAGCCAAAGAAAAAGTGACCGAGGCAACATTAAATTGCTGCATCCCATAAGGTAACATGCAGATGGAGTAAGAACACAGCTTAACAGATTTTTTTTCCAAAGATAAACACATGAAAATGAAATTATGCACGGGGTATATGTCACAACCCCACAGGCCTCAGGAAACTCAGACAATCGGATATGACTGCGGCAGCAGAGCCAGCGTGGTGACTTCAGGATGAGACGCGGAAGGACAGTCCCCTCTGCAGCTGCAACAATGACATGAGGGCAGCACCAGGCGTGCTGGTGGGAAGGAAGGGTGCTGCCCTGGTGGGCAGGTGAGGGAGAAACCCCTGAGCCAGGTGGTACAACCATCGGGTAAGCCACATGCTGCGAGCAGGACAACAAGCTGCTACATGCTCTGCAAAAGAAGGTTGATTCCATTTCTAATAATACCTTCCTTTTGCAAGAGCCAGTTACCTAGTTTGTTAGCTCTTGTTATTCATTCAGCCCTAAACAGACAAGTATGGCCATCCTTACAAGTACCCTTACAGACAGCAGAGGATGGTGAATGAGTTACCGAGGAAGGATGAGTGACTGGCTCACCATGCTGCCGTGACAGCCCGCAGGCCAGGCCAGCCTGACACAGCTCACGCCTGCACAGATGGGATTTCAGGAGCGGGTCCAGGCTGATGAATTTTGTATAAGCAGACTGAGCAAGCAGGAAAAGTAAATGAAAGCGGTGGGAAAGGAGGCCATGTAATCCCTCCTCACCAAGAAATATTAGATGAGGGTGTTTAACAGAGAGTAATGTTTCTGAAACTGGTATGGTCCTTGCAGCTGGTGATGCCACTTCCTTGCTGGTTGGAGCTGCAGATGAATGCTGCCCCAGACCCACCCTTGTTACAGGGATGTTCCCAGCCAACACGAAATGGCCGCTCCCTACCGCTGCTCATCTAAAGACTGAACCCTGTGACACCTGTAAGAAAGCTGACACACGGCATGACACAAATCAGTTTGTTCTTCAGCTAGTAAGAACTGAAGTTAAGTTTAAAAACAACAGCGCAATAACAAAGAATACGTTTCTCTGTATCTTTGATTTTCACCTTCTTGCTAGCCAAAAATTCATTTTCAAAGTCGTCTTCTCTCAAGTTTCAGGTTAGCTGACTTAGGGGTATAAAACAAAAAAAGGCTCATCAAAAAATTAAATTGCCTTTTAAATACGAAAAACAGACAAAGTTTTAAAAACATGATGGATTTCATCGAATAGACACAGATTTTTGTCTTAAAAAAACAAAATGGCAGCGGGGGTGCCCGTTGCTTCTACGTCAGACAAGAGACGCGTGTTTGGCAGAATACCATGCTACCATACCTGAAAACACAGTTCCGCAGATAGCACTTTGAAGCCATCAACGTAAACAAAAACAATGCTATATTCAGGTTTGAGTAGGCACAGCAGTGCAAAGAGAGACAGTAGCTAACAACAAGATGCACTCTCCAAGTTATGGGGAAAATGTCACGCTTAATCCACGCGATTTGCTTTGCTGGATCTCCCGTTTGCTTAGCTGAAACACTTTCAACGACTAGCTCTTTGTCCCGACGAGATATAGCCCGCAGCAGGTACCGAGGTGCTTGCTGGAGCGGTGCCATTCATTCCCTTACACCGTGCACACCGCAGGTCACCTCCCTCAGCTCTCTACAAGCAGCGCACGCAACGGCCCCAAAGTTTTGCTCCCTGCCTCCTTCCCCACCGCTCCTTCCCGCACTCGGCCGCTGCCTAGCACCGCATTTACCGAAGGGCCACGCAGACACGGCCGCGCGCCCACCACAGCTCCCCTCTGGGCTCCTTGCAGCCTCACGACGGCGCCGGGGGCGCACCGGGCGCGCTGGAGCTTTCCCCGCACGACCCCGCGGGCCTCGCCTCCCTCCATTTCAAACCCGCGCCGAGCAGCTCCCTCCTCCATCTTTATCGCCCTAGCGAGCGCTCTTGATCGAGAAAGGTGAAAATTTTTAAAAAAAAACAAACAAGCGCACCCCGCAAGCAGCGCGCTCCCGAGCACACCCGGGGCGGCAGGGAAAGGAGGGCAGGGGCACGGCGAGCACGACGGGGCCGCCCCCAGCCCGCCGACCCCCGACCTGCGGCCGCCTCCTACCTGTGCTCCAGGGCGGCGCCGAGGGTGGCGGCGGAGCAGCCGGGCCCCGCTCCGCTCCGCTCCCTTCGGCTCGGCCCGGCCCGGCGCGGCCCTGCCCCGCCCCTCTCTCGGCCCCGGGGGCGGGACGCGGCGGCAGCGTCGAGCCGGGCCCCCCCCTAGCGGCCGCCCGCGCCCCGCCTCGCGTCGGACCGTGCCCGCGCCGCTCGCCCCGGAGGGAGCCGCGGGGCCGTCCCCGGTGCCGGGACAGGCGCAGGGCGGAGGGGTCCACGGGGACTGTCCTCCGCCCCTAGCAGGGACGGGGGGAGCGGGAGGAAGCGGGGCGGCAGGGCCTGAGCGCCGCCGTGAGGGTTCCCCCTGCGGGTGACCCTGCGGAGCTGCAGGGCTTGGGCGGGAGCCGCCTGGGGAGCTCTGCTTACAATCATAGAATCACTCAGGTTTGAAAAGACAATCTGTCAAAGTCATCTGTTCCAACCATCTCCCTGCCACCAATGTCACCCACTAAACCCTGTCCCTAAGCACCACGTCCAAACTTTCCTTGAACACCCCCAGGAACGGTGACTCCACCACCTCCCTGGGCAACCCATCCCAATGCCTGACCACTCTTTCTGACAAGAAATGTCTCCTAATTTCAGTTTGCTCCTCCAAATTATTTCCTCCTTTCACAGGAGGCTGATGGAAGACAATCATCACTTGAGTGCAACTGCAAGGCCCCAGCATCTCCAGTTACTTTCCATCGGTTTTAAGCCCTAAACACTTCAATAAGCACTTCGGTAAAACAAGAAGAGTTGAACACCTTTGAGTTGAACTCCTTCAGTCCACATATGATGAGTACTTACTTTGGACAAGAGGAACACAACTTTCTATACACTGTCTAGAGATGCCTCCCTTGGCAGAAAATAGAGGTATAATAAAAGCAACATAAATCCTTTGGAGATCTCAATGCCATCAGTATTTTAGTTTGGATTTTCACAGCAAAAATGAAAGGTATCTGCCCTTTATATCACTGGATGCAATGAAGAGACATGGCAAAACTCTCCAGGGTTTTTGCTTCCGAAAAAAAATAATTGCCAGCCGCCACCAGGTTCAGCAGGACACCACAAGGTCACAACTGTGCTGTTTGTCAATGGCTTAACTTCTTCAACATCACACTGAAATTTTAATAGCAACATAGTAAAGCTACCTCCCAGTTTACCTTTCCAAAAGGGATTCTCACTTCAGCCTTCATAAACAAAAGTTAATGACATGCCAAGTTTGACTCATAAGATCATGCAACTGGTGCTACATGGAGTAAGTGGGTCACACTGATCACACAACGGGCTTGATTAGGAAACCCCAGTCACCCAGAAGTCTTGGAAGTAGTTGTGGATTGGCCAGAAGGCAAAAATTTCAGGTGACGTGCTGAAGAAGTCCCACTGTATAACAAGCTACCAGAAAATGAAAAGCAATATGCCCTGTTCACTGATGGGTCCTGACATATAGTGGGAAAGCATTAGAGGCGGAAGGCTGCCGTATGGAGTCCTACATGGTAAGTCACAGAAACTGCTGAATGAGAAGGTGAATTGAGATGATTTGAAGAAACGAAGGCCATCCAGCTGGCTTTAGATGTTGCTGAATGAGAAGTGGCCCGTGCCCATCTCTATACTGACTCATGGGTGATAGATGGTATGGTGCTGTGTTTTGGATTTAGGATGAGAATAAAGCTGATAACACACCGATGTTTCAGTTGTCACAGAGCAGTGCTCACACAGTGCCCAGGACTTTTCAGCTTCTGGTGCTGCCCTGCCAGCAAGAGGCTGGGGGTGCACAAGGAGCTGGAGGGGACAGAACCAGGACAGCTGGCCCAGACTGGCCAGAGGGATGTCCCGTACCACGTGGTGTCATGCAGAACAATAAAAATAGGGGAGTTGGCTGGGGAGGGCATGTGTCTGCTTCTTGGGAATGGGCTGAGTATTGGTCAGTGGGTGATAAGTAATTGCATTGTGCATCACTTGCTTTGTATATGCTTTTATCATTATTATTATTGTCCCTTCCTTTTCTGACCTATTAAAATGTCTTTATGTCAACCCATGATTTTTAACTTTTTTTTTTTTTTTTTTTTTTTCCCAATTCCACAGTGGGATGGGAGGGCAGAGAGTGAGTGCATAACTGTGTGGTGCTTAACTGACTGACTGCCACAACAGTCATGCACCTAGCCTTGCCGTCCAGTAAGCACTGAGATGCACCTGGAGTTTGCATCTCTTGGAAATTCTAGATATAAAAACTCAAGAAAGAAAAAAAAAAAAAAAAAGAAAAAAGAATAAGGGAAGGAATTTTCATTATAGTAGGTCTTTTTAGCTCTGAAATCCCTTAAGAACCATTGGTTTTGCCAGCTAACAAAACCTAAGAGCTAAATCAGTAGTAAATTTAATGCAGAAACTGGGGAACATATTTGGCAAAGCAGCAGGACAAGAAGAGGAATTTAGAGTGTATTTCAGCATCATTATGATGATCTGTGTTGCCTACAGTACACAAATCCAGTTTGCATCACAGTGAAATCTGCAGTATTATCCTGAGTCTGAAATCTCCCCTTCCTATGTTGTCCTGCAGTAAATGAGGCAATAAAATCCTCTGAGCCCGTATGTCACAACTTCCTTCCAACAAACTGCCCACCCACAACCTCCCTCTGCCCTTGCTGTCAACCAAGTTGTCAGTCTTTGAGGTGGAATTCCGTCCAGCAGTGAAGGTAAGGTTGGTGGGGGACAGCAGTAGTGAATGACTGCAGGAGGGAACAGATACTTGGAAGGGACCATAATGAATTCTACATAAGTAAATAGACATTTTTTTTTTCTTTATTAGGTATTGTAGACATTATTCTGAAAATCTTGATTTTGCTGGAAATCCGTGAGGACATTCAGGATAAAATACAAAATATTTTTACTTCTGGGGGAAAAAAGGATGAAGTAGTAGCATAATTTTTACATTGGGAAAAAAAAAAGTTAAAAAAAATGAATATTTTTATATTAAAAGATAAAAATATTTTTCTGTCATATGATTAAGTAACTGTCATATGATTTAGCAACTTCTGCCATCCAAAACCAAAAGCTTAGTAATTTAACAGATCTTAAAAGAATATTTAGCTAAGTTAAAATAAACTGTGGTGACAATTTATTTAAAACATGAACAAAATGTTTTAAGCACATCATTGACTGAAATCCCACCTTTATTTATTATACACCAAGTTTAAAAAAAATAATAATTAATTTCAGTGAGCGCAGAAAGTATTTGTTGATTTGGTTTCTGGGCCAAATTTACTTTTTTCCACAATTAAGGTGACTTAAATAGGAATTTTGGTACTTATGCAAGGCTGCATTTATTTCATGTCCAGATGGAGGAGGCAAACACTGTATAGAATTTGAAATAGATTCTGTCTTTAGAGTATTGTGTGTTTTGCGGATGATAGGTCAGTTAGTACCCACTCTGATTCAGACTATCTCAAAGAGTATTATAACAGAGCAACATGAAAAGATGCACTCTATTCTATACTGTAAGATTTAAAACTTACTCGGAAAGGGGAGATTCGGAGCAGCCTTAGACAAATGATGCATTTGGTATGTACATGCATAGGCAGCAGCGAGTACTTGCTAATGATGTTCCTGCAGTATGAACTAACAAAATCTTTTGGTACAGATAGATTACAGACTCTACACAAAACCTCTGCCACGAGGTAATGTACAGATAGATGCATGGTGAAAACTCAAATTGTAGTAAGTTTGCCATTTACGGTGTGACAACGTCATTTTTACATGATGTGCATCAGGATCAAATAACAATCTAGGTCTGTCAGTCAAACCTAACTGTATCAAAACCAAGTCTTAGACTGTTAAAAAAAAAAAAAGGCAATAAAGACACGTTTATGACAGAAACAGGTTGTTCACAGAAGCTGTACATTCTCCATCCTTCAAGGTTTGCAAGCTCAGACTGTCTAAAGTCCTTGGTAACCTGGTCTGGTCTCATGGGTGACCCTGACTTGAACAAGTGATTGGACTGAAGACCTCTGGAGATTCTTTCTAGCCTGAATTATTCTGTGTTCCTATGGTCTTTTTTTAACCTTATTTAAGTTTGTGGGTAGAATGCATCATTTATAGTGAGGTCAAAATGTACAGGAAATAGTTGTTTGGATCAGTCCTTACTTGTTCAGTACATACCATTCAGTCTAGAAAAGATGGGAATCTCCTTTTTTTTTTTTTTAAAAAAAAAAAACTATTTAAAGTACATCATTTCCCTCTTTTGAGTTCTTTTAATTGCTTTTCTTCTGTGCAGACCTCAGTAATTTGTAACTCTCCATTCACCATGCCCATCCTCTTTAAAAAGGAGCACAGACTCTTAGTTAAGATTCATAAATAGTTCAAAATATATCCCATAGCAGTCCTTTAAAATAATTTATTGAGGCTTTGGAAATGATTATTTTGAATCCAAATATATTCCCAGCCCTCACCCCAAAGAAGAACTTAAGTTATCAAGAATCTAAGCAAGACAAGGTCCAAATGGGCTTATGCCCAGATTTTAAGATTTACAGCAGTTTTAGTATTTATATTAGTATAAAATAAAGAATAATGATCTTATGGAAGGAATGGCTATTCTTTCTTCTGGGGAGATGTTATTAGAACAGGAGGAGATTTAATGAGACACCCAGACAAGAAATGGCTTTGCTGTAAGCAAAGATATTGCAATTTTATTAAATTCTTGATCTGGTACAAAATGAAAATCACACAATTACCTTGTTCTCCTTTGCAGGTGATTTTTGTTCCTCTTACTGAATAAAATAGAGATATGTAAGTGTGGAGCACCACAAAATACCATTTGATGAATGTCTCCATTTTACTTGGACATAAGATTATGCAGATCTAGAATGTTACATGAAAAGGGCATTTCTCAACAGTGTGTTGAATAAAAGATACATTCAGGCCCCCAAAAATCTAGTATACATTCCTTTCAGGCTAATGTTAACCTAATTTTGTAAAATATACCTGTCCTGCACTTCTCATTCACCACTTGATTAAAAACAGAGAATTTCTCACTAGAATCCGTCAACCACATAATTATGTTTGGATCAGAGCAAAACTGACTCTTTTTGAAAGTAAATATTGTCAGTAGACTTAATGTAACTTCCACAGGAGTTCCTCTTTTCCAGCAACTTTATTATAGAAAAACATACAACAGTCTCAGTATACCTTAAAGACTAAAACATGATGTCTAGTCATGTTCAGCGTTATTTCAGAAAACTGATTCTTCCCTTCATAGCAGATCATAAGAAAATTTATCATTCTTAAAAGTTTGGACTGGAAAGCTATTACTGCATATTAAGTGGAGTGGTGTGGGAGATTAGAAATTACTATTCAAAAATACTGAAATTTGCCCTCTCCATGAAAACAGACAATATTAAAGCCATTATTTGAAAAGAAAAAAGAAACAAAGTAGCTACTAGCCTTCGTTTCTTGCACCACCTAGCAATTCCTTCAGAAATGACTTTTTAGGAGTCTCCATTGTTTTCTTCTTTGTCAATTTACTTGTGGGTCTACCAACAATGTAACTGCTGTAAACTGATAAAGAAAACTGAAGTAATAGATTGTTGTTAAATCCCTGTTCTGCCACTAGCGTTGAAATGGCTCTTAGAAGTTTTAGTTACGGCTCCTCTGCTATCTTCCTTTGAACTCTACTGATTTTGATGTTATTGATCAGATTGCATGATGAGTTTGATCATATGATTTTTTGTATGCCTCCCTACCTATGCCTCTCTCTCTAGGCCTGCATATATGGATTCCTACAAATTGTGCTAAGAAAGCACATCTGATTTCTCTCAACAAAATTCACTTGCTAGTAGAACTCAAATACATGTCTTTATTATAACAAAGAAGCATAAAAAAATAAAAATTACTTCAAAAAATTGTGCAAGTTTTAGCAAGGATTTTTGGGTTTTGTTCTGTTTGGAATAGATGCTTGATGTCTGAAAGAAACAACTGCTCACTTACACTACATAGTGTGGTAGCATTTCAGGAGTTACAGCTGAATTCAACCATTGATTTTCTGCGAATCTTTTAGACCTCTATCATATCTGGTTGAAATACAACATACAGTTCAAAAAGTTTAATGGGAGAGAGAATCCAATTGCATAAATAATCTGGACTAAAAATAGGTTCTGAAAAATAGGTTCTGCTGAACATACAGCAAATCAGCTTAGTACAGTCCATGTTGTGCCTTATAACCAGTGTAGTAAGCAGAAACAGAAAAACACAGTGGTTTTATGTTTAACGTAATCAGTCAGAGAGGCAAGCACCAAGCTCTTCTCTCTGGTAACCAGCAACAGGACCCAAAGGAACATCATGGAATGAGATGGGAGGGTCAGGCTGGGTGTTAGGGAAAGGTTCTTCACCCAGAGGTGGTCGGGCACTGGGACAGACTCCCCAGGGCAGTGGTCATGGCACTGAATCTGCCTGAGTTCAGTAAGTGTTTGCGCAACACTGTCAGACACATGGTCTGATTTTGGGTAGTCCTGTGGGGACCCAGGAGTTGGACTCGATCCTTGTGGGTCCCTTCCAACTCACATATTCTATGATTCCATGAATCATTCTGGAACATTAGGAAACACAGGAGAACATGTGACTACTTGACTATTTACCTTTTTGAGGGGCGTTTTCAGCATAAAATGCTAAACTCCTATTTCTTGTAAGTTGTTGTCCACCACCAAAAGTGATTTTGATGCATTTGTATATTAACGGCATATTTGTAAATTTTTTTCTACTGAGACTACTACTTACTGCACTTCAAATACACTCTTGAAAGAGAAAATGCAATCAACAAAAGTTGCCAGTGATCTTGTTTTTATTTAGGAGCACATAAAAAAGTTATGCCACAGCTTTGGTTGATTGGAATGATATGCATACTTATATTCGAACAGTATTTTTTAAATGGTAAACAATGTGTACATTCAGTTGTGTGCAAGACAAACACTGTCAATAACAATTACACTACAAAAAAATGAAATGTTTTAAGTATATAGCTGTGAAACCCTTCATATTTTTGGTATTTAACCAGCATTTTTTAGAATTAGTGTGCCGAAGCTATTTCATGTGTGGTATACACTGAAAACAGATCCTGTGGCAAAGTGAGTAGAATTATAGTTGCAATGGCTCTGGAAACAAGTGAGAGCCCTACTTAAAAATATTACTCAGAAGCTACCTCTTCTGCAACTTAAATGTGTAAAGAATCACTAACTTGTAGTTTATTAAGTCAGCAATTAATAGTCAGCCACTTGAATTTACAAAAGTAGACAATATTTTCATACATCTGGGATAATTATAATCATTAAATGATTCGTCATGCCACAGAAAATCACAAGAACTGCTGAGACTGGATCATTACTCTACATAACCCAGTAACTCAGGGTTCCACTGAGATAATAATGCTTCTCACAGCTCTTATAAAATCTTCATTGTTCTTTTTCTTTAATGAGAGCTGTTGTCCACCCTATAGATTGGGAGGACAGAAGGATGAAAATTCCTATGCCATAATGAAGCCTGAGTATTTTGCACCATTAACCACTGAGTTCTGGTAGAGCAGTCTCTCTCTACTCTGAAGGGATGGGAATAAAGTATGGATGGAATATTTACAATTTTTATGATAAACTTACTAGCAGACCAGCTGTAACCATTTCTCTTTTTATAAACCCTGCTTTTTAATATCACCTTATTGTAGAAACATATGGCAAAGCAAATAAAGCTGTCTTTTTAGTAAACAAAAGAATTTTTTGATAAAAACATGTAAAAGACAGTTTTATCTGCTGGATGATATACAGGTACCCGTATACAGCATGTATACTAAACAACAGAAGAGAAGGTATATTTGAATGTTACAGGTCTGATGTAAACACAGAGTAAAAATAAGGAGACTCAAAAGTGAAAATATGTTGACTCACTCCATCATGCCTAATTATTGCAGCATATATGATATAAAATTATTCAAATGCAGAAAACACCTGCTTATCCTTAAAAACAGGCAAAAGAGATCTCTTTGGAAATGTAGTTAAATTAAAAAAAAAAAAAAAAGCTTCTAGCCAAGATGTGTGTTACATTTCAGCCCACAAAAGAAGTTCACAGGCAAATTATAAACTCCTGAAAATAGAAGCTTATAATGACAACAGACAATGCTTCATTATAGTGACATCAGCAGAGCCACTGTAACACATACCACTGGATTGGGATTTTCTCTTTTGTACAAGTTTACAGTAAATATTTGAAGACAGTGAAAAGGTTCATGTGCAGCTTTTCCATTGGAAGTGTGCAGTTCAAATGAATAAATAAATATATTTCCTGAAGTTTTTTATAAAATAAGACATTTGACCTAAATACGTAGAATGCACATTAGTTAACCTTGTATAAACAAAAGATTAAGCGAACTATGAATTGCAGACATGAATGGATTTTGCATGGTTAATAATTTAGTTGAAAGCACACAAAAAATTGTTTAGGAAGTTGTTTCCAGTTTTGTCTGATCAATTTCATTTCTTCTCAGAAAGAGTGTTGCCACTAAGTTCTACATCTTGTGAGGCCTCTTCGAGAGATAGCTTAACATTAGATACACAAACAGATGATCCACTGGAAGCTGTATAGGTAAAGAAAAAAATCTATTAGATTTTACACTTAAGAATATCCATGCTAAAACACCAAAAGCAAGAAAATATGAGGAAAGTGTTACTTTACATGAAATAGAATACTGCCTTGACATTGGCACTGAGATAGAAAGAACTAAGGGAATTACTGTTGATCTCAGCATGTCACTTTTTCAACAAAACATTCCTGCCTCCAGTACCACCAAGGGAAGGTGAACTTCCTCACAGAGGCCTAGAAGATCCTAGAAGAGGTATTCTGCATTTTCAAGTAGCACCTTCAAGAAAATCTTTGATCTAGTATTTCACATTTGTTTAAATAAACCCCTTTCATATTATAATTTTCAATTTTGAAGACCCATTAGCATATCTAAAAAAACTAGTACTGAGCCAAAAAAGAAAAAAAATATATATATACACACACACATATCACAAAACATACTCCTAAAGCAAATATACAAACAGGCTTCAACATAAAACTGCTTTTCCGATAAAGCACCATTAGATGAAAGCAGTATGCAAAGCCAAGGATATCAAAAATAAACTGGATCCATAAATAGCATAACTGAAAATAAAAGAAAAATGCAACATGGTGATGTTTTTAGTTTTGGGTGAAAAAAGGGTATATTTTTTTTCTTTTTTGCAAGTATTGTTCCAAATTCCATGCCGATAAGCAGTGAAAAAAAAATACAACAAGCAAACATTTAAAAAAAGAAAGCTTTTTACTGTAATGACACACATACTGTTCACGTGTGTGATTTTAATTAGTAAGGGAAAAAATTCTTGTGTGCAGCAAGCTACTGTTATTAACAAAGCATTAAAAATATTTTCATCTCATTTATATATATTTTGAATTTCTGCATCTACAAGTTTTGTGGGGAAGTTTCTCTTCCTCTCTTTCAGCTATCAAAGTCCACGTACACAGTAGCCTCTATTTAAATTATCCAGGATGTTTTTTTCCTTCCCCAGTTTTGTCAATAGCAGACTTTCATTTAGTAACGGTTAACATTCTTTGTCAGTTCATTACTATGCTTCCTAGTGGATAATTTTTCTCCACTTGTCTCTCTTGGGAATAGCTAGAAATACTGTCATACTTCAAAACAAAAGAAACCCCCGTGAATTTAGATGCCACAGAAATACTTTCAAACAGTTCAGAAGATAAAAGAAAGTAACTATTAGTACAGTTTAACTGCTAAAACAAGTTGTGCAATGCTGTTGAGTTCTAGCTGACTCATAAAATGATCCCACCTACACAGACATGTGAAGTTAAGAAATAGCTGCCCTAAGAAACAATGAAAACTAAAAAAAAATCCCTATTGCTGGAAATAATTTAATGAAGTCAGTCATTCTGCCTCTGAAAGAAGTTACTTACATGGGCTTGGTTTCTCTATTGCTAGCCTTTCAGGCAAGGTTTCAAGTGGTGTTGGTTGAATTTTTGCAGGCGTGTATGTATTTAAAGAAATTTTTTTTCCTGACAGGGGACTCATATAAGTTGGAGAAGCTAAAAAGCAAAACAAAAATAAAATAAGAATACACATGCATTAATAGTAAAAATTCACCTTAGCGAAATGAAAAAATAGTAGCCACAGAACTGCTATTTGTCCACAGTTACACAAATTACAACTCAGCTACAGATTACTGACTGTAATAGTAACTTCAGTGCATGAAAGACAAAAATCTCCCTTTCACCCTCATTAAATTGGCATAACTTCCAAGCTGCCCAGAAGGTTAAGCCAAATTTCAGTAATAAATGCTTTGCCAGAAGACTGGCAATATTAGTGCTTCTTCTCATAGGTTATGAAGATTGCATTGGAATAATTGCTTTTAAATCAAAACATCTATGAAATGTGCATACGATAGACTACCGCAGACAACTGCAAATGTTAAAAGAAAGCAGAGGGGGGAACAAAGTGCTTATGGCCTCAATTCTATCAAGTCAGATTTCCAACTACTCCTTTATACAGATTATATGGAAGTATTTTAAAAATACTGTCTTGTGTACTGTAAATTCTGAACTGATCTTGAAGTGACACTATCTTCCTAACCAGCCTAACAAAGCATTTTAAATAGCTGAGAACTTTGAAATGCCTATGAGACTCTGAATTCTTCCAATGATATCAATTTTCTTAAATTGCTTATCTTCCTTCTCAGATATAGAAGCTCTACCCTATCAAATTAGCTACTGATTCAAATCTAAGATGTATAAGCCTAAATAAAGTAACAGTAAAAAAAAAAGAAAAAAAGGAAAAATCCTTAACATCCACATTACATTTGAATCAATGTTATGTACAAACTTTCTTACTGGCAAGTATAATTTTTTCTCACCAGAGAATGAGTCTTTAAGCATTTCCTCAAGACTGTTTTCCAGTCACCGGTCATACAAATTGTAACAGATCTAATAAGTGGTAAATCTGACCTAACTGAAACCGTTTCCAAAGAAAGAGCAGTAGACTCAACAATGGGAAACCATCTTCCCAGACACATACCCACGCGTAGCATTCAGTTTGGATTTAATTTCAAGATAATTTAAATATTAAACATACAGCACAAACTATTATAAACTAAGTAACTGCAACTCTACAGTGAAACACTAAGTAATACTGAAAGAAACAAGGTATAACATAGTTTTAAGATGTAAAAGGCAACACTACTACTGCTGAGGTTACCAGCAGTAAAACCATAAAATACAAACCTGGAAACACTGCATACTCATTAAAAAGAACTCCTCATCATCCAACTAACAATGTGGACCATACAGTCAAGTTCTTAATGTGTTATTTATGTGTAAAATAAACAAATTATGTTTTCAGGAAGTCCTTAATCTACTATACCAGAGGCATTACTTTAACTGACTACGACAGTGTCCATACAGAAAGATGATACTCCAGAAATTAAAGTTACAGTTTATCTATATTATTTCTTTTTTTTAATTTTATTTTTAAAGCAAAATTCTTAGCTTACTTGTTACCTGTAGAATATTGGAAAGATTAACTAGACACTAGATATTTAATAACTTAAAATGAATGTAATTACAAAGAAAATCAGTACATGTCTCCTGTAGACTTTCCCTTGATGGAGCAGCAACAGAGGCGAGAAATTCGTCCACCTGTTTCAGAGACAGGGAGTTGTGTAGAGTTTCCAAAGGGCAAATAGAAGGCACCATGGAATATAGTTCAAAACCTAGAAGAAAAATAATAAAGAAAAGAGATTTCCAGACTTAAGACAGGATTTAAACTATTGCATTAGCAATTATTAATTCATGACAAAAAAGTACTTATTTTAACTCAGCACGTGCAAACATAGTACTCTTGAAATCATGATATTAAAGGTTACAGGAGTTGGAACAAGATGTGCCAGTTTCCAGGATCTATTAAACTCAAGGTACCATGTAGCACACTATGGGATATAAATCCCACGTGCATAAAAAGCAGCCTTCAAACTTTACAGATGTGTTTTGGCAGAACACTAAACAGGTAAATCAATTGACAGCTACGTTATCAACTGTTAGCAAAGACAAGAACTAAAAATGCTAGAACTTCCAAGAAGAAATATATTTGCAGAATTCACATTCTATCACCTTCATTATTCTGTGAAAAACTTTGTCTTAAATATAAAAGGAAAACCACTATTACCACTTTTGTACCTTGTGGTTACACGTTTTATCTTTGTAAGACAGTTTTACACCTACCTTTTGGCATTTAAAAACGGTATTTAAATAGTGTAAGTTTCATACATTTTAACAGGCTAGTACACCAAACCGAAATCTAAAAATTTATTGGACTTCACTTTTCTATTAGTATTGATTATAAAGCAACCATGCATATCCATATTACTAATATATTGAAAAGCATTTAAACGCATCTTGGAAAAAAAAAAATCACCCTGCAGTTCTGTAAACTGATGCACGTTTGAAAACTCAATGAACAGCTCTTCATCCAATTGCATTTCAAAAGAGGAAAATACATCCATTAGTGTTTTCAACAGACGGCTGTAACATTACAACTTTGCAATTCAATATTGTAAATTTACAGTTGCTACATTTTTCTTTTTTAATATTTAAATGAAGAGACAAGAGTGAATGAAGTCATGTTTAGTTTCAGTTCAAGGTACATTTATTAGAGATACCATTATGACTATGACCTGCTCCCTCCCCCAGAACAATAAGCATCAATATTCTCTGGTATGCAGTGTTAATTATTCACTCCCCACTTAGTGCTTTGGACAGAGAAGTAACCAAAATTTCCCCCTGAAAATATCTGTATTTATATTTGGATCCACCTTGGCCATAAAACTCGAGGGACAGTCACTCTCAATATACAATCACCTGAAGTGTATTTATGTCAGCTTCACTTATACTACAAATAAAACAGTGCCTTTCACGGAAACTTTGTTTTCATGTACAAAAGAAACACCACCACATATTTCATTTCTATTTTCATGTAAACACAACAGCTACACTTCAGAGTAAGCACTAAAATATGTTTGGCATACATGTTAACATCCTAAATAACAATGCATGCATGCAAAGCGCAAACCCTTTCTTTGCATTACAGTAAGGTAAGACTTAGCTCTTTACGCTGACAGAAGAGTCACAGTCATTTGGATGAGATTTTTTTTAATTTTACATTGAATGCAGTGGGACAATGTCAGGTTAACTTTTTAATAACTAGTACTGATATACTGCAGTGCTACAGAAAACCAGAAAGGAATTTCAAAATACACCCACGCCCTTTTCTTTCAGGAATTTGCCCCTCCATACGTTTTCATTTGGTTTTAACAACTCTTATCTGATAGCCATATCCCAGCATGTTGTTGCAACATCTTTGCCTCCGATATGACTGAAAAGTTATCCTGGAAATCTTTCCGTAGTGTTTTACGATAAATTATACATTTATAATAAATAATTTTTAATTTTAATGACGAAGAAGCCTGACAGTATCCCTTTAAAAAAGGCAATTTCCTGTAAACTACCAGCCTTTTATAGTTTTGGTTATATTGTCTCATAAAGTGCTGTTCCCATCAAAATGCAAGACAATGAAAGGGTACACGCGGCATTTCAAAAAGCCACCCTGCTGTCTTACATTTAAAAGCTATAGAGACATACCACTGGAGCCTAGCAATTCCACAGAGGAAATGGACCAGCACCTAAAGAGGTGTCGGTGTTCTGCACAAGAGGCCCAGAAAATAACGTAAAGCACTGTCAGAAGATACTTGTTTCACCATGTTCCTTGAACTAAAGATGGCAGGGAAGGGGGGAGTCTGAAATGAGTTAGAAGGTATGATAATAACATAAAAGTAAGAAAGAAACAGAGTGAAAGGGACAAGGAGAATCAAAATGATAGTCCATAGGACAGACAAAACAACACCAATGTGTCCTCATGTTAGTAGAGAAACCTCAGAAACCTGCAATGTATTTAGGTTCCACAGGAGCTCAAAGAGCATGCATTAATCTTGTAAAAGATGTGTGGTAAAACATCTGTATTAAATGAATCAGAACAATCGATGCATTCATTAAAAGCAATTTAGATCCATTTTAAAGAATGCAGCCACAAAAAGAGAGCGCTAAATGGAGCAGAAAATAATCAATTATTAGCCACTGGTATTCAAGTGCAGCTCTTACTTTCTGACCTTGAATGTTTGGGAAATATTACTTGATTTGATTCTACAGATTAAAAAACAGTTTCCTATCTTTCCTACTGTATCAGTTTTCCTTCAACAAGCACTGCAGTGTAAAAAACTCACTATGTATTCCAAATGAATATCATAAAGGACCGGTTTGCTTCTCAAGAAATCAAAACAAAAACTCGCTCTTTTTCTTTAACCTTGTCTCTAAACAAATACATTTTGAATCTAACACTAAAACGCTGGTGATTTCCACTGCAGTTTCGATGATGTCATCACCACCGTACTCGGCCAGCTGTCATGCATATTTTAAAAATGCAATTAAGAAATCTGAAAAAACTGCATTAAGACTGGGTGGATTCAGAAGACTGAGTTTGGTTTTCACGAACAGGATATATTTTGGGCATTTTTAATCAAGCAGAAAATTAGGTATGAAATGTTTTGCTGAAAAAGAGAAAGACGGAACTCTGTCGTGTGTTAAACCAGACTTTTTTTTTGTAAATATGGTAGACTGAAGGCAAATTAACTCTCAAGTTAACAGGCAACTCTCTCGCTGTGACTAGTAATTTAAGTAATTTGCACAACTGATGAACAGAGAAGCACGATAAGGTAAAATAAATTTTTGTCTGATGTTAAATATAGTGATTTTGCAGGTATGTTAAGTAAAGTGTCTGCTTTGCTTTTTTAATTTAGTATCACTTCAAGAAGATAATCATAAACTCCAGTTGTCAATTTAGTGATTTATTTTAGAATCAGGAGGATCAAGGAAACAGTTCAGCAGGAGCAAGGTGAAGAAGAAGCAGCAGTAGCTATCAAGAAGTGTATACCCAATAAAGATCAGATTTAATTCTGTTTTTATGTTGTATCCATACAGTCTGATCACATGAGTAATTGGGGAGAATAATTTGTTACAGGAGTCATGATTAACAGTAAGTAGCACTTCAATTTTTTTCAAGGATTTTTCTGAGGAATGAATTTTGATGTTTTATTTAGACTAATGAATGGTAAAGAAGGGATTCAGGATATCTAATGATTACAAATATATTTGGAATTGTGCTTTAAGTTAGGAATGACAGACGGCTGGATGATACTGTACACCCGGTATTTGAAATAAAAATAAAAGGGATGAAGCAAGGAACCTTTCGTTTTTGTTTTTAAAATAAAAGCAAAACGTACCATTGGTTGGGTGTCGAGCAAATGAGATAGAAAACCTTTTAACAGCAGAACCGCGTGTGGTGTCTAAGAAAGAGAAAAACAGGTACCTGAAATTTGTAACAGCTACCAAAAGAGGGACATTTTTTAAAAAGGAAAAGAGGAGGTAAGAAAAAAAGAAAAGATGAGAAGGTATTAGAACTGAGTGGCATGCAGAAGGGACCAAGAAAAGGAGCTAAAATCTAAATAGAGGTTAAAAAGAAGAAAATTTGGATTGCTGGTAACTACAAGATGTGTAATGAAGTGTATGAAAACAAGCAGAATGAGCTGGTGATTCTGGCATACAACGTTATATCAGGTTAGAGTTGAACATTGAGTAGTGAATTGGAGGGGAAACAGCATGAATACTGTTTCACCTAGGAGTTATAAAAAGTGTGCTTTTTTACATTCTGAAATCTAGTGAAAGACTTTCTTCCCTACCCCAGGTTATTCAAAACTGAAAATCTCCTGCTCTTTTGTAATCCAATCCCCAGTGAAAAAAGGTCAGGAATCCTAAAATTTTCACCATCAGTATTTAAATTATTAGTTTGTCATTTCTTTCATTCTTTGTATATGCTCCAAGATCAATAATGAATGATAAAACCTGACATTTAAAGTGAGAAAAGAATTTCAAAACTAAAATTTTATTTTACTTTAAAAATGCATTTTCTGAAATCTCCTGACATGTATAACAAGTTTGTGAGCTAATGTTCAATTCAAGACAGAGACAAGAATTAACTATGCTATTAAGTTAAACATAAGCAAGCTATGGGCAATAAAGGAATAGAAACTCATACAATTAATACTAAGGCAAAGGATTCTAGGATTCCATTAAAATCAGTAACCTATGATTTATCTTTAGAAGTTTAATGTGGCACATGGGTTTGTGCGTGCATGTGCGAGAGTGTGCACATACCATCTATGAAGCCAGAAGAAGTCAGCTTTTTACGATGAGTACGAGCATAATCCTGTAGGTTAGGTGCACTTGAAGAACCCCCGAGCACTGAGGTGCTAAACAGGCCCGCACAGTGAGACCCTGATGGGAGTTAGAGAAAATACATACAACAACCAGGTGTTCGTCCATTCACATTGGGGATGCATGCAACATGCAAGCACACGGCTCTTACCACACAAAAGGCAGCTTTTGGCAGTGCCTTGGACAGGTTCACAATATGCTTGTAATGTCAGAGTGGTACTTGTAGGCTGAAACTATCATAATTTATTGTGCTTCTACTCATCACACAACACTCTCTGCCATATGTGCAAAGAGAGGACTGACTTTAACAAAGTGACTTCTTATCCTGTTTACACATTTGGTAAAGAAAAGTTACCAGTTAGCATTAATGTAAACATAACCAAAACAACAAAACAAAAGCAAGATGATGATGTGAACGTTGTGTGTTTTAAAACCTGCAGTTCTCAAACAAATATAAACTGGGAAAATACTACTCATTGCTTTCATCCAAATAAAATTTTGAGATGATAGGCTGCAATGAAGTATGCATGCATTTCCACAGACGTGGAAACACTTCCCCTTTAGCCCCAACAAAATGTTAACCAAATCTGAAATACTCTATTCGTATTTCAGCTACCATCATTGTTAGAAATTGAAAATATCTAAAAGTTTCATAGAGTTGAGCTTAACTTCCTTTCCAAAGAAGACTTTTGTACATCTCCATGCAAGTAATAGTACTTTTGTTACAATTTATATGACCCTGACACTGGGATGGGAGTGTTAACAAATCATTGAAAGCTACATAAAGAAAGATGAAAATAACTTTTATAATCCAACATAAATTAAATTTACATAGAACAGTGAAGAAAATGGAAAAAAAATGCTGCAATTTTTTCCCTTGATTCTTCATTAATAGTTGAAAGGAAAAGTGGTTTCACTCAGAACTTTTCTTTTCCATTTTAGCTCATTTTTGAAGACCAAGTACCTATCCAGTGATACTTCCTTTCATTACTTTTGATGACCTAATGAGAGGAAACATTACTAGCACATGTGACCAATCACAGCCAAAATAAATTGGTGCCTGGTCTGTGGCAAAAGCCTTTGACATCAAATGTAATATCTTGACCTATGCACAGAAATAAACTTCCACAAGCCATATTGTGTCATATTGACAAAAGAAAAGTTGTTTAACTTTAGCAAGCACACAATAAAAAAAAAATTACTTCAATAAACAAGAGCACCTGATGTATGCATTTTACTAATGGAAAAATATAATAGGGAGAAAAGTATCACAGAAAGATTAAACATGCAAAAAAAATACAGATCTTTGCAGAGAGTTGAAAAGCTACTTCTCAGTTTATGCATGTACCTTATGCATTTTCTACACTTCATTTTTCCCATAAAAAGACACACTTACAGAAAAAAATCAATATTAATTTACAGTAGTGCAAGATTTCATGTCTTTACATATCAGGCATGTGAATGTGAGTTCCAAAGAAGCAACAGAAAAGCACCACTTGAATTAAAAGAATTTGAAACAACCCATTGAATTATAGCATGATTCATTCTAATGCTGAAAAGAAGAAATTGATTTTTGGAGAGGGAATATGTGCAAAAACCCTAATATATCAAGATACTTGAGGTTTGTTCCCCCTTCCCCTGGGTAAGACACCTTCAATTCCACCAATTGCCCACAGTAGGAAATGCTAATTTTCAAGAAACATGTTTTAACTGTTTCCATTGTAGGCTATTTCAATCCAAAAGATTCTTGCAAAAACCCCAGTCAACTCTGTCATGAACTACATTTTTTTTTAATCTACTTTACAGTAAAAATAATCCTGTTTCAGTCAGTACAGTGTTAGTAGTGTGAACAGCCTCAAACAATTTGCTCTTTTCAGTTGTGATTTATTTAGAAACTTTTGTTGTACAAAATTGACCATTTCAATAGGCACACTCATCACATTATTGATAGGAAATACTACCAGGTCCTGTTCACATCGAAGTTTTTTAAAGAAAGTACAACTGTGCAGAACAACAGGCAGATGAAAAGCTACTGACATGGAACAAAATTTCAACTCTATGCACATACCTAGACCACTCTGCTTTTGTTCCAGAATAGTTCTTGGTGTTCGTAAGTTACTATTGCTTTCTGATAGGACCTGGATATAAAAAAACAGAAAAATAAGGGAAAGTAGGACAGTGGCATGAAAAGTCCATTTAACTTGATACAGCAGCCTGCTTCAGACAGACAAGTGTTAATAAGCTGTATGATAAGTGTTAGTAAAAATATGTGAAGGAAACATGAAAGATCATGCAATATCCCCTTCTGAAGGGAGTCCATTTCACATATGAGTTCCTTGCAATGAAGTGGTGCAAAGCAAGCATTCAGAATGAGAAGGGACACAGACCAAGACAGATATGAGAACAGACATTTGAGACATTTTATTTTACCAAATGCACTCTCCTAAACTGCGCCTGTATTGAAAAAAAGGAGGGGAGGGAAGGAAAGACAGACAAGCTATTGAGGACACCAGACAATCACTGATCCATGCACGGGCTCAATCAGTGTAATCTTCAGATGCTCACAGCCTTTACTGATATAAACTTTTCCTATGCAAATAGTTTTATAATCTTCCACAACAAAAAGAAATTATGAAAATTTTCAAAGAAAAAGGATATGATTAACAGAACACCATCCATTGTCATACAGGTAAACAATATCTTGAAATACAAAGAATCTTATATCTTCATTGGTACTTTAAAAATTTTACTGTCTTTTTTTTTCCTGCTTCCTCCCCCACATATTTAGGAAAATCTTCAAAATATTGTACAAGTCAATGGATGATGTACTGTGTTGGGAGTTTTAGATACCTCCAGATACAGAACGCAAGAATTATTAGTGCTAGAGTTTGTTCCCTGCAATAGTTAATACCAGGCCACTGGAAATATGATATATGCAAAACAAGTTTTGAATAGCAATATGAAGTTCCAAATAAATTATTTTAAATGGTATTGGTTGCAATTATTTAAAAAAATTAAATTTAAATTTACCTACCACCAAATTAAGCAATGCCGTTTTTAAAGTCTTAAAGGACAACTAAGCCAAAGCAGAAATCTGTTTTATTAGGCAGTAGACTATGTCTTTTCTACTGTGGTAACATTTGCAATTCCTATAAGGAAACCAATTTTTCAAGAAAGTGTGTAACACATTCAGTGGAAAAACATGCACTTGCTCTTTTTCCCCAAAACATTCTTGGGAAGTAATTTTAAAAAGTGGAAGAATTTGCTTCAAATGTAATCCGTAACAAGGGATTAGATGTCCTTAAAGACAGTTGGTTGTTGCTTGGAATGCATAATAATGTTTAATGAAGTAAAGTTTAAAAACCTGTTGCCATGAGCCAAAAATACTGGATGTGAAAGCCAATGATTTAGGGGAGACAGGGGAAGAAGTGATTTGTTCCCCTGATCTGCGTCTTCGACGCCCAGTACCCACACCACTGGTGTAATGCAGCCAGGTACCAATACACTCTGGGCTAGACACACTCAGGGGGCTCTCTTCCTGGAAGTGAGAAAGGGGGCAAAAAACAGCAAAGCATGCAAAGTTAGATTCAACAGAGCCAAATGAACAGAAAAGAAAAAAAAATACCCAGTCTGCTTGCACCCTTTTAATATACTGTTTCTAAAACTATTAAACAGTGAGTAGGGAAGAGTAGTATTACAATATGAGGAAGTTATCACTTCCACTCAATCAATTATATTTTAATACAATCTAATCAAATTTCTGGTAGATTAATTATTAAATAACGGCATGAAAGAAAAATAATGGGAATCAATGATTGGCTCATAATTTTTAGAATTCCTCATGTTGGAAACGGAATATCTTTTATCCTTGACATACTGTTTAATAGTTTTCCCCCTCTAAGTACATTAAACTTTCCTATTTAGTACTTAATAATTTTCATTGATAGTCTATAGCCTGATCTAAGAGACTCTGATTTTTAGAATCACCTTTGAAACTTTACAACTGACTGACTGTTAGGTAACACCAATCTGACTGGTAGTAGTTTTCCAACCTTAAAAAAGCCCTAAACATTATCTAAAGCTGGACAGCTATAAGACTTCAAGGGAAGACAGTGTCAGGCTGAGCCCTGCATGCCCTATATCACTATGTAGCATTAGCAAACAACATTTTTTGCAGTACAGAATTTGATTTCCAATGCTGATGAGTCTTACTTTCTCATTTTACTCTTTGAAATCTTTTTTTTTTTTCCATGACTCAGTTACAGTTGCCATGCTTCTCTAAATATTGCTGACTATACCCCAGATGTAAACTTCCATCTAATCTCATACCTGACAGTGTCCCTTCAAATTAATGGATGTAAGGGAAAAGAGAATTGCCTTACAGACAAAAAAAAAAAAATAAAAAGGTTCAAGGCAGTTGCAGTTTAAGTTGCAGTAAAATGTCTTTTTTAAAAAACACTTGAAAATACTATTTGGTATAAATATTCCAAATACTGGTTTTGCAGATTTCAGTGGGCCAGATGAATCTCTCAATTTTCCTTTTGGACAAAAAAAATAAATAAATAAACCATAGTGTATGTTTTCTTTAAATATTCCAGCAAATTAACAGTCACTGAATGCTGGAACCCATTCTATTGGGAGACATATTACATGCACAGTCAAAATTTAGTAATTTGTGTTACCAATACCTTTTGAAAGTAACTTCCACACAATTTATGAAAATGAAAGAGATTAAAAGTTTGAAGTAAAAAGTCTATTAAGCTGTGTGTATATGAACTCATAACTAGGAGGGGAGCTTGCATGATCATACTGAAAAGAGCATTTAAAAATCCAAAATATTGATGTTGTGAGCATTTGTTTATGATAAAACTTGGAAATAGAAAACGTAAGACATTCACATTTATTACCTATGTTAATTTATGAAAGTCATGTGAAGTTATACAGATATTCTTGTAGAAGGAAACCATGCATCTTTTTCTCTCCACACTACCAATAATCAAATAACTTGCAAATCTTCCTTCTGTAATACTTGCATTGCATACAAACAGTCCATTGCCAACACAAACATGAAAGGAAAAGCTTTTGGAGTGAATCTTAAGTTCTGATGGTTTTAAGCAACTGAAAATGAGGCAATAAGAAGCTGTTAGTCTGCTTCTAGCATTAACATCACAGAAGTGCCACTATGCACCAACTGAAGCTTTGCCACTCAACCATACAAATGGTATCAGTGACAATGCTCTGCATCCCCCACCTCTGTGACATTAAAGCCGTATCAGTGAAGCACACCTAGATGTCATGGCCTTCAAGACAGGAGACTAGACTGTTCAAGCTGTTATCTAAAGACTTAATGAAACACAAACCCCACCCATTTAAAAAAAACACAACTTACTGTCTATTGTCTTACCTTCAAATGCTGAATGAGTGGAGTCACTTCCACTCCACATGAAAACAAATACACCTGAAGACATTTATCGCACCTTCTGCACCTCCCCTAGAGCCCCCCAAACCCCCATCCCCTCTCAGTATGATGACCCTGAAGGTTTGCTTACTTCCCAACACCAGCAGTCTTGTAAGGATGGATATAAAAGCAACGTATGTTAGTTGGAAGATGTAAGTTTAGACTGAAAGAGTCTTCGTTTTCAAACATGTTTTTTTTTTTTTCTCTAATATGGCTTAAAAAAACAACAACAAGGAAATAAATCTTTTATGGGAAAATAATCATGTATTTTAAATAATTCCTTCAGACAAATTATTGCCATGGAGGACTTCCCACAAAATAAGAGGAACCCTTTTGTGAGACTTAACACCATACCGGTTCTGTGTAATCGAAAGCAGAATTACCTTTGTTATTGCTTTGTTAAAATAAACAGAAGTTAATTCCTGTGAAATTCATTCTCTGAAACATAAACACTTACTTCAACAGAACCAATCTTCCTGGATCGTGGAAGGGGTGACTTTCTGTGTATGTGAATTGGATCTGATACCATTGGCTTGAACATCACTACTGACCGATCTGTTTCATCCCTTCTAGAAGCATGTGCCTCTTCATCACTATCATTTCTGTGGGAGGTTTTCTTCGAGCCTTCATTCTACAAACAATATAATTCCTTTTCAATTTAGATTCACACCTTGCAACACATATAGAGAAGTGACTACTAAATGAACCTTCTGCATAAACACAAAGCGACATAAAGATATCAGTAAATTATATACTATTGAACAACTAGTTATAAAATGCATATTGATTTAGACTTAATAATCCACGTGTATTTGCTCCTACCATGCCACTGCGTATGACAGCATGGTCTTAATTAGCCAGACTGTTCAGCCTACATATCTTATTCCAACTTCCTGCTGACATAGTAGTAAAATTCTTGCCTCACAAGTCAAAATTCCATCCAAGCTTTGCTTTCATTCATTTCTCATGTGGTAACTCCACAGACCTTCAAATACAATTACAGTCCTCAACAATCTGTTGAGCTGTCAAGCCAATAAGCATGCCAAACTGTCTTATTTTCTTAAATATTTATTTCAGTTGCCAGCATATCGTTAATGTGACACTGCCGTTGCTACCACTTTTCTTACAAAGAATAGTTTGTACTTGTAGTAAAGTCTAGCAAAGCCATAGGAGACCCACATTATCTGTGTACATTCCAAATGGACCTCCTCAAAAATTACACTTGTATTTTTTAACCTAATAATTTCCCACTGTTTATTTTAGATATGTCTGCATCCAGAAAAAAAATTATTTTTGCTTTAAAGAAAGGTATAATTATTACCTCTCGGGAGGCAGGTCTGTATCCATAACCAGCTGGTAAATTTTTATCTTCCTCACAGCCTTTGGCTCCTGGGCTAAAGTGCAACTCTACATGGAAACGTTCTTCTGAAGAAAGTTCCTGAAGAAAATGATAAATAGATTTACACTTTAATAAATAGCTTAGCATTACTCATTTCTGAAGACATTCATCCATTTTAAATACCTTGTTTGGATCCTCATAAAGCATGATAACAATCTGTGTCATGTAATTGAGTTCATTGACAACATTTAAATAATCCATGGCTCGTTTCCATTGTTCATCTTTTGATTCCTTATGAAGAGAAAAAAAAAAATCAGCATCTTGACAAATAAAAGCTAGCAATTTTCTTTAGAAAGACTGATGATTTCCATTTTCTCCCATTTACATGGCATTTACTTTCACAGAAGCAGTATAAAGCTCTTTATAGCTAATAGAAAACCTGAGACAACTAGAAAAAAGTGAAGCAAAATTACTCATTAAATGAATGGAAAGTGGAGATCAGAACTTTTCGCATTTTATTTTAGTGTATCTTTCACGTTATTTTGTTAATAATGATATATGCTCTGTAGACAGAAGCACCATTTTATATTCTCCTGACGAGAATCTTGGACTCTGCTATTAACTTGCTTCAAATAGTATATCATGGGAAATGTTTCTAGGTATCTTTATAGCAGTTAAACAGACAAAGGGTACTTCTACAGTATGGCAGAAGAATAAGCATCATATTCTGAATTATTTAAAGTGAATATTCACCTTTTTCATGCTCTAAAACAAAGGTCCATTAATTATGAAAAAACAAACCACAGGTTTATCTGCTGTAGCATGTTACAGAGGTCTAGGATTAAAAATGCTTTTTGCACCAATGAGTTTACTCATCTGTCACCAGAAGCAAGTACATATATGCAGCTATTTCAAAAAATATTACTTTAATCATGATGTCGCAGAAACATCTATGTAGACTCTGTGGTGCTACACTGTCCTCTCTCCATGAGCTCAGCTGGTTAACTGGTGAATCTAAAGAGCTTGTTATTTTGGTCTTTGGTTTCAAAGCCAATCAGATGGAGAATAAAGCAGCACCTTCAAAGTATTCTACAACAGTATGATAAAGAAAGACAGTCCACTGAACTGTAGGAACTTTGCACTACAAGAGCATTCTTGAAGCCAGGTAGAAAGGTCTTGACAATATTCCAGTAATTAAAAATAAGCCAATCCAAAAGTCAATTCAGAGAAGCCTGAATTAGATAATTTGAACAGAAAAGAGTTGGTAATAATTATAGGTGACAACAGAAGACAAAAAAAAATGATTATCTTCCCTTTGCAAACCCCTTTAAGACCATAACATATATAGCTGAACACACCAATGGAACTCAATTTAAAGGAGCATGCTGTTTTCCAATGACCACCCTAGGAGTTCGAAATTTGTCTCTGCATATAAAACAAGAAATCAAATGTTTAAAAAAGTATTATAATTTCCAAAGCCACTTTAGAAAATTAAGCTTTCAATTAATAGAGCTTAGTAAAAGTTGATCTTTTTGGTTCCTCATAAAATACCACAGCTTTCACAGAAAAAGTGTTCAACTTACATCACATAAGGCACCATAACGAAGGGTGGACAACAGGGAATGGACATGACTTTCACTGGTGAAATACAGTCGTGTACGAACATGGCGTTCAGGGGACATAACACCCCTGGAGTAACTTAAAAGAAAAAGAAATCTAATTAGACCATAATGAGATGTAACCCTATTTTAGAAATAGCTGTCGACTAATAAATGAGTCATATGTTTTAAATTATTCTGAACTAGTAAGACGTTTCAAGTATGAAAGCTATGGAGTATCTCCAGTAAGTCTAACAGAAATTAATGTAACCATATAAAAAAATTAAGACTTACAGAGGGTGAAGCTTATTTACAGTATCATCATCTTGAGTTCTCTGAAGGTCAGAACGGATTTTTCTAACTAGAGGAGTGCAGTAACCTTTGGCAATCTCTAGTTTCTCAGCCTTAGAAATACCATATTCCTGCGTAAGAAGGAATTGACTTTTAAAAATCAGTTAAAGATCAAAACATCTTCTAATTCAAGGCTTGTATATTAAATTTAATTAGCCATCTATTACTTTTCTCTGGCTGCAAGCTGTTTTGTTTAATGTTGTTATTATAATCAAATACTGACCTCTCCCTCCAAGTAAGAAAGGGTTTGCCTTTTTCCTGTTTGAGGTAACACCGAAAATCGCTTCTTCATGCACAGGATATTACAATACAATTTCATATTCTGTAGCCTACATCATTTAGAGCTAATCTGAATTTATCAGCCTGCAGTACATGGAAATTTAACTTGTCTATACCTAGCCTTAAATTCTGTGAAACTTAAGATGTTTTTATCAAGGGGTTTTTATCAGGGAGTGTTAGCGCTTTGAAGCAGCAGAAAGGTCCTTTAAAATTTCGGTTGCAAGGGAAGTTAGATAGACCATGATTCAGCATCAATTGCAGAGAGCCTGAAAACGAAGTTGTTAAAAGCAGCAAGAATGAAATTAAATGTGATTTAAGAATATACAGTTGATCATGTGGGCTCCACTTAAATTTGTAAAGAATGGCTGTGATGAGACAATTCACCTTAATACACTGCAGTAGCAGTATAAACTGCCAGAAAAAAATCACTCTGAACACACTTCAATGAATGCTGAAACAAAATCTTTCTTAAACAAAACAATCTGCTTCCTAGCAGAAAATAAGACGTGAAGTTAAAGGGACCTTCAATAGAAAATACAAAGTAGACATCTTTCACACAGCTTGATAAAGCATTAATTCTGCAATCCACTTCATAACTGAAAATATTTACCTGAGGGATCACAATGTCAGCTAAAGCCTTTGAAAGCCTGTATAATTCCATTGTGTTTTCCAATTTTAAGGAGCCATTGTGCTGCACATCATACTTTATACAGTCGTAAATATCAGGAATTTTGCTAATATCGTATCTTCCATTCTTTGTTTTGAAGTCTTTTTCTAGCTTGGCCCATCTGCGCAGCATCAGTTCTAATGTTTCACTGTGGTACAGCTGAATATCTGGATAAATACATATCTCATGTAAGTAATCAGCAGCATCCAAATAACAAGAGAAAAAAAATTAATTACATGGTAGTAACTGCTGAAAACAATTTTTATATATAAAATAGTATATTAAAAGCATATATTTATATATAAAAGTATATATAAATTTTACTATTAATTATTATTTTATTTATTAGTATTTTATTATTATATATATTTATATGTATTATATATAAAAGTATATTACTTATATATAAGAAGTGTATTAAAAGAGAAAATAAATTAACTATACTATTTCCAATAAGAGGGAACAGATGTGCATATGGTTAATTTTACTGGTGAAAACATCTAGCCACATCTAGACAGCAGAAAGCTTCCTCGTAGAACTGCACCACTCACCCTTTAGACAAAGCTACAGCACCAAGAATAAAGCGTCTTGCAGCACTGGTCATGTAATAAATGTGTCAAAAGCAAAAGCCAAGAGACTGGTAGACAGGTTGGATTATCTCATTCACAAGACAGGAGACTGGAGCAGTGATACTATCTATGCATGACACTTGTATGCCTCAACCTCAAAACAACAGCTATTTGCATTGCAACGCACTGCAAAGAAGATTGATAGCAAATATTCCAGTATTTAGTTAGTACCAAAAAAGCATTGTGGCCAGTTCCAGCTCTAGTTTTCCCGTATTGTTGGTTCACATACATGTTGCCTTTCTTTCCATGGACTGCTGCATTTCAAATAATTATGTCAAGAATTTCTGTAAATGTTTGAGAACTAACCTGAACTTCTGAACACCACAAAGAGCCCTTACCTGCAATATGACCATGTGTTTCTCCTGTTTTTTACTTTAACATTATACATAGTGAATCAGACTGAAAATCCATATGCCATTGTTGAATGAAGTTCAGCTAAAAGCTAGTTTACTGCAGAAGGGCTATATTATAACTCTCTCAAATGCAAACAAGAGAAACTAAATACGGCTACAAAAATGTTTAAATACCTGCAGACTTTGGATCTTCCATTCTTTGCCTAATCTGAGAAGTCAAGCTCTGGATCAAGGAGTAGACCTTGTCACATGTCTTTACAGGATTTTTAATAACCTGCATTGATTTTATCAATGAGATGCTTCCAGATGGAGTAAGCTGCAATTTGAGATAAACACAAACTGATCAGATTCGAAAGAACGATAGAAATAAGATGGAATGTACTAAAGATTCCAAGAATCGGGCGAAAGGTATTCAGGTAGGTTGTTATTAATTTTTGAAACAATTTCTCAATGATTTACACCCTTTGAGGAATTAAGAAAGAAAAATATATTGAAAGGTAATAGAATTTACTACAGATTCAAAGGTGACAAATTCATACAGTAACTACTTCCATATAATAAACATGAGCAGTTTCAGGAGTTCCTAAAACCCTTCTTTGTTCCAAGATATGAAAATTCCAAGGATGTTTGAGATCTGTATATACTTAGCAATCTTCCATAACTTTCGTTCAAGTAACCGTTGCATTTAAAAATTTACCAAAACTTTTATAAGAAACGTTATAGTTAGGCTACATGCCTCACAAAACACATCTTTCTCTATAGAGCACCCTTCTTAACATAACTGGAAGGAAGAACCAGGTACTTGGAAAAAAAAATGATTCTTTCTGCTTTAGGTGTTTGTTTCTATGGGACTGCAGCACACAAACACAGACCAAAAAAATATTTAAGTGCATATATATTACAAGATGTCCTTCAGACCTGACTTAAACATAGAAACTGTAGAAGTTATGCATTATCACCACTAAGTTGGTGTCAGTATGGTGTCAGCCTATGTCCATGTACATAAGCCTTAGCCTCATTTTTTCAGAAAAGATCTACATAAACCAAAGTAGGAAAAAAATATTAAAAATAATTTAGCTATATAATATACATACGTATTTGCACTTTCCCCACAGTTTCCTGAAATGCATAGGATAATCTGGAAATAGAAAACTTCTACTCGCTACCTAATTGTAAGCAGTTCCTACCTTCCTATCATGACAAAGTATATCAATAATAGTGCTCTGGCACAGAAAAAGAAAAGGCATATTGTTTTTTCAAAGTGCAGGTAAGTGGAAAAAAAAAAAACAAACAGAAAAGATAGTATCACTTTTTAATCTCAAAGGTTAGTTACTTTCATAAAAGAATTTCAGAAGACTATTTTAGAAGAGAATGATATATAGTTTCAGTCACTTTTCAAATCCCCTTTATAGTGAAAAGAAAAGGTGCTAATAAAGAAAAAGAAATCTTTGAAACCTCGAACACTCTCTTTTCTCAAAGTACTGCTGAATCCATTTTATGCAGTGATTTGGACGATTCTTTTAATCTACATGCTTAACTAAGTCCACATAGAGTAAATGTGTGATTAGTAAAATTATTTTTTAATAATTTGCTCTCAACACCTGTTAGAAGACATCAGCTTAATCTTAAACTTAAGAGATAACATTTGAGGGCTTGTTTTTTTACCTGTTATACCAGACAGGCTAAAGGCAATTCAAAGAGAAAAAAAAAAGCTTCTTAACTATAAGAAATAGTACTTACATTTTAAACCATGAACAATTATGGTGTGTTTTTGTACTACATCAGCATTTTCTTTCACTGATTAGGAAGTATTCTACCGCTTTTCTGCATTTTAGTATTCTTCTAGTCAGCAAAAAGGCCTTGTAGGATGTAGGTAGTAAATTTTGTAATATTACATACAGTAAAATTTACAATTAGAAAAAAAGTATAATCTTTTGAATAATCAAAAAAATAATCAAACAGTGAAGATGATTTACTAATGTAGTCCCTACCAACAAGTATATTCCTATTTCAAAGTCTGTAACTATTCTGATTACTCAAATTACAAGACAGCCAGAAATACCTAACACCACAATTGCTACAGCTTCCTTTTTAGTTCAAAACTATTTGCAAACACATAAATGATTTTTCAAAATAGATACTTAAAATTATTGTTTGTTAACTTAGTACAAGTATTTGCTTGTCTATTTATTTCATTTCATTGAAAACTAATCATATTCTAACCTTATCATAGTCGTCAGCTGTAAATTCTCTGTCCCTCTGGAGAATTTCATGGAGCCTTGCTTTAACACGATGCTGACAGCTGCTTAAAGAATCACTGTCACTGTCCAACAGACCATTCATGTTAGCACTTTTTACCATCTGGACAAGAATAGGAGTCAGTTCACCTTCTAAGGCCAGTAGACCCTGAAGTAAATAATATAATTAATCAGACAAACATGAGAAAGTAACAGTATCTTAAAAACAAACAATCAAAAACCCACTCAAAATACTAATTTAAATTCAAGATTGTATCATTTGCTTATGTACAAGACTTGGCGTGGAAACAACCCTCAAAGCACTGCCTTGATATGTAGGATTACTACAATCCGTGCAACAGTGATGCTGACCTGCCATGCAGCATGATCCCCATCATGAGCTCAAGTAATCCTGGCATCTCAGAAGTGCCAACAGTGCTCCTGTGAGGCCACAGTTGTTCAGGCATTGGGTTGCAGGGAGTGCATGGTGCCTCTCCCTCAGGCTGGAAAGCAATAGTGGCCTGACTTGTGGGGGACATGGTCAGGGTCAGGTGCTGAGCTACCAGAGGAAGGCACTATGGTAAGAGACGGAATAGCATCTGGGAAGACAAACTGGACACACACAATATCTTTGCAGAGACCCTACAAAGCCCAAACCCTGTGTGGCATGGAACAACATTCAAAGAGTATAGTTGAACTACAGGTGGATGGAGACTTCCAAAATGGAGGCAGCTAGAAACTTTTGTGACTCTTCTGGCTACTGAAGGGTTCTGGGATAAGAAAGAAAATGGAGTGATGTCTCCTCAATCCTGCTGATTGAGGAGAAAGCAGGACAGATAGATGAAATAACAATCATAGAATGGTTTAGGTTGGAAATGACCTTAAAGCTCATCTAGTTCCAACCCCCTTGACATGGGCAGGGTATACCTTCCACTAGAATCAAGCTGCTCAACACCCCATCCAATCTGGCCTTGGTTGGATGGGGCATCCACTACTTCTGTGGGCAACCTGTTCCAGTGCCTGTACAACAACACATGCAGGATGGAAACAAACAGGAAAAGAAATTCTGAACACTTGCAAAGGTTTAATTTTGCAAAGATGTTAGAGATGTGGCAGAATAGCTCACATGAATGGATCTCTGCTATAGCTACAGGTCGGGAAGGCAAGGAGGAAGAGCTGGGTTCTATATAAAGGAGTGGCTTGACCACTGAGAGCTTTACTTTGGAATCTGTAACAAGAAAGCTGAGATGTTATGGGTAAGGATCAAAAGATTGTGTAAGAACATGGTGGGCCTCTGCTACAGACCACCCAACTAAAAGCAGAAAATAGATGAAGCCTTCTTGAGAAAAGTGAAGAATGTCTCCTGATTGCAGGTCCTGTTTTATATCGGGGCCCCTAATCCTGGATACCTCAATGCATGGGCAATATTGCAGGTGACAGGTGCTCCAGATACTGGAGATAATTCAGGACAATTCTGTGACACAGGATACTGATGAACTATCTAGCTGAGGCATTCTCCTCGACCTGTTTCTCAGATGTATCAGGAATGTGAAAGTCAATGGCTGCTTTGGTAATAGAAACCATGATATTGTGACAGATCCTTAGAGAATAAACAATTTTATTAGAAGCCCTTCAGATGAGGAGACTTAAGCTTGTTCATACAATCCCATGGAAGAGTGGCCTGAAGGGCAAAGGTGCCCAGGACAGCTGTGTCTAAGGACAACCTCCTCAAAACACAAAAACAGTGCATTCTGACATATGTAAAGTCATATAGAAGGTCAACATGGATTAAAAGGGAACACACAGAAGGTGAAGAAGTTAGGGATGGGTTACCTGGGAGAAAAAAAAAAAAAGAGATTACCTGAGAATGAAGGAGTGGGATTAAAAACCTGGAGAGGCCATGGAATCTCCATCTTTGGAACTATTCAGAACTTGACTAGATACAGTCACAAGCAACCTCATTCAAGCTGACGCTATTGTGTGTGGAGTTGGACTACAAGAACTACAGAGGCTTCTTCTAACTTAAACCACTCTAGCACTCCGAATTATTACTGAAAATCATTCATCTAAGGAAGTCTTTATGTAAAGCTTGCACTGTCTGAGTTCTCTCACACAGTTCAAAATCCGTATCACTGCAAGAAGGAAGTGAATCAATTATTAAGAAGTAGAAGTATTACAAATGCAAAAGGCTATTGGAAGGAGCAGCAAAAGAGGAATTTGCCTAGCATGAGGAGGGGTAAAGGAACACTTTGGCAAACATTATAGATGTAGAAAGTTTTTCTAAACTTTTTTCTATTACTAATTGCTTTAAATTCATGTTTGTACTCAAAAAAACAAAAGTTCCTATTTCTTAAATCTCACCACAAAATGTTTATTTCACACCAAAAATAATAATAAAAAATTTAATTACCTATGGTACATCAAGATGTGGTATTGCCACTACATGTTACTTACTCAGTAGCTATTTTGACAAGCCAAAAATTATAAAGTATCCTTGTAACAACTTTTAAAGGAATTATTTCTATTAATACCAACAAATCACATTAGTCTATAGTTTTTACAAATTCCCATTGAAAAATTTTCAAAGTAGTTTATTAAGTCCACATTTCTGATAGTTTTCAAACCATCTCATTTCCTCTGTAAAGTTACAAATCAGTAAGAGAAAGATGGTCTCAATGTAAATATTGCTTTTTGAACTCCAGATCTTTTGATCCAAGTCACTGAAGTGACTGAAAATTGCACTTTTTGCTCATGGAAAATGAATCCATTAACTCAAACCAGTTATAAGGCTCATCACATACAAAATTTTTCAAGAAACTGACAAAATTTCAGGATAATTTCAGAAAGTAAGCACTAAACAAATAAGCAAGGTACAAACAAAAAATGTTTCTGTACTATGGAGTTGATTACTGAAAAGGACTAAAGCATATTGCTACAGCTCTATAATGAAACCCTGTAAGCAACTGCTCAAAGAATTCTAATGCCTGGCACATTAATTGGAAACTTTACCACCTATCACGAAACAATCTTTGAGAGCAAGTTTCTTTTGAAACACAGCCTCTGTGAACTATAACAACCCATAAATCTCCACCAAGTTTTAGAAGAAAAAAGTTTGAGACTATCAGCTTTTTTTTTTTTTTTTAACTGGAAGCACGCAATTTAACATGGTACCTTTGCAAAAGCTGCTGCAGTCATCTGAACTCGTCCCTCATCAGAGGCGTAGATTTTGAGATCGTGCCGATAAGTGCTATGTAATCTAAGTAAACCACATCCAGGAAATCCAGCATAATCTCCTACCAAACAAACAGATTGCTCAAACTCTCATTTCACACTTTATTATCCTCAAAAGGGATCTATGCCATTCAACATTTTTTTTTCTGTTTTCTTTTTACCTTGTCCACCTGGATACATACACCTGAAAGCCCTTCCAAGCTCCTCTGCTTGAACCCTGCCTGCGGGGGTCAGTTCTCCTCCCCATTTTAGAACCAGAAGCAGGGATGGCTCATTTCTTCTATTATCTAATTGTACACAAAGAGAGGAGTTTAGTAGCAAAGTATATTATAATTCCTTTTTTTTTTTGTCATATAAGCAAAAATACCGGGACTACAAAGGGCTGCAGTAAATGACCTCTTCTGTATTAGGAACCTTTAATAGTTGTCTAACATTAAAAAAATACTGAACTAGAGGATTAAACAGGTACTTAAACAGCAAAACCTGAAGTAGTTAATTTAGACAGAAAACATAAGTTAAAAATATTAAATAAGAAATCCAAAATGAATATGAAATCGAGTCAGAAAATTAGAACAAATTGGATGTTAAATAACGAGTTATTACAGTGAACGAATACGGATCGAGGACCAGAAAACGCTTAGAAACATTTTAAAGTCAGCAGTAAATGATGAGTGGGATTTCCCCAACTTTCCCCCAAAGACACCATGTTTGATGAATCACTAAACCTTCTTAACCCCTACTTTTCTGACACAGAAAAACAACGATGGAATACAAATTTACTTCATAAGTCTGTGTGCAATTCAGTAGATTAAGAGACTGGTAAGTAATTACCATCAATAAAAACATCCACTTAAATCAACATATTGGTTCTTAACATCAAGACGTATTATACCACTTGTCCTTTACTATGTAAATACACATGATATTAAGTTAACTTTCATAGAAGTAATACTACACCTTCCTCTTCACTGGAAGTCTTTGGGCAACCATGAGGAAGATATGTTAACTGAACTTTGCGATTTATGCCTGAAAAATGCCCATACCTGAAGAAGGAACAAGAAGTGAGAGAGGAAAATGAAGAGGAAAAAAAAACACAACATTTTAAGTGTTTTCATGTACAAATCTAAACCTACTATGGTCCTGTAAACAGGATATCATAAAACTACACTGGTCATTGATTTAAGTGTTTGACCACCTTTTAGCAAAGCAGTCTTAAAACAAACCGTATTCAACAAGCATGGAATGACTACAGAAATATCAAGCATTCTGTGATGAAACATTTACAAATATTATTATACAATACTTGTTCTCACCACATTGAACATAAAACTGAAAAAAAACCCCACTGCCTATGCATTTGCAGGTTGCATGAATAGTTTATCTGTTTAATTGTTTTTCAGATTCATAACTACATGGGCTACCTGTATCTAGAATGTGATCTGGCAGTGCAGATGGCCACTGCTTTACTAGCCAAGGAAGTTCTCAAACAGAACTCAGTATCTTCATAAATTTCAAGAACAATTGTATTTGTCCCAATTTCTAAAAATTATCTGCTACCATTTAGAGTTCTGAGATCCCAACTCTTTATCAATCCTTGAAGACTTTTCCTCTTCTATTAAATATTTCAGACTTCACATACAAAATCATATTTGGAATCCTCCAAATTTGTTGTAAGTAGACAGTACACACAGTAAAAGCCTGCTACAGGCTCCAGACTTCACACACTGCCAAGAGGCAGACCCTATACCCAGGTACCTCTGCAAAAAAAAAAAAAAAATTTGAGAGCAAAGAAACTAGTCCTTTCATGTAGGTAGTATACTGAGACACTAGGAAGATAGATAAACTGATTGTTTAAACAACAAATTCCATTAAAAATATACAGAGAAAACAGGAGCTCTGGTCTCCTTCAAGATGTCCTAATGCATGACATTCTTTCTTGTCCTTTCATGACAACCCAAGTGCTTCAGTTGATATATCATTATGTATTTGATAACCACTGCAAATGAAGCAGTAACTGTGAAACAGGACTAACAGCAACACACACAGCATCTTGCTATAAAGCCTGCAAATTAGACACTTACATTTCTAACACAGTCTTCAGCTGTTCAAGCTTTGCTTTACTTTCTTCAATTTCAGAATCATTGTTTTGCCCAAGTTCTACAAGGAGTTGCCTTGCTATGTCAAGCACTTCCTAAAGAAAGCAAATACAGAACTAACTTAAAATAAATAATTTTCTAGTTATAAAACACCAAAGCAAGAAAATAAAGACATACTTGCCTGCAACTGTTTTGGTTTTTTCAGTTTTAGTTTTCCAGATTTATATCCATCACATTTTTCAAAGAGATCAAAAAATCTTTAGGAGAAAGAACATTGATTAAAAAACACATTTAATAAGTTAAAATATTACTTGAACAAGTGGCTTTTAAACTTAAAGCAGCCTGAAATTAGCAACTTTATTTGAAAAGCATGTTAAAATCTGAAGTCCAGAGCTCAAGTCAACCTTTATTCAAAACCCATTTCTCAAGAATATCTTCAACATATTAGAGAAAGTTGAGTACAAAAAACGTTTTCTTATTCACTTACTAATTGATAAGAAAGGGAATAAATTCTATATATCAAATCGCATAATATTTGAATATACAGCTATGTGTATTCTTAGCCTTCAAGAATAATCCTCAACAGAAGTAGAGAATATAAAAAAATGAGCAGTAATACACCTTTACTGCAAGTTTCTGTGAACACATGACTCTAGTCCCAACACAAATAACTATGTTTTATTGAAACTGCACCTCTTTCTAGACACTTTATGAATGCTAATTTAAAGATAGTATCAACCAGAAATACACAGTAATAAAACTTTGACGAAAGTAAAAGACAAAAAGGTGGTGCAGTAAGATGACAGTTGATACAAGAACAGTAAGATAAAAAGAAAGCCAGAAGTCATAGTCAAATGGTGAAACAAAAATATTCTCTTCTGATTATGAATAAAGACATTTATAGAGATAAATGCATGTTCATTAAAATCACACAGGGCTGTTTACAAGGCACAGAATGTGATGAAGGAAGTCTGCACAACTCATTTGGCAGTCTTATTAGAAAGAGATGCATGATTGTTAATTAGCTGGAAAGACATCAGTTACATTAAAAGAGAAAAAAATGAACAAAAAATAACTCCTGATGTAATTTCTGCTTAAATTCATTGCTTGCACGTCCCCAAGAAATGAGCTTTACTCTAAATAAAACTATTTTTTAAAATCAAAATTCAACTTACTTCTGATGTTTTACTTCCATTTTCATTTTTTGTTTTGGTGTTCGGTCCCCATGACGTATTACAGCAATAACACATCTAAGCTCCATCCTAAAATTTTAAAGGAGTTATATTTCACAATTCTATATGTGAGGAGTTTTTATTTATTATTATTAAAACCACCAAGAATCAAACAAAATTGTCATTATCTGGCACAACTACAGGAGTGACAGAAGGATACGCAAGAATATAAGGTTAACTGAAAATGACGTGAAGTATAAGATTTAAATATTGATTTTAAGACTTGAGTAACTACTTGGGTAATATTTCTTTTAAGTAGTTTTTAAAATGATTTTGAGGTTCATTAAATGAGAGAGCATGTTTATTAGAAGCGCATATTAAGTTGGTGCTGGAACAATGATTAGCAGTGAAGGAGGCTATGCACAGAAAACGCTACGCTTGAAAATCTGCTGTTCTATACTCAGCTTGACTAAGGATCAGAAACTCTGATTGCTGGCATAGAAATTGTGATTTCTTCCTTGTTTTCATCACACAAAACAAGCGTTCATAGGCCAAAGTGGGAAAACCTTGTGAAGAGAAAAAAAATTCACACAAAAGTTACATTAGGGTTTTACACAATTCAGGCATAGCTACTATTCTCTTACATTGTTCCAGAGGTGGTTGGCACAATAGGGATGTCTTCTGCTTCCAAAGGAATTGACCATGGTATCTGAAACTGGGGAGCAAGTTCTCTCATTATGATATTTCTAAAAAGGGGTTAAAAAGAAAACAACACTAAGTTTAAAGAAAAGCTTGTAAATGTAGCAAACAAGATCCAAAACAAATATATTTATGTGCACGTACTTTTCTAGATGTGATTCTAGAGTATTATTGACCTTAAGTCTCTAAATGCATATTTTTCTTTTAATTTTATTAAAAAAAAAAAAAAAAGAACAAATTAAAGCTACTATAACTGCTATAGAGACAACACTAGCCTAACAGCCCAGGATACATAAGGAACTTCAGTCTTTGAACTCCAGTTCCTAGAAGAATTCCTTGGATATGACTTAGTCTGGTTCATTTAAATATTCAGATATATGGCTATTATCTAAATAAAAGTCCCTGAAAATCAGAAAGCCATTCTAACCCAAGAGTTAGTAGTAGCTTTAGTGGTAATTTCATTTCTCAAAAATTTCATTGGTAAACCTGGAAAAACCTATAAAGGTCATAACTACAAAATGGTAACACTGCATATAGAAGGCTATTAAATTTGATAATGTTCTATTGCCCAAGTATTTCAACAAAATATAGTGAACCTCGAGCTGATATCTACATTAAAAAGCAGTAACATTAAAAGAAAAAGTGCACCTTGAATTAGCACAATCCCAGATTTTATTTCTGAAAAGCGAGGAAAAAAAGTCTGCCATTTACTTCTCACTGTACCGTATTACAACTCCCTGCATGCACAAGGAAAAAACTCTAAGATAACTTTTTTTTTTCAGAGAATTCAAAATCTATAGCAACTTGAAATTGTTACACCTTCTTTTGCTCCCAGTGCAACAGATAAATGCTTCTCTCCTTGAAAAAAATCTCAAATACCTTTAGAACTTTAATCCTGCTTTTGAAGTACTTAGCTTCCAGTGTTTGCAAAACACTCAGACTCAGGTGTTTTGGATGATTTTAGAAATAAGGAATTAATTTAGGGCTTATTCAGAGATTTATTAAATATGTTATTTATTGAATTTAACATTTAATTTTAAGTAATTATTTAGGAATAAGGAGTAAGTAGTACATAGGCTATAGTTACATACAATAGGCAAAACTCCTGAAGTAAATCAATAAACTCTTACCCCAGTATCTTAGCACAATCATCATAGTATTTCATGGAGTTTTTCACAAAACTGAAGCCATTCACATCACAGACATATGACTGTCCATTAGCACGCAGCAAATCAAAGCCACAAACTGTTTGCTGTTTTTAAGAAAAAAGTTCGAGTTATCTTCCTTTTTTTTAAGGTTTTCTTATCCTAAATACATTTTAACATGTTATTCACCTAGAAGCACGCCAAAAATAACGGATTTGATTTTTCATATCTTTTGCCAGTTCAATGTTATGTTCACTCATGATATGCAAACATCTTCCTACTTATTAACTTTATATCCTCAACTTGACTTTAGCCTTCCTACATATCCTTAGCAAAATCAGTATTGTCAAGTTCACTTATGCACTATATTAACTTTCAAAACCTACAGCTTAGATAACAATGGCAAATTCCCCTTCTGACTGTGGACTTTCCTTCTACACACTGTTTTTATGGATGGCACACAAGAAATCATAAAGCATCAATGAAAACATTATTGTCCAAATTTGAATTTGACAGGATAGTTTTGATACAGACACAGTACTGACACTGTTAGCATAGGACATTAAATGATATTTCAACAGAGCTCAAAGCCCTTTTGCAAGGTGACAGCTGTTCACACCCTCCAGAGTACTATCATAGTTACACGTTATGACAAAGACTGAAAGACAACCTTTCTATAAGAAGGCTGAAGGGAGAGTAAGAGACCGAATGAATGATGTTTTAACAAAAGAAACTTAAAATTACCCAAAAATAGAAAATATCAAACACTTAAAATAAAGAAACACTACGTCAATGCCAAATTAGCATTTATTTGGACCCAGTGTAAACAATAGGTAAATAAGAGTTACAAAAACTTTACTAGTGAAGTTGCACTTCCCTAACTAGAAACCATTAACAAAATGTGGGAACATATGCATAGAACAGATACATTGTGAACTAGCAAAGCACAAGATTAACATGTGAGGAAACATACACAAAGCTCATGCCAGGTAAGTAGCCCTCCAAACTTGTTAATGCATTGAAAGAATTCTTATACACAAAAAAGTGTGAATGTGGAAGTTCAACTTCTCACCTTCTGCACAAAGCCTACAATATACCCTATTATGGATGCAGAGCCTACAATATCACCGCTGACTCTACACATGTAAAGTCTACAGAAGTTTCAAGTAGTAAACAATTAATTAGCACTAAATGTTTGATCAGATAGGAAAGTAATCAGCTTACCTTGAAGGCAAGGCATACTTTCCAAGCAATTAACTTCTCTCTTGCATTCAGGATGACTGGATACCTCACTTCTTTTCCTTCACTGTCTCGTTCTACCTTGCCATCCAGAGCTGGAGATTTCCGGGCTTCAGCGTGAGCATAGTCTGGACCTACTGTGTACACCTTTATTGAAAAACAGGAACTCTTGATTTATTGTAATTTAGTTACACTACGTGTATCCATGCATCTTGCTAAATTTATCTCAAATGTGATAATCACTGCAATCACACTGTTGCTGCTTGAGTAGGGGGTTAGACCAGATGACCTTCAGAGGTCCCTTCCAACCTCAGCCATTCTGTGATTCTGTGAAGACACTAGCAGCTGTCATCACTAATTTTGCTCTGAAGTACCTTCCTCAATGGCACAGCATTCAGTGAGCATCTGTTATTTACTGACCTCCTAGGATGAAGCTGAAGCACAACTGAAGAAAATAAATCATAATATTTAAAGAATAAAAATGAATTCCTTAATTATGGCAATACAGAGGCAAAGAAGAACATTTTCATCTCCAAAACATCTGCAGAACTTGGACAGCAGATTAATTCAAGAATGATTTGAGTTTGGTTGATTGTGGAAACCTGACTGTAGGACTAAGTGATTCTCTTTATTAAAAAATATTTTCGTATTTTAGGCAAGACTGAACAAAGCAATATTCTTCCCAGTTTTAGCATTACAAGACAGGGGCTTTAGAGAATGAGTGTGCTAACTACCGTTACAATTTTAATGCTCACTGCAAGCAAGTACTGGGTCCTGTACTAGAAGAGACTTGTCAACAGCTCTCAGTAAATGGGACACTGTCACTTGACTTGAAAACAAGACTGTTCTGTTTTAGCTGAGTACTTTTTTTTTGGTCAAAACTTATGATAGAAAATACTGCTGAGCATTATAACTGTTTTTGAACAGAACTGAAGAAAGCTGTCATAAGAACTCTCTTACTATCTTGACACCTTCTTAGTTCTTATGAAATAGAATAATGCCTGGTTTAATCAAAGAAACTGCACTAGCTGTGACTCTCCTCTTGCACGAAGCTTAGAAGTCTACACTGACATACCTGTTCCATACCTGTAGCTTCAATGATTTGGGATTGTAAAGTGATATTGAAAGTATGCTAGACATGGCTAGTCTCTAGTGGGTTTTTGCTTCTCTTTAAATTTAAGGGGGCATCTGTAGGCTTCCTTAGATAGCTTTCAGATGCAGCTGTGCAGAACACCATTTGAAAAAGAGAAGATAACAAATATGTCTTAGATAGCTATTCTAAGACATGGCTTATTATCAACATACTCTACGACCTGAATGTGCATCTCCTGCGTGAATGATGAATGTAATACTTCAGCTACTAGAAAGCTGAGATTAGAATAAAGACGACAGGAATGTCAGATATAAGGTCAATTCAGGTAAGTGGCTGAGTTGGGTAAAACTGCCTAATATAAGGTTGACAGTCTTGTTAGTTGAAGAAAATCCATTATTTATATGGAGCATTTAAGTCCACGGATGCTGTTTGATATCTACAGTACAACAATAGTCAACAGTCCCCACCCCTCAAGTCATACGCATCCCTTCAGGTTGCTATAAACTCTTCTTTTTAAAAACGTGTTGCAGAAGTCTCTTACACAGAATTCTGTAAACTCAGATTAACCTCCTGCAAAGTGTTACACCATATGAAGAATATAGCTTATGAAAGTAGAAAAGCTTAAAAAAAAGAATTGGGGGAATTTGCTTAAGAACATAAAAACAACATTCTCCTCATGTATCTCCAAGTGGAAGAAGTTGACTGCAATTGATAATAAGGCCTTTTTGGCCTAAGACTGGATTAGATCTTACACTCTAACTTCCACTTTTTGTCTAAATATGTTGATCTCATGCATATGAGAAAGTTTTCGTTTCATGTGTTCAGTGATGGTCTTAAAATAGCCTGAATTAACACAAAGCAAGCAATCTCCACAGATCTCCAATCTCTATAGATAACATTTATTCTGTTACTGCTTTCTATTAAATCACTCTTTTATGGTGCCTAATCTTTGTATCTGTTAAGAAAATAAATGAACAAAAGAGTAAAAATAATTACAGGTGAGATCAATGTATTACTTTTCTAACTTTATATAATTTTACTAAGTTACTTTTGTTTATGAATTAGAGGATTTCCTTATTCGGTAAAAACATATTTCAGCTACAAATTTAGTATTATTTTTAAATATTCAGACAAAAAATCTAGGTAAGATCTATTGGTTTACACAGGGACGTACGTACTCTACTAACATTAACACAAAAAGCAAAGACACTGTGCCAGGTGATAAGCTTCCTGCACTTGATTCTAACAACGTATGCTAAACTTCTCTATATCACAACTATCGTGTTTAGCTAAAGAAAAGAATGTAATTTTTTTCATGAACTGTATTAACACTTTATTAAAATTAATCCTCAACATGATGATACACTTTCATCTTTAAAACTGACAAAATCTTGACGCACTTGATTGTTCTAAATATAAATCAGAACACGCAGTTGTCATACCTTCACATCAGTGCCATCTGTAGGCATAAATTCCTCATAAATATAGGAGCCTGTTTTTCTCACACTGCTTTCAGGGGAATAAACACTGCTTCGGCTGCCAATCTGAAATGAATATTTTTCTATTAATAAACTCATAGGCTACTACTTGAGAAACTGTAAAAATCCTTAAAATACCATACCTCTACTAAGAAAACATTTCCTGTACCAAACAAAGGAAGTAGACTTTGATCATTCCCAAATGCACTGACAGTGTATACTTTTATGTTTAAGAATTGGCACTTGCTGACAATCTACTGAAAGGAACATTCATTCTTTAAGTTTTCCTGAAATGTACTTCTCTGATCTGCCGCTACTCTTATGCAGGCAGGTCACAACAAAACAAGTCTATAGACCAGGAGAGAACTACTCTGCAATTCTGTTGGACATCTACAGCTTAAAAAAGAACAACAAAAGGGGGGGGGAGGGGGAGGGTCTATATTTTTGCTTTTATGTTCCACATGAATTAAGTTTGTCTTTTATACAGTCATTAAAACACAACTAAGCATAGAGTCACTTAGCAAGATGGAATTTCCGTAGTCTTAGCATACTATCCTCACCTTTCGAAAAAGCCTTTGGCTTCCACCCCCAGCAGATGTTGGATAATAAATGTAAACATTGTGGTCCTCAGCACTAACTGGCTTTTCTACAAAAGGCTTTTGGAAAATTTCCCCATTCACTTCCACATGATCTTCTCCTTCAATCAAGTTGCATTCTGAAGAAACAATGCAAACAACAGATGTAATAATATTTTCATGGAACTAAATTATTAGAGATTTAGAGGTTGAAATAAAAAGACTACTATGAATCTTTGGTTCACTGATTTGTTATTGATGTACAAAGAATTAATCATCATTTGTTGAATGTCTGCTGTACCAAATCTATATTGTGTTACATTAATAATGTGTTCCAGGCTTTCTGTAGATTTCTGCATCGGACAGGAAATTGTCTCCTGCAGAACTTGAATGTGATGTATTTTTTGAAAATGTTTTTAAGACAGGGAGTAGGCTATGTGTTGGGCTTCCATAGCAAAGTTTTGGTAGCAAGGTGAGGCTGTGGGGGTGACCTCTGCAAGAAGAGCCCAGCAGCTGGGTCATGTTATATCAGCGCCAGCTCCAGCCAACTCCAAAAGGGACCTGCCACTGGCCAGAGCTGCATCAACGAGTAACACTGGTTGCACCTCTGTGAAAGCTGATTTAAGGAAGAAAAACTGCTGTGCGACAGCAGCTGGGAAAGAGGAGTGAGAAAATGTGAGAGAACCAGCCCTGCAGACCCTAAGGTCAGTGCAGAAGGAGAACAAGAGGTGCTTCGGGCACAGAGCAGAAGTTCCCCTGTGGCCTGTGGAGGAAGAGGATGGAGCTGGGTGGAGCAGGCTGTCCCTCTGCAGCCCATGGGTCCCACACGGAGCAGATCTCCACGCTGCAGCCCCCCCGTGGAGGAGCCCCCGCTGGAGCAGGTGGATGTGGCCTGGAGGAGGCTGCGGCCCATGGAGAGCCCCCGCAGGTGCAGGCCTTGGGCTGGAGCTGCAGCCCATGGAGAGGAGCCCACGCAGGAGCAGGGGGTCTGGGAGGAGCTGCCGCCCACCCGTGGGGGACCCGTGCTGGAGCAGTTTGCTCCTGGGGGATGGATGGACCCCGTGGTACGGAGCCATGTGGGAGCAGTTCTTGAAGAGCTGCAGCCTGTGGGCAGCCCCGCAGGCTCAGTTCGGGAAGGACGGCATCCCGTGGGAGGGACCCCACGTGGAGCAGGGACAGGGAGTGACCGAGAAGGAGTGGTGGAGACGAAGTGCTGTAGACTGACTACAGCCCCCAGTCCCCTGTGCCACCTGGGGGGAAAAGGTAGAAGAGAGCGGTTGGGAAGAAGGTGTTTTTGGTTTGCTTTTAGTTCTCAGTGCTCTGGCCTGCTCGTGACAGGCAATAAATTGTATTAATTTCCATGTCCAGAGTTTGTTTTGCCTGTGCCTGTATTTGGCGAATGATCTCCCCATCCTTATGTCAAATCATGAGCCTTTTTTACATCATATTTCTCTGCCTATTCTTACAAGGAGGAGTGAGAGAACAGCATGGTGGACCTTGGCTGCACATCGGCATGAAAACACAACATGCTGCTTGTCTCTTTCTGCAGTGACCTTCTTTGAAACATCAGAGGTAGGGTAGTTGGACAGTGAACGCTGTGTGGTATCAAATGCAATACTACTTTTAATAGGCTAAGAATTGGCTCAGTGTCTGACTGAAGCACCTTTCACAGATGACTAAGATCTCTGGAATGAGGGTTTGGAAATCCTTCCACTGCTGGTTGTCTGCATGCAGCAGCCTTGACTATTGCAGCACAAGTCCTTTTCCCCCACGATTAAGGAGAGATTTTTCACCAAAATTTCTCTACCCCTTAAAAGTTACACCATGGGAATGCCTCAATTATCTCTATTGTTTATTTGTTAAGTTTATGTCTTGACCTGTCATTGTAATCTCTATTTTTGCTGAAAGTTTTCCTTTTAGGAGAAAAAGCTCTTACATTTGTTTTCAAGTGCAGAAAAAAAAATTCATTGCAATTGATATTCTGAGCAGATTATCCGCAGATCTGTCTGGACTACATCCCTTTTATATGGTTGCTAGTACTTAGTATGGATTCATCAATGGAAATTCCTGACTTAGCATTCTGATCTCCTTGTACGATAAGGGATCTCCTTCTGTGATAAGGTGGCCTGCTTGGTAGATGAACGGAAGGCAGGAGATGTAATCTTTCTAGATTTCATCCCTCACAGCATCCTTCTGGACAAGTTGCTCACATGATGCTGGCTGATGAACTGGCTCAGTGGTAGAGCTCAGCAGGTTGTAGTGAATGGAGCTACACCTGGCTGACTGCAGGTCACCAGAGGTGTTCTCTATGGCTCAGTTTTAGGGCCTATCCTATTTAACATTTTTATCAATGACACAGATGCAGGAGTAGAACGTACCCTCAGCAAGTTTTCTGATGACATGAAACTGGGAGATTCTATTGAGTCCCTGGAGAGATGGGAGGCCTTGCAGAGGGATCTACGTAGATGGGAGCTCTGCACGATTAGCAAAGGCATGGAGGTTCAACAAAGGAACATGCTGGGTTACACACAGGTACAGACTGGGCGACAAGTGGCTGGAGAGCAGCTTAGCAGAAAGGAACCTGGGGGTGCTTGTAATGACAGGCTTAACATGGACCAGCAGCATGCTCTGGCAGCCAAGAGAGAAAACTGCATTGTGGGGTGTATTAAACACAGCATTGCCAGCAGGCTGAAAGAGGCGATGCTCCCACTACATTTAGCATTGGTGCAGCCTCACCTTGAGTACTCTGCATGGTTCTGGACTCCAAAATATGAAAAGGATGTTAAATCTTTGAAATCAACCAGAGGAGGGCAACAAAGCTGGTAAAAGGTCTGGAAGGCATGTCCAATGAGAAGAGGCTAAGGACACCTGGGTTGTCTAGTCTGGAGAAAAGGAGGCCAAGAGGTGACCTCACGGCTCTCTGCAACTTCCTGAGGAAGGGAAGTGGAAAGGAAGGTGTTGGTCACTGTTCCCTGGGAACCAAAGACAGGAGCATGGGAACAGCACAAAACTGAGCCAGGTGGTTCAGACTGGACATTATGAAAAATATATGGTCAAACACTGAAACAGGCTTTCTAGAGAGGTGGTTGATGCCCCATGTCTGTCAGTGTTCAAGAGGCATTTGGATAAGGCTGTCAATAAAATGCTTTAGCATTTGGTTAGCCTTGAAGCGGTCAGGCAGTTGGACTAGATGATCTGTTTTACTAATGAGAAGATTCAACAGCCTGAGTTGCTTCTGCCAACATTTCTTTCCTGAAAACTGAAATTACTGCTCATTGTAGTAATATAAGTTCACAAATGCTGCTCTCCTTGGTGACTTATTTGTATCTCAGTGTGTTTGAAGGCCCTCACATTCTAGTTGGTCTATATAGGCTCTAAGAGGATTGTGAGCCCAGAATTCAGAGCCATGCTTTTCAGATGCATACTTGTACTGGTTTTGGCAGGGATGGAGCTAATATTCTTCATGGAAGCTCATATGAGGCTACGTTTTAGATTTGTGATCAAAATCAAAACAATGTTGCTAAGACACGTATGTTTGAGATACAGGTGAACAGTGCTTGCACAGTGCTAAGGCCTTTTTGGTATCTCACGCTACCCTGTCAGCAAGTAGGAGTTAACCCACAACAAACTTTAACTAAACACCAGATGAGAAACCAACCTCTGAGCCAATGAATTCTCCAGGAACTGAAATTCATCTTTCTGCTATGTATCTACTGCTCTCCAGTGGAAACAGAGACATCAATGGTTAATATTTTTGTCATCATTTTTTTACCTTGTGGATTGTTTGGATCACGGTTCAAAACTGCATAACGAGGAAGCAAAATGCCTTCAGCTTTAAGAATACCATACACTTCCCTCCTAGAAGAAAAGAACAAAAGTTCCATAGTATGACAGCAAATCCTGATAGGATTTGTATTTTACAGTCCATGAGTAGGGAAGGAGGAAAATATATATTTTTTTTTCCTACAAAAACTACACGTTAGATGACACATATTATTATACAGTAATATGCACGTTCTCTACTTATGAATATAATACTTTAAGGCTCACTGACACAGTGGTACCTTTGCAGTGATTGCATCAGTATCAACAAAAGTGTCATTTGCTATACCAATTCTGTCCTCTCCTCTCAGGTAGGGTAAAAGCAATTTGGGCAGAACAACTCTCTTATTAAATGATTTTAACAGTGAAGAAGGACTGCAAAAGTTTATACATGACAGCAACTAAAGGAATCCAAAATAGCAAGTCTGCTCACTGTTCAGAGGCTCCGATGCTTATGTATTTTGTTCATTATTGTTAATATTTGCTATACATGATTGCAGTCACAAAAAAAATAATTGCTTTGAATGACCACATGATCTTTGGATACCAACAACTCCCAGAAGTTTCCACTGAACAGAAAAAAAATCCTTAAGTAAGCTACACGAATTCTACAGTTATGGAAAGCCATATGATTGCTATACATACCTCTGCTATACTTATTTTCTAGACCTTAAGCTATTTATTTGTGTAACATCTAGCAAATGTATTACCCAATTACTACCTTGGTACATCTTCAGAGCTATCAATATAAAATCAGTAAAACGAAAAACACACCTAAATACGTATCACAGAAAACTATTAAGACATTAATAAAACAAAATTCACTGTAATTTTATTTAGAGTACTGTACAATAAATGGGAACTGGTGCTATGCAATGCTAACAGATCCTCACTGTCTAACTGAAAAGTAATTTGTTCTTTAAAGGTAGTTAATCATTACTTACCGGTCTTGTATGTGATACTGCATATTCAAGTCATTGATTATGAACGGATTCCTGAGTTTTGCATAGGCAACTGCTTTGTCCAGTGGAAATCCTAAAATGTTTGTTTAAAGAAAAATAAATTAAAACTGTAAGACACAACACCAGTAAGCAGTTTGGAATGTTCTTTTTCAAACTTTAGATACAAACAGACATGGCTTAAGTGAGAGGATGTTCCCTCCCTCTGCTACAGATACATAACATCTGCTTAAGACAATCATAAAACTGTAACCTGATTTTAGTGTACACTGTCAAAAGTAGTGGTTATCTCCTGTTCCAACTCCACACTCCACATTCCCTCCACTTCCTTAGAGACAGAACTAAGTCTTCTATTGCTTCTGCCTGAAGATATGTTTTTTAACTTCAGTCCAGTCACTGTACAGTCCCACAAAACCCCCCTACATATTAGAGATAAACAAACACATGGCAAGAGATCCAACAGTCCCACTGGGAAAGGAGCATGACTTCACAGTTATTGGACCAAGTAAGCATTAGTTCAACGCTTACCATTTCCACTGGCTCCACAAATATTTGCCAATGGAGTAGCTATTTTAAATACCAAGTGAGACAGGACTTTCTCAAGCTATTAAAACAGTATCATTTTAAAAGCTTGTATTTTTAAAGTCAGTTGTAATACATTAAACAGGACAAAGGAATGGCTTCCTAGGACAATCCAATGAAACTAAAAGCAAGGCAGAAAAAAAGTTAATAAACACTCAAATTGGAGAAAGTATTTAGATGTCAAAATATTTCTGGTATTATTAAAAGATTTACCTTTAGAATGAAAAGAAATGAGACAGTCACATAAAGGCCAGTTTTCTACTGGCTCATTCAAAATAACATCCTCTTCAAATATTACAACAGTTATGTACTTAAACATGGAGAGGCGTTCAAGAATTTCTTTCATTGGTTTGGACTTAGATTTCTTAGCCATTGAACATATCCCAACTGCAATTTGTCTTTCTGGTGGCTGAAGAAGGGGGGAAAAACAATTATTTTAAATCTTCTCAGAATGTAATAGGTGTTTTAGCAGCATAATATCACAGTAGACATTTTCTGATAAAATTCATCTGTTAACTCTAATTCAGTTTTCAGTCAGGTAAATATCTAGCAGGCACCAAATCGCAGCATGCCACTGCACTTATGAAATATGTTTCATGAAATTAAACTATTTAACAGCACTATACTACTTTTTGTGAGTATTGTATCAGGAGCACATACACAGAAGAAAAATTAAATCATAAATGTCTGAAATCTTGCCTATAACTTTCTGTGAAATTAACCAGCAATTAATTTTTAAACTGCATAATTTTTCAACATCTAGTAATCACAAGGCTTCTCACCTTGTTACCTAATATTAGAAGTGAATTATGCTAAGAAAAACTAATTAAACAAAATATTACTCTAGATTTCTGAGTGAAACCGTCTATGCACAAAGTAAGTTTTCTTGTGTATAGTCTATATATTTTCTTTCATGTAATGAGCCTTTAAAAATTTTATTTCCCACTAAACAGTCAATCTGCTCCTCTGTTTAAAAAGAAACAAACAAAACTGAAAAATCGTTTATTTCAAGTTACCATTCTTTTAAAAGCTTGCCAATTACATTCCCTCACTGAAATATACTGATTGCACTGAACGGCCTGAGCTACTAATTTTTCAGTACTTCTTTGCATTTCCCAGTTACTTTTAGTCATGGTCAAGTGTTCTGCTAACATTTCCTTGCATTTAAATTTCCTAGGCACACTAGCAGACAGTGAAAATTTCACATAATTCCCTAAAGTGGAATGTTGCAGAGTAAGAAGTATAACAAAATATTACCAAAAAAAAAAAAGGTATGACATGGTAACTCATACACGATAACATTAGGAGTTTGTCAAAATAAATGGTAATACAATCCAGTACACTCTGCAAATATATTAAACTAAGCTATAAAGTAAGATTAATTTAGCATGCACTTTCTATACACCAAGGTAAAGAATAAGAATAAAAACATGTTGGATCTTAATGAAAACAACAGTAAGATGAAAAAGAAATGTGATTTTCAGTTTGAACAGGCTCTTCAAAGGTAACTCTACAGCAGTTGACAACATACACAAAATAAAAACTCTCCATCTATTTTTGCTATTAGTTATACAAATAAAAATAATAGAGGCTTAGTCTATCAAGTTCTGTCCCAGAACCAAATCATGCCTGCAAAGCTTGGCTGCCCTGGTACAGCACATCTACTTCCAAATCCAAGGTAGACCTACTTTTCAAGTGTGCTGCAATTCTAAACATAACCGATAGATCATTGTCTGAATATGAACAGGTGTTTCCCATTTCAGAACACCATTTCAATATTACACTTTTCTGATTCCACATCACTTCAAAATAAAATAATGTAGAGAACATACAGTATAGTACATACATGCCCCTACAGTACATACAGAATCATATTCTTCCTCCTCTTCTTCCCCATGGTCATAAAAGTGTTCATAATCCGTAGATCTGGCTGAATCCAATAATTCTTCTCCATCTTCTCCACCCACGAAGAATCTAGGAGGATCATTCTCTGTTGCGCTAACAGACATGATTACAAGATCTACAGAGAATTATGTAGAGACTGCAGCCACTTTGGCAGCTGAGGTACTGGGCATGTTTCCCAGTGAATTGGGAGCACAGAAGTCCCGTACTTGTTGATGCTGCTTTGAGCAGTGCTGCCACTGTGATGACGTCAGCCAGACACTGTTTAACTGGTATCACTTGCTCATTACTGGTTTGCGCTGTTGCTCCAAGAGACCCACAACAGGCTACTGCTTCCCTGAGATGACAGAACAATTTTTTAACCTACAAAAAAATATTTAAAAATCCAAATAAACATCAACGACAAGAAACAAAAAACAAAACCCACACTTGAGAAAGGCACATAAAAATAAATCCCTCATTTAGAAAATGCATTTGAACATCTATATACCTCTGAGAAAAGCATCAGAAATAAAACACTACAGAGTACACAGACTACACTTTTATATGTATGTTTAGAGCAAGGGTGATACTTTCAAGGTATTTTCAAACCACTGACTCACATTTTAAAATGAGACAATATAACTCAGGAGAGTAAAACTGTCAAACGCATTTTTCTACCTTAAGAATGGTAAAGTACAGACCATATGTTTTACATAACAGATGAAAGAACAGAAGTCTTCAATATTTCTGCTACTTAGCTCCCATTTCTGTCATCAGCTGATCTTCCCCAACGTTTTCTGATCAAATGTGCAATAGCAAGCAGATGAAAATGCTAATGAAAAATATGAAGCCACCATTAGAACTGTTCTTAAGCAGAAACCTATTCTTCCAAAAACAGAGTGACCCTTCACTTTGAAAGCAGAATGTATGCGGCAACTTGATGTTACGTGCTTATTTATTTGCAACAAAGCTTTGCTTTATTGTCACGTGGAAAAATTAATATTTACAGAGGTACATACTACCACTGCCTTCTATCAAAAGTACCTCAACACAGTAACGTACCAGTGAAATGAGCACACATTGTACCCTTTTAACCAGTCATGTGAAAATAAGATCTCGGCCAAGTAAGTTGGCTGCAGAAACAAAGACATAACACTCAGCCTTCTGTCATAATAATTAGTAATTGTTCTTGCTGTATGTTGTGCATGGCTTTATATCGTTAATTATAATCCATTGCAATTATTTAGAAAGTTAATAAGCAGTTAATTGTTTAGAAGATCATCTGATCAATTGCTTTAGGTTAAGTTGTCTATTAGTCAGGTCATTATGTAAGTGCCATTCAAAAACAATGCCTCAGCAGAACCGAATTTGATTTTAAATATCTGCCAAAATGACTGTTCTATGAACCAAGTGAAGCAATAGTAAATTTCCAACTGTGATCAGCCATTCAGCTTCCTCAGAAAGAGGGTGGTAAATGGAGCAAAAGTTACCTAGAAAGGATCTGTCATAAGTCAGAGAGCAATAGGTTAAGCATGGGTAAACAATACAGTTGCCTCTACCTCTGAGGCTGAGGTCTGAGCAACAGACACGTATGGATCCAGGAGTGACAACAGGCAATTAAAAAACCCTGTACCTTAAACATATTTCCTACTCATCTGTTCTCCTTCAATTTCATTAATAAAGTTACTTTCACTTATCATATAAAATTGCAGCCATTTGTCCTTCAAGCAACAAGAGCAAAATGAAACTTCAAACACCTAATTCACCTTGCTCCCAAGAAAGTTAGAAATTAGATTTTGCGAGAAATCAATTCTGTTTACAAAAGTGTGAAGAAAGCAAGTTTTCCAAGTCCTACTTCTAGCAAGCTTCAGAAAGGCAAAGGTTATTTTGCCAACACATACTGGCAACTAATACAAATTTATAAATGGCATTAAAGATTAAAAAAAAAAAAAAAGGTAGGCTGAAAAAAAGTTTAACAGTTCTCTTGGAACAGCTTCTTCTGCTCCTCTCTCCCCACCCAAAGTCTATAAACATAAAACGTATGTCTTAAGAACTTTTTAAAACTTAAGCTTTCCTTAAAAAGAAGGAAAAGCAAACCCTTGAAAGAGATAAAGAGAAGGCCATCTAAAAGATTTGTGTTTTTTTAAGCTTTCTTTCCCCTACATATTCCTACAGTGCACTCTGTGACAGCAGTAGAGGTTGTGGAGTTAAGCAATTGATGACTGGTTATTTCATTTGCCTTGGACTGGTATACGCTTCGTTGGGTTAGAAACTGGCTGGGTAGCCGGGCCCAAAGAGTTGTGGTGAATGGAGTCAAATTCAGTTGGAGGCCGGTTACTAGTGGAGACCCCCAAGGCTCAGTGCTGGGGCCAGTTCTCTGTAATATCTTTATTGATGATCTGGACGAGGGGATCAAGCACACCCTCAGTAAGTTTGCAGATGACACCAAGTTAGGTGCGTGTGTCGATCTGCTCAAGGGCAGGAAGGCTCTGCAGGAGGATCTGGATAGGCTGGACCAATGGGCTGAGGCCAACTGTATGAGGTTCAACAAGGCCAAGTGCTGGGTCCTGCATCTGGGGCGCAACAACCCCAAGCAGAGCTACAGGCTGGGAGATGAGTGGTTGGAAAGCTGCCTGGCTGAGAAGGACCTGGGAGTATTGGTTGATAGTCGGCTGAATATGAGCCAGCAGTGTGCTCAGGTGGCCAAGAAGGCCAACAGCATCCTGGCCTGTATAAGAAGCAGTGTGGCCAGCAGCACTAGGGAAGTGATTGTCCCCCTGTACTCGGCTCTGGTGAGGTCGCACCTTGAGTACTGTGTTCAGTTTTGGGCCCCTCGCTACAGGAAGGACATGGAGGTGCTCGAGAGAGTCCAGAGAAGGGCAACAAAGCTGGTGAGGGGTCTGGAGAACAAGTCTTACAAGGAGCAGCCGGGGGAGCTGGGCTTGTTCAGCCTGGAGAAGAGAAGGCTCAGGGGTGACCTTATCACACTCTACAGGTACCTTAAAGGAGGCTGTAGCGAGGTGGGGGTTGGTCTGTTCTCCCACATGCCTGGTGACAGGACGAGGGGGAATGGGCTAAAGCTGTGCCAGGGGAGGTTTAGGTTGGATATTAGGAAGAACTTCTTTACTGAAAGGGTTGTTAGGCATTGGAATGGGCTGCCCAGGGAAGTGGTTGAGTCACCATCCCTGGAGGTCTTTAAAAGACGTTTACATGTAGAGCTTAGTGATATGGTTTAGTGGAGGACTTGTAGTGTTAGGTCAGAGGTTGGACTGGGTGATTTTGGAGGTCTCTTCCAACCTAGATGATTCTGTGATTCATGAGAACTTCTAGCAGTAGTTGAGTCTCTAATTGGAAGTGATTACTTCTCAAAGCAAGTAGTTAAGAAACCATACAAATAAAGACTGAAAGGAAAGCACATCTTGTTCTACAAATCACAAAAAGATAAACTGACATGTTTAACTCCCTCACAAACCTATCTGAAACTTACTGTTTTTCTACCTTCCTAACTCAAAGAGTCTGGAGAGTGTTGGTGGTGGTGGTGGTAAGTAAATCCATTAAGTGGAAGTTTGCTTGTGAAAAACGGACTTTGGACCATCACCTACTCTGCTTGGAGTTAATACATCATTTCCTGTTAGGTTAATCACGCTGTTCACCCCTCTGAAGGCAGTCTGGTCTCTATTCCACCAGTGTCTTTTAACAAGTAGCTTGCAAAGCACAAGCCTATCTCAACACACTGTTAGAGCTATGTGTCATATGTGTCACTCATGGGTCAGTTTACAAGACTTCCAAGATACTAGTTTGAAGTAGAGAACTCTCTTCGTCATCACATAGTTTTCAACTGCAGACAAACTCCTCCAATTCTCGTGGAGGAATGTACACTCAGCATTATTGCTGGAAGACTGTTCAGAGTATCCACTTATAAACCTAGAGGAAAGGTGACACTCAACTGCGAATTTGAAGCACACATTCTTATATCAACTTTGGAATAGATATGCCTGTCTACTCCAGACCCATGTGATACGCAACTTGGTAAAATACATGAGGAACGTATATGACATCATGAAACCTGGCAGAGCTCCAGCTGCTGTTTTGGTGTTTTCTTCAGGATTAGAGAGACAATGCAGGCAGGCATTTTACGCATAGCCACTTGAATGCCATCTCAAAATACAAATCGCTTCTCAGCTGAACCAATACAGGATGAAAGATAGGACGCAATTCACTCTCTCCTATGGAGAGAAAGTAAGTGAAAGTACTGCAGATGAAGTGAAAGAAATCTTGTGATTGATTTCTTTCATAAACTAGCTGTGCAGGTAGATAAGTTACTTGATTGTCATTTCCTAGTATTGCTACTGGGTCCCAGGATTTCTAGACAATTTGTAAAAACAAGACCAAAGACACAGGATCAAGAAAAGATACTGACACACTTAAAAATCACTGCACGGAATCATTGAATTGCATATAAAGTGATATTCTAATTGCTGGTGGTTATCAGCTTATCTTCCACACAGCAGATGCTGCAAGCTACTGTCATTAGCATAAATTTGAGTCAGGATATAAATGAATATATTATTTATTTTCAGAATAAATGCTTTCAGAAATAGGAATTAAAGCTCCTTCCCTCCAAATACTTTGCTACAGTAAAAAGAGAGGAATCCACTTCTTTCTTGTGGCACGTGAAATAACAAGAGTCCAAGAAAAGAGACATGGAAAGAGAAATCTGAGCATAAGAGACTGTGACTACAGTAAATAACTTACGGAAGTCTCCTAAAACTTCTACGGTAACCTGAGGTCAAAAATGAAGTTATCACCACATGGTAACTAGATGATGGCTGGACTAAAACATGTTTCTCAAGTTGTATATCAATGAGAAACATCAAACTGCAGAGCATAGAGATGCAGAGCTCTCTCCTGAAACACGGTCACAACTCCCTCAGAAGGACTGTTAGAGAGATGCTTCAGCACTGTTGGGAGAAACTTCTACTGCTGTTTACTAAGGCGACCCCAATCTTGATGCCGCTGGCAGCAGGGATGATTCTTTTCAGCTACTATTTTTCTGTATTAGTAAGTGTCCTGGTTTTGGCCAGGACTGAGCTAATTTTCATCCTACTAGCTGGTATGGTGCTGTGTTTTGGATTTAGGATGAGAATAATGCTGATAACACACCAATGTTTTAGTTGCTGCTGAGTAGTGCCTGCACAGAGCCAGGCTGTTTCCTGCTTCTGGTGCTGCCCTGCCAGCGAGGAGGCTGGGGGTGCACCAGGAGATGGGAGGACACAGCCAGGACAGCAGGCCCAGACTGACCAGAGGGATGTCCCGTACCATAAGGCATTGTCCAGTAGCAGCAGTGTAAGGGCAGAGATGCTCTGTGCTAGATCCTCTCGTACCTGGTGCATGAGCATAGTCTCAGACAGTGAAGACTAGATAATTACGTGCATGCCCCAAACAGAGAAGATTACAATCTAAGCAAGACAGAATGCAAGGCTTCCTCTTGGAATACACACTGACACATTCCCAGAGACATAACAGCAAGAAAATTCAGGCAATGATCTCCTCCTGTGCCATGACCCTTCCAGGTAAAATTAATTAGACTGTGTTGCCTTTCAACCTCAGCTGTTACACAAGGGTTCTCTTTTACAATTTACAGATTGAAAATCTGTTATTTTTGAAAACCTCAATTAAACTGAGCGTTGTTTCTTAAAAGGACTTTCATCTAAATGTACAACCAGTTCATTCTGCCTCTGTTAAAGCTTCCTATTCACGACCACTGCATGATATATTGAGGGAAAACAAAAACAAACAAAAAAAACATACACAAAAACAAAAAACACCATACCAAAGAATAAGAAAACAGTAAATCTGTTTATTTTAAATTCTCACCTTAAAATAAATTCATCTTAGGTTTTACCTGGCAAGCTAGGTGGCATTAAAATAGTACACTGCAAAGGAGAAGTAACTCTAAGTTTTACTACTATTAGTATCACTTACTAATAAAAAGTATAAAAGAACTTTCAAATTAGACAAAGTGATACACAGCCAAATTTAACATTAACATATAAATAGGACTGAATTTGAATCACACATTTTGACAGCCACTAGGCACTCAAAATCTAGCATTCACTCCAGTGGCACGCTATATTATTTTTTCTGACAGAACAGTTCTCCACTTCCACAACTATATTCCAAAACAGGAATTCAAGAACAAAAAGTAATCTGTTAACACTTACTAAGGACATTTCCACAAAGAGTTTTCCTCTCCCCACTGCTACATGTTTCAACAGCTCAGGAATCCAGCCCTGGTAGTTCCATATTTACTTAGACCATAAAGATTAGCATTCCAGTAACTGTCAGCAACAAATCAGCTCAGCACAGCAGCACTGGTGAGAACAGGCATGCACAAGGGGCTCAAAGTTTTAACAGCTATGTTATGAATACTTACAAAAACATACTCAACTCCTGTAAAACTGAAGGCGAAGCATATCACCAGATTTTCTTTTGTGTAGTGACCACTACCAGAAGCACAAACTAACTCTACTGCGCTCTAAGGGAAGTAATGGAACAAAAATAAAGAAACATTTCTTATCTGTTATTTCACGGAAAAACAAAACCAAACAAAAAACAAAAACCACATCATACACTAAATAGTTATACAACATTTCTAAATCAGGAAACTCTCAAGAAGACTTCTTTTGGAAACATTATAACAAAACAACTACAAAAGACTTTGCAACATTTGTATTTTAGCATTCAGCTGTAAAAGTAGTGTAACTGTTGCTCATCTGTTACAGCATTCTGTACATGAAACACACAAACATACACAAAACAAGTCCTTCCCTTGGCCTGTCCCCCTACACTGCCCCTTTTAACCTTTCAGCTTACTGCTGTAGGCATATTCAAACCACTATGAACCCATTACCAGTTCCTTCCAATTCAAATTAAGCAGTGAAAACCTGAACTGTTTTAATAGCAATTTTTCAGGTTGTCTCAGAAAGATGTCAAAAGCTTTTTGACATCTTCCTGTTAGAGCTGCTGTAAGTAACATTTTCATTACCTGCACAAATAACAGCAAAAATGATTGTCTCACTACCACTAAAAGATATCTGTTTTATAACTCCAATTCTGCAACCCAATTTAAGGTGCAAACAAGCCACAAAAGAAGGTTGGTTCGTTGGGTTGTCGGTGGCATTGAAAGCACGTGGAGGGGGGGAGCAGAAGTGGAGACAGAAAGGATGAATTGGCAGAGTTTGAAATCTGGGAGCTAACAGCATACTCATGTATGAGACTGCCAAATGTAAGGACCGAGTGCTCCAAAATCATACAGAAAGAGGTGACACTATGAGAATTATACAACAGAGAAGCCGAGGAGTAGTCTGCATTTGTTGCTTTTAGTAAGCTGCTTGGCTGTACCCAAAAGCCTAGCACAACTCTCAGACTGACAGATGAAAAGCCATGGCCTATGCTAAAGACAACTGCGAACACGCCAAATTCCTTCTGTTTACAGGAATGCCACAAATATTTTGTACACTGTTCCAAAACCATTCTCATGCAGTACTTTACGTATTACTCACCCAGAAAAATTAACAGCTCCCTTTCCACAACTGAGACTGACCAACCTTTCAGTTTCACTTCACTGCTCTACTAAGACCTGAAGAAGCATTCTGAAGAACCAACAAGAGCCAGAAGTCTTCCTTGACAGTTATTTCCTCCAAACATTTTCCCTGGCCAGTTAATTATTGCAGTGTTACCTGCACTCCATCTTCAGCTGTTAAGTGCACAGGTGCTTTTACTCACGTTTTTTTTTCTGCTTGGTAACCACCAAGACATTTTTCTGATAAACTACTTGAAACCACTGAGACAGGAGGGAACAGAAACAGCGTTTGCACCGCTCCACTCAAATGCTCTGACCACTAGGCTGCGATAATCTAACTGCACGTTCTCCTTCCACCAACAGTTTTCTTTAAAGCTGTGGGTTTCTTCTTACAGGAGAGAGCTCCCTGCTCCAGGTTCCAAGCAGAAGGTACCTACTGTGCCAAAACTTACCAGTGTGATGTCTATGCTCCAGACCAACAGGAGTTCAAAAATACCCACCTTACTGGCATTTTCTACTGGAAACAACTGTGGCTGGTGCTACTTGCAGGGACGCTTACATTTCTTGAAATAACATAGTTAGACTAGACAACTAACTGCAGTTGCCCAAATCTGCCAGAGACATGGATGTTTTTACCCAAGAACTGTTCTACCTACACGCTTGTGCCTAAAGTGGGGTTTCAACCTGACCCTCTGTATCACCGCAGCATAACGCAGCCAACTAAAACTTTACAGCTGCACACAACCATATGAACCAGGATTCTGTTAAAAAGCCAGCTTATAGAGAGCAAAGACATGCCCTTTAGGTTGTCGATGAATGAGGTTTCTAGTCTTAAAACACAACGGCCATAGTTTTGTGACAGTAACTATCTGGCTGACTTACCTGTGTTTGATTTCCTTTCTAGTAATTCTGCAGTTAAGCAAAATATTTCTAGACGTTTAGAGTTAACAAAGTGAAATATCTTTTCAATGCAAATATCTTTCCCTCATCAAATTATTCACTCGCAGAACCACTTTTTTCCTAACATCTCACTGCTTAAAAGTACGACTTTTCAGCACGTGTATGGAGGTCTGCTGAAACTTACTCAGAGTTTTAAAATGAGGCACCCCAAATACTGCATTTATCACAGCCTTCAACCCTTTAGCAGTCAGAGAGTTGAAACGGGAAAGTCAGCTACTAAAATCATTCAGCACAAGAGTCAGAACTGCCTTAAAAGCATTCTGCTAAACATCACTATCATCCCTCAGACAGAAAAGGAGAACTTTTTAAAACAGGCAAACAAACCAATGTTTGGCATGCATTGCTAGCGCTGCTCCCGCACAGCCACAGAACAGATAACCTCCATATCATTAATTGTCGAGTTCATTTCCTAATCAAACCTTGCCAGGCACATCTCACGCAGACACCTATATTTGCAGCAACTCTGGATGTTCCGAGGAAGGCCGGCTTTTGTTAGAGATCCGATTCAAAGACGTGAAAACAGCTTCCCCGCGTTCTCGCGGACAGAAGAGCCTCTTTCTCTGACTTGCAGAGATGCGAAAGCCCAGTACCACAGCCCCGGCAGCCCCTGCGGGCCTGCTCCCTTCTAACCACAGCCGCCAGGAGCACGAAACTCCTTCGCCCAAAGCACCGGCCAGCCAGCACACGCGAACCGGCACCAAAAACCCCACGTTTCTCACGCGTGAAGCACAAACGCGCCCCGTCGCACCGGCCGGCTGCCCCTGCCAGGACCGGCTTCATGCCCGAGCGGCTTTGTTACTGCCCGAACCACAAGCTGTGGGGCTCGAGGGGGGCCGTTACGAGGGGGAGAGGGGTGGAGGGGGGGGCGGGGGGCGCTGTGAGGGCCCCCGAGGGCCCCCAACCGCCGCCAACCGCCCGCGGCCTCGCCTCACCTGCGCGTAGCGCCGCCGCCGCGCCCGGCGCCGCCCCCGCCGGCTCCCATGGAAGAGCCACCGCCTCGTGCTCGTGCTCGTGCTCGTACCCGCGCGCCCCCGCCCCGCCCCGCCCCCCGCGGCGGCCCGCCCCCACCCTGCCCGCCGCTGCCGCCGCACTTCCGGGGGCGCCACATAAGTCCCGCGAGGGAGGCGGTGGCTGCCGCGGTGAGGAGGGTGGAGGGGAGCGGCCGCGGTACCTCGGCTGCAGCAGGTGCGTGCAAGGCGGCGCCCCACGGCTGGCCGGAGCCGGAGCCGGAGCCGGAGCCGGGGCCGGGGCCGGGGCCGGGGGCGTGGCGCGCGGGGCGGGGAGGAGAGGGGAGGAAAAAAGATCGCGTCGGCGCCGCTCCGCGCATGCGCGGGCCTTGCCGCTCCGAGCTGCCTGCTCCCGGCGTGCCCCGCGTGGGCTGCTGAGAGCGGCGCGGTGCACGATGGGGGTTGTAGTCTGGAGGGGGGCGTGGCTGGGGCGCGGCGGGAGAGCGGCAGCGAGGGCCCCTTCCCTTCCCTTCCTAGCGTTAGCGAGTTACTCGCCGCGCGATGGCCGCGGGCGCTTACTGCCAGCCATGGCCGTGGGCGGGCGGCGCCATCTTGCGAGCCTCCCGTAGCGCCCAGGTGCTGCAAGGTGCCCCCGTGGGGGGCACCTGGCGCGGCCAGGAGTGCTGGCTGCTGGGATGGAAACCGCCTCGCAGTTACCGTGGTGTTTTTGAGGGAAACTGGATGTTAAAAAGAGAATTAGCCGAGTGTTAAGAGCTACCACTGCTTTGGCTAAGACACTGAAACAAAGAGGCTGGGTTATAGGAAACTTTCAATCTCTTTGACTAAATATTTTCCTTGACTGTAAAGCAGTGCTTTCTTTTCCTGCTTAAAAGGTGTTGAGAACTGATTCCTGATTGTATAATTACGTCATTTTTAGAGTGCTAGATAAGTTACAAATACTGGCAGAGGTACCATACAAATTACCTGTAGCAATGATTTATTCCAAAATAAAACTGGAAGATCACATAACTTGTCTTCAGATTTATTTTTTTTCCCAAGATAGAGCAAAACAAACTATAAAGACCGTAGTATTGGGGGAAAAATGAGTAGGGGCACAGGAAACCAAATATACAGGCAGGAAGCGCACTTAATGTCTTCCTTTTAGGCAGTGATCCAGCAGTCTGCTCCAGTACTTAAATTTGATAGTTTAGGATCCTGGTCAGTACACTAAATGCATGTGGATGCTACTTCATGTGTTCTTTCTTCACTGGTTTATGTGCACTCTACCCAGTTTTTATATCAGAAACTGACACAGCAGGAATGAAGGCAGCTTCTCTTCAGCTGAAGTATGAGCTGTGGTCCGGCTCAGATGTGTCTTATGGCTGTGCAACATTTTTATTTTTATTTTTTAGAGCCCACAGCCATGTGCTGCATAGAGAACATTCACTGTCTCAAACAAGATATGCATGATGAGCAAAAACTACTGAAAGAATACAGGCTGTTCTGGAATGTGTTTTCTTGCAAAGTGTGAAAATCTGTCAAACCAAAATGGTCCATTATCCCAATGTTTCAGTGAGGAATTATACCTTTTGACTTCCAGATGTGCTTGGGTAACTGCTGATTCACCTTCAGGAGAAGCCCTGAGCGAAGCTTAAGTGCATATCCCTTGTAAATAGAGTGCTGGTGAAGAATAGTTAAAATAATCTTTTCTTATCAGATATGCTAGTTAATCAACTGCTTTAAAACAACAAAAATAATACTTTTATCATGGTAGCCTCACCTTCCTTCCTGCTCTTATCCAATTTACCAATTCTGTCAGCTGTTTTGGCTTGTACTATCAGCTCTACATTTCCAAGAAACTGCTCTGCCAGCCAAGATTACTAGAAACAGTGCCATGTTCTGGCTTCAGTCCTTCCTATTCTGAAACATCCTCTTTCCTGGTAGAGAGGGTTGTACTGCTAAGCGTTTTATCTGTACAAGTTCTCTCAATTAGGAGAATTTTGCTTTAAAATTATAATGTTGAATGACAAGAGACCTGGCTGTTTGTGAAAGCCAGGTCTTGCTTATGTAAAACGAAGTATTCAGTGGGGCAAAGGTCTTGTCATTGCTTGAATGTGAAGTTCCTGGCATTCATTTGATGTTGATAACACAGCCCAGCTATATACGAGGAATATGATATTCTATAAATAATATACAGCATTTCACTTTCTGGGAGAAACAGTGTGACTAAAAGCAGACATAATCACGGTAGAGCCTTTTACCTCTTTCCAACTTCCAGTATAGTAAAGGCAGGTGAGAATCTTGAAATTGGAAAATAAATATCCTGACTTACACATTAAGCTTTCAAATAGCATCACCGCATGATGAAATTGCATGGATGCTGGAGTGACTGGATATTGTCATTTTCCCCACAATCATGTGCCCATCAGGGCAGACAGGCTGATTATTGCTTTTAGCAGGCTATGCATTGCCACACTGTGTAGTCTTGGGACGCTGCAAAGATAAGGAAGTAATTTGGCGAATGCTCTGGATAACGAGCATTCATTAAAAAATTGTGACATGGCAGACTCCAAGTCTGATCCTGCTCTTGTAGGAGGCAATTAGAGCAGGATCAAAGAGCTGCTCCATCTGCTTGTTTATTAATGGAGGAGCAGATCTTAAAAAACAAAAAAAAAACCACTGAAATCACATAGTGTCTGCATGAGTATGTCTGTCTGTCATTAACTGATAATTATTTTGAGGCTACTCATGGTAGACCTAAACTTTTCCTGCACCAACAACGCATTTTACTAATGATATTTTAGTTTTTTAATGTGATCAGTCAGCCCATGTGAGGGAATTAACTGCCTACTTATGTGCAGAATCACGTTTGGGACATCAGAATCCAGTTGTCAGACACATTAATGACGAAAATAAATTTGTGTCAGTCTCTGTCTGGGGAGTTGGTTTCTCCTATTTGTCTGTTTTCTCATCAGGGTGGCTGTTTGGACACATTTAATTCCTAGCACACCTGTATGGGGAAGCTATCCAAATGTTTAAGAATAAGAAGAGCTATTTCTTTCTGTTCTCATTTCTTTCCCCACTCTGCAATAAATACAGTGGAAGACTCCATTGGTTCAGAAGTTTTAAAATATATGTTGACAAAACTAACTTTGTATACAACAAAGTAGCGTGTTGAGTAGTGTTCCTTATCCTTATCGCTCATGTCGATGACGGTGTGGGTTATCAAAAGCAGTGCAGTGGGTGGTGTGATAGGCTCTCTGGCACAAAGCTTGAAAGATATGAAGCAATTCATGGGATTAAAATACAGCTGCCCTAAGCTTTCTGGAGAGACAGCTCAGTTGGATAAGTCAACGTGCTACATTATCAGGATACCTCTGTTTGAACTACAGTAATCCAGTAAATTAAACTAGTCTAAACTAAACTAGGAGAAACTTGAAGATATGTTACTGTGGCAGTTGCTCCATCTGACAAATACTGTGCATTTTGTGCAGGTTAGCGATGGTACGCAGTGGAAAAAACGGTGGCCTCCACCTTAAGCAGATTGCATACTACAAAAGAACGGGGGAATATCATCCCACCACGTTATCAAGTGAAAGAAGTGGAATCAGGAGAGCAGCCAAAAAATTTGTTTTCAAAGGTAAACATATTATTTCAAACTAATCTGAAATGTTAATTTTTTAGGTGAAGATTTACCCATACAAAAATTGAAAGTGCTATCTTGCTTTGCAGCATGCTGTGATGTTAATATACATCCTTCATGAAAAACACAGCCTGCCTATCCCACGTTAATATATAACAGAATGTTTGCAGAAACACAACCTGCTTTACTCCTTACTGGAAGGGTTTTATGTATCTGTCTGAAAGCCAAGCCTTGTTTTAGATACCGGATTTGTATCCATTCCAACCCGTGATTCATAGAACTGCAGGAGGACAAGCCCTGGTCTGCAGCTATTGACAGGGAACGTTTGGCCCTGGGCTGGAGCACCCTGGATGTGGGCAGCAATGCAAGCATGGGTTTGCTGTCTGTCATCTTAGAGTGACTCCCCACCCACCCTAGCTTTGTTATATCCCCATGAAGAAAGCTTCAGGTATTGAGCCTTTGTGGTTTGCTGTGTGCTCGATCCCATCAAACCTGCCCAGCCTTTGCAGAGAAAAAGCAGGGAGGAGTTAAAGCTGCGGATCACAATGTATGGTTACTTGGCAGGCAGTCAATATGCCTCATAACACATCCTGCTCTTCCTTCTCACTCCCAGCACTAGGTTTAGTTTCTGCTGGGCTTCCTGTGAGAACATAGTTTGCATTCTGACTTGCCCTTGTAACACCTCATGCCCAGATTAATAAATATTGGTGAACCCTTGGCTCTTGGGAGAAAATAGTTAAAAAGAAAATTCAAACAAACACACACACACACACACACACACACACACACAAAAACAAACAAAGAAACCAACCACCAAAAAAACACCAAACCTACTATCACACAAAGGTAAAATGAAGATGGCTTACTAAATTCTATACTGGGTCATGCCCAATAGTTTACTAAACTAAACAACTGCAGAAGGCAAAGCACTCGTGTATAACTTGCTGGTATTTTTCTTTCAGAAAATAAATTGTTCTATGTCGGAAAAGACAGAAAACAAATGCGCCTGGTAATTGTTTCAGATGAAGAGAAGAAAAAGGTTCTTGCGAAATGCCATGAAAATGCTGCAGGCACTCATCACGGTATATCAAGGACACTGACTTTAGTGGAATCTAATTACTACTGGACCTCTGTAACAAATGATGTCAAACAGTGGGTATGGTTTCATAGCTACAGGATATTTTTTAATGTAGTCTTTGTTGCAAACACTTTGTAATCATATGACTTCGATACGGTAATCACCCATACTGCTTCACGATGAGGAAACATAAGCTTACAATCAAACTTTAAATGGACTTTATGCCAAAGCACAGTGCTTTCTTGTTATTTTTCTTTTTTTTTCTTTTATTCTCAACCTTGTAGCTTGCAATATATTAGCCAGTGGTGGGGAGCCATACTGCATTTCAGTATGCGGGGCACATGGGGTCTTTGGGAGGGATTTCTTTGGCAAGCTGTCTTGCCTTTGTTCATTAGGATACAGTGTACCATCTCCACAGTGTACTGCTGGCCAGAGTGGCTGCTGGCAGATGAAAAATGGCCTCTGCCTCGAACTAGGTGTGTTCGGGAAGCAGGTAAACAAATTGATGCTTAGGACTGTTCCTTTTCCTCCTTCATCCAAATATACGTTGACATAATCCATAGGCAGAACTTGATCCTTGAGCAAACCAGATGTAAACATGTTCCTTGTGGCAAAATTATTGCTGCCATCAGCTTGCTCTATCACCTGAGTATTTAGAGTCCATGTGCAACTGTAACATGAACTGAAAATGAGTCTTTGCTTTCACTTCAGACTTAGAAAAGGGGTTCTGTCCTGTAGCTAAAGCTGACCCATGTTATGTGTGGCAGATGGTGCTTACTGCCAAAGTTTGACAGCCACAGCATACGCAATAGAACCAAAAGGGAAATGATTGGGATTTTTTGCTTTCAATCCAGATGTTTCATACTTCCTTTAGTATTTACGGATGATAATTTTAAAGTTTATACTATGGACTTGAAAGAGCACAGTGCTTTCAGGATGAGCAGAGTTCATCCTGAACTGCTGTGCATTTCCTTCTCCTGGCCTTCACTATTGTTTGGTTTTGTTTTGTTTTTATCCTGGGGCTGAAAAACCTAATGATAAAAAATCATAGGAAAAGATAAAATGAGTTCATCTGACATTGCCTGGGTCTGACCTGACTTAGAGAGGAATAATGGAGATTTATGATATTTTTTTGTTGTAAACCTTCAACATCACTTTTTATTGATAGCATCTCCCCTGGTTTCTGCACTAGGTATATGCATGCCAGCATTGCCAAGTGGCAAAGAATACGACCACCACCACACCCAAACCGCACCCTATCAAAGCAGAGGACCCCTGGACAGCAGTCACTGTAGCCCTAGTGGGACCTTTTAATGTTACCAGCAGAAGCCACAAGTATATCATAATCATGATAGATTTGTTCACAAAATGGGCTGTTATTTTGCCTCTGCATGACACTTCAGCAGCTGAAATTGCTAAGGCAATCATCAGTGTATTTTTCTTATATGGACCACCTCAAAAAATGCCTATTGATCAAGGGAAGGAGCTTGCTCATCAGGTATGTCTTTACATAGCTTTTGTTTGTTTATTTTTGAGAAAAATACACTTTTTCCCCATATTAAACTTGCATTTTAGACCAGTCTTGTGGGGAAAAAAAAACAACCATAAATCTGATACCCAAATGTTTATTTTCTTTAATCAAAAAAAAGTAGGTTCAGAAATTGACAAGCTGATTATTTGCAATAGTAATATTATGCAGCATTTCCCAGGGATGTTTTCTTTTGGTAAAGAGCAAAAAATACATAATGTGTATCTTGTCACTTAACTGAAGCGGCTCAAGCTTTCACATACCAACATGTTGCTGTATTTCATCTGTCAAGTATTTCATATTGCTCAGTATAGCAGATAGGCCAATGTCAAAAATATCCTTAGATACAGTGATAATGAAGAACTTCTCACTCTTTGATCCCTTCAGAGATCATGAAATCATGAGGCTATGATATGGAGAAAATGACAAATTGAGTTAGTGGCAGGAGTGCTTTTAGAAACCACCTATTACTGGCTCCAGAGCCTTACTGATTCTTTTAGCTCTCATTACTGAGTCTGGACAGTTATGTGGGAATATGTATAGAAGAGTTTTGCTCGGTCACCATTTTACCAACAAAATAGGTAGAAACATTCAATGACTGTCTTCTTTTTCTTTTTAAGATAAACAAAGAACTATTTGCACTGTTTGGAATGAAACAAATAGTATTGTCTTATCCTCAGACTGATGAAGTAAATGAAAGAACATGCAAGACAATCAAAGCTTTCCTTAACAAATACTGCACAGACCATCCAAATGATTGGGATGAACATTTGTCTGCTATTGCCTATGCTTTCAATTTGACTAATTTGGTAAGTCAAAGTTCTTCCTTTTTCAACTGAAGTCCTTCAAAATACCTGCAAAACAGCATGTTAAATTTGCTTGCTTTTTGCTCCCCACTTAAACAGGAGCCAGATCAAACCACTCCCTATTTCCAAATGTTTAATCGTAACCCGTATGTTGTTGAACCAATGAATGTATGTATGGAAGAAGATAATATGTTTGCCAAAATATTTGAAGCAACCAAAAGAGCCAGTCAAGCACTGGAAGAAGAGAAAACCTCAGATTGTCAGGTAAATGGTATAATTTCAAATTTTAATAGGAAGGAGACAGAAGAGAGAGAAGATGGAAAGATTTGAAGTATAACCTTTAGCAATACATCTTTTTTTTTTTTTTTCTTCCCTTCGGCCTGGGATCCCTAGATTCCAGTGTACATATGCTTGTATGCATGTGGAGGGAGTAAACTTAAGAGAGGAGACCTATTTCCAGGGGATTCATGTTTGACTTAGAGGGCTGCGTATGCATGGAAGCTGAAAAACACTGCCTATAGACTATTGACTTAGAACATGAAGATAAAATCCCCTTTTACAGAACTCCCCAGCTTTACGCATTATGAATTACATCTAAAGATGTCTAATATTTTTGCTTCTGCATTATTAATCAATGTTATGAAAATACATGATTACTTCTGGAAAACGTACTTCATATCTATATCTTTTGCAGGTGGAGAAAACGTCTTCAGATGAACAGAAAAACAGAAACAAAATCACTGTCAAAAAGAAGCCAAAGCAATTAAATACCCTTCAACTTAAAGTTGGTCATGAAGTCCTCAGACAAAGAAAAAACTGGTGGAAAGATGGTCGTTTCCAGTCAGAGTGGGTCGGTCCTTGTATTATAGATTATATCACAGATAATGGTTCTGCAATATTAAGAGATGCTACAGGATCCAGGTTGAAAAGACCCATCAAGATGTCTCACCTCAAGCCATACATAAGAGGGTCCAATGAAAAAGGTATATACACGTGTATTTTGTGTGTGTGTGTATATATATATGTACGTATGTATTTTTAAGTTTTCCTGTCATGTCTTGGTGTTAGGTGAGTTTATCACAGCGAGCAGGTATCATTCACTCACTAGTGTGAACTAAACCGCTGGATAGCAATGTAATCAGTTTTCATTAATGAGAGCAGTGAGTGTGAGTGGCTTCAAACCTATGCAGAGCATGGAACAGAGCTAATGAATCATGTTTAAAGTCGGTTTAAAAATAGTTTCTGTTAAAGTTGCTTTTAATATGTGGTTTGGCCCTGTTCATGCTGGCTGGCCAAAACATGTGAGAAGTATAATTCAGCTGAACTGTATTCAAAAAGCATTTTTTAACTCCTGTGTTCCTGTTTTGATACAGACAGGATTCACATTCATTTTCCTCATGAAATGGGAATGTATTTTTTTGCCTTATCTGACTAGTATATATGGTACCTGTTTAGAGTTTATTTTTGAACAACAAAAAGGCCTATTTGCTAAAACCTTAAAAAACAAAGACTACCTCAGAGAGCTGATTTTTGAAGAGTTTGTTTTAAATTTCAGTACTGAAGAGGTAAACAGGTTTCTTGTACCAGAGCAATAAAATGTCATGCTCAAAAGGAGAATTTGCAGAAATTCCCAAACGCTTGGGAAATCAACTGACAATGTTTCTCTTATACATTCAGAGTACTCTTTTGCAATGGTGCTGCCTTAATCAAACAACAGCAGCTGTTTCTTTTCCGCTGATGCTATCTTTGGGTCACTTCAGGCATTTGGAATAAAAGGAGTACTCAGTGTTTGGAAGACTTTTGTCTCAGAACTGCTTTGTTGTTCAGGGTTCTTGAAAAGAAATTCCTACCCTCTTGGCATGTGTGGTTAAGTCCTAGTTCTTCAAAGTGCATAAACTGTATTGAGACAGCCGTCTCTTCCATCACCTCCTAAAACTGAGGAGCATGCAAGTCTGAAACTAATTCTGGAATTTCACATGGGAAGCTGGTATTGAGGTCACTTGTCAGCCTCCACTGCAGCTTGAGTAAACAAAAACAGCAGTATCACATCGCTTCTCCTGGACGCTGCTCTTGCTTAGACCATCACTCTGTGGCTTCCAGCTCTTTGCTGAATTACTGAGCTGTAAGGAGGAAGTCACACGTGTCCTGCAGGCAGGTCCTCTCCGGTTGCTGCAATGACTTTGGTAAATTGTAGCACTGTTTGCAAAGTTAGGTGCAGTTGTCTTTCTAGGATCAGTGTATAACACCATTACCAATAAATACTGCAGAAGCAGAAAGTAAATGGAGAGTTTCTTCCCTTTCACAGGAAGTGACTGAAGATTAGTTGTTTGACACAGGCAAAAAAAAAAATTAAAGGATTGTGAATATTTATAAATTGTAAAATTATAGTTTTATATTCATACATATTTACATTGTGGAGAAACGTAAACTGGACTGTGCTAAGTAATTGACAGGCCTTATCAAATGGCCTAACAGAAGTCAGGAAAGGGAGTATTATTTCATTACAATAAGGGTAGTGAAACCTGGCAGTGAATGACAGCTTTTTCATCCGTAAAGAAACACGCCTATCTTTGTAACAAAGGACCTCTCTTTATTAGCAGGTGTGGACTGTTTTGTCTGCAACTTATTTACTATTCCTCCTGCCCTCCAGTAACAGTCTGTTGGCTCTTCCTTTGCATAACCTTGAATGGGAGCAAATCATTTGCAGTGTTCTCTGTGAAATAAATGTGGAAAAAGTGCATCTTAGGTGAGGTATCTGTGGCCTGTAGGTGCTGTTAAGTATTTTGCTTACACTTCAGATTTTGGAGCAGGGTATCTTCTCTGTATAGCACTAGAAGTGTGGATTTAGTCTTTTTCAGCAGTAAAGACAAGCCTTGGAAATGGAGTGTTTATTTTTTACATTATTTGAAAATCTTTTGCAGGTAAGAAAGGGCAAGTAGAAGCAAGGTATTTTTCAAACTTTTTGTAACAGTCTTGACCTAAAGATAAATCTTGAGTTGGTGCGTTGATATGTGCTCGTGGTATAGGCATTACAGATTAAAAGTCTGTGTGGACCTGGGTTGTTGCTTACTACCCGGATGTTTGTATAGCCTGGCAGAGGTTGCAGGACACCTTGTACATGTGTACATCTGTGTGTCTGAAGCAATATTTTTTTTCTTGTTTGAATGTGGTTTACTTTAAATATTAATCTCAAGAGAATCCCAGTGGTTCCAGTGCTCAAACGATTCAAAAGTGCAAATAGGAAGATTGAGGACACATCTGTCAAGAAACATAACTTGCAAAAGAAATTGTAGCCCCTAAAATACTTGATTTGACATGAGGGTCCTCATCTGAGCAAGAAGGTTGGCCCTAAGTCATCTTCCAAAACAAAAGTATAAACCCCGTGAGGACACTTACACATTTAATTTGGCTGGTCAGACTATTTTTATTTTATTTGAACTCACTTGGAAAAATCAAACATGGCAAGCATATGTTAGATAGAAGAAAAGTTCAATAGTACCATACAGTAGCAATCAACATTATGGTCTTTAAATTCTATAAAAGTATTTTATTTCTTTTTTATTTCTTAAAGCCTATTGTTTTGAATTGTGATTTTTCCCAGCAATAGTTAGGAGATGACACATTACTTTGTGAGTTGGTGTACAACACGGAAGAATCTGCATGCCTGTTCATGTAACGTATTATTAGTTCAGTAGCTGACTATGACAGGCCTCAAGCTAGTCCACTGACATAGGAAAAAAAAAAAAGACAACCCTTCTTTCTTAACGTGAAGTACTGCAAGCATTATTTTATGGATATATGAGATGCAACCAAATATTTGGTGCTTAGTGAAATTAGGAAATCCATATAATCAGATTCCTGCCATTCAAACTTTCTTGTCGTCTTACAAAAATAGTTTTGAAAAGTAAGTCGGCAACTCACTATCATTTAATTATGGCTTTCAGCAAACTAGGAGCATCTACTTTAATGTGTACTTTTATTTTGTAGACAACCACTACTTCTTACAAGGTGCAGTAGTTGTTGACCATGATTATATTGGCGTATCTGAAAGACCATATAATCCAAGCCAGCAAGACCCTATTGCTGAAGAGGAAATAAATGCCTATGCGAGAGGAGTCATGTCTGCTGCGCAAATGCCACCTTCAGCCTGCAAAGACCAAGATTCAACAGATGGTAAACATCAGTCTGAGGCGACAGAAGATCATTGCATTGAACCAAACAATGCAAAGCCAGAGCAATGGCCTTCACCTTGCTGGACACTTCAGACCAAGATAGAAGACACTTAAGCAAGCGGTCTCCTGTCATATTTCATTGGCAGTTTGGAGCACCTGTGGCAGACTGAACAGTTCCAAATTCCTCAGCCAAATCCACTTTACTCTATGAGTTTAAGAATACTGCAGGTATTCAGTGGTTAATTTACATGGGCATTAAGAAGCAATCGCTCTGTTAACAAAATATGGGCACAACCTAGTAAAAGCACATGTTCTACTACTGTCTGAATTTAAGAACACTGCAAGTGACCAGTGGTTAATTTATGTGGGCATTGAGAAGTAATCACTTGATTACCAGAAGTACTGTCACAACCTAGTAAAAGCGTAAGTTTTCATCATGAATTTGCATTCCAATTTTTGCTGGTAAAATGGCAATATGGCCCAACCCTACTGTTACCCTCTCAGGACACAGCACATCATTTCACAGTAACAATGTTTTCATTAATCCTTACATGACTCATTGCTAACATGCAGACGTATTGTGGGATAAATACAACCTAAGCGACTTAACATAAATTTTTTCTCCACTGTACAAATGTAAATAAGCTTATGTTGTCCTCTTCCTGTTACAGAACTTTTTCTCATTCTTCCTGAGAAGCTGCAGTTTTTAATTTTTAGTCTAACCCACCACTCTAAGATCTCACAAAACAGTAAAGCTGCCAAAATCAAATACAGTGAGTATTTTGCATATGAAACAGTGAGGCCTTTAGCTGCTCTTGCTCATCAAAGCTCTGCTAAGGAGAGCAATTTCAGTTCCTTACACGTGGCAGAATCTTAACAGTAGTCAGCATTCATTTGTGCTTTCCTCACAAACATCTGGTTTCCCTGACTTCTTTCCAGATCTAGCATAGGTTTGGAGATTTCCACTGATAGTTCTCTAGGAAAGGTGAGGACCAGTGTTGCTTATTCTCTGAATTCCTTGAGAAAGTTGTTACAGGCTAGGACTTCCTGCAAAGAAGACTCTCTATTTCATGATAAGATGAAAATATATCTACTGCTCAAGTTACGTGAACAGAAACTTTCACATGGAAAACTGATGAATGTAAGCTGGTTCTATTTATAGGGGAGTGACAGGAAGAGGAAGAATGCTAGTGTAGAGAGCTGAATTTAGAAATACAGCAACTTCTGTCAGATGCTGAGGAGGACTTGCTTATCTTGCTCTTTGAATAGCCGCATTCTGTCATCTTTGCTGCTGGATGTCATGTGACATAATACAGGTGGCTTTTAGTTAGCTTAAATAGCTGGTTGTATTGCTATTGTCTTTTGACAAAACCTAGAAGAAGAAAGTATTATTTATTAATGGTTTTTCAGCTAATCTTAGGTAAAAAGACTTTGTCCCCAAGGCTAATTAGATATCTAGCTCATGCAGAAATTCACACCTATTGTGCAGTATGCCTACAGTGTCATGGGCCTGAGCTGTGTAAAAGAACAGCTCAGCACAATGGTGGTATTCCAGCATCTGATCTTAAAACCCCTCTGAAAGTGCTTAATTCTCAGTACTTTTTCCCCCACTGAGTCTGAGAAGGCAGTTGCGGAGAGGCAGCTGGGGACGTGGGTTGTGCAGAACGGCGTGCAGCACGCAGGATTTGCGGTGGGTGTGGACAGCAGCACAACCTTGTATTTATCTATTAACTGCTGCTACCTGCGGGCTGTACCGCCCTCTGGGGACTGCTGTTCTTCGGATCTCTGCTCTAGTGCAGTCAAGGTAGTAAAGTAAGTGGTCTTGGGGAAATATGCTTATTGTCTTAAAAAAAAAAAAAAAAAAAAAAAAAAAAGCTAAGGAATTCTGTAAAATTATATTGAACTTTTTACAACAGAAAAGAAATGCTTGCAAACAGGACATAACTGGTAACTGTGAGCATCGGCCTTACTTGGATTTTATTATTTTCCCCCAGTAGTGAGCGCTGTGGTCACACAGTATTTTTTCTCTGGAACAGCAATTTAAAAAGAACAGCCAGTTCAGGTGCTGTGCTCAGGTTCATGGGTAGCAGCGATTCAAGTCCTGAACTTCCCCGAGCAGCCAGAACGGTGGCTACCAGATCCTTTAACAGAGACCTAGGTTATTTAAACCAATCCCTCCTCCTTCATATCTGCCTTTATTTCTTCCACTACCCAGAGTGATCACTACCCAGAGTGACATCTGCTAGGATGGCTTTATATTGTTAGATGCATTGTATGTGTGTGAAGTGTGTATATATATGTAATTGTATATTATATATATTTTTGCTTTATCTTCCCTATTCCTTATTCATATACAGTTCAGTGGAGCCCTTTTCTGTGGTAGGTGTGCAGGGGAGCAGGGGTAACAAGTGTTGTGTACTTGTTATAGCTACATTGGAGAGAAATAAAATGCTAAACTGGCAGTGGATAGGAAAAACAGTAACTATTTAACAAATTGTGTAATGCTGATCATTCAGGTTTCCTGGTAATTGCAATATACTGTGTTAACAGGCAGCCATTAGTGTCTCTTCGGTGCTCCTAAAAGAGGCCTTCTCTGCACGTGGGAGGTTTACTGAAATAAAATACATGAGTTTCAAGCTAGCAACTCAAAAAGCAATCACTGGAAACTGTGAAAAAGGTACCACCAGGAAACCTGAGACATTGCTAGCAGCAGGCTGTGGTTGGTACGCTGAGGGAAAGCTTGCACCTCAGCCTAGCAAAGTGCTCCTCAGTATGTGCCTGTGCCCACGGTGAGTCATCACCACCAGCTTCTGGCTCATGTTTTGACCAACTTGCATAAAATTACTAATGCTCATCTGTAATCATCTTCTCTGCTGGCACACAGGTCTGATTTATGATGGGATAGTAGCGGAAGACTACTGTTGTTGTAACAGCGTTCATGGAAATTCCGTTTTCATGTAGAGTGTTCCCCCTCATGGCCTCTTTCTCAGTGAGGAGGAATAGAAGGGAGCACAGCATGAAGGAAATGAAAATTCGCTTGTTTCTTCCAGCACAGGAATATAAGCGTTTTTCCTTTGGGTTTGCTACTACCACTAATTACCAGCTACCGTTTTGTTGAATGAAAAACATCCCAGAAAACAAACAGAAAACAACAATCTTTCACTAAAAGTCTTCTATACAAGCACTCAAAATATTTCAGTATGAAATAAAAACCGTATCTCTTATTTGAATACTTCCTGAACTTTTGTGTAGCATTCGCCCATTTTTTGCTAAAGTGCTCTTGCATTCCAGCTTCAGACAACACTTGACATTTTAAAGTTTTTTCCCTCCTTCTCCCTAGAACTGAATGTTCCCTGCTGGAGGACAGGGATGAGTCATGATTTGCTTTTCACAATAAGCAGTTAAATCTTCTGGAAATACTGCTTTTGAGATCTAGATAAGTTTCCTTTATGCATTTGGGTACAATATCTGTCTGTATCAATGACCTTTAGTAGCCAACATCATTTCTCTAATGACCTAGCATCAAAATCTGTTTGCACAGTAACCTTCTTGGTATGTTCAAAATCGGTAATGGAATATTTTATTTTTATTCTCATGGCAGTTGAGTGGATGCTTTCAATTAACTTATTGGAGTACCTGAAAATAAAACATGCAAGCCCACCGGTGCCAGAAACTCAGCACATCAGCAGCTGTCATCATCTTGTAGCTTGAGAGCATGCTGCTTGCCTGTGAATTCCACAGAAGAAAATGTCACTTTAGAAATCCCTAAGACCAGACATTTCAGTTAGAAGGCTGAATAAATGAGGGGGAATTAGCAGTGTCTTCAGGAGATACCTCTCCTACACATCCTGGAAGACCTATGGGCCTACTGCTAGGCCTGCTACAGGCCTTCAGGAACTGCTAATCCTGAGAGGTGCATTCCCCTGCCAGTTCTCCTTTCCTCCTTTGCTTTTACACTTGCAGACATAGTATGGGGCTGTGTGAGTGCACAAACCACCATATGTGAGCTATCTGTGAATTTGTCCCGTGTAGCAGACATTGCTGCAGGCTCTGAGTGTGGGTCTGGGCATCTTTATCCCACAGGGCTCCTGGCTGTGGTCCGTGCAGCACTTCTTGCCCTGGTACTGTGCAGAGCGTGACAGCGAGGAAGGGACCCACAGCAGCCTTGCTGCGTTGGTAGCAGAAATCGGTGTGCTGTGAGCATGGCAGGTTGTAGGAAGTGCAGCATTCTCCATCTGCCAGGAAGTGCTGCCCTGCTGCAGATTGCCAGCGCAGTGGCCCACAAATCACATGGATAAAACTTTCCATAATTTACAGGTTGTAATGTATGTGGTCCTTTTCTGGTGCTTGGTAAGAAGCGCTGAGCTTTGATCAGAAGGAGGGGAGTACCCAGAGCTGCATCTGACAGCAAGAAGCAGTGCCTTGAATGTAAAAAGTGATATCCAAAGGGGTTAAAAAGGAATAAATCAGATTTCACAAACTCAGTACTTCAAAGTATTTGACATTTTTTGACAATTTATGCCTTAAATCTCTCTACACCTCACTGCTGCCTTCTGTACAAAATGAATACCACCAGGTCAGTTCACAGGCATACTAAAAAAAAAAAAATCGTGACTTCACAAAGCTGGCAGGCACAGCAGTGAAAGCCTCCTGGAAAAAAAAAATCCACAAAAAAATGACTTCTTTATTTTGTGCAGAATTTCAGTGATAGGTGGTTAACAATGCACGGGGTTCCCCATCAGAGGGATTAACTTGACTTTGAATGTTTATCTCATCAGATGTCATCCATCGTTTCCACAAATTAAAGCCCTAGAAAAAGAGCAGGAACTGTTCCTGTAGCAACAGGACAGGCTTCAGCAAACTTTCAGCAGTATTTTAGTTTATTTTTTTCCATTTAGTTTAACTTCCAGGCTCTGCAGGCCTGGGTGCTGCTGGCATGGTCGCGGGGTGGCCTCCTGTCCTGGAGGCCTTCACACCCTGTGCTCGGTGCTGCCTCAGCCTCAGAGGCACCGAGAAAGCAGGGCAGCTACCAAAATTGTTTCTCCAGGAAGCCCTTTGCTTCCCAAACTATGTTCTCAGAAAAGGTTGCGTGTCAGTGTTTTGGCACTGGCTCTGTAGTTACACGCTGTTTTTAGTGTGTCAACTGAAAAAGAATTACAATTTAATGCTTACTTCAAATGTACCTGTAGCCATACACACAGATTTAGCATTTGGCTGAGTCAACACATTCCTGATTTTGTCAGTGGGCTGTAGTTCAGTGCATGTAGGGAAGGGAAATCCTTCAGAAACAACAATGGGAGGAAGGTTCTAGAAGCCACCAGCAGGCTAAATGCAACCTGGAGCATGCTGCCTGCTGCTGGCACATTGGTTTGGGGGCACTGGCAGCCACTAGCTCAAGGACTAGTTAAAAGGCATCTGTGTGTGGAGGGTCAGGGAGAAATGAAGTATGATTGAATAGGTAGAAATGTTCCTGGGGAAATAGCACAGGCATCTGCCTGCCATTTTTGTGTCATTGGCTGTTTGCTTCTTCATGCAGAAGGAGTCAGTAAAAACTTAGGCAGGTGATGGTGTGGGAAACATCAGAATGGAGACTGGAGCCAGATAATTATGGAGATATAGATGTATTTCTGGGAGCAATGCAACCAGCATTGTTTGAATGCTGCATGACTGACCTTTCATGTAAGTTACGTATCAAAATAGTCTGCTGGAGCACTAGGTAGCTTACACCATAACTGCCACTGGTGACAAACATTCAGTATAGCTTTGCAGTTTCCTGAGACCCAGCCTCCTTTCAGTACCCATTGAACTTTGGTGGCTGTGATCATGGATCTCACAGAGAAGTGCCTGGGAGGCCACACCTGCAGTTCAATGTGAGTGGTGCAGTGTGGGACCTGAGAGACACAACTTAAGAAGAAATGGCAACATCGTGGGATCCAGTCCTTTTTGCATTAAGGCTTTTCATTAAGCAAACAAGTCTCTCCTGAACTGCAGCTTTAGGACATGCCAAGAAAGCAATAATAAACGTTGTGGCGGTGGTGGCTATCAAAGCACTGTGGGCTGGAACTGCAGTGGCTGGGGCAGGGTTCTGCTCTTAACACCTGTGTAATTAGAAAATAGATTCAACCTGCTGTGGCTTGTGATGGCTAGGAAGATGGGTTGCCATACCCCATTCTTACTTTTTTTTTTTTAACATTCTAATAATAATACTAAAAAGATTTCAGTTTCTCATATTTCTCAGTTTGAAAACTAATTGTAGTCAACAATTAATAATTGTTTACCAAGTTTGCTTAACTGTTACCCCTATTTGCTAGGAACAAATTGTTCCATGGCATCATTAAAATTATACTTTTGGCACGGGTCCCTAAAAAATATTTGCATTTACGTCTTTCATGTGTTTTTTTGTTTTGTTTTGTTTTTGTTCAATGAAATCACTCAAAGGTTCACTTGCAGAATCTGTTGCTTCACATGCAACAAATTAATAGAAACACTACCAGAAAGGAGCTAAAGAAAAGAGCAGTTCAGTATTTAGAAACATCTAGAGCAACTTGCCAGTTGCCTCCGATATACGTCTCCCATGCACCTCTCCGAATACTTGTGTAGCAAAGCCAGGTGAATGCTCCTTTTTGTTTTGAAAGCACAATATCCAGAAACAGCAGGAAGTTTGCAGATTTTGCTTGGTTATGCAGATGAATCACAATGTTTCACAGGAACTGAAGAGGAATTTGAGAGCAGTTACAACATAGCATAAATTTTGCTAACAATTTTTGGTAATTTGCAATGAAGAAAAAATATTTTCACTTTTAAGAATTAAACAAACAAACAAAAAACAGGCTTGCTTATAAGTAAAGGAAAATCAGGGTGCTAAAACTTTAGGGTTTACTACCATCTATTTTACATAGAAAGTGCACTAGCATAATTTCAGCTCTTAACTGACATGATTTTTTTTTCACATGGTCTCTGTACTGTGACCAACACTTAATCCTAATCCACTGTAACATGACAGATATTGCTTACCTAAAAGTTCTGATAAGACATAAATAAATCTTTGGCAAGCAAAGAGCTGCTGCCTTTTATTGTATTGATCTATAAATCCTCATTAACTACTACAGTGCACAGCATAATTAGAAAACCCTACTTAATCAAGATGCTTCCCAAGGAATCAATTAGCACCTAATGATACTTGTGGCAAGGACAACCGCTTAATTGGGGTGGTAATTCCATTAATTCCATTTAATTGGGACACCTTCAGGTGACTTGGTGTTACCTGCCCGCTACAATCTGTTTCTCCCCATGGCCGCTTGCAGTTACCGCCGTGTGCCCCACGCGCAACTGGCTCACAGCTGGCTCACAGCTGGCCACTGAATCACCCAGCACTGGTAGCCTGCTCAGCGCGGCCTCTGTCCTTCCCACCACTCCCAAGGGCCCCTGTTCAAAACAGGGAGATGCTTGGTACTGCACTGCTACAGAGCACAGTGCCTTGCTGGCTCATCAAACTAAGTTGAATGGCAATATTCAGCCCCCACCATAGCCGAGATTCTTCCATCTCAAAGCCATCAGCAGCTCTTGAAAGTTAGCATCATGTCTTTGGAGTTTTAAAATGGGCAAGTCCGTGCTTATTAAAAAACATGGTCTCACCAGGGACAATTGTTGTAATTTAATTAAACACAGGTATTCCAAATCCACTAGCTGAGATCAAGTAACCAGCATTCAACACTTAATATATAAATAACAGTATTAGTGGCTATGACCTGCTAGGCTAGAGGATGGTCCATTCATTTATTAAAATCCTAGCGATGATTAAATTCTCTGTATTCCTTCATTGTATTCTTAAGATGCAGCTTACTAAGAGTAACTGAGAAAGAACATCCAGCACCTTTAAGCAGGTTCAGATTTTCTGCCATCGTACCTGCACAAATTTAGAGGTGCACCCTTCCTGCAGAGGTACTCGCTGCTGGGAGGCAGCTTGCCTGCCAACCCAGCTGTCTGCCCACGGCTTCTTGTAGAGACCAGCCTCTGAATTCTGGCGAGCAGGGACCGTGGCTGGTGCTGAATTGCTCTGCCCTCACTCATACTTGCCATTAAACTATGTTCAGCTACTCTCAACATTTTTTTGTTTTCTATTGGCGATAAAGATCAAATAAATGGCAGGAGGAAGGAGGTAGCTATGTATAATCTTCAGTGATCTAAAACCTGGAAGCAAAGAACACCCAGTATCAGACTGACATAACGTGAGCTATTCACATGCTAGAAAAATACACCCTCACTGATCACATCTGATAAAAAGCTGATCTTTTAGGTCTGATGACACATACACCACCTATGTTAGTGGTGCCACCACAGCTTTAATAGCTCTCATCAGAAACTTCCTGTAAACTAGTTACGTAACTTTTTTTTTTGCAGAAAATTTTAAGAAGATCCTTCCTAACTACTTTATGTCTTTATTCTTATACAGGATGCCCAAAAGCCACAGCTAAAATAACATTGCCTTGCTTCCAAAAGCAAGACAGAAAAAGTCTGTTTTCACTGTAACATTAGGAAAATATAAAATAGTTGGAGAGGAAGCAACATCGAATGTAGACTATGAAATGGAGTTCTTTTCATCGCCAGCAGTAGTCTGTTACAACACCTGCAATGACGATAATGAAGCAGTTTCATAAAACCCTGTAGCAATTACAGCTGTGTACACTCTGCTCATAATACAGTTTTTAAAAGAAGATTAATCATGCTCTGATCCTCAAACTAGACTGATAAATCGTGACAGCATCACACAATGATTCACACTTAATTATCCTGGCTGTGTGAGTCATCTATCTAGCAGCTCTTCCAGAAGTCTTCTATTCAAAGAGGGAGTACATTACTGGAATCATGGACTACTCTTGTGTGAATGAAAAAGGAAGAGAGGAGAAACAAGAAAATCAGTACTACAAATCAGGTAGCACTGATGCCTACCCTGACTAATTTGCGTATGTAATTTGAGACACGGGTTTCCTCTTAGCTGTGACCATGTTTTATTAAAGTAAATACCCTGCAGTTTTATAATACAAGTATATTTCCTCTTTAAATCTTTAAGTTTGAGTTTGTACATGTATATTGGTTATTAGTCTTAAAAAAAAAACAAACAAAAAAAACCAAAAAAACAAAAACAAACAACCCCCCCCAACAAACCAAACCTTGTGACATAGCAAAATATTTTCCAGCTTCCATACAAAATAGCACGTTTTATCTGCTGGTAGAAGACATTAAATTTTTTACTGTATTAAGTGGTCTGTGTAACTTTTACAAAAGTTGTATACAGAAAAATTAAAAAGTATGCAAAAATTCCAAAGTACACTCTGACAGCTAATGCTCTGCGAACACTTTATTACACAAATTACATTCAGCTTCTGAAAATAGTGTTCTAACAGTGGTACCATCTAAAAATAAGACATCCCAGAAACACATCAAGTCAAGAAGAAAAAACAATTAAATAGATACTTTTTTTTTCCTTCAATGCAATATAATGCTAGTGATTTTAAAAAAATAGAAGAAGATTTAGCAGCTTCATTTTCTTGTGGCACTGTATTTTCTCTGTACTGCAACAGGTTAAGGACATTGAAGAGGAAAGGCACAAAAAAGAAATTGGCAACTGAATATTTATAGGAAAAATACTTTGTTGAAGCAGGTAATACGACTTATTTACAAATACAGAAAAGATCCCCAAGTTGATATGAGAAAATACTACTGCTTTAAATCAGTGCTGCAATTAGAAGAAGACTGTTTTATTAAGATGTTCACATAAAAAAAACAACGGCACTGATATGAAACTTCCATACACTCCTCCACTTAAAAAACAGAACGAAAACTAAACAAAAATTAAAGAAACCAGTGTACAGCCCCACACAGACTAGTACAGTTTACAATTAAATACACAAAAATCTTAAACGTGCTTAAGGGAAATGGAATCTGACATTCTGGATTGAATCATATAATGGAGAACGCAAAGGTCGTCTTCAGGATGATGAAGGTGCTGGTGGGGGTGGAGGTGCCGAGTACTCTTCTTCTGAGTCTGTGCCATCATCTTCATCCTTCTCTTGGTCACTTCCTTCTGTGCTGAGTCGGTCAAACCCTTTTCGGCTGTAGCCTTTATGACTTGCAAAGAAGTTCCCCAGGTTAAGGCCACCACCACCTTTCCCTATGGAAAAGAAACCCTTGTCATAAGCTTTGCTTTCTTGTATGGGGGAATAAAAATCTATCTATGCAGTCAACACTTCTTTTAAGTATCCTTCCAGAAAGTTTTTTTAAAGGTCAGCATGAGGCACAATAACTAATTATATACGTTATGGAAGAGGAAGGAAATTCATCTTTGAAGTTTCAAATGATTTTTTTCCCAGCATACATCGTTCCATTAAAAGTCTTTATGCAGGTATCTGTGTTCCTACCATCTTGTCTTTACTCATTTTGACCATAATCTCAGGGCACTTCATTCCATTCAACAGATACACAATAAGCACCACTTATCTTCCAGTGGTAGTGACACATCATTTTCAGCAGGCAGATACTGACAGATGAGGAGTTTTAAAAGATACTTCCACAGAACACCTGTGGTTTGCCCCTGAGTCCTTGCTCTGAGAAAGTTCCATCAAATCTCTTGATCACCAGACGTGAACAAACGAAAAAGCCTCCATTTACTGAGTGCTTACAAGATTTTAAATGCTTCTTACCTCTAAGTCTGCCTAAAACTCTGCTTGAATTTGAGTCAAGTTTGTGTTCCCCATCAGCTGAAAAATAAGGTAGATTTTAAAAATGAGCTTAAAAATCATACTCTATGTTTAAGTAATTTTCTCTATTTTCTGACATAGAGCAAAGACATTCATAAAATTGATCAACAGCACTAAGAACACTGAATTTTCAGCTTCTTGGTTAAGGTGAAGTTATAATTCCTAACAGAACAATCATACAACAAATGATTATTTTATGCTACTTCAACCATTAAGAAAATTCGCATCTAAGTTATTTCTGAGAATTTCATTACTTCAGCTGTAATTTATAACATGCGCTACATTCAGGCACACTGAAAAACACAGCATGACATTTGAAGGTGGTATAGTTTCCCTTCAGGGATGACTGGCTTTCCGAAAGAGAGTGATCTGTAAATTTCTTCAGATATGTTGGAGGAACTTCCTCTCTTGCAAAACAGTGTACTCTTCCCTGGTTACTACTCCTATCCCTGATCTGAAGAAAAATAAAATGCCACCATCAAACTGTCTTTCTGTATATAGTACTCAGTTTCCATAAATCTGTGCAAGTTTACTTTACCAGTGTCACTCTTTGACACTGTAAATTTAGGCACAGCTTCAATCAGAATCCAATGCAAAGATGCTGCGGCAGATCACAACCATTAACTACAGTACTGTAACAGTCCAGTGTGTTAGCACACCAAGTGCTTGAACAATGACAAACAGCCTGAAGCAGATTTTAACACAGAAAATAAAAGACATCCAGCTCAGTTGAACTGTACTATCAGACTGTTGAATTACCTATTCTTTTACAGTATGTCCTAGCCAATGACAGTACTGTTACTTGCCTGTTCCACGTGTATTTTTGTTATTTGTTTATCTTGATACAACTGTTTATGGCATACAAAAAATAATAAAAAAAGAAGTGTAATAATCAAACTCCTACTACAGTCTGTCAGTGTCTCAGAAACAATGCTATTATATAATATGAATTAAGAACAAATTTACATAGCATTGTAATTATCGAGCAAAGATCTCATAGCAATGGAGAAAGGTGCATCATGGAAACATCTCAAAATGCGTAAGATGGTAGGGAATAAGAATATACCATCTCAGAAATTTTATCTGTTTGCATTTTTTATGCCTCTGTAATACCCAGAGTCCTCTGTTGTCAACAATTTAAAGAACCCAAGCTGAATATTCAATTCTGAACTGAGTATTAAGATTAATGCATTCTAGACAATAACATGAATATATTTTTGATGCCAATTAAAGGAAAGCATTTGACACATGTTGTGAAAAGGTGGTGGCTTAAGGTGAAAGAATAAAGGCATTGTTATGTGTATGCTGATGGTTAGTTTGCATGCAGCATCATCAAAACTGTGTACAAGGGAAAAGGGACAGCAGGCCTCTCTCTTCACATCCTTGCCCTTCAATGTTCAGTGATGTGTTGAAATGAACAATAAAAGACTGTTATCTACAGTTACTCATGGTTACCTCCATAGACTGTTGTCTTCCTCCAACGAATAAATACTAAAATTGCCAGCAGGACAACAACAGGGATAATTAGAAGAGTTGTAATAAGAACAAAGGAAACTCCAGTGCTGGCCTGTCGGACCAGATGTTGTTTTTCCTGCTTCTTTAGAGGGTCTGTTGGCTCTGGGTTGTTTTTCAATCTGGCTTCTACAACTGTCTCCAATTCTTTAAAAAGAAGACAATTTAAACAGGCAATCCATATGCATCAAGGAACAAAGAACAAGGAGTTACAGAAAACAACAAGCTAGAATACCTGAAGTGATGAGCAACAAGGAAACAAAAGGCAAACATTTATGGAACCGGTTTTAGCTCTTGCTGATGTTATCCCAAATGTAAGGCAGAGAGCCTGAACGATATCACTCTCCAGCAAGAATGCCCTCACCTTTTCTCACATGGGGAAAGGAGAGGTGTCAGGAAGAGTTCTGCCTTAAAAAACATCTACCATTTAAAATATGGGGAAATCCAGCAAAAAGATATTTTGGCAAATAATAATCTAACAATAGTGATCTACTATCATTTAAATATCTCCTTTTGGTAATAACATTTCCACAATAAATACAGAAATCCAGTGTGTGTTGTATTATTACAGACAAAAAGGAAAACATTTAAATTAATTTTCAAGAAATTTGTGACAGGGGGTCAAACTCTCCTAACAGTTAAATCCCATGAAAGACCTTTGGCTCTGTAAATCTGAAGAGCTTTAGAAAACGGCATCCACTCACTCCTGGCTATTTTGTTACCTCTCCATCTACACTAAGAAAAAGAATTTCAATAAATTCCTCTACATATTGTTCTGAGTGTGTATAAAAGATCACATTCTTCATGCCAACTTTTAATGAATAGAACTGTCCAGCTCTGTATTTTAATGCTTGATTTAACAGCATGTCTTAAGAAGTAGCTGCATTGGAGACACTGAATACAATTGTTATTTGACTCTGTATCAAATTTTAAAATGACATTCTGTTCTGGATGAATAGTAGCGGCTTCAATTTTCACGTAACACTACCACAAAGATAACTTGCTGTCTGTTCAAGTAGTAGTAACAGACATGAGCACTTTTTTTCCACTAGCGCCTTGCCTAGCTCTGAGGAGCAGTTCAGTTCTCCGTGTTTTCCCTTTAGAGGTGCTTACTTAAAAACTGTTTCTTACCCATGTGATACTATTTCATTATTCCCTGTAGCATTAGAAATGTCATCCAGCACGGTATCTTCCTAAAGAAAGCTGAAATGCATTCACATATCCCTAGATTAGCTATACTGTGGATGCTGTGATGTCCACACTTTCCCTTGTGAAAGCTTCAGGAGGACTGATGTACCAACAGAGAGAAAACAGAAGGACAACAGTTTCCACAATAAGAATTTCACTGTTTTATAAGGTCAGCCTAGTTTATTCTACTATATGTTGCAATTGGCAGGTGGAATCTTTGGTATATTTCAATACATGCATAACGCAAACCACAGAAACACTGAATTCAACCAAAGGAAACCACTTAAGAACTTCTGAACATTTTATAAAGGCACAGGTACTGTTTTTTCTGAAAGGGAAATAAATTTTTCCTCTTGCACATAAAAGGCCTATGAGAGAGAAGATTAATGGTTAGAATTACTTTTAATCTGCCTGAATTACTATTTTGCCCCCTTCACCTTAATCTACATGTATTTCCTTATCTCTGTACTTTAAATTTCTACGTTCCCTTTTTCCCCGTTCTCATTCAGCTAAAATGAAAAAAAAAAGAAAAAAGAAAAAAGAAAAAAAAAGCAGTAAGTCTAGGGAATTAAGTCTGAACAGAATGAACGATTTTTTTCCCCTCTATGGTGTAACTGACAAGACTGTGTGCAGAAAGACTATGCAGAAAAACAAAACACAACTGCTGTTCCAGATAACCTTTTTTTGGTGACTGAGGATTGTGGAGCAAGGGAAAGGTTGCTGGGGAGTAACTCTCACAGTTACGTTTCAGAGCCTTCTCTGCATCTAAGGGAGCTAACACACATATCAGATGGTGATGTGAAGTTAATCCACTAGTTAAATTTTCATCTTAGTGTCTGTGAAGCACATCACCTCTGAAAACAAAATGTTGCTTGGTTGTAAATAAGTGTCTACTAGGTACAATGGTTACAAGCTGCTTTGTCTTACTTCCTGTGGCAGCTCGGTTTATGTACAGTAACTGTATGAAACGGTGGTGAAAAACAAAACAACAATCAAACTAGTTAGCATTTTTTCCTCCAAAGTGGCAGAAACAGTCATAGTCTATGTGAAAATACTGGTTCCTTAATTTCTATTCAGAATCAGACTAACCTTTTATTTCCTGTACCTCAATACCAGCCTTTTTAACTGACCGATGTTCCATTTCTGTAAAACAAAATTATTCTTCAGGACAACTGACATTTCGAAGACACTCAGTGACATTTTCCTGCTAGCTCTGTCAAATGTACAGTACAATCCTACAGTAAACAATCCCATTAGCATCTGAACTTCACCAAGCAGAGCCAATGTAAACTATTCAATAGCTCACAATACCATGAAAAAACAAGAGATGTTGATTCATAAAAGCTGTTTTCAATAATTAACTCTTATGCCACAGAGACACTTTATGGGCATGTGTAAGGGTTCAGGGAGTCCCATAAAAATACCACGATTAATTACAATCAAAATCACGATGAATTAAAGACTGGTTGAATCAGGACTCTTTAGCTACTGCAATGTTATACTGCAGTTTCAGTCAAAAAGAAAATAAGATACATGGACTTTCCTCATCTAACCTCTAAGTGATGAAGAAATTCATTATTTTTTTGTTTTTATGTTTTTTTGAAAAGAAGCCTAGAAATGCTCTTTTTCAGGCTGATAGATTCAGAAACAAGCCACATCCAGTCAGACTTACAATTTATCTGGTCCAGTGTCCTGTTACTAACAGCATCTGATACCAGATGACCCATAAGAAAATCAATAAAATGTAAACAGACAAATGCAGAATAACTGGCTGAGTCAGAAATTTATTTATAATAGCAGATAGTTACTGGTTGACTAACACCGTGAAGCCTGAGGCTTTCTCCCTCATACATTTTTTATCTGATATAATGTAACAGTAGATTATATTTTTATTCCTTTGAAGTATATTTGTAAATCCTTACATATTCTTATTCCTTTTATTCCTCTCTCTCAATCCTACTAAACTGATGCCTGACACATCAGGTTCCTCTCCCTGATGTCAGGCTGTTTGGCTTGGGGGTTAGTGGATTAAAACTGGGGAGTGTTTCCCCTTGATAGGAATAGGGCTTCAAATTATACTAGATTAATTTTCTAATGATAAGTATTCCCGAAGAAATTAAAAGAAGTTTAAAATTGACTTGTGTTTTTATTTCAGCCCCTGACAGTTTCTGATATGATAACTTCAAAGGAAGAAGTGAACTTGTCAGCAAATGACACATTAAAAGACCTAAAATGCAAAAACCCTCATACTTTTAAGCATATACTTATACAATGAGGTACAAATCTACCATAAGGCAAATGCATTTGGATTCCTCCTCCTATGAAAAATCAGCTCACACACCCTGGACTCTCCCTTTGACAAAGTAATGCTGAAGAACGATCACTTCACACAACTTCTGCAGTTGTTCTGTACTTAAATCATTGTCATTAAACCAGTACCAGATAAGTGACACTGATCTCAAGATACAAAATGTGAAGTTGTGGCATTAAGAACAAAAAGAACATACTTTCTGTGGATGCAAACTTCCACACTGTTCTGGCATGAACATCTCCAACGAATACTGTTTTGTCTTCTGAAGCAACTACATCATGCGGCATCTCAAAGCTCTGTGAAGAAAAGGAGTGACAAATTACTCTTAGCTGTCTACATATTGTCATATCCAGTCCTGGAAAAAACAGCAGGTGTAATGTGAGTGAAGGGAAGAGGAATTACATTTCCATTGTATGTTTGCCTTCTCAAGGGATAATATCTTGGAAATTATCAGATACATTCATGCTAAACAATTCATATTTATGTTCTTACATTTAATTTTATCCTGTGAAATATAAGATGCATAGTGCACATACATAGTGGTAAGTTACTATCATGTTGAGAAAATTAATATTTGATTGAAATGTACATTACTAAAGGTGAACTTTTTGAGATAGTATCATGTGGCTACACCCATTGTAAGCTTTCATTTCTCATCTTTTAAGCAAAGTAAGCAACTTTAATGTTGTTGAGCACAGATTCTCCAGATGCAGCACACAAGTATGTACATACTCCATCAGTATACTGATGTACCTAGTGTACATACTATATACTACATAGTGATGTACAATGCATGTACTCCAAGAGTAGCTGTAAGCATTGACACTAGACCACTCATTCTCCACCAAATCTAGCAAAGGTCTGAGCTAACTTGTTCTTTTTTATCAAGGAAGCATGTTGGTATGCTATGCCAGTGTATTAGTGTTTACAGACTTAACATTTGGAACAGGTGAACAGAGGATCCTATTTTGCTAGCTAGGAGTGTAATGAATGAAACACCAGAATTTAACAGAAAAAATACATTGCAATTTTTGTAGGGCAGATTGTGTATGACAGACCAGGAGAAATATCAAAATACATAAAATATTTGAATTATTATTTTGAATTACTTTTAAATGATGACATTGCTTATTATTATACATTTATTATGCTATCTTAAAACATTAATAGGCTCTCAGTTATAATCGCAAAATCTAGAGACAAGTGTGTAACACAAGCATCTATTGAAGAGAAGAAGCTAAAATAAGAGGTGGGCAAACAGAGTAAAAGATAATAAGTTTGGCCATGTTGCCTTTAGTTTATCCAGAACTGTCTTCTCACATGTCTTTAGAATTCACATTTATTTCTTGACCTGAGTTATTGTCCTTGATACCTACAGACTAGTTGAGGAACTTCAATGAGAAGCACTAAGCTGCCACATGACAAGCACATTCCACAGCAGCACCTAATCCATCTGCAACTTAAAATTAGTACAACGAAGAGAAGAACAAAAAATCATCTGACTCTGTTTTGAAGAAATGTCTCTTCCCAACTATTTTTACTGTTCCCAGAAAAAAGTTTCAAGAGTAAAGGGCAGTTCACTTTCCTGGCACTGAGAAACCAAAGAACCTGGAATAAAAACCTGGGATAAGGCAGTATCTTTGTAGTTAACATGTGTTTTTCTGGCCTAAATACCGAGGATGTACTATCTTAGTCTAGATATAGAGAGCTACAGATTCCTCCCTAAAACAAGATTCTTAACACTTCCAGATCCATCATTTCAGCAAGTACGGCTGTCACATTAGGAATTTTTCCTTTTCGTGAGCAGACTGGAAAACTGAGTATTGTGAACTACCTTATCAGGGTAAGTTCTGGTAAGTGGTCTATTTCAGATCTCAAGACTGAATAGTGCATCCTTTATACACCATTACCACAAAGACTTGTTTACTGAAAAAACAAACAATCAAATATAAACCACCAAACCAAAAAAAAACCAACCAACATCAAAACTGAAAATAATAATAATAAAAGAAAATAATCCCTGTAACCCCAAACTATGTTTACATGAGAAATTGTTTGTGAACCAAATAGGATGGAAGTGATGTAGACATACAGATGTTATATACTAGCTAAAGATTTCAATAGTCATCCTTCCAAAACATTAATAAATGAGAAAGACTTTTATTACTTAAATTTTGTTTTTCATGATCTTTCTTATAAGTTTTTTTTTTCCCAAATCAAGGAAAAAAAGTGCATATTTTACTTGTATGTATAGTATTCCATAAAAACATGAAAAACAATTTAAAAGTAAGAAGTTTGAAATTGGAGTATTTTCATTTATCTTGTCTCAAGCTATTCCTGGTTTAAAGACTGATCTTGGATCACCTTATGAAAGCTGTACACCTGCTCTACTGCCTGAAGTCAAAATTTAATACAGCAAGTATCTACAGATCTACAAGGATCTGTAACTGTGCACAGATAGTTAACATTATCTAATCCTCACTGAATCTCAAAATGATGATAAACCCACTGTCAGTTTTTAGGCAGCACAGCTATTTGCTATACTCAAAAAGAAATATCCTTCTGTAGTAACCCTTAAAAGTGGACTGCAAATCATTGAGTATATGTGCTACCCAGAAATGGGAGTCATTCTTTTGTCTAAGACAATCTATATATTTTTTTAATAAACATTTTTAAACTTCATTTTGCACAATACTTTATAAATAACATCTAGCCCTCAAACTAATCTTCTGCAAAGAACAGATGTAACCATACGGTTGAGTTTTATTCCTGCTTAGGAAAACACTTTTTTGGACATGTAATGGACAGTAGTATCTAATTCTATAAATATTTCTGGACCTTTATGCTTCTTTTAAATTAGCTTTTAATAACTATCTGCCAGCAATAAAGCGAACTTGTCCTAACTAAAGGTGGTATCTCTAGGGATCATCTCAAAGGTGGTATAATTTTTGAGCATTTAATACATGTAGAAACTAAGACCCAAAATTCTAGCATCTTCACTAAGTTTGTATTATGAAGAATTCCTTTGAATACCATACATTTTAAAATACCTAATTTCCTGCAATAGTTGTATAAAAGTTGGAGAAGTAGGATGTTACCAACAATCTCCTATACATAATTATACACACCAGGCACTCTGTGCAATACTCTACCTTTCTAAGTGGAATGAAAGTATCAATTATTTCTCCAGTAGAGAAGTTCATCACAAATCCTTGCACTGGTTCTGCTTCTCCAGGGTAAGGCATTCCATTAACTGCAAAGAGGAGACCACCTGCAACAACATTGGATTTTCTTTAACAACCCACACCTTGAAAACTACAGTGCAGGTCAACAGTAATTGTACTGATGTAAAAAGCTGTCTGAGAAAATGAGAGTGACTGACAGAGACAGAGGTAACTCAACAGGAAACTAAATCACAATAGGAAAGTTAACTAAGGTATCACAGGGAAAAATTGTGGACAACCAGTCTATAGAGAGACGCTATAAAGAAATGGTCAGAAGCTACTTCCTAACAGTCTTAAATAAACTGGTTGTGGGTGCATGGGAAGCAGGAGAGAAGTGGACTACAAAATGGAGTCAGACTTGCTTGCTCTCCCTACAATGCATCTCCTGCTGTCAGAGACAGCAGTGGGCTACAAATACTGAGTGTCGTAACTTGTACACCATTTCTTAAATTCTAGGCAAATACAACAGAGATTACCTTGATATTAAATTTGATATCAACTACAGAGTCAGGAGACTGACATTCCAAAATTCCTCATCAAGCTCTTGACGTTCTCACTACCTTCAGTACTGGTATTAAAAATCTGACTACAACCCTTAATAGAGTAATTGTATTAATGATCAGATTTTGACAATAAACTACACAACTTTTAAATAAAAACTGTTTGCTTTCAGATTTTATATTTTTAGAAACTCAACACTTGATGGCTTGGAAGCTCTTTAGTTTGCTCTCTTCAATGGAGCTTGAAATGAATATTTTAAAACATTATTACTAATTATGGACTGTGCCGTCACTAGGAAGCAAACAATATAATCTGCTTGTTGACATTACATTTAGAGTGTCTAATCAGTCATTTCTCAGGAGTAGAGATTATATGCAAGCTTCTCTCATGCCCCCCACTGCAAACAGGAAAATAGGACAGTTCTAAAATTTTCCATTACATCAGCACTACTTTGAAAAAGAATAAATATCTGGCTAAAGATACATGATAGCACTCTTCATGAAATGACATTGCACACAGTGACATACTGGCATTAAAGAACTACTTGAAATCTGAAGGACAGGAAAAAAAATATTACCTGGAGCATATGAAACTGCAAACAACTCTCTTCCAAATGATTTGTGCTTGATCTCTCTTACGAACTCCCCAGTTCCTAATCTGAAACACTGAATTCGACCGTTTTCCCTGTCTGCAACACAGAGCTGACTGAAGTCAGGGATCAGGGCTAAGCTGTGGGGGATATTAAACTGTCCAGGTCTGGCTCTGCCTAAAGAAGTCTCTGCAACACAAAATGTACACATTTGTGTTAAAGTACAAAAAGTTCTGCTTAGAAATAGCAGCATTTCACATAATGCAGCATAATATTGGGAAAAGTTTTTGTTCTTCTCCTAACAGTTTTACTCATTTAGGTAAACTATTGTAGACTTTTGCATTATCTTTGTAAAACCTGAATTTGTGAATGAGCTATTTCTCTACAATAGCATAATCCCTGATAACATAAATTTGAGTCAGACAGAAATGTAATTATTCACAAAACCTAAAATAGATGGGATCATGGCATAAATCTAAGAAAAATGATAAAGGCTTGTACCATTTGACCACACTTTTAGAAAAAATATTATTACTTTTGAAAGTGTAAATATTTTATTGCTAAGAAAGGACGTGCTGAATGCATGCTAACAGACTCTTATTTTTTATTTTTTTAGAGAATATATAAATACCCACTACAACTAGCTGTATAAACATTAGAGAAAAATCTGGAATTTAATAAGAAGGGCAAAACTGAACTGGGGCCTTCATAGTATTATTATAATAGACGTTTATAAATCACACTAATAACAGTATCGACAATCTCACAGCTGATGATAACATGAATTCATGATAGCAGAGTATCAGTGAGCTCTGACCTTCTCCCCACTGCATAATGTACAATCCATTCGGAGAGAACTGGATGATTCGGCTGTTACAGTAGCCGTCAGATACATAAACGCTGCCGGTGATTGGATCCACAGCCACATCAGTTGGTTGACAGAAATGATTTTTGTCACTGCCTGGTTGCAAAGCTACTCCTAGGGTCAGTAGTGGTTCTTTTGCATCTGCTCCCAGTTTGAAAACCTTTTAAATCAATAGCAAAAGATAAGAGGTTTCAATTATGGAGGGTGAAATATAAGACGGATGTCTGCCTATGAAAAGGATATCTATTACTCTGTATAAAATAAATGCATACACTAAACACAACCTTAATATCTTGACTATAACATCTATTACCAGTTTTATAACCATTCTGATTGTGGGAAACTTCTGCATAAAATATAATTTCCTATGATTACAGCAAACAAATTAGTTTCATATTCTGAACTTGAGTGCATAGGAAAATTGATAAGCAAAGATGTAGCAGAAAAATCTGTTCTCTTTCAAAAGAATCACTATTTTAAAACAGGCACTTTTAGTTCTGAATACTTTGCTCAAATTATTCTACACAACTATATTCCATGAAGGCTATAGGGATCAATTTCCATAGGCATATTCTTAATGTTTGTCTTAACAAGCCTACATAAACAGTTTACATCATAATCATAAGTTTACATAAATCTCTAGAATGGCACAACAAAAATGGCACAACACTAAGGTCCTTGTGTTAAGGGTTCAAAAGCATACCTGATGGAGAGCTACGTCAGTGAGCCAGTAGTTACCATTCTTATCTATACTCAAACCATGTGGTAAATAAAATCTGCAAGCACAAATGTAGAAGAAGCAAATTAGAGACATCTTTCAGGAAGAATGATATAAGTTAGATTTAAAGATTTCATTTTTTATCTACAGATCAAGAAATGATCAAAAATTAACAACCTGTTAATATTTCACAAAATATATACACTGTAACTAAAGAATTTCCTTGACAAGGGTGTCTCAAATCCAGAATTCACTTGATCTCTGCTTTCTCACTCAGGCTAACATTTGGTATCTTTAAAGAAAATATACAATAGTCTTCAGCTCTGCATTTCTGTGAATCTGGCTGGTAGATGAAATTATATGAATTACCAGAAAACAGATGTAGTAAAGTTGGAAATGGTTATAATTATTATTTGCTGGGCTTTTTTTTTTTGTTCAAATAAACAAAAGATCACATAATGTAATACAAACCAGATATGTGAAAATGGGTTGGTGACTTTTGAGGCTAAAATATGTAGAAATGCTAATAGTTCTATTAATAAAAACAACAACAACAAAAGAAAAGAAAAACAAAAAACTTACAGACTTTTGCCTGTGGAATGCAGCAGTTTTGCAGTACTTGGATTCAGGACAAATATTGTGTTCTGTTCAATTGGTCCAAGTCCTCTTTGCTGATAAACAAATTTGCTGTCAAAAGAACTACACAAAAATATTGTAATACAAAGTCAGCATTAGAACAGTCCAATGATGACCACTACACATGCAACTCAAAGTCAGGTTTTATATTTAATTCCAGTTAATTCCAGTTTAAATCCAGTGTGGGTTACTAGCACCTTTTTTGTTTTGTTTTTAAATAAGCCTTGTAATATTGTATGATCGTGAGAGTTCTAATGTTGGGATGTCTGCATTTCCTACTGAGGTTATGACTTCCTAACTAAAGGAGTACCAAATCAACACAGCAATAATTAAGACAATCCTAAAGCAAGCAAGCAAACAAAAAAATATATTTTAATTGTTAGTTTGTTTGCTTTTTTATTTGCTGTGGCAAATTAGAGGTGGGAAATCAAACAATTTAGCCTAACATAGCTAATCACCAGGGCATAATTACCTGTATGAACTTGTATACTTTGTACTAAGGTAGGCTGTGTTCATGCTTTTTTGTTGTTTGTTTTCTTTTCAAACATAATTTGTTATTTTGCCAGAACCTGCTACTGTAACATTCAGATCTTAAGGTACTTATCCTTTCCAGAGTGCCCTTGCAGGAGACTATAGGATATGAGATGTGTTTCTCTTAACCCCACAACTCCACATATAATTTTCAAGGTACGTGGAATATATTAATAAAAACATTTAAACATGTTACTATATAATTCAGACATAAAGACCGACCATTGCTTAACCTTCTAGAAGACACTTGCCAGATGTAAAATTATCATGCACTTAACGAAGAATAGAAGATTAGTCATCTGTACCCATACAGAGAAGCTGGCTATTACTGTAACCTGTTGAAATGTGTTCAGCCTTCAGTGAAGGCAAATAGAGCACATAAAACATTTTGAACAAAATTAAAGCCTAAATGTTAGAAAAGGGTATTTGATTATGGACAAAAAACACATGAACGCATGACATACTCTTCCCTCCTGTCTTATATTTTTAAAGCTGTTTATTAATCCCCCTAAGATAAATCCAGCTATGACTGATGTACCTTGGTAAACAGGAACATGCTTTATAGTCACAGACCAGGCTATGAATAAAGCTATTAAGACTTTATATGGTACAGTGCTGGTAGCCCAGCCTCTCCATAACATTAAATATTTATATGTCTAGAATTTTCAATGCGGAAAGGCACTACTAGTTTCATATATAACCAGAAAAGTCTGAGAGAATGTGTTCTAATTTCTCCATAGGCTACAATTAGAAATAGTGTTTAGATATTATCTTTATATATGGTAACTATCTGTGCCTACTTCTTCAGCCTCTGACAGGAATCAATATACCCTTTTCACTGTGAATGGTTATGCACAAGGCATTACTAAATCTCTCTACTGAGCCCCCCTGAACACTCTGCCGTGATGCTGCAATGAGACACACAGAATAGCTGACATTGGCAGGGACCTCTGGAGGTCATCTGGTGATACCCCCTGCTCCCACAGGACCAGCAGGTTGCCCAGGACCATGTCCAAATGGCTTCTGAAGATCTCCAAGGAGGGAGAGCCCCCAGGCTCTCTGGGCAGCCTATGCCACTGTGCAGTCACCCATACAGCAAGGCAGTGCTCCTGGTGTTCAGAGGGAACCTGTGTTCCTGTCTGTGCACACTGCCTTTTGTCCTGGCACAGGGCACCACTGAAAAGAGCCTGTCTCCATCCTCTCTGCACCCTCCCTTCAGGTGTTTGTACACATCAATGGCTGAGCCTCCTCCAGGCTGAACAGTCGCAGCCCTCTCAGCCTCTCCTCACAGGAGAGGTACTCCAGTCCCTTCATCACCATCATGCACAGTACGCCAGGTGTGGCCTCATCAGCACTGCGTGGAGGAGAAGGGCCACCTCACCCCTCTCGATCTGCAGGCAGTACTCTGCCTAGTGCAGCCAAGAACAACGTTGGCTTTCTTGGTGGGGTGGACACATTGCTGGCACGTAGCTAACACGGGTGAGACTACTGGCACACAATGCCCTACTGATATTTATTTGCTTATTTAATGATGGCCCAGTAGATTTTGGTTTTTATCATTATTGAAAGTTATATTCTAAGGCAAGTTCTCTTGTTTTTGAGCATTTTCTTTAAAAACAAAAACAAACAAACAAAAAAGCCAATAACAAAAGCTCCCACAAAATTAAAAAATAAAAAAACCCCAACCCACAATGCTTGATTTCAGTAAATGACAGGGGCCCAGGAATCTAATACTCCTAAGGTACAGATGACCACAACCAGAAGACCAAAGCTGGACAGACTGAACGAATGTTTGGCAGCAGAACAGAAGTTTCTGAGGTGCTTGGCTTATGTTGCACCTTTATGTATGCATGCAAATAACTGGGCTTGGGGTCAAGTATTTTATTCCAACACATGGATGATTTTTCTCCTTTCCACAGCTGCATGATGAATGCTTGCTTGCTAGCTAGCTATCTTTGCTAAAAATGTTTTAGTTTACCTTATGTTAATGGATATGGGTGAAAACCTTTCTAGGCTCAAGCTCTGTGAAGACTATTATTATTAATCAGCACAGCTAATCACAGATGAGAATCTTAGTGAGGGTACGTATCGTACAGAAATAGCAACAGCAACGACAAGAAGAAAACAAGATTCTATCTCTCTGCAGAACTGACTAGGTAGACAGCTTAAAAACTGATTGTTTTTCCTTATTATTATTCCTGATCCTAGTAACTGTCCTGTCCAGACTTCTAAGCATTTCCTGTTAACAACTCTGCTGGGTTCCCAGCTCTGCTGGGAACCGAGTGCTTTCAGCATAAGTATGAGATTGCATGGTATTTTCAGCAAAGGAAGCCTAGTGAACTTTGAAATGAGGTTATGGGACTGATCTTTCATGTGTCTTCTCCCTGATAAATATATTTTTCTAGCAGTAAGACTAGTATGCTACAGAGTCATTCTTTCCTTTCCAGGGCTTATGAACATTTTCCAAGCTACTCCGTGCTTCTTTGTTTCATTTGATAAATGAGGACACAGACTATGCTGACTCCTGCTAGCTTAAAAGAAGCAAAAGCAGACCAAGAAAAGAATTAAAACCTTACTGTTATATGTCATATTACTCTGCTCTCAGCATGGCTTTCTAATAGATTCTGCAGTTTCATGTTAAAGGACAACTGAAACATGCTGCATCTGTCACAACTCCTAATTTCAAGCTCCAATACAATTTCATAGCTGTTTTTCTACTTCAGCTGCCCACTTTACACTAATGCAAATAATTTATTGCTACATCTGATTTTCTTCTGGTGTGTTTCATATTAAAATCTAGACAGGCCACCTGATCTCATAAACCTTGAAAGTACAACCCTGAGCTCTACTCTCAATCAATAATCCATCACCACTGTGGCATCGTGCTCAGCCTAAATTAACCTACCTAACTTGTTAAGAATGCAATAACAGATGTTCAAGAATGCATTATATATTCTGTATTATGTCTTTTATAAGTTGCACACATGGTCAATCATTTTTCATCACAAATTCCAAAAGAACTTCCAGCTGATTCATTGCTCAGCCAGCTGAATAGTTCATATATATACATGTATATATATATATATATATAAACATTCACATTTTGAATAGCATACACTGCATATGGCACGAAAGACATAAAACTGACGACAGCATGTGGTAAAAGAAGAAGACTCATTAAAGGAGCTTTTTTTTTTTTTTTTTTTAAACCATGCCCAGAAGGAATGTTAGAGCCACTGAAAAGCTGCTACTATATTACAGGGCTTGTCATTTGTAACTGTTTTTGCTCTCTAAAGCAGACTGAAGTTGCCTTACAGGAGCACAGACCATTCATCCAGCTATATTTAGTTGAATGAGGATCCAGCTTTTATGGCATATATTAATAATGCATTGGAAACATTTGTGCAGTGCCTAACAGCACAGATATTTTTATTTTATTTTATTTTTAATTTGTTTCTGTACTGTGACAGAAGCACTGAAACAGAGAAAATAAATCTGGGCTTTCAGGCTCGATTCATGTTTATGTTTTGCCGAGGAATATTATACTCCGTTACTTGTGTATTTGCTGCTAATTTGCCTGATAACTTCTTATCCCTCTTCTGCATATAAAGCCATGATAATTGCCTTTCAAAATAACCTTTTTCTATTCCTTCTTAATGAAAAATAAGAACAGATACATTACTTTTTTTCTTTTTTTTTCAGCAATCCCCAAACTATTTCATATGCGCATGAAATAAATGAAAATTGAAAGGGAGGCTCACTGGCTGAGCACACAAAAGTATGCATATTTCCTGTGCAGCAAGATTTGGAACAAATATTTAGCTTCAGTCATGTTTTCCACATACATTGTTTTAAAGTCACTCTACTCTATATACAGGCCCACAGAAGTTTTAGCTTATCTATTTTAAGGGCTCCTAACAGCACTAGGTTTGGAAGGGTTGGAAGGGACCTCAAAGACCATCTAGTTCTAACGCCCCTGCCATGGGCACAGATGCCATCCACTAGACCAGGTTGCCCAGAGCCCCATCCAGCCTGGCCTTGGACACCTCCAGGGATGGGGCATCCACAGCCTCTCTGGGCAACCTGTGCCAGTGCCTCACCACCCTCTCAGTGACTAATTTCCTCCTAACATCTAATCAAAATCTCCACTCTTTTAGTTCAAAACCACTCCCCCTTGTCCTGTCATTACCTGACTGAGCAGAAAGTCACTCTCCATCCTTTTTATAAGCCCCCTCTAAGTATTGAAAATGTGCCATAAGGTCATCCCAGAGCCTTCTCTAGGCTGAACAGCCCCAGCTCTCTCAGCCTTTCTTCATAGAAGAGAAATAAATTTCCTATAAACTGATCAACTATGCTCCACAAGAGGAGGAATAAAACAACACTTGTGAACAAAACAAGTGAATCCTTAAGTGAATTAAGGATTCTACACATAGATATCTTCAGTCAGGAAGTTTTACTTTTTTCCAACTTCAATCCCTGCATTATGGCAAATATGGTGAGCCTCCACACTAAACTCACGTGCAGATTAACATGTGATATTTTACCATTACCATATGGAAACACTTAGCACATTTCAGAAAATACTCAGGATAACTAACAAATGAGAGAAAGAAACTGTCTCTCAGGTGTTAGCTCGAGGGTACTAACTCAAGGCTGACTACTCAGTGGCAGACGAGAGTGAATACAATGTTATACATTATTCAGAAGGAACAAAGGATGGAAGACAGAAGGTGCTTTAAACACATAACCCGGAAGCATACTTCCTTTCCCCCATCTCAGGAAGTAAGAACTAGAAGATACAGAGATGACAGTAATAATGATGAATTATTTTGATACAAAGGGGACCAAATACACTGGGACTCTCATGGAAATACCTCACTGGAAACGAGGGAACTGATAGGGATATTAAAGGAGCACAAAGAAATTATGAGTGTCAGGAGAAGATAAATTGGAAATGATAGTGTATTGTTGGCAGAAGCAAACTGATGACCATAAAATGAGTGATGAGGTAGCAGGTGCAATACTTTTAAGACAAGGACTTTCTCACACTTAGTGCAACAGTCAAACTGCAGAATTCACTGGTAAGGGTATAAAGGTTTTACATGGGTTCCAAGTTCCAAAACCATAAATAACCTGGCACATTTATTGATGGGGAAACTCTCTAGAGATTATAAACATAAGTAGTGGTTTTTTTTGTTGTTGTTGTTGTTTTTTCTTTTTTTTTTTTTTTTTTCTGGGAAGTCCCTTAGTCACAGGCTTCAAATACTCAGAGTATGAGCATCTGCTGTTGTCCAGGACTGGACTGAATTAAGCGAATCTTTAGCATGACCCAGCACAGGTATTGGGTACATCAGTTTCTAGATTTCAGACCACAACTCTGATCCTCTGCACCCACACCATTAGAAGTTTTTGTTTTGTTTAGAATCACAGACTCATAGAATGGTTTGGAAGGGACCTTAAAGACCATCCAGTACCAACCCCCTGCCATGGGCAGGGACACCTCCCACTAGACCAGGCTGCTCAAAGCCCCATCCGGCCTGGCCTTGAACACCTCCAGGGCTGGGACATCCACAGCTTCCCTGGGCAACCTGTGCCAGTGCCTCGCCACCCTCAGAGTAAGAACCTTCTACCTAATATCTGATCTAAATCTACCTTCTTTCAGTTTAAAACCACTTCCCATGGCCCTGTGACTACAGGCTCTGGTTAAAAGCCTTTCTCCTTATTATAAGCTGCTTTAATACATTGGACAATGGTTATATTGTCTCACTAGAGCATTCTCTTCTCCAGGCTGAACAACCCCAACTCTCTAAGCCTCTGTGCACAGGAGAGGTGCTTCAGCCCTCTGAATGTTCCTGTGGCTTCCTCTGGACTTGCCCTAACAGGTCCATGTCCTTCTCGTGCTGGGGACCCCAGAGCTGGCCACAGTCCTTTTGATGCAGCCCATCAGGATACAGCTGGATTTCTGGGCTGCAAGTGTACATTGCCAGCCCATATCCAATTTTTCATCTACCAGTATCCTAAGGTCCTTCTCTGCAGGGCTGCACTCAATCACTTCATCATCCAGCCTATATTGATTGCCCTGACCCAGGTGCAGCACCTTGCACTTGGCCATGTTGAACCTCATGAGGTTCACATGGGCCCACCTCTCAAGCCTATCCAGGTATGTCTGGATGGCATCCCTTCCCCAGTAAAGGGTCAACAGCACCACTCACTTTGGTGTCAACCACAAACTTGCTGAGGGTACCTGTGTCATTAATTAAGATATTAAATACTATTGGTCTCAGTATGGACTGTTGAGGGACACCACTGATTACTGGTTTCAAATTGGACATTGAGCCACAGACTAACTCTTTGGATGAGGCCACCCAGCCAATTCCTTATCGATCTAATAGCTCATCCACCAAATTTAAAGTTTAAGTTTAACCTCTGTAGACTTCCTAAATACTGCTTGGTCTCAAATTCCAGTTTTGTGCTCTGGGCTGTGGGTATACCTCAGTTGTCAGAATCCCCCCAAAAGATACGTTTCAGATGTGAGAAATGAACAAAACTGCCGGTTTATTTTCAAATGTTTTTTCGATACTTTCTTCAATGACACAAAGAAGAAAATTTATATTCATCTGTAGGAGGATTAGAAAAAACAAATCAATACCAGCTTTTAGTTGAAGATTGAGTAATACAAGTTGCAGCATGCACCATCCTTTCAAGTTTGATAGTCTACACTTCACTTGAGCTGGAGAGATCACTGATACCATGCACAAGAAACTTAAATGATTGCCTTATCTTCTACATTATGTTATACTTAGCCAAAAAACAATTGATTTTTCTCCATAGAAGAGTATTCTAAGCATCATTTTACTATAAGGCTGAGAAAGCTGTCTCCTCTAATTTTCAGAAAATATCTTAAAATAAATTCATCAAGAGTTGGAAAAAAAACACCGTACTGTTTAGCCTTATAAGTATCAAGAACAGATACTTAGAAAGAAGATTTAAAAAGCATATTTACAAAGAGTACTATGTAATATTCTGTTATAAACTAGTATTAATTACTCCCAGTGTTCTGTTGCAGTTTCACGGATTTTTTTTTCCAACTAAATGGTTAGATATACTGTTTAAAAGCTTAAAGACATAATGACATTATATAAATAAAGACTATATTTGGAATGTTCTGTTTCTAAAATAATAAATGGCCAGAATAAAATTTTGATTTTTTTTATTGTGATGACACTAGTTTTTAATGGTGAAAGTCCATTTTGAATGAATGCTCTACACCCCACCCTCCCATCCTTTTTTTTTTTTTTTCCCAGCACTGAAGCTAGCTTTGCAAGTCTTAAACCCAGATATTAATATACCTTACTAAAACAGCATTCTCCCAGACCTATTAGTACAACCAAAGACATGGACAAGCAGGGATAAGTTTGGGGACATAATGTACAATATTATTTTTCTCTGGAGACATATTCTTACTGTCTAAAGATCTAGTAACCCTATAGTCCTGAAAATGTCAGTCACCACTTCCATTCTGAGTCTCCTGAAAGCACTTTCAGCCAAAGAGCTGAATCTTAAACGGAACAGGAACTGCAATCTATTTTGTTTCTTTGAGAAGATACACAAACTACATACACCAAACTGACCTTTTAACGAGCCATTCTGCAAAATATCTACTTACTTTTCATCCCAAACATGATCACCTCTGTGGAAGACAACTAAGTTATTTTCATGGTCCAGAGCCAACCCAGAAACTTGGCCCAGCTTGAGGTCTAACCCAGGCCACTCCACAGCCTCTTCTATGTGGAAATCTGACCAAAGAAACAAACAACAATAAAAAAAAAGGCAGACATTAATGTAGCACATTTATGCTAATAAAACACACACACACACACACACAAAAACAGAACATAAAACTGGTTAACTGGCTTTTTGCATGGAATAGTGGGGATTGTATGGACATTCTCTTGCATGCAGAATTTCCATGAATGCATTGCAATTTAATTCCAAGCATAGTTTTATTACAGTAAAGCATGCACAAACACTGGTATCCTGCTATATGTAGGATGAGAGAAACTTCAGACCTTCGTTAATACTTTCTAATATTGGTTGATTACAGAAATATACAAGTACTATCCAAAATAAGCAAGCAAATTTAAATAATAACCTATCGGTATTTTATTTAAAAAGCATAACAAAAGAATAGGAATTACTAGACCATCTATACATCTGAAGTGGCTGATTCACAACTTTTTTCAAAAAAGCTTTTAACACAAAGAAAAAAAAACAACTCAGAGAAGCAAGATAAAGAGCAAGATAAACAGAAAAGAGAAACAAATAAAACAGTAGTTTTGTGAAGTTTGCCTATGACATTTCTTAAACCCAACATATACATTAATTAGCTCTAGTTAGTGTTCGTATCCTAATCCAAAGATTACAGGAGTGAATAGGAAATAGATGTCTAAATCTGATGAAAGAAATGAAGGAGGGTAAAGTACCTGTCACTGTTTATATGTTAGGGCACTTTCTAAGAACATATGCTGGGCAGTTTTTGAATAATACAAATCTGATTTTCACACTAAACCAAACATACAGGACTTAGCAAGGGAACCACTACTAAAAAAATGGATACTTTCTGTTTTTGTCTTAAATTGTAAAACTCCTCAATGAAGGGAGAAAAATATAGCTGCAAATTAAGATTCAAAAAAGATTAAAATCAGACGTAAAAAGAAGTTTGTTTCAATCTTTGCTTTATTTAAAAATAGACTTACAATGATTAAATGCGTGAACAGAGATGTCTGAAACTTGGAAAAGTAGCAGGATGTTGGCTACAGGGATTAATTTCTTACAAATAGACTGCTTAATATGCAATTTGAAAGAGGTTGGTCTGGATTGCTCTTGCATTATTGAGAGATAATTGAACTATATTCCCCAAAATAAAAAATACAACCACAAGAAAAATGTTACTAAATCTGATAAAACAAAAAAGAAAACAAAACCTGTTAAGAAGCTTTCTGCATGTTAGAAAATCCATCACTCCTTTCTTTCGGATGTGAATTTATTCAACATAATTCGGATATTTCTAAGATACAGGTTTTGTATGTAGGTACACATGGACAAACTGAAGGTGAATAGAAAAGAGTTTTTTTTGCAGTTATCTGAACCTGGAACTGTTCCAGTAGTATTCAAAGTGTTTGATAGCATCATTTTTGCAATTTTCAGTTTTGCAAATTTCAATTCAACCCAAAGTTTGTGTATTTTGCTGTGATCCTCAAAACCTATCATTGGGGTACAACCTAGCCACATGTAATACAGATCTCCATTCACAAAGTGCTGAAAGATCAGTGCTTTGAAACAAGTTCTCAACACAAATTACCCAAGGAATACAACAGGCTTCATCTGGAAGTGTTATTCTCAAGAGAGGAAAAATAAAAAGGGACACAATCTCCAAGAGCTTCATCACAACCTCTGCAACCCAGCTTTCTGGTAAGCATAACTCCCACTTCCTTTTTACTTGGAAGAGATGCAGTCTAAGGAGTAAAAGCAAACGTGGTGGAGGGAAAACTATTTTCTACGATCTACACAGGGAAAAGAAAAAAACAGTGCTGAAAACTTATCACAGACTAGGAGATATTTGATTTTTGTAGTTCTAGATACCTAGCTATGAGTAGGTGACAGAGAAACTCTGTTGGCTAATGCAACCCTAAGACAGTCATTACCTGCAGTGAATATAAGAAAGGAACCAGAAAATTCAAAACCAAGAAATTTTACTGTAGCAGTTTTAGGTGAAAAAAGTTCCAAACTAAGAGAGGAACTGTTGATAAAAATAAAATTACACATATTCATAAAAACCACAGTACTTCTGTACTGTTCAGTTGGTAGCAGCAGGTGCAATACCAGATATGTTCACCTGTACCAGGACACACAGATTTTGAAAGGAATAAAAGGACAGAAATCCAGTGTCTGCTTCATCAGTTGCTCAAAGTTAGCCTGCATAAAACTTACGTACATTTAATGTTTTGGTGCCCCTTGGTCATTGAGACTTTTCCAAAAAAGACAGAAAAACTAAAAAGTCTCAATACAGAAAGCCTGTATTTTGTCCTTTGTAAAATTCAGTTTCCAAAAAGGCATGCAAAATACACAATTTTTATAGTTACTTTTAAAGGACAAAAAGATTTCTCACAGATGAAAACAATAAAATCATAGAATCATTTAGATTGGAAACACCCTTCAGAATCATCCAGTCCAAACATCAAATAAACAGTGAAATATAGTCTCATCACAAGAACTCCAGCCTCTACACAACCTTTGGATTTTCTTACAGGTTTTCAGAATTGGTTTACTGTTATTTTTTCTTGTCCATTTACAGGTTTCACATTGAAAGTCCTTCTACAAAGGTGTATCCTACGGGAATTAACTTTTTACAAAAGCTTACTTACTAAACTTATATATCATATATTCATATATCTAAGACTGGTTGTTAATTCCCTGCAGAACTAAGTAGTCCATAGACCAGTTACATACTAAACCAAAGACAATTACATTTCCCTATTAAAACAAATTAAAGTTACTTTTTCTAGTATATAGATATACAATGATTGCTTTTGTTGTAAATGAGATTTCTAAACTAAAGGATCAGATCCTCTATATTGTAATTTAGAGTAATTCATTTGATTCAATAAAACTCTTAAGAATTAAATAGCATTACAACATGAAAGTCAGATTTTAATCTCCCTACAAGTGAAAGACTAAAGCCCCTATTTATTAGTAAAATTGCAACTTACTGTCCATAAATCCCGAGCAGCTTTTTTTTGTTCGTAACTTTACAAATTTTATTCATGTTGCATTTACTCCCTGCCATCAGAGTAGTCATTTATATTTTGACAAATGTAAATAAGCACCATAAAACGAGCTTTAAAACTCGGAAAATTATACTGCTTGCTGTAATTAGAAGGTATAATTGTACCAGTTGCAGTGGTGCTGAACAACTTGCTTGACTAGTGACAGGGTGGTAATATAACACAGTGCAGGAAGGTTATAAGCAGTATAAAGTTATGAACACAATATTTATAATGATCTTACCTAATGTATTGTTTGCTTGCTATTTCAGGTCTGTTACACGTTAAAAAAAATGAGGATTTGTAAGACTAAAAATATTAAACTTTCAGAATTCTGGTAATTGCTAAATAGTTCAATGAAGTTAATACTATAATTTAACACAAGTCACAGTCTTTTTTTTTTTAATTCAATTTAACAAATAATTTTATGATGGGTGCAATTATTTCTTAAAATTAAATCAAGACAACATAAAACCACTTTACATTCCACTCCTTCCTCCTTTAAATGAAAATCTGTTAGAGAAGCAGGTTTGCGTTCTTTTAATATGTAAAGTCCCAAAACAGAATTTAAACATATACTTGAAGATTTTTTTTGCAATAAAAGTTCTTTTGCCAAAAGATGGCGCTGATAGCTTCTGAAGTTCAGAATTTCTGTAGTTAGTATCAGAAACATTGGAAAAGAATGCTAAGATCATTTCAGTTTTGCTTTTTGCTGTATCTCAGCCTTGAGTCATTGAAGTCCATTTATTAGCCCACCACCACCAAATTCCAACCAGATGAATATATAACTACTAAAGTAGCAGAGCAAACAATTTCTACAGTCAGAATTCATGCCATATGGTGTTGCAACTTAGGTATTTATTCAATTCACTGACACTCCCTCTTCTGAATCAGTTAAAAAAGAAATAATTTTCTTAACCTTTTTCCTCCCTACACATCACATATGATTATTATGAGGTTAACAATCCTTTTTTTTTTTTTTCCCATAAATATACACACATTACCCTTCCAATCATTTGATTCCAGCATTGCCTATGGAATTTTTTACGATTATCACTTGTTAGGCACATGATAACGTCCCGCCTGTTTTCTTGCTTCTATGCCAATAGTTTGATAGGTTCTCATTTAACCAACTAAAATAATAGCACGTTGGAAAGTCCTCATCTTTGGCTCTCTGTTAAATACAAGCCCAGAATTGAGCTGAATTTGAATACTGCAACAAAATCTCATGTAAACACAGACATACTACATGTTCACATTTTGAACAGAAATAAAAATCAAATGGATGACCTATGATGTGTATTTGTATACAACAGTACTTGGAAACATCAAGCTGATTGGTTGCAACATAAAAGCAAGCATGTGTTGCTACAGCTTATGCATACAGATGACTTTCATGCATACATATCTTTTTTTTTTATGAGATGCTTATCACATACTGTCTTATCTGGCTTTCCACATTAGCAAGACTAAACACAATCAATATCACACAGACGAAAATGCAAGTAAAATAAAACAAACGCAACACTTCCACGGTTTCTGCTGTCATAGAAACCTGAAGGGAATGAATTATAATCCTAGTACAATAAAACAGCCAGCCCAAGAATATTAGGATAGCCAAAGCCAATTTGAAATGAATATGCACAATGTTTTTCTTCTGAATAATTTTTCATGACTCTTTCTGAATGAGAGAAAAACAGCCGATAGGATTACAGCAATAAACCTCATAAAATCTTGTGTCTGACAAACCAAGGTAAATCAGAAAGCTCATAAAATACATAGGTTATCCCAGTGATCATTTCACAGTTGTTAATTGTATTAAAAAAAAATCCTTCTTCCCTGACTTCTATATCCTCGTGTTTAGCTTGCTTTATAATTGATATCAAATCATTAAGTACAAGTCTTGAGAGAGGAAAAAATACTCTATATTCCAAACAGTACTGGTATTGTGCTATTGGTATACATTCTTTCTTCATATACAGGGGGAAAAGAAACCACTGAAACAGCTATAAAAGAAGGGCAGAATATTTCCATAATTAGGAAAGCTGTTATGTAAAATACTTCCAAGCATCGATTGATATTCCCTTCAGATTTTGCTAATGTGGATCACAGCTCTTACATTGCATTTCACTGTATAAAATTAACCCCTAACCTACCTCCTGTATGTTCTTTATCCCAGCTTCCCTCACCATGCTTAGGATGTTGTAAAGAGAAATGTCTGCTTTCTGGTGGCCTCAAAGTAGACTCTAATCTGTGAAATTTGTGAATTCTGTCTCTTACAAGAATAGTATTGTCCCTCTCATCATGATTTGTGATTTCTCTGGCAAGGTCCTTCTTTTGGACTACATTAGCAATCTCAGCTACAAGATCTGTTTCTGCCTTTTCTGTAGGGTTTTGCTTATGCACATGAGCAACATCTTCCCTTTCTCCTAGCAGCTTGGAAAGGAGTGAATAGAAATCACCTGTACAGAAAAGAGAAAAGATAAGAGGAAAGGAAGGAAAAAACAAACAAAAAAACACAAAACAATTATAACAGATCAAATTGTTTTAGAGAACTTCAGCAAAGCACAATGTAACATAACTATTCAAACAGTCGTCAGTTGTAGCATTAGAGTGAACTGTGTCTCAGGAATTGAATGAGCCAAGTCTGTGGCATAAAAAGATAATGTCAAATCATTATAATCTTCATTTACATACAAGAGTCCACTTTTACCTGACATTTTGGCATCAAAAAATCATTACCTCTGTGCAGATGTTCTTGAGGAGGAAAAAAAAAAGGGTGAGCATAATTTCAGGAAAGAATATTTATGATGCAGTTATCTAGATTTGCCAGGCTCCTGCTGCATTATTCTGTTTTTATATAATAGAGATGCAAAAACTCCACAGTTTTATCAATTTACTCACTTATAAAGACAATCATATACACAGATGCATGTCAAAATATATTCCTTTGAAATCTGTCATCACATAAGGAGCTTATGCTGAAAGAAAACAAACCTTTACAATTGCAAACCGATCCTATATAGCATACTGCTGAAAGAAGACTGACTAGTGAAACACTGAGTGGTCCACTACATTTTTCATGTAATAATTTAGTTTGGGTTCAGCCCTTCCTCTCCCTACAAACAGTAACAGCCATCAGCCATGATATCAGCTGGCAATGCAGGGAACAGTATTTTCTCAAGTTGCTTAACACGGTCATCACTGTAGATTTCTTAGAAACTGATAAGCATTTCAGTAAATTCCAGAACAACAGCTCAAAGGATACAACCTGAAATTAAGTATGCAAATGCCGTATGTACAACTTGCCTCAAAAAATATTCAAGCCACCTGAACTGTTTTTGATGAAGTCCATTCTCAATTCTCTGTGCAGGATTCAATAAAGTGGTGACATGACATGCCTACTAACCAACAGGTTAACAGTATATGCCCTACTAACCAGCAGGTACCCAACTTATTCAGATTTACTAACCCAGTATCTTGGCTGCCTGAAACTATTACAAACTGCAGTTACACCATTGGAGTAGAAAGAGACATTCAACTCACATTTAGATTTAATTCAAATAAGTGTACTTATATTTTAAGTACAAATCACTCATTATTAAAAATGTGTATTATCTCATACCGATTTCAGGGTATATTAAGCACTATTTAGACAAGCAAACTAAAAGTAATAAAGCTTTCATGCAAAAAATCACACAGAATCAGAAACCATGATGTGCAGCCCAGAAATGTTGTCTTTTGGAAATGTCCTTAGGAAGATCTGTCATGTTTATAAACAGTCCTCGTTCAATGATTTTGAGTAGCCTTCCATTCCTTGCCTATGCAAACGGAATATTCCAGGTGAAAACTTCTGTCAGAAAATAACTATTGAAGTAACAGGACTAATTTCAATGAAATTAAATGAGCAAAGCAAATTAGGTAAGAGAAAAAAACTTTAAGCTATATAAAAAAAATAAGAAGTCTTTGCTTCAAATATAATTAGGAAGCTAGTATGCCTCATAACCTTCATACCATCATTCAGCTAGTTCAACTACTGATTCAAAACAAACCCAGATGTTCCAGAAGTATGACATAATAATAGCTTTGGATACAAACCATATATATTCTGATAAAGTTTTATAATTATGTTAATCAAGTTTTGTAGTCACTAAAAGCATCCAGGAATTGGTGCTGATATAGGAACACATCTGGAATTTTTACCTGAGAAACATTTGATGTTAAAATAGTTTTCATTGTCTTTAACTATATTTTTGTGCCATTTTAGAAATTAAACAAAGTTTGTAAGACAAGCGTTTCGCTTTTATCCATGGATTGAGATCTGCAGATGAGAAAACTATTTTATATGCAATCATTTCCAAAGGTGAGGTTAGAATGGCAAAAGCAGTGTTCTTAACGTAACTATGACATGTCTCCCCCAGACGAGCAAGCCTGGTGGTGTTTTAAACTTCAGACCTTTTTAAAGCACCTTTAGTGCTCTCTGACCAGTTCACTCTTTCCTAGTTCCATATCGACAGTCAGTTCAACAGATTAATTGCTTGTAATTCTTTGTCACAATAAGAACATGTGACAGTTTGTCTAAAGATTTCAGCTTCCTAACTCATAATTCATATGCTCATTCATTCTAAACAAACAAGTTCTCCAGCTTCCTGCTTCTGCCAAAGATACCACATTGTCCTGGTTTCAGGTAGGACAGAGTTAATTTTCCTCCTAGTAGCTGGCAGGGTGCTATGTTTTGGATTAGGATGAGAAGAGCGCTGATAACATGCTGATGTTTTAATTGTTGTAGAGCAATGCTTACACCAAGCCAAGGACTTTTCAGCTTCTCGCTCTGTCCTGCTAGCGAGCAGGCTAGGGGTGCAGCAGGAGCTGGGAGGGGACAGACCCAGGACAGCTGACCCAAACTGGCCAAAGGGGTATTCCATACCATCTGACGTCATGCTGAACAATATATAGGGGTGGCTAGCCGGGGTGGGGGGGCCGGCTGCTCGGGGATAGGCTGGGCATCGGTCAACGGGTGGTGAGCAATTGCATTGTGCATCACTTTGTACACATTATTACTATTATTATTACTATTATTATTATTATTGTTATTATTTTCCCTGTCTTAATAAACTGTCCTTATCTCAACTCACAGGCTTCACTTTCCCGTTTCTCTCCCCCATCCCAGAGAGGGAGGGGGGAGGGTGAGCGAACGGCTGTGTGGTGTTTGGCTGCCAGCCGGGCTAAACCACAACACACATTCTACCTCTCATGTGTACTGTTTGACACAGAACAATTAACTCACTCTCTAAAATAGATTGTGCTTGTTGCTTTTTCTTAAAAAAAAAAAAAAAAAAAGTAAAAAAATGTTTCAGTTTACCTGCCTAAAACTAGCTTTTCTTACTACAAAAGAACTGCTGCGAGATAGGACTCAGTGGATTACAACAACTAAGAAGAAAAGAGGAATCTAACTTAGAAACAACAAAAGCCCAGGGAAAACTGAGAGAACAAGGTGATTTCAGGGAGAATTCCTGTGGACTTCACAGGAACTACTAATTAGGGACTCAACTTCAAACAGGTTGATCAGATGTAGTTTACTCCCAGTACTGATCATAAGAGATGTTAAGAATTTTCAAGCACTTTTCAAGTACTGGAGTACTGAGTGAGGGAGGTTGAACAGGTCATTATCAGTGGCTATAGACGAGATATTTCCCAAACTGAGCTTGTCCTGAAAGGCCTTCAGTAAAGAGCAGTGTTGTAACCACAACAGATATGAATATTCAGGAACTGTTTGAACATATGGAAAAGGGTGTGCCTCACAGAGTGAAGGCAGTGTGAAATGCAGCTGCTCAGAACCTGTGAACTTTAGCCTAAGTAAATGTGTTTCTTTGACAAAATAAATATGAAATCCCTATACCTAAAGTTCCAAAAGACATCCATGAGGCTTATAATGTATTTGCCCAACAGTTCTATATGCTTGGCACAAACAGCAGGCTGAAGTCTTCTGTCAGTTTCTTGGCAACTTTACACTGCTCACAGTATTTACAAAGCAGAAAAGATGTGTGCAGATTCCTACAGAAGATTCCTAATTGCTCAGTGTAACCAACCAATCCCTGAACTCCACACATTTGAATTACAGTCCCATATTATCTGGAACCAGGATTTCTCAGCTTTGGTTATGAACCACAGGCAGACTCCAATAAACTTGTAAGCAGCATCATTTTAAGAAGTTATTCAGAATCCACTACAGATAACTTACAAAGAGTAGACTCATGTTGTCTCTGATTAACAGTTGGCTCTCTGCGAAGTAATATCCAGAAAATGTCAAAGCAAGAGGTCATGCTGCAGCTTTACATGTTCTGTAATAGCTGGAACAGTTGAAGGATCCTGCTTACCTGAAGATATTCAGTGTGAAAGGAACACCAGCAAGATGTACTGTGTTACTTGTTTGGTTTTGTTTGAGATGAGACAACCTGACCTTTAGAATGACTTGAAGACAACATGGTTGAATGAATCACTTGCTTTTGTTGAAATAACTGAAATCTAGCATGAATAATTTATTTTCTTCCAGTACTCAGTCCAGTCTCAGGGATGCTGGCTGATTAGGTGAGTTTCAGAGAGGACACTTACACACACTTTATCTATCAGGACACTTCCCTCTACGTAATACAGTGTAAGATGATTGGCTACAAATAGCTGGAGTTAATTCTGTTCTGGAGGAAGCAAAGCTGGACCAACACCTCCAGAATGAAAAGACACAAAAGCACAGTCCAGTTAGTTTAACCTTAAGTTCTATGGCAGTCCTATGCTAGTCAAATTCTTTTACAGAACCTGACTCGACCTTGGTGTAGAGCTGGATTAGTTGAAGACAATACAACAGTTTAGTATGTTGACCACAATGGTCTGGGTAGAATCCTGATAGTGTTGAACTGCCCATGACTAAAACCAGTCTTCTTTTTTTTCACCTCTACGTTGCAATCTTCCCAACTTTCAGAGAACAGTCTCTGTCCATGGTTCTTAAACTTCACACCATCACACAGTTGGAAGTACCAAATTCTGGTCTGTATGAAGTATCTGGCCATGGTACTGCAAGATCAAGCTAAGAGACAGGTAGAAAATTCAACCTTTCAAACACCAAGACATTTGGCAGAATGATATCTTGCCAGGAAATAATCAGAATTGAAGGAATTGAGAGCAAAAGCCTATCTATGGCTTATCTACATTGACAAGGGACTGCTACTGCAAAGTTCATTTGTGTGATGCTGCAGTTCAGTTAGTTTTAACTGGAGTGTGAATGCTTACATTGAAAGTCACCTCTTTTTGAGTATGTCTGATTTGTTATGGAGCCAGTACGATGGTCCTTCTTAACTCCAGTGTTTCAGCCTAGTATGATTGCAATAAGAGACAAAACTTCATAGTTAGATCTGGTTTTCCAAATTATCTCTGAATAAAATCTAGTATTCTGAAAATACATGTCTCTGTCTTACCAGAAAATGCTTCTCTTTAGCCTGTTGGTCTGGCAAAAATAGTGACTGCTTTTTATTTTTTTTTTGTTTTATTTGAAAGTGATGAAATCAGGGTCCAAATGGTATGGAATCCAACTATGACATGGCCTCATCTTAAATCTCAGCCTAATAATGCCTAAGTGCTGTATCAATAGTTGTATCAGAGAAATGCACCCTTTAGATGAAGAACTATCTTACCAATGAAGAAATCAAAATCTGTCTGCCAATATCACCTTCATGACTGTGCCCTCATGACGGAATGCCTTCCAAATAAATATTTATCAATATTTATTAAAGCAAAAGTTTCATTTTCTGTATCTGTTTAACCATGCTTTCTTTGGCTTCTACATGAAGCTAGTGAGCCCGTTCTAACAGACATACATGAGACAACATTGCTGGTAGAAAAGAGGGAAGAAAAGCATAGAAAGTGCAGAAGTGAGCAAAATCTGACGTCTATTTATTTATAGTAAGTGACATTGGACACAGTTTGACATAACAATCCAAAACAATTTTCAAAATGTTTTCTAGTCTAATATTTTTCATGAGTCCTACCGTTCTGATTTAATCTGCTGTTTTGATGAAAGTGTTGGAAAGATTCCTGAGAACTAAAAACTATTAAATAAGGGTGTTTCTTTATGAAGGGATATGAAGGGGAGGAGGACAGAGGTATAGCTATGAGGAAATGAAAACTGTTAAGTTACTCTAAAGGTTGTTGGTGCCCATCACTGTGCCCTAGGTGATGTGCACTTAAAGCACAGCCAAACTGACATGCTTGAAAAACTGGAATTGCCTCTGCTCTTGAGCCATTTCAATGCAGATTAGAGAGGAAAAATGGTGGAAGCAAAGGTTAAAAAATAGTATCATTAGCTTTTGTTGACAGTTACATAACTTCCTGTTTTCCTCTATGTCTGCATGTTCCTAAGAAGGGTTTTTACTACTATTTCAACGTAAATCTGGCTTCCTTTGTTTTCAATTCAACCATCAAAATATTTTAATATATAGGTGTTTTGTTTATAAACAAAATGCAGTTTATAAAGTCACTAGGTTGAAGGATTGTGTAACCGGCAAAGACAGAAATAAGCGTTACAGAAAACATAGAAGAACCTTCACTTAAGGACTACTCTTTGGTACAGATGGGGGTTTCTTCCCCAGCAAGTTGGAACTTGATATTCAAACCCCAAGCCGGTCACAGTTCATTCTCCAGACAAAACAGTGCTTCCTCAACTTCACGAGCATATCAGCATAGCAAGGAAAATTTCTGCCTGTTATTACCAGGATATATATATATTCTTAAGGATCCCTAAGTATCCTTGTTATTTGGTCATTTTTATTTAAGATCTATCACCATCATTCTTCAAGATATGCAAATTACAAGAAAGAAACATTTTGCACAGAATAAAAAAAATGTATTCTTTTTAGAGAGTTTTATATTTGTGCAACAGTTTTATTTGAACAACTATGAAAGCAGCAGTCATTTCTGTGAACTCTTCCTAGACTAATACTATGCCTATTTTCAATTCTTCAGACATGTTAATGATACCATAACCAGGTTTTGCAGCTGTTCACTGTTTAATAAATATTTTTTTCGGCATTACAGAAAATACCTAAGCGAAGCCCCTCTGTAATTCAAGAACATAAACCACGTGTCAAACACTGAAGACCGAAACACACAACTTTAAATGGTTTCTTTTCATGCTTGTCATATTCTTCTCCTGCTTACGTAGTCAAACCATACCAATTGCCATTTTTTGCTTACATCTGATGCTCCCTTTTCTACTGTGCTGAAAATGCTTTTGTAAAGATTACGAATAACCCTATTCTAACCTAACTCGAGGCTCATCTTTTATTTACAACTTCCAGCAGGACCTTTTAGTGCTGAAACAACAAGCAAATTTTTAATCTTTGTAATTCTACTTCTCTAACTGTAAATATTGCTCTTAGTACCTCTTAGTAGCATTGTCTTCCAAGCTTTAATTTAGACACTTTTATTGCTGTTCCCTATTTAAGGGACCTCATCTAATCTCTGTGCACCAAAGAAACATTCCAGGGCTAAAAACATGTAGAGTTTCTCTAATACTTGGCCTTAATCTAAAACATATCCATTCCATTCCATCCCACATCAATACTGGAAAATAAATTGTCTTCTCTTTCAAACCTCATCTCTTCTCCATCAACCTCACGAATTTTAGCCATCTACCATACTGAACTCCTCCCTTTTCTTAAAAACAGCACACAAGCCAGAAAAAGTAAACTTTCAAGGTGAACTATGACAACTTTATTTTAGAAAGGAATGTAACTTATGAGTACGTGTGTTGGCATAAACATACCTCAGATCTTACAGTTTGACACTATCATTATGTAATATCACAGAAACATGCTACTTCATGACTTGAAAAAATCAAGGATCTGCTTGCATGCTGATTCTGCTTTGCTTCTCCTTTCACCCCATGTCTGCTAGGAAATCATATGCATTTCCTCCCTTTTTCATTCTTATAAGAAGGAAACAAAACAGAGATAAGACAGAAATAGGAAAGCTGTAAGTTCTCCTTTCACTTAAATCATTAATTTCTATCCCAGGTATAAAGAGCCTTGTTTAGTATATTTTTATTGTGACAAATTTCATAGAAATGTACAAGTAAGCAGCAGAATACTCCACAGTGAACTTCTCAACTCACAGATTCTGCTACAACCTAGCAAAATATTTCCAGCACTGTCACAAAAATGTTGGGGAAAAATATTTATGCATGCGTGGATGTGCACACATGCATGTGAGATTATAGCTTACGACAACTGGAAATGACTTAAAGATCAGTTAGGCATCCAACAGGTAATAAATACCAGAATTATATGTAATCTTAATTCATCTCCCATTTTGTATGGATTATGATGTCAATTTTTCTTACTTGATGTATGCTATTCTTCCAAAGAATTGCCGTTATACTATCAATGGACAGTCCCTATTTATGATATTTAACCTCATTCAAAGAATATCCCAAGCACCCCTGAACAAGTGTTTAACTGAACAGAAAGACGTCTCCTTAACATTTCTGTTCTATTATTTCTGTTTATGAAACACACTAAATTACTTCATTATCATAGCCTGCCCATCAGATTAGGATCCATAATTACTACTATTTTCCTAGAGATTCCAGCCAGAATTGCCATTTAGTGTCCATTAATTTTGAGCGTCCACCTAGAAACATCTCAAAAACTGATTTACAGGATACTTAACATTGTATTTCACATCACATATTCAAACCATAACTACACTGAGTTTCAGCAGGAGCTGTCTATATGAAAGACAGACTCAATTGTTTGTTTTGTCCATCTTTGAACACTAGCAAAACAAAGCAGGAAATCAGACTTCACAGGGGTACCTAGCTGCCTAGAATCATTCAGCAGATGATTCCAGACACAGATGAAAGTCTGGAATAAGAGCCCATTTTATGACATAGCATGAAATTGCATTAGATCATGAAGTCGTTCTTCTCTTTACACTGTCCTGTTTCACTCACTACATAATTTGTAACCTCTAAAACAATGAAATCCAGTGGAGCGTTCTTCTGTAAAACTGATCTTACCACCAGGTCAGCAATTCCATAATCACAGACTTAAAGCCCTGCTTTATAAAATCTAATATCTGTTTTTTTTTTTTTTTTTTTTTTTTTTGACATCATTTTAAATATTAGTTTAAATGTAGGACATTTTAATGGGATTTCAGTTAACACACTCAACTGTGCAAAGGGGTTATTCTGTCTGGGACATTCAGAAAGAGAGATTTTGAATTCTCTTGTATTGAACTTCACCATTCGAGCTCCTGGAATAGCCTGTGTCCATAGTAATCATAAAATAACGGGGGATGAGAAAAAAAAAATCCAAATGTGTTGCCAGTACAATTCACCAATTCTGAAAGCAAACAAATGACTTCCATGACTTCAGATTCCATCACAAGAGGCAAAATGATATGAGGTATTTTTTGGTACTAATTTCTAAATTCCATAAGCCAGACACAAGCAAAAATGTTCTTTTTTTTTTTCTTTTCAGTATCACAGTAAACATTAATATTAGAAATAAGATGAAAACCCCTTCTCTTTTGTCAGCAGTACATGTGCAAGTAACACATATATGTGTATGCACATACCCTTCTGAAACAAAAAATCAACTTTGATTTTTGTTTTATAGGCTGCAAACGAATTTTCAGTTCAAGCCAGCCTTGAAATATACAAACTGTTTATGCATAATTATATTGGCTTTACTAGAAAAAATATTTGCCTTTTCTGCTTCAAAGGAAAGTTTATTACCACATCTAATGCATACAAAGTGATCTATCAAATCATAAGCCACAAGCCAACAGTTTAAATAATGCACATTTGGTTCACCATCACCTGTATACTCCCTCCTGTTATTAAGAAACAACTCCTGATATTGTGTCCACACAGCTTTCAGGTATAGCAGCAACTGGCTGTCTTGATAGTAAGGCAGCTTTACTGCTTGCATATCAAAACAAACCTACGCTGCATTATACCATACCACAGTCTATGGCAGGGATAATGTTGAGCAAACAATGAAAAACATTTAGGCCTTTTTTCCACAAGGAAAGATGAGACATCTAAAGATGTGGGAAATGTTATGAAAAGATAATAGTTTTTTCAGTACAGTATCTGTTGAATCTAATTTAATTAAACTTCTCTTGATGAAAAAAAAATAATGTTTTTGTGCTGGAGAGTTTATGCTTCAGAGGGAACAGGAAACTAAAATATGCACAAGTGTTTAAATCAACTGCATTTCCTGTAATAAATAACTTTCTACAAACAGTTTATCCTCACCAGGCCATGACATTGTTGCTTCAGAAACAATATAATGAGGTCAGCTTCATTAATGTAAGTTCATTTTAATTTTAACATCAGAGGGATTTAGCTTTGTCTTCATGCTGAGTGATGATTCACTGTGTGATGAATACTACTTATTTCAGTATATTTACACCATGTCTTACCATGCTTCTCATTGAAGATGATGGAATCAAGATTTTATAGTAAAAGCAATGGTGACTCCAGGAGGTATCAATAATATAAACCAACTACATGTAGAAGCAAATCTGCTAAAACTATGTCCAGGTAATCGTGTACATTATTAACAAGATGATATTATCAAACCGCAGACGTTTATTCTTTTTCCCTTTTGAGGCAAATACTTAAATTTAATACTAGTAACACCAAAATTTGTCCCCATCATCATCATGTATCTATCTCCCTGGATTTGCTAATATTTCCAGGGCAATGTAATTACTATTTGAATTTTAGTGAAGTAACAATGTTTACTTCAATTACCTGAAAATAAGAAGAGTAAAATGAAGTTGCTTCAGCATGAGTGATGAAGAAAAAAATAAAATGCAAGGGTAAAACACAGTTATGGAAAAATCATTGAAGTATTATCTTCAGAGTGAGTTTACTAAGCAACAATATTGCTCAGCAGCAATAGAACTAATCAAAACCTGAGTTTTGGTGGATCTGCGTCTTGAAGATAAGTTTATCATACGTAGTATTTCACATCAGACCATAAATTAAAAAAAATGCTATAAACTTTACCTCAGTATTTACTTGCTTCTGTGTGGGTTGGGGATCCACCACCCCACGCTGCGCTGTAGAACTTTCATTCTGTCACCTATAAGACCTTGTTCCAATGTGGTTGATATTGGCTAACTCACTAAGGTTATTGCAGAAGATGGACAAGACCACTTTCAGGTCATGATTTTCCCCATGTGTTTTACCACACAGTCATGTAGAGCCAAAAAACACTTCTAAAAAAGCCTTACAACTTCCTCTCTTTGTAGAGGAAAATAAAACCAAAGTCTCTTCATTTTTCCTTTTGCTTTTTTTGCTTACATACATATAATTGAACTGAAGTTTCAGGTACCTCAATGTAAAATTGAAGCCGGGGTCCTGTAAATGATGGGAGAATTTATCTTAAGCTAACAGCTAAGAACATGAAACAAAATTCTCTCATTGCAACTACTTTGTTTTGATATTTCACATCACGAACCCACCTAACTTCAAACGGACAGTGCAATGAAGTCTGTTTCCATAGAAACATGTTAGATGAGGATGTATACCAACTAGTGGTCTAAGCAAACAAAACTGCACTACAGAAATGTTGCTTTGAAACACATCTCAAAGACAACTGAAAAGTATTTTACAAAGAGCATCTTGTTTCAAAAGTTTTGTTTCAAACATTAATGAATTCAATAAAGCACATGGGTAACATCCTCAACCAATACTAATAAACTTTCTAGTAACATAAGGGTGAAGCAGCTTGTCAGCATAAATTTTCATATATATTTGTAGGCAGCTAGCTCATACTGGTCGGAATAAGCTTAAAAAGCAAGTTTTATTTGTTAAAAAATCCGTCTTAAATTTTCTAACGTAAATTTCAAATTTGCAATTGTAAATATTGTCTATAGTATGTAAACTAAGTATGTACCCTAAGTAAAGATGCTCTTACACTCCAGATGCTAGTTTTTAATGTAACTGTAACTCAATTATTTGAGTTAACTTCACAAAATAGCAGTGCATATAGAAAGCTTAACCCCTTTGGGAAATGTTAGTAAATTTCCTTCCACCTTTAATGAAAACGAAGATTAGGCAAATGTTTAGATTAACATCTCCCAGATATTTAGACTATTCCCTTAATACCACAAGAGTGCAGCTAATATAGAGTAAGCTTTTAAACATTTTGTATTTGATATATATTTTATGAATTCATTCTTCCTTAGCAGTCCAGTTTCATCATAGGCATCCGACTTTAATTTTACATTTTATACCAGAATCACAATGTTGGAAAAGACCTCCAAGATCTTCTGGTCCAACCGTTCGCCTACCACCAATACCTACTAACAATACTGAGCTTAAGGCCCATTCAGCATGAAAATGGGTGAGAATAGTCAACACACACAGAATATGTCCAAAGTCCTACAAGCCTCAGCAATGTTTAATTAAAACAGAATGAAAGTATACCTGAAAAGGATTTCTCCTTCTGAAAAAAAAAACTCTTGATACTAAACCAGTGTCTAATAACATACAATCCACAAGAACTTTAAAGTACAGCCATATTTTAATAACTCTGAAACCTAAGTAACAATCAGCTTATTTCTATACACATTAGTCATGCTTTTTGCTACAACTTAATATTGTACACATCTATGCATGAGTTGTTATGCATATATGAAGACATACATATTTTGTGAAAAAGATTTAGTATTAAACACTAATAGCACTCAACCCACTGCATGTACTACCAATACTGAAGCATAGTAACACACATAGAATATATGCACGGTAATACAAACCAAGGAACAGGATGAGAACTAGTAGCAGATTACATAAATCACCACGTTAAAGAAGAGTGAATGAATTCTTTTTCTATTGGACTGCCACAACTTCTTTGTGTCCATTCTCCAGGACTGCATTTACAGATAAATTACAACCTTCTTTAACAAAGTAAAACAAAATCAGAAAAATCTAATGAGATTATAATGCACTAATAAATTTTACCTACAATGTCTTATATAACTTCCAATATTATTAACTGAATAGAACATTAAAAATTGCATCAGCTAAAGGAAAAAAAGATTTAAAACTTCATTATCATTAACAATCAGGAGATTTAATTTATCAGGATTTAACATTAATGAGTTCCTTACTTGAAAATGAAATAAACAAGTACATACCCTGATCCAGAATCTCTTCCTCTTCTCCTTTTGACAGTTGCAAAGAACTTTTATCAGTATCCTTGGTTTCTAAAAAAGGAAATTTAAAATATGCTGTTAACTTCTGCACGCGAATGGGACTGAACATCATCTACTAGTGAAAATAGTCCTTCTGAACTGAATATGTGGTTTTTTTTTCTTCCCCTCCATCTATAGTTGGTGCACCAACCAGTGTAGCAGTAAAACAACTAGAATAAAAAGTTAAGATTTGCACAAGTAACAGGACAGTAGGAGGGTTTAGATAGAAATTTAGAACTCTACATCCACCTGTCTATCCATCATAATGTAGGCAGACATATTACACGGTTATAGTAGAATCTAGGGTATTGTACTTTTCTTTGAGGTTGTTAAATTAAAACCAATACAGATAACTGATATGAAATTTTGTGCTATGCACTAAGTTTCGTAAAAACTTTGCGAAAGGGTAGCATAAACCTGCTTGATCAATGGGTCAAAGCCTAATTTAAATAGCAGTTCCAAGTCAATGAAGTCAGCAGAAAAAAAAAAATCATATTATTACTCAGTAACTAGGATGAAATACATCCCAATGTTTATGACTTTTAGTGCCTATATAATGCAAAGGATTGCCCAACAAAAATGCAACAAATGATTCCAAGAGAACTAACTACAGAATGAGATATGATCTAGTTCTGTCTGGGCAGTATTTTGCCATAATTAGTTATTAGCTTTCCAAGCAGCTTGTTAAAGCATTCTGCCTCTAATATCTGCTGCCCTGCATGGAACTGTACTTTACTATACTGACATATTTGCCATACTGCTTCTGAATAATACTGCTGTGCCAACATATATGCATAGCAGTGTTTAACAGACATTTGATTCCTTCCATATCAAGGTACTAGGATCTAGAAAACCGGGATCTGAAAATGTTATGCTTCAACTTCACAGGAAATAGAAGCTAAAGCAACTATTAAAAAATTGTTAATGTTAAGTGCTGATATTTACCATAGCAAAGAGGTCAATCTTTGCGGTATATAGCTCAGTTAGCTATAAAAGTATGTTGGAAATTGAAAGATGACAATAGGAGAAAATAGGCAAAAGACAGAGACATTTTTCACCAAAATCAAGAGCAGAATCTCATAATGCTCTATAATTAACAGTTTGGATTTTATTCAAAATTGCATTTCTTTTCTATGAAAGTTTATCATAATAAAGCAACGCAGACAAACGTATCAGTCAGCAAAAAAAGCCTAAAATAAAATGGATTGCAAGTTTTTTTTTTCCACCTTCATGATGTCCATGAGTCATCTTTAGCATATCAGGCTTGACTGGAATAGGAATATTTGCTTCCTGTGGTATGTTTCTGAACATCTCAGGGTTTGCATTCTGTGTGCAGGTCATATATGAGACAGCATGTTTGGCTTCCATATAGTACATGATGTAAAAATTACACATTTCATCATTGGCTGTTCCCCTATACAATACAGAAAAGATGCAGCAGTTAGAGGAGGAAAATTAGCTCAATATATAAGTTATCTAACATGCTTAACAGAATATTAAAAAAGTTGCAATTAAATGTCCCACACGAAAACACTTCATGGCTTCACAGCAGTGAACCAGTATCAGAAGTTTCTCTAGAAGAGAACGAGTCTCATTAGAAACTACCAGCTTGCACAAGCTCCTCTAGTATCTCAGAAATTCCTGAGAACTAAGTTTTGACCCTAGAGAAAACAGCATCGATGATTAAAACTGCTCTTCCTTCTCCTCTTTTGTACAGTGTACTCTTCATATTCCCCAATGTGTCATCAACTATGTACATGTTCTGATGAAAAAGACACAACTGTAACATTCATTATGTCATCACCCATATACTTTTGACTACCTGGGGTAAACTTCATTTAAAATCACTGGAAATAACTTCTATGTTTAATTTCAGCAGCTATCATTTACGACAGTTGTTTTCCTCTACGTTCAAGTACATGCATTCACTGGCCAGTCACGGTGGTTCTAACACAGCAAAACTTGATTTCATTACATATTAAGACACCGTAAATAACTCCTAAAGTAAAGATAGCACTGCCTTCTTGAGAATAACTTGATCACAAGCTTCAAGCTTCTGTACGAAGAAACATGAGTACAAGAGGAATGACTAATTGACAACTGTTATTCATGTACTTGAAACAGAAGAGGCTGTTCTGTATTGCAACATAATCCTGCCTTCAATGGAAAGTTCAGCTGGCATGAGAAAGAATTTTCTCTGAAAAACATTACTTTATGCAGCAGACAATACCAGGGCTGTTTGCAACACTGTGATCTGTTTGTTTATTTATGCCATATGTGCTGATACCTATTATTATAGATATAGTCCTGACAATGGAATAAGCAATAACTTTAAAAGAAAGGTTCACAAAATAAAGGGTTTTATGTTAAGATTTTTAAATCCACTTTCACAATTAACCAGTGAGCCCACACTCATAAAATGACATAGGGGTGGCCTATTAGCTGTTCGCAAAAGACGTCAGTGCTGACTTTTGCAGCAGCATCCTGCAGCATTCATTTATTCACCATAGCAACAATAATGACACCAGCCAGAGGGGTAATAGAGGGAACATGGGAGAAGAGACTGTTTCAAAACGGGAATTGGTATTTCTCCGTGCATTGAAAATTTACTGTCCCTGGGAGACCACAAAAATCAGACTCTGACTTGGCAAGCTCTGCTTAAGCTTTTAGAAAGCATTCACTTCACTGTTGTACTCTAACTATGACGGCCTCTGTTACAAAAAGGGAATGAGGAAGTTGCATGAACTCTGGTTCACCTGACACATAACTGTAAAAAATTTTAAATTACAAACTTTGAAATGTGTAGACACAGTAAAAAAACAAACAAAAAAACCCTCTATCAACAACAGTTTTAGTAAATTCATAGAAAACACAGAATCCTTCCATTAAATATTTGAACCACTGAGAAATCCCATTTTGTGAATGAGTTTAATGAGTAGAAATGCTAATGTACAAATTAAAAAAAAATCACATAAACCACCTTCATATCACAGCCACAGACATCTAGAAGTGTGTCCAGAAGTATATTCAGATCTTGGTATATGATCAATATACAGTGAAGTGAAACTAAAACATGATTTAGCAACAAAAAGCAAGATAATACAGTTAAAGAATCTTAAATACTGAATATGGAACATTTTGCTACAGGCACACGAACCTTCTCTGGAATGGTATAATACTTGTTTATTTTTGAAAATAAAAATTTCTGAAATGTATATTGCTGAAATTAAAAATGTTTATTTTTGAAAGGGAAAGATACAGCTAACACTGTTTTCCATCCATTAAGAGTTCCGTGCAATACACTGAATTACAACTGGGTAAAATATGGTGAATGGCACTTTCCTCTATAAAGACAAGAACTTGACATTGACTAGGCTCCAATTCTTTGAAGTCCTTTAGACTAGTAAACTGTGTATTACTTGACACAATATCAACTCTAATTTTTACTCTGAAACAACATTATGTTATCTGTTATAAAACTGCAGTGGGTGTTTGCATGGAGTACTTACTGGTTTCTAGAAAAAAAAAGAATAAAGAAAGATTCCTTTGTAAATTAGTAATAGTTGTTATAGCTGTTGATCATACTTGACAAAGGTTAATTCGACCCTCTGTTATGAAGTTTGAGTTTGAGGAGAAATCCAGATAAATAAAATGGCCTTTGGAAACTGCTGAAGAGATGACTCCTGCCTCACCTCTCTACAACGGAGATTTTAAGTCTGCAATCTTGTAATTACCTTGAAAATATACAGTGTCAACCACACAAGAAAAATCGGGTTTTATTTCCAAACCTTTGTTAGCCAAACTCTACGTATACAGAGGCATACCTCAATACCACATTTAATTTTTCCGACTAGGAGAAGAGCAGGCTGAAAAGGCTAATGTGAGCCATGGAGGTCATGAAATAACAGAGCAAGATAACAGACACGAGCTAGTGTAACTAAATGAAAACATGGAAAAAAAAATCTAATGTGCAAAGAAACAGACAACACAGCTATGAAAGGTCTAAAAACAAAGCAAGAACATCTACTCCTTCCTCTTCTACTTACAGTCTGTACAGAAGTACAGACTTGGCCAAAAATGGCAATTTCAATCTTAATTAGATAAAAATGCAAAGAAATACAGGTAAAAAAAACTGAAATGAGTACTGTATTACAAAAAAGACAATCACTCAGCATTTTGAATGACAGTGCACTTGGACGTTACTATCGACATAATATTGAAACAGTAACCGCACTGCACAATAGCCGTTGAGAAAGGCAGCAAGAAAGAATACCTAAGACCTATCGTGGACAGTATTCATCAAGATAATTTGAGTGAAGCAGAGAATACGGTAATGTGAGAAGGTGTCCAGACCTTCAGAAATTCAGATTATAATGAAAGTAACATCTGAAGTAACTCAAAAAATGTCAAGCAAAAGAAAGAGTGCATTCATATGTAAGGCACTAGTTGGCTATCATAGAAATTACAACACCATCAAGGAACTATAACACTGAAAACATACGTTTTAACGACAGGCAGAAAGCATATACTAGGAATAGTTAAGCTTTAAATGATCAGCTTTGGAAAGGGGAACAGACAAAGCGAACCCATAAGTTTGTTTTACCCCAGATTTCTCTGTATATTAAAGATAAATCACATAAGGAATTTAAGATCTTTCTCAGATAGTTCAAGGAAAAACAAAAATTCAAGCAGAAAATTAGAGACTGGGAAAGTGAACATGCAGACTTGATCTGATCCTTTTCAGGTATGTATTACTTTACAGTTTTCTTTTCACACGTACATTTCTTGTTTATTTTTCAGTGTTTATATTTGAAGCTTAAAGGATGGAACTCAAAAAAAATTTTGGGGGTGGGGGGGGTGGGGGGGGTGGATAAGTCATTCTGAACAGAAGTAAGACAATGGCAATATAAGGAAAACACTTTCTAAGATTTAAACAACTTTCATACATTTTATTTTAACTGTTACTAACTTTCCATATTACCAGTATTGTTGGGAATGCATTCCTTTTTATCCTTTCATTTGGTATTTATGGTGATAGTTATTTCCCCATGTTTTCCGATTATTCATACTTCCATATTTTGCATTAATTTTTGTGTATTATTTTAACTTTTTCTTAAAATGTTTGTGTATTTTTCCTCAAAAAACACAAGCAGAAATTACATAATAGAAGTTCCCATCACTTCTTTCTCTTTGGAAGGTTATCAGCACATTGAAAACGAAGACCATAATTCTCCTGGGACTGGTTCTTAAACTGTAAGGATTATTCAACAAACAGAAACTACTTTGCAGAATCTTATAGAAACACGACAGAATTTTAGAACTTCAAAAGGTCTACAGTTGAATGTTACATAAAGGTTTTGGATATTACTGTTATGACCTTTGTAAAAACCATCTCTCAAACAATTCATTTTAGTTCAGCATTTTAACTGCCTATGGAAAAGAGTTAAATTTGTGTTGAACTCTTTAAGCCCACACTGAGATGCAATCTTAGCATGCGTAGAGCATGAAACAAGTCATCCCTTGAGGTGCTGGTGCATTTACTTCCAGTAAAGAAAGACTTCTGCAAGGTATGTTCGTATCTCTACATGTCCAGTAAATTACAGTTTAGAGAACTGGTGCCAGTTAAGAGAATATTAATACTGCATGTATTTTTAAAGATGTATTTGTCAACTTGACCTTATAGGGCACCCTCTGTCATCTTTGGCTAAGCAGCATCACTAACACACAGTTCAGATTTTTCTATTTATTATTAGTCACTTATGACTTAATTGTTTTTCATAAAAGCCTGTAAATTTTTATATTGAGAAAAAGGCAACTGGAACATTATTCCAAGCTTTAAGATTTGATTTTATGATGGGTCAGAATTTATCACAGTTTTATAAACTTACAGAAATCTTGTTTCTGAAATAGTGAAAAGAAATTGCAAAGCTCTATTATTTTATTTTAAATGGTCAATAACTTCAATTTATTAAAAATACAGTTTTTATAACTGACATTCTGATAATTACTCTAAGAGCAGAACCACCCAACATCTGAGCAAGGCCTTTGGTAGCATAGTTTCAGCTGAGAGATGTTCTGAACATTTCAGAAAAGTGATTATTCAAAAAAGAAGGGCTATGAACATATTGTAGAGTTAAATCCAGCAAACCAGCCAGCAAAACAGATCGCTCCAGTGGAATTTAAGTTTCACAGAATCACAGGAACATCTAGGTTGGAAGAGACCTCCAAAATCACCCAGTCCAACCTCTGACCTAACACTAAGTCCTCCATTAAACCATATCACTAAGCTCTACATCTAAATGTCTTTTAAATACCTCCAGGGATGATGACTCAACCACTTCCCTGGGCAGCCCATTCCAATGCCTAACAACCCTTTCAGTAAATAAGTTCTTCCTAATATCCAACCTAAACCAACCCTGGGGCAACTTTAGCCCATTCCCCCTTGTCCTGTCACCAGGCACATGGAAGAATAGACCAACCCCCACCTCGCTACAGCCTCTTTTAAGGTACCTGTACACTGTGATAAGGTCGCCCCTGAGCCTCCTCTTCTCCAGGCTGAACAATCCCAGCTCCCTCAGCCGCTCCTCGTAAGACTTGTTCTCCAGACCCCTCACCAGCTTCGTTGCCCTTCTCTGGACTCGCTCGAGCACCTCCATGTCCTTCTTGTAGTGAGGGGCCCAAAACTGAACACAGTACTCGAGGTGTGGCCTCACCAGAGCCGAGTACAGGGGGACAATCACTTCCCTAGTTCTGCTGGCCACACTGCTTCTTATACAAGCCAGGATGCTGTTGGCCTTCTTGGCTACCTGAGCACACTGCTGGCTCAAATTCAGCTGCCTATCAACCAGTACTCCCAGGTCCTTCTCTGCCAGGCAGCTTTCCAACCACTCATCTCCCAGCCTGTAGCTCTGCTTGGGGTTGTTTTGCCCCAAGTGCAGGACCTGGCACTCGGCTTTGTTGAACTTCATACAGTTAAGTTTGTTAGAACTATGTTACAAGAAGACAAAAAAAAATGTATTTCTGCATATAACCAATACCTTGGATAAAAAAATGGTTATAGAAGAATGGGCAAAATAGAGAAGATTTACCCTATATGTGTTTCTGTAGTTCTGCCTTCACCACTGAACACACATCTAGCTGCCAGGATATCATCATAGCTAACATCAACAGGATGTTCTACTGGATAAAATGCCTGAAAGAGAGGATGATTCACTCTAATTAGTAAAAGTGTCTCATTGACGTCAGTTTACACACAAGAAGAACAGTACTACATGTCTGAAAAGTAATTTCAGTAAGGTTTTTATATCATAATGTGATCACAATAATTCCTGTCAGTATTCATGCTTAGTGGCACAATAACGTGCACCAGTGGAAACATTATGATGCAGACCTGTGGGCACGTGACTGTCAGATAAACTTCTTAGTTTTACATACAAACAATTAAAATTTAAAGCTATAATGACAAATAAATAAATAAAACACAACAACCACCAACCTGTGGTAGCTGTGGACTCTGTCTACCAATTAATGTCCATTGACCATTTCTCACTCTGTATCCACTCACTACTTTACCTGTAATATACAAACGTGTACAGGGATATCAGATACACTTCTAGAAAAACATGTTGCAGGTTCAGCATTTTTCAATTAAATACTTTAAAATCCTAATGTTGCAATAAAATTCTTACCTAGTCTGTGTGTATGAACTCTGTAGGCAAAAAGGTGCATTGGAAACCTTTTGTAATGGCAGGCAATGTCTGCATCAACCACTGTTAAAATATGATGGCAATAAACACATAAAAACATATTATTTACTAAACAGAGGAAAGCTACACTACTGTACTTCATTCAGCGTGAAACTAGTTTACAAAAAGCATACCTACACTGGACAGACAATTTTAAAAGAGGATGGATAATATTTTTTATTTCTGTAGTATCTATCTCAAGACATCCTAAAATAAAAACAAGTAAAATGTATTACATATACTTACTTTCCATGATGATCCAAAATGGGGCTGAAACTTAGCAGCACTTTTTACAGCGTACACTACCACTATTTAATGAAGTAAAATAATGCACTTTCTTATAGAGTGCATTCAGGGACATTTAAGATATGCTATGATAAACAAATAGTCTACTCAGGGAGAAATTAAAATAAACATATAATTCTAAAGCAATATAGTTTATAATGAAGGCCTGATTTTAAGATCATATAGTTATAGACCCACTCTTACAGATTTAGATACAGACCTTGTCAAAGAGGTGCGGTACAGACAACATCTGCAAGCTAGGAGTTAGGTGCAGGAACAGTAGCTAAGGGGTAGCCTACAGAGAAATTCCTCTGCAGACACCTCATAGAGAAGTATAAGGGGACTGGCTGATGTTTTCATGTATGTATCATACTTGATGCCTTACTTGAGGACAACAAATTTGAAGGAACATGAAAAGGCAGTAACAGTACTTGTTATTAACAGGTATAGAACTGGTTTTGTTCTCCCTTCTCTCATCCTATCCAACTGAAAAATTAATTTCTACACTAATCAAGTATTTCTGCAGAGGGGAAAAATAGTTGGATATTTTTAGATTAAACAGCAAAATAGCTTAATTTTCAGCTCAAACTACAAAGAGATTTCAAGATGCTGAATTCATTGAATAGGTGGGAGTCAGCTGAACATTTAACCGCATCATCCTATTTGGGCAGCTAAGCTGTAACTGGGACAAGTGGCATCTTCAGATATCTAATTTGAAACTCAAGTATAGCAAAAGAAAACAAAACTTCAACTTCAAAATTTCAACTTACTTAGAACATTCCAGACTAGCTTGAAAAAAATATTAGGACTATTCAATCTGAGTTTTAGATACATTCGACCAAGTATGATTCTGAATAGGAACTGATCAGAAATTTCATTTTACAGTGTTTTTTTCAACATTTTGACCTTTTAACCAACCAGGAATATAGGAATACAAATTTTAAAGAGCAGCTCCTTACTGATAGAAATTCATTTATTGAAACTGACCTTTTAAGTAAATCACAAATATATAGCATGAACGACAAATGTAGATAAAAGAGTCCAAACTTTATGGATTTATGGGAAAGGGGAGAAAATAGGTAGGGCCTTTTTGGTAAAATATTGTTTAAGATGACAATAAATCAAATAAATACTTTTAAGAATCCTAGTAACTTCAATGCAGCATAGATCATTGTTGTTTTGTACAATATTACTTTCTACAATATTGACTGCCTCTGCAGATGTAGTCATTAGGAAATATGATACAGTTTTACAATTATCCCTATTTTTTAATGATTTGTTTATTTTAACAATTAACTCTTCCATCAGCTAGTCTCCAAAATATTTTCTTCCACAACTGGCAGAAAAAAAAAAAAGAATCATATACTGCAATTACATATCACTTTGTAGAATTACAACTTACCTTTCTCGCCTGGTGGTATTACGGTGCTCACAGACATCATGAGATACATTCCAGCAATCAAAGGCTGCCTGCAATTCAAAACCCAAGCTCTTCTAACCAATCTCTTTGTAAACCCAGACTGCAAGTGACATGATATGTTCAATACCATTAATTTCTAAATATTGGATTACTTTCAAAACTGGTCTACAGAAAAAGAAGCCATTACACAACACTTCCCTCTTTTTACATATGGACCTACAGTTTTTATAGCATCTGCTACAAAGTGTATGAAATAGGACAACATGATTATCTACATAATTGCTATCCTCTTCCCACATTTCTAAATGTGAACCTTTTAATCTGGTTTAACTCTGTCCTTATAGCAACCTATCACCAAATCTCATAGCAGGAATAAAAACTTTTGCTAGCAGATGACACATGGCTTTGTATTGTAAGTATGTAATATTTTTATTTCACATTTTTTTCAAAGAAATCTAAAGGTTTGTCCTGGTTTCAGGTAGGACAGAGTTAATTTTCCTCCTAGTAGCTGGCAGGGTGCTATGTTTTGGATTAGGATGAGAAGAGCGCTGATAACATGCTGATGTTTTAATTGTTGTAGAGCAATGCTTACACCAAGCCAAGGACTTTTCAGCTTCTCGCTCTGTCCTGCTAGCGAGCAGGCTGGGGGTGCAGCAGGAGCTGGGAGGGGACAGACCCAGGACAGCTGACCCAAACTGGCCAAAGGGGTATTCCATACCATCTGACGTCATGCTGAACAATATATAGGGGTGGCTAGCTGGTGTTGGGGGGGCCGGCTGCTCGGGGATAGGCTGGGCATCGGTCAATGGGTGGTGAGCAATTGCATTGTGCATCACTTTGTACACATTATTACTATTATTATTATTATTATTATTGTTATTATTTTCCCTGTCTTAATAAACTGTCCTTATCTCAACTCACAGGCTTCACTTTCCCGTTTCTCTCCCCCATCCCGGAGAGGGAGGGGGGAGGGTGAGCGAACGGCTGTGTGGTGTTTGGCTGCCAGCCGGGCTAAACCACAACAAGGTTTCAATGTCTTCTCTATTGATGAAAAAAAAGTTGTAATAGGTATATATTTTTAAATGTACTCACTTTTGATGCGTCAGATGTAAAGTTACACCAGAGCAATCCTTGTGCTTATCTGTACAAATTACAAAACAGTTTAATCATCAGAAATGAATGCATGCAAAAGTACTGCACATAGGTAACATTCTTCTGGTGTATAACAAAATAACAGCAGACAAAATAAGTTTTAATCTTACTGTTTTCAGTAAAACATTCATACTGTGTAAATATTACTCAAATTTGCACAAACCTGAACAACATAGGGCTGCATTTATAGCGAAGTCTGTACAAAGTTCTTGTGGATGAAAAACTAAACTTGTCTTTTGACACTAGAAATTGCAGATCTTTATGAACTAGCATCTGGGAAATGAAACCATGACATTTTTACAATAGCAAGAAAAACTACTTGGCATCAAAAAAATGTATTTTGACAAAAATTAGAAAAAAGATTTGGGGATAAAATTTATTTTAGCCATTTATATATGTTAGCCAACAATGAATAAAACAGAAAACCTTGTAATAAAATTGGCATGTGAACTTGAGATATCTGTACAGACAATGGTTGTGTTTAATGCTGGATAACCTATAAAGGCAGTAAAAACCCTAGTAGATATTAGACTTTACTTTCAATATATTCACAAAATAAACTGTCATTATTTCTACATAATATATAATTCAGTATATGTATTATGAGAGTGCAAAAGCTGCTGATCCAATCTCATTGGATTTTCATAATGTCCATCGTCATGTCTCCTGAGAATCCCTACTTTCTTCAGCTTTGTGTCTCTCAACAAACACTTCTTTATCTAAAAATCTGAACCAGTAAGTGACAGCAGTGATGCCTTTACAAATAGCAATGAGAAAAAAAAAAAAAAGCCAGTCTTAATTTTTATGGTAGCTCTTTCATTTAAACTACCTAATCCCGTAGCTGCATTGAATGAATTAGGAAGGCATGCCTAATTAGAATTTTTGAAACTAAGCGCAACTAAGCAGAAGGAAAACTGCTGAAAATTCAAGTGGTACTGCAGAAAGAAAAGAGGATCAATACAACACAGATGGAATTAAGTAACAGTCAGGGGACACGAAATCTGCATGGATGAGCAAGGAGCTCCTGGCAAGACACAAACAGAAGAAGGAAGTATATGGAATGTGGAAAAAGGGACAGGCCACTTGGGAGGAATACAGGAACAACGTCAAAGTATGCAAGGATGTGATGAGGAAGGCCAAGGCCCATTTGGAATTAAATCTGGCAAGGAATGTCAAGGACAAGAAGAAGGGCTTCTTCAAATACATCAGTAGAAAAAGGAAGACGGGGGAAATGTTGGCCCGCTGCTGAATGGAGCGGGTGCTCTAGTGAGAAAGGATACGGAGCAGGCAGAGTTGCTGAACACGTTTTTAAATTCAGTCTTTACTGCTAAGATCAACCCTCAGGAATCTCAGACCCCAGAGACAAGAGAGCAAGTCCGGAGAAAGGAGGACTTTGTTAGTCAAAGATTGGGTCAGAGATCATTTAAGCAAACCTGACATCCACAAATCCATGGGCCCTGATGGAATGCACTCACACATGCTGAGTGAACTGGCTAATGTTATTGTTGGCCACTCTCCATCATCTTTTAAAAGTTGTGGAGCACAGGAGGGGTGCCTGAGTACTGGAAGAAAGCCAATGTCACTCCGGTCTTCAAAAAGGGCGAGAAGGAGGATAGAGGCAACTACAGGCCATTCAGCCTCACCTCCATCCCTGGAAAGGTGACGGAACAGCTCATCCTGGAGGTCATCTCCAAGCATGTGGAGGAAAAGATGATGATCATGAATAGCCAGCATTGATTCGTTCATGGTTAACCGATTTGATAACCTTCTATGATGAGATTGACTGGCTGGGTAGATGGGGGGAGAGCAGTGGATGTGGTCTATCTTGACTTCAACAAGGCTTTTGACACTGTCTCCCAGAACATCCTCATAGACAAGCTCAGGGAAGCACGGCCTAAATGAGTGGACAGTGAGGTGGATTGATAATTGGCTGGATGGAAGAGCTCAGAGGGTTGTGCTTAGCGGTACGGAGTCTACTTGGAGGCCTGTAGCTAGTGGTGTCCCCCAGGGGTCAGTACGGGGTCCAGTCTTGTTCAACTTACTCATCAACAACCTGGACGATGAAACAGAGCGCACCTTCTGCAAGTTTGCTGATGACACAAAGCTGGAAGGAGTGGCTGATACCACAGAGTCTGTCTCCACTGGTCACAAACGAAGGCGACTGAGCCATCAATACCTTAAAAAGCTAGTGGAAATTCATAAACTGGAGAGGTGGGACCCCAAATTATGTTCAGGTTTTGTACAGAGCGAATCCACCGTGATGTTTATGCTGCTTCTGTCACGTGCGTGTCTAAAGTGCAGTTCCTTCAGTAAATGCCATCCGGTAGGATAATCCTGTAATTATTCTTTAATTAGGGGATTGTTTTCTTTGGCTTTTTTTTTTTTTTTTTGCATATGTGCATGTGCGTGTGTGTGTGTGTGTGTGTGTGTGTGTGCGCGTGAATAGTAAACTACAGCAAGGAGTTCAGAGATCAGATCTGCATATCGAAGAAGAGGAAATAACCTTTACAGTGATCCCCACTCTCTTAGCATGCTTGTTCAACCCACTTCATTGTAAATCCAAGGTGAAAAAAAAATAAAGAAAAAAGACAAACAAATCAAAACACCAACCCAACCCAACAGTCTTCGTAACATCTGGGGCAAGGTGCTACAGGCCCTGTGGGGCAGACAGCCCATGGTGATGACACTGGGTGATGGGCTGTGACCCCGCAGCCCTCGCTGCTTATCTTGGGGCACCAGCAGAGGTCACATCACCTTGCTCGTGCCTGGACTCCAGCTGAGCGTGTGTGAGAGGCTTGGAGCATTGAGCGAGGGTTTGGTTGAGCTGTGCTGTGGGGCTGCTGGCAGCTGCTCTCCATGCCCGCCCCTGCAGCCATTGCCCATGTCTCCCCGGCCCCGGCCCTGCCTGGCTCAGGCAGCCGGGGCCCCGTGTGGTGCGCTTGCAGCAGCAGAGGTGAGCTGTGCAGCGACACTGGCCCCAGGGCTGGGGTGGGGGGTGGGGGTGGGCACGGGACAGCGCAGCTGCAGGGCCAGGGGGTTTTCTGCTGAGGGGCTGGGGCATTGCTGCTGCTCACCCCAGCACAGCGAGTGACTCTGGCCTCTCTCCCTTGGGCAGTTTGGGACACCCTTTGGCAGCTGCAGCACCAGGGCAGGGGAGCAGCTTCTTGACCTCAGCTCACCCCAGCCCACTGAAGAGCCCGGTGGTCATGGACGTGCCATCAGACTGGACCTGCCCAGCCTGTGGGGACAGTTGGGATGATGTCACCTAAGTGACCCCGTCTCCAGCAGCTTTGCTATGGCTGTGCACTGTGGTGGGCAAAGAAAAATGCAAGTTGCCCCCTCTGCAGGAAGACAATCAACAGGGCGAGGGGGAATGGGCTAAAGTTGCACCAGTGGAGGTTTAGGTTGGATATTAGGAAGAACTTCTTTACCGAAAGGGTTGTTCGGCATTGGAATGGGCTGCCCAGGGAAGTGGTTGAGTCATCATCCCTGGAGGTATTTAAAAGATGTTTAGATGTAGAGCTTAGTGATATGGTTTAGTGGAGGACTTGTTAGTGTTAGGTCAGAGGTTGGACTGGGTGATTTTGGAGGTCTCTTCCAACCTAGATGATTCTGTAAAATACATCAGTAGCAAGAGGAAGACTTGGGAGAATGTACGTCCACTACTGAATGGTGCAGGTGCTCTTCTGATAATGGATACACAGAAGAAAGACTTACTGAAGCCCTCTTTGCTTCACTCTTTACTGCTAAGGCCAGATCTCAGGAATCCCAAACCCCAGAGACAAGACAAACTATGGATAAAGGAAGATCTTCCCTTGTTTGAGTAGTACTGGGTTAGAGATCATTTAGGCAAGCCTGACAGCTTGCCAGGTTGGATGGGGCTTTGAGCAACCTTGCCTAGTGGGAGGTGTCCCTGCCCATGGCAGGGGAGTTAGAATTAGATGGTCTATAAGGTCTCATCCCATCCAAACCATTCTGTAACACCCACAAATCCATGGAACCGGGCAGGTGTGGAGGGAGCTGATGGATGTTACAACTAAGCAACTCTCCATCATCTTTGAAAAGTGATGGAGAACAGGGGAGGTACCTGAGACCTGGAAGAAAATCCATGTCGTTTTAATATTCAAAAAGGGCTAGAAGGAGGACCCAGGACACGACAAGCCAGTCGGCCTCACCTTCATCCCTGGAAAGGTGATGGAACAGCTCATTCCTGGAAGTCATCTCCAAGCATATGGAGGAAAAGAAGGTGATCAGGAGTAGTCAGCATGCATTCACCAAGGAGAAATCATGCTTAATGAATCTGATAGCCTTCTACGATGGGATGACTGGCTGGGTAGATGAGGGGAGAGCAGTGGATGTTGTTGTCCACCTTGACGTCAGCAAGGCTTTTGACACTGTCTCCCAGAACATCCTCATAAACAAGCTTGGAAAGTGTGGGTTAGATGAGTGGACAGAGAGGTGGATTGAGAACTGGCTGGATAGCAGAGCTCAGAGGGTTGTGTTGAGTGGTACAGAGTCTAGTTGGAGGCCCATAACTAGTGGTGTCTCCTCAGGGGTCAGTACTGCGTCCAGTCTTGTTCAACTTATCCATCAATTACTTGGATGAAGGATCAGAGTGCACCCTTAGCAAGTTTGCTGATGAAACTGTGAAGGAGTGGCTGACAAATCAAAACGCTGTGCTGCCATTCAGAGAGACCTGGACAGGCTGGAGAGTAGACTGGAGAAGAACCTCATGAAGTTCAACAAAGGCAAGTGCAGGGTCCTGCACATGCGGCGGAAAAACCCCATGCACCCGGACAGGTTAGGTGTTGACCTGTTGGAAAGCAGCTGTGTGGAGAAGGACCTGTGAGTCCTGGTGGACAACAAATTAAGCATGAATCAGCAATGTGCCCTTATGGCCAAGACAGCCAGTGGTATCCTGGGGTTCATTATGGAGTGTTGCCAGCAGGTCAAGAAATGTTATCTTCCCTCTCTACTCAGCCCTGGTGAGGCCACATCTGGAGTACTGTGCCCAGTTCTGGGTCTCCTCAGTACAAGAAAAGCATGGAGCTTCTGGAGACAGTCCAGCAGAGTGCTATGATGATGATTAGGGGACTGAAGCATCTCTCTTAGGAGGAAAGGCTGAGAGACCTGGGCTTCTTCAGCCTGGAGAAGACTGAGAGTGGATCTTATTGAGGAATACAAATATCTTGAGAAAGGATGTCAAGATGATGGGGCCAGACTTTTCAGTGGAGCCCAGCAACAGGATAAGACGCAATGGGCGCAAACTGAAACAAAAGATGTTCCATCTGAATGTAAGGAAAAACTTCATTACTGCGAGAGTGAGAGAGCACTGGAAAAGGCTGAACAGAGAGGCTGTGGAGTCTCCTCCTTGAAGATCTTCAAAGCCTCCCTGAACATGGTCCTGTGCAACATGCTCTAGGTGACCCTGCATGAGCAGGGGAGTTGAACTAGATGACCTCCAGAGGTCCCTACCAACCTCAACCATTCTGGCATTCTGTGAATTTCTGTCTGTCTTTCTTAAGCTACATGTAATATTGCATCAGATACAGAGATTTAGGTACCTACATTTCGTACAACGGAGTGAATATTGGTTTGGTAGAGCACTGACAAACGCACAAGTTCACTTGCAATTACGCTAGAAGTATTTTAACTATTAGCACACACACATAAAGCTAGCAAGCCAGTTATTGTCACTGTATGGACCATGTTTTAGCTGTTTTATAAAAACAGCCAAATGAACAATATACTGTATAAAATAGAATTTTTCAGTAAAATACAACACAATCTTGCATACAGCATTTCTGTGCAATCATGTGTACAGAAAAATACTAGACACTGATAAATTAATTTAAACTTTAAGATAAAAATAATCTCATTTCAAATAGTCTTTAAAACATTTAAAATACAGTCTTCGAGCGCTTTAAGTTACTTTTTAAAACTGAGAACAAGTTTTTCTAAAAACACAGTCATCACATGGCAAGCCATTTGCTGGGGGTGGCAGAGAGGAGGTAGAGAAGAAGATGATGAGGCTGAAGAAGAGAAAGGACTGGACCAAATAAAAGACTAAGTTACAGCAGATAACAGCAGGTGACAAGAATTAAGGTATTGTCAGAAATGGCTTTAAAGAATGAAACAGGTTACAAAGATAGCAAATGATGGAATGTGATTAATCTGTTTTAACTGGTTCTGAAAGGTATTATTGACAACTTAATTACTTTGATTCTAGAGAATAAGGTCTATATTCTCACGTGCTGGAAACTACTAAATAGTATGACAGGTTAGAAACAACGTTAATCTTTTTTACAAGGGCAGGAAAAAAAAATCTAGGGATTGGAAGAAAAAAATATTTTTTAAATCAGATTTGAAATTACTTATACAGAAGAATGAATCATGAATAGTGTGACAACTGCACTTTATATCACTAAAACCCAAATTTTAAATTTTGATAGGTGCGCATTTTATGCTTTGCTAAACATGAATATTTAAATGTGGATTATAGCTAAGAGAAAAAGCATAATTAGCTTAACAACTGGTTAATGAAATGAAGAAATATCCTTTTTACAAATAATTGAAAATGAGTGTTGATAAATTTTAACTATATTTTTCTTCCCAAAATGGATAGGAGGTAGAATTGGGTGCTAGTACATAAACAATTACTACTTCAAGCCAAATATTTTGTATTTACAATGATTTACAAGTCAGAAAATTAAACTCTGAACTGTGCTTCTGAATTCTTGATACACTACTGGAAGCATAATAAGGTAACTGAGTATATTTCATCATTTGTCATCTATTCTGAATTGCAACAACTGTGCCATGACTATGCAAAGTGTAATGACTATATTCTTACATTTTGAAAAGCCACATTTATCAACAGACATCTCATTCCATACAAAAATAGTTTCAGATAATTTCTGAAGTTTAAAAGCATCTCTAAAAGTAGTCTAAGGTTCTGTATTATATATCCTTGAACGCAACAGTCAAGGTTTAGGGGACTTTAAATTACAAGGACTTAAATTACTTAAATTATATTTTCTCCACTGGAATTTTCACAGGCAGAATAAATTAGAAATATCTTCTCATAAAAACAGTAAAAAATGTAATTACTTTTCACTTGGCTTTGAACTAAAAGGGGGTAGACTTGAAGAAATTCTTTACTCAGAGGGTGGTGAGGCATTGGAACAGGTTGCTCAGAGAAGCTGTGGATGCCCCATCCCTGGAAGTCTTCAAGACCAGGCTGGATGGGGCTTTGAGCAACCTGGTCTAGTGGGAGGTGTCCCTGCCCATGGCTGGGGTGTTGGAACCAGGTCTTTAAGGTCCCTTCCAATCCGAGCCATTTTATGAGTCTACAATCCTATGAATTTTTGAATGTGCATTAACGAAAGCCAAATGCCCACTCACAAAAATAAGCATATTGCCATTCTTGAAATTATTTTAATCTTTTTATGAAAAATACTGTCTCCATGATTTACAACTTTTAGAATTGCAAACACAGATACTGTATTTGACTGGCAAGCGTATGTCATCTTCCCCACCAGCTATTCAAGTGTGGTTAGCCATTTTCACGTGTATTTGTCCCAACTTCCTTAAATACAATGCTGAATTATACAGTCACAAAGGTCCTCCCTAAACTCAAGATTATTAATCTATTTCTTCATTCATTTAATTCACTTGATCTCAATCTTTAAAACAAAATAAATCTGTTCACCAAAGATAAAGCAAGTTTATAAAGAAGTCAAATTAATATACAACCTTAATTACAAATATGCCAGCTGATGTTTATCTTTGTGAGTGGTACTAACAGAAAAAATATTTTGTGCAGATTATGTAAATATAAAAACATTTATACTCTGAATTTCTCTAACTGATATAACAACGAACAAAGTTCAAAAATACCTACCTCTAAATGCACTGATATCGCCGTAATGTACCTGGAGTACAAAAAACTTGCCACCTGTTTCTCCTCCAACTCTGAATCCAACACCTAAGGGAAGGAAAACACATTAAACTAAATAAAAGGCAAGTTTTTTGCCATCCCTGTAGCTTTTGCTAGATCTTTCATCTCCCAATCTCTTACAGTTAGTACCCTTCACAGGTAGTAACACTTATTATGTACACAAGAAAATTAAAAGGAAACAAAAAGATTCAAAGTAAAATATTTTGAGTTGAAAGTTAACATTGTACACTAAAAAAAATCTTGTGGAATTTATGAAGCTATGTTACTTGCTGAGAGAAATAACAATAAGCACAAAAAATGGAGGAATTTGAAATAAGTTCAATAATTGCAAAATACCACCATCACCAAAGAGATTTTTCTAAACTGGTTCTACAATTAAAATTCCTGGAAAGAAGCAGTGAAAGCAATTTCTACTTACACAGACAGTGAATCCCACTAGATTAAAAACTGCCAGTGGCAAAAGCCATGTAATGCATGCATGACTGCAGCCTCTCTGTGCACAGTGATATCGTGATAAAAAAAACCCTCCATATATGGTATTTACGAGCAGCTTAAAGACAAGCAAATTATTACTAGCTGAGGTTTAACAGCAGAGCAAACACCACATTTTCACAGAATCCTCAAAGTGTCAATTTTTTTAACTGACATTTTAATAACCAGATCAATTGATACTTCTGGTGTAAAAATTATTTCAAATAAACTGCTTCATGATACTGCTCCCAATTATGAAATGCAACAATAAAAGATAAGAGAAAAAGAATTTCAAATTCCAAGTATTTTATATACATACATTTATTTATATATAAGCTAATAGATGCTAGATGTTTCCAGGACCACTAGAGGTAATTAGAAAAAAAACACTTCTCCCTGTCTTCCTAGTAGCCTACAGAATTTTAATGTTGAATCAGCAAAGTGGATCTATATAATCCATCAAACAAAATTGGAAATAACATGTTGCTCACCTACATGAAAACATCAAGAAAAGAAAAAAAACACAAAATTATTCAGTATATTTAGCACAGAGAAAAAAAAATCAATATTTAGATTGAATTTGTTTGTGTTTTCCCAAACACACAAAAATATTGTAATACAATTTCAGACAGATGGCATAAACTGTGCCATTGACAGGTATATAAATAGTACCTTTCCAATAACATACAGTAGGAAGTTCAATATTAATGTCACATATATTATATTATTAATTCCCCATCACCTTTTCTCCCCATAATGATACTGCAAATTTAGCTAGCACAATACTTTCCCAATTTATGAAGTTAAAGTTTATACAGTTTCCAACAGCTAGACACAGTTTTATATAAAGTTCCTAGATGTGCTAGCTGCTTATTTCCACATTCTCTCCTCTCCCCTGCACATGAGGACTTCACATTAAAGGCATGATACCTTTGGGTAGCCTGGTGGGTGGAGCATTTCTTGCCCAAGCATACAAAATGTTCGATTTGTCTTTGCATGTTCCTTCATCGCAGTCCCTAAAAATATGAAAAGAAAAGGATTTTTTTCTTTCCTGAAATCAGAAAACAGCAGGTGAATTACATGGAAAACCGCTAATTTTAAGATCTATGAAGATGTTTTTGGTTGTATTTTGATTAAACGCAGTTCTTCTAATGTAGACTACTTTCCTGGCTATCATTAGATCCTCCACCTTATTCACTTTTTTTTTTTTTTTTTTTTTTACACTTCCTCTGCTTTAAGATAACATTAGGCAAACAGAATCAAAAACACAAAATTCTTACAGCCCCTGCCAGTCTAGTAGCCAGTATTAAGAAACAAGGAACCTTTTGTGAGAAAGAACCATCTGGAAATTTCTAGCAATATTAGCTCAAGTGCCACAAAATGGCAATGGATGCCATATTTACACAGAGGGACAGAGTTCATGTATAAAGTACACAAAAACGCAAGACATGAAAGTTTTAAGTCAAAACTGATATTTAAAATTCATCTAAAGATTGTTGGCAAAAAAGAAGTACGCTAGGAGAGGTTGTATGTGAAGCAAGTAGAAGGTATTCGTGCTCCTCCCTTTCACAGAAGGAAAAATATGATTTTCTATATGATTTTCTAAGATTTCCAATAGCGTTAGCTATTGTGTTTTCTTCTGACAGAAAGCACTGCCATAATCATGAGGCTACCATCAGCAAAGGGAACAGGATACTTCTTTCCCTTTGCTAATTTTGCTCATAACACATATTTCTAGACCTTCACAATTACTAATTTGGAGATCACTTCACGACATCTTCCACCCCCTGGCTCCCCAGTGAAACATATCTAAAGAGGAACTTCATTTCTGGACGAGACAAACAGATTTAAGTGTAAGTGAATTGTTTCATCACTAATGATTCATACAGCTGCAGGTAAAATCTGTGCAGCTTTCAACTGATAAAAGCTAAAAATACAAAAGACTCCAGGGATCTAACCAGCCACTGGGCTGCACAGGCCAGAAATACATTAATAATATTGGCTAGAAGGATCAATAGCAGAAACCACAAGCACAGTCACAATTTCACCACCACAAAGCAGGCCAGCTAGCCTTCATTTATATCACAGTATTTGTTAGGACCTTAGCAAAATAATATTCTATCACATTAACTAGTTAAAACAAAACAAAACAAAAGGGTAGGTTGTTCCAAACTTTCCTCCTGAGGCACCAGGAAGAATGTTGTTCTTTCACGCTGTTCTCTCATTATACTTAAAAAATGGTCAACTTTAATTTAGGCATAATTGCTGATCTTGAAACTTTTCAAGTTTTCATTTCTGAACCAAAGTCAAAGGAAATTCAAACAAAGAGATAAGACAGCTGAGGAACAGATTTAAAAGCAGTGAAAAGCAATAGCACTAACAGTAGCTGATAAAAGCTAGTAAAAATATGTTTACAAGCACAAATAAAAAACAGCCTATCACTTGGGAACAGGGTTTCTTGTCCATTTCCTCCTATCTTCTCCACCTTTCAAAAACTCTCATGGACTTTCCAAATGCATTCTCCTCAGCCTTGGGTAAGCTTATGAGCTGGAGTTGTTAATGACATTTTGACTGATTACCTAGTCTGAAAGCAAAATATTTAACCGTCAACAAGACTAGTATTTTGCCATCTTTTTAGCATACTTGCATTGTTTAAAAAAGCAAATATCTTCTTCTATTTCTTTCTCTATTATTTGAGGTTATTAAGTAAGAAAAATGATCACTTCTATTTCTCAAGCTAAATAGTGTAGCACATTCTCCATTCACCATCAGGCAGCGACGATACTAGGAAACTATGCTTGGACATATAAATCTTTATACTGTTCTCCCTCTCACCTAAGCAGTGAAATACTTATCTTATGGAAACAGTCTTGACATCTTTTGCAACCTTTTGCTGGAACTATTGATGCAGCTCTTCCAGTCAAAAGCTGCCAAAACCATGCTCTATTGCCAACAGAAGCAGCTAATCTGATAGAGGAATTTTTGGGTGGTGATCTATGGCCTGTTCTTTTACATTCGTTTAGATTAGATGAGCTATATAAAGTTGCCCTGCCTGATCTCAATAAAGACTACGCCTATGAATCATCTGAAACGGGAGCTCATTTCAGTGTTAAGTTTGACACAGCGTGAGGCTGGTCTTGCCAGGAGGCTCTGAAGTTCCAAATAATTCAACAATTTCTTTAAGTCATCCAAGTGTATTCTTGATTACCCATGAAATTTTGATGAATCAGCTCAAGCACGCATCTTTGATTTCAGCAGTTTATCAGCTCAGATAAAACTGGTGATAGCGGCTGAACTGTTTTAAGGCTGATTATGATCAAGGAGCAGAAGCTGCTACCTGTTGTTTTTTTGTTTTGTTTTGTTTTGATGTGCTGGGCAACAGCAGAGCACATGAGCCCTGTGAATCTACTTTATTTCTGCAGAAATTTTAACAGCCTGTACTGTTTCTGTTGAAATACCCAAGCCCTAAGGTAGGGAAAAACACCTGTGCATCCCATCAGCATTTGTTCAGATAAAGACTCTCCCATGTTGCAGTGAACATGTCGCTCTGTGAAGAGCCAGTGCAGGTCCAACACTGTAACGCAGCCTTACACAGTCTATACACATACATACTACATTATTTATATGCATACACAGATATATACCAGCTATTTACACAACATTACCTAACTGTGCCAAAAAAGTATGAATGCAGAACTCTAAAGCCTGTTTTTTGTAGAACTGAGTGATCACCTTTCTTTCTAGCCTTGCAGATTACCATGGGGAGAGCAAAATGAAATGGTGAAACATTTTGCAACGACAGGAATGTGAAATGATGAGCTAGTGAATGAAGAGTTTTTAAGAATACAAAACAAATATTAAAATTCAGAAGCTAAGTACAGAAAAAAGTAGTAAGATTTACTCAAAATCTGGATGTGAAAAAATCAGAAAGATCACAAAAATACAACACTAATTACGTGTTTCATCATTCGACAATCAGGTTTTAAGTACAGCAACCAAGAACAAATGTAGTATCAACTGCTACACAGCACACACTGTTACTGCTGAGTCCCTCTCTGCCAGGCAGTCACTCTCCTCCAAGAAAATGATGATATAGTCAGGAAGCAAAAAAAACCTCAACCCTAGTCTCAAGCCCGATTTGTGTCTGATTCAGCTCTGAAGAACTTTAAGACTTTCAAGCTTTTGATCCATCTGAGCTTGTACAAGCTCAGGAAGTAAACATTTAAGTTAAATCTTCAGAACATCAGCTAGACATGAGTTTAGCACAAACAAAACTATTTCCCGACACTTTAAAACAAAACACACTACAAGCAAAGTTTAGATGGTTTTAAGTAACACACGCAAGATGTAAACTGGTTTTAAAAGGCCACACAGTCTTATGTTAGTATATTTTTGACATAAATTTGAACTCTTTAAAAACCACATTCTAAAGTATAACATAAGCCATAATAAAAAGGACAAAAAAAGGCTGTTTGCCGAGAAAAGAAATCAACAGAAATGTAATGCTTTCATAGCTTAATTTTTATCTGAACTTTTTAGCACCTACTTTTCTTGCAAGACAAGATTGTAATATTTGTAATCGATATTAGAAATGTTAGTTGATAGGTAGAAGGTAAATACAACTTTTGATGAACCTTTGTTATATGTTCAAAATATCAACCAAATTATCTCCCCAAATCACGTAGAACTGCTAAATTATTTTTAAAGAATGAAATATACTATACTACTATCTCTAAAATCCATCTCTATTTATCTTTTTGATAAGCATTTAAAAGATAATTTGAGATAACAGAGCTCTGTCAGAAATGTTTTTAAACTGTTACACAGATAACAGTAAGTTGTACGAGCTTTGTAGTGTCAACAAACTACCCCACCTGCTCTTCCCTGAAAACTTGGAAAAATTGTGGGAAATTTCTGGTAGACTAGTAATTTCCCCAGATAGCCCCACCTTCACATTCTCAGGTGTTTGGCTCCTACGTCAGTTTTTAGAAGCACTGATAGCTTCCCTTGGATCTCATAGGTTAGGCATTTTGAAAGGTAATTCAACTACCACATTACTTGACACAGAGTACCTTTTTTAGCTTACTTTTCACTCAGTTTCCTTCTGGACACCTGATACAATAATTTTCCATACGCAGAAGAGAAGCAACCTACACAGAAAGATGAGTCTCTGACCTTAAACTACCACTAGCATTTCCCCTGTAATACACTGAAAAATGAAGATAAGAACAATGAGGAATGCACAGAATTATACTTGTGCAGAAAAATATGATGTAGGAAAAATACTAGATGGATCTTTTTTTTTTTTTTTTTTTTAATTAACAAGTGGATACATCCCCATTTTTAGAGAATTTAAGGCATGAGGTTTGGTTATTGACTGCTGATGCTAATGATTTGAAAGTTGACTACAAAAATCAAAAATAACACTGATAATGGGAAAAAAAAAAAAAGAGGAGGCTTTGTCATATGCTTATTTGACTCAAACTGTCAATTCATATACACGTGGTAACTTCAATTTGAATTTTGGTTCACAAGATCTGTCAAGAATTAGGATTACAGAACATCTTTTGAAGTCTTTATGACCAATCTCTCCAAGGTACAGAACCTTCTCAGTAGAAAATTCTTATCTTCAAGAATTAAATCACATTCCTCTTGCTAGGAACATTAAGCACAGTTTTACATCTGTTCCAGTCCACAAAATCCTTTCTATGAAAAAAGATTTCTCATGACCCAGGGGAGGAGACAACGTTTTCCTGAAACTGAAAAAAAAAAAAACCTTATTTCAAGAATGCTTTCTAAACTCATTGGAGAGGACCCCTTAGAAACAGATTTACTAATTATTTTCAGTAACGTCATCTAGATACTGTAAGTGGCATGTCTGTCATAACAAAAAAGTAAATGACGACCTAGATTTTGACAGAAAGCTACATATATTTTTGCTAGTAGTAGTATTTCTTTTCCTCAAAATTTCTTTACGTTTAGTAAATTTGTCTCTTACCACAAGAACTCTGTACATATACATACATATCTTCATACACATAGCTTCATATATATATCAATTATATTAATAGTACACTATCTCATTAAAATATTTAAATATGTGTAATTTTATATATGCAGGTGTGTGTATTAATTAACTAGAGAGGCTACAGCTACATTAAAGTCTACGGGCAACTTAGAATAAACAAACAAAAAGCTTAAAATTTTTATCCTGACCAGGATAAACCAGCATCACAGAAATCTTTTGGAGAAGAAGATATAGTCTGCTTAACAATTGCCATCAATAATGTGATTTCCTCAGTGGCTCCAGATATGCCTCATGGTATTTGTTTCTTTTGAAAAGCAGGTTACTGAAAAACAGGTTACTGATTTAGTCTTCTAAATACAAATTAGCAGCCTAGATTTCTTGGTATCCAATAGCACCCTGCCACTATAGCTCCTGTCTCCTTCTCAGAGATAGTGAATTAATCATGAAGAATCAGAAAATCTTTTATCCTCCTTACAGAGGAGTCAGCTAAAAAAAAAATAGTAAGTGTAGAAAGACTGGAACATTATAAATTTCTTCTTCCTTCTAAGTTTTTCTACTTTTCAAAGAAACTGTGACACTGGAAGAGGTTTATGTGGAGGCAAGCAACACAAGAACAACATGGTGGTTTTACCCAGCTGGGCAGCTGAGATCCACCACAACCACTCTCTCACTCCCCTCCTCAAAGAAAACAAGGGAGAAAATACAATGGGTCAGGGGTTGAGATAAGAACAGGGAGATCACTCAACAATTATTGTCATGGGCAAAAGAGACCTAGCCTAGGGAGATTAATATAATTTATTGCCTATCACTAGCATACCAGCACAGTGAAAAACTAAAAGCAAACTAAAAACTGCTCCAGCACGGGTCCCCCACAGGTGGGCAGCAGCTCTCCCCAGACCCCCTGCTCCTGCTGCGTGGGCTCCTGTCCACGGGCTGCAGCTCCGGCCCGGGGCCTGCTCCTGCGGGGGCTCTCCATGGGCCACAGCCTCCTCCAGGCCACATCCACCTGCTCCACCGGGGGCTCCTCCACGGGGGGGCTGCAGCGTGGAGATCTGCTCCGTGTGGGACCCGTGGGCTGCAGGGGGACAGCCTGCTCCACCAGGGGCCTCTCCCTGCACAGGCCACAGGGGAACTGCTGCTGCCTGCCTGGAGCACCTCCTGCCCTCCTGCTGCACAGACCTTTGGCTCTGCAGGGCTGGTTCTCACTCCTCACTCTCCCTGCTGCTGTTGTGCAGGTTTTTTTTTTCCCCTCTTTTTTAAATTTGCTCTCACAGAGGCACAAACATCGTTTATTGTTTTGACTCTGGGTAGCAGCAGGTCCCTTTGCAGCCGACTGAAACTGCCCCTTATTTATCATGTGGCAGCTGCTGGATTCTTCTCACAAAGGCCACCCCTGCAGCCCCCTGTTATAAAAACCTTTCCTCAAAAACCCACTACAAACAATTAGATACAATAACAAAAGCAAGCCTGCGTCTCTTACCAGTAATTTTCAGCAGAAGAGGGTTCATTACATCCAAAGAGTAACATGTGATGGACAGTGTCCATGCTGGCATGAGGTTTAAAGTCAACTGAAAAACAAAATGATAAGAAAAAAGCATCCTTACTCTCACAATAATTTACATAAGGAAGAGCATTTCATGCTATTATTTCTCTGTAATACCGAAAACAACTGGAAATATCCTAAACCACAATTTTTGTTGTAACCAGTCTAATATAAATCTTAGCTTCAAAATCTGTATTTGTGATTTAACAGAACTTTTTTTTTTTTTTTTTTTAACTTCTTCAAAGATACAAACATGAAATTACAGTTAAGAGCGAGTAGTATCTTGTGCATTGGTTGGAGTGATATCTTCTTCCTGTATTTCATTTTGTTTACGCTTTTACTGCATCTTTCTTGGGACAACAGCTCTAAGAATAGAATTATGATTTATTCTCAATAATGTGACAAACCTTTTGGAAAGGAAAACGTCCGCTTAAAGTCAACACACTCGTTGCCCAAATATTTCTCATTATTAGAAACTTAGATGAAGGTGAATGAATTTTCAGCACTCAAATGTCTCTGTTCTTTATCCAATGCCACAAAACCACTATTTTTGTTTCTCAAATATTTGTGATTCTGTTCAGTACTGAAAAAAGTTTACTAGATCACACTGTAGTAATACTGATCATAAATGTACAATACATAGCATTTCTAAAAATAAAACAAGATACATTGTGCAACTTCCTCTGTTATCACTGTGCCAGATGATGTGCCAGATGCAGGGAATGTGAAGGAATTTTTCTTCAGGCGAGACAGAGAAGAGGGCTGGAGGTTTTTAACCTTATTCTACAGCAGAAATTCCAAAACTGAGTCACTCCTTATATTACACGTACATAAACATTTAGGAGCCTCCAAGTAAGTGTCTTCTAGCTCTGAGAGCGTTAGTATAGGCAGATCAAGAAGCTGTAAACCACAGAAACCATTTCCACTTCAGAATTTTGCAGATTTACTTGCACTCTGAACTGAAGATGTTAACAGCAGCTGATGCAGAGCTCCTGAAGTGAATGATGATGTGGATTATTGTCCCAGGTTTTGAGGGAAAAAAACAAACAAACAAACAAACCAGATAGCTTTCAACCCTACTTTTTGGAGCTGAGGTTTACAGTAAAAAATGAGGTAAAACAGCCACATGCTAAGGCATGGCAGTCGAAAGCTAGCTTGAATACATAAGGCTAACAGGCAGATCATAAGAAATGAGCTTGGGGGGCCTGGTTTGGGAAACAAGAGATGCATCCACTTGACCAGGGAAAAGAGGAAGCAAAAGTTACTTTAAGTACTACATATTTGTAGGAATGAGTTTGCAGAAGTGCTAAAGTCACCAGCATGCAAGTCCAAAGATTGTATGTGTAAGATCTTTCTTCCTAGAACTAGCAAATTTTACTCATTTCTTAGCCGTAAAACTAATCTGTGTTACATAACGATCTTTTGTTTTGGTATTTTTATGACTAACAATTAGTAGTGAAACCATGATTGACTCTTGCATGGGACAGATAATGCATTATGTTACATGGACTTCCTATCTTAGTTTTCAGGTGTTTTAAGCTACTGTTGCCAATGCAAGCAAGAGAGGAAATTTCTGAAGGCGTTCATCAGCAGTTAGTTCATAGATGTGAAATTTAATGATCTTTATTGCAGAACTCAATACCTGTACAAAAGGTACTGCAGCAACACCTTGAAGAACCGCCTTCAATAAAGGTTAAATTAAAGATTAGGCTTCTCATGTGCTAAAGACACTACCTCTTCTACTGCCTTACTGTTTCTCTTCAATCTCCTGCCACTCTCTCATTCTCTATATTTACTGTAGTGAGTGAGTCAAGAGGTCTTTTATTCTTTACAGAGTGTCCACCTACAATGACATTCTGGTGCATGAATGGGACATTCAAGCACCATTATAAAACTTACTGTAAATAGCATAACAAATACTACTAGTATAAATAGAAAATAGAGCACTACAATTAACAAATTAAAACCAGATTTCTATGTGAACCACTTACACACATTACTCAAGCTTACATTTCATCATTGCTTCTGAAAGAGTAACAAAAAAAACCTCTGTCTGCACGTGAGCTACAGAAAGCTCTGCAAGAGTCAGTTACTTTTTTCTGGTATAGATATTTTCTTCGCAACACTGCCAGGTCTATATCAGTTTGCCAAAACGGGGGTGAGGGGGGTGGGGGGTGGGGTCAAAACCAACCAAACGAAAACCAACAACCCAAAACATAAAAAAAAATAAAAAAGTGGTAAAAGACATAAAAATTAGTGTGAGATTCAAACCAAATACAATACTTGTTACAAACAAAGGCTTAAGAAGTATCAAACAAAAGCCTCTAGTTACATTTCTAGCCTATATATTTTGTAAAAAATAGATACAACACAAATCAATATGTAAGTAAGTTTGATTTCCTGTAGAAGAAAAAAATCATAGTTTTGGTCAAACACAGTACCAACACCTGAGAATTTATTAAGTGGTATAATTGGACAGCACTTCATACTTGATAGTTATACACAAATTTGAGTAGAAAGCCTGCAAAGACTTTCACAGTCCAAAATTAGAGAACTAATAAGATCAATATCAGTGATATTTACCTATTATAATATGTGACTGGAATTGTACTGTTCACTTACATGAATGCAAACTCACCCAAGAGATTGGTACTTTTCTTACTAAAGCACTCAAAATGAGATATGAATTCAGCATTTTTAAATAATAAAAACTTCTAAAAAAAACCCTGAATTATTGCTTTTTTTTTTTTTTTTTTTTTTTACTAACTAGTTACATTTGTTAATAATATTCTATTTAAAGCAAAATATTTCGTTTGAAAAACAAAAAAAATCAGGAAAAAACACAATACCACTTCTGATTTAGTGTCTTTTCAGGTATAACCATCAAATAAATTATCTTTTTTTTTTTAATTTTTTTATTGTTATTTTTTTAATGCATGGAGAAGCACTATAAAGTAATTACGGAAATAAGAGGAATAGTTTCAGTATATAAACTAAATCCGAATCAAGTTTTACTTACTTTCCTGACAAAATACTACTATGAATTATGAACTCTAGAAGAAACAAGACAGGAACGAACAGGACGTCAATTAAAACATAACAGTATCTAGCTAACGTATGTTCATAAAAAATTGATTTCTAATAAGTTTATCTTTACAAACAGCAATCCAATGACTGTTGATATTCTTTTTAAAAAAACTAGCTCTTTTAGTATAATTGTGTTTACTCATAAGAATATCAACATATCAATGTCCACAGTTTGACAGATTAGAGGTCTTCATTACAGTCAAGTCACTATATAAACTTCGCTATTGCCAAGTAATATGCCATACTAGAGAAATAAACCTGCAGCATCTGAGAGTCATATACAGAAAAAAAGTAATAAATCATCTAACTATTTCCTTTTGTATTGCTGAGTGTAATAGGTTTCGTCTCATTTCTACAGAACATTCTGACAGATAGGGACTTATCATGAGTCTCCAAGAAAAAGACACGTTTATTTACTGGTCACCCATGTGAATGAACATCAGGAGGTGATGATGACAGTCAAATTTCTTGGCTGAGTGACTTGCTGTCAGACTCGATTCTTAACAGTGTCTGTAGAACACCCTTTAGCTATCACTACAGCTCAGTAGTCAAAAGTTGATATTTATCGACACCTGCACCATTAAAGACTCAATCTATTTTCTGGTTTGTCTTTCTATCCATAAACATCAATCAGAAAGGAAGTGTAAGGACAAAACCATGATGTGATTTTCAAATGTGACTGGAATCATACTTTCTTGAAAAATTACTTATTGATCTCATTCATTAATATCTTTTGCATATAATTCTCATAGTCATTTCATTTCTCTTATTAACTGTTGGTCATAATTAGAAGCAAAAGTTATGCTCCTAATATCAACCTAAATGCAAAACAACCCAATACAAAAGTGAACCGTTTGCCAGCATTTGCAGATCTTTCACCACAGAAAGACTGGTTCAAACAAAAATCTCAGCCTTGACAATCTGACCCTCTACTAAACAGCATCTGCAGAAATACACAGGTGCATCCTTGAAAAAGACCTTTAAGGCAAAAACTTGCTGTACTCATCCTTCTAGTTGGTAACTCTTTGTAAGTAAGCTTGATCAGTTTCTTCATTTGATACTGTCTGAGAACTGACTCTAAACTAGCTGGCACATTCTGGTAAAGTAGCCTTACAGTTTTACAGAATGAAGTTATACCCTTTGTCCCTGTACAAGCATGGCAGTCTGCTGGTTTCAAATATTTAGGGAAATAAAGCTGAAGTCCTGAATTCAAACCTGGGGGTGCTGGTTCAGAAGAAGCTTAATATGAGTCAGTGTAGTGGGTTTACATGGCAAGGTTTTTGTAGCAGTGGACTACAGGGGTGGCCTCTGTGACAAGAATCCACCAGGTGCCACATGTTAGATAAGGGCCAGTTTCAGCCAGCTCCAAAGGGACCTGCCACTACCCAAAGTCAAGCCAATAAATGATGATGTTTACACCTCTGTAAGAGCAGTGTTGAAAAAACAAAACAAAACAAAAAAACTGCTGCACAATAGCAGCTGGAAGAGTGAGGAGTGAGAACCACCCCAGGATGCTGCCACCCATGGAGAGTCCCTGCAGGAGCAGGCCCCGGGCTGGAGCTGCAGCCCGTGGAGAGGAGCCCATGCAGGAGCAGGGGGTCTGTGGGTAGCTGCCGCCCACCCATGGGGGACCCAGGTTGGAGCAGTTTGCTCTTGGGGGATGGATGGACCCTGTGGTACGGAGCCATGTGGGAGCAGTTCTTGAAGAGCTGCAGCCTGTGGGCAGCCCCCACAGGCTCAGTTCGGGAAGGACGGCATCCGGTGGGAGGGACCCCACGTGGAGCAGGGGCAGAGAGTGACCGTGAAGGAGCGGTGGAGACAAAGCACCAGGGACTGACCGCAGCACCCATTCCGTTCCCCTGCGCCGCTGAGGGGGAGGAAGTAGAAGAGATTGGATAGGGGGAAGGTGTTTTTAGTTTGTTTCCTTTTTTTCTCACTTCTCTAGCTTGTTACTAATAGGCAATAAATTTCTCTAATCTCCCTATGCTAAGTTTCTTTTGCTCATCATAATAACTGTTGAGTGATCTCCCTGTCCTTATCTAAACCCTTGAGCCCTTTTTATTGTATTTTCACCCACTTTCCCTTCTAGAAGGGGGAGCGAGAGAGTGGTTGTGGTGGAGCTCAGCCTCCCAGCTAAGTAAAACCACCACAGCTAACAATGTGAGCTTGCAGCCCAGAAAGCCAATGATATCCTGGGCTGCATCAAAAGAAGCATTGCCAGCAGCTTGAGGGAGGTGATTCTCCCCCTCTATTCTGCTCTTGCGAGACTCCACCTGGAGCCCCATGTTCAGCTCTGGGGACCCCAGTACAAGAATCACAGAATCGTAGAATCATTAGGGTTGGAAAACACCTCCAAGATCACCTGATCCAACCATCCCCCTACTACCAATGTCACCCACTAAACCATGCCCCTAAACACCACATCCAACCTTTCCTTGAACACCACCAGGGACAGTGACTCCACCACTTCCTTGGGCAACCCATTCCAATGCCTGACTACTCTTTCTGAGAAGAAATGTCTCCTCATTTCCAGCCTAAACTTCCCCTGGTGCAAATTGAGGCCATTCCCTCCAGTCCTGTCACTACTTATCTGTGAGAAGAGGCCAACCCCCAGCTCCCCACAACTTCCTTTCAGGTAGCTGTAGAGAGCAATAAGGTCTCGCCTGAGCCTCCTCTTCTCCAGACTAAACAACTCCAGTGCCCTCAGCTGCTCCTCACAGGACTTGTGTTCCAGGCCCTTCACCAGCTTCGTAGCCCTGCTCTGGGCACCCTCGAGGGCCTTGATGTCCTTCTTGTTGTGTGGGAATGATCACCTCCCTGGTCCTGCTGGCTACACTATTCCTGATATAAGCCAAGATGCCGTTGGCCTTCTTGGCCACCTGGGCACACTGCCGGCTCATGTTCAAGTGAGCATCAATTAACACCCTCAGTTCCTTTTCCTCTGCTCAGCTTTCCAGCCGCTCTGCCCCAAACCTGTAGCGCTGCATGGGATTGTTGTGGCCAAAGAGCAGGACCCAGCACTTAGCCATGTTGAACCTCATCCCATTGACCTCTGCCCATCGACCCATCCTGTCCAGGTCCCTCTGCAGGGCCTCCCTAACCTCTGGCAAATCAACACTTCCTCCCAACTTGGCATCATCTGCAAACTTACTGAGGGTGCACTCAATTCCCTCATCCAAATCATCAATAAAGATATTAAAGAGGATGGACCCTGACACCGACACCTAGAGAATACCACTTGTGACTGGTCACCAATTGGATTTCACTCTGTTCACCACCACTCTCTGGGCCCGGCCATCCAGCTGGTTTTTAACCCAGCAAAGAGTGTACCTGTCCAAGCCATGGGCTGCCAGCTTCTCCAGGAGAATACTATGGGAGACCATGTCAAAGTCTTTGTTGAAGCCTAGGTAGGCTACATCAACAGCCTTCCCCTCATCCACCAGGCAGAAGAAGGACATGTTGAGTGAGTTGGGGCTGTTCAGCCTGGAGAAGACAAGGCTCCAGGGAGACCTTATAGCAGACTTCCATTCCCTAAAGGGGGCCTACAGGAAAGCTGGGGAGGGACTCTTTGTCAGGGGATATAGTGACAGGACAAAGAGTAATGGCTTTGAACTAAAAGAGGGTTGGTTTAGATTAGATGAGGGTGGTGAGGCACTGAAGCAGGTTGCCAACCAGAAGCTGTGGATGCCCCATCCCTGAGGTGTTCAAGGCCAGGCTGAACAAAGGCTCTGGACAACCTGGTCTAGTGGGTGGCACCCCTGCCCATGACAGGGGGATTGGAACTAGATGGTCTTTAAGGTCTCTCCCAACCCAAAACATTCTATGATCCTATAATATTTGATAAAAAATACTGGAAAAATCTGCAGACAGTGTTTTCTACTTACTACTGTATGCAGCTAAAACAACAAGTCCTCTCTTCCAAGGTCCTTATATTTCATCAATATGCAAAAAAATAGTGCTGCTGAAGGTTCTTTTAACGGAACCTGCTCTTCCACGCTCTGTTGGAAGAAGGAGGAGAGAGGCCAAAAGCAGGAAAATAAAGGAAAGTGTAAAAAAAAATATACCGAAGATAAGAGAAAACATTTACTTGGCAGTACTGAGTGTAAATAAATTGAATTGGAGGCAGAACACAGATTCTGATCTTAGCTTTATCACTGTACTGTCTCAGAAACTCATTTTGTTTTCATTATACATATTCACACCTATTGAGAGAACATATTAACTTTTCAATACATTGCTGAAGAAACAGCCAGTACGTCAGATCATCTTTTAGTTTATAAAAGCTGTCACAAAGATAAACAGGAATTAAGGAGAGTTAATTATGTCATCTATTGGCAATGCAATGAATGCAGATTTTGCTTAAACCATTTGAAAATGTAGACAGGATCCTATTAGAAAGATATATTTCATTGTGTATGTCAATATTATGCTTATTTAAGCAACACAAAATACATGCATGCAAGTAAGTAAATACTAGGTTTTGTAGCACTTGAAGATATTAAGTAAAGTTAAATTTCTTGGATGACGCCTATTGTAAAAATCTCTTTCCTGAGAAGAAGTTTGAATTTCTATTCATATATTTTGTAAGATAGGTCAGTTTGCATTCTTTGTATTTGCTGCAGTTGGATATGTCTGAGTCTGGTCTTTCCAGCAACTAGGCAACTTGTGTCGGTTGTGAAGACTCCAATCTGACAAATATTTTCAACTGAAATCACTTTTCAGTGACTTCGCTGAAGTCAGATGGAACTGATCACATGCTTAAGACTGACCACACGCCGATAATACATGTTGGTAGAAGTGACCAAAGAGGGAAAAAAAATAAAGCAATTTAAATTTATTTTCAAAATACCCAAATATAAGATGTTGTAAGCAATACTGTTGTGGGAAAACTTCATGTTCACAGAATAGGATTTTCTTTTTAATTTGCTGATCATGTTCCTCTTGCTCTCCAAAGCTTCATATAACAACTAGAATGGTTTTGTTGATCAGACCTTATATTGCTTTGTATTATGCGTATTCAAGCACAGTGATCATTGGAAAGACAACTAAATCTGGTCAAAATCTGATTAAAAAAAGGAAACATATGAAAACAAGAAGTTTCTCAGCTGTCAGAGAAAAAATGGGTTGTCTGGCTGAGTCACACTGAGATTTTGCACAAATTCCATTTTTAAGTAAATTCTTTTAGTAGGTCCTTCTAATCATATACACCACTAGAAGTATTTTGTATGGATTTAATACATGTAAACACCAAATGACAGAAACAAATGTGCAGCATTCTAATAAAGAATTGAACTATGCAATTTTGCAACTCAATGAAGCACTAAAAAAATAAACCGCTTAAGCAGCAGGTTAGTGGTATGCCTTTCTATGAATTACTTGAAAGCAGAAGAGTCAATTGCATGTACTGCATGGTAAATACAGTTTATCAGAGAATGAACATTCAATCCCTTTCATACTTTTTTTTTTCCCGGGGTCAGACTCACAGATAAAACATAATTTCATGGTCAGGGGCCAACTTCTTTGCTAAGCAGAAATACAGGGAAAGCATTGAAGAAAAAATAACTTTTTTTTTTCAGATATCAAAATGTAACATGAAAGACTGAAAAGAAGATTCTATATCCAAAGAATTTCCACACAGAAATCTACATGGAACAATAGTCTCATAATACTCTACAACAAAAATACAAAATTTCTATCATATTTATTATGAATGCAGATATCCTGAAAGACAACAAGGGATAAGAATTTAGATATTTTCAGTTTAAAGAACATTCTGATAGTGAAACTATCTAAAGAAAAATCATCATGCTTTCTCTCTACTTGAACGACTGCAGGTTCACAAGCAAGGAAAACAAAATTGAAAGTACCCCAAAGACCTTGTGAACAGATGGTATTGTTTTGCAGATCTGTATGATCTCTGTGCTGGTACACTATTTCCCACTGTTTGTCTGCCACCTTATTCAAGCTACAACATTAAAAAAAATGGAGGAGAGAGGGTTCGTTTTTTTTTCTTCTTCTTCCCTGGATAAGTAAAATCTCACTGCAGCTAATGTAGACTGTAAGTGCAAAGGATTTACAGCCTACACCAGCACGTAAATAAACAGTGTGTTCAGTGGAGCAGAATTAAGTATCCGGCCAGAAGACAGGAAACCAATACTTTACAAATGGGGCTGTTTGATATTGACTGCCAGAGGCATCTGCATGCAGCTCCTTAACTACTATTACTCATGAATCTCTCCAGATACAGTTTGTTACCCTGACTCTAAGTAGCTGTCTCTAGTTTGTTTCTGCATTAGCCATGATGAATGCATTTTAGAAACTCTGACAGCCAAAGATTAAGTCAATATCAGTCAAAGAAAAAAAGAAAATGCTGACCTTCTTCAAAATGGCTCGCTTAAGTTCTTATAGTAAACCAATACTTACCTACATAAGCTTCATCATCCACTGGCAGGGATACTGACATGCAGAGGTAGGTATCAGACTGTTCAAAGAGAAAAGATAAATTTTCATTTTAAAATGAAAAGATAAAATCAACTTTATCTATGTCTGCTCAGTGAAGGGCAGGTCCTACAAAAGTGCCATCAAGGAAAAACACCACTTGCTTTACCAAGATATTTGTCCAAAGGTTATGTAGGATGTCTAGATTACCATAAGAAATTAATTCATTGCTATATTTTATTTATATGTAACAGACATTAGTCTATAGGGTCATGGATATGGCCTGTAGGTTGACAGTTATGCTATTATCTAATTTAAATTTTATTTTTCATACTTAAGGCTGTTTAAGAAGGAAAAGATCATCAAATACTGGCATTTGACTACACCTATAAACTCCAAATCTGACAGGACTTTCTCTTTCATGAGGACTGGGCAAAGCAGACAAAGAAAAAATTCCTCCTACAAGAAGCTTCAAATTAATTAAAGATACTAAAGATAGGCTTAAACGTTTTGGAAGCCACTGAGAAGGAAAGACAGGTACAATGGTGATAACAGTATGTGATTACACAGGGCAATGATGTGCACAGATAAGAAACTGACTTTGGTGTTTTTGCTAGATGATGGGAAGTACGAACAAAGATCAGCTTATGCAACTGATATGAATGCCTTTGTGAACTCTAGGTATATGCATCCACAGAGTGAACATTGAACATGCAAACTGAAAAGGAAATAGTCTTTTTTTTTCTATTTTGCCTGGATTTGGAAGTAATTTAATTATTTTTCTTAAACTTCATTTGAACCTTATACCCAGCAGAAATGCTTCACAGTATGACAGAAATAAAAAATAAACAGATTCTTTGTTTTTAACACACACTCGAGTTTAGTCACACAAATTGCCTGGGCTAAAAATAAAGACAACATGCACTTTTTTGAAAGTATTGTTTACCCAATTACAAATTAAATCAGTTAAGGACAGAGTATTAGGACTGAACAGAGACATAATGGGATGAGATTTTATAACTTGTGACTTAACGTCTACACGAATTATTAGAAGTTTAAACGAACTCATTTTTGTCTTTCTTTTCTTAATCAAAGATTGTCATCTGGAAGTTGCAAATGTATTAAAACTGATATTGTGCTACTCATTTACCTGAGCTGTTGGAGAACTGTCATGTCTCTTTGGCTTGCTGTTATAACACATCTACAAGTAGCAACTGTCTCAACTGAACATCTTTCATGCTCTCTGTTCTCTCTCTTCAATGCTTATAATCTATTTTACGTAGTATATATATTGTGTAGTTTAGACACAGTCTCTGTTAATCTGATCTGCATTTAGGAAGGCTCATGTATTAATCTGATGGATGAGTGAAAAAACAGCAACAACAAAAAGACTTATTGCTCTGGAGAAAAAAATTTAAAAAAAGGAATATTCAAAGTCTTTTACTTTCCATCTATTTGTTATCATTTATATTGCCTTAGGATAGCCACTTTCAGATTGTTCTCCAAGGTAATCTGAAGCAAATTCCTCCAAACAGTGAGTTTTTAATAGTTATTTTAGCATGATGAGCCTATAGATCATCAGTACAGGCAAAGCCCTGAATTGTTCCAATCCCATTCTACACAAGGCATAGTTTTATATCCGTTACCCCTTTCCTTACAGTAGTTCCATTCTACCACCCCATATTATTTTCAGTTTGTCCTCCTCTTCTTTCCTAAAAGCAGAGAAACTAAGAAACAAACCTGACAAATCACCCCAAACACAACCTCCTCTTAAAATGTTCCCAACAGCTGTAAAATAAAAAGCAAAGAAGCACATTTGAAGAAAAAAATATGCCAAGATAATAGATGAATTTAAAGTAGTATTACAACTCAATGACAAAGAACTATCATTATCTGTTAAACATAATCTGGACGAAAACTCCAAGCCAAGAATCTCTCATTATTGCTGTGAACAGGAAAACATTCTAATTTTTGCATTACTACTCTCCTGCCCTACTTCACAGAATCATCATAGAATGGTTTGGGTTGGAAGGAACCTTAAAACCCATCTAGTTCCACCCCACCTGCCACAGGCTGGGATGTCACCCATTAGACCAGGTTGCCCAGGGCCCCATCCAGCCTGGCCTTGAACACTTCCAGGGATGGGGCATCCACAGCTTCTAGCTGGCAACTTGTTCTAGTGCCTCACCACCCTCATAGTGAAGAATTTCCTCCTAACACCTAATCTAAATCTCCCCTCTTTTAGTTTATAGAATCACAGAACATCAAGAGTCGTAAGGGACCCACGAGAATCATCAAGTCTCCTGGCTCCACACAGGACCACATGTCTGAGAACATTGTGCAAATGTTTCTTGAGCTCCAACAGCCTCAGTGCTGTGACCACTTCCTTGGGGAGCCTGTTCCAGTGTGCGACCACCTTCTCAATGAAGAACCTTTTCCTAATATCCACCCTGATGCAGTCTCATGCCATTCCTATCATTGAGTCCTATCACTGGTCCCCAGAGAGCAGAGATCAGTGCCCGCCCCTCCAATCCCCTGGTGAGGAAGCTGTAGGCCACAATGAGGCCTCCCCTCAGTCTCCTCTTTTCTAGACTAAACAAACCAAGCGACCTCAGTTGCCCCTCATGTATCTTGAAATGTATGTTTCAAGTATAAAACTATTCCCCCTTGTCCTATCACTATCTGCCTGAGTAAAAAGTCACTCTCCATCTTTTTTATAAGCCCCCTTTTGAGTACTGAATTTTTATAAGCCCCCTTTTGAGTACTGAAAGGCCACAATGAGACTCCAGGGAAACTTGAAGCCTTCTTTTCTCCAAGCCGAACATGCCCAGCTCTCTCAGTCTGTCTTCATAGGAAAGTAACTCCAGCCCTCTGATCATCATCTTATGCTCCTTTTATACACATCTACTGTTAGGTATAGTTAGAGAAGAGATGACTTGTTCAAATAGATCATGCAGTCAACTAATGCGATCATTCTGAAGTCTGTCGTTACTGGCATGAAAACTCATGCTGGCACAGTTGGAGGGATTTTCAATTTTAATTTTTATTTATTTATTTTTAACATACAAGCCAGGTTTTATTTAGCTTGTAAAGAAAACAAATGAAAAATCAGCTAATGGGTTCAAGAAAAGAAATTCTGGTAGTTTATCTTGAATTGTCAATGTTCTAGACTTTAAACACAACAACAGTAGCACCCTGACACTCAAGCACTTCAAAAGGCACACTTCATAATCAACAATAGTTCTGTCCCATTTTCTCTATCTCACCATGAGGTAGGTCTGTGAGTCTAAGTGCATGCATTTGATCAATTATGAAAGAAATTGTTATGTAAACTTCAAAAGTATTTAAAAAGCAAGCACAGAAAAAAAAAGTGAGATTGCTGCACTATGCAAAACTGTATCTATTCAGAGGTCTTAAAAAAAAAAGTTGAAAGATGAGATAAGAACAAGTTTCAAAATGCCACAACTGCATTTTAAAGCATACTAGAGACAGGGGAAGGTAAAACCTCCACAGTTTTTCCCTTCCATCTCCTGCCCTCCTCCCACTCTTCTATTCATTAAAGGAAGAATCCTTGTCATTAATGTCCATTATTGACTCATAATTACATTATTTTTCATAAAGCTCTGGTATTGACATTCACTGGGCCGGGGTCCAGATTCATCCTTAACTGAATTCTACTTTTCGCAGAATTTCACCATAAGAAATAAGCAAGGCATTCACACAATTTTCTCCAGAGTCAGAGTAAGTCTTGGGATCTTTGGATGAAGTCTCAACTTGACTGTCTTAGATAAACTAGAGAAAGTGGTGCCAGTAATTTATGGGTATCTGAAAGATTTGCTTCCTGTTTTATGTATTGTTATCTGCTACGGTATACCCACACAAACCAGAGATGAGAAGTTATAACCAAGGATGTCAAACTTACTTAGTACTTAGAAATAAAACTACAAACTTGGGTATACAGGTATCACAAGTCACTGCCACCCTACTGGCAGAAGCTCAAGATAAGCAAAACATATAAAAGATGCTCAAGATATACATATATAAAAAAAATCACAAAAGAAAACAAAAAAACTTGCAGTATCCATTAGACAAGAGCAACTCTACACACAGCCTTTCCACGCTAACAGTATCTCACTAAATTACACCTTTTATCACATTTTGCACTTTTAGCAATATTTACAAAGTTTCAAATGAACATTTAAGAACTCAACCAATACTGTACCAAACTAATGTAGCAAAGAAGAGCTCATCCAGACTCAAACACAGTAGTGATTAATTAAAAAAATCCCTATTTTTAATGTAAAGAATGACTTAAGATACAGTATTAATTGCACTGCAATATTTTATCAGTATTTCTTAGTTGATTTGTAGCAAACACAGATATTCACAACAGCAAAAACGTATTACTGGCAGAGTAAATATGTTTACCCTGCATTCTCAATAATGCTTTCACAAAATAGCCTTCACTTTGCTTAATAGTACTGGGTTTTGTATTGGGTTTGCTCAAATTGAGCTGATCCCATCCCCTCTTGGAAGATAAAACATGCTGCTTCACGTTTAAATAATCAGTCCTTGAGTAGTATTAATTTACTGTGAAGAGCAATAATTTTTATACCGTTCTCAAGTATATGCTATCATTATAGAATGTTTCCCTCAGAACTGCAAAAGCACCACAGCCGTCCTCTCCACAGCTCCTAAATGTCTTCCGTCCTTCAGCACCACACCAATATTATTCTTCACATGACATATTAGTGGCATTTTTTCTTACTGTGCAATTGGAATAAGCATTAAGAAAAACAAAACAAAACAAGAATATTTATGTACTGCAGGTATTTTCCCCCCACTTATAAGAGGTGGTAGTGTTTGAAAGCACCAAGAAATGTAAAATATTTATTAACCAAGTCAGAAAACTATTCTACTTCACTGGTTTTCAGATTTATATTACTTGAATATACACTTCAGTGATGTTGTTCACAAAAGCTGCTTGGAACATTTTCACAGGCAAGTTTGTGTTTGACATTTGTGCCAAAAGAATGCACAACACGGGCAGATTCTCACAGTTAGCAAACTTCTAACCCATATAAAGTAGATGGTTCTCTCTGATTCACTCACAGGGCAGCAGGGCAGCCAGAGCTACAGAACATAAGGCAAAAAACAACTACAACAACAAAAACCAACAACAACACCAAGTCACTGAGTATAGGTAATCATTAGAAGAAAATGCAGGTTCTTCATAGCAACCCTTCCCACTGCCTAGACAACATGAGATACATTCTCTTAATGTAGGGGCACACAACTAACTTAACTATACAAGCATAGACATTGATCTTGGTTCCAGACACGTTCAAATCTTTCTACCAAGAATTACATCACCTTCATCATAATATGGAGCTACCTGTGCAGACCATACAAAATCTTTTGGAGTTTCTTTCTCTTCCATCACCTCCTGCCATTTGGAAACGTGTACGTATTGCTCTTTGAGCCACCTATACACTTTATATGTAAGCCCCTGCATTAAGAGAATTCAATGATTCCTACAAAAAAGGCATTCCAGAACAAGAGTGTGAATATTCATAATCTAGATAGACTCTTCATGGTAGTATCAAAAATTCACGTCAATTTCAGAGAATACATACAGATGGTTAGACTTTTCAGGATCCAAAAAGTTTAATTTTTAGCATCTGTTTTCAATGAGAATTACTGAGAAATACCATGGACTTTGGAAAGTAAAACTAGATGTAACTGCCTACAGGGACACTATGGAAGACCTCACTTCAGCAGCAGTATTATTTCAGTAGTTCCCATTCTTTTTCAGGTCTGGGGATATTTTTGACTAAACAAGCAATAACTCAAGCCCTTCTAGAACAATTCTTATGTTATACAAACCTTCTGATTGTAGGTCTACTGCAGGTCACACAAGTCCACTGGTCATGAATTATAAACAAAGCACTAAATAGTTCCATTAGACACCTTTCTGTTCACTAACTGTGATTCTAGACAGAAATATGAGTGTCATTATTTGTGAACCACCAACACAGAAAGAGGACAGAATTATGTTTGTGAAGTCTAGTCAAGGTATCAATCTGCGTCCAAGTGGTGAATTCAGCAATTTGTAATCCTACATTTTGCTGGGAAAAGAGAAAGCTGCCATTTAAACTTTCAATTTACCTGAGTTTAGAGTACAGTCACAAAAAATAGCACTTCGCAGTTCTAAGGCATGCAAGTAAATTTAAAAAACAGAATCTGAAGACACAGCAAACATGATACAGTTTTCTGAACAGTTACCTAGTGCCATCGCAGTTAGCTAAAGTTGTGCTGTCTAGTCTCCAGCTGCCTTACTCTTTTGAAAGAACTAACTTCCAGTATGAGTTGAATCTTATTTGTCAACCTCTCACAAATGTAGTTGTTTCAGAAAATTTGAAATGGTGTGTAGTACCTATGTTTATTTAGCTAAATATAGATATTTTTTTTTGTGAGGCTGTGTTTTAATCATTGAAAAAACTGAACTCAAGCTTACTTAAATTACCCAACATACATGTTCAAAATAAGATAGTCGATTTAATGAGAAACAGTGAGATGAGAAACAGAACTTCTAAGATAAAGCATATCTCAGAAATTTAGGAGAAAATCTCTTAACATAACCATTCCAGCAGTTCTTGTGAGCAGAATGCACTGACAAACTCTTACTAAAAAACTTGCAGAGCTCCCAAGTATCAGGTTTCTCACCTTTAGAAGGTCCTAATGCTCTCTAGTTATCTAAATTAAAAAAATAGTATGCAAGTAGCAATTCAAAGAGTTTTGTAGGAACAAGTATTTTCAATGTCAAAGAAAATGACTAAGAGCACTAATGAAGTTAATTGGTGGCAGAAGGAGGCAGAAGAGTTGAAGCTGTTTCATGATATAATTCATGGCTTACAGAAAATATCTTAAAACTGTAAAAATTCAGCCACTGAGTTTGTAGACATAAGTGGCAACTGGGCATTTAAATGTGGTTTATAAATACCTTTTTCAAGAAGAAGCAAACAGCCCAACCCTTTTTTTTTTTTGGAACTGTGGCTGTTCAGCAGTTGTCTAAGAGCCTTTTTCCATATGCACTATTATTTTTATGTCCTTTGTGAAGGACACGACGTAAAAGTCTTTCACATCACAAAAAAGATATCACTCAATTTGTCATATTAACCAATTGCTGATCTAAATAAAAGTTCCACTTCTTTGCATTAAATCACAGCATAATGATCTATCTGAAGTGTAAGCTTTTCTTTTCACATGATGAAGAACAGACAATATGGAACGTACTGGTGTTACTCTACAGATACTATTTTTTTCTCTAGAATTTAACTCATTCACAACTTCTCTAATAATTTCTGCTTATCCTCCTTTTTATTTATTTTTTAAGTCTTTCCCATAAGAATTGTTAGGATTCAGAACTCAGGAATTGGATTTAGTTACAACCAAAATAACAATACATCTCCAGAAATCCGTTACCAAAACATTTTAAAAATTGCACTTGTCCCCTTGCTCATTGACATCTTTCATGAATAGAGATAAACTCACAGATAGGCCCTGGAATAACAAACCCATATATGCTTCTTTGTAACCATCAGTATGGACAACTTGCAGATCTGCAGTCACTGACCACAAATCTGCCAACAATTAGGGCCAAAAGACACATGAAAAAGATAGCAAGGTAGTAAACTGCTACTACAGAAGAATTTCCTCTCTAAAGACGATTATTCACTTCCATGTTCTTTCTGCCACAAGTGAACAAACAGCACTGAAACCAAGAAGCTGTTAGTTAACTCCTTCTGTGAACCACAAGAAAATAAGTAACAATGACCGGAAAGGCAATATTTGCTGTGTATGTAAGAGTTTAAGCTGTCTAAATAGCAACCAGGTTTCCGGTTCAGCTATTGTGGGGCAGTGTGGAAGGAGGAAGGGAAATGGAGGGAAGAAGGGTAAAGAATTGGTGAAACAAAGAAAGGAAAATATGAGCTGGACAGTGGTATATAAGGCTAGGAATTACTATTACCTTTTTAAGAATTAGTTTGGAAAGTTGATTTCTACTGCTGTCTGTCTTCTCCATCCCTCCCCCAAATCTACACTTGGACATAACATTTAAGTTTGTGTAAAAGCTGTTGGATATAAGCATACATGCATGTGAAGAGTATTATTTCCCAACAACTATTATAGCCTTAACTAAAATTTACATAATTACAAATGCTCACCTTGGAGAATTCAAAGTACTTTTCACTCTCTCTGAAAGGGATGCTTAATGTTTTGTTGCAGATAAGTTAGATAAAATAGAAGAACAATACTTCTGTTTGCACTTACTGGAGTGACATCACTTGCTCTAAATTATATGTTCCAAAGGGGTGGTCCCCAATAACTGAAAACCTCATTTTCCCTTCAGTATTTTTTCAAAGTGCTATCTGCAACAATGAGTCATCAGCTACTGCAGCACAACATCCTGCTCTTTCCAAGCATCTGCAGCCCTTTAAAATGGACGTACGGTCTTTCAATGAAATATATAATTCCCTGCATTGCTTCACTGAAAATAATAATAAAAAAACAACACGTTTGTCTTGCTTAATGAAACTACATGTGACTGTGACAGTAGAAACACAGACTTTTAAGTGAATCTTAAAAATGTTAATGTTAAAACTCTTAACTAGTTTCTTGAATTTTAACTGACCTAGCTCAATAGATAAGCAACTTCAAACACGAAAGAGTATAGAAATATAACTGATTTCCAGTAGCTTTTCTGGAATATTTCAATGTTTAAAATAGTACGTCAAAAATATTAAACTTGTGAAATGCTTTCTGGTTGTTCTCTCTCAGCTTGTCAAAGTTGCAGCAATGTTCAATTTCATGTAACTAAATCCACTGAGGCACCATCTGATATTTGGTTTAAGCTCAAATTCTAAATTTTTGTCTCACTAGCACAGCTGCATATGTTTCACTTTAATAAAACTCATTCTTTTAATAAGCTTCAGCAATTCAGCTTATGAAGCCAACATATTACAAACAACACTATTCAGATGAAAAGATTTTTCAATCATCTGAAATTACTCTTCAGATTCCTACTTTTCTCTGGACATACACTAATCTACAAAAGTTACTGTTTTCTTTGTTCACTTTATGTTAGTGATATTTTAGGCAAGGATTTATTTTTCTGGCCTATAAAGAAAAACAGAAAGTGGCAAAAAGAAAAAAAAAATCATTTCTCTCACCTGCTTAGGCGTCACTCCAGGCATGCGAATGTCCAATGCAAAATCTGACAGTCCAAGTGAAATCACTGGCCTGTCACTTCCAAGGCATTCACTGGAAAGAGATCTAGTAGCATCTTTATACCTTAAAAAGAAGGAGGACACATTTCAAAAATACTGATTTTTATTCTACCTTTCTGGAAGAATAGGTCTTCAGAACTAGAAAAGAAGCTTGACAACATGGGAGTAAAACTGGCAATTTCACTTCTTTATGTGCTCTGGAAAACATTTTAGTGAACAATCAGACGGACTAGTCTGGAAAACTTTAGCTGAAAATGTAACCTGTCATTTCATCTAGGTAATTGTCTGAGGTAGACGGATGTACAGACAGAATTATTTCACTAGAATATGTCAAGTAGTGTTATTCACTCAAGACAGAGGTATTTTTGGTTGTTTTTGTTTTAAGACTATGTATCTGTTGTATAATTCAATACAAATTAAAACTAAATAATGTGTAAAGGGGAAATTTTTAATTCTAACAGCATGACGTATATAGCAATCCCCATTACAAGCAGAAAAGCAAAACAGCAGGTTTTGACAATTCACATGAATATCAATACCTATATTGACTGCAATGTATAAACAAATTAAAAAAACAATACAGTAAAATACTTTCAGGATAGCAAAAAGGCTATTTCTCTTGTGCACCCTACATTCAAGTTTGCCTATGCAATTTTACATTCAGCCTCTTCCTTTAAAGTTTCCCAGGTTTCCCAAAGTAAATTCATTAACACGTTTTTGATAAAAACATTGTTTTATACTGCTAGCTAGCTAGGGTAGGTGAAATGTATTTACTTACTATGTAAAGTCTCAAATATACCTGTAGCATTACGTAAAACATTATTAATTATAATTATAACATTATTAACAATATTATTGTTTTTATCAACCTGATCATAATCATCCTAAACTCCCATTTTAGAGCTACCTCTGGAAAAAAAACAGAGTTTCTATCATTAATATGACGAGAGTGCCATTTAAATTTTTGCAAATAAAACTCAGAACAGATGAGCAAAACCAAACAAATAACATACACATTTTTGCCTAGGATATGCTTTTTCATACTTTCATTATATAGTAAGTGACCGCAGCCCTAAGAAGTATGCATTCAACACACAGGGTCTTCCTGCATAACCCACCTCTTGAAAACGGAAAGTGGGCTTCTGAAACCCAAGCAGTTGTTTTGAAAAACAAGAAACAGTATGAGCAGGTTGTTAATGAGGCCAGCCATGTCCACCCTGCTGTTCCTGGCCCGATTAAGGGAGCAGAAAAAGGGCAGTGCAGCTTGATCAGCTGTGATCCTGACAATTAGACAGCAGCAGCAGCATCAATTCACTACTTCATTATTATGTGCTCTGCAGGCATCCTCCAGCTTCTTACAGACCATCTGTCTTGGAAGGTGATGAACTGTAAATCTGGAAAGTGGATGACGCTATGTTGTCTTTATTATTAGCTGTAAAAATCTGTTGAAGGGTCTTCCCTTGGAGATCGATGACACCGTTGCCTTTGTCCACTTAAGGAGCTGAAACGAAGTAGCACTCCTGATGCTTTCTCCCCAGGTTGTGCAGTTAAATCTGCATGTTCCTTATCAGTCCACGGTGCCAGAGACTCCCAGTGGCATCACAGAAACCAGCGTCAGTCATCTTTCAGAACCTGTAAAAATAGAAGCAGATAAAGGATGACTAACACATGACAGCATTAGTCCTTAGCAAATCCCCATTGAGGATTTTTGACACATTAGGAAGTACTTTCACAAGACAGCCCAACCCACTGAAGAATGCTCCATGTCTGTTGATTCTTCCTTTTCCTCCCCCGTCCTCCATTCAGAATCCAGAACTGATACATTCAATATTGATGCACAGAACTCACTCTGGAACACATTTTACATAGTAGGAAAAATCCCCAAGAAAACATTAACAGGCAAAAGGCAAAATATGGAGCATTTCGTACATGTTCTATAAGCAGCTAAAAAAGCCAAACACTGATACAGCAAGAACCAAGGTCTGCAAATGCTATCAGCTATCACTAAATGTTTTTGCATTTATAGCAGGCTGGGATAATGTTTTATTTTTAATACAACCTGTACTATACCGTTATGTCATTAATGTATCCGCTTCTTGTGTACTGTAGTTATTATTTTCATCCATTTCAGATAATTGATACTAACAAATTCTTTTCAGAAATACTAAAACAAGAACTATTGAGATCAGAGTGCTTTATGTTACTTGAACACTATTTCTAAATTTTTCTCTTATGGTTATTTCAGCTTAAGCCATTACTCTCCTCATTACTTTAATTAACTTCAACTTTAACTGCCTTTATCTCTCTACTTTAGTTGATTACACACTCAATTTCAAAAATTTAAAGAATTTTATAAGTATGTTAGAAAGTAATAGTGTGTGTTACTGAGAATATATACAAATGGTTGAGGGTATTTTTGAGCATTACAACTCCAGCAGAATAAAAATTGCAAGTCATAAATAAAACCGATCTTTAAAATGTATTATTAAGTAATTCTTTAAAAATAAATATTAAACACAAAACCAACATAAATAAAAAGAAAACTACCTTCCAGGCCCTGAAAAACATGGTCAAAATACTGCTATAAGGATGAAGAAGCAAAAAAGGGTTCTGAAATGCACTCCTGTTTCAAGAAAAATCACTTCCATCTCAGGGCATACTCACTGAAAAGGCTTCTAAAAGTGCTTATGGATAGACTAAAATCCATGCTGGCAACTTGCCTGAAGTTTAGCAGCTACACTGCTTTTGCACTGAACAATATTTAAGAGATAACAATTTAAAAACTGTATTAAATTAACCATTATTAAACTTGAATCTATTCTTCACTGAAGAATGACACAAAAGATTCCATCACAACTAAAAATAGACTTCATCTTAGATTTCAGCTTGCCAAAAACATGCCAAACCTGTCTAAAATTCATGCAAGCAATGAAACGAGACTAATTCTTTTTGTTTATGTAAATTCTCATGTCTTCTTTTCTGTGATCTTCATCATGACTAGCAAACTATGGAAAACTGCAGAACATGTCAAGGATTGCACTAAGACGAAAACTGAACATTATTTAGAAAAAAGAGTGAGATACGCTTCACAAAAAGTAGACAACTATAGAGATGAAGGACTTGAAATCTTGAAGGCCTGATTATACAATAGTAACTGAGCACCATCTTTGCAAGTCACTTGACTGAAGTTCTAGTATAGCTTCAGCACATACTCAAGAAAGGAAAACTGGTCATCATGGAGAGAAAAAAACAAACACACACTTATGACCTTTTCATAGAACCACACACACAAAATTATTTCTTATCAAAACTGAAAATTACATTACACTTACACTCCTAACCATGAGGCTCAAATCCAAAACAGAACAAGAAATGGGGGCACTTTGCAGAATATTGATTGAACTTGATGCATTTTTTCTTGTAAGTTAAAAAATGAATATTGATGTATTACAAACCAATATTCTTTGATTGTTTTGCTCCTATGTGGCAGTTTTTTTTTGTGTAGATTTTCATCAGTATATTCAATATTGTTTTCTTCTGTATTAATTGTGAGCATAAAATGGTTAAAAAAAATAATGTTTCCCTAGATATATCTACCCAACTTTTCAGTTATTTAACTTATTGTTTGATTAAAAGATTTGTGAAGTTGAATGGCTGAATAAACCTGAAGGTTTAAAAGTCTACTTAACACATTTGCTAAAGACTAACGAAGTAGGTGGTGCTGGTGCCTTTTTTTAAATCATATTATTCAAGAAATTATGTCTTCTTTCTCAGAACTTACTGTAAGTTAATTTGACAAGCAAGAGCTGTGAAGAAAACAGGCAGAGGAATACATTGGATTTTAACACACAGTTACAATGTTCTAACTTAATTTTCTGGAATGTGAAAAGATACTTTCCAGTGACTAGAAATAAACATTTTTTCAGCTTTAATAAGTCTGAGATTGTTTATACCAAATCTGTTACAAACATCTACCTGGTATATGAATTAATAAAAGCAAGCTACTGTGAAACCTTATCATTTACTGTCCTCCCTCATCCCAAACATTAGTTTCTTTACAGCAGCTTTCAATGCTGTCCACAGAGTTAAACACGGTAATAGTGGAAATGACCAGAATACATCTTAATATTGCAGCAAACTGCCTGATGACTCATACATAGCTTTTAGAACACTGATCACTGACAAAAAAAAAAAAAAGGGAATAAAAGGAATAATACTCTGGAATTATCTAACAAAGCAATGAAATCTCTAGTGAGATGAATACATGTATACTCAACATCTGTATATTCTTGTTAAAAAATGGGCCAACTTCTACAAGCTTTGTTATCACCTACAGTTTCATCAGCTACATGGATATGACATGGACAAAAATTTAATGAATGCATCTGGTACTTAATATTAGGCTCTCACACAACTTAATTTTGTATCTGGGGACAAGATGAAGAAAAAAAGGAAACTAACTTGAAGAGATGTCAATCTAATTTTAGATATGATGCAATAAGCAAGAATGCCAGACAACAAGGGAAAAACTGAGGATGAGAGATTCAATAATAAGATTACATGGTTACTTAGGTTCATTACGTGGACATCCTGATGCTACAGTTCTGCTTTCAATTTGGAGTAAGAGAACCCAAGGGAACAGAAAAAAAAGTGAAGTAAAAAAGATATAATTAATAACAAAGGCTGGAGTAAAAGGAGAGAAAGGGAGATGAAAATTAGCTCGAGCAACATAAGCATGATATTCTAACCCTCACCCCCCCCTCAGACACTATAGAGGACAGATATATTAAAAAAAGGGAACACAGAAAAAATAAAGTATCCAACAGCAACTAGCAGGAAGACATCTTACTGAACAAGCTGAAGAAAATCAGAAAAAAGTGGCCAAGAAGCTGGAATTCAAAATACAACTGAAAATAGCATGCAAAATAAAAATAACAATTTTTCAATGTGATTTCATAAAAAACTAAACAGTGAAACTTTTAAAAGAGTACTAATTAAATGACCGATTTCCAAAAGGAACTACTGATGGAGAAAGCTTTGCATTAATCACAGTTTCACAAAGTATGCTATAATAATTTTTTGTTCTCAGTTTCATCATTAGAACATTTTACAAACAGTAGAAAGTGAACATGCCACAAGCAAAAGCCTCATCTTCAACTACCACTACCACCAAAGGAAAAAAAAAAGTGGTCAACACTAAAAAGTCTTGATCCAAAGGTTCATCAAGGGCATTAATTTCTCTTAGACGAATCTTGTTTCATGTTTCTCATGCACTGAAATCATGGAACTGAGCATGGACAACATGATTTCTGTCTTCAGCTATAGCACAGAATCAGTGTTTTATCTTTGTCAAGCTTAAACAACTCAGCTTTGCCATCTTTAGATCACAAATAAGTATATTTTGCAACCTCTGTTGTCAAAAATGAGGTTAAAATTAATGTGTGCAAAATAATTTTTGAACACCTGTCTGAAAATGCATGTCATGAAAATGCATATTTGATGAGAAGCATCCATTTGCTGACATCCTCATAACAAAGGATTTTGTTTATTTATTAAATTTTGCAACTTCTAGCATGTGTTATTTTAGAACTGGCATAACTATGACAGCAGACGATTTTGATTCTCCAAAACTCAACAGTGTGCCACTGAGACATTTATATATTGCCTACTTTTGTCAAGAGGACATCCTAGCTCTTCATGAAATAATTTCTTAACACCAAGAAGGTATCTGATAGTTGGATATACAGGCATGCTGCTGTACCTCAGGTATACAAACAAGAGCGCCAGTTCAACAAACACACTGCAACTATGCCACTTCATTGAAGCATTTTGTTTCTTTCTTTGTTATTTATTTATTTGCTATTACACAAGAGAATCAGTATGTTGTGGGATCAGCTTTGGTCACATTCATTACTGCACTGACTGTTGCCACTCACAACACTTCGGTCAAAGATGCGTACAAAAAGCGTTTGGCATGAGACCGTCAAACTATCCCTTCTCAACAGAACCTAAAACAACAAGGAAAGCAGTCAGATACCGGGGAGATGGGAGAGCTGTTGTCAGCAACATGCATACATATGCAGATGACCCAAAAGTGCCTGAGTGTTGTGGAGCCATCCAGAGGGACCTGGACAGGCTGTGAAATGGACTGAGAAACCTCAGGATCAGCAAGGGGACATGCAAAGTCCTGCAAAGTTGCCTTATGCTCATTTTCAGGTGCAGAACAGGACCTAGGGGTCACCCTTGTGGACACCAAGTTGAGTATGTTAGTTAAATGTGGTAGATTCATCTGCCTCAGTGACCTTTGCAGTAAGATTTGAGAGAAATACATGGCAGGTGAAGGGGATGATGAGTTTTAACTATGAAAGTTCTACCATTCCCTTTGATAAGAAGATAAGGGCACCAAGAATAGATGGTACCAAGGATTTTCCTCTGTGGATTTTGGCAGAGAAAGATGAAAAGTTTCTCTGCCAAATAGAGGTCTCTTGGTTACTTTTACAACTCCAACGTTGTAAACAGGGGAATGAATGGGTAAGATGGTGGCCAGAAGCACAGAAAAGTCTTCCCCAGATAAGCTGGTTTTACAGTTTATAATTCTTTGGAAAACAATGAATTCATGATTACAGAAAACACATAGCTTTTAATGTTATGTAGGTCAGCTAAATGTAGCCCTGTATTTAGAGATTTTTTTTTTAAAAATACATACAAAACCAAAAAAATATTCTTGACTTCTATGTCATATTTTACTAAACTTTTAGGATAAGTAACACACCAGCTTCAAAAACTTTTTAATGTTTTGAGATGTTGTTTTTGTGCAGAAATTTTACTTTCATTGAAACAACTCACCTTTAAATAGTTTTACAGGAAAATATTTAGAGGATGATTGTAAATCATCCAAAAAACCTAAGGAGCTTCCTATCGTAGAAGCTGCTGCTGCAAACTAGACTTCATTGGACTGTTCCTCCAAAGAAATGAAGATGAACTTCCACCATTGTACCTGTAGGCTGCCTTATGTTTGCTTCCTCCTCTTGCTCTGGAGTGGTTCATCAAGCTGATGCCCTCCTCATCCCACCCCAGCAGAGCGCTACTCTTCCATCCGACCAACCAGCCAGTGTGCCAGTCTGCACTGCTGTACGTCTGTCAGTAAAGAAATAGTGCGAGCACGCAGCTGGAAAGTATCCCATTTCAGCAGCAGTCCAAACTGGATTAGGTGTAATATAATTCTCATTTTAAAAATCGTTTATCTTCATGAGTAGTCTCATATAGTTGGCCTCTTGGTTTAATTTAGATTTTGCAAATTTTTACCTTCTGCTGCCAAAACCTTTTGCAGATATGGATACCAAAGGAAAAACAAACAAACAAACAAACAAAAACTCTACTATTGTTTTTATGAAAAACCTTTTCTACAGTTTGATCAGCTGAGCATAAGTATGGTGCATATTTTTAAAATAAATGCTCATGATGACAAGAAATCTACTGTTCATTCCACGGGAAGAAATACAGCATTTATACTTTGGATGAAGAACTGTAACTTGAATTTTCTTCTGTATATGGTAGCAATTTAATTGGATGCTTTCTAAATGGATTTACTCTGCATGCTTTCAGAATATATTGAATGTGGAAAATAAGTGGTTTTTTTTTCCCTCTTTTTGACTATAAGTATTAAATGAAAATTCACACAAAAGTGGAAAAGAAAAAAAAAAGAGAGACTGCCTGAATACCTACATTCATTTTGAGGGATTTTACTGATCTGTTAGCATTTTTGTTGGTGTCCTATTGAGAAATGAGTTTCACTTACAATATAAAAACAACCTATCTTTACCAAGAAAAATCCTTGCAATTTACTGACATTTCAGTAGGTATAGAGAGTTTTACCTACTGGACAGCTTTCTTTTGAGATTAATTGAAGCTTTCTACAGCAAAGGGATAGAGGATAAAAAACTGTCATTTACACTCTGCCTTTCACTTTTGGAGATCAACAGGTTGACAATACAATTTGTAGGTTCTTAACTGCTATAAAGAGCAAGAATCCCAAAAATATCATAAACCCCATCAGCCAAGCCATAAGTAAACCCTTTTTAGGGAACAATAAAGGAAACATTCAAATCATACTTAGTAGGCTACACGTGCAGCAAAAGAGGTCACAGAAATTAAAAATAAAAGGAGGTATAAAAAACAATAGGGCTGTAAGATGTGCTTATGCAAAGAAAGAACACGGACATTATTTCCAGGAGGGTTAGGTTTATTATTCTCTGCTAATTTGTAAAATATGATGACATTAGAAACAGACTCATAATTCTTCTGCGAGCATCAAGAGATGCTTGCAGAAGCATCCATGAGGAAAAACAAACCAAGAGAAGCAAAAATTTAATTTACTGTCTAACATTTCTTCCTTCATTATTTTAAGACTCATGCAGCACGTTTAAATCAATAGTTAAATGACGTTGGCAAGCACAGATGTTTAAACTACATTCCTGTTTCATCCTTGACATGGATGGACAGCATCTACGTGCATAACTAAGACAGAACAGAAGCTTCCTGGAAAAGGAGTCGCAGTGACAAAGTCAAAAACACACATACTGAAAGTGTCAGAAAAAATTATGTTGAATTTCTTAATTATAAAAAATGATTTATCAGAAGTGTTTTTTACACAGTAGAAGATAAGAAAATAAGGAATTTTGTAACGAGAGAAATCCCACTAAGGTGTTCAACGACAGCCAGTAACAGACAAGAGGAGAATGCTAAAAGATTGTGAAAGCTGAGCAAGCTAAACAGTGAAATTACAATTCTGTACCAAACACAATTGTTTTGTGATGCAAACTGTCAGAATGGCTGCCACCAAAGGCTCTGGGTCTGCCCACAGCTGCTATCATGAGCTCCTCGAGGACAACCGAAAGGGGCAGACTTCAAAGTCCAGACAGCTCTGATTAAAAAAATATTTAACCGCTGTTTCACAGAGATCTTACAGAGCAGCCCTTGCTTAGGATTTGCTTAGCTGCCAACAAGTAGATCCGCCTCACTAACCATATTTTCCCCTTTCCCAAAGTTTCTGAGCCTTATGCATTGTTACCATGACCTTTTCTCCAAAAAAGATTTCACCTATGCTAGAAACTTGCTAAAGAAAAACCAAGAAAAGATAAAAATGACAAATACTACTTCTCAAAATGATGAAAAAAGTTAATTATGATATCACTCAGGTGTGAGACAAATTTCTGAAAAGAAGGAAACATAACATTACACAAACTACAGGTATGCATTGGTATGTTTCAGACCAAAATAAAACTAATTCTCTTGGAATTTATTCATTTTCTCCATCACCACACCATAAACTATTAGGTATAAACTTGTTTAAGAACAAAAGATTGTACTTTTGCTACAGAGATATGTACCACCACAAAAAATCATTTCCTGCTCACATTAACGTATAAATATCCTGGCATTACTAACGTGTGAGAAGATTTCAAGCAGGAGTTCATTTTTATAACCCGATTTTTCATTCTTCCACATCCACAGACAGAAAACACCATAGTAAAACATCAGTAAAGTTGCACATCTTTTTAGAAATTCTTATAATGAAAGGCTTTTATTTTTTTCTTACCTTATAGAACTAATTAGCAACTATCCAGTTTCTAAGTCAACAGTCCTTAATAAATTGATACTAAAGTCTTTTATAATTCTGAAATATCTGCTGGTGAAACTGCTTGAAACACTCTAATAAATGGTGAGATGCAAGAAGTCCTTTCCTTCCTGTGGGAGTCATGCCTTCTCAGAAGCCTGAAGACCAAAGAGAGTACATTTAAAATGGCCATTCTGCATTTCAATGGCATTTGAAATGCATTTTAATTCACAATAAACCACCTTGTAATCTTTCTGCTTTGACCAACCATCAAAATAAGAAAAGTTCTCTTGTCAAGGAAGATCAATGCTTTTCACTGAAAGATGACACCTTTGCTAAGTACTAATTTCATATTCTGAAAAAATTAACAAGTTGGATGGTACTAATTACTTGCTTAAAAGGAAAAACACTTGAGAAGCTTCCTGCTTCATTTTAATATCTAGATCACTATCAGCAGCAAACGCAATAACGATAAAGGTTCACTGAAGTGTCCTTTGTTTTCCCTTTGCTGTAGAAAAAAAAAGAAATTTACTAAAGGCAGGATGTTTTACAGAATTTCGATTAGCCTCCAAGGATAAAGCAAATGAGAGATCATGAGGAATGTTTAAGTTGAATTACGCTTTACAGATGAATGAATTAAATTAATTGCATGTTCCTTCAATAAAAACGACTTCAAAACATGCTCACTGAGTTCCTCATATATATATATATATATATATATATATATATATATATATATGTGCACTCATATAGGAACAAAAGCAACATTTTTTTTCAGTCACAACGTGCAGGATTTTGTCAGCATAGCTATTTGGTGTGTTTCAAAGGGCCTCGTTCCAACCACTGCCTTGTGAGTTTGCCGCACAAGAAGACAGCAGGCCCCGGGAGCATCTCCTAGCAGAATATTTCATTTGAGAGACACCAAGGGAAGAGGGCTGATGGTATTCCACCCCCACCCCAAACAAACAAACAAAAAACCAACGCAACCAAACAAAACAATGTTTTTTTTTTCTTGTGCTGTATCAGGACACTCTTAACTGTGTCCTACTACAGATTAGAACCTGGAAAGTGCCCCCACAGATCCAACCTAAGTGACACAGTCAAACTGCAGTTTACAGCATTTTTTCTTCATTAAAATCACAAGCTACTTTAGATTTGCAATAGACTCTCACAAACTTTTTTTGAATTATTTTCATTAATTAATGTTCCAAAAAGCTCACCTCAAAAAGTAACACCTCTTAATTAAAGAAATGATAATGAAAAGAGTAGAAGTCATTGTATCTAATTCAATTTATCATTAGTTAACTGAGCAAGACAAGATGCAAACAAAAAACAGGTAAATGAATTTTCTTACAGTTACTTTTTTATGGCACAAACCTTTTCCTAATGTGTATATATATGTATATATTTACAACTAGCATCAATGGAAGTGAAAATAATAATTCTGCAGTCATCAAAAATGGTTGGAAATCTGGTAATGGGAAGTAACTTCAGTTTTTCAGTATCAAAAAAATGTAATAAAACTAATTAACAAGGTTGTTTTATTGAACACAATAAAATAGACCAGTATTTCAGCTGAACACAATATTAAGTGGAATTTTTAAAGAGCAAAAAGAAAAGTAAGAAGATGAATTGCCTGTGATTACACAAGCAGCAGGCTTTTCTATGAACTGTCTACATAGATGGGAGTTGTATAGGATATAAATGGATAATCAAGTAGCCCAAGTTTCTTTGGTAGAAGTCACCACTACATATGGGAAAGCAAGAGAAGTTCACATGAGAAGACAGAAGAAAAACAGAGCAGAAGGAGAAAGGAAGAGTAAAGAAAAAAAGCAGAAACCAAAACCGATGTGAGAAACAAATACTGAGAACATACTAGGCTCTGTTACGCTGGAAGAGTCAGTATCTATTCTTTTTAAGCAAAGAGCAAGTCAGATGAAATAATTATCTCCTGTTAAAGCCTGATCAAATTTAACAGAACGAATTCATGTTCAGAAAAGGTCAAGTCTTCCACAGAAAAATAAGTTTGTGTAATAGGTATCTGTTGCTAAGAATGATGTCTGAAACCATGCACTCGAGGTTGCAATAATAGTGCTTTAAAAAGGCATCCATAATACAACAAACCTGCCACAATAAAGGGGGAAATGCATTTACTATAGAACCAAGCCTCATGAAAATTATTCAATCCCAGAAAACAGTAGCTATCAGTTACATGGAAAACATACAGGTTGATCCAAAGAGTTGATGCTTAGAATTAGTAAAATGCAAAGCACTGTACCAATCTTAGCATATATACGCAGAGATTACATTAAAAATTTTCCTGCCTTAACTGTGGCCGGGTTCAGTATGAACAGTACCAAGTAGGAAAGAGAAGGCATTAGGAATACTGTATACTAATTTAAAAAAATAAAATCAGTGAACAGTAAAGTAGTTAGAATCAGGTGAGAGGAAAGAAAAATGCATATCAAAATAAAGCTCCCCTTTACGTCTGTGCAAATGTTGGGCAATACTCCAACTGTCACCCAACTCAGTAACTTAATGGGTAACATTAGCAAAAGCTACTCTAAATAACATGTATTTTGTCTTTGTATGAAATGTTGTAAGAAGCAAAAGGAAATTAGCTGCAATTTGCCTTGAGAGAGAGTATAAATGGTGGTGAAGTTTATGACTGATACTTTTTTTCTGTATTTGGTGTCTCAGTCAAGCAAAATAAGGCAAAACAGATATAAGCTTTGGGGAAAGGGGGGGGGGGGGTGCAGGAAACAAATCATCAGTTTTAGTGTCTAAAATTTCCCGGCACATATGTGCCTTACCCAACTACTGGTCTAAGGGGTGAGATTGCAGGATGTGTATGTAAAGAACTTCCAGTTCACTCAAGCTTTTTCATTTCCAGAGTAGAGCGAGTCCAGTGCTCCTGGTTGGGAAATGCTATTCAGCTGTACACCAGCAGGACTAGGAAAGGCAATACAGGAAAAATAATATTGTGTTTTGTTTTCTTCAAACAACATTTTAATTTAAGACTCAATAACTAAATAAATGGAATCACTGCCAAATAAATAAATAAAAAGAAAATACTTGTAGGAGCACAGGATATGAAATTAAATCCACGCAGGATTGGGAAAAATAGCTTATTCTTTCTGGGATTTTAAAAAACTTGTTTTAAAATCTATTAACATAGAAGATGTTTTCAAAATTTAGGAATTTTCCATAATTCAGCTAAATGGCAGTTCAAATTATTCTTAGTCTCCTTTTTTGTTTACGGCAGAGGCAGAAAACCCATTTCAGTCCAAGGCATTCCAGTAACTCTATTGTCTGTCTTAGCTTCTGCAGCAGTCAATTTGTCTTAGGAGGATGGGCATTTTTAATTCACGTTTCTTTTTCTTCCTTTATTTGTTCAGACAAAAGCATATATAGGCATCAGGGACGACTCATGTACCTTTCCTCTCCACTTAATAAACTATTCAAATAATTACCTATTACATACCTGAGATCAACAGTACATGCAGTTTTAAAAGCTTACTGAAGTACTGATTACTCTGAACTGTGACTAGCATTAGCTTACATTTATTTTCAAAATCATGGCTGACATTTAAAACAATCCTATAATTAGACTTTATGCTAACAGCCATGGGTCATACCAATTTTTTCTCTTCCAGAGTCTGCTCACTAATTTCATAGACAACAAGTTACCGTAAGGATAACCAGAACTAATTCATTATTGCTAGTGTACTTACAGCATGCAGTTAAGAAGCAAACCTATCCTTGATCAAATGAGCAGAAATCAGATACCTTTGAACACACAAGGAGGAGTAAGAGTCTACTACTGAAGTAAAGTCTTTCACGTATCAAGAGTAGATCCTTGTGAGTGCCAAAGTTAAAGATATGCTCTCTCTTCTAAAGATCTGGCCTCTGCTGTCTGATGGAGCAAGCAAACGCTCTAAACCTAAAAAAAATATATTAGCTTCCTTATTAGAAAAATAAAGAGAACATTTTAATAACAAATCTGTGAATATGCACACATTCTTTCAGTTAAATTCTGAACCATGAAAAAAATTCATGACTATCTAATGTCACAATATAACGTATCATAATATTTCTAATGAATGAGTGTTAACAAACGAGCTCTTGCTGTAAAAGGCAGACAACTGCACACTGCTTGAAGTACAGAACTGCTTTCTGGATTTGTTCTCCCCTGTACAGCACATACAAAGCTGTACTGTGCCAATTCTGCTCAACAACGTTCAAGAGCAACTTAATTTCTCATATAATTGAAATTCAGGTTTAGTAGGTATACACACAGATGTATAGTGCCAATATCAAAATCCTCAAGCTCTGTGTTTTCTGGTTCCGGCAGGATGTCTGTGATTTAAGAATGATCCACTCTAATAAAAAAAGAAAACGAAGGACAGAAGACTTACCTTGTCCTTACTAATTTCAACAAATTAATTGAGAAGCACTTCTGCTTGTACAGAATATAAGAATTCAAGTAGAGCTGTAAGGAAATCTCTTCAGCTTTTAAGAAAGGACTCAGTTCTTTGGCTCAGTAAAGGTCTCATTGTTTATGGCCGCTCTTACAGACCTTATATTGGTATTGCAAGGAATTTCCCCTCACCTCTCACTCAATACGACACTGGCAAAAGCTGCAGTTTGGTAGGGAAATGCAAAGTTTAACTTATTTTTGTATAAAAAGATTACCTGATAATCACTGTATGTATGTATTTTACGCTGTTTGCCTTTTTCTTCAGAACTCAATCTCTCTCCTGTCCTATTCCATCTGTCAGGTGATTATTTTGTTTCTTGGAGAGCAGAAATTAGAACAGCTGGTTTTATCAGTGACTTATCATGTCAAAACACCATCTTTTATTAAGCACCATGTAATTGATTTATGCCAGCACTCCATTCTGATGCTTGTTAAGTAACAGCTGCTGTGAAAGGAGGAAGTGAACCAGAAAGGACTCAGGACCCCAGAAGTTATCAGGAGAAGATAAGTTACTGGTAGAACAGCTTGATAAACAATGGCAACAGATTAAACAAATCTGAAAGCAAGACTTTAAACACCTTTCAGTAATTTTAACAACATATGACTTCCCCTATTCTCATTCTACTTGGAGATTTCTTTTTATGAAACAGAACTAAGAATAAACTAAACAATACTATCACTTATGGCCTACAAAAAAAAAATTACTGTACTTTCTTATTTGTCCAGCTTACCTTTCCCCTGATTAGTCCACACTTCCACTTGAGTATAGCTTAGTGTCCTTTGCCAGTAAACAAATACAGAATAAAAGTAGCCAGGCAGAAACTTAAACTTTTATCCCCTTTTTACCAATCTGATTTACCTTTTTTTTATTTTTATTTAAATAATCTGATTTTTCTTTCAGAGTGTGAAAGCTAGGTGGCTGGAGATAGAAGAAATAAATACAAGTCACTCATATTCTGGATAAAAATAGCAGTAGAAAAGCTAGAACAACAACAAAAAAAAGAGAAAATGTTGAGTATTCTGTTCAAAAATCCCGATTTTATCTTGCAGTGTTTTGTTGTTGTTGTTTTTGTTTGTTTGTTTTACATGTATACTACTCAGTAAGATACGAAAATGTCATTCTGTTTTCCTGCCTAAAGTCCTCCTGGGGCATGAATATGCATTTATGCAGGAAAAGAAAAAATAAAAAAATCAGTCTAGGTTTTTCCACAATATTCAATTAAAAAAATATTTATAAAGTACTACATATTGAGCTAGTATACAGCCAAAAACATCTAACTCTCAAATGCTAAGCAGAACATTATACCAATTTTTAGCATAAACATTGTTTCTACTTTCAGACATACTTTTTACTCAGAAGTAAATTATTCAAGCTGAATCTCCAAAATTGAAACCCAAAAGACTTCAAAAGTGCAGTACTTGAAAGTATTCCGATTGAAATTTTTGTACTTTGCTTACAAGTCTCTTTCTAAGATTGAAGTTTTTTAGGTCAGCATTAAAAATTGTTTACACAAATATTTCATTGTCCTGTTTTAAGTCTTCCTTACCCATTGATTAAAAAAAAAAAAAAGGAGACCTTGCTACATATTTTGGTATGAAGTATGACAATTTATACCAAATAAAAAAAAAAACAACGCTCAGCTCACAACAGGAAAAGCAGATCACCTACCAGCAGACTTGAGCACGCTACCAGAAAGGTAGTCTGTACCTAGATCAGTTGTTGGGAACAGCTAACATTTTCAACACCATTACTATCTCAAGTGAAGAAGCATTTTTGTCCAATGGGTTACTTTAACTGACAGTTTAATATAACACAGGTTATTTCACAGACTAATAAAATAAACAGGTGTAAAGTAAAAATTAGCTAGCAAACCTAGTAAAGTGTTTTAAAAAAATCTGACCACAACAAGCAGCCCATAGAAACTAGACAGCGTAAACAGTGGTCACGGACAGAGTAGAAAGGTTTTAGCATTACATATTCATTCCATTTCTGAAACTCATAACATCCATATGGAGGTATACAGCTTGGCAGAGAACACACATTACTCCAAACTCAGCTTGGAGTACACAGCTTTCCTGCACTTGCCATTTGAAACTAAACTTATAATTCCCAAATTTACCATAAATCTGTCGGTTCTACCTGAACAACCTTGCAGCACTTCAAGCTTGAAATCAAGGTACTGAAGAATCTATTGTAATAATGCAGCGATTAACTTCCAAGCCAATGATGGAAGCTAGGTGACAAAATAACAATGACAGACAGTAATTCTGGAATTTCATAATTGACATGGCCTTTTTAAGATAAAATCTTCAGACATCGTTAAGTGTTAGAAACAGGAGCAGAACTCATACAGCTAAACCTTCATACCAGTAGGACATCATCTTCCCGTGGTTCAAATCAAATCCTACACTTTTTTACAAAATACAAACGTACAAGAGACCCTAGCAGGCACCTGGTCTTTGAGCCTCCCAGACTGATATAATGACATTAGAAACTGAAACATGGGAAACGTCACGTCTGTGAGAAAGAAACTCCATGGGCTGAACTGCACTTTGTACCCAGAGACTAGGACATTGTAAACTGATTGTGAACTAAAAACAAGGAGTATTGATTTTAGATACAAACATCCTTCTGAAAATTAGGCTTCAAAACTCAATGTCAATTTTCTCTACTCAAAGCTGGATTACTGTAGCAACTAATCATGCCAGTCCACTGAGCAGTTGCAATTTCCTTTGGTAAAATATTTTTACAACCCTCCTTGTATGGCTGTTTAATGGATTACTTAAAGTCCCATTGTTTGTGAGGAATGAAGAATTATCACGCAGTGTTGTTTCTCTGCAGCGAATGAATGTCATTTCTAACTAAAGCTTTCAAGAGGTAAATCTGTGTTCTGTACCAGCAAAGACCTCACATCTTCCACTTATGTGAGAATTAATCACAGCACTTTATCACATCTTTATAAATCACATTAATGGTGTTTTTTCATACAATACTTGAAAGCAGAGGTGACTCAAATGCCAAGCAACTGGCTGGCATCTCATCAAAAAATTACACAGTAGACTTCTTTGTGCACTTGTGTAATAGATAGATGTTTAAGAAATGCTTATGTATGATTCTTATGAGATTACCATATAAAATATAGCCACAGTATTTATTATTAAGATAATACAGACCAGGTGAGAATAGCTGGTCAAAACGTTGACGAGGATGAGGGAAAAATGGCCATTACCTTGAAAAGGTCCTTGTAACTCCCTCCTCCATTACACCTTCTCCTTCTCACACTCTGAGTTATGCCATGCCTGTCCCTGAGCCACCAGCATCTCCCTGCAGCAGTCATGTGCAGGTGCTCAAATGAACAAAAAAATCTGACACATTTTAGAGTTAACTTTTTATATATTGTATCAATTAAGCCTTAACTATATATCCAGATTTATAACAGAGAGAGATGCACAGAGGGGGAAGATGCATAGAGGTACCAGGGGGCAGGAAGGGTTAGGTAGGTAAGTAATAAGGAAACTCGTTACATCCTTTATCCAATTGTTACCTGATGAAACCTGCTGGGAATTTTTCAGTTTTCCCACACATTGCAACTGAGTGTTCTCACCTTGCTAATGAATAACCTACACTGTTATTTTGTACAGTGCTCTCCTTAAACCTTTGCTGCATTCTGCAACCACTGCATGTCACTACTAAAAAGACTAAGGAAGATTTTAGTAAGGTTTATGTAGATGGAGCCTGCTGTTGTTATGAAGGTAAGAGCCAAGTTAAGAATATGAAGCTGACACTGCCTGTTTAAAAACATTAAATAAAAGCAAATTAAAACAACAACAAGAAAAAAAGCACAAAACAACAGACATGCTTTGGTATCTAAACTTGCAAATAGAAAAGCTGAACAGCAAGGTCTTTTAAGTTCTATCTGTATGGTGTTTAAGAAAATATGAAGTAAACAAACATCTATTGGGACACTGCTTAGCATGGACTAACATAATGGATGCTGCGTGTATTGGGAGGGGGCCACCCTACACAGAGATGCATCAGTTCCAAAGCCTCCTTCCTCTCCAGAGCAACAGAAATGATGGCTTTAACACACACAAACACTGAATGTTATTCTTTTGTTGAAGACAGCTAATGAATCAAACGGAAGGTCCTCCTGGAAAAATAACTGCCTTTAAGTTTGCACACCTGATTTATTCCTTGCAGAACTCTACAGAAACAGTATATGAAATTAATACTCGCTCTTGGAGAAACATAACCGTCCTTACTCTCCATTTCCAAAGTTACACGCCCTCAGTAGACTGAAAGCATATCTGGAAGTACAGCTCCCCGTGAAGGTTTCTATGCAGTTTGCTACTTTCTCAACACAAGCTATCTGAAACAAACATTAGAGATGGCCATCTCTTTGGAGCTGTGCCGTAACCTCTGTGCAAGCACCACGAGACAAACTGTGGCAGACTGCCAAAAGCCTGAGCCCCACGGTTGAAGTAGATTTACACAGGATTTCAATCACAGATAAAAGCTTTATTTATTAGTGCTGTAACTGCAGAAAATATATCAGAGTCACCCAATGCGTCACATAGCTATAGCTTCCTAACAGGCAGCCTTTGGAGGTGTAACAAACCCTATGGGCCACGCGGAAATAAGCACCTTTGAAATACCAGGCAGCCAGGTCAGTACTCCACCTGCACCCAGATGCCTCTCAGAGGACCTAGACAGCGTCATTCGTGCTCCATGCTCCCCTTGAAGGGGCTAAGTCTGGGTGCAGCTGTGCACAGAGCTGGGCTGGAGGTAAGACAACAGAGGCAGAACAACCGTGGTGGTGCCATGAGGAAGCCCAGTGCCACTCAGATGCACTGCTCACATACCGCTAACATAACTACCGGAGGACTCAAGAGAATCATTCAGACCCTGAGTTAAGTTGCAAAGAAAAACATGTTCTCAAGTTATTTATCAGGCCTCTCTACCTGCTACAATAATTTGAAGACCATTGTGATGTTTTGGGAGAAAAAGTGTCCTTTTCAATGTTAATTCAGGCTGTATCTGACATTCCATGAATAAAAGCCAACACTGTGCTCTTTCAACACAATATTGGCCGTATCAAGTAGAAAGTCTGACAGCTTTCTGGAGGGCTAGTTTTGACTAGTTGAGAGATAAAGAAAAAATCTCACAAGGATTAAGTTTAAAAATACGTGTTCTCCATTGTTAAAACAAAAACAAAACAAACAAACAAAAAAACACAAACAAACACAAAAAAAAGGCAAAAAAAACACCAAATAATTTTTTAAGGTCTAAGCTTAACTTTGAATTTTCTCAAATCCCGGAAGAATTCTCCTATGTAGACAAAATTTTACAATATGTGATCTCCAAAACAAAATGTAATAACAAAAATTAAGAATCTACATAAACCAGTCCATGGTATTGCTGAAAACTGGAAACATTCTCACTTTGATTTTATTGTGCTACTAACTAATTATTAGATGCATCAGCAGACACAAACATTCAAAAAAGTTACTGACCAATGATCTCACTAAAATAATCACTTTTTCTGTCTCATCCAACAGTGGAGATCTGTTTTCCAATTATATTTAATATCTTTGGGCAGGAGATAGATATCTTGCTAAGTAGGAAAGTTAAAATTACCTCATAATAATCACAAGAAATTCTCCTGAGACCACCCTTTGCAATCAGGCTGAAGACAGATGGTGCCCATGTTCAGCACCAAGTAACACTGACCACAATATCTGCCACTCAAAAACACTTGAAGGATGAGCTCCATCTGTGTCTTAATTACTGCTACAGCAAAATCATCCACTGTAATGGCAAAAGCTCCACGATTTTGCAACATTAAAAGATAAACCATTTTATAACTAAAGGATGTTACACAGAACTAGCCATTATGAACTATTTACAGGGAAAAAGGTTAAAAGCTTGGAATATGAACAAAGCTTAATAGCTTCCTGAAAAAAAAGAAAAAAGACAACAATACATCTTCTGTGAAAGTATATGTTTAGAATACCTCCTTAAATAAACTCTCATTCACTCACTAAAATAAAAAAAAACAAATTTTAGGCTTATGTTTTGCATGGAAGTATAGCAAATAATACCATGTTTAGGAAAATGTAACAATACTGCATTTGTTTTCATTTTTGAAGTGTTTGTAATATCCTTCATAAAGCTTTTAGGTATAAAATAACACCAGAATTTCACACTGTTGTCACACAAACTTGACAAATAGAAGTAAAAGATAAGAGATATAACCTACCTCTGTCACATTCAACATAACACAAAGAGCAGTATTAAATCATACTTGTGAAGCACACACATTATGGAGCTCTGAAATAGCAAACAAAGCTACGGAAAAAAATTACTACTGGAGAGTTACAAAATAATTCCTGAAGAATACTTATGATGAAGAATACAAAACATACATAAAACAACTGTCTGGGTACTTCTGTAAATATATGGGTATCTATCTCAACAGCTAGTTATACCTAAACAATTCACAAGTATTACTAAATTCTTTTCCTAGAGCTCCATGATGTTAGGAGGTAGCTAATTCACTATACAGAATGGGAACTGAAGCACAGGACCCTGCATGGTATCTTGGGACCAAGTCAAGAACTAAATCAAGTCCACCTGCACCAAAGTGCTGTTCACAACCCATCATCATAACTGATTTTCCTGAAGTCACAATGTCCTCAATAAAACTCAGAGCTAGAATAGGCCATAATTAGACTGGACACTTCTAAAAGCTTATATTAGAGCTACGAGTGACAGATGTTTATTTTCTTATTATTATATCAAACTCTAATTCCAGGAGAACAGAAATACAAAATTTATCATTCATAAATTTTTACATGGTAGCTCCTCTTATTGTCGGGCTACTGTAACTAACAGGTAAAATAACATGGACATTATGTACTTCATTCCTAGTTATCGTGACCAGAACTGTTTCAAGTTTTCTTTTTCTTTTTTCTTTTTTTTTTTTTTTTTAAAACTGATGAATTGAAAAGAAAAAGGTTTTGTATCAAAAAGAAAAACAAACTGGAGACTTTCTCAAACAAAGAAAAGAAATTGCCTACTGTTGCCTTCTCAGGAGGAGAGAAACAGGTTCAACCCCTTTTACTGACACAAATGCAGTGGCCTTACACATCTCACCTCCCAGAATACAAGCAAACTTTGTACTATCGTGTTCATTCTCTTTGAATATAAATCCCAGCTTAAACTCCACGTCACTGCCATACTGATGTTCTACCGTACTTTTCTGAAGAAGATGGCATGCTCCTTTCCTGCCCTTCAAAACTAGTCTCACTTCCCTTTGATTAACCACAGAGTAAACTATAACCCTCTTTTCATGGATGCCTGATAAAGTAAAAGCATTCAAGTTATACTGAATTTTAAAATAATAAATAAATAAATAAATAAAATCAAGGTAGCTAAAAGGTAGAAATAAAATCCTTCTCCTTCACTAGCCCTACAGCAGCATTTCTCTGTGGCTGAAGCACTTAAGGAACACAGCGACTGATCTTTCGCTACTCCATTCTTTGTGCACTAAAGCTTCTTTCAGGTGTGTTGTAAGGACACAGGCAGGTGGCAAGAGACTCCTTACACACCATCAAGTGAATTTAATGCTGATGAATCTTTTAACTATTGGACTTGCTCAATAAGTAACAGAAGTCAGACACTGATATCTTGCAGAGGTACACACGTGCTTTGTTTCTGCACAAGTCTAGGTTTAGTTCTGGAATTCAAGCACCCTTCTGACTCCCACTCCTTTCCACTGTTAGTCACTTACAGACTTACATTCTGACAATTTCAGATTAAATTCATTCCTAGTTTAAACTGTGCAGATTTCACTAAAGTCAACATGATTTTTCAGGCATGATTCTTGCAGCACCCCCAGAAGAAGTCCACCTCCTTTTATACAAATTTTAGTGCACTGAAAATAATGGTACTGCTTTAAAAAGAGAAAAAAAAAAAGGAAAGAAAAAAAGAAAAAAGAACAAAGAATACAACCCTCACCTACAACCTCTCTGAGGTAATACATGATGGTACTACAGAAACAGAGGTACTTAATTGAATCATAAATTAATGTCTCTGCTAGAACCACAGCACTGCTTCTGTTCTGAGGTTAAATAGTCAAAAGACAGAGAGAGAGCAAGAAAGCAAAATAATTGTGTGGCTTCACCATTTTGACTTCTATTCGAGTCACAAAACTAACAACACCGCAAATTGAGAGGTGAAGAGGAGGAGGCTTGAAGACGAAAACATAAACAAAAACCACACAAACCTCAAATGAAATCCTATAAAATACACTGAAGTCCTACATCCCCCTCATACAGAACATGCCTAATAGTGTCAAGGGATTATTTTGCTTTTTAAAGAAGTTCTCCAGAATTAGGTGCTGTAGTTAAACACTGTAGACACAAAATATCCAGCTCTGGATAACACAAGCTCTACTGAATGCTAAAACATTTTTCTCAGTACACTATTACTTTTATTTTATATTTGCTTTTATACTTTAAAGAATGATCACCTAAATTACCCACCAGTGCAGAGTAATCACGTATACAGGATATCGTAATAATCCCCAAACCAGAAAGTCATAGTTTTAGAACAGGAGAATATCACTTTGAAAATCAAAACAGCAATGGAGCAAAAACAGGTTACTAGACAATATGTACTGGAAGTATGCGTAAACCCCCAGAACTTCAAGAATCCCTTTAAAAGAACAGAAGTTTGAACTACTATTTCTACCTTTTTTATCACCATTTTGTTAAACATGTTTAGTCACAAATGTTTACATGGTTTCAGGCAAAAGAAAGGCACTCTGAACTTGAAAGACAGTTAAAAGAATTTTATGCAGATTGTTTTTCATTTTTATCTGGCTACAGAGGGAAAATTCTACATCTTAGGGACAGAGCAGAAAAGTTCTCAGGGAGATTTTTGGAATAATGCAGAAAAAGACGCACAAGTGTTGCACATGGATTTTTCTACCTTTGTAGTCCTCCTGACTGAAGGATCCAATCTTCTAAAATCATACATGCTTATCTCTAAGTCATTTTATTTATTAAGACTAAAAATACTACACACATCCTGTCAGCAAATCTTAGCCAGATTGGGACACAATTTGTCTCATACTGACTTAAATGCAGGCTGCACAGCCTTCATCTCCGCATTCCACATACATCTGTACAAATAAAGCCATAACAGACAGGAGGCAGTTGAGTAAACACCAATGATTGATTCTCAAAGACTACACATTTCCTCCATTATAATTAATTTCTGTGGAAAAAAAGGGCAGACGCACCATCCTGTGGAGACAAAAATAGGCAAAAGAGCTTAAAAACTTTGTGTTAAGGGGAAAAATCTAGCCCGATCTAAGAGGCTGAGAAAGCTGAGGCAGCTGTGGCTCCTCATCTGCAGGTCCAGACGGAAGCAAGGTCAGGCATGTCCTCCCAGGAGGGACACCACCCTGCGGCCTCACCCCCAGCCAGCTGGCCTCTCCTGGTCCCCTCACCAGCCATCTCCTCCCGTGGCTTCACCCTGACAGGTACTCATACAACCGCTTTCCTGGGCACCTCATCCACCCGCGGCCAGCCTGGCTTGACCTATGCTGGTCACCACAGTTGGTCCCATGGCCCCAGGCCCCACTCCAGCTGCCAGCCCTTAAACCTGTGGTCCAACACATATGGGCACCGAAAAAGGAGGGCCCCTCTGTCCCTCGGTTAGACCCCCATGGTGGTGCCCAGGCCCCACGCGTGGACAGATCAGAGCCCTCGCCCAGGAAAGGGCCCAAAGGGAATCTGACAAGATGGCAGGACAGACCACACAGGGTGCCGCCTGACTATGGTGCCAACCTGTGTGCTATCTATACACAGCTGGCCCTTTTTAACCCCTTCCACCCTGCCCTTGCTTGAAAGATTTTGGGTTTTTTGGTCGTCATTTAAGAACGTCATGCTCCTACTGTCAGATCTTGAAATGGATTCTCTTGTTCAAACAAGGTCAGAAAATTACCTGTGACTTCTATCTGAATAGTAACTTTACCAAATCTTAGTGAAAATATTCAGAAATTTGCAATTCAAATTAAGTAAAAAATCAATTCACTAAAATCACTTGTACCAGCTAACAGCTCTTGTATTTAACAGCTGTCTCGAACAGAGAGATTTTAAAAGACACAAAACCCCACCAAAATGCTAGGGTATGGTTTGACTTTCCAGCTAAGCCAAAAAACAAAACAAAACAAACAGGGCAAGCTCAGGTGCCTATGCTCTGCATGCCAGTTGATCGTGTCTTCTCGACTATGACAAAATCTGTGATTCCACAGCTTAAAGTGGAATAGGTTCATTTTGCTAATTTGGTGCAAAGGCTACTTGTGTCATTACAGATTATGCTTCTGTTGCATCATCCAGCTGGACAAATTCATCCTATGACTGATAGTGAAAGGTACCAGGAGAGTGAGTCCTAGGAAAGCATGAGCAAGACTGCTCCCAGACATTAAATTTACTTAACATCATCAAAATTTATTATGTCATTATGTTTATTATGTAATCTTGTTTTCTTGTTATATAATAGAAACAGAAAGGGCTCCTAATTTACCCTGCGCAAGCCTTTTTCGCTTAATAACTTCTTCAATCCATTTTTAAGGTAAGTATCTCCATCTCTTCATTTTCAGTATCGTTTTAAAACTCCTCATAATTCTGCAATGTCCTCAAGCTGTATGGCCACTATTCCAGACTTTTTTTTCCTTAAAAAAAAAAAAAGAAAGTACTATTTATCCTTTCCCTTATTCCCCCTATTATCTTACTAGTTTTCTACTCAGAATACTGAGAATGGAGAAAACATGCCAATGATTAATGATGCCACTCTAATAGAGGATCTCAAGTACTTTTACAAGTATTACAACACAGAGTCCACCCAAACGTGAACCCCTATAAACGACCTTACAGGATTATAGTGGAAGAACAAACACAAGCCTTGTTTCGATTAAGAATTGTTTGACTGTGACATGTGAACAGAGTCTAGAGCTCTGGTGGGAAAAGAAGGGAAGGAATAAAGAAAGGGAGAAAAAAGAAAGAAGCTCACAACCCCAATCTACTGCTGACTCCTTAGACAGAGGCATTAAAGAAACAGCTGTGCACTGGACAATCACTGCTCCCTTGCTACACGGGTTATGTATTGGACGGTTGCGTCTAATCTGCCAAAGCAAATTTTTTTCTTACAACTGCTCCTCAAAAGCAATACTAAATAATTTATGTTGGGTGCAAAATTCATGCTGCCTCCTATGCCAAGGATACAAAGCAGGAAGAACTCCTGAATAGGAGAAAAAAAATAAAGTCAGGCTTCCACCCATGTTGTAGCTGCCAGGTATCTGCCACTAACCAGACACAGCTTACTTTTCCTTCCTTTCTAAAACCACTTGAGTAACTATTCAAGATGCTATTACCCAGAATTAAAATGAAATAGGACTGGAATTTAATCTCCATCTATGTATGTGATCATCAGCAAACTGCTGATGTGAGCTGTGGTCAGATCATTAACCTTTACTACAGCATTATATGACAAGATTTTCCCCAATGACTTTAAAAAATAAAACAAAAACAAACAAAAATTTGTTTCCTTTCAGTGATAACCATGTAACATTGTTTGCATCCAGAAGACAATACAACCAAAGCAGTTTAAAAGCAAATTTAGGCAGTAACAATTGATAGCTAATTGTCATTTCAACCCCTTTAAGAAACGTTTAAAAGCATGTTGCTTTTAATTGGGACTGTAGTTAAGAGCAAACGCCTATGCTGGAGAGAAACGACAATGATACAGAAGGTAATTAATACAATGCTGTCTTTTAGGACAAGAAATACTGTTCTAAAGATTATAAAAATGGCTATGTCGTCGCCATTAGTCCATACTACAAAAAGTAACACTTGAAACTACTAATTCCCTTTCAGAGGTTAAGTATGCTACAAGCGTAGTTGTTAGTATCTAGATTAATTGTTAGTATCTAGCTTAACTAGTAGGGTAGAATTATAAACTCCAATTATAATTCAATGTCACGATCTGAAAAAGACATTTTGAGTAAATAATGCACTATAACAATTTCCCCTTCCCCGCCCCCCACCCCCCCCAACTTTTGGCCAGAACAGGGTTTATATACATTTAAGTGTAGTAGGTACTACAGTTAGAGCGTAACTGGACTGGCAAAAAGGTAAGCATTTATGTTTGTATGCAATTTTTTAAAAATTATTTGGTCACATTTGAAATGCTTATTCAAGAAAGCTAAGCAAGTTACAATTTCTATGATTAAATTAATATCATAATAACTTTTACCTTAAAAATTACAATTACAATTTAACTTCATGCCCAACAGAGAGTATTATTTTTAAAGAATCTTTCATTTTTCCTTCTTTTTTATAAAACATTTGTTTTGTTCTTTAATATATATGATAACCTAACTTGCAAATCACCTTTTTATGTATAGATTCAAATTGGCCCACTGAAAAAAAAATGTCAAAAAGTATACAGAAACCAGTTCAATGAAAAGAACTTACAAACACAAACTACAGTCTACTGCTCTCATATGTACTTCAGATATGCATTTTTTTTTTCCTGATTGGAATCTGTCTTCTAACACAGTTTCTGGTTTAAAAATAGTATTCCCAGTATTTTTTTTTTTTTTTTTTTAATATTCCTAGTGTTTGCATCCTAATCTTCTTTGCATTTAGGCCCACCATTAGCCTTCTTAATTTCACAAGAAGCTGCAATAGATAACAAAATATATGCAACTTGAAATATGTTTCCATATTTCCATAATACAGAACTGCTCACATTGAATTCAATTGAAAAACCACAAAATCCTCATAATCAGCTCTTTTCCCATCCCTTTCAGAAGGGAAAATTATGAGTGGATCTTTAATCTAAATTCCATGTGCCCAAATAATATAAATCTTTTGACATTTAATACAAGTAGTTTCAAAGCTCTGACTATGGAAACTTCAGAGTATTTTTTTCCAAAACAGAGCACCTAAAACTGTTAAATAATAGAGTATACTGTGATCAAAACTAGCTTGCTTTTAGTACATACATCGATAAACAATTTTTTGTAAGTATCAAACGTGAAAGTTAAAAGATACCAACACTGGAAGGGAAAGTAGCTTCTTCAGTTTAACTGAAATAATCTTCTTTATTACAGTATCCAATAGTTAGGCAGTCAAGTAGAGGAAAAAATAGCACATTTATCTTTGTAAAGAAAGGAAAAATCCTTAGTCTACATGGGCTTAAAAAAATCCAAGAAAAGACATGATCATCACTAGACAGTCTAATTTTTCTAGTGCATCTTGCCTACAATGATTAATAATGTTTCCAGTGATCGTGCACATAGCATTAGACTGCCTAAGTGCCTTATTTAATAGCCAACGCATACTAAGTACTTTCAGAACCCCACTCCCAGGCAATTTACTATCTAAATAAAGCAATGGATATTATGGTCAAAACACCCAGAATAAAACAAGTAGATGGAAAGAAAGCATGGCTTTTTTATTTTTATTTTTAATATTTTAAATATTTTTAAAGTATGCACGCTGTACAGTTAAACAGAAAAAAGGGTAAATTGGTGAGCTTGTACAAAATGCACTTCATGTGCATTAACATATATTCTCCTGCAACACCAAAATCTCCTTTTACAAACTTGTTTTCACTTGCACTAATAGTTCCTCCCTCACTTCCCACCCCATACATTTTTTGTTTTAAGTATTAAATACACAGATTTTTATTTTTAAACAAATAAAACCCCATAGAATTTCCAGGGTGGAGAAATCAAAAAACAATAAACCCAAAATGAAGTTATATGGCATTAAAAGAAGACACAAAATAATTATTTATTATAATTCTGCAGCTCAGCTCCTCTAGGGTTGTGGGGTTTTTTTTGTTTGTTTTGTTTTGTTTGTTTTTTGACAGAAGACCGAATCAAAAACTAAACACTGGGCATGGCCAGTTGCAACAATAAAGATGTAAAGCAATGCAGAAAGTGGACTGGAGAAGACAAAAAAAATCCACCTATGAAACCAAACGTTCATGGCTTTTCATCTTGGGCTTACTAATAAACTTAGCTTGTAAGACCAAAATGTACAAGAGCCTTGTCAGTTTCTCATAAGAATCAGATTCCTCAGTGTTTTATTATGTTTTTCCACTACTCAATATAAAAACCAGAACCTCTACTTTGCTAAAGAGTGACAACATAATTTCAATAAGAATTCAAAATTCTTGCTATAAGCAAAATTGCATGCAGAATAATTGCATGTGTACTATGTTTATCCACTGCTCCATTATCCACATAACTAACCCACAATTCAAATTACTTTTTTCCCCCTATTTTCTTTATCTTTATTTTTTTCTTATTAAAAGCTTGATCTTGTTTCTCTTAGGTAATGCTCCCATTACATATTTTGTGTTCTCTTCTGTTGATTAGAAATAAGAGCTCAGGGAATTTAAATTGGTAAAAAGAAAAAAAAGAAAAGCTCTAATTACTCAGTAAAGCACTTTTTAACTTAAATAATTTTTAGTTTCTATTTTTCATATTGTTGAATATTATCTAGACTTTGCCAAGTTTAAATTACACAAGCTATGCAATTAGTTCACATAAAACACAGTTTATGTATTTTGTGGACGACTGCAACAGAGGATAAAAAAAGCAATGTCTCCCAGTATTAGGATATAAAAAAAATTATTAAATATGAAGCAAAAGCCACTTACCTTCCAGCCTCACGAATTTCTAAAACGATGCTAGACAATAGAACATATAGAGGTGCGCTTATGATCTTTAGCAAGGGCTGAATCATCTTCATGTAGATGCTCTGAATAGCCCCTGTATGCATACTGACATCATCAGTAAAGACTTGTAGGCAGAGGATACTATGGTAACCATGCAATGTGCTGCAAGAGAGAAGCCTTTAATTGCTTTAACAACTTCCTGAGGCTCTTGCTACTAGGCTTTGATTTGCTGAGTAGGAAATGAAGGCTGTCACAGAGGCAACGAGTGTGACACTGTGCAGGAAAAAACCCTCACTGAATCCTGAATCTATTAATTGTGATGTGACTTTTTAAGTGACAAATGTCATAGCCTGAATCCATTACTGACATTTTCTGACACCTGCAAGCTCTGCCAAAAGTCATAGGTCAAGAAATAATACTGTCAGGTAGCAATTTTATAAGCATTTGTATTTTGCTTTCTTATTTGCACATGTTGATACCAATGCATTGAGATGTTCTTTTCTCCAAGTAATGGCACAGCATTCAGTATAGGATGCTCCTCTCTAACAGGGGGTCAACAGTCACAACAGAATCTGAAGTCCAGATACTATGGCTCAGGCACAACATCAACTGGCACGCTGTAAAATCCTAAGGCCACCACATATTTACCCCACTGTCTCTCAATTTCAGTGACTGTCACTGTATCACGTATGAAGCACAAAGCTCACATAAATATTAGCAGCGGTGACATGATATAACCAACAAATAGCTGTATATGAGGTTTTGGCAAAACTTTCAAAAGAACTGTAGTATTTTCTCTTAATTTTGCATATAAATACCTCAGCTGTTTTTTTTTTTCCTTTTTTTCCCCTATTTTAAAAATTAAAAGCTAACAACATGAATAGCAAGAATTATACAAAACCAAAAAGCAAGCCTTGGAGCAGGAATGGGACCCTACCCAGTCACATTGTTTTTTGTTTTCAGTTCCAACCAGTTTGGGGTTTTTGTTTCTTAAGGGGCATGATGGGTGGGGGAAAGAATCATTGTCCGTAGGTTTGACTTAAGCATGACAGTGTTATCCTGAAAGCAATTTCACTTCTTTAACACAAATATGACACACATTGCAAAACAACAATGCCAACATTCCAGTTTTGAATTCCCCAGGAACTCAGCCTCCCCTTCTTGGTCATCTCCCAAGCTAGTGCTCTGCTTGAGCACTGAGATCAATTAAGAATTCTTCTAGATGGAGTGTGATAGTTACCCAGAAACGATCAAGTTTCTGGTCAAGATAGTTACCCAGAATCAATCATTTACATCTATTTCTTTTGGCTCAAAACTGCAAGATAGAATCTTTTTTTTTTTTTTCAACTTAAAAATGCAACTATTGGGAAACCTTTAACAGCTTCTGTTTCAATCTAGTCCTCAACTCCCATTTGCCACAAGCGTTAGATATTTTAAAAAAATAAAAAGTAAAATACGCTTTCTTAATATATAAATACATTAAACATTGGAAGATTAATGCTACCGTAATTTCATTGCTTTTTGTGAATACTTGGAAGTCTAAACTTATAGTTCATAGGATGATTCATTATACGAGTACTTCAACATCACAGCTGAGATGGTCAGTTCATACTCTGTACCTGTGGAAAAAGAACAGCATACCACGCTAAACTGTACAGCCGGCAGTCTGATCTCCACACACACCATTATTATGTGGTATCAAGCACGACTGCCAATTGAATCGTTCAGGTTTCTGTTTAGACTCCAGTCTGCCAATGCAGAAACGTTTCTTTCTTTCTAGAGAAATCAAAACTGCCTCCTGTGCAGGAGGCTGATGTCAGCTTCCCACGAACACACGGAGATCCTAGGAACGCTTTATGGTTAGGATTCCCCCTGATGTCTAAAATGAATGTCTAGAAGAGCTGCTGAAATGGGTTGTTTAATAAGTGCCATAGTTTCAATTCTAACATTAATCAAATCCTTGCAAGACAGCTGTGCTTCCCACAGGTAGGTTGAAAATTCTGACACGGTAGATTAAGAAGGCTTTTAAGGCCTCATATTCTAACCACTTCCAGAATTAGCTGTCATTCAACACATCAAATTTTGCACTTTTTAAAAAACAACCAGCCAAAGAAAAACTTGCTGGCCTTTTTTCAAGTACAAGCGCAGAACACTTCTATTTTACACAAATAGACTGCTTTTCATAGCACACTTTCTGCATGCATGCCTAGTTTAAAAACTATTGAACCACGGTACGAAGAAGCATATCGCTCTCCATCACAGCCTTTGCTACTTCATACATTTAATGCTATGTAATTGGTAGGAAAAATGTATGGAACAGTTGGAGAACTGTCATTATCAAGAAGTTAAATACACAGCACTCAAACAAGTTCCCTCTAACTGCAGAGGGGCAGAAAGCCATAGCCAGTTATTTTTCTTACTTCTCTGCTGGGGCAGGATTAGGACCCTAATGGACGCTAACAGCCCTCATCTTCGTAGGTGAGCAGGTTCAGAGACAAAAAGCAGCTCAAAACAGAAGCAGAAAACGGCAGACACTCTGCCCCCTCTGGCTCTGCCCTCAGACTGGCACAACAAGCTGGTTAGGGCAGGTGAAGGTGCCCGACCAGAAGCCAAAAGGGCCAGAGGAACGTCAGGAGTGAAGCTTCTTCTAAAGCCAGGGTGTGAAAGGTGCATGCCATTTCCAATTCATTCTCAAATGACTACAAAGAAGGAGAAAAAAAAGCAGATATATATGCTAACAAATATAAAAGCCTGTTCTAGAACTGGAGTGCTAGTATCTTGACTGCACAGCTGAAAATGTAGTTGCACGGGACAAAAATGAAAACCTACGCAATCTTGAACTGCTAAATGACACATATGGCATTTCAAGTGACATTCGTCTGTAACACTTTTCCCACAATACCCTTTCAGTTTTGAGATGAGGAGCGACGACAGGCAGTATCTGGCACCTCTAAGAAATTAAATCCATCCCCTCAGAGAATGTAAAAATAAATAAATCCAATAAATCCATTACCTCAGAGTCTTGATTTAGGAACTAAGTGACTGTGTCAGTTTCTTCAGTTAGAACATCTTATGAAAAGTATTTTTCTGGGAAAATTCTACAACCTCCTCTTCCATCTCAAGCTAACCCACCTACAACTCATTTATAAAGAAAATAAAAATAAAGGGTAGTCATTTCTTCCTCGAGCATCCTTGTAGCTTAATTTGATATGGGAAGTTGATACTGTCAACCATAAGGCTTTGTCTAGATAATGTTACTTTTTTAATCTCCACAAAAAATACCGATTTAGGCCAAGAAGGTACAAGTATCAATTACAAGGAAAAAAAAAAAAAGAAATAGAAAAATAACAAAATTCCAAGTAACAGTTTGGCATGCTTCTTAGAGGCTTGATTTGAGCTGAACAAAGTGTGGGTTCTAAGATGAAAAACAATAAGCAATCACATTATTTTGGACTATGACTGGAGACAGGCACAAGGTTAGGGCATCGGAATATGTTAGAATGGGATTGCAAATTACAGTGAGAGACAAGCACACAAATTCCTTCTTAAGGTCAGAAAGCCAAGTACTGAAAAATTAAGGTTGGTGTATATAAAACAGCAATCTTGACTTCATTTTTGCAGACACATGCAATTGTTTCCTGATATGCGTAAGCTCCATAATCATCCAAAAATCTCATTTCAACAGCAATAGAAAGAATGAAAGAGGAAAAAAAATAGTTTGCATTCTTTAGCAATCATGACAGCATATTCTGAAGTACTGTTCTTATTAAAAGGCATTCCAAACTGCTTGCACCCGTATATTTCACTGAACTCTTCCCCCACACCCAATCTCTCTTGAAAGAGACCAAGAACACGCACACAAAATTTACCCAGAACATATTCAGCAGTGTTTACCCCCATCCCTACTGAAACCTGTGCATAAGCCATGTAAGTCAGTAACTGTTGAACAGGTGGGTACAGGACAAGCTATAAGAGGTGGTTGGTACCTCTTATAGCTTGTCCTGTACAGCTATAAGAAATGCTGAATATTCAAAGCATTAACACTTAGCAATAGATCGAAAATAGTTGAAAATAACCAGATGAATTTAAGTTTATAATATACGAAAAATATTATGATGCAATATAAAGGTTTATGAATAGAAAATTCAATTAGAAAACATTTTGAACTAGAACATTACTGTGTTTACTTCATATATATACACACACATATATATGTGTATATATATATACACATATACACACACACACCCCTCCAAATTTAGGGATCGTCTATTCCTCTATAGTGATTAACACGTTGAAACAGTGCAGCAATTCTTATTACCACCAACACTAGTGGTAAAAAGGAGGCAAAGCACCTCAAGCAGGATCTCCTTACTCTACCACATGGATTCCTGAACCTGGCCACATCATGGAGCGTACAAAGGGTAAATGACACACACAGCCACTTCAGGCCAAGCAAAGTATTTTTAAATGCTTCACCTGGTTCTACCACCAAACCTACTCAAATCTGGCTCTTATTTGGTACCAGCCCCACTTAAAGTCTATTATGGACTGCATAGTCCTAAAAGGCTCTCACAGAAGCAGCGTAGTACTAAACTGCTATCACAGCTTTCTCTTTATAGACTGCGTCTGGATGTTGTTTGTTCTTGCACACAACTCCATAACAAACACCTTTCCTGATACTGCAGTGGTGTGGGAAGGGACCAACACATGCACATGCTTCTGGAATGACCACCACCACTGCTGCCCATCTCTTCAAGGCTCCCAGAGGCACCCAACCATCCTGCTACCAGTTACAAAACACTCAGTAAAAACAAAAGCTATGAACACATTACGGCAGGGAGCAGTGGGGAGTGGGTGTGGGGGAAGGAAGATAAAAATGCAAAAAAAAGAAAAGATCCACAACTGTTCTCAACAAGTGACTTTTTCTCCAGCTACCCAACTCTTTTTCATTTAACCATCTAAAACATGTCCTATTTTTCCCAGTCTGTGCATCCCTTCAGTTAGAGTCTGCTGCTTGGGCGGGCTTGCTTTATGCAATACCCAGGGATTAGCTATAAAAATAAAACTCAGAATCAGGACTAGGCATTTCTGAAATAGTTACGGCGCAATGTATTTACAAACAGCATGCACCCAGGCACTTGCATTGATATATTCGTATTTGAAAAACTGTAGTAAAAGATGCCCCGTGGGTCATTCCTACAGTTCAAAGCTTAGCTTTGAAGATTAACATCTACATACAAACACTGTACTACAATACCCACACCCAATTAATGCTTGTAAATATCGATCCCTGACACATACGAGCAGTTTTTTTTGCCGAACGCAAAAACTTCTCACATCTGATACATTCCTTAAAAGGAACATCAATGCACACAATGATATCTACTTACATTTTAAGGGTGGAGCAGTTCACCTTGAGAGAGAAAAATGAGGTACATAGCAAGACTAGTCCTACTGTTCATTTCATTTTACATTTCTGCATTTCAGACAAAAATTCCAAAGTGAACCACAACTTTCCATCACCTAAAAATACCCTAGTGTCACTCTGTCCAAATGCTCCTCACAGACACAGAAAAAAAAAGCATATTAATTTCCTTCCATTCCCTTAGCTTCATGTATTCATGGTTATCAGGTAGCTTTTGCTGCTCTGCCAATGGAATGTCAGCACAGCTTTTTGTTCATTCCACAGAAAGTTTCCTGCCTTGCCCTAAAATAGTGTTATCCTTCAGTCACTGTATGCCACCATTTCTTTACTGTGTTGCTGGCCTAAGAGCTAACTAAAGCACATTGAAGGCCAGCTAAATACTAGACAGAAACAAATATCTATTCCTCAATCCATTCCACCGTTGTCCAGTAATTTTAACACTTTCACTTCACGGGACGTACTGGGTTTATGCCATTTCCAAATCTCAAAAATGTCTTGGTGATAAGTGCATGCTTTGTTTTCCACAGCTGGAAACTTGGCTCTATGACTTTGCCACATTAACCGCACTTTGAGATGCACACTTTTAGGACCTAAAGGGGGCCAAAAGGAAAGCTTGGGTAGGAACTCTTTGTCAGGGGGTGTAGTGATAGGACAAAGGATAATAGCTTTAAACTAAAAGAGGGTAGGTTTAGGTTAGATAATGGGAAGAAATTCTTCACTCAGATGGTGGTGAGGCACTGGCACAGGCTGCCCACAGAAGCTGTGGATGCCTGATCCCTGAAGTGTCCAAGTCCAGTCTGTATGGGGCTTGAGCAGCCTGGTCTGGTGGGAGCTGTCCCTGCCCATGGCAGGGGGGGTGGAACTGGGTGGTCGTGAAGGCCCCTTCCAACCCAAACCATTCCATGATTCTATGCTTCCAGCTTTTATTATAGCAAACTGGGTTATGGTATGACCTCAGACTGCTTATGGAACAAGAGTTGCATATTTGCCATAGATGTTCCCAGCCTCAAACACTGTTACTGTTACACAAATAAGAGTCACTGTCCTGAAAAAAGCGGGTTACTTTTCCAGGTAAGAAGATCCCAGCTGAAGGGAAAGACGAGAAAACTTAACATGGTACTTACAATCTATTTCCTGTTTCATGCTGAAACATGATTTACTGTTCATGATTTATTGTTTCATAGCACTATAAAACTTTCAAATTTCAGCACCGAATACTTCACAGCAGAAGTGTACTACATCTGTGATACCCACTAGCTCCTGTCAAGCTTTTAGACAGAAACACAGAAGGTAAATTTTGATCAAGAAAATTTTAATATCCACTTAGGACAAGATAATGCTTTATGGAACATCTGGCAAGCAAGCTTAGCAAGGCAAGCACTCCCTAAATGAGCTCAGCAGAGACTTCGCAGTGAAATCTTACACCTTACACTGCCATTTGTTTTTCCATGTTGGCCTTACAGGTGAGCAAACAGATTATGTTGAAAAGTGCATTTTTATTTAAAGATGACTCAAAGCGTCCAGCTTTATTACAAGTCAGACATGCTTGAATTAGTCAGTTAAAATAAAGGATTTGAATCCTTTCATAAATAGTGAAACGAAAACACAAAATCATAGCAACAATCTACGCAAAACACTAAAAAGGGTATTATCCAGAGCTGTAACATTTTCCTCAAGAAGAGTACACATATTAAGAAGAAAAGCATAGATAGAAGAAAACAGAAACTATTGCAACTGCATCATGTTTTATTATTGATTCATTTATTTGCCCTACACATGAAGTACCTAGGTAGGCATAAAGAACACAAATTTATAATTCTATGTCAAAGCACAAAATGAATAGGAAATTGCTTCTGGTGGGGATTTGTCATTTACATAGAACCTCCTATGGCAGTGTGCAAAAAAAAAAAAGAAAAAGTAAATAGTATTGTGAAAAGATTTTTTTAAAAGTACATTGAAAAGACAGAGCATGCTAAGAGATGCAGTTTAACAAGCCTTCAAGCAAAGCACTTTTTGCTTATCTACATGTAAATCCGATTTCTTAGCTCTCCTTTGAAAATAAACAACAGCAGCAGCAACAAGCACACACAGAGTTATAATCCTAAACCCATATCTACTGGTAACACATGCAACACCTGTCCTTAACACCAGTTTAAATAAAAACAAACCACTCCATTGTAACAGTCAGTTTGAGTTTCACCATGAAATAGCAAACAGTTATAACAAAACAATAAACAACGGTTATGATGCTACCACTCTTGATAATTATCCCAAGTCACAGACTGCTTGGAAGGCAAAACAACGAGCTATTGTAGTAACCAACTAACCATACAATACAGTTAGCATATCTAACCTATCTAATCCAGTCAATCATATTTTGGTGTGGTTTGCGAGGAGAATAATGCTGTATCAGGTAGCACCATACAGAGATACTGCTGAAAACTTGCCCTAATTCCTGAGCAGAGGCAGAACTTCACAGCACGTGCTCTCATTATCTCCCAACAACAAAAAGGAGGAAGGTGCTTGAGGCATTCCTCAGGCAGCAGGCACCACACCAACACCCAAATATCTCACCCCCAGAAAGTTTCAGTGTTTCTTTCTAGGAGCTGATGCTGCCATGTCAACACAGCATTTAAGGGAGGCCCAAAAGCATGGGGTCTTTCTATGTCTGTGCTTAGTCTACAAAATGAACACCAAGAAAACACTAAGGAGATATGCATTAAGATTTTAGCAAAATCAAAGATACTAAAGGAAAGACAGTTTGACATAGCTCCTAAGAACTTACAGATGACAAACCAACTTAGATTTTGATACAAATGAAAGATGTATGGCAAAGATCAGTGTACAGATACCAGGTGCATCACATTCTTCATGTCCACAGTGCGACATGACTGCTTTGTATTTTACTTAACTGTAAAATACAGTTATGAATATATAATAACTTGTATAAGCATAAAACAGGAACATAGAATGAACATAACTGTTCATAACATCACCAACTTTTAGTTACTTTTCTCAATCTGGGAACATGACAGTCCCCACTATTAAAGTTCTGGCTTGCAAATGAATCAAAAATAACAGTCACAAAGTTGAATATCCTGGGCCTAATCCTATCTGATTGTGTGTGATTAAGATGAAACAATGTGATTTTCCTTAATCCTCCTTTGAAAGAAGGAAATAACTCAGGGTATAGTTCATGGAAATTTAGTACTGTAATCACTTAAGACCTGCTATGGACACCTCAAAGTTTAAGAAAATGAAAAAATAAACCACCCGACAGCTTATGTACATCAAGAGAAAAGGCCTCAGAGAATTCATACATGCAAGACGCTAGAATTGTTTAAAGATGAGAAACGGTTTACTCCCTTACAAAGCCTGTGTTACTGTCCTTTTTCCAGAAGCTTTGTTAAATCAGGGGCAAAAATACAGACTGTAATAATATTTGCTTTATTGGGTTCAGAGTGCATTCTTTGAGCAAACACTAACAATGTTTAAGTTTGAAATTGGAGGGTAGGTAAGAAGTAAGACAGTTTTCTGCATAAAAATGCAGCTGACAAGAGCTGCAGGGGCTGAAATAACTGCCCACCCATGTGCCTAGGATATGTGTCCTGGCCTAAATATCACATTTAATTTAAAAGCATATCCTTCTACCATCAGATCAACACCAGCTTGACAGGCAGAAGAGTGCTCCAAGGCAGACAGCTGGCTACAGCTCTACTCTCTCACGTACTAGAAAAATGCTAACCGATAGCAGGAGCTGATATGGCTAACAGCAGCAGCCACCACAATCAAAATAAATAAAACCTATTTAATTTCTACAGAATAAGTTTTGTGCCCACGTCGAAACAAATAATTAACCTTACTCGCACCAATCTGTTGGCCTCTTTCTACATTAGAAAACATGAGGAGACATCATATTAAACATAACCACCTCACAGGCATGGATGCCAGTACAAAGTCTAAAGCAAGAAAAATGCATCCTTGGTGGAAGAGGACTGGGTCAGGGAATACTTAAGCAAAGTGAACAGACATAAGCCCATAGGCCTTACAGGATCCACACAAGTGCTGAGGGAGCTGGTAGATGTCATTTTAAGGCCACACTCGATAATGTTTGAACAATCCTGGTGACCCAAGTAAGTATGCAAGGTCAGGAGGACAGCAAATGGTCACTCAAATCTTCAAAATGGGTAGGAAGGAGGACCCAGGGAATTACAAGCTGGTCAGGCTCACCTCAATCCCTGGGAAGATTAGGCAGCTAATTATAGAAACCATTTCCAGGCAGAAGAAGAAGAAAACCATCAGAAGGATTCAGCGCAGACACACCAAGTAGAAGTCATACTCAACCAGCTTCAAAAGCTTCTACAATGAAATGAAAGGCCTGGTAGACAAGGGGAGAGCAGTGGATATTGTCTACTTTGCCTTACTTCAGCAAGGTTTTTGAAACTGTCCTCAGCAAGATCGTCATAGACAAGCTGTTGAGATGGATAAGCAGACAGTGAGGTGGACTGAAAGCTGGCTGTAAGGACAGGCCCACAGGGTGGTTATCAGTGACATGATGTCTAGTTGGAGGCCAGTAACCAGTGGTATACCCAAAGGGTCAATACTGTGTCAGTCCTGTTTAACATCTCCATTAATGATGTGGATGATGGAGCAGCATGCCCTCAGCAGCTTTGCTGATGACACAAAACTGAGAGGAGTGGCTCATACACCAGAGGGTCATGCTGCCATCCAGAGGGACCTCAACAAGCTGGAAAAAATGGGCTGAGACGAACCTCATGAAGTTCAACTAAGAAAAATGTGAAGTCCTGCACCAGAGGAGGAAAGAAGCTTGGCAGAAAAGGACCTGTGGTGCATCCTTATGGACACCAAGTTGAACATGAGCTCTCAATGTGCCTTTGCAGCAAAGAAGGCCAGCTGTGACTGCATAAGGAACAGTGTCATTAGCTCACCAAGGGAGGTGGTCCTTCCCCTCTCCTCAGCACTCGTGAGGCCATATCTGGAGTACAGTGCCCCATTCTGGGCTCCTCAGTACAAGAAAGACATGGGCATACCAGAGGGAGTCCAACGAAGGGCCACAAAGTTGATGAAGGAACTGTTCAGCTCAGAGAAGAGATGTCTCAGGTGGTGGTTCTTATCAACTTTGATAAATACCTGAAGGGAAGGTGCAAAGAGGATGGAGCCAGGCTCTTTTCAGTGGTGTCCAGTCACAGGACAAGAGGCAATGGGCACAAAATGGAACACAGGAGACTTCCTCTGAAAATCAGGAAGTATTTCTCTACTGTGTGTGTGACCAAATACTTCTAGTTTTTGTCTTTGTTTCTCACCAACCACTCTATTTTTAAGTGGCAATTATCTTAATATTCCAAGCCTTGTCTGTTTTGCCTGTGATAGTGACTGGTAAGCCATTCACCTGTCTTCATACGGACCCACAAGCTTTCCCATCTTATTCTCTCTCCACTGGTGAGGAAGTGGAGTGAGAGAGTACCTTGGGGGGCAGGTCTGGTAGCCACTGAAGTGAAGTGGTTATGTAACTCTAAAACAAAGTAGACCAGTTTTAGATGCAAGTATACCGACATAACTCCAAGAGTAACATCAGTTTGCAGTTCGTAAATAGGTCAGCATGTGACAATTCCTGCCCTTGAGTACTACCATCCATTCATTTAAAAGATAAAAAATAAAATAAACAACCCTCCCCAACAACTTCAAATAAAATTAATATCTCAAATACCGTACTGCTTGACAAAGACCTTACCTCAAAGATCAATTTTATAGATATTGTCTCCGTGTCAGTTCTGTGGTAATAACTAGATGTATACTATTTTGATTGAAAAGAAATTATACATTCAATTCATATCTCACACACACACACTGAGTAACTCAAAAATTTTTCCTAAGCCAACTGACATGGTTGTATGTAGGTCAAGTTGTCCTGACAGGGACGAAAAAGATGAAATAAGACAGAGATGGAGATCTTCATGATTTAAACATCCTCCAAAAGAAAAAGCCCTGGTGCTTACCAAAAGCAACCACAGACAGAGTCCTGTTGTGAGCATACAGCTTCTTAGCACTGCGTGATGGAATATATCTTGCATATTAATGGAAAATATATTCTTTTTTTTTTTTTTTTTTTTTAAATATTTGCTCCTGAAAGCACTAGCACAAACTTGAGAGTTCAGGTCAGTCTGTATAAAGAGGGCATACAGTTTTTGGCAGTGGTCTTCCGAGTTTCAATAAAGTGTTGATTTCCCTAACTCAACTGCTTGAAGAAAAAAGTACTCTGTATTAAATGAAAATACTACCTGACAAAAGTTAATCAAGTGCAAAAGAGGGCACAAAGCTCATTAATTATAAACAGAGCAGAAAAATGAAGTGAAAACTGTAGAAAGACAGACCAACTTGGAAAAGCCAATTACAGATAAACAACTGTTTTGAATAAGTATTTTGAAGATGTAGCTACAAAGCTGAGAGTTATTTTGTCTCAAAAAGAGAAAAAGAGAAAGCTCTCAAAGTGACAAACCAATGAGATCATCCACTAGTATTTAATGATAAACAGTTGTTATAAATAGGAATGTAGGGATAAATTAAAACAAACCAAAAAGCCTACAAGTGTCAAACACGATAGCCCTAGTACTCTCTCCTTGTGAGTTAGCATAGTATTGTCAGAACAGCACATCACACTTCCCCTCCCCAAAATATTCAACCTGATAGACATAAAAGGTTTTAAAGAGAGCTTTAAAGAGGTCTGGTTCCGTCTGGTTCCAGATTCAGTTATCTGAACTAGCAGCAGGAAAATTCTCCCTGCCATCCCCCCACCCCGCCTTTTTTTTTTTTTGCTACTCCCTTACCATCATAACAGAAAAGAAATGTCCCAGTTTCAAATCAGGTAGGACAGATGCCCAAGTATTGCAAAGGAAGAAGTAAACAGCAGAACAACTTTCAGAAAAAATGGGCTACAATGAAATTTGATGGGTTGAAGAAATGAACAGTAGAAACTGGATAAACAGAGAGACAGGACAAAACAGATAAAAGGTCAGCCTGGCTAAAACCTAGAGGGGAAGATGGGGATCCTGAGTCTTAGGGTCAGGAAACAAAGAGGCAGGAGTGGCAGTCAGCTCTGCCCACAGCCAGAAAGGTCCATTAACTTTCTTTCTTCCAAAAAGATCTTGACAGCGTCAAGAAATTCAATGACAAAGGTGGCTTTATGCCACAGTTAGCCGCCTTCTGGCGCACTTTTGTCCATCAAGTTTGTACCAACAAACCTTAGTAACTACAGACAGTACCTTACAGCTGAAGCTGCCAACATTGTAAGAAATTAACCGTGAGAAACTTTCATATTGTATTTCACAGTGCACAGAAATTCTTCAAAAAGCACTCAAGCGTAACAAGATAATTATTTATAGTCTATTTTGCAGGCATATTTAGTACAAACATGTCCACTAAATGGATAGTCAGAACAGAGTATGAATAAAAGAGGTCAAATAGAATAAATAAATAACAAGAATGCTATTTATAGCTGCAAAAAACTGCAAATTGCCTGAAGATGACAGGAAACTGCACTTATGCAAATGAAGAGAGTTGAGCTTGAGCTTAATTAAATCATTAATCCTTTTTGTTTGCAAGTCATTTTCAGAACACACTTTAGCTTGACATTAGGAAAGTACTGTATGTGCAATATTTTATACAAGTCATCTTGAACATTTTGACTTTGCTTCTGTATTCATAAGAAAAAATCCTTAGTTTGCAGTTTCTGAAGCTTTTTTCCACCTTTTTTTTGTTGTTAAAGCTTGTTTTCCAGTGCAAATTCATTTTGAAATCTCCTTGAGACCACCTTATTTGTTTACTTCTTGCTGTCATATAGGATCCTGAAAAAGCAAGGTGCTACACTATGAAGCACTAGGCAGTAGGCCTACCATAAATTAAAAAAAATTAGCGAAATACAGTTGACAAAGGCAAGGTGCTTCTGATTAACTTTGCTAGGCTCTACCATTAGATATCACAGAATACAGCTAACCTCACCCAGAGGGACCTTCCCCATGCAAAAACAAAACTTCCATCTGTAAGTAGGGAATGTGTCATAGCAATTCTAAAAGCCTCAGTACAGGTATTCTAAGATGTCTAAGCACTAATGTACACCGAAGAGCATTGCTTAACATTGCTACAGTATGCTGAAGCTCTATTTCACTCTTTCTTTGACACAGAATACCAGTGTCACTCTTTTTAACCTGGTAATGTTTTGTTTTTTTTCAATTTTAATTTTACATAGTTCAAATATCAGAAATGGCAATAAAGGAACTGTTTGTAATGAAAGTTGAATTCTCTTCCCTAAAGAGACAGAGAAGCATTAGGTTTGTTTCCTACCTGCATAAAGTTTCTGGATCTACAGCATGGCCATTTCAAAAATAAATGAAACCATTTCATTTAACTGATAACTAACTACAGGCAACTACCCTGAAATAAGTAAAAAGTAGCAAACAACAACAAAATCTATATTCTACATAATTTTTTAGTTTAATTTAGTTTAACTTCTGTAATGAAATACCTTTTAAAAAGAACTTACAGACTGAATGACACAGCTCTCATAAGGTGCACTTCTTTTAAAGCCTCGATAATAATTTAAATGCCATGTGAACTTAAAAGAAAAGTTCAATCTTGAATACATATCCCCTCAAAATATGTCACTGGAATACACGCCTCCCGAAAATATGCCCCTGAATCTGCCACCTACAAGGTACTGTAACTTGACTACAATTGTGGACTCATCTCTGCAACTGTTGCATAGCTAAAAAGTTTTATGTCAAAAAAGTTCTAAGAAATCCACTGTTAAAGTATGAGAATATTTCAAGTAAAGCCAAAGATTCATTACAGACGAACACTTCTGTTTAGATTCTGTAGAAAAGCAACAAATAAAATGTAATTTTTTAGGCATCCTCTTGAAGCTCAAGGCTGTAAAACACAGTAGTAAGAATAAAAGTTTTCCATAATAAATCCACCGAGAATACTAGCTAGGTTTCTAGTACTTACCTAAAACTTCCAGTACTTACCTAGGAAGTGAGAGAATTGGTCCTAAAAGCTAATTATTTACTCCTAAGCAGCAAGAACAAGATAAAGACAAACCTCAGAATGAGCCAGAGCATAGCCTTGGGAGGACAAAAGAACCAAATGTTTCCACAGATCAAAGATACTCTTTCACAATCAAGTGGCAGTCTGATACTAAGCACAGACATCTGAAGAAAGCTACATCACCTCAAAGTGAATTTTTCAAAATAAATTGATTTTAATTCTTTTATAGTGATAGTCTGTCAAAATCATACTTGCAATTAAATCCATGAATCAGCAGCTATTGCAAGTTATAACAACAGGTAACACCCTTGATACATTAGATAACAATATAATACTTTCACAACAGGTCAAAAGATAGCAAAGAAACAACATGGCCTCAACAAGAATTATTCCTACTATGGATGAACAAACCCACAATGCCGTCATAGTGGTAGAAGTACATCTAACAAATTGCTCTGACTTATGCAGGTGGCCAAAACAACTTTCTCAAATCCTTAACTTGGTGCTAGCTCTGATCATGCCCCCTTCCTCCCCCTTCCCACCCCCCCCAAAAAAAAAAAATTTTGCTTCCACTCTGATTAGATTCAAATGTCAACTATGGCAGGAAAGACTGAATTTATCATCAATTCAATACAAGTGACCCAGATCTCCACGGAAACATATCATGAGTGCAATAGCAGTATATTACCTGATACAATAACACAGATAATCTAGTATTGCTACCTGTATTATCCTCACAAACTCTTAAGAAAAAAGGCTAAGCAGCACATGACACTGAAACCACTTTTAGAATACCAACCTGCAAATCACAGCCAGTCTTTTGAAGACATTCATTGCAAAAAAAAAGATAGCAATGGCTTATAAAAGCAGTTTTTTATTTATTTTTTTTTTGCCAAAAGCGAAACAGAAGAGAAGATTTTGTAGGTATCCACTTAGTTCAATTCAATTTGCTCTGAAGATGAAATGGATTACGTTAGATAAAAAGCAGTGAAAATGAAGAAATGTGTATTCCATAAATCCCATGGGATGTGGTGGAGAACCAAAATAGTAGTATAATACGGACCAAAACAAAGGCAGACAAGTACAATGTCATTTTGTTTGATCTTTTCACAAAGGGTAAAAAAGTTTCACTCTTTTTCATGTTATCTGGCACTCCTCGTTTTGTTTCAAGACACATATAGTCTTACCTGTATGAGTTTTCTGTCCATACAGCATCAGCATATGAATACGCTTTATGTGCATTTCTGCTTTCACAAGTTATGTGACTATGAGCCTAAAAACAGACCTCTTTTTTAAAAACAAACAAAAACTGAAAAGAAGCCTGCTCTGAAAAGTTTAATTCACTACCTCTTCTTTAAACTTCGGGCCAATCATTCCAAATGCACCACACTATGATGTCGTGTGGGTAGCCAAGATCACCAGCTCCTCAAACAAGCCACACCTGCCCTACTGGGCCTTGTACTCAAGGCATGGGAAGTCCAAATGTCAGCATGGAAAGCTGCTGTAAGGGAACATGATGGAGTGCCCCAGGGTGGCCTGTTCTGCACGCTGGTGGACTAGATGAAGGAGATAACATTACAGCATGTTAGGCAATGATATGTCATTATATATAAATTCTGTAGATAAGCCACAAAAGTGCTAACCAAAAGAAGATGCTTTTAGCTTTACTTCAATCTGAAGTCCCAGATGACAAAACTACCAGGAACTCTACTTTATTTATGTGAAAAATATAAGCAAGCGAAAGGGAAGAAGAGACCACAAAAGGAAACCAGGACAGTGGACAGACCGATGGTGCCCTCTGCTTCCACACTCAGCTGAGAAAGGGAGAACACCTCAGAACCAATTAATTACCCCAACCTTTTGCAGTGGTTTTACCCTTCCGGGCAACTGAACTCTACCACAACCACTCTCTCACTCTCCTTCCTCAAAGGGAAAGGGGGAAAAAATATGATGAAAAGGGCTAAAGGGGTGAGATAAGGACAGGGAGGTCACTCTACAACTATCGTAACAGGCAAAACAGAGTCAGCACAAGGAGATGAATAAAATTTATTACCTATCTCTAGCAGACTAGAGCAGTGAGAAACTAGAAAACAAACTAAAACCACCTTCTCCCTATCTACTCTCTTCTACATTCCCCCCGGAGCAGCACAGGGAAATGAGCAATGGGGGCTGCAGTCAGTGCCTAATGCTTTGTCTCCGCGGCTCCTTCATGGTCACTCCCTGCCCCTGCTCCATGTGGGGTCCCTCCCACAGGATGCCGTCCTTCCTGAACTGAGCCTGTGGGGGCTGCCCACAAGCAGCAGCTCTTCAAGAACTACTCCCATTTGGCTCCATACCACAGGGTCCCCAGGAGCAAACTGCTCCAGCATGGGTCCCCCACGGGTGGGCGGCAGCTCCCCCCAGACTCCCTGCTCCTGTGTGTGCTCCTGTCCACAGGCTGCAGCTCCGGCCTGGGGCCTGCTCCTGTGGGGGCTCTCCATGGACCGCAGCCTCCTCCAGGCCACATCCACCTGCTCCACCGGGCTGCAGCATTTGCGCTATCACTGTGCAAAAAGTGGTTATGGGTCCCAACAGTTTGGGCCCTCTCCCAAACAGATTGCATCCAAACAGTATAGACTGCCCCGAGATCACTCAGATGACCACGCAGCCATTAGAGGCTGGAACAGCTGGAGAGCGCAGCCTGCTCCTCCCTCATTTGCCCCAGTTGGTCAATGAAAACACCTAGAAGCTTCTGACAAAACAACAGCTGATTATTGATTATCAAATTGGGTTCCCCCACCCTCACAGCTCTAGCACCCAGCATTGCCACTCTCCTTGAGTGAGTCAAGTCTGAAGCCGTGACACCATCCAGATAGCATTTAATCCTTGGAAGCCCAGCTGCTAAAGAACTGCAGGAGCAACCTGTGCTCTCCTGGAGTGCTGCTGCCCTGAGCTATCGACACAGCCCCATCATTCACCATGGGCTGGCAGCCCCACATTTGGAAGATTTCAGTATTTCTCCCGCACAGTAGATCACTCAACTATGTGGATTATGTTATCCACATTGCTGGTCCCACAGAGCGGGAAGTGTGAGAAGCACTGAGTGATACTACAGAGACTATGCAAAATTATGGCTGGGGGACTGACAACCAAAAAATTCAGAAATATGACAAAGAAGCAAAATTTGGAAGGATAATTTGGCAGGGCCATTGTAGAAAGATATCCAAGTCAGCTACACAAAACATATTCTATATAGCAGAAATGCAGAGCAGAAGTACAAGTTTATTAGTCTTTGGGGTTCTGGAGGCAATGTATGCCATATTTGGTCTGGACCTTAAGACCATTATAAACAAGGAAAAAAAAAAAAGTCAATTCTTTCAGGAAGAAAAGGAAGCAACCACCTCTGACCAAGAAAAAAATGCTTATTAAGCAGTGTTAGGCCAAAAGCTAGCCAATAAGCCTTTCAAGCTTCAAGCATTGGATGAGGCTCATTGGAGCCTATGACAGCAAAGAGACAGGCTACATACATGATTGGGATTTTGGTCGTAGAGGTTGTCCCCATTGGTGCAAAACTAAAAATCTGAGCTGTTTTTTCAGCCCTAGCTGAAACAAAGAATCACCCAATGGGCCAAGGTAACTGATAGTGGGGCTCCTGGCCTTACAGTGGGTACCACCAAATGATTGTATTCAATAAATTGGGAAGACATAATGGACTAGTACTATGAAATGGAAATGGTGAATTTCTGTGCAGCCTCTACCATCCCAAATACAGTGAGTGCTTTACAGGAGAAAATAGTACAAATTGGCTTAGGTAATGACATTTTCTATCCAGTCTGGTCTGCCTCCATCTTGGCTGCAGTAGGCTCCATCGTATGAGCAATTAACCCAAGAGCAGAAGCAAAATGCATGGTTCACTGATCAGTCAACAAGATAATGCTAAAGAGAAACAGCAACGGAAAGCAGCAGCCTTTAAAATGGCTCAACAAGCCTTCCTAAACTACCAAGAAAACAGGAGGAACAGCCAATATGTCAAACTGATAGCCGTGGCTATGGTGCTGGAAGAACTGACAGCCTCAAAAATCTTTATACTGGCTCTTGGGCAGTATATAAAGGTCTCACACTGTAGTCTAGTGATGATAGGCAGAAGACTGGATGATATGCAGCAAACCTCTCTGGGGTCAGAATTTGGAGAACACTCAGCCACACCCAGCAGACAAATCATACTGGGCTACTTCCAGAGTCAAGGTTTATAGTCAGGTGGTGGTAGCAAACAACTGGCTGTATTTCCTCCAGTACATGCTGACCAGAAGACCACTATCAAAGGTCTTTGCTTATTAAGCCAATGGTGAGGTATTTCCACTCGTATTCAATCAGTTAATGGCTCGCAGGACAAACAGTTCAGAAGAGGGCAGGTGAAAACCACATAGGACGAGTTTATCATATACTCCATCATCCCTGGGGAACCAGTTTAGTAGAGCATAATAATATCTTACTAAAAGAACATTTGTGAATTCTTCCACCTACGCACACCTTGTAGAACCAGCCAACAGTGCTGGCACAAGCAGTAGTAAGTCTGAATAGAGGGGGGGGGGGGTCCAAGGCTACACCACTTACCACCTATTGTTAGGTCACCACCACACAGAAATGTCTATTGGGTTTGTGTCTGAAACAGGATATGAATTTAATCTCAGCACAGGACAGACAATAATGTTTACAGAGGACTCTGTCAGGCAAACTGATCTCTTCCAAAATGCTGGTCCAAGGACAGGAAGCTATATTCTTAATTTTGGAATACTCAGCCAATACTCTTTAATATGCTCCACAGACGTGATTTCAATCTGTTTTGCAGAAAGTGGATATGGGTAGTCCCTTGAGAAGTCACAGTATTGCACAAATCCGCAGCGACATCTGTCGGCAACCTGTGGATTACACCGATGCTCCAAGTTTTACCAGTCCAGAATATTTTGGGAGTCAATAGATACTACGGTTGGAGCTAAAATACCCACGTTTAAGCAGATGTCTGTGCTGATTGACACATCAGGGTGTCAGGAACAGGGACCTCAGAAAAGAGTGTGTATGTTAGGGTGGAGGACGCCCAACATGGGAAGGACCTCCATGTTGTTGACCCTCACAGATTGCAATGTATTGCTGACCACTTAGAGACAGAAAAACAGATTATTCTCATCAGTAAAAGTTTCACAGAATCACAGAATGGCCGAGGTTGGAAGGGACCTCTGAAGATCATCGAGTCCAACACCCCTGCTGAGCAGGATCACCCAGAGCACATTGCACATGATGGCATACAGGCAGGTTTTGAATATCTCCAGAGAAGGGGACTTCACAACCTCTTTGGGCAACCTGTTCTAGGTTCACTCATCTAGGCTGCACTTCTTGAGCTTGTTTATGAGGACGTTATGAGAGACGGTGTCAAAAGCCTTGCTGAAGTCAAGGTAAACCACATCCACCGCTCTCCCCTCATCTACCCAGATAGATTTATATGAAAGAAAGCTAATAACTAACTTTAAAACATCTTTGGCACAACAGAGTTATTAAGGGTCATTCCACAATGGAACAACTGTAATAAGTCACTGCTACTACCATCACAGCTTGTGACTTATGGAAGACACAAAAGATAACTGTCTTTCCTGAGTGAATTATATGGGCAATTTCTTATGTGAGTTAGATGGTATTATCATATAATCCACTGTTTTAACAATTTAAACAGACTTAAAATGTTGAGACCTTACCCTAAACAAACATGTTTTCAGGCCTGCAAAGCTACTGTCAGCAAAGAACAACCTCAAGCTGTTGCTGGAGTTGGACCTATACCATGCAGCAGCAGATTCACTCAGAACCCCCACATAAGCACTATCATTCTCCATCAATTTCCAGAACAGCTATATAGCACACTGTTTCAGAGAATTGTTATTTTAAGTACACAGTCTAAATCACCCAACAATGTGCATTTTGCACAGTTCCTCATAACATCCTCATAGACAAAGCGATGAAAAACAGCCTAGAGGAACAGACAATGAAGAGGACTGACTGAGCTGCCAGGCTCATATGTGATCAGCAGCACAAAGACCAGCCATAAACTGGTCACCAACATTATACCCCAGGAATAAATACTGGGTCCAATCCTGTTCAACATCTTCCTTAACGATCTGGGTGGAGGGGAATACTGTACCCTCAGCACATTTGCAGATAACACAAAACTGGGAGAAGTGGCTGACAGGAGAAGTCCTGCACCAGGGGAAGAACAACTCTATGCACTGGTATAGGCTGAGGACTCACCAGGTGGAAAGCAGATTTGCAAGAAAGACCCTGAAGGTTCTGAAGGACAAGGTAGAAAGGAGACAGCAACTCACTGCACTTGTGGCAAAGCCAGCGCAGGACATCCTGGCCTGCATGAGGAACAGAACAACCAGGAGGTCAAAGGAGGTGATCCTCCACTTCTAGACAGCCCTAGTGAGGCCACACCTGGAGTACTGCGTCCAGTTCTGGGCTCCCTAGTGCAGCAGAAGTGTGAACATACTGGACAGGGTCCAGGAACAGGCTAAAGAAATGATGATGCTGGGACTGGAACATCTGTCATATGAGGAGTGGTAGGACTGTTTAGCCTGGAGGTGAGGAGAATCAAGGGGGGGAGAGGGTGGAATCTTATCAATATATATATAATTATCGGTTTGATGGGATATGGGTGAAAGCAAAGACAACAGTGCTAGGTTCTTCTCAGCAGCACCCACTGACAAGAGGCATGAACTGAAACACAAGAAGCCACCTTCTTACGAGGGTGGCCAAAGACGGCCACGCACTGCCCAGAGAAGCTGTGGAGTACTCATCTATGAAGGTATTCAAAAGCCAACCGGGCACAGTCCTGGTCAATTTGATCTAGCTGAACTTGCTTAAGTGGGGTGTGGGATTACATGTATTAAATTACTTCCAAAGGCTCCTTCCAACTTCAGCCATTCTGTGATTTTGTATTGATTTCTCTGGAAGAAAGGCATCCCTCTAAGCAGTAAGACAATGCAAAAAAAAAAAAAAAAAAAAAAAAGAACATTAAGAAGCATGTTTTTGCTGTCAAAAAAGAAACGAGAGAAACAAAAATAGACACCACTTTAATTAACATTCTCATCAACTGTCACGAGTAATAAAAGCTATGTAACATTTTAAACTTTTTTAAATGTATGTATCACAGAAAGGTCTTCTGAAAGGACTACTCTGAATTAACAAACTTTAGAAAACTAGTAATTTTGTGATCAAAATATATTAACACTGTTCTAGCAAAAACATCAGTAAGCAAGTAAAAAGCAAAAGCTATTTTGTTTAAACCAAGATAAAGATTTATTCAAATCCACCACAGAAATCCTAATCTCTTCCATAATGAGATTAAGATTCTTAGTACCATGCAATCCAGCTCCTTAACTGAGTTCAGAGTACAACATGCATAGAAAAGAATTAAAATCCAACCACTCTAAATATAAATAATCCACAGAAAACCAAATAATATAACATGGAAGTCTGAAACAGAGCACTGGTGTTTTAAAATAAAGTATAGCTTTTCTCTCTGTCCATCCATCCCCCTTCCCTTTTAAATGCACTGTTTAAGCATGAAAACTGATCAAGTCAGCTTTGCGATTTTCTTCTCTCTACTCCTTAAAACATCTAGCTTCAGGACCCATGAACTACGCCTAAGGAGAAAAGAACTCTATTATAGCTGACTTGTAAAGCAAAATAATCACTGGGATCCCAGAATCAAAACCAATCCCCCAGCAATAAGTAAGCACTGTTGTTGTGGATAAAACACCGGGCTATAACCGACTTCAATACCTGAACAGATGTAAAGGTGTAGTTTCACACTGAGTAGACTCAACTGAGGAAAGGACAGGGAGAAATCTGCTTCCAAGAGAAAATTCTATGGCTTCCTGGAACAACACAGATGAAGACGGTAGTATAACAGTGCATCACTGATGTTGGATTGTGAATGCATACAAATGAACATCACAGAGCAAAACATCCAATTATACCCAGTAATTATTGATGTCATCCACAAGTACAGAAGTTGGGAATGTTTTAAACACCTGTTAATGAAGACGTGAGAAGTAACACACTTGCTGCAATACAAGTTAGATACATGAGCCATCCCATTCTGTTCTTGACTGCCTCCTGTCTTCTACCCCACTTCACATCAGCCTCCTCTTCACTCTTCCAGTGACACCACATTCCTCTGCACACTGGCTTGCTTCAGGGGACTTACCTTCACACTAGCTGCTCTTCTTCTCAGTTCCCATAGCTCTCCTCCAGTTCTCTTCTAATCTCTGTCTCTACTCTCTTCATAGCAAAGCTACACCTCAACCCCAACATGGAATGGCTCACCACTGACACTTAAATTTCTCAACATTATAAGCTACTGACCTCTGAAACTTACTGTTGGAAGCATCAGACAGACAATTTATGGGTTAACATCATCCTGTAGTTTAGAAATATACCTTGGAACTACTTCTATTTACTATCTACATACCTGCATGCAAGTTCATTTTGGTTTCACTGAAGATACATTTAATAAAACAGAATCAAATAGAAGGGGAAATTAAACAGATTCTGAAGTTAGGAATAATTAGAGACAGAAGGAAGTGAAAAATGAAGTGCCAGAAGAAACAAAATATTTATTTATGTTCTATTGGCAGATTATGCCATTGTTCTCTGATGAAATAAGAGATGCTCCCTCCAGACAAAAGAAAACACAATAGAGTTGGTCTACTGGAAACTGCATGTATTTTCAGCCATACTATAGCATGAAAGATTATTAGTTAAGCTAGAAGAAACTGCATTAGAATATATATAAAAAAGTAAGTACGAAACTCATCAAGGAAGGACAACCACAACCTGCATTCAAACAAGAATGATGTGACAGAGTTTCATTAACTTGGACAGAATCAAAAAAAGCATATCTAATATTCATATAAATGAGACAGGAATAAAATACAAAATTCTGCATCTACAGAATCTGCTGAAGCAGTGTTGAAGAGGTATTACTCATTCACCATAAGTTCAGAATATGATAAAAAAGAAATGGACAATTTTGAGAATCAAAACAATTAAAGTATTTTTAAATTTTTGTTCTTAAGTCAAACAGAGGGATTTTCTGTTCTTATCTACCATTTTATCAGCTGTAAAGAAGAGATGTATCCTGTGAGCATATAATCAAAGCTACTATTATGTATTCATAACAACAAATAATAAAAAGCAATTTTATGTGTTATCCATTCCTATTTCTCTCCATTACCTATCTGTTTATACTAGCATCATTGTCTTTGTCTGAAAGATCAGGTACAGTCCCAGTCACTGCGTACAAGAAAGATACTTTCAAGCTGTAGCCAGCAGGAGAAAGGGCTACTAGAATCACAACAAGCTCTTAATTTTCCTGGTATAAAACAAGTGAAAGCCAAAATCATTGAATCTAGCAGTAAAAAGTCTAAGACAAGACATGATTGTTCTTTATAAAGAAAGCAGAGTAAATACTACAGGGAAAGAAGTAAGAATTAAACTACTGCATCATATTAAACAAGAACAAATGAGTATATGAAGACCATGAACAATTATATGCTGGAAACTAGATGGACATTTTTGAAACAATCCAGAAAATAAAGACAATCCACAGTATGCCCTAACATGAGTGTCTTATTGTAAAGATTGGAAGACATGATTTACAGGCCTACAACAGAAAGCAAATGCACAGCTAAACAAAAATTCACTTGTATCCTTGGAGGATAAAAGCAAACCAAACATTTATAGTTTTACACTGGTCCTCTAGGTTTTATCTAGTACCACAGCTTTAAAAAAAGTCAAAAACCTTAAATCTGAAAATGAATAGGCCACTTCCTACACCCAATGGGAGTATCAGAAGCAAATATACATATTTACTTTTAAGTTATTTAAGCCTCGATTAACCCATCACACTAAGGATCATGACAGAATGATAGATGATTTTAAAAGGGAGAACAAACAAATGTTCAGATTCATAACACATTCCTTCAACCAACCTTTCGAGATACCCTTCTTTTATAGAGACTTATATAGTAAATATTATACTGGCATACCAGGAGCATGAATGCACAACGGCACAGACTAAAAAATCAGAGCAAGAGGAATGGCATGCATGCTGCAAATAAAGAAATCAAGAACAGCCATAAAATCCAAGAAAGAGTATTGATAACAAAAGGAACGGTCAGGCCCCAATGTAACACGCAAGAGTATACCACGTTATGTGGAACCACAAGTATGTGGCATGACTCATCCTCATCCTTCTTTGTCAAAAGCAAACAAACGCAGCAAAGATCATGCAACATCATTATCAGTCACAAATAACCCAAAATACATGAAGAGGACTTGGCAGGCAGCATCCGGCCAGACCAACAGGATACCTCCATCTACCCTGGTATTCATGAACATAGGAGCGTGAAAAAATGAGTACGAAAGGATGAAAAAGAGACCTACGAGAAAATAAATGCAAGTGACTGAAGTGGGTTTTGTTCAAAGTAAAAGCTTTATGCCCCTGTATGCAGTATTGCCTGTGAACTGCTTTCACCTGTTTGACTTGCTCTGATTACATACTCTGTTTGGCTGTTACAGAACCACAGCACCTTAAAACAGGTTGTTTTTGTCGAGATGGCCATTGCATCAAATGTAGGAAGTTCAACTCTGCAGCCAGAATAACCTTGGTTATCATTTGTTGCCTTTCAGTTTCTGCAAAGCACAGATTTTTTTTTTCTTTGTGTTGAATGGTGGGATTCCTCTAAGTGAAAGATTTGAATAAAGATAATAAAATACATTGGTAGATGGAGGGAGAAAGAGAGAGACATCTTTCACTGCAAAAACTATGGTAAGTGTTCATGATACATGGAATGCCGCTGAGACAGAGCACTTCAAACTCATGACTGCTAAGCCTCTTCATCAGACAGAAGTCAGTCAGCTTGATTCTATTAAATAAATCAGAAAAGCTTTCTTCCCATTGGCATCTCTTCATGCATAATCTCCACACACCCTCTAAACACTATTTCTACCTTTCATTCTCTTTCTCATGTACAGATGAAAAGGATGCCCTCTGCACAATTTGATGCAAACAAACACAAAACAAAAAACAGTACCATCAAGACTTCTATCTAACAGTGAGTTTCAAAAGCCAGTACTGCACGTGAACTTTGTTTGTTATTTATGCCAGCGTTACCTTTCTTTGTCAGTACTTTCCTCATGTGGTCACAACCTACATCTCAATCTTGCTTGACTTCATCTCATCCTTCCAAAAATTTATCATAGTTTTACATAGAAAGAAGCTCTCCGCACATTTATTCCCACATAATTCTAGTAGCAAATTTACAAAAGTTGGTTTTAACACAAGTTACAAAGTAACCCATAATCACTGTGAAATACTGAATTGAAATATTTTTCAATAAAATCTTTACGTTTTTCTGTAGGAATACATTGAATCACTATTTAAAAAAAAAAAAAAAAGAACATTAGGAAGGAGAACATCATCACAGAGAAATGAACAATATTATTCATTAAGGAGTAAACCTCACTGTCTCTCAGCAGCCCAGTGTATGTCCATTTTATATATTCTCATTTACTGCCTTAAAAAAAAAAAAAGAAAAAAGGAAGAAAGGAAAACAGGAAAAAAAAAAAAAGCTTAACAAGCAGAGAGAAGGGAAGGCTACCGTTTGACAGATTTTAAACCTACAAATATTAAGAATCTCATTGGTTCCACCACTTTCCAATTTGCAGTTTTCTGTAATCAGAAAATACTTAGTTGTGTCTTGGGAAAATGTCCTGTATTTACTTGATGAAACCAAATTCTGCAGCATGAGAAAAAAAAAACACACAGAACTTCAACAATGCTATGTAGTTACAGTACATCCAGTGTTTCTTTCTGTCTCTTTAGCATTACACTGAACTACGATGTTTTAACTGTTGTTTTTTTTTAATTGCTTGAAATACTTTGACCTGAAGAATACAAAGTGTTATTCTAGACCAGACTTGTAAGCCAGTCTAGCAACAATTCAGCTGCATAGCCAGCTCCAGATATCCTTCTGAAGATGCAAGAACAGAGTAATACAGTATAACCTGCCGTACATAACATGGAAGGTATGGTACAATCTGTAATCTTCTCCATGAAGTGTTTAATCCTAATTGTTAGAAGCTGTTTTCACATACAAATCAGACAATTTCTCTAGCTTGTTTGGCTCAATTTGTGATCACTTACAAATCTTTGTTTGCACTAGTAACTGTAAGTCTGGATATAATTACACACATAAGCATCCCAGGAGCTCTACTAAATTCTTCATCTCAAATATCATCAGTGACAGTCAGATCAAATTGTTATGTGGAAAACTGGCAAGTTACACAGTGACTTTTAAAAACAGTCTTCATTTCATTGTAAACGCCGTTGTTCTTGAGCACGCAACATGGGTACTTCCCTCAACCTGTCAGAGGAGGACTGCAGCAGAAATCCTGAGCCATGACTACTTGTAAAACCAGGCAACATGCCAGGAACAAGCTTGTCTTCAATGCGTATGCCTTTATCACCACAGTTCCTTAGGATCTACGCACAAGGAATCAAGAAGAAAATTTCTCTCAAAGCGAACACTTCCCTGAAATCAACCACATGCAGGGAAATAATATCTGAAAAAGCAGATTAGTTCATATGCTATTCTATTCGACACGCAGTGGGTTGGAGGGCATCTCACCACTTGACAAGGAAACTGACAAAGCAACGCAGAGGTGGACCTGTACTCTGGATCAGATCTCTCTGCCACCACGAGCCTGAGGGAGGAAGGTGTGCATGTTCCCCATGTGCTCTTGGCTGTTTCTCAGCCCACACCCGCGGGCCTCTCCTTTCCACTTGCACCTGTAGTGGGACCAGCACATCACAGAAACTAGCCGAGTTCAGGACTCAGCTTTCAAACCAAATTCAACCTGCTTTCCATTTTTTCTGCAAGCACAAGTCGGCAAACGCTCACCGATCTCTGTCAGAATTATTTTTAATCTCCTGATGGTGAGCCACTGGCACAGGTTGCCCAAAGAAGCTGTGGATGCCCGATCCCTGGAAGTGTTCAAGGCCAGGCTAGATGGGGCTGGGGGCAGCCTGGTCTGGTGGGTGGTGTCCCTGCCCATGGCAGGGGGGTTGGAACTGGGTGGGCTTTCATGTCCCCTCCAACCCAAGCTGTGCTGTGATATCAGACACACAGTGCAAACAATAACATTCTACAAAATAAATCAGTTAAGAAAATGATATTTGGGGACTGAGCTGTAGCTGTCTGAATGCAAGATTTGCCACCAACCCTCTTAACACTGCAACACGCACGAGGACACAGAGGGGCCCCCCCACGCCCAGGAGGCAGCACCCCGGGCTCCCGCAGTCAGAACTTGCAGTCACCACGCCAGCACCCTGCCCACACCGCTGCCTGCCGGAGGAGGTTTCCCTTTCCCCTTTTCTCTTTTCCCTCCCCGCGGAGCCCGGGGCCGGCAGCGGTGTCACCGGGCCCCCCCAGCAGCCGCCACCACGAAGTTGGGGGAGAGGCGAACAAACCCCGAACGGGTGCGTCAGCCACAAAATAAGATAGTTAAAAAAAAAAAAAAAAAGGAAAAGAAAGAAAGAAGGAAAGCGGCAGCCGTCGCTCGCAGGGCGGTGGGAGCCATAACATCGCGGCTCAGACCCGGCTCGGGGCGGCAGCGAGCGCAGACCCCTCGGTGTTTTGGGTGGACCCAGGGCCCAGCGCCGCCGCCTCCGTCCCCACGGCCCCGGAGGAAACTTCTCCGGCTGGGGACCGGCCGCCGCCGGCCAGCCGGGACGGGGCACGGCCCCGGCCCCGGCCCCGGTCCCGGTCCCGATCCCTGTGGCAGCTCCAGCCCCGCCGCCGGGCCCCCGCCCTCCCGGGGAAGGCGGCCCCGTCCCGCCCGGTCCCGTCCCGTCCCGTCCCGTCCCGTCCCGCCCGGCGGGGCGCAGCACCCGGGGCCCCTCCGCCCGCAGACACCGGCGGAGCAAACCGCCGCAGCCACCTCCTGCTCCTCGCCCCCCGTCCCCACTCACTCACCGCAGCGGCCGCACTCCGCTGGCGGCGGCAGCGACACCCAGGGCTGCCGCGCTCCGCCGCCGCCGCCGCGACCCCTTCCTGCCGCCGCCCCGCACCGCCCCGGGGCGGAGACAGCCCCGCCACCGCCCCCGGCCCGCACCGCCCGCACCGCCCCGACCGGGATGCGGCGCCGTGCACGTCGCCCTCTGCCGAGCGGTACCCGGGGGCGGGGCCGAGCTGGCTCGGGGCGTTTCGATCCCCGGCGGCGGGCGGCGAGGTGCCGAGGGCTACCGGCAGAGGCACGGCCGCATCGCCGTGAGGCGCTCCTCCGTGCCGGCACCGCGTAACTTTGTGCCGGGCTGCTCGCCTCTCGGCCGGGAAGCTGAAGGCCCGGCCGAAGGGCTTTGGGCCTTATCCTGGGCCATAAGCTCACGATAGGTTTGGGGAAGGAGCCCCAAACAGTCCTGGGTATGCAAACCTTCCCTGGGGCTGTCTTCTGGGAATACCAGGGCCCTGACAAACCAGCCCTCCTTGTGAGTGCAAGACATCTGACCTGCAAGTATTAGTACACGGAGCCAAAGCCTTTGAAAAGGGAAATTGAAAAGCACTGAAAAATTATGCTATCGACTTTTTGAAAAGGAATTGGGAAAATCGAGGAGGATTTTCTTTAAGATGTTGCTTTGGATTTTTCAAAGTGCTGTCTTCAAAGTTGGAAGAAATTAACATTTCAGATTTTTTGTGAATACCTTTGTATAGAAGAGGTAACAAATTTAAGGAAACGCTGCCAACTCCTATAGTAAACATTATACAATCTACCTTAGACTTCATGTTTAATGGCCCTCTAAATAATTCTGCTGTACTTACTTCCATTTGCCTGTATCGCTTTCATTACTTTGAGTGTTGTTTGAATGTTTTTTTTTTTTTACTTTAATTTCACTTATGTTACTTGTCTCTTTGCCAAATGAATCCATACTGATTCACAAAGGCCATAAAATGAATACATTAAAATGTTCTGTTTAACTTTTGCCTCCTCATCTTCTGAACCCTGAGATGAGACTTTCCCTGTCCTTTTCTTTGAATATGATATATTCTGGCATAGGAAAATAAAATGGCTTTTTTTATTTTGCAACTTAGGCTGTAGCCTCCTAGCATGAAGTGCAGAAAAATAAATTTACCACGCATTAGGCCCTCTACTTTCCTGTGAGGCTGACTTCACCAAGTTTTAAAAATATTTGTCATCATACATGATTTGGTATATACTTTAATGTCTTTTTGATAAAGACAAAGTATTCCAAATGTTCTTTTTCATAAAAGATAAATTATTATAAGGCTTTTGTGGAAATAAAACTGGGGGGGGGGGAGGGGCATGTTTCTTTTGCAAACCCTTTCTTTAAATTTATAGACTCCTGCATTAGGTCCTAATTCAACAAATATTTCAAATATTTGGAAAGTAGATACATGCTTAAGTAACTAAATTTGAGGTGAAAATTATATCAAATTGAAGGATTTATTTGGACTGTGGATACAATGTCATGATAATGCACTTGGACTTTATTGCATGCAGGAATGGACTGAATTTTATGTCCTAAACTTTGCATCAAGTGTACTCATTCATCTGTCAGAGATGTTCATTATGAGTGCCAAGCACGGAGTTGCCACATGCCAGTTATAGATGTATGAGAAAGTATTATTTGAATGTGTCCAAAAAGCTTCTGAGTCATGCAGTCCTCCTGTGTGCGCTTCCAAAACACAGTAGTATTGGCACCGGCAAACAGCTATAGTAAATGTTAAATCATAAAGGCTGCTAGCATGTATCTTGATGAAATATTTTAGCTGGATGAATAAACACATAGATTCATGGATAGATTGAATGATTGAAAGCTGTTTTGTTCTTTGTTTTGAGCATCATCTCCTCTGTTTCTGGCAGAGAAGCTCATTTCCTTTTCCACCTCCCTTTTAGGCAGAACAAAATGCCACCCTTCCTTTTTTTCTCTAGCATATATAAAAGCGCAGACGGCATATACACTGGAGAGCAGCATGGAGATTTTACTTTGCAAATGGAGCAGCATGCTGGCAGCATAAAGGATGAAAGTCTTTGAAGAGCTCTTTTGAGGATAGAAATCAGCCCATGAACTTCTTCAGGCTGCAGTCTTATTCATCATTATTTCCAAGATTTTTTCAAGATCTATCTTTTTCAAGATAAATTCCAATTTTTAAAAAGAAAACCAATGAGCTGGATATGTATTACATAGATATTAACACAGACATACTTAATGTACTTCTTATACCTCAACATAATGCAGAAATACAACAAAACAAATAACTTTCCATTGGAGGTTTAATTTTGTCTGGGTAAACAGGGAAATATGCCACAAATTCAATTACCTCTGCTAGCACCCTTAGCAAAACTTCGCTAAGGTTAACACCTGTGTGCAATAAATGGTCCCTGTGGATTTCAGAGGAGGTAAGGTTTTTGTGGCACTGCTGCCTTTCCTATGAACAGAAGATACTAATCTTTAGCTCTGCCAGGCCAATACCTAAAAAACTGTAAAGAAAAATCATTCATAACTATTATATAGAATGATGCCGTGTTTTACATACAGCTGAGTATGGTTTATAATAAGACATAGCTTTAGAGCAGAAAATATTGTTGGATCTGTCTGATCTATTTGGGGTGTTGCTAGCCTACATATACACTAGTCTTTTGATCTTAAGGCATATGAGAAATCTGACATGACTGAATGTGTGTGCCAGTGATTACTGGTGCCCCAGTGCTAGCAATTCAGTTAGTTGTCATTAATCTGAATGTGCCAACTTAAATAACCATCCTTGAAAATTATCCACATATCTCGCGAGGCTTATGATGTGTCTTTAAATAACCTTAATCTTGCCTGTTTGCCTCTGGGATCTCTACAAATGTCTCACTAAAATGTTTTTATTTATTTGTTTATTTATTATATGTATATATATACACTCACTTTTTTTTTTTTCTCAAAACAATTGGATGTCTGTGATAATAATGAAGGGAGACTTGCCAAAGTGTTAAGTAGATATGAACCAGACCTTAGACTCCATCTTAGACTTTGTCTAAGTATTTGGTGTAAGGAAAACAGTAGTTCAACATTCATAGTTGGTACTTGACTGTGTTAAGCTGTGACTGATGCCAGATACCAGCTCACCACTGATTTCTGCCATACATACCTGATGACTAAGGTGTCTAGTGTCAGTGAGAGTGAGTGATTAGTGATTCTAAAGGTTATCTAACGTCATTCTAAAAGGTTACCTCTTCCTAATGTAACAATGCTTGTTTATAAAAAGGGAAGTAACAACAAATTTTGGAAGTGTTTTGAGCAAATCTGGCAGTAGTCCTCTATGCTTGATGGGGAATTGTGCTAGTGCTACATTGTAAGAATTTAAGAAGTGTTACCATAACTCAGTTTTAAGATAAGATTCCAAAATAGTGACAGATTTCAGAAAACTAACCATACGCCCACTAGTGAGGAGGAAGGCCTGGTACTGTTATGAAACCTTGAAAGAAGAATAGCTGTGGACAGAGGAGATGAAAGAAGATAAAGGGAGAAGACTAGTGATGCCAAATTGTTCTCTGCATATACTTCCGTAATTGACTATACCTATAAATGTTTGTTTGCGTAGAACAAGACAAAATCTGCCAGCAAAGTCCACTGAACAAACAACGGTTGTTTAACTTTTAGAGGCAATTTGTTCTATGCTAACATCATTTTTTAAAAGGTAACTGCAGCCAGGGGCACATGAACAGAGCAGCAGTTCTTGAGGCCAGAGCAAATCATACAGTGGCAGCTATGTATAAAAAAGCAGATTTATGGTTAAAAGTGTGAGAAACAAGTACTGCAAAACAAACAATTGAAAAAAATGTCAATGTTTATCCGCAATTTATCCAGGGGAAAATTTACCAGTGTTGGGCTGGAATTAAAGCACTTTTCTATGGGTTGAGTCATGCATCCACACCTTTTGAAAATCGAAATAGCTGGATTTGTCATGGGCTAACTGATGGTAGGTTCATTGCAAGCTAATTATTACACACAAACAATGCAAAACATCACCAAAGTTACCGTTCTGGACAAGGATGTAGCCTCAGAATGAGTGCTGGGCAGATCATTCAATCACAAATACAGATCATGGCCAAATCTGTATGTTCTATGACAAGCAGTAGGATGCTGGATGGGTGCCAGCTCTTACTTTGCTTCAGTCACTCAGTAAAATCAATATTCTGTTCAAAATTAGTGCTAAAGAATGATGTTATGACGCTGGTAAGAGAAAGAGTGAAATAATTTAATATTTACTTACTACTTTAGGTTTATTATAGAGTATTTAAATACTAACTGAGCTTTGCAACAGCAGTGTAAAGAAGATAAGGCATTTCCCCCCATTTCTACCATGTTTCACAGAATCTTGTCAACTATTCAGTTTTCTAAGACTAAAAATAAAGATACCCAGTTGTGGATATAGAACTAATTAGATAATCTCCCAAACTCCCAAAGTATTACTCTTTTATTAAGCTATCAGTCAATAACACTTAGTTAATTTATTTTCCTTATTCTTCTTTATCCCAGAATTTGTTTGTCCGAGTTCTAAAAGTATTGTAGAGCAAGAGTCACTAGGGAATCACTCTGGAAAGCAGAGGTCTTGAACCATACCCCTTTCCTAGAGTGAAGGAGGCAAGATCCCATCACTGTGAAATGTTTGAGGGTGGTGGCCAAATTACCTGTTCTTGAAAAGAGAGCATCCAGTTCAGATATCCACTTTCACTTTGTGTGACAAAGAAGACAGCCATTACTTGAGGCCTCTGAGGAAAGGAAGATATCTAACCTTTTTTTTTTTTTTTTTTTTTCCAGGCAGATTTACTCCATCTGCTCCAAACAGACCTTGGAAATTCATTTAATCCTTAAATCAGGAACTCATCTTCCCCCTCCTTGTAATGAGTGTTCACTCATTTTGCTTCCTTTGTCTTGGATTGATCTTTGCTAGCCAGAAGATTAGCCCTGGAAGCACCTCTAACCAGATGAAGCAAGCAGCAGGATAAAATGCTGAAGTCTGGCAGATGGCCTTTGGGTTAATAATTAGGTATTTCATTGCGGAGGTCATTGTCCCTCAAGTGTACAATGATCACCTACAGAGAATGATAGCAAGCCATTAAGTGAGTTTGGAATATGTGGGGGATATGACTCCACAGCATGCCACCAAAACCAATTATTTCCTGGCTCGCAGGCAGAAAGCTGAACAAAGTATGCAAACCTACCTGAAATTCCCCCATGCATGACATGCTTTTGTCTGTGGCCAGTGAACCCAGATTTCCAGAAACTGAATCCTTTCACTTGGTCCTGCAACAGAGCAGATAACAACATGAGTCTAATTTTTAGCCTGATGTATAATTATTCTGAAATAATTGAGTGTAGTATTGCTAGAGCCAACTACATTGTTTTTCATCCATTTTCATTTCTTACATTGTGGCAGATATATCCATTCCTATTATGTTGCTGGAGTCCTCTAAATATAAACTAAAAGGTTTAACTCCATTCTTCAATCCATTATAACTGAACTTAAACCTGATTATAAATTGCCTGTTTTTATGGGGAAATGCTGGACTGAAATGAGTATTGACTAAAATGCAGATAGTGCTTTTGGCACCTGTCATGGACAAAGACACAGAATAGTTTTTAAACCACAAACAAGCTTTTTTTTTTTTTTTTTTTTCTCCTAAAAGACATAAAATCCAGATATCTAGACCTTGTGAAATACCTGTCCGTATCTTGTAGATTTCAGTATTTTTTTTCCTCTGATTTTTGTAGTCCTCCCGTAAATGTTTTTTTTGATATATATATATATATACATATATATATTTCTAAGATGCTACTAATCTACCTTCCTTATGGTTTATAAATCAAGGAATTCTATCTCTAAGTCTAAAATCAACTTCAGTCATTGGCTAGATCTCCTGTACATCATGACAATATTCACATGGCATGAAAACCCAGAACATCAATCCCAACAATAGACATTTGAAGTACCACATTGGTTCAATCCCTATTGAATTTCCTTTGGCATTTAGTGCAAATTCCTTAAAGTGAATAAACAATGCAAATGCAGGAACGTTTCAGTGGTGCTTTTGTATGCAAATGCTCTTTGCATTCAGAGCAGACATGTTTGTATAAATGCTTGTACGAGATTCCTCTGTTTCTGTACCAAAATGGTGTTTGCTTGCATTCAGAAAACCCCACAACTTCAGTCAACTTAATGCAGAGATATAAAGATTTCCATCATGGAAATCATTATACTTGTTATGGATGTAAACTTCAAGCACAAATCATGGTTGTAAAAATATACATAGAATGCTGATGACAGGTTATGACTGTCTTATCCATCAGAAAAACTAACAGCAATTCTTGGAGCTTTGTCTTTTTTCAAGGATAGGTGAGAAATACTTATCACAGTCTTAGTAATTCCCGTCCATGTCATTGAACTCTCTGGAGGAAGGAGCCTAGATGCTTCCTTTGCAACCAGCCAAGTGTATCCTCTTTTGCTGAATGCATAGAGTTTCTAATAAAAAAGTGTTAAGTTAGTGTAACATAGAAGTTGGTCAGTAGAAAAATTACGTGTGCTTGAATAGATCTTTTGGTTCTTATGGGAGCAGGTTTTCAGGGGGAGGAATGTGGAGAAATAATGCTTGTGAATTAAAACTGCTGTTATACTATTTGTCTTGCATCTGGGAGCCTATAGTTAAGTACCAATTCAGTGAAACACCTAAGTAGCACCATTGTCTGTCTTCTGATCCACATGTGGTATGGCTGAAACTTCCCTGTGTCCAAGTGATATACAGCTGCAGTAATCATCCCCAGGTAGGTCTCGTGGAAAATAGTCTTACCACTGAATATGGCAGCAACACCCTAGCATGTATCTTTGATGGCAAGTTTTGCCATGTTCCATCAATTAAATATACATGTACACATTATGCTTAAGAGAGGATTTCTTCCTGTCTCTATATCCTTGAATTTACATTTGACTTCAGCCCTGATTCAGGCTTATAAACAGTGAAGAACTGAAAGATTCAGTATGACTGCCTTTTGTCCTTTCCTTTTATTTTCAGTAGTTTAAATTTAGAGGATTTCCTGCTCAGCATGTACATGTTTCAGGTCACCTTTTATAGTTTTTTGGTTTTTTTTAGGACATCTGACTCATTCCCCACATTATATATGGAGCCCAGGAGGCTACCCCTAATCCTCTGTTTTGAGGATTCACTTCCACTAAGTGAAATTCTGCACTTAAAATACTGCATTTGTACAAGTCTTTTTTTCCTTTTTTTTTTTTTTTTTTTTTCAGTCAGCCTTCCCTTACTTGAACTTTCCTTCATACCACAGATTATAAACGTAATTTTATGGAAGAAAATATTTGTTCTGTTAAACCGCATTTTCTAATAGTGGACCTGTTGTTTGGGATGGCAGAGTGACAAAACACTTACACAGTCAGGCTCTTTGTGAGCTTTATACTGTAGATCATAAAATAAAGTAGCTACATTTCCATTAAATTCTCTTAACAGCAGGGGTGGGGTTACATTATTCAGACAAGCTACCATTAAACTCTTCATTTTAACCATAGCAGAGAGGGCAGTGGAAAATGTGGTGCAGAAGGTTGTTCTATTCATAACTATGAATTAGTATGGCTATTAGTATGTCTTTTGTGTAAGAAATAAAGAAGTATTTCAAAAGAGGTGGTGCCCATAGTGTACAGTGCGCTGGTCTTCATTGAATAAAAATACAAATATTCGCTTTAAGAGACAGTGTCCCTATTGGAGAAAATTACTAACTAGTTTCTCAGAAAATAAATAAATAAATAAATAAATAAATAAAAGCATGCACAAACAAGCCAAAGCCAGGTGACACACTATAATAACTGAGAAATGCTTTAACGTTTTGGCAAATATCCTGAAAATACATATGAAGAATTCTAAGTGTTCCCGCTTAGAATAATAATAGTGGGTGCCTACTTGTTTTTTCACTAGAATTCTGAAGGAGAAAAACTCCTGAAGAGCTTGTTTCTGGGTTTTATGCTTTATTATAATACATTTTCCCAAAGGTGAAATGCATATTTCTGTTCATACAGTGCAGAGATTTCAAGAAAGCCTGGTCTTGCTCCCTGAAAACACACAAGCATTGCACTTGATGTGTTAGGAATCTTCACTTATTCCTGTCCACAAACTCTACCTGGTAATGACTTAAAATATACCAGGAATTCGTGAAAATACAGAGGGCAAATTGCAGATAATCTTCCAGTCACTACTGTGTCTTTGTCTCCTAGAATGTACTAAAGTTATCAGTGCTAGCTTCCATATATTTTTGTCAAATATTTTGTTGATATTTTCTTTCATGAAATTCAAAATTATTAGAAATGTGTCTCATTTCAATGCCATTGCTGTCTCAGAAGTTCCTTGGAGTGCTGTAAGCATTACCTTGTTAAAGAGAAGTTGAATGTGTTGTATTTGTTGATGTCACATACACAGGTCCTTTCATTAAATTAATTTGAAAGCTTTATTTTAAACTAAGTAACATTATAATAGAATAATGAATATCCAAGGTAAACAGCCAGATCTTCTTAAAGCTTAGGAGGAGCTGAAGGATTGGCTAAGGCCAGCTCAGACTCCTATTAGTGAGTTATCCACAAGGCCACATACACCAACTGAAGTGAACTGTCTTGAAAGAACCCATCACTGGGACAAGAGGATTTGCTGTTAAGGACTTTGGCTCAAACTCATGAGGCTGGCAGCCTATTTGAAATGCACATGCCTATCCTCATTCAAATTTTGCTGTGTCTTCACAGGTGCAGCTTATGCTAGATAATTCAATTCCAGAATGCTATTATAAAAATCTACGTGAATCTGTATATTTATTTATACTTCTGTGTTACAATGAATTAAAATGACAATTATTTATTTATTTATGTTCTAGTAATCAGCTGGACAGATTTCTTCAGGTATCCCTCTGATACTGTTTATCATGGGATGAAGACATCCAATATAAAGCAAATCCATCAGGTTACAAATGCATTTTTAAAATAATTCTTTCCATATTTTTTGTTATTTGTAACTGAAATATTGAGCAGAGTACTGATGTTATGTATATCCTTTAGAGGCATCTGTCAGTACAGTTCATTTGACACAAGGTATTAAAGAACATGAAAATATTCACAGAAACAGTAATTCCTCAGTAAAACTTTAATGTCTTGTTTGTGAAATCTTTGCTCATATAGTGGAGTGAAAGAGAGACCAGAAAGTTACCTGTTCCATTACACTGCCACAAAGCAAGGTCATTATGCCTAAAATGAATACTTTTTCATTTAAGTACTTCTGTGGGTTACAGACAGATATATCTTATGTACATCTTCCTTCAAATTAAATAATTTTGGAAAAAAGACCTTTTTGAAAACTACTGTGATTGTAGTGCATATTTATTGTTTCCGTTAACGTTTTTCTTTGACAGTATACCAGCAGGCAATGTTAAAACATATTCCATTTATTTCATTTTATTTGACTTTTTCTTTTTACTGTCAGCACCTGGGCATGTTATATACACTACTAGATAAATACTACTTTTTTTTTTTTTTTTTTTAAACTCATAGCAGACGGTAAATAAGATAGCAAGGTGGCCCTTTGAACGTTTTTGACCTTGGACAGCAGACATTGAAAAATGCATGCCGTTCTAAAAGCAGGTTGTCTCAATTTGTTTACTAATGATCCAGGGGACAAGGATCGTGTGTTTATCTCTGGTGCATTATGCAGTGGATTCCTGCTCGTAATCCAAGTGTAAGTGTGGCAGTTGCGACATATTGCTTCCTCTTCAGCATATAGCTGAAATTAAAGCACCCTAATTGTTCAACCACTAAAAGTATTTTTTCCTTATTTTGGGATCCATTGGAATTTAGAATTTCCAATCTTTTTTTTTTTTTTTTTTTTTTTTTAAATATATAGTGCTGCTGGAAAATCAGATTCACTCAAATGGACAAAACAGAGCAATGCTCTTTGTTCATAAGCTGATGCAGAACAGTAGGGTATGTTTGAAGATCTATAAAATAACTTCATGCCACAAATGTCTGTCCACTATAGTCTGAACACATCGTATCTCTCTGAACTTCAAACACTGAATCATAACCAGTGTTTTATGGTGCTGTGAATGGTGTGAATGGTGTCTACAGGCTAATGAAAAGTAGATGCAACCTTAGAAATTTTTTCCTTCCTACTTTTCTCTTCATCACTTTTCATGCTAAATGCATACTAATTTTGGAGAATATTTAGAAATGTTTGGGAAATTCAGAGACTTTAGTACCCCCACCCCAAGACTCCCCCCAACCTGCATATGTTCATACTGGTATTACCATGGTGCTTATTTGAATCCTGGTTCTTGTGCCAGGAATGAGGCAGGTGGGTTACCTGGTTTACAAAGCATGGCAGGTTTCCCAGGGAAAGCTGATGGGCAAGCCATACTCTGTTGCCACCGCTCTGAGTGCCAGTAGATTGTTTCAGGGTGTGGTTAGTCTTACTGCCTCAGACCAACAGCAGATGGCCACAGGTGTTTATAACAGTGGTGTTTTTACAGACCAGATATTGTAATAGCACGCAATTACCGGCTCAAGAGAATATAGGAGGTCAGAAACAACACTACCATTGGTGGGTTGTATTGGAAATGTGCATATGTCATGGGTTTCTCATTGATGTAAGGCAGAAGAGAACGTGAGGACACATTTAAAGTTGACACTGGAAATATAATGTGATTCTTGATGCTTAGGAAATTTGTAGCGCAACTTAACAAACATTCCATTAGCACTGATTTAAAGGGCAATGTATTCCCAACCTTAATGATATAATCACAAGGTTATTTGCCTTGGAATATATAAATACCCAGCAGATTTACTCATTTAGGATTTTGGTTCATTTAACAGATTAGGCAGTAGTTCAGTAATTACATCACATCATTTGCTACATGGGGTTTCTAGTTATATAAAATTTTAATTGTTTTTATTTCATATTTGTTTGAGATTTTGTAGGGGGAACAAAACTTTAATAATCTAGAAAAGAGTCTTGCCTAACAAACATTTCTTTAGTAATTATGCCTCAGCTATATAGCTGGCATGTTTACTATGTGTGAAAAGTGACTGTACATCATAAAAATCTCTCCATGACCGAGAACTAAATTCAACCTTGACATCATGGAGACTGAAGCTGAAGAGCAAATTAATTCTTCGCTTCGTCAGTAAAATAGAGCTTCTCTTGGAGGGGCTTAGCCCACAATGGCAACCAAGCCAGAGCTCCTGGCCAAAATAAGAAAACGTGCCCTCCAGAGCTCTGCAAATACTTCTCCACTGAGCTGTCAGGCATCTTTCTTCCTTTCGGAAACTGTCAGTGAGACTCATACTGGTGCGTTTCTTCCAGGGATCAGGCTTAACCACACGCTGTTACGAACAAAGCACAGACCCTTCAAAAGGGGAGAAAGAAGGGGGAGGAAATGACACAAAGAATAGCAATACAGAAAAGAAGCGAGGTTTTGCTAAAAGGAATGTGAAACAGGTAGGGGTGCTTAGGGGACAGGGACGATGAAACGGGCAACACGGTGCCAGCGGGCTGGCACGCTGTGAGTTTACCACCCGTGTTGTGGGGCTGGTGCTGCTGTTTTGTCTCTGATGCCTGTGCAGGACGGTCAGAAGCTGCAGTGCAGTGGCTGGGGTGGTGAGGCCGCAGCGCGGGGCTGCACCATGCTTGGGCAGGCTGTGCCACGAGCTCTGCATGGCCCCTTCCTGCTCACGGCCAGGGTGGCCTGCGGCCTGCTCCTGGGAGGAGAGAGCAAGGCACCACGGCCCTCCTTGTGTTCACACCTCTTCTCTCTTTCTTCCTCTCACCCCCCCATCTCATCCTATTACAAACAAATGCCCTGAAAGAGGAGAGTATCCTCGGTGCCATTCTTCTAAGTGCAAGGGATTTGCGCAAGCTGGTTCATTCGTGTTTTAGATCCTGGATAGGATGATGTCGGGGTATTGAGGATATTGTGGGATAAAGATTATTTCCTGAGCTGGATGTAGAAAATCAGGCAGATGAGATGATATGGAAAGACTTCTAATGCTCTCCATCTTACTCTTTCTCTCTCTATATAAACGTGTTTGTGTGTGTGCGTACGTGTATGTACCTGTGTTAATAAATCATACCTAAAGGCAAAAACTTCAAAAAAAATCATTGTTTCTGTCAATCATTCCATGGCTGGGGCTTCTCCTAAGGACCCACAATTGCACGTGCAGCTGGGTACATTAAGGAAAATACACATTCAGAATATGAATTATATTTCTGTGTGTAGATGGAGTGTTAACTCTAAAGCTAGTTAGCTGGCCAGCAAAGTATGGAAATAGTGGATTTCACTGTGTCAAAATGGAGTCACTTTGTTATATGATTTTACATGATTCTACCTGCATGCTTCCTAAACTGGCATAAAACCACTCCCTTTTGGCCAAGCAGCCTACGTGGCTGTTCTCCCCAGCAATGTACTTTTGCCCAGACGATGTGCAATCATGTACCACTGAGCATTCTTTGCTTTGCATGAACTCTCTTGACTCTTCGGGGCAGAGGAAGCTTTTGCCATTGGAATAGAGCAGAGGATAGGGATGAGTATAGAACAGGACCTGTTTTGAATGTAAGAAGGACCATGCTAAAAAAGTTCTTTTACATCTTTCCTTCCTTGTAGCCCATGGAAATCAGAGGCATCATGCTTCCCTTATTTTCTTTAAATTTTATTCATGTGTTAGAGAGCTAACTGCTCAGTGCTCAAAGAATATCAGTAATGTGTTTCTTTAAACAGAGGAGGCAGAAGGAAAACTCACAAAAGGGACTGAAAACTAAGGAAATAAGAGGTCAGCTGGCTTACTGGCTTTCCTATGTTCATACAGCTTCCAGTATTATTGGTAGTATCCACCCTTCCCATATCCTTCAAGTCTCTCAACTGTATCTTAGACCAGAGGCCGATGCTGCTTACTGTTGTTGTCATGACTTACTGCCTGTTTGTGTCATGGCAGGGAATTCTAGCATCTTCATTTCCTAGCCATGTATTCAGTCCTGTCCTGAACTTACCAATTCACTTGTCCCTTATAATTACAACTCTGGATGAAGCTGATAAATTAACCTTATAATTACCCCCTCCATTTTAATAATAATAAAAGGAAAACCTATCTATGTTTACAAAATCAAAGTCAATGGAAAATTCCACAGCTAAAAATAAAATAGACCAACAAATACCATTGTGAAAAAGATTTAAGGAGAATACAGCTGGATGTTATGCTAGTTACAGATGCAATATGTATGATATTTTATGAAAATTAAACTGCTGTAAGGTCAGAGACAAGACTTATTTTTCCCTTTTTTTGACCTAGACTGATCTTAATTGGTCAATTAAAGGACAATATTTTGCTCAGGCTTCAGCTATTTTCTCTCTTTTTCCCTGAGATGCTGTAAGCACCATCTCTATTCCCATATCCATTATTAAAATGTTTTTTTTTTTTTTTTTTTTCTCTCTCTGAAGAAATAAGTGGAACCAATACAGAGGCTTGTAAAAAGCCCACGCCACCACAGCTGAACAAAAATATTTTAGCAGGAGGCCAGGTTTACAAAAGAAAGAGAAAAGTCTCCCCAGGGGTTCTTGTTTTATTCACAGCTTGAGTGACCTAAAAATAACATATTACTGCATAGAATCACAGCCATATTATTCCCCATGCAGTTCTACCAACATTTCAAACTAAATTAAAGAAACCATTCTAAGTTTAGTTTCCTGAAGCTGTTTTCCAGCTCGTCTTCCATCTTCTCTGACTTCCACTTTATAACCTACACTCATTTTTTCTGCTTAATTAAGGAAATACTGTTTTATTCCCCATATGACTGTCTTGATAATGAATATCAGCATTTCTCCCTATTCCCAAATCAGAAATATATTCTTACATGCACACCTTCTCCTGTAGTTCTGTTTCCAGAAACCCACAAGATTTGTTGAGGATACAGACAAGAGCTTAATATTTTCCTCATCTCTCAGCAATAACAGAATAAAATAGCTTGAAACATATCAAGGGCATTTCAAAGAATCTTTGGGGCTTATTATAGCATAGACTAGGTTGTCTTACCAGATGTATTTTCTTCTATTTTGATTCTTAGGATTGCTTCACTTACTGAAAAGAACAGAGCAAGATGACATAGTATGCCCCTTTGTTGAAGGCTAAACTTATTTTATATTAAATTAATCTCACACAGATGTTTGTGTTGGTCAATTCTTTCTAGTTGATTACTGCTACAATGGCAATGGCAGATAGAAATAAGTGTGCATATGTGAATTAATGTTCACTGGATTGTTTTGACAATGTAACCTCTCATTTCCAATTTGCATTATATAATGCTCATCAGTCAGTGTCAGGAGCTGGTGGCAGCATCTTCTGGAACATTAGTTACTATATTTAGTTACTGTGCAGTGTGTGAAGGCTAGTCATCCTCTGTTAGGAAATGGAAGGACTGTGTCATTGGGTTGTGATAACATTCTCACTCATAATAAAGTGGTGGACACAAAAAGTTCTTACCAACATCTGTATCTAATGCAAAATACACTTTTTACTGGAAATCAAGAGTTAGGAAACAACTATCTTCTATATTTTTTGCAACGTTCACAGCTTTTCTCTCAATGCTGTTGCTTATGTATGTTTACTTCTTTTAGAAAGACCTTACGAAACTTTAAAAGAAGAATTATGAAAAGAAGGGGTATAGACTTTTCCCCAAATTGTAGAAGACCTGTCAGTTTCTGTCAATTTGAAAACCATATATTCTATAGATGAAACAGAGGAACCTTTGGACAAGGCTGTTGGGGAAAGCAGAGAACTTCTTCAGGTTCTATACAATTACCTCTGCCTGAATGAGTTGCCAAAAACAAAGAAAATGCTAGCACTTAGAACATATAGTGCAGCTATAGCTGCTTGTGTACTGTATATTTTGTATGCTATACGAACTTCCCTTGCCTTCAGGTTATTTCCGTTCACACCTCCAGTGCTGCACAGTGCTTTCGTCGGTTAAGAGAAGGAAGCATTACAGCATTCCCCCCAAAACAGCTGCTTCTTGCACCAAAGTAAGCGATCAGTAACCAGAAAAAGAATATATATATAATATATGTGTATATATATAAACAAAACCAGAATGCAATAGCTAATAATGTTGATGTTTAAATAATAATCACTAAGCACATGTATTAATTCCTCATGGAAATGAATGAAATACATTGCCCTATTTCCTTCAAGTGTTCCACATTCATCCCCTATTTGGTCTCATTTGCATTCTGAATTGCTTCTATTTAGAAAGAAGAGGGAGAGAGAAGACAAGACTGGAAACTAGAACAATGATTTCTTATAGAATGTCTGTACAGAAAATATTAACTCTATCAAAATTTAGCCTATTATAAGGCTAAAACATGATCTGAGTATGCCTGAGATGCCATTAAGCCTGACATTTCCAGCACTGCCTGAAGTCCAGATTAATTTGTGTCTTGACACTCTGATTACATTGGTGGGGGTTAAAGGAAAGGAAGAGCTGTTGGGGAAAAAGAAAAAAAAATAAAAAGAAGAGGAAGAAGGGGATTGCAGGTAGTTGCAGCACATCAAACTGATCAGCCTTTTCTTTAACTGCTAAGTGTGCAAAAATTTGCTAGAACCAACTCATTGCAGCGGTGTGTGTGGAAATTGGGAAACTATAACTTGACTTTTCAGAGGCAGACTGTCAGTTTTGTGACATTCTTTCTGCCAGCCCATCTCTAATTTACATTACTCAGTTACTCAATTATGCCTCCAGAGGACAGAGCTGTAGTTTTTCTTCTTTGAAACAAGAATCCACAAGCACCTTCATCATATTGCTGCTGCTTATTTAACCTACTGCCATTTAAGGAAAGGGTTTCTGTTGCTGGTTGTTATCTGCTGCAGAAACGTGGTTTGGCAATATATAAGAGTTTCCAGACACTATTAATGCAACTTATCTCACCTATTCTGCCCTCTTTTCGTATAATGACATTTAGTTTCCATTAATCTACTGTGTTGTTTGTTTGTTTGTTTGGTTGGTTGGTTGGTTTTGTTTTCTTTTGGACAAATTAGTAGTTTATTTTACATCATCTATAAAAAGTTTTGCTTCATTGAAAATTGCATTAAAAATATATATACACAAATACAAACAAACAAACAAACAACAAAAACACAAAAACCTGCTATCAAAAGTAACCACATCACCTTATCCTTTCATAAACTTTTCCATGTAAACTGAATAATTCATGATTCAATTTCAGGACACTCCATGAAGGTTCAGGATCCAGTCAGCCTGAGCATTATGTTGGATTTTGGTCTTCATTTATGGGTAGGTTCTTTACAAAGAATCTGTTTTTCCTTCTCATGTTCTCAAATACATAAATATGCATCCTAAGACCCTACCTTTTGGACTATTTTGCAAGGATAGACATGATTTGAAAAAGCTGGTGAGAATCTGCACCCTTGAAAGCTGTTTTTCTTGCTCTACTCTCACTGTTTCCATCTTTTATGTAGTCCATTATAACCAGGCACAGACAAGAGAACACAACACACACTGTAGAAACTTCATGCAAACTTAAGAAACTAAGTGACTGTTATTTGTAGATGCTAGTAAGAGTTGTTTCAGTAAGGTACATTGTGAGTTATAAGATTGTGTTGAATGCTGCCCACTCTACTCAACTGTGGTAGAAATAAATATTTCCCTTATTTTGATACAAGATTTATAGGGCAACATGTTATATAATGCAGAAACAATTATTAAATTTAAACTTTATAATAGACAGAAAGCAAACCAAGAATATAGTGAGAACAATGAAAATGTAGAACTTACACATTTAGTTGTTTGCAATATGAGAAGATAATATTTTATTAAAACCACTCCACAAAATGCCATTGTAGACATAAAGCTGGTGACAGGCAAGGAGTTTAACAGGATATCTTTCACAAGAACACACTGCTATAGAAAAAAATACTTTTAACATAAACATTACACATTTTTCTTCTCAGTAACAGAGCAATCCTGGAAACTTGCAGGATACCGAGCCCCAAATAGGCACAAAATGGCTGTAACAGGAAAAAAAAATAAAAAAAATGTTGTTTTGAGAACATAAGCAAAAGACTTAAAAACTGGAACAGCAAATTAGAAGGCAACTGGAACTAAATGACAGCAAATTTTGAAGTTGAATGATAGCTGTACTCAGTGCAAAGACTCAGGGATTCAGTGACTTTCCATCAGTTTTCCATGGAAAACTCATGTGTTCTCACTTTAGGACTAAAGGAAGCTTCTAAGCAGAGAAGAGACACATGCAGTCCAGTTCATTGCTCCATTTTAAAGGTAGTGAATGAAGAAAATGAGCCATTGACAAGCATCTGAGTCAGTGAAAATGCAACATCTAAAGCAGTTCTATCCTCTAGTTCTTTCAGTGAGTGTTCTTTTGTGTATGCCATCTTGATATTTTTCAGAGAAAAGATCTCGGTGCCTTTTTTTTTTTTTTTTTTTTTAATAACAGAGAAAATTACTGTTATTTAACTAATAAGAACATTAAAAATAATGTGTTTTGATTTTTATGATTACCTCTTAAAAAAAGTATCAATTCTAATCTAGAAATACATGGTAAATTCTGGTATTTCTTTCCTTCATTCTTTCAAAGCTCTGGTTCCAATCACTGTGATTATCTTCGCTGGACAATCAAGATGTCTGCAGGTCAAGCACAGTAACACAAATTCCTCTTAAAAAACACAGATGTCAGTCTCGATCTCTCTTCTCACTATTCCTTGTATAATCAAAAGGGCATGAAGAACAAACAGGATTAGACTTTTCCAAGATATTAATGATGCTATTGTTCTGCCTGTCCCACCTCCTGCTGCCAGGTGCAGTACATATATGTCTGATTACTTGTCAAGAGAATACCTGTGCACCCTCTCTCATCCATTAGAAACAGCCCTGTATGACAAGTACATAATGTGTTGTTATTGCTTTTATTTATTTATTTTAACTTTGAATCTGATATTCCATTTCAAAAATAAAATAAAATAAAAATCTTGATTTATGTATCAAGCAATACATAAATTGATAAAGCGATAATTTCTAAGAAGAAAGGAGAAAGGGCTTTGGGGGGTTGCCTGTTGCGACTCTTGGATACTCTCATAATATTTTAAAATGTCTGAGGCTTACGCAGTGGTAAAATCAATGTGCAGGAGGAGAGAAGTCTTTTGCTTTTGTGGAACAAGACATTCACACAAGTGTTTGCCTGCTTTTTGTCTAAGTACAAGCAGTGCACAGTGCATGTATTCATGTCATGGCCTTCACTACCTTTTGAAATGTTATCCTGGAAAGATTTAATCAAAGGATTAAAGATACCACTGGGCCACTTCAAACTGATACCGGACAATTTATAAGCAGGAGATGCCGAAACGGTGGCAGCACTGTTAAACACTTTGCTTCTTTCTTTACAGAGGAACACAGGAAATCAGTTCAAGTCAGAGATCAGTTTACACGTAATGACAGAGAATGAACTAGACCATGTACGGATTAGAGAATTGCTTCTTAAAGGCTTAGATCCACTTAATGCAGACAAAGCAGGCTGCCCTGATGGCATGAATCTGTAAGTCTTAGAGGTTACAAGTGAGGAAATGAGCAAAGCAGTAGCTGATTTGTTCCCCAGCTTCAGGATTTGCTTTAGGGGATTAGCAAGTAGATTTCATTATTTAAATTTATTTGAAAAGATAGGAAAGCAAAACATAACTAAGTATAAAGAGTTATTTGTTTCATTTTGGGGCAATCCTGGAATCTGGGGCAATCTTAGCGAATCCAAAGAAAGGAGAGGAGATAAGAAAAGGAAACAACTATCAAAATCACAGAGAGAAGTTTAACTTAATAACTGCTACACTGCTTTGAATGTGGTAAAATACCTGCCACATACTTGAACTCCAAAGAATATGATAGACTGCAGACAAATAAAAGCAAAACAGACTAGCCAGATTTCCTGCTTTGTGTAAGTAGATGCCCACCCCCTGTATGGCATCCTTCTGGGCCCATTAGATGAGGTGCCACATGCTGGACTTTCTTGCAAGGTCACCCTGGAGCCCATCGTATGAGAAGATGGGTTATGACACGATGCTGCCAGTGATGGGGTGGAAGTCTCTGGCAGACAAGATAGCCAGCTTTTGACTTTTTCAACGCAAAGTAAAAATCCTATTGCTCACTGGCTCTGCATCAGAAAGTAACAGGTATTTGGATCTGTAGGTGAAGAGGGCTGGTGTGGGCCCAGGCCTCATCTCCCTTAAAGCACAAGAGCTTTGCAGCTGTTCTGAGAGTCCTGCTGGGAGCATGGTGCAGAGCAGAGAGCAAACCAGCCCATCTATTTTAAAGGCATTTGGAGACGTGGGTGAATGAGTCATGAGGGAAAGGATGTTTCTCACTAAATGACCAGATTTTGTGTGTGTATGTTTGTACTTGTTGTTATTATGTTCTCATTTTAATTTTATTGTCACAATAAATTCTCAATGTTTTGTTGTGGTGCCTTGGTGCTTCTCTGAAATTGAGGAGGAAATGACTCCGGAGTGCTATGAAAATATGACAAGGTCTGTTTCTACCCAGGAATTGATTCACTTCCAGGTTGTTCTGTTCATTTTCAGAATAGCAGGGCAAAAAACAATGCTCCAGTTAATAGTCTTTCAGAACTTGTAGTTTACACAACATAGAAAACATTTTTATATTATTATTATTATTATTATTATTATTATTATTATTATTTAATTTTATATTTTTGTCCTGAAGCTGTGGCAATACTGGGAGAAATTATGAGTGGTTAAACTGTTCTGCACAAACCAGAAGCAAATATACAAGAATATGAGGAACTCAGTAGGAGACATGAACACATTGTAGTTAAATGGAAGTGTAACATTTTATCTATTTCCAGCATTTCTTTGTTTTAGACAATCCAGGGAGAGATCTGGAGGCCATATCTCTGGGTTGATGAAAGGTGCTGGACTAGATCTTTAGGTCACCCACTTAATCTAGCCACAAATGCTGATGCCAAAAATTACTCATCATTGATACTGAAGGAGGAACCTATTTTATATTTCCATCACAGTCCTAGATTTTCTCAGCATGGAAGCACCTACCATAAACACACATGGACAAACCAACACACTGGGACAAAACTAGCAAGTCTAGTTTTTCTGGTTAGCTTTCAGCTGTGCTCGCTCCTCTTGCACCCCCTCCCTCTCTCCTTGCCCTTCCACAGTCTCACCTCATCCCCCTCCTCTTGTATGTGCAGTGCAAGTCACAACCAGAACACGTCCCCACTGCCAGCACATCCATGTGGCTCTTGCTGCTGTACACCAGAGTGGCATCACCTGGTAGCCTGAGACAGGTGCCAGAGGTCCCTGCTGTGTCTGCTGCTCTTTGACCGCAGCAACAGAATGGTCAGAAGCTGCTGCACAATGGTGTATTTAGTTACATGATTCAGGGTGCCCCATGGGCTTCCTAAGAAGGAGATGCAGTAAGTTAGAAATATGTTCAGCTATGTTGTGTTTCATTTCTTATTTTCTTCCTTTCCTTGCATTGCTTTCCCTCCTCTTCCTCCTGCAATTTCATCATAAGGAGCTCACCACAGGGTGATGGATTGAAATTGGTATGTATGTTCACAGCCTTTTAAGCTTTCCTCTGCAACTGAAGTTGATAAAGTTGTTAAGATGCAATGTAAATGAAAAAAAAAAATCTGTTGACCCATCTTCCTTCACAATAACCAGTTAACAGTTGTTAAATACATTAAAAATATTTTAAAAATACACTGATATTGAATGGAGTGTCTTATTCCCTGATCTTGCAAAAGATGCTGTCTACACAGCCATGTCTTATTAAATACAAGCTATGCCATAGTGTTATTTATTATCTAAAGCCATTTATTTTTTGGAACCTAAATATTTCAGATGTGTTTTATGATGTGATGTCATTACTAAGATGGGGAAAATTGTCATCCATTGTCTCCATTTTTACAACTCCTTGTCAAATTTATAGAAGTAGTTTGCTGCGACAAATTATTTTTGCTTTGTTGCCTCTATGAACAGGAGGCTGTCTTCTTACATGAAGACAAAACTTTGCTTTGGACAGCAACCTGGCTGTCACTAGTGTTTATATACTGGAGGACTGAAACATGGAGTTACAGATTCATAAAAATTCTGTAGGTAGATTTTCAAAAATTACTTAATTAGAAAATATTATAATACCTTCTTATAGTTACTTTTTATACAACGGATGAAAGTTAAAAACGGTGGTGTTAATACCTACAGTTTACAATTAAGATAGTAATATTCAGAAAAAAAATCAGTTATACTGTTACACAATATTTACTTAGCCATATTTTCCATCTGAACAAGCAATATGAAAGCTGGATAAAGCAGTTTGTGCCTCGATAGAGTAACTGAAGATCTAAAAATGGCATTCACAAGAAAAAAGTTATGGGGGTATGCACACATGCATGCACATGCGCACACACACGTATGTATCAGACATTACGTTATTATCTGAAGGAATGAGATGAAATTGCAAAGCTGTCTTGAAGAGCAGCTTCTAACTGGGTTAAGATATTTGATCTGGCTTTGCTGTCTTCATCATGAGGTAACGTGGATAAAGACCTGTTAAGCCACTGACTCCTGGCTTAATGAGATCTGTATTCTAGGAGCAAACCCCAAACACCATCTGGCTAGCTCTCAGCAGCATAGAAAAAGTAAGCCAGAGGAAATGGAGGATTGAATTTAAAGAGTTGAGACAGAGAAAAAAGGGGGAAAAGACATGAGTGTTGGTAAATTTATTAGCAGGACACTGACTGCACATTCAAGTGTTCTCCCAAATACAGTCAAATAAATAATGAACGATCAAATAGTAATAGCATTACAGAAGACAAACTCTGCAGTCACATTCCTATTTGAATGAACCAAATACATTTTTTAACCAAATCGTTGAAAACAATGCTTCATAACTCAACTGCTCTGGAAACAGCTCTTTCTGCATGTTGTTCCTGGCAGTCGCCAGCAGGTCAGCGTAGAACGCGCTGAGCTCTGGCTGCCCTGTGCGCAGGGCTTTAATTTCCAGTACACATTCCCCAGATAAAGGTTTCTATGTTGAAATGAAAGGCATTAGACAGCAGTTGAGCCCTAATCAGTGGCTAATCTCCCCAGTTTTTCTTCTGCTAGGGAAAACAGATTATGAAGTATCATATTTATGTAATAAAAATACGATTTTTTTGTTATTAAAAAACAAAGTAAAGTTTAAAAAAAAAAGTATGCTATGCACTGAGGTGGAAATAAGAGCAAAAGGAAAGGATGTGCAGAGTCATTGCTTGTTTTCCAGTTTTCTGGATTTTGGAGCAGGTGTCACCACAAGGCTGCAGTAGCCTTCAGTGGTCTGCAGACCAGCCACAGACCCCAGCTCTCACTGGACATGGCAGAAGCACCAGACCCACAGCACCCACGTTCCCATGCCAGAACACTCTGGCAAATGCAGACAGCTCAGGCTTGCTCAGATGCTGGTTTAAGTGGATTTATGCTTTTTTTTTTTTTTTCTTTTTTTTCCTAGCAGAAACCACAGAAACAAGCCACAGTGGAAGGCAGAATTAATGAGAATGTGTGAGATTTGATCATGTTTCTGTTACTGTAGAAATGGAAACTTTCACAATTCCTGAAGCGCTTTTATCTTGGTGACCAATGTAGTAATTTCTGAGGTGGTACACTTAGCCAATATGTTTAAGGAAGGAAGCGTGGTTTTGTGGTAAAGGCAATGGACTAGCCTTCCATTTCTTGCTCTGCTAAAGACTCCCTGTTTGACCCTGAGAAGGAATTTTTCTCCTGCAATAAGACTTGTCTTACATATTCCAGAGTTTAACTTTTAATTTGCAGCACCTGTAGCAGAGCTTCTTGAAAATTAACATAAATGCAGTGGTTTGTAGTTGATAAAACCCAGAATATTAGGTGGGTGATTTTATACAATAGAAAAGGTGAATCAGTGAATCAGTCACTGCTTGTCTGGTTTAAATTAGGAAAACTTTGACAGGAACTGCTTTCCAAATTCATGGAGTTGCTCCTTCCTCTTGCTTTTTTTTTTTTTTTTTTTTTTTTCCCCCCAGGGGAAAGAGAAGTTTTTCTCTCAAATAGCCTGGACTCAACAACCCTGACTAGTTTAGTTCCTACAGTGACCTAACTTAGTGGTAGGCAGTGGAGAATAAGAGCTGCCTTTCAGTTCAGTGTGAAAAATATCAGAGAAAACTATTGCTGTATTTAACACATATACTGCAGTTGTTACTCAAGCTAGTGCTTTACATTACAAAACACATTTGAACTCATTGAGCCATATGAAGCAAATTTTTAAAATGCCAAATCTGTAGTACAGGATTGTCCCTAGAGGTAGAGGGGGTGACATTTGTGCTGCTCTGCTGGCGTTATCAGCCAAGGAAGAGGAATACATGTGGCATCACATTTAGACTGATAAATATGATGATAACAAGAAAAAAAAATCCTTAAGCATCAGTAGCATGTATTTACTGCTCCAAACCCATCATGGCTGTCATATTGTATAAAGGAAACAGAACAGAAGAGTTGCAGGGAGTAGGCTATGTAAGAAGATTAGACCAATAGCAGTCAGGCATCTAAGTATGTCCTTCAGCAGTACAGATTGTCTCCTTGTCCATAGGATTCCATTTTGCCCTTTAAATACACACTATATCACCTACAGCTACTGTAGGAGCTACCTGTATGTGAGGATAAATCACAGCAGTCCTGGGCTCTGCAGCACAAATTGCAGAGGGTTTCTTGAGGTGAATCTGCAAATAGGAGAGGGCTGTGCTCATGTTTCTCCTTTCTGGCATTTACAAAAAACAGCACAAATATGAACATCTAATGTTTGAAACAGAAAATCACTCAACTGATGGAAGGATCAGGAGCTAATGAAGCAGGAAAATACTGAGTACAAATGAGTAGAGCTTCAGTGGCATTAGTGCACAGCAAAATTGAGTGGATAATTGTGCACAGCAAAATTACGGATATACCCAGTAGGAAATCTCTTTGTGGAGGGATGTGCTAAGATTTCCATTATCGACTACATTTTTCAGGGGTCAGCAGTTCATCATCACCATCTTTTCAGGCAGAGATTTTCTTTTGATAGTTTAAGTTCAGTTTATTATTAGTCGGGAGTCAAAAATAAAGACCTTGATTTGAATCCTGTGGAGGCATTAATAGTAATAAGCACTTTGACAGTAATTTCTTCTGTCCAAAATATGGAATTATTTCACAGTGATTAAGGGCAACATATTTAAAAGCTTATCTGAAGCCAGCCAGCTGGGGACACAAACAGTGATTTTCAAAGGAGCTGAACAGGTAGACTTTCATTGCACATGTGCTTTTGCTTGGATGTTCAGTCTGAAGGAAGGATGAGATATTAAGGAGCATATGGGCTGGTTTACTTATCTTATATCTCTGTTCTCCTAATTGTAGTCAAAGTTATGGTACGTAAGCCATGTTGAAACATTTTTTTTCCTGAATGACATATTCCTGGGTAAGGGACAGGTCTTTCTTTCTTTCTCTCTTTCTTTCTCTTTCTTTCTTCCTTCCTTTCTTTCTTTCTTTCTTTCTTTCTTTCTCTTTCTTTCTTTCTCTTCCTCTCTTCCTCTCTTCCCCTCTTCCTCTCTTCCTCTCTTCCTTTCTCTTCCTTCCTTTCTTCCTTCCTTCCTTCCTTCCTTCCTTCCTTCCTTCCTTCCTTCCTTCCTTTTCTTTCTTTCTGTCTTTCTGTCTTTCTTTTTCTTTCTTTCTCTCTCCCTTTTCTTTCTTTCTTTCTTTCTTTCTTTGTTTCTTTCTTTCTTTCTTTCTCTCTTTCTCTCTCTCTCTCTTTCTCTCTTTCTTCCTTTCTTTCTCTTTCTCTCTTTCTCTCTTTCTTTCATTCTTTCTTTCTCTCTTTTTTTCTCCCTTTCTTCCTTTCTTTCTCTTTCTCTCTCTCTTTTTCTTTCTCTTTCTTTCTTTCTTTCTCTCTTTCTCTCTTTCTTTCTCTCTCTCTTTCTTTCTCTCTTTCTCTCTCTCTCTCTTTCTTTCTTTCTTTCTTTCTTTCTTTCTTTCTTTTTTCTTCCTTCCTTCCTTCCTTCCTTCCTTCCTTCCTTCCTTCCTTCCTTCCTTCCTTCCTCTTCTTTCCTTCTTTCCTTCTTTCTCTCTTTCTGTCTTTCTCTCTTTTTCTTTCTTTCTTTCTTTCTTTCTTTCTTTTTTTTCTTTCTTTTCCTTCCTTCCTTCCTCTCTCCCTTTCCCTTTCCCTTTCCCTTTCCCTTTCCCTTTCCCTTTCCCTTTCCCTTTCCCTTTCCCTTTCCCTTTCCCTTTCCCTTTCCCTTTCCCTTTCCCTTTCCCTTTCCCTTTCCCTTTCCCTTCTCTCCTTCTCTCTCTCTCTCTCTCTTTCTTTCTCTTTCTTCCTTTCTTTCTTTTTTCCTTTTCTTTCTTCCTCTCTCTATTTCTTTCTCTCTCTTTCTCTCTTTCTCTTTCTCTCTCTTTCTCTCTTTCTCTTTCTCTCTCTTTCTGTCTTTCTTTCTCTCTCTCTCACTCTTCTCTCTTTCTCTTTCCTTTTTTCTTTCTTTTTTTTTTTTTGACTATTTTTTCCTTCCATCCCCCCCAGCTGATCAGCTGAAAATTCCTCTGTACAGTGATTTGTAGTGGCAGGTTTACAGCCTTCTCAGTCAGCTCCATTGAACAGTTTAAAGTGCTGATTCTGTGGCTGGGCAGCTTTCTCCTCTTGTCTTGAGCTGAAATGTGTTGTCTAGCAACAGACAGCTCTCTTTGCCACACTAGAAGAAATATGACGCTTATCTCACCTGTTGCCTTTTCTCCATTTTTCTATCTGACAAAAAGAAAAAAAAATGGCTAAGTATATGAAAGTTTAGCAGAGAGTGCTTTATGTACTGAATCAGAGACTCATGCAAGAATTTCAGCTGTGCTGAGGCTGTACACTCATGCAGTAACAATGTAGGTCAGTCTGAATCAAATGCTTTTTAAACTGAAATCTGAAACCTTAGAAAGGAGTAGTCTGTGAAATAATTTAAATTAAACGATTTTCCTCCTATGATTAAGATTTCTTTTCAGGAATAATAGAGTTTTTGATGGTAGCTATCCAGAATAACAACCTATGGAACATACGGCTGTACAGGGAAAACCTTTGGATGGCAGACAGCAGAAACTGCCTCCACACACAGTGAATACAGTCACACTCCTAGACACACACAACTCTCCAGATTTTATGGAGAAATCAAAATATTACAAATGTTCCCATGTTATGAGAAACTCTAGTTCACATGCTCTGTTTAAGGAGTTATCTCTGAAAACATGGTTGTAAATTATTATACTTTGCAGTGGTTTTTTTGTGGTTGGCAAAATAATATTAGTTTACACCTGACAGAAAAGCCTGGATACACAACTGAGTGCCACATGGGGACAACTATGATGTGATGAGAAGTCTGTCCTCTGACACAGTGCTAACAGCAACCAAAATTCAATATTTCTTTCTCAGGTCAGCAAGGGAAATAAATGAGCATATGAATGCAATAGCTAATGGAGATGTGTCAGGAAAAGAGAACCAGTATGCAGGCTAGCATGACTGCTAATCCTTTCTCAAGCCTATGGCAGCAGTGGGCATAAATCATACCTAAACTGCTTTGAATTATTCTTGCAAGGTAACCTGAAAATCACGTGTAACATCAACTTCATCTATTCTCATTGGTTCCTCCTTTTAGAGAGCAACAAAATTAAAAAAGTTATTAAAATGTTATTTAGAATATTAAAAATGTTATTTAGAATATAACCTCTTCTTAAAATTTAAGTTAGAAATGAAGAAAGCGCTGATTTCAGGTTTTTTTTTTTTTTTTTTACAATTAAGAGTTTTTTTTTTTTTTTTTTTCATATTTTAGGACTTAATGAAAATATTTTCTGGACTCCTATCCAAGAAATTGTCTGTTACATGAAATTTAAAAGCAAATTCATGTATGTGCCTAAGTGTTTTTCAGGACCAACTACTTATAATTTATCATTTTAATTAAATCTGAAAGCTCATTATTTTAAATACACTTGAATTTGAGTGCTGTGTATGTATAGTACTTTTAACGTGTTTTGAAGATCAATGTCTTTTTTAACATCACAAGAGCTCTACTTCATAAACTGTATGTGTTACAGAAGATGCCTTATCTGATAAGGGTTTAAATACTACTTAGGTATGGACAAATCTGTCCTTTCTTATAACTGTGTGACTCTGAAGTACTTTTGTTTACCTTGATAGTCTTCAAATGGTCATTTCAAAATCTTTTTTTTTAGGCACAGCTGACATCCCATTAAATACAGTAGTATAACTACTCTGTGTATAAAAACTCCCATACTGATAGTGAAAGCGTGAAAAATTAAAACAAGTAAAAGGGGGGTGAGCAAGGTTTTCAAACATCTGTTCTGGACTGCATTTAATGAATACCGGTGAAATTGCATGGGTTCAGATTTCCATTACACCCATTAGAAACATCCCTGAAGTGTAATGGTAGGCAGAATACTTGAATGGGTCTCTTCTGTATTCTCCTAGCTTCCACCTAAAATACATGCCAGGAGCACACCAAGCTATAGTAAAAGGGTATATTCGTGTAAGTGCTCTTCCAGCTCTGGTCGCTCTGAGTCTTGCCCAGGGTAGTATTTTCTTTCAATATTCTAAATTAAGGTTAAAATAAGGCAGACCTATGCATAAGCCAAATATTTGAAATGTTTTGTCCCTATGCCCTGCTCAAGAGAGTCAGGTCAGCCTGAGTTACTTAATATATCATGTGTCTAAAGGTTGATAAAAGGATAACTAGAGGTATGATGATAAAGCCCATGCTGCTTCATGCAGAACTGAAAACTAGAAGGTTGAATTTCTTTGAAATTTTACATTCCTGTCTGTGATGTTTATGTTTTAATGAAATAGTGTCATAAGAGAAAGACAACATTCATATTAAATAGAGAGGCACATTTAGAAGCAGAATATGCAGCATCCATTCACGATGTGTGGCAGAGTGCCCACTGACATAACATTCAGTTTGCACAGCTAACTGTATCACAGACAGCAAATATGAAACATATGCATTTCCATGACGCTCCCGGCTGAAACTTCATCCAGAAGAGCAATCCTTAAAGTAAATGTGCAAAGACAAATTAAACAGAAGAAAAAAAAATTTCTCTGGCTCTAAACCAAAACTGTGCAAGAGCCAAGAACAGTCTGAAAACCAATTTCATGCTAATAGGCAAAAGCTAGTAAATTATGATATTTTATAAAGGATTTTCAGTAGGAGTACTTTTACATACCTCAGTGGTTTGTAAGATAAGTATTATTTATCCCCATTTCACAGACAATGAAAATGAGGGTGATAAAGCTGCTTGTCTCAGGACAAGTTCTTCTAATTCTTTCTCTCCGAGGCTCCATACTACCTGTCCCTATGGTCTAGCTTACAAAGTTCTGGTCAGAATTAAGATATTTAGTTTCCTAGGCATTACTTAAAATTCAGTAAGTTTCTGTGTTGAATTCTCTATTTTTTATTAAAGGCAATTCATGTCAGGAGCCTATTACCATGCCAGCTACTGCAGGCAGCTGCAAACCAACCATCTGGCATATGAGAATAATGATCCTGATACATATTCAGTGCCTTTCACTGAGCCCTCTGGAAATCAGATGCACTTCAGGAGTAAATTAGGAAGGACGAGGGATCTGGGAACACAGCTATCTGAGGCAGTACTCAGCCTGCAGTATTTGCAGAAATATTGAAGCATAAGAAGATGATGAGCCTGTCACTAGGACCTCTGTGCGTCCCTTCCCTCCTTTGCAAACCACCCTCCAAGAGGAAGGAACAGAAAGAGCACATCCTTCACGAAGGGCAGACCATGTCCACTCATGGAACACCATGCAGCATGGATGTGAGGCTGATATTTTACCCGGAACAAGCATATTTGAAAGTCTGGTTACTACACGAACAGTCAGTTACAAAGTTTCTGGCGGTTGCATCCCTTAGGCTGAAACTCATCCTTCCTGCCCCCTTTTTCAGTCAATTCTGTTACAAAAAAGGGAAGTATCTTCCAAACTATTATTTCATCTTTTGTCTTGGCATGAACGTTAAGAACCTGTTGAAATGAAGACATAACTGCTAAATTCCTATTTTGCAAAGCAAACAGAAAAGAAGTTACTCAACTGGAAGCTCTGTGGTAAAATGCTGAATCTCTTGTGAGGCAAGATCTGATACACAGAAGCCACAGAATTGACTAAAAACCAAAAACCTGTGAAAAATAATTCATTTTTCCTCATGTGCTTCTTGATTAATGTCCATAATTACTCATTAGCCTACTGTTGCAGTAGTGACTTCTTAAAGGGCTCTTGACTGAGAAATCCAGCAGATGGTGAGGAGATACCCACCTGCTCTGTAGAATCAGTTAGGAATATAAAATGATGCTTCTGTAAGGACTTCCTTTGAAGCAGACAGAAATCACTTGCTAATTTATAGTCATTTGTCAATCCTTTTTGAGTGCCTGCTCTGCATCTCTTCATGGCTGCAAATTATTGCTGTGCAAATTATTTCCTTTCCTTTCTATGCTAAGATTACAACAGGCAAGGTGACCAAAGAAGAAGAATACTCCTGGGGTAATGTCATACCTTCAGAGCTGGCGTTTGATTCATAAACCTCATTCTATGCTTTAAGCAGAGACATCCATCATAGTTGCTATGGCTTCTTGTTGGGAAAACATTTTGATGTTCAGAATAAACTGCCTTGCAGAGAATCGAAAGTAGTCCTGGAAGATAATTCATCATCAATTTTTTTTCTCAAATGTATGAATATTTAAAATGGTAATGTCTATTACATTAATTATCAGAAAAAAATGTATACAAAATGGACAGTCACTTAAAAGGTTTCACTTAATTCACTGGAAAGGTAGGAAATGCCAGAATTATATCCTTTTTAGTGTGTTCGTTGTGACAGAATTAGATCCTTTTTGATATATCAACTGTTATACTGTCTTTACCAACATTAATGGTCTCAAGTTGCACCAGGGGAGGTTTTGGTTGGCTATTAGGAAGAATTGCTCTATAGAGAGGGTGGCCAAGCATAGAAAGGGGCTGCCAAGCAAAATGGTAGAGTCCCCAGCCTTGGAGATATTCAAGAGATATGTGCATATGACACTAAAGGACACAGTTTTGTGATGGAATTTGGTAGGTCATTTTGATTGTTTGACTTGATGACTTTGAAAGACTTTTCCAGTCTAAATGACTCTAAGATTCTATGACCAGATTTACTTGCAGATGTGGAAAAATGTTGTAAAACAACAGATGTACTCTCATTTAGAATGGTGGGACATGTACATGTATGTTTCTTTTCTTTGGAGGTTGGGAGAGCTCTTTTAATACTTTCCCTCAGAAGTATGATTTTTAGCTCTTATCTCTACTCACCACAGGAATTGCTCTTAGGGGAATTAATCAAAATTATGATAAGATACCATACCAGAAGGTGCCATAATGATTGTGTTCAACTTCTCTTCTTGCAGGCATTGTCCTTCATGTAAGTTCAGAGATTAGTCTGATAATATCTCTTATTGTTATTTTACAAGTCAGATACAAAGAGCTTCAGGCCAGATACAAAGAGCTTCAGCTGCCAACAACCTGCTTCAGTGATTCTCTGACCAGTGACATCCTGAACGAAAAATCCAGCCTCTGCAGGAGATTATTGTGAATGCATAAGCTGTGGGTTCTCCCCAAGGGACCATTTCTCACCTGAGACATGACACCTGATACGTAGCAAAATGTAGAATGTGGAAAGCTACTTTGTTACATCCTAGCACAGGTGGGTTTTTTGAACATGACATTAAATTTACACTCAGTTCCCACACACAGAACATCCTGTTGTTTTCCCTCTCTCTGTTGGGAGGAGTTGAAAGTGAGGACTTTTGGAGATTGAAATTAGAATTTTTTTTTTTTTTGGACACTTCTCGTACTATTTTCTTGGTTGTTCCTTGTATACTTGTTTTCGCTGGTATAGAGTTAATTTTCCTCATAGCAGCTGGTATGGTGCTGTGTTTTGGATTTAGGATGAAAATAGTGTTGATAACAGACTGATGTTCTAGGTGTTACTGAGCACTGACTTCTCAGCTTCTGGTGCTGCCCAGACAGTAAGGAGGCTGGGGCACAGCCAGCACAGTTGAATGCAAGGAATATCCCATTAACATATAATGTCATGCTCAGCAATAAAAGCTGGGGAAAAGAAGGGTGTGTGGGTGTGGTGGGGGGACATGACTGAAGTGAATGGTTTCTTTCCTAAGAAACCATTCCATATGATGAGGCCTGGTTTCCTGGAAGTGTCTGACACCTGCCTGCTGATGGGAAGCAGCAAATGAATTCCTTGTTTTGCCTTGTTGCAAGCACAGCTTTTGTTTTACATGGTAAACAGTCTTTATCTTATCCCATGAGCTCTTACGCTTTTACCTTTCAATTCTCTCCCCCATCCCACCTGGGGAGAGCGAGTGAGCGGCTGTGTGGGGCTGAGCTGCCCAGTGGGGTTAGCACACAACACACCTGAAAGCAGCTTCCCCTCTAGCTCCACGCATTCGTAGTATTTCTGACCTCCAGGACTTTTGTTCCAGGTTGCCAGGCAGAGAAGCAGGAGCTTATACCTGCTCACATTCCACTACTGGAGAGATTTTCAGAAAGGGAAATTATGTAAGTCATTTCATTTTCTTTGGATATCAAGCACAATGTTATTATGTACTCAAAATCGACATCACTAATGGCAGGGTTGGCTGTACCTTTAAGTAGGTGTGCAGTAGAAATCCTCTCTCTGTCCAAGATAAAATTACATAAGGATGAACGTAGTTTTCAATCTGTTGAAAAAGGTAGCTATGTTCTTCTGGTGTCTCTGAGACACGGCTTTGTATGAAAAAAACGAGCCCTGCATTGTGAAGAGGAATTTCTGCCTGATCAGTTTGCAGAGCAGCCATTCTACAGTTTGGCCTGTGTTGAGATACTCAATGGTAGAAAAGGGGAGTTTACGCATATTTTTAGTAATATAGGGCCAAATTCTGCGTATATAAAGATTGGTTTCTTCTAATATTTCAGGAACACCATTAATTACATAGTACTTCATGGACTTTATTTTCTTCTATACACATGCTTATGCATTTAGTTTAGTTAATAAAGCAATGAAATCTGTAAATGTGGTTCCATACACAGGCTTTGGTCTACCTGGGCTCTGTAGGAAAGGTTGGCTGATAATGGCAGTCTACATGTCGGTTCTGTGATCTTGTTATAAATGGTCCGAAACAAGAACATTATTAGCTTTTGAACACACACTTCAAAATTTTTGAGCCTTTGGGTGCTTGGCATTTATCATTTTAAAAGCTGTTTAATTTTAACTGGCAATTTGTACTCTCTAGAGATTTCTGAAGCACAGTGCATTCCAGTGTTCTTTATGTTGTTCTGTCCTATAATTATGATCCTATTAGATTTCCTCAGTTGTATCCCAATAGTAGCACTACCAGCTTAGTGGAGGCTAATCTCACTTTCTGAGGTTCACCCATCAGCTTGTTTTGCTTTGGGAGTTAATTTATTCCTTAGAAATCCAGAACATCCACTGAAAAATGTGGGAGTTGTTGCAAAATTAATGTTGGATTATGGCTGGGATACCTTATTAAAATTCAGTTAAATGGTTTGCTGAAAGCAAAATACTGCAGCAATATTGTTTCAAACTTGAAATAGCCTCAGTGGTCCTGGGGACCAAAGTAATGTGTTTATGTATTACATGCGGAGTAAAGCTTAGCTGTACTAATAGTTCTGTGAAAAGAAAATCCTGCTAAAATTAAACAATCAAAGAAGATAGGTGAGATGTGACTTTATGTAGTAAACAGTGATTGAGGAAAGAAGAGAAAACAGCAGGTCTCTGCATGAAGCAAATTAATTCATGCTGGAGTTTCACGCTCCTGAAGAAATTAAATTGCCCACTTCTTAATCAGCACAGCTCCCTGCCATGTCAATTCTTTTCTTCATATTTTCTCTCCCATATTTAGCATAATTTCTTCTGTATGAAGATCCCCTAACTTATGCTTTTAATATATTTTAAATATTTTTATTTTTTCGATTATTCTACAAGAGTCTGCCTTTCTTTGTATTGCTTTAAGGAAATCATCATACAGCTGTGACTATTCCTTATTCTTGCTCTTGCAAATATAACTTTCTCTTGGCCCTTGGTTTCCTTATTTCTTCTTTCTTTGTTTTCCATAAAAGTGAAGTATGCAACTATGCCACTACTGCATCTTTGAAACATAACAATGCTAAATATTTTCTGTGGCATAAACACATCAAATATATTGTACGCTACTTGAAAGGTAAATGAAGACAGTGAGCTTTTAAACTACATATGGAAGTAAAATCCGATCAAGGACAGAACTTCAAGAGTAAAGTAAAAAAAAAAAAATAATGAGTTAATCTAAAATACTAATTCTAAACACTTTTTTTTTTTTTTTTGAGGATGTTTGGAACTGAAAGATCCATTCCAGATCTTAAATTAGCAACTCATTAATACACAAATATTATGATTGGAGTAGTGAAGTATTATTTTCCCTCATCCAGCTGAGTCTCTAAATCTGGCAGCATGAGTGTCATCCATTCTTCTGAAATGCTAGCAGCAACTGCAGAGAAAATGTAAATACCCATTATATGCTGTAAAGGAAGGCTGAGATAAATCAGAGCATTTTGGAGATGACATCAGTATTATACTGCAAGCTAAAATACAGGCTTTGTACTGTACACAGTTCTTTCAGCTTTCTTTGTTATTAGGTATTCTTAAAATAAACCTGTTATATGTGCATTCAATTTTTTTTGCATAAATTGTTATGATAATTATTTGTTATCCATAATCTAAGACCTCTGTTGAACAAAGTGGTATTTTGACCGAACAGAAAGTAGAAAGAAAATGGTTTTGTCAGAACCTCTCATTCTCCAGAACCAGGCCCAGATTCAGAAAAGCACTTTAGCAAATGACTAAGTATAAACATGTGTTTCAGTTTGTGCTTTTTCAATCAGGAATCAGCTTAAGCATGTACTTAATGTGTTTAACTGAGCTGGGGCCAGAGTTCTGAATGTGAGCTTTAAGCTGTGTGTTGTTTTGATGGTAGGAATACAACCCACACGTAGCAAAACTGGCACATACTTTGAAATTTCCATTATTTCAAATGGATGTCATTTTCCATTGATACCTTGTGAGAAGAGCTCATCAGATTTTGTTTCTAACTATGAACCCTGGCATGATCTGGCCTTGAGCCCAGACACTAAACTTCAGCTTAAAACCTGGTTTGGATCTGACTCTGAACATCTCGTCAGCTCATTGTTGATAATGCGCTATGGAAAGTGAATTATCTTTTAGCCTGGAGACCTACATTGTGGAGTATCACTGGAATAGCTACTATGGAAAAAGGAGAAATTGATCCTTGGGATTTTCATACCTGCCTCTATCCCTACCACTACATTTCCTTTGGCATTTTGTATTTCTGTTTTAAGGCTCAGCATCCTCAGTATGACATGCACCTGAAAAGATTTAAAAACAAACAAACAAACCAAAAAAAACCACAAACCAGTACATTTGACTCTGCATATAGCTGTATCTAAAATTTCTAGAGAGCTATTCAAATTATTGCTAATATATATAGCTTGCTAAATGGTGCCATAACGTTTGCAGTTCGTTTTCAAGTGAACCATTTCAAGCCTTCTCCTCATGTAAGACTATATTTTAAAAATTTTCTTTGGGTAGGAGAATTGCCTTCACTGTTGCTTTTTCTTTGTTTGTTTGCTTGTGTGTGTGTTTTTTCTCTTTCTCAGAAGAATATATAAAATTGTGAATTCCCAGTCTAGTCCCTACTTTCTATTTTATTCTTCATCTGACAAGCTAACATGTAAGACAGTTCCAAATATCTGCATTACCATTACTCATGACAGGCAGAGGTTAACTTCAGGTAGTGTCTCCTTCTATTTTGATAAGGAAGAGACCAAAAGAACCAGATGATAAAATTGGTATTTAACACAGTCATAATGAATAACAGTATCACTAGCAAATGGGACATGATAAATTAAAATACTGAGTTGTAATTAAAGAAATGGAACTCATAAAGTCCTTGCCTGTTATAAAACTTTATTCCTCTTTTAATTCTTGAAACATAAGGTCCGTCAGACCAGTGAGATCAAATTATTCAGCCAAAACTCCTGTTTCCAGCAGTGTATTAGCAGATGCTTAAGGAAAAAGCATAGAACAGTGCAGACATTGAGTAACCTTTACCCCAATAACAAATACAGTAGCTGAAATTTCTGAACAATTTCTGCATCTAGATGGTTATTTCATAGTTCTTGATGGACCTTGCTCCATGAATGAAGTCCTTTATGAACTCACTAATACTTTATCCAGTTAGAGTTTCCCTATCAGTGTTCCTCTTCCCACAGATGACTAGAGGGAATGGCCTCAAGTTGCGCCAGAGGAGGTTTAGGTTGGAAATGAGGACACATTTCTTCTCAGAAAGGGCAGTCAGGCATTGGGATGGGTAGCCCAGGGAGGTGGTGGAGTCACTGTCCCTGGGGTTGTTTAAGGAAAGGTTGGACATGGTGCTTAGGGACATGGTTTAGTGGGTGACCTTGGTAGTAGGGGGATGGTTGGACCAGATGGTCTTAGTTTTTTTTCAATCTAAATGACTCTATGATTCTATGATTCCCTACCATTTTCCACCAATAATATATAATCAGCTCATTTTGTTTTTTTGGATTACTTTTTTTTTTCTTTAAAAGAAAGTCTACCAGTTTCTTGGGCTCAGAACAAACAGTCATGATGTCATGAGACTGGCATTTTCCTTCAGAAGTAAGATGTTTTATGCAATATTGCATGAGTGACCAGACATATAAACATCGCGAAGTTCTCACAGGTCAAGGAACAAGTTGCTGTGAGTGCATAAGCTCATCTGCGATGGATAAAATTCTTTACCATGTCTTTAAAACACAGATTCTGCCCATTCTGTGTTAAGGACCTTAATCATTTTAGGGGTGCTATTTCATATTAGTTCAAGTGGTAGAAACCTGGGCTCATTAGACGTACTTGCGATGCCCCCTGTGACAAAAGACTTTTGGCTATAGCAAGTACCTTCGGTATAGCAGGCCAAATGGTCTCCTTTGGAATGCAGTACCTTTATATAAACTACGATTTCCAAGCTTGATATGCCAGTGAGATTTATAATGCTAAGGCACTTTGACACAGAACTTCAAGATCTGTACGTGAAATGCAGCGTCTCTGTGACAAAGTAGTATGTGTGCTTTTAGCATGCTTTAACATTGTTTTTCTATTCTCTGTGTTGCACATGCATGCCTGCCTAAGTAGAGGAACACAGTGGATAAACATGCATTGTCATATTGGATAAGGCAGAAATTTTATGAGCTTGGTGAGCATCATTTAATCATAATCATTTAATTTAACAGTCTGGTGACCAGTTCATGCTATTTCTTTCAGGTTTAGCACGCAACCACAACACAAAAAAGATAATCGGAGTGCCCCTGAATTTTTCACAGTAAGCCAAATTTACAAAATGCCAAGAACATATTTAGCTTCTACATTATTTAAAAAAGGTTTAGAGCAAGAGAATGAATATGAAATTCTGTGTGGCTCTCCATAATAAATATTCATTTCACCAAGTATAAGGAAATGCATATTCCATGTTCCATGTTCCAAAAATACAATTGAACATCGTCATACCATCTGTCTCTCCAGTTTAGACAGCAGCATTTTTACTTCCTAGAAATACTTTACTTCCTGCTCAGAAATACTTTGAATTATCCTCTGACAACAGTTTGTGCCACTAGCTGTTTTTAACAGTATGTTAGGAGAAAAAAAAAACGTGCCAGCTGCAGAGATGAGAAGTGCATCAGATACAGTGCACAGACCCTTAGGAAAAGCAGCGAAGGGAACATCTTTCTTGGGTTAATTGAAGGCTTTCTTGCTGATTAAGAAACAGTGTTGTCTGAAGCACTTATTCTCAGTCATGGTTCAAAGTGCACTGTTGCATATAGAAAGACATGGCTATAACAAAGTCTCTGTTTTTGGGGAGGTTGTGGATTTTGGGGAGGAGATGGATTTTTGATATCATCTACTATATCTTGAAAAAAGAATTTCTGAGGGTTCGTTGTCTCAGATAATTCTATGACAAAAGTGTAAAATAGGAATAAATACTGATCTTTCAGTTGATATAAGAGTTTGGAATTTTTCCACAAACTATAAAAAACTAGTTTTTGAGAAAAATAGAATTTGAGAAAAATATCTCACTACTTTCAGTATGCAAACTATTTGTTCAAAAGAATCAAAAGATTAAAAAAAAAAATCATGGTTTCTATTTTAATGTTTTTCACTAATTTCTTTGGTTTTGATTGAAAACACTTATTTTTGAAAACTTATTGTTGTATCAAGGAACATGGCAATAGCATGTTACACCCCTGAAGTGGCTGCTTTTCAGTAAAGTGTAAGCAAACCTTGAATTACGCACATTACTTTCAGTCATAGGAAAGATTAAAAAAAAAATAAAAATAGGCAACGTTATTATTACTTGTTCTTTGATGCAGGCCTATCATATAAGGTGATATGCTTTTATTGCTATAAAGTAGATCTCCAGAAAAATGTATTGAGAAAATGCTCTCTCTTTTATTTTGTTTTGAACGTGTTCATTCCTGAGCTAGAATGAATCATCGAAGCTGATGTTTTGGCTCTTAGTCATCTGATGGATTCATTCCTTTGTTAAACAGAAGAAAATATGGAACCCTTCCAGGAAATCAGAAGAAAGTATACATTCCATTTTAAAATAATTGGACTAATTTTACATGTCACGACTTGACTTCATGACTTTGAGCTGTTTTATATTGAAGGATCTTAAAAATCTAACTGAAAAAAAAAAACACAAAAACAAACAAAAAAACAAACCAAAACAAAATCAATGTATACTTTATTGTTTTAATCAGCAGTTCTGGAAAATTACACTAGCTTTGGAATGGGAAATAAACTAAAATTTTGGATGTTATGTTAGCCAGAAGGACTCCAGAATCTGTTGAAGTCTTTAAGGTCAATGTGCTTACAGTAAGAGAGGATTTATTGTACTTAATGTTGCTACTACAGCCTTGAAAATGTACGTCAAGAGCAACTGATGGATGTTTAGTTCCTGAGATCCAACACTTATTACTACGTTACACAACCCATCTCTTTATCTTAATTAAAAATCATCCCTGCTGTTCTTTGTGTGCTATCTAATGTTATTATGAGATATTTCATGCTATAAGCAACTGTCATGGCAAATGGCAGTCTTGTTCACAATCTGAAAGTAAAGGAACAGTGTCTATGTTAATTTATTGTCCTACTAAACAACTTTAAGACACAAGAATGTGTGAGCTTTCTAGGGAAAAATAAATCCACTACACTACTAATAGACTTACGTAGCAAAGCTTGTAGTGTAATTAAAAAATGAAAAGCATTGGCAGCCTAGGTTTTTTTGGCATGGTAATACCTGAATGAAATTTCAGGCATGACCCATGGAAACACGGCTTCATATTTCTAAATTCTCATTCATTTAGATTAGATTAGATTAGAATAGTTTAGTTGGAAGTGACCTACAAAGATCATTGAGTCCAACTGCCTGAGCACTTCAGGGCTAACCAAAAGCTAAAGCATATTATAGAGGACATTATCCTCAAGTCTCTTGAATGTTGAAAGGCATGGGGCATCAAACACCTCTCTAGGAAGCCTCTTCAAGTTTTTGACCACCATCATGGTAAACAAAATTTTCCTAATGCCCAGTCTGAACCTACCTGGATCATTTTTTTGCTGTTCCCATGCATCCTGTCATTGGTTAGCAGGGAGCAGAGACCTGCACCTCCGCCTCTGCTTCCCCTCCTCAGGAAGTTGCAGAGAGCCATGAAGTCACCTCTTGGACTCCTTTTCTCCATACTAGATGACCCAGGTGTCCTCAGCCTCTCCTCACAGGACATACCTTCCAACTCTTTTACCAGCTTTGTTGTGCTCCTCTGGATGTTTTCAAGCACCTTAATGTCCTTTTCTTACTGTGGAGGCCAGAACTATACATAATACCTCAAGGTGAGGCTGCACTGGTGCTATATGTAGCGAGAGCGACACCTCTTTTGACTGGCTGGCAATGCTGTGTATAATGCACCTCACAATGTTGTTTGCCCTCTTGGCTGCCAGGGCATGTTGCTGCTCATGCTGAGCCTGCTGTCAGCCACAGCTTGGTGGCCCTTGGCCTGACTCAGCCTGGAACCCAGGGAGGTGCCACGTGCCTGGGGCTGCCCCAGTGGCCCCTGGTGCCTAGATGGGGTGGTGGCATGAGCTTCCCATTCATGTGGCACTCTGATGCATGATATATGATACAAATAAATTGACAGGGTCTGTACTTCACCGTGTCTTTCATTTTAGTGAAGAAGAGGAGAGTCTTTTGATACAATCAAGCTGGGGCATCCTGGGTTCTCAGTTCACAGAATCATGGAATAGTTTGGGTTGGAATGGGTGTTACTCTCATCTCATTCCAACCTGACACCATAGGCAGGGACACCTCCCACTAGACCAGGTTGTCCAAAGCCCCATCCAGCCTGGCCTTGAGCACTTCCAGGGATGGGGCATCCACAGCTTCTCTGGGCAATCTGTTCCAGTGCCTCACCATGCTCTGAGTGAAATTTTTTTTCCTCATATCTACTCTAAACCTACCTTTTTCTAGCTTAAAACTGTTACCCCTTGTCCTGTCACTACGCTACCTAAGAACAAGTCTCTCCTTGTCTTTCCTGTAGGCGCCGTGGAATAGTGGAAAGCCACCATAAGGTCTTCCCAGAGCTTTCTCTTCTCTAGGTTTCTCATTGCCTTCTACAGGTCAGAAGTGGTGAAGATTGGTCCTTATTTGTTGTAGGAATGCCAACTGAAGGTTCCTCAATGAAGCAGGTAGCATTTCTGTCCTGGAGAAAGGCAGAAGAGACAGAGCTTTTCCACTGTTTCCATGCTTGTGAAAGTATGAAAGAGGAGGAATGGGTGAGCCAAATAGTGGAAAATGAAATTTATTTTCACTGCTGTTGCTGAAATAATTTCTAGAACACAATCAGAGCAGCTGATTCTGAAGAAGGATGCTTTACTTTCCTTCTCATATTCTCAGTGGACTTCTATCAGTCTTGACCTCTCCTTCAGTAGGAGCACTGAGGGACCCAGATGTTTTCCTGCTCTAGTTAATATACTGCTTATCTTTGTTTATCTCTCGTGTTTGCTGGTAAAATGGTTTCATTATCTCATCCTTTCAATGTGTTCCCTAAAGGTCACCAGAAACACAAGATTTTTGTCTGTTTGAGCAGGTCTATTCTGTTTGCTGAAAGTCCTGGAAAGAGGCAGTCAGCTACCTGATCAACCTTGCTGCATAACTTGGGATGAATTATTGAAAAAAATCTTATTGTACTGGAACTATCATGGCAATAAAACAAAGATTGTCTTTTCTCAAAGACCTTACTCACACTGTCCAGGAAGCCACCCACAAGGGAAGGTGTTACCTCAGCTTCCAAACTTCCTTCTGAATTCTGAAAGAAGCTGTTAGACCCAAAGCTATGCTACAACAGGGAAAGTGCATTATTCTAGGTGTGTTACTGTAGTGATGTGGTGTTCCTGTGCTTTCTTTGGGCACAGCACCTAGAGTTCTTTACAAGCATTAGGAAGACACCTCTGCCTAGAAGAGTCTTTTGTGTTGGCATGTGCATGACTCAGCTGGGTAACCAAATCTAGGTTTATTTACTCTTCAGAGCCTCCTGGGGCACCAGGGGCCTGACAGTGATTGCTAGTGTTACTCCCAGTGCTGTGTTGCCACAAGCCCTAAATCAGTGTGCAAGGAGTCCATTTATGAATGGCTTGACTGGCTGGTGTTGAGAAGGATTATGTCGCTGTTTTTGTGTTTGGAATTCTCCAAGGTGGATTTACGAAAGGTCCAAACTTCCTGTTCGGTCCCACAGATGGCAGAATACTGGGAGCGTCGAGACTATCTTGAGGTATACTGAGGAGGAACTAAATAAGTAGATGTAACTCATGGTAATGTTTTCATAGTATTAAAGTATGAACTAAATACACCATGAAGTAGGAACAGTTAATTAAATCTGCTTAGGTTAGAGCTTTCTCTGATTTGGTATTATACAAAACCAGACACAGCTCTGCCAAAGTGACCTGTGCTAATGTGATTCTTTTGAAGTACAGCCACTTAAAGCACAGTGTCACATTGTGGGGGGGATTCTGTCCACCAGCTCAAAAGTAGCCTTTTCTGTTACATGTACAATCAAACGGTGTTTTTTCAGAGCAAAATTGCAGGTAGTGGTTTCATTTTGTGCCTACCTTTTCATGTATACTTTTATTGGAATGTTTTGTTGGTAAATAGGAAAATGCTTTCCCCTACATTTAGCTTAAGGCCATGTCTTGAAAATTCCTGCTCAAGTACAAAAAATTCTTCTGCATTTAGAAGAATACATGAGCCATGGTAATACAAAACCTCTACTGGGTGCAGACACACACTTCCATTCTTAAATCAAATACTTTATAATGCCTTAAAGAACCTTCTGAGAAATTGTTATGCATTATCAGGCTTTCAAACACTCTGCATATAAAGAACAAGCAAAGCACAATCTGCTGCATTCATAGACTTCATTTTATGTGTTGAATGATAGACTTAATCAAATATATATGACAGACAGAGAAAGCAACAGCGCTATTAAAAAAACATTTATCTTCCTTGAAGAGCCTTTGTTAATTGGCTTGCATTTTTTTTTTTTACTTATTGCTTTTCAGTTAACTGTTTACATCTTACAGAAATTCATAGTGAAATAATAAACTTAGTGCCTGAATCGTTATATTCTTTATAAGCAATAATTAAGCTATGTGCTTAAAATAAATAGTTTGCACATAGATTTGTTTAATGTTTTACTAGTATATCATTTTAATGCAGAGTAGCTTCTTTGCAGGGAATTCAGCCTGTCACTGGATGTTTAAATTTTCAGTGTCTGTTGTCATGACAACGAGAATTGACTCTGGTACCCACTGTGTTCAACATAAATTAATTTAAAGACATAGCATTTTGAAACATTTTATTCTTAAAAAAAATCTTGATTTTCCTTAGATTTATTGCAGTAAAAAATAGCTATATTTGAAATAACTTTAAAAATGTATTGATTCTCAGCTAATTGTTAGTTTTACTTGAAGAATTCGATAGACTGTACTTAATAAATAATGTATGCATGGAAATTTGTTCCTCCGTTTCTTGTGGAACTGTACTTTTCAAATAATATTACCAATATATTTTAGCCATTTTTTACTTTGAATTCTTTTACTTTCAGATTACAGTTTCAGCATTTTCAAATCTGCACATTAGATTCTCCAAGTGAAATGTTACTATTCATGATTTCCTCAAACTTCCTTATTCTTTTGCAGCTGTGTCACGATTCCACGAAAACTGCTAACTTACATCTTAGTTTAGCCTATTAACCTTTATGAAACAATCTTTAAAACACAACTATGTATATAGTTAAGGGAAATAGAGTGCTTCATGTGTGAGATCCCCTGGGATTCTCACAGTTCCAAAGAGGATTAAGAAGAAATATTAAATGCTTGTGTTAAGAGAGGGAAGATGGTTCCAATGGGCATAACAAAATATTTTTTTCATAATATTTGTAAAGTGCAGTCATTTACAGCATGATCATCTTATCTTTCTGACTAAGAAGAGTAGTTTATGTCATTGTCTAGGGTCCCTCAGTAGAGGAGGCTGTCAATGACTATTTTGCATAACAGTATCATAATAGTATTGACATTTAAAAAAGAAATCTGTGCTTTAACCTTCCTGGTACAGGTAGGTCTTACATATTTCATTCCTTATGCTTTCTATTGTACATACACTTCTTGTGTGATTATTGCTGAAAGAGTTCTTTGACAGAGCAAAGTTTCAGTTTTATTTTATGACGAAAAGATTATTTAATGATTTTATAATGCATGCAAACAAAATATGATCCGTGTTGAAAACGCAATTATCTTGAAAAAATAACATTTTGAAAAGTATTTTTTTTTCCCCTAGGCAATCAAAACCTTACTTTTTATTGTATATTCTGAAAACCTTGAAAAAAAAAATAAATCACATTTTAATTTGAACAATTACCTCCTGGATATTGAGTCTTACATAATGAAACACTTTACAATGCAATAAAACATGTTGCTCAGATCCTGTTTCATTTCTGCATGGAAAACACTGATTAATATTTAGGGCTTTAAAAATTACTGCTGAAATTCAGATGTTAATGTCTGTTGGTGTCTCTGTGTGTCTAGCAGTTGTAACCTTGCCATATTGACACATACTGTAATGAGACATTTAAGAAAACAGAAATCTGCTGCAGCTCTGCATGACTCATTTGCACCAGCCGCACACACTCACTAATAACCCAGCAGAGACAACAAATCTGAATCCAAGGTTCCTGTAGGGATTTGTGTTGCAACATTTTCTACAAAAATGTTAATGGCTGCAAACTTTCCTCATTTGGATTATATCTTCCAGACACCTCTATTTCTTAATGAGTATGCTGTCACTCATTATGTTAAATCTTCTGTAACGAGCTTCAGAGGAGTAAGGCTCTGATAGCTATTCTCATCTGTTACTGATGGAACAATTATGGTCTTATAAATGACTTAATTTTGTAGACTGCTTGATTCAAACCACAAGTGAAATGGAATCTTCTCACTCCTGAATTACTGAGAGGGTTTTTCTTTTCGGTTCAGTAAGCAGTAAGTATAATAAAGTTCACAGTGACATTGTGGAGTCACAAGGGTGCATTTTTAAACAAATATGGACTTAGCTATCACATCAATAAATGCCTTCCATAGCACAGAACTTTATTTTCAAGCTTACTGCAGACAGCTGATGAACCGTTTGTTGAGTCTCTCCTTTCCTTGAAAAGAGAACCAGTATTAGCCAGGTCTTGCAGTAGGTGTTGTTAGGCTCACTCAAGATGTCATATAATCCAGGATTTTTTACTTGTGCTATTAATTTTTAAAACATCTGTCTGTTCAGGGACCTTTCAGCTGATTATTCTGAGATTTTCTTTAAGCCATTTACTAATCGTAAATTCTTTTCCTGCTACAAGCAAATAAAGCTGTGCCTCTTTAAGATAGGCAGACCTGACGCATTTTTCATTTCAGGTCTTATTTTCTAAAGTAATTGTTATTTTCATACTACTAAATATTATTTTTGAGAGCATGAATGACTTAACTAACTCCTGGCAAATAGTGAGTAGTGTATTACATAGCTTGGCTTCGCCAAGGAGATGGTAAAAACAAAATAATATCAAGTCTGTTGCGTGTTTGAGAATGCATACCATATGCTTCAAAAAGGACTCTTGCTATAATTTCTCGTCATAAATGGAGAACGGAGTCCAGGACTTTTACAGAAATAGGGAATGACAGCACTATGAATATATAGTAGGTTCACTTTTTGAAATGTTTTGCAAAATTTACTTAAATAAGCCATACTTAATGTCCTTGCTGTTACTCTAGGCTAAATCAGATAGAAGAAATTAAACTTCCAATGATAATGGTCTAATTTTCACTTATTTGGAAATCTATTTGCCAGTTGCATTTTGTCTTTTGTTCAGTGAGTATTTTTGTCTGTATCTAGAGGCTCTAGACATGTTTATGATCTATTTTTATGCTCCTATAAACAAAACAAGACAAAACAACATAATAATTAATCTTAATGTTTTTACTTTAGGTCAAGATCACTGTATTTTTATTTTATTTTTAGTATTTGTTTCTTCCACAGTTACTGATAACACTTCAGTTTTAATTACCATCTAATATAGTTTCTTGCTGGTGTTTGAACAATATCAGTTGAAGTGAACAGGGCAGTCCAAATTCAGAAGTGAGACAGCCTATTTATTTGCAGCAAATGAAGTAGTCTGCCTGCCAGCCCCTTGAACATTCCACTAAGAAATTCTTAAAAATTGGGCCAGTTTTTTTACTGATCCTTTCTGGATACTTTGTGGTCATTATTTCATCTGGTGGCAAAATTCATAATAAATTCTCCTTTAATCTTGATTTTTTTTCCTTGAGGGCCCATGAACACTCAGAGAACTAATAACACTTACAAGTTGCTCTGTGCTCTGATTTTTCATGAAAAGAAAAAAGAAGTGTCATCCTGAATTTAGTATGCGTTTCCCCTGTTAGATTGTCTGGTACGGTTACGATTTTGTGAACAACGCAGTCAGGAATGCATTTAATGCTTCAGTGAGTTGAATGCTCTTAGGATAGTAGCCTAGGTTTTTCAGATGTGGTTCAGAACACAATTTTGATCATTTCTGTGAAGTGAAAAAAAAACACCCACCATATAAAATATGGAATAAAAAAAATAAAAAAAAAAACCAACAGTAGCAGTAAAATCAATAGACGTAGGTATGGGGCTGGGGACTGCTTGTCTCTTTTAGAGTAACCTAGGAGTTGCAGTGGTAGCTGCCTGTACTCATGCTTTGCTTCCTGTGCATTGTCCATTGACTCAGGGTCTCATTTGAACTTTTTCTCCCCTCTGTAATTAGCATTTATTTCAGGGAAATGCATTTAACTTTCTTCATTCCAAGATTAATTTTCCCTAGCTTTCTTTGAACTCAGTAAACCTGATTTTGATTTACAACAACAACATTTTGAATCACTCTGTTATCTTATTTCCATTTTAAAGGGTTATCTTATTTCCATTTTAAAGGGCTTGTATACTGACAGTATGGTAGAACAGGTCATAGTCTGAACAGGTCATAGTGCAAGTGGAAAATCAAGGCCAGGAGGGTTTCTACACATCTTGTTTGTATCTTTTAAAGCAATCATAAATAAGAAGGAAAAAAATGTTATTGTCATTTTTAATTGTTTTCTTCCCACATATTGAATCTTTTTTCTTTTGTAAGACAGCTAGAAGAATGCTATAAAAATGCATTTCTGAATGGTATTAAAACATTTACAGCATACAAAATGAATGACACGCTATAAAATATATCTAAGTTTATTTAAAGATTTTTTAAAATTAATAATACTTTATTAATATTAGACAGGAACTTCTGGCACTACAAACTGTATATGCAGTGAAAATGGGTATGAAAAGAAAATCCCCTTTCTCAGTTTATAAAAATAATCTTTTACCCATAACATTGTGATTGGACCCTGGATTTACTAAAGACTGTGCAAAATTCCCAATGAATTCATAACCAGATTACAAGTACTTCTTTCAAACAAAGCTTGTTTCACGTGGTTATATTTCCTAGAGATCTGTTCAGTTTAACTGGAAGCGTCTAAGGGAAAATGAGACTACATCACTTTCATATGGAGTTTGTCACATAGTCTGGCAAATCTTCCAGACAGAATATTTTTCACAGTAAGACAGCTTATGTTTTCCTTACAGCCATGTTAAAACATTAAATTTCAGTCCTTTTAAGGGACTATTTAATGCCAGGGCATTATTACTAATGTTTACAGAAAATATGAAGCCTCAGAGATTTTGAAGAAGGCTATTGTATTGCCTAAAACAGCTAGATAGCCACTTCTTATGCATATGCTTTGAAACAAAAATGTCATTGCTAGAAACTGATCAGCAGGCCAAACAACTTCAGGATTTTTTGTTTTAGCTGTCTGTATGCCTTTGAAGAGGTATTTGTCTTCTCCTCTATTTGTTTTCATGTCAGTTGTCAAAAGTTATTATTCAAGGAAGAAAATTTATTAATGTCATTCACAACTAATGCCTAGAATCTTGAATTATTGACTTATCTAGGAATAGAATTGAAATCTTTGTTTCAGAAGAGACACAGAAATACAGAGAGCTGCAAGTCACACCGAAACAACCACTTAGCAAATAGTGAAATTACATAAGAAGCAAGCTCTGGAAATTTGCTGGGGATGTATCTGCAACACAATGGGGTCCCTTTCTATAGTTTGGCCTTGTAAGCATCAGACCTACATAAATAATAAAGTAGAGCTATGTAGTGGCATTTTAAACAATCTTAAGGAAGAAAAAATAGTAGAATCATCTTTTGGGGAGTTGCTGTGTGCAGCTATGTTGCAAGGCTGTACAGTAGAGCTGCAAATAACCCTAGGAAAATGGCAAAAGCTTTTGTCAAATTAAGGCAGCCTTCAGCACTTCTTGAGGTCCAGGGTCAGAATGTATTACTTGTATTTGAAGAAAAGCCTCTCTCTGCAACAAGTAATATGGAGGAATTTCCTTCCTGTGGGCATACTCTGGTTAGCAGTAAACCATTGTCACTGTGATGTATCCATGTTCACTAATCTATTTCATTTTTTAACCACCTGCTCTAAGAGAAACAGTTGAAATGGAATGACATCCCAAGGATAAATGTCTACTCTTCGGAAACATTTGCCTCTCAGTGTTTATGTTTGGTTTCTTGGCTTCCATCCAGCAACAGGAGACCGTTATCCTGGGACAGAATTGTATGCCAATGACACTATCCCTTAATTAAAATATTGCTTGGGCTGTAGTGATAAATGTTATGTTTGTCCTATTTTCAGGCTGAACTGATGAATGACCCTATAATTCAGAGCAGCAGACTGTGCACACCAAAACTGCTGTCTGTTCCTCTCTTGACACATAATTCACTACCACAGTGGAACCAGTCCTGGTTTGACCAAAAGCAGTAGAAACAGTTCTACAGACCTCATGAAGAAAAGAACAAAGTCCAGCATCAGAAACCACGTCCTCTGTTCAAACAGAATTATAATGTTTTGAACTTTTCATTTTTGAAATGAAACATTTCATTTTTATATTACTTTTTCTGGCCAAATAGTCTGTTTTAGATAAATAGTAACCTATTGACCTCACTCATTTAGATGGGACAAAAACACTGCATTCTGCCAACTACTTGATTAAAAGAATTACAATTAGCTTTTCTATTTCCACTGGGACTTTAATTAACTATGAGTTATGTTTTTGTCATGTTAAACAAACCAGGTAACACAATATTTATTACAGATTCCGTGATACGGGAGATCACATGATCTAAGTAACTGCATCACTTGTTTTGACTCCCTATTTAGAAATGGTTTTTAATTGTAGTGTAGATTTTCCTAATTATTTTGAATGTAATGCTAGTTATGCAAGGTGTTATCCTCCAAGATCACTGGAAAGTATTTTCAAACAGAAAAAATATTTACTGTCTTGAACACTGATTAACTTCAGAACAGATCCACAGCTATTTGGTATTTCTCTATTATAAAATTAGGTATAAATGTCAGACAGTCATTTTCCTCTCTTGTTCCTTCTCTGTTTTCCACTTAGAATTTCTTGGTAGTTGCTGAAAAAATGTAAATTCCAGTGATGAGATGCTTTAGCTGTGTCTTGCAAAAGACAGATGCAACGTTGAGAAATACATTCGCTTACCCATGCAAAGAGGTGCTTGTAAGTACACTAATAGTAATGTAATTCTCTGATGTCATTTACTGTATAAGGCTGTATAAATATAGGAGATATATGTATTAATTCAACCAAAAATGACAGTTATGCTAGTGATAGGCATAAGAAGCCTCCAGACTTTTATTTAATTATTTTGTTTTTCCTACTTCTCATGCTGAGCCTTTACTCCTCAGCAGGCATCTAAAGAATCAGCCACAAACATTCTCTTCCTGCAGCATGAGTCATTTCGCACTTTTGTCCTGGATATCAGTTTTGGGGGCTTCTTCTGAACAACTGTGCAGCAGAGAAACCTATAATTTGAATCCTTTCCCATGCTTAATCTGTAATATCCAATAAAAAGGGAGCTGCTGGATTTTAGAACTGCAGCCTTCTCAAACTTGAGCCAACTTGCAGCAGCCAGTTTTGGGTGATAAAGATAAAAGGTTTAACTTGAGACTAAACAAATCCCTCCTATTCCCATACTACTACTACTACTACTACTAACAAAAGCAACTATTCCCATAATAATAAAATCAACGATAAAAACCCAAACCATTACAAAAATTAGACCTGTGAAAACTGGAAGCATGTGCCAGGGTTGTGGGGTGTTCTTGGTAATTCCTGGTTTTCTCCAGGAAGATGTAGGTCACTGAAGAGCTGCTAAATATTTGTTTGTTAACTGTCCAAATCTCCTTTCACTTCTCTACCACCAAATCAATACCCACTACAAGTGAGATACTCTCAGTTTTCATGAATGCCTCTGACAGGTCAAAGAGACCAGAAATGCTCTCCCACACAGCTAAGAGAAGAGAAGCAGAGCACCCCCATATTGTATCATCATAATAGGTGTAGCAGTTGTAAAGCATATTACTGGAGATGTGGTAGTTTGTTCTGAAAACAATTAACACAGCATATAATGTCCAGGCATCTGCTTTCAGATATCTGATTTATAAATAACAATGATCCTTCCCATTCTGAAAAACCCTGTTCTTTAAAGTTTGCAAAGATATTTCCAGAGTACCTGCTGTATACTGCTTACTTCCCTTTATAATGGGAGCAACGATTCCATATACTCCTTCTGTGTTACAGATGAGAGGTTCCCTCTCTTCTGTGTGTGGGTAAGCTGAGTAGATCAATCCCTGGTAAACTTAATGGACAAAGTTAATGCAGCTTGTGTTATATGGTACAATCCTGAGTCCTGAAGTTTGCATAAACTCTGAAATACCAATAAAGTTATCTAAACCAACTGAAATAATTTCTAGTGCTGAAAGACTTTTTTCACTCCTCCTTTCTTTGTTGTCACTTCCTTCTTTCTTCTGGGCTTCAAGCAGTTTCTTTGCTATTTGTTTCTTTCATACTTATTTCGAGATTTCTGCTTTCCTAATATACCCCTCAAAGATATCATCTCTGTGACAGATGTTACTCTCAAAATCCTTCTTCTTTATCCACTGCTTCCATTATGTGGGAGTTCGGTAGGACATAGACAATAAATAAATAAAAAGTGTACTTCCTGCCCAAGTAACGCATACTGGAAATAATTTAAACTTTTAAAGGAGAAGTACAGCTTATCCATGAAGATAAGCCAGAGAAACAGATTTTGTGAATAAAATTTCAAAGTCCAAATATCTTTGCAGATTCAGGAAATCAGCCACATTGTGAAAACCTATGTGAACTTGCTGACAGTAGGACAGTTGTCACAATATCTTCTTCTCCTGAGTTTCATTTGACTGTTTAACCATATCTAGTAACATATCTTTTAGAGCAGTACTGATAACTGAAACAGGATAACATTAACATCAGGATTCTTGTGCTTACATTCTTGGAACCAGTTTAGAGACAAAGCTCTTATACAAGTTTGCTTATCTAATCATTTCCTTCATATTACATTGTTAAATTTATAATTTATTTATAGATTTTTTGAAATTTATTTAAAAAGCCCAAACAACTTCGCCCTTATAATGCGTTCCCCAAACCTGTGCACAACGGTAACTACAGAGGCGTTTCTAGACAGCAAAAACTAATTGATGCCATCTTGTGGTAAGTACAGAAAATGCAAAAATATCCATGCTCTGTCACATCCGGGACAATTATTCACTAAACAGTCCCTTTTCTTCCTTTGCCTTTTCTTTTCTTCCCCATAAATGTCATTTTATTTTCAAAGTCTACCTTAGCTTTGAAGAAGTACTTATACAGTTGAAAAAAAAAAGTTAAATTAAAAGCAGCAATCTTCAGAAAAAGAACTATCTGCAATATCTAATATGCTCCAATTAAAATAGGAAATACAGACCAAACAGTTAAGTTTATGAAACTACACTAAACTACAGATTTCTGCCTTGACATGTGGACTAAAAGCAAAATTATAGAAAGGTTCTGTTTGGCCTAGTCATCACTATGGTAGCACAAATCTTGGCAAAGAGACTTATACTAGATTTTCAATGGGAATACTTGTCTTTGACACTGGAATTTCTCTTCGATATATCATCTCGGAAACTCTTAGTCTCGGATTCTCTTTGAGACTGAGAATTTTTTCCCTTAGCATGTTTCATGTCAGTTTGGCCCTTCCAGATACTACACTGCAATCTGTAGTGCTCTTTAACTGTCACTACCACCTGATTAGGAATATCAGTCAGAATCTTTTAGGAATATTCCTAGAAAATAGTAAATCTACCTTGTGTTTGTGATTCACAGGCATCTCAAAGTGGAGTTAGAGCCTCCCTGTGTCATCACATAGTCAATGTTCCTTCCTAATGTTTTTCTTCATCCATCATTGTAGTGATGTTTTTGCAATGGGGTAAATATTAAAATAATAAACCTACAGCAAAGGAATATATTTTTCCTTTACGGTGTAACTGGGAGCCCATGAGTTATAGAAATGCCATTAAGACCCTTTATTCTACGCTAGATTATTTCTTTCCGTACTAGATCTATGACAGAATATCATGTTCCCCTCTACTCTGCACTGGTGCGGCCTCACCTCGAGTACTGTGTGCAGTTCTGGGCACCACGATACAAAAAGGACATTAAACTGTTGGAGAGTGTCCAGAGGAGGGCGACAAGGATGGTGAAGGGCCTAGGGGGGAAAACATATGAGGAGCGGCTGAGGTCACTGGGCCTGTTCAGCCTAGAGAAGAGGAGGCTGAGGGGGGACCTCATTGCAGTCTACAACTTCCTTGCGAGGGGGAGTGGGGAGGCAGGTGACCTATTCTCCGTAATCACCAGTGATAGGACCTGCGGGAATGGTGTTAAGCTGAGGCAGGGGAAGTTTAGGCTAGATATCAGGAAGAGGTTCTTCACCGAGAGGGTGGTTGCACACTGGAACAGGCTCCCCAGTGAAGTAGTCACTGCACCAAGCCTGTCTGAATTTAAGAAGCGATTGGACTGTGCACTTAGTCACATGGTCTAAACTTTTGGGTAGACCTGTGCGGTGCCAGGAGTTGGACTTGATGATCCTTATGGGTCCCTTCCAACTCAGGATATTCTACGGTTCTATTCTATGATTCTATGTTGAGTATTACCTATGGAATAGCTGCGAAGAAAACTCTCACACCCAAATATCCATATGGAGTACAGAAAACGTGGTCCTTCTGCAGGCAGGATTGTGACCCTCTTTGGTAATGCATTTCCATCGTTTAAGTCTTGTCTGTTTGATCAAGTTTCAAGATAAAATATTTACCTAGCTGTTCCTTTAAAAATAGGCCCTGCTATTCCAGAGTAGTAGAAAAGACAAGTTCTGCATTCATATAGAAATCTTTCCTTTATAAACTCATGCAGGCATGTTTTGAGAGGGCTGTTGTGAGGAACAAAGTTGTGTTTTTTCAGTAGAATGGTTTTTTGCAGTGGAAAATTCCACTAACCTTGCATATTCAAAAGTGATTGTTCAGGCATAGCAGTGGGGAGATAAGGGGAAGGTCCTAGTGTCCCCAAATAAGAAGGATAGCTAAGAAAAACAGGACAAGCAGTGCGAAATTAGTAAAAAAAATAAAAATCATGGGCACTCTAGTCACGAGAGAAGAACAGAAAAAAAGGAAAAGTAGAAATTAACGGTTGGTCAAGTAAAATTGTACATATGTGGTATGATAATAATCATCAAGTAGTTTGTGAAGCTGTAGTACTTGGACAATGAGGAAACAGGAGGAATCAAGCATCAGGCAATAGGGAATATGAGGTTATGATATACTTTTGCTGTGCATTCCTGCTTGCAGCATGCCCACCATTGCAATCACAAATGAGAATGCTACTTCACTAAGATCTTCGCCTGAGCCTGTCATTGGCTACAGAGTGTTTCTCACAAATCAGGGGCTCGTCCAGGATCCAGTTACCTTCTGCAGAGCCCCGTTACCACCGCAGCAGGAGGGCATGCCCCACTGACTTCAGTGGTTCTGTGCCTTGGTGACAGTGGTTCTGCAGAGAGCTGACAAAGAAACAGGTTAAGAAGGCAAGATTGGTGAAGGATTAGGGAAGAAATGAAGGTAGGCACTCTGGTTTTGAGAATTGACCCTGTAACTCTGTGCATAGACCTAGGTAAGAAGTATTAAGCATAGCCTTGGGTGTCAGGCAAGACTCTTGTGTGACGTGTGATTGAGAGGTACTTCTGTATGAAGCGAGTGTAGAGTCCCGATCGATGGTTCCATAGCTCCAAGAGGGGCATGGCTGCAGATGGACATGAAAGCGAAAGGTGAAAGTGAGTGAAAGAGTCATGGGGAAATCTGGTGTACAGTACCTCTTTGCACGGTAAAGTGCTTGGCACTACACCAGGGAATCTGGTTAACCCATAGGTGTACAGTACCCCATGCACGGTAAAGTGCTCGGCAGTACCACCCCCATTTTCTGGAACTGGAGCGTTAGTGTGTGGTACCCTGCAGGAGGAAAAATTCTGCAGCACACTGACAAGGGCTAGGAAAAATGGGAAATATGGGTTCCAGGGGATAGGGATATATCCCTGGGGCAATGCCTACTGACAGTCCAGAAGAATGATAAGAGATTTGAAAAATTCATCCCAAAATTAGAGGAAATGATAAAAAGAAAATGATTAACTACTGTGTATTAATCTGGACAAAGGAACCAATTAAAGAAACTTCAACATTTTGGCCAAAATATGGGTCTGATGAAAATTCAGGCTTTAAATTTATATGTCAACAATAAGACTCCTTTTTCAGAGCAGGAATCAAGTTATGCTCCCTATAATCCTAATATTGCACTGGTGGCAGTAGCAGCCACTCCAGGAACTGAAATTAACACTGTCCCTAGAAAAGAAGCGCACTCTAGGCCCTGACAAGAATTAAAACAAGGTGAAAGAGATATTGAGAATTTTGCCTTCCCTGATACTAACAGTACGAACACTCCTATACATCCTCTTATGTGAAAACCGCTCCTCAGCAGAGAGGTTAGGAGTTTTAAAAAGGAAATGAAGTCTTTAATTAAGGACCCTATAGGACTAGAAGAACAGTTAGATCAGTTTCTAAAGGCCTAATTTATATTCCTGGGGGGCAAATGTCAATCTTGAGTATGTTATTCACTGGAGAAGAATGTTTAGGAGGGGAATGATTCGGCAGGCAGCTATGCAAGGATGGGAAAGAACTAACACCCCCCGGAATGGGAGTAATTCCAACAGAGCAGAAATATCAGCTTATCCAACTGGGATAATAATAACCCACAACACAGAAATCATATGAGAGAAATAAGGTCAGAATGAGAAAGTACTCAGGGATGAATCCTGAGGACCCAGTAGCCCAAGGTCTCTTGAAAGTTAATTTTGTGATGAAAGCCTGGCCAGATACACAGAAAAGCTCCAGAAGGTGGGAAGATGGAGTGAACAGTTACTGGGGGCCCTCATGTGGGAGGCCCAGGAAGGGAGATGAGAAGGAAAAGCAGAGTGAAGCTAATGTTATCCGCAGCGGACCAGGCGGTGAGGCAGAGGGTTGGAGACAGAGGAAGAAAATTGTCATGGGGAGTTGGGCTTAGGATGGAAAGGAGAGGAAGAGAGATGAAGGAATGGCAGGCAAGGAAAGCTACTGGTGTTGCAGCCTAAATCCTAGCAGGGACAGGCTTTGAGAAGATGTTTTAAGTGTGGTCAGGCCTGCCACTTCAAATGGGAATATCCAGAGCAGAAGAAGGAGAGACTGCTGTATAAATTCAGAAGGAGGGGTGGAGTGGTAGCTTCTCAGAAAGCTAGTCCCCCCAAGAGTGCCTCATAAATGGAAAGGGTTCAAGGGTTGAGATAAGAACAGGGAGATCACTCTACAACTATCGGCATAGGCAAAACAGACTTAGCAGAGGAAGATTAATAAAATTTATTACCTGTTGCTGATGTGCTGGAGTGGTGAGAAACAAACAGGCTGGGGGCACCTTCCCCCATCCACTCTCTTCCACCTCTTCCCCACCCTGTGTGGCACAGGGGGGCCAGGAGTGGGAGCTGCGGTCAGTCCCTGAGGCTTCGTCTCCGCCGCTCCTTCATGGTCACTCTCTGCCCCTGCTCCACGTGGGGTCCCTCCCACGGGATGCCGTCCTTCCCGAACTGAGCCTGTGGGGGCTGCCCACAGGCAGCAACTCTTCAAGCACTGTTCCCACATGGCTCCGTACCGTGGGGTCCATCCATCCCCCAGGAGCAAACTGCTCCAGCACGGGTCCTCCACGGGCGGGCGGCAGCTCCCCCCAGGCCCCCTGCTCCTGCGTGGGCTCCTCTCCACGGGCTGCAGCTCCGGCCCGGGGCCTGCTCCTGCGGAGGCTCTCCGTGGGCTACAGCCTCCTCCAGGCCACATCCACCTGCTCCACCGGGGGCTCCTCCATGGGCTGCAGCGTGGAGATCTGCTCCACCATGGTACACCATGGGCTGCAGGGGGACAGCCTGCTTCAATGGGAGCCTCTCCGCAGGTCAGAGAATTAATCAAAGAATTAAAAATCAAAGAATTAGAAAATAACACTCTGGATGTGATTCAGGCACTACAAGAGAAGGTAACAAGTTTGTTAAAAATGGTACTCAGGGATTGAATGGTAGGTATTACATGTATTATTAGCCTCACAAGGAGGAGTTTGTATTGTAATTGATGCTGGTTGCTGTATGTATATAGACCAAGCAGGATGAATTGAGACTGATCTCAAAAATATCTGGGAAAAAAAAAAAAAAAAAAAAAAAAAGATCTTAGTAGTACCTTGGTTCCCATCAACATTTTTCTAATACCAGATACTTAGATCCAAATACTTTTTTTTGGTCACGTGTGTGTGGGGGGACACTTTCATATTTCTTTGAGTTCTCCCTGTTCCCAGGTTCCGCACATACTATGTCTCTTGCAGGGGGTCCATAAAGCATGAGACCTCTCCTTTCTGTAATTCTGTAGACCATTCTGTTTCTGCAAGAACTTTTGCTCCTCTTGGTTTACACTTTCTGCAAAGACAGACAAGTGGCACAATGTGAGTATATGGTTTGAAATTGTATTCAGCACAAACTGCTAATTGGAAGAATATTTCAGACCTTTGTGTGCACTGAAATGCATATTGTAAATGTCTCCTAATATCTGATTTTATGCCTGAGAATGTCAATAAGGAATTTTCTAATCACATCTCTACACTTGAAAACATACTATATTATCCCATCTTGCTTTCAAGTATTTTAAGACACATTCTGACAGAACCTGATATTATTGAAATGGGTCTGCACATCCAGCATTTCTTTTGTTCCTAGCTTATCCTACTTCAAATCTATTCCTTTGTTTCAGTATCTTAATCATGTAGATGGAAATTGAATAAAGAAAACTTAGTGGCCAGAGTATCTGCTTAGCAGTTCTATATTCATCATGCAGAAAGGAAGACAGAATATATTTGTGTCAGGTGATTTACCAAAATCAGGATCAATGATTCAGCCATACTGAATAGTTTTGTCTTCCCCGATCTATACTTAAAAGAAAAATCCTACATTTGAAATGGCTGAAACTAATCATGAAATGCGATTTAGCATGGCATATATTTGGATGAAAAAAAAAACATGGATGACTATGGAAAGGTAAGGATTACTTGTTATGAAAGCCTTTAGACTAAAGCCCTTACATTTTTCATTTCAAACAGCATTTTTGTTTTAAAATGACTCAGCATTTCATAAAATTGTATAAAATCCTGGGCTCAAAGTACCTTGCAATGTCATTTGATCCAGCTCTGGTCTGTAAGTCATACCCTTCAGCTTTTCTAACTAATATTTATTTAACCTGGTCCTAAGGTCCTCCCGCGATGGAAACTCTACCACAACACCAGGAAATCTGTTGCAGTTCCTTACAATCCTTATTGTTGACCTATTTATTCCAGTGTTTAACCCAAATATTCCCTGCAGCAAATGTGCTATTCATATTGGAAATGTAGAACAGGTTATTCCCTTCCTTTTAGCAAAAACCTTTACAAACTTGGGAGATTTATATTCTTCTTCATTTTTCTTTTCCTGAAGCTGTTCAAACTTCCCCTGTAGATCATGCTGTCTAGGCTTTGGAACATCTTTGTAGCTCTCATCCTTATTGATCCCCAGGTCCCCTGAAGTATAGTGCCAAAATGCTCTATCAATGCCCAAATACCTTTATACTGCACCATAGAAGGAAAAAAAATCACTTCATGTTCTCAAAGCTTCTTCTCCTTTCCATTGAACTCGTATTCTTTCTTTTTTTCTTTTTTTCTTTTTCTTTTTTTTTCATTTGTATGCCACTACTCCCGTGGTCTGCTTTGCCAATCACTATGAACTCAGTTCCTCTTCTAAGAATTTGTTGCCCAGGCACTGGTCTCACATTCTGTATTTGTGCAGCTGTCAATTTCTGCCTACACATATACTTGTAAATTTGACACTACAAGTTTTGTAGTTGGCCTTGGATTTTTTTTTTTATTTGTATTTTTTTCACATCAGTTCTCCAGTTTTTCTGTGTACTAGATGCTCTAGATTCCAGCTCTGTTGTGTAATTTTAGGGATCATATTCTCTGCAAATAGAAGAAAGCACAGTGTATTTTCAGAAAGTTTAAGAAATCTGAAAATAATACACTTTCTTTGAAAATGATTACTTTCTCCCAGTTTTTCAGGTGCTGAAAAAGGAACCCTGAATCAGGAGCAGTCTCTGTATACAAATTTACAAAACTTCCTTCCTGGGTACTATTTCTACTCATAACTAAATATTCTTGTAAGCAAGAGCAAACAGGGACTCTGTTACATTTCGTTAGCCTCCCAGAGTTGTTTCTTTACACTGCAAGTTAGCACTGTACTGGTTCTGATAATCTCTACATTTGTTCCCTCTGAACTGAAGATGGGACTCTGTACTTTTAAAAGGGTAGATTGTGCAGGAATTTTCTGGTGTATTACAAAAATGTTTGCAAGAGACCTGTTTCATTTCCTCATATTTGCTGTAACAGGGTTCAGGGTTTCAAAATTCAGCACCCTTCTCATACATCATGACTCAGTAGTTCATAATCACTCTCAGCTGTAAATTGTGGGGCTAGACTTATTATTATTATTATTTTCAATAAAAAGATCCAGTTGAGACTGTTTTTGTATTTTTCTTTTCATTGAAATTATTAAACTCTTTTGTTGTTTGTTGTTGTTCTTTGTTTTGTTTTTAAGTAGGGTAGATTGTGTTTATCTATATATATATATATAGATATATTTTTTTTTTTAGGCTCCCTGTTACGTCTTAGCTATAGTCATAGCATTGTGGGTGGAAAGAAGCTAGGGTTCAGTGGTAGTGGAATGTTTTTGGTGAAGTTTCATTACCCAGTTAGCCTGCTTCCTTCATTGCTTTGTCATTATGTCCTGAGCTACAAAGGTGTTTGATATGTTGAAATATTTCTAAGAAGGAAATACCTTACAGCAAGCAGCATGTAAGTAAACATTACTTTCATATCACACAGAACTTTCAGTGCAGACAGTGGAATTGGCTCAGTATTCATAAACCTAACAAATCATTCTTGTTTCTGAGTGTGTGCATTTTATGTGTCAGCGTAAGCATACACGTTCTATACATATGTGCATCAAGAAATACTATAAATATATAGGCAATAATCATGTACTTTAGTGTAAAAGCTGATGGAAATGGAGCATTATTTCTTTGATACCTATTTTAGGAAATAATGAAAATGATACCTAAATATATGTGTGAACTTTTCTTCACTTGCTTTTCCATTTGCAAGATGCATCCAGGAGGACATGGCAGTTTATTTTGTAGCTAATTTTTGTCCAGTTCTGAAACACTAAATCAGAAGCTGAATACGTAGAATTTGATTTCTATATATAAACATTATTGCTAGTTATAGAATAGCAGACAGCCTGTGGAAACATCTACTTATCCTTGCAGTATGAATCATCATACCAAAGTTTTCTGGATATTTGTGTGTTTCTGTAATCAAAAGAATGTATGTTTGATGATGGATATTTCAAAGAAACACCAATGAAAAACATGTCTTTTAAAGAAATATTTCATGTTATATTCAGCTATTGCTTGAGGCTTTTCACAGTATACACAATATACAATGATTCATTGTATACAAAACCAGCTAAAGCTTGAAACACCTTCTTAATCCTGCAATACAAGATAAAAAGAGGGAAATCTGACAAAAGTTATCTGAAAACAGAATTGTCTACATGAAAGGCTATTTACTTTTGTGGCTTTCATTTGTATTTTTAAATGAAAATAGATCCCTGTGTTGTCTTGGGAAATACAGATGAAACAGTTCAAGAAATAACACACCTCACTGAAGTACTGCCACAACAGTTCATAATCGTAAAAATGATCATTGGTTTCAGAGCTCACTCTGTCATATTGGGATATTTTCTTCTAAAATACCACCTCCTCACTTCTTAAAAAAAAAAAAAAAAGACGATAGTTTCAACACCACAAACCAGAAACAAATAAATTCTTAAAATATTCAAGCATGATAACCTTATAGTTGATAGAATTATGTACCACATACCGTTGATTTTCTAGTAGCATTCATTTTTGCTTACATATGAAAAGGCAATATAAAACTTTCTGCATTGTCTTTGTTCATCATCTAGAAGGAATTCTCACAGAGGAGAAGAAGAAAAAATCTGATAAAATTCTTCTAACTTATAGATGTGGGAGGCACCTTTAAATTTTACTAAACAGAACTGATGGACAGGACCTGTGTCAATCTTGTTTTAATGAGGCTGATGTTTATAGGAGGTTGTATAGACGAAAAATAATATTTAAAGTAACAATTTCCTCTATAAGCAAAAAGAATCTGAGGACACAGAATGTGTTAGAGGTTTTTAGATAACTGAAGTCTCCTTTTAAATGTGGTATACATAAAAATTAAGCATGAAGTTACACACCTCTAAAGGGTTAGTAAAGCCCCCAAATGAAATAAATATGCTGGATTGCTGACATAATTGAGAAATAATGAATTTTACACAATGCCAAAATAATATCATTGTCTCTTGTGAGACACAAAGATAACCTTCAGCAGAAAAGAGGCTCTGTTACTGCAAACAATGAGACTTCATAGAGTAAGTCACTTCACTGTCTTTGGAATGAGAATATCTGGTAGTATTTCAATAGCAAATCATCCTATAAATGTTCTAACCATTTTCCTTTTTGTCGTTCTAACTTTGCAAGCACAGGCTATGCTCAATAAACACAGATGGTAAAATCCATCACTGATCTCATTCTTGTCCGCACAGGACCTCTTGTGAAAAGATCAGGCAACTGGAAGGTAGGACAGTGGCTGACATTAACTTTCTTTTCAGCTTATAAAGCAAGTGATTGCTCTCAAATGCTAAGATTTTGCAAGTATTATAAACTCCTATGAACTACACCTATAGTATATACCAGTATTATAATACAGTCTATAGTATAAAATTATAATGAAACAAAATTCACATGGATTATGCAATATAATTGGTACTGTCAATACAAAAAAGAACAAATGGGGAGTTAAATTAAAAACTTTTGCTATTATACCATTATACTTCCTGTTTTCATTTTTCAATTTTGAAGCAGAGAGAGATTCCACATTATTAGTATCAAAAAGGAAAAATAAATAATTCTGAAGAAAGAAAAGAAATCCCAATAAAGAAAGTAGTGAAATGCAGACTAGCTAAACTTTTCTGTCAAAACTTTTCTAGCAGAAATGTGAAGCTGTGATTAAATCATTTTTTTTTCAGTAATAAATACCTTTTGTTTTTCCTAAAATACCTTTAAATAAATTTTGGTCTAAAATGCAAATTCCCATTAGGGACTTTTTTATCTTTGGTGAAATTTGAAAAGAAGTTTTGCCTAAGTATATTGCATACATTGAAGTCTAAGTTTAAAAGTTAATCTTACCCCACGTAAAACAAAAAAAGAATGATTAACTGCCAAGATGAGTTTCAGACAAAGAATGTGATCTGTTTCTTTAAATACACACAGACACACACACACACAAAGAGAAATCTTGTGGATATTTTGGCTCCTGACAGATTTCTCTCTCCTCTTTAAAGAATTACTCCAGTTTATTGCATTTCTTTTGTCTGGAAAACTGCACAACTTAATGAATTAAGATGATTTTCAGACAGAAATGTACATTTTTTTCTCCAAAAGATTGTCTCTCTTGTTAAAAAAAAGGACTTTTTTTTTTTTTTAATTCACATTCATGGTTTTGCTGCAGAATCACTGTAATGAAAAGAAATTTCATATCTGGATAATTAGGAAAATCTCTGCAAAGACCTGATAGAAGCTTTTCACAAGAGGTGACTAACAGCCAGTTCTTTCTCAATGTGCAGGCAGTTATCTTGGTCACTTTTATTAATTATGGCTGGGTAATGAGCTTCTGCCTAAGGTAGTAAGATTCAAAACAACTGGGTGCTGTCTGGATCAATACACCCACCATAAAATTCACCCAACTGGAGTCATGGAGTCTATGGAAAATTCCAATATTTTTTCTTGATGTGGTGGGTTGATGTCATCCAGCAGCCAAGCACCCACACAGGTGGCTCACTCACAGCACTCACTCCACCCTTTGTCCAATGGAATCGGGAGAAAATATGAAGAACAAAAGCAGAAAAACTTGCAGGTCAAGATCAAGATGATTTAATAGGTGAAGGAAGAAAAAAAAAAGTGACGGAAAGGCAGTCACTCACCATCTCCCAGAAGCAGGCTGATGCTCAGCCACTCTCTCAGCAATGACTATCTTGGAAGCCAAAACCAGCTCTCCTCCTTTTTCTTCTACTTCCAGTTTTCATTGCTGGGCACAACAATACCAACAGTATGGTATAACACATATCCCTTTGGCCAGTCTGGGTCAGCTGTCCTGGTTGCATCCCCTCTGAGCTCCTTGTGCATCCCCAGCCTCCTGGCTGGGGGCTCTGGGGGTAGGGGAGGACAGAGGAACGAAGCCTTGATGCTGTGTAAGTACCTTCCATCAACAGCCAAAACACTGGTGTGTTATCTGCTCAGTTTTAATGACAAATCCAAACACTTGATGTGAAAAATAATATAATAAAATAAGAAGCAAATTCTTTATAATCACAAGATGTTGCGTGTAGCATATTGGTCTGTAAATTATTCCTTTAGATAATTTTGATGCTGACAGCTGCAGAAATATCAATTTTTCCTGTTTATTTATTTATTTATTTAAAGAAATGAGAAAGACATCCTTTTCACCCAGTATTCCAAGTATTTCACCAAGTATTTGAAGCTACCTGCAAATAATTTTACTAGCAGACAATAACCATATATGAAAACATGAAAAATATTTTGTGATTGTTCTTCCTCAGTAAAGGCTGTGTTGTTTCTACTGATGATTAAACTAGCTTAAAACTACTTGTCTGGACTGGGGTCTCCAAGCACTAGTCTTTGCTAAACAATGCTAAGAAGGCATAGTTGATATCTATGTCCAGCAGATCTGGACAACATTACCACATTAGATTATCAACATGTCCATTCAAGTGTCCTTATTAGGACTTCAATAAATTAGTATGTACATTTAATAAAAGTGACAAGATGGAGCCTTATGAAGTTCTGTAGGTGTAACTGCCTGCTAACACTCCTTGTAGGTGTTCTCAGAAAAGCAGCATATCCTCTCAGGATTAGCTAGGGGAATACAATCTCGTGATCATTGCTATCAAAATAGATGACACATATACATGAGTATGATATGAGACTTTAATTACTTACAGAGAGTAGAGCACCTAGGCAGGAAACCAGACAACGAGAGTAAACACGAGAGTGTTTTGTAATGTAAAGTCCTAATAGTATCTTAATGTTCTAATAATATCTCAATATTAAAAAAATGCTATGTAAAGCTAAAAATGTTTATTTGTTTGTGAGTCATCAAGATTAGGTTAGCTTCCTTTACTACAATATTGCAAGGTGCATATCCAGAAATGTTCATCTCAGTAAAAGGTTAAAATTGACCCTGGGGTTTTGGTTCCCACTATCAGATAGTAAATGGCAAGCCAGTGGTATCTGTGGGATGGGACAATCCCCTTTCTGCTTGTGTTTGCACAAGTTAATTCATACAAAAGGAATATCAGAATTAATTTCAGTGTATAAATAAATATATCTATTCTGTATTTCTCACCTCAGTTCTAAAATTCTGCAAAACATATTGTCAACAGCCCTTCCTTTAGTCACCAAACAATCAGTATTCTCAACAGATTAGTTTTTATTGTTTTCTAAGAATCAGAAATCATTTCTTAAAAGTAAATCTAATATTTATGTTGTGTTTCCCTTGGTACATTTTTTATATTTGCTCACTTATATTTAAAGTATTATATTTGCTAACTTCTAAGCTCCCAACTATAAACACATAGGACACAAGCAGAATTCTCTGTATCTCTTAAACATACTTTTCCAGCATTTTGTTAACATATTACCAGGTTTTATATGCCATTGTAGCCATGTGAGGACTGAGAAAAATGTACAGAGATTGTCCTACAATCTTCACATAATACTTAAAAAAAATTACTCATCTTAGTTTTCTGTAGCCAGAGATAATACAACTGATTTATTTATTTTAATTATAATAATAATAATACTATTTCCATTTCCTGGAAGCTTTGTTTCTAGAGGAACACTCAAGGCCAAGAATGTGATTTCATCATTAATGTAGACATTTGTTCAAATCAACGTGTAAAAAAAATTGAGGATACAGTGAGCAATCCCGTGTTTTATTTTATTTTATTTTATTTTATTTTATTTATTTATTTTTGGTAGAAGAATAGTGCCATTTATTCTTTATTAAATTTATATATTGCTTGAACTGTAGTGACTCAAAGAAAAGGGTCTGGGGGATAATATAGGTCAAAAAAGTAAACAAAGAGGGAAAAATAGAAATATACCCCCAGTTTGGTGGGGAAGCAAAGAATCAACTAGAGCTATTCAAATGAAGATGGAAGTCTAGCTGACAGGACAGAAAATGATCTTAGCAATAAGATTTCATGTGGACTACAGTCAATGGACCCACAGAGGTGAGAAAGTATAACTAATGAATTAACAACACTTTCCTCAGAGTTTTGGATGACAGTGAATATTCTAGTTTGACTCGTAATGGTAGAAGGGAGGACTTCAGGGAAAAGATGGGGTATTTGATTTTGTATTTGCTTTGTTCATGTTATGAGTACACACAGGAGAAGGTGTCAAAGGGACAAAATGAAATGCAGGAATGTAGTTTCTTAGTCCTGGAGTGAAATTCTGTTTTAAATGCAACCAATTTGGCATGACATCTTTTACAACTTCCTTTTATCTGAATAGTCACTTGTCCTAGAGTAAACTAAATTGCTTCAGTTCTAGCCTTGCTAACAACAAGAAAAGTTGCTAAACAGCTTTACAAAAGCTGTTTAAAAAGCTTTTAAAAAGCTAACAACAAGTTTATAATGTCAAGAAAGCTTCCTCAACGATTCATTGCTTAAGACATTAGTATCTTATTTTGCTAACAGATTCTTAAGACAAAGTAACAGGTGGCTGGAAGACTTCAGATTGTGAAATTTGTGAATATTTTATAACATCTACTATTTAGTTTCTCCATTTTCATCTTTTTCCTCAGCTAAAATCACTGAGGATAAAAATTCTGTTTGTGAATGGGAACTCCACTACAGTAACAAAATGAGTTTTCATCCATGCAAATGTCAATATAAAAAAGCAAGGTTTCCCTAGTTCCTAGGCCATCTGAAACCAGCCATCTGGTCTCATTGCTATTTTAACATTTTAGTTCTTGTGCAATTGCTAATTACTGAAAATAAAAGTCAGAGAGGCTCACATATAAACCTCAATTTAACTTCAGTTCAGTTTAGTAAAAGGGCTGGTACTTCCACAGATGAATAAAGACCTCGAGACAGATACCAAAGATGGAGCAGACACAGCAATTGATTTTTTTCTTTTGCTGTAACAATGGTCTTCAAAGAGCTTTAAGAAATCTTAGGTGATTTTATTGAAAAGAGCCATGTATTATTAGACTTTATAGCAGGTGCTGGATGTCTAAAGGCTCTGACAGCCCTGTTTGTCCCTGCCCAGCCTACCCAGGGCTCCCCCACCTGCCCCAGGTCCCCATGCCAGCCCTGGGGCCTCTGGGCTCCAGCTTCCCACAGGCTGGCTCAGCCATGAGCCCTGCCCAACTGGGCCTAGCCATGGCCTGGCCTTGCCCTGTCCTCGTGCAGGTACACAGTGCTGCGGCTGGGGCTGTCCTTACTGGCCCCTGGTTGCCTTGCTCCTAGCTGGCATTGTGGGATGGCTGTAGGGCGCTGACATGTATCCCCTCAGCTCCTTCCCAAGGGAGCTGCTGGCTCTGGCTGGGTCACGGTATGGGGAGGAATTGCTGGAGGAGGGAGTATAAAGAGGTGACAGGTTAGACCAGTGTAGGAGACAAGTTATCCTTGGAGAGTGATTTGGCAGGTCTTTCCTTCCCACAGCAGTTGTAACCACCCCACACTGCTAGGCTCTCTCACTTGGAAGGACTTCCATCAGGAAATTAACTTCAACATCCAAGCAGAAGTCTGAGAGGAAAAAGCAGCAGAAAGCAGTAGCAGCAGAGGAAATGCTTTTGTTAAGCGGCTGCACTTTGTTTTAATGAACAAATCTGAGGTCTAATATAGTTCTCATGCCCTTTCACTGACTTTTAGTTATGGTATTATTAAGTGTTTCACAGTTGTTCTTAGTGTTTTTTAAAAAAATACCTTATTAGAAGCTGCCAGTTAATTAATCACTTTTTTGTACCCTGGCAAAATATACAATAGTAGCAAAGTATCACTTGTCAATGGAAAAAATGATAATAATAAATGTGGAATGTCAAAAGAAACAAATGTCAAATGAAACAATGACATTAATAACAGCAAAATATTTGTTATGACCATACAGTTTATATCCAACTCTTAAACAAATCTTTCTAAAAGTTTTGTTTGCCTGCAGAGGCAGAATAACATGTACTTTTATGCATTGCTTAGCCACTAAGGAGAAAATTATTGCTGGTCTTGCCGTAATACCTCTCCAGGGAACTTTCAATGTGAGCAGGAGCCTTCCCCAAAGTTGATTATTTCTCTTAGATTCTCTTAAGCAAAGATAATGCCTAAAACACACTGGAAAACAGTCATATGAACTCTAATTCCAGTGATTTAGCATCCTGTTACAAATTATTTCAGAAGTCTATTCAGACTTCCATGAGTAGCTCTTTAGAACCTCCCCATTTTGTTAACAATGTTGGATTCTTGGTAATGCAAATAAAGTCTGCCTGTGTTATTTTATCTCAAAGTTTACCAACAAATTTTTTACAAAAATATTTTATCTCAGATTTTACTAGCAAATAGCTAGTATCCAATCCAGTAACATTATTTAATTTTAAATTAATGTATTAAACATGTAAACCTATGTAAACTACACACATATACTATGTTTCCTCTCTCCATTACTCAAGTCAGCTTTTAGTCTGTCTTGACAATACCATAGGCCAGAGTGACAGCTAATAGTGCCATTGAGTTACTCTAGTTTTACTGTGGCTTACTGCCTTTAAATCTTCAAGTAATTGTTTTATCTGGACACCAGCATAATAACTTACTTCTAAAATACTGTTCCAAGCAGTGGTATTGAGCTTCTTGTACTTACATTCTCCACTTCAGGCTCTTATCCAAGTACCTCTTGTGAAAATGCACTGCCTAAGTTGGAATAAGTCTACCCAGCCTTACCTCCAGTTTCAAGCCAACTGAAACCCAAAGAGACTTCTGAGAAAAGGCGTGGAATGTTGAAATAGGAGAAAATTACTTCCTTGTGGCTAAAAAATTTGGCTGAGACAGGTCCACCCTAAAGGAAGAAGTGAAGCTATATGCAGCACTAATCATTATTTGGAAAATTTGAAGTTACTAACATGAATAGTCTATTAAAAATATTGTTGAACAATTCATAGAATGTGAAAAGGCTGTTTTTTAGTATTAGTGTAAAGAATCATTTTTATTCAAGTACCAAACCTTTGTATTTTCTACAATGTTTTACTGACTTTGTATCTTATGTACTTAAAAAGAGTCTCCAATAAAGAAAAAAAAAAGTACCATCAGCATTTCTGTTAGTGTTTGCAAGTATTAAGAAGAGACAGCTCAAAATTTTTCTGCAGCAAAAATCCAAGGAGTACAACGACAGAAAACTGGCAGAGCAGAGACGGAAAGCCTTGAAGAGTCAGGGCTCTTTGCCACTAGGAAGGTGGGGGACATGTTGGCCCATGTGCTAACGATGAGAGGAATTGGTGCCCCATGAACAGTCGCTATCCCTGACATCTCAGCTGCTCTCTTGGCAGAAACAACTGCAGCAGGCCTGCCTTTTCACGGCTTTGTAAAGTAGTCAGGGGCACCACCACAAGCAGTTTGCCTATTAGCTCTTCTTTTCCTGTGTCTAGAATTTGATAGGTTATTATTCAAATAATATTTTTATGTTATTGCGTTTTCAAAGAGAAAGATTCTGCCCAGCTCTAGAGGAAGAAGTGGGAGGTGGGAGAGGCTAATAATAAGGGGAAGAGGTTTGAGGAACTTCCCTGACAGCCTACGTCCACAGCTGTCCCTGGCTGATTGATCATTGCTCCAAGTTTCTCTGAGAAGGGCATACATTGACAGTGGAAGAACTGATCTCCATTTATCCATACCTGCTTGCACCAACACAGCCTTTGAAATATTCATATAGTGCTCATACTCCCTGCAAGAGATTACTTCTGGTAATGGCCTATGCCTGAGCGAACACATGGGCTAGTTCAGTGTGTATAAATGACTGTAAAATAAACTGCAGCACGGAGTCTTGTAGATCCTCTTCTGTGTTTCCAATAGCAAAGCAGGAATTCACCCTCTGCCTGGACTGTCACTGGGACTGGATGCCTCTTCTTTGCTTCAGCATGAGTTCTATCATGGAGGCAAAGGTAGGCCTAAGAATAAAATGTTACCAGAAAGAGACAATGCTATAGTCATAGTAATAAGAAAAATTGCTTTCTAGTTAATGAGTTCCTTTGTGTTTTCTCAAAAGGCAACTGAGGACTAAGTATCTGCTAGTGTCTGTTAAACAGTATGAATATAGGGATTTTACAGGTATTCTGTTCCATGAGAGGTTTCAATTATACTGTTGGTTTCATAGTGCAACATAATTTCAGAAATAATATCTAAAAAAGTAAATGACATGCTTATAGTCAGTTGGAATGTAACACCCTCCACCACCCAGAAACTTTAGTATTAAGGAAAGATACCATTGGGAAAGCAAAATATATGACTGATTTTATTGTAGGGGCCAAGTGTGAAGCATACTAATAAAGGAATTACCATAACACAGACTATCATTATACCCAGCAGCTGCATGTGTTTCAAAGAGGAGCTGCAATTCTTTCTGAAGGTGCAGCTGTGAATGCTGTTGGAACTTCTGGCTGTTGTACAGAATGTCACTTAAATCTTATACATTTTGGCAGTTCACTTTTTGTCACAAGTTTTATGAAGTGATGTGATGAAGTTGTCCTTTCCAGAGACACACTAAAAAGGCCAGTTTCACCTGTTAATCACATAATAGTTACTACTGTGATCAGGGGCACGGGCAAATTCTTACCACACTGCTGCAAGTTTAACAGGGCAATTGCTCCACAGCTAGCTGAAGCACAGATACAGATCTGCCAACCTACTGACTCATGCTATGGGCTAAACCTGGTGTCTGTGCCTTCAATTTGTGTTGAAATCACAGTGTAATGATCACTGCTGTAATGGATTGCATTATTCATCTTTGTCCAAAAGGCGTTCTTAGGCCTTAAAAATTTAGAAACTAAATTCAAATAATTCAAATAGCTGGAAGATATTTTATGTATCCTCCTTTTTGTAAGAACCTTTTGCTTTTGAAAACAGAAATACTGTAAATCAAGCAAATGGGAAAAAGCAGCAGAGATTTTAATACATTTCCTTTATGAAATAAATAAATACTTTTCTAAATATATTGTTTAAAAAAATTTGGGGTGTAAATCAACTAAAGTGGCTAACCAGGTGCTAGCTGGCAAGATGAAAAGCAAAGCAGTAGCAGCCAGTTAGGAATTTTCAGAGTGTACTGATGTTTTTGAATACAAAACAAAATAATAGTTAACTAAACCAGTCCTTTCAAAATCTGGGCTGATCCACAGAATGTGGATCCACCAAGAGTGTTTGTTGTTGTTGTTGTTGTTGTTGTTATCTTTTTCTCCACTTAGCAGTCCTTTTTTGAGCTCTCTTCTTGATCTTCCAAGCATCACAAAGGCCAAGTGAAACTCCAGTTAACTTTGAACACTTGAGACCTCATGCTATCATTGTCCTCCCTCAGACTCAGTGTTTCTTCATTCTTTTACTTTATTTGAGTCCTATTTTTATAACAGTTCTTCTGTCTCAAATACCATATATCATATATGGTTCATGTATATACATTGTACATATATCACTTGTACTACTGAAAAGAGGAACTTAAAAAATTCTACAGCTCTTATCTATTTTAAAAACGTACAAAATTGGCAATTCAAGACATGCTACTGATTTATATTTCCTAGAATGTTATACTCTTGTTAACATTAATCTACATTTAATTTCAATTATTTGTACAAAAATACGCTTATGGAAAGAAAGAAGACTGCTTTCTCACACTTACAAATGTTATTTATATACAAGAACTGTGAAGTGATAGGCATGTATTTAACCCATTGAACATAAAAGAGCCTATTGCTACAACATTTGAATTGAATATAGTGCTCACAGCACAGAGTCCATACTTTCTATTAAAGAATTTTTGAAAACTTCTCATTTAGATATACAGATTTGAAATAAAGCAGTTTTTATATTTTTATTTCTCAAAGGAGAAACTAAATAAAAGTAAATGAAGGTGAGTTTGAAATATTACACAGAAAAATGTTATGTGAATTATGTCACATATTCAGTGGTTAAAGGTGGCTGGACCTGTTTTCACACCCATCTCGATATGTAAAGGATAAATTGAGAAAGTTAACAACAGAACAAGTGTGAAATAGAATATGAATACACCCATCCTTTAAAACTGCAAGGTAATACATGGGTGGACACTGCCTTCCAATGTTATTCACACTAGATTTGTCAATGGTAAACCCACAGAGTGACTGATTGAGTGAAAATTTATTCTGCACAACTACTTCTGTATTTAGTTTTTCCTCATGAACGTTTCAAATGTTCACTACACTGTTGGCCTTAGTGACATGGATTTAGCTTAATGTTTATAGCTAAATCAATTAAATGTGATGTAAGATAACCATTTACGTATTGCCACATAACTTAAAAACTGGATTGCATTTATGAACTAAATTTTCAAAGTTGAAAAGTGCAACGGAGATTACAGTAATGCTGCCCCTGCAAAATACATATTCCATAAAGATTTTCGTGAAAACATCAAATATCTTTTGTTTTCACCCCATAAAAACATTTAGATGATGAGAATTTTAAGGTGTTGTGGTTTGACCCCAGCAGGCATCTAAGCCCCACACATATGCTTGCTTACTGCCTCCCAGCGAGATAGGGGAGAGAATCAGAAAGGTAAAAGTGTGAGAACTAGTGGGTTGAGATAAAGACAGTTTACCAGGTACAGCCAAAGCTGCATGCATGTAAAGACAGTTTACCAGGTACAGCCAAAGCTGCATGCACGAGCAAAGCAAAACAGGGAATTTATTCACTGTTTCCCTTTGTCAGGCCATTTCAGCCATTTCCAGGACAGCAGCATGCCTCCCACACAGCATTTTCTTGGTAAGACAAACACCATCGCTGTAAATGTCCACCCTTCCTCCTTCTTTTCCCCCAGGTTTTATTGCCTAGCATAATTATTATGGCATGGGACATCCCTTTGGCCAGTCTGGACCAGTTGTCCTGGCTGTGTCCCCTCCCAGCTTCTGGTGCAACCCCAGTCTCCTCACTGGCAGGGCAGCGTGACAAGCAGAAAAGTTCTTGGCTCCATGCAAGGACTCAGCACTACTCAGCAACAACTAAAACATCAGTGTGTTATCAGCACTGCTGTGGTCACAAATCTGCAACACAACATCATAAAAGCTGCTATAAAGAAAATTAATTCTATCCCAGCCAAAGCCAGTACACAAGAAAAATCTATATAGCTACCTGGCTGAAAAGGACACATTTGGAGAATCACCAAATAAATAATACTGCCTTGCTTTCTTGTTTTCACATAATGAATGTATTCCTCACTCACATCAACTACTACTACAGGCACACAGTTATTTTATTAATAACAGTGGATATTGTCTCTTCACATCTTGTGAAAAGTACTTCCTAAACAGGTTCACCTATATTTATGGAAGAATATTGCTTTCATTAACAGTTTGTGCACTCTTCATGGAGAATACACACTGTGGTGTTCCTACTCACACAGGTGGTCCCATTAACATCAAGGTGATTATCAGAATGGGTAAAGTGTATGAAACGGATATACTTAAAGGAAAAAAAAAAGTCCTTGCTCAATGACGTAAATGACAGGATATCTTTCAGCTTCAACAGTATCAAGTTTTCATTCTGATTAAATTCTCACATCACGCTGTTGAAATAAGTCCAGTCAGTGGGTTACCCTCTTCTGGAACACTGAACTGAAAGTCAACATTTGCAATTCTACCCTCAGAAACTTCCTTTTCCCTTCTTCTGGACAAATTTAAGTTCTCTTTCAGGACTTACTCCTTAAAACCTGTATTTCAAATGTGTGGTTATATTATAATTATACTCTGGTTTTCGTATGTTTTTGAGTGCTCTTCCCAGAGAATGGTGCATTAAGCTATATTGCGCAGTTCCCCAAGGGAACACATCTCTCAGCAGAATTTGATTTAAAATGCTTGTGAAGAGTTAGATAATTGTTCAGTGAAAAACATTTGGTGTCACACCAATTCCATATGTTCGCTAGGGTATGTACTACCATAACTTGTAATTATGACAGTTATAATTAGCTGCAAAGACAATGGAATCATAGCAAGGACAAACTAAGGTGGCACAAGATTTGCTGGCAAATTCCTGATGTGTTGTCTCTGTAAAGTAGTTTGAGATGCTATATTTAAACAAACTCGGTTCTTTCTTTCCCTTCCCATTCAAGTTGTGACACCTATTTCTTGGATTACATTCCAGTCTTAATTTATTTAGAATGCTTTCCATTCTGTTTAATTCCTTCTCAAACTTTCCCTTGGATGACTAGCACTCTTCCAAAGAGCATATACTCTAAGTGGAATCAGTTTGTCAGTTTCTCCTGGGTAGTAATCTACTATTCAGAAATACTCTTATAGTCAGGGTGAATTTTAACAACTTATAAGGTCTCCAGCTCCACAGGTATGAGCTGCATGCTTGGAACAACTAAAAGACTATCTGAAATTCATTTAAGATTGCCAATAGTTTATAAATAGACTTAAAATAATAGGACATTAAAAAAGACATGGTTAAAAAAAATGTGTACCACCTGCTGCTTATCATTCCATCTTTGAATAGTTGGCACTATTTAATATACCGTATTCCAAGAAAATTTGGAGAAATATTGATAATATGAGTTATTTCTTATTTAAATCTGTGCGGTTCCCATGCCCCAAGAGTTTCTGCAGCCTATTTCCTTCTATCCATCCCCATTCCTCGTTCTGGCTGCCTGTGACACCAGCCCTGGTGCAGTGCAGACATGCCCACGGATCAGGCCGCTGGGCATGGAGCTGCATGTGCAGAGCTGGGAGCAGCCCTGCTGGGGCAGCCCCTGCCTCCCCAGGAGTTGCATCAAGCCCTGGCTCCTGCCCTTGGTCCCTGTACCCTGTGTCCTATGCCCAGCCCCCGCCCCATGGACCAGACTGGCCGGTTGTGCCTGTCACCAGCCTCATCACCATTTGCTGGTCTGGTGGTGATGGCCTGCAGGCTGTCCCTGGCTGCTGTCCCTGTTCCCTTGCTGTCCCTCCCACAACCATGAGGCTGCACATCATCCCCTCGCCCACTTGCCTGCCTCATCTCAGCCTGACCATCACTTGTTTAGAGGTGCTGACTCACAGCAGATAGGCTCATAGGCTGTCGTGTTCACTTGGACCTCCCCATGGCAATGTCCTTTTTTGTGAGACATGTAGGTGCAAAGAGCATAGTAGCCCAGTAAATATGAGTGCTGTTGCTTGCAACAAGACAAGGTTTTGTGTTAAGCTGACACCATCCTCAGGACTTGTCAGCCTTTGTATGGCCTGACTTTGCACAGCCTATATGACTTCACTTGTCCTGACTGGAGACTCAGGATGCTAATGACTTGCCACACTCGCCCCCATGATTCAAACTGAAACCTTATGACCCAGGGGATCTTTGAGAGTGTGAATGTAACACCAAAGAAAGGTGCAGGCACTAGATGTTTCTTTATATGTCATTTTAACTGTATACTACTTGAACTATAAATGTGCTAATTGGTAATTGGACTAACAATTCTTTGATTAGACAGCTAAGACAATGTGTTTGTTTTGCCAGAAGGTGGTGTGTAGCAACCTACTGGGAATTCAAGCAATCAACACTAACTTGTATCCCATAAACTAGTGACAGTATGAAGTGCCCCTTAATCTGTCAAAATCTTCCTACGCATTGCTGTGGTCAGATGTCTTCTGCCACTTTTGATGGGTATGCTACATGCCCTCCAGGTATAGTTATTGATTTACTTATGGCCAGAAATCTTTCTGATCCCTTTTCTCTCTACTGTTGTTCTGTCACTCTGGTACGGGTGTGAAATAAATTTAATGTGTGTTTTTCAATCTTGTTAAGTTGGCTAAAGCATTTTGTAACACCTAACATATGAAGGATTTATTTATTTATTTATTTATTTATTCTCTTACATATATTTTAAATAACCTGAGAATTAATCTACTTCATCAATATGATATTCAATGGAATGCTAGAGCAGGAAAGTTAATTAATTTACAGCTAAAAATATTTTAAACTTCAGTGCAGCTGAATTTGAGTTTTCACTTTTTTTAATTTTTTTTTCCCAGTTACAGCTCTTAATTTTCAAATGTGCTTTTTAAAGTTACTATGACTATTTTGTTGTTCTTCTAGGTTAAGAGAAACATAAAACACAAGCATCAGGTGAAAAGCTTCCTTTTTAGATCCATCTGTACAAGGCAATTTTTAAAATCTTAATTTGCTAATAGATTATTTTTTGATAGAGATATAGATATTATAGGGATTTCATCAATTTGATAATTTTTATGCACAAACACTATGTTGTAATGCATATTAATAGTTTCCAGTTTTTATATTTCACACATATAATTATCATGATTAAGGAAGCACACTATTTAGAAAAAAAAAAACAAACATCCAAGAATCATTAACAGAAACATTGGTTTTGGCCAGGAGGATAATAGCTAGTGAATGAAATCAGACTGAAACCTCCTAAACAAACAGAAGCTTTATGTATTTAGAAGGAGGGAAAATCCTTGGAAAACCCCAGACAAGTTATGCTGCTTCAATGAAAATGTGGAGCAGAGTTGTGCAATTTCAGCTTTATTGCACTTGATGGCAAAAATCTGCAGTAAAAGTCTAGAACAGTTGGAAATATTTGACATTAAAACACTTCTCAAAATCACAGCAACAGATTTAGGGCTTATATATTTATGTGAATTAATTTACTTTAATATCCATATATCTACACAGAAATATTTAGCTAATTATAAGCCTTGTTCATGCACTGTATGGGTCTAATTTGAAGAACTGCTAAAAAAAATCTTGATCCTTTGTATTTCACAGCAAGTCCTATCAATTGCTCCATCCTTTATAACAGAACTAACTACAAAACTGAAAATGTCCCAACTCAGAAAAATCTGAAACATTCTTGAGAAAATTCAACTCTCTCCTACAATTCTTTAAGATAAAAAATATGAAGTGTTGAAACAGGTGCCCAAATCTTACAATCATAGGATTTTATCAACTCTTTTTGAAGCTTTAACTGTACACCCAATACAGCCTTAACATTAACTGAGTTACTTTTGCAGTGGTGTCTCTACCATACTAACAAGTTTCTTTCTACACATATTTATTTCAGAAACATTTTGTAAAGCTCAAAATGCTTGATAGACTCACTTGCTGAACACATATTCATAGCAATGTTCTCTGTTAATAAAATGGCAGTCAATGGTAACTAAAACAGTGAAGTGGGAGAACTGCATCATCCCACATAAAAAGATGCATTTTATTTGCTGCTGAAAGCTTTTCTATGGCAGATCACAAAATCACAAAATGTCTGAGGTTGGCAGGGACCTCTGGAGATGATCTGTTCCAGCTCCCCCATTCCCCACCCAATCGAGCAGGGACATCTAGAGCAGGTTGCCTAGGACCACATCCAGATGGCTTTTGAAGATCTTGAAGGAAGAATGCACAACCTGTCCTGGGCAACCTGTTCCATTGTTTTGTCACCCGCACAGTACAGAAGTGATTCTGCTGCACGATCACATGGCGACATCAGTTAAATGGTGTACAAATATTGCTGTACATTTCCAGTGGTTAAGCTCCAGCAGTTGGACCAGAAGCTCTTTCTCCAGGCTGAAGAGACACAGGGTACCAGTGTCGGCATTCTTCAGCGTGAGTGCCTGTGAACACTTGGTCCCAGGGATGAGCCCCAGCTGCTGGCACAGCCAGGACAGGAGGGGCAGGAGCAGCGATGGGTTCACCTGGAAGAGGTACACCCAGGTGTGCTGGTGGAGCATGCCCATAGAAGCCCTGGGCACCAGCCCTGCCACACATGGCCAGGATGCTTTGGGGCAAGGGAACTATGGGCAGCTGGGCCTTCCTGAGCTGTTCCTGCCTGGCAGGTGATGACTGATGCTGCTGAAATTTGAAATTTGTCATTCACCTGCCTTGAGTGCACTGTGAAGCTCAGACTTCCTCTTGCAGCTGCTGTCAGTGCTTGCTGTCAGCCCACTGCTGGATGCAGGTAAAACAGAGCTGGTGGAGGCACGGCATTGCATAAGCTGCATCACCCCAGATGTTGAGGCATATGGGGCAGTGATTGTCCAGTGCTATGGCCATGCTATCTACATGCTGCGGTGGGCTGGGGTGAGCTGGGGTTGATGAGCTGTTCCCCGTCACTGATGCTGCAGCAATGTGTGTCACACTAGAAAAGGAAGAAGGAGGCCATAGTCATTCACTGGCCTGGGGAGGGGTCCCTGAAGAAGGAAGCCCTCTCAACTTCCCAGGGTGAGGTGTCCCCATGCTGCTCATGCCTGCTGTTGCAAGCTCACCTGTCTGCCTGATCCAAGCAGGGCTAGGGAAAAAGGCTGTAATGGCTCTGGGGATGGTCACCAAGAGTCACAGTTAGTCACAGCACAGTTAGCAGCTCCCTGAGCACGCATGGTGGTTTTACTCAGCTGGGCAGCTGAGCTTCACCACAACCACTCTCTCACTCCCCCTCCTCAAAGTGAAAGGTGGGGGGGAGCAGGGGGGGAGGGGGGGGGAATACGATGAAAAGGGTTCAAGGGTGGAAATAAGGACAAGGGGGATCACTCAACAATTATCATCATGGGCAAAACAGAGTCAGCATAGGGAGATTAATATAATTTACTACCTATTACTGACAAGCTAGAGCACTGAGAAACTAAAAACAAACTGAAAACACCTTCCTCTTCTACATCATCATCTTTGTGGCCCTTCAGTGGACTCACTCTGGCAGCTCTATGTCTTTCTTGTACTGGTGAGCCCGGAACTAGACACAGTACTTCAGGTGTGGCCTCACCACTACTGAATATAAGGAAATTGGGGATGAAGTCAGAGCAGTAGAATGATCACATAAGTGGAGTGCATTTTCACTTACCATATGAATGTTACAGACTAAATTCACTGCTGAAAAAAAAGGAGCTGCCATCATGGTCAGATAAGCATTTAAGAGAGAAACTTTGTGGAGTACCTGCTCCTGCTCTTCACATGCAGAATTTATTTTACTTCATAAATCATTACTAACTGCTTGCCACTAGAGGTCACGTATCTGCTGATGGAACAAAGTAAGAGTCGGACTTTTTTTTTTTTTTTTGAAACTAAGGGCCAAAACAGAACAAAAGAGACTGCCAAGCTCTAGAAAACATTGAAACTAGTGTTTCTGAAACTAAATGAAATAATTGGTCCTTCTGTTTTCATCTGTTCATTAGATTCCAAGAGTAGAAAACAATCCATGGAACTCACTCTGTGAGAAATCAAAGACTGTTAATTTTGTCACATTATCGCTGAAAGTGAAACATGAAATTTGCAGAAAACAGGCAAGATTTGGTTAGAAGTAAATTACATTACTGAGATACAAACAGGAGATGCCTTGAGTTTTCACACTGGGGCACATTCATTAGGCAGTTTAACAAACAATGGGAATAAATGTAGGAATTAATTTCAGGACACCAGTTTAGCCCCTTTACTATCACTAACCATGTAAAACAAACCTGTAAAGACTGATGCATACACTTAGATGTATACCACTGCAGGATAAATTGGCTGGTCTTCCCAAGGAGAAAAATGTCACAGAAGTAAAAATAGAAGGTCCATCACTAAAGCCTTTAACAAGATAACCCTCCAAGAAATTTTCTCTCTTGCCATATGCTCAAAAGATGGAAAAATTGATGTTGGTTCTTTGGGCCCATACTGTTGACAGAATTAGACATAGGGTCGATTAAATGCTAGTTTATTTAAGTTAGCATAGATACATAACACTAAAGGTACCACCACTGTGAAGTTAATTATACATTGGCAGAAGCACATGACTGCCCTGAGGCACAACGTCATTTAGAGACACCTTTAGCTAGTTCAGATCCTACAGCACAAAATTACCTAGGTACTCTATAGGTTTTTCTTTGTTCACTTTCAAAAGAATGTGTTCAAAAAGAAACAAAACAAGATCATTTTTGCATAAATAATGAGACAACTACACACAAAAATCTAAATGCTGATTTTATATTGTTTCCAAATTAAACATGTCATCAGGATTTAAATGGAATTAAGATTTTACTTAAAATATGAAACAATGAAGTTGGTCAAGAAAAGGATGACTGATGTATTAAATTTCTGGTTCCGCAAGCCTACTAAGCAGGCTACTTTCTGCTTTATTATGAGTCTTTTGGGGTGCTAACATATCCCAGTCTCTATGCCTGCCTGTATTGAGTTTATGTGGCAAGGTTTTTGTGATGAGAGTGCGGATGGGGAGTCTACAGGGGGAACTTCTATGAGATGAGTCCAGAAGCTGGCCCATGTTAGATTCAACAGGGACCCACCACTGGACAGAGCCAAGCCAGTCAGTGATGCTGAGTGTGCCTCTGGAAGAGCAGATTTAAGAAAGGGAAACAAACAAAGAAAACCTACTGTGTAACTACAGCTGGGAGGAAGGAATGAGAAAATGTGAGAGAACCAGCCCTGCAGCCCCCAAGGTCAGTGCAGCAGGAGGGCAGGAGGTGCTCCAGGCACGCAGCAGTAGTTCCCCTGCGGCCTGTGCAGGGAGAGGCCCCTGGTGGAGCAGGCTGTCCCCCTGCAGCCCATGGGTCCCACATGGAGCAGATCTCCACACTGCAGCCCCCTCGTGGAGGGGCCCCCAGTGGAGCAGGTGGATGTGGCCTGGAGGAGGCTGCAGCCCATGGAGAGCCCCCGCAGGAGCAGGCCCCGGGCCGGAGCTGCAGCCCGTGGAGAGGAGCCCCCGCAGCAGGAGCAGGGGGTGTGGGGCGAGCTGCCGCCCACCCATGGGGTACCCGTGCTGGAGCAGTTTGCTCCTGGGGGATGGATGGACCCTGTGGTACAGAGCCATGTGGGAGCAGTTCTTGAAGAGCTGCAGCCTGTGGGCAGCCCCTGCAGGCTCAGTTCGGGAAGGACGGCATCCCGTGGGAGGGACCCCGCATGGAGCAGGGGCAGAGAGGGACCATGAAAGAGCAGTGGAGACGAAGCCTCAAGGGCTGACCGCAGCCCCCAGTCCCTGTTCCCTGCACTGCTCGGGGGGAAGAGGAGATAGAAGAGGGTGGATGGGGGGAAAGTGTTTTTAGTTTGTTTTTAGTTTCTCACTTGTCTGGCTTGTCAGTAATAGGTAGTAAATTATATTAATCTCCCTATGCTGACTCTGTTTTGCCTGTGACAATAATTGTTGAGTGGTTCCCCTATCCTTATCTCCACCCATGTTCTTCTTTTTTTTCATGTGTTTTCTCCTCTTCTTCTGTTGAGAGTAGTGGTTGTGCTGAGCTACCTATAGCTGTTAAACCACCAAAATGGGGAAATATACTTAGAAGAGATGTTAATTTCTTCCTTTTGAATATCAAGAAATAGATAAAAATTCAAGATTCAAAGTTTCTCTTTACTGGAACAAACAAACAAACAAACACAAAAACACATAGAAATGAAGATACTTCACTAGAAGAAGTAGAACTGTTTAACAATTTATTTTGTATGAAATCCAACCTAGACCAGTTACAGAATCACAGAATCACAGAATCGTCTAGGTTGGAAGAGACCTCCAAGATCATCTAGTCCATCCTCTGACCTAACACTAACACGTCCTCCACTAAACCATATCACTAAGGGCTACATCTAAACGTCTTTTAAAGACCTCCAGGGATGGCGACTCAACCACTTCCCTGGGCAGCCCATTCCAATGCCTAACAACTCTTTCAGTAAAGAAGTTCTTCCTAATATCCAACCTAAACCTCCCCTGGCGCAACTTTAGCCCATTCCCCCTCGTCCTGTCACCAGGCACGTGGGAGAATAGACCAACCCCCACCTCTCTACAGCCTCCTTTAAGATACCTATAGAGAGCGATCAGGTTGCCCCTGAGCCTCCTCTTCTTCAGGCTGAACAACCCCAGCTCCCTCAGCCGCTCCTCCTAAGACTAGTTCTCCAGACCCCTCACCAGCTTCGTTGCCCTTCTCTGGACTCTCTCGAGCACCTCCATGTCCTTCTTGTAGCGAGGGGCCCAAAACTGAACACAGTACTCGAGGTGCGGCCTCACCAGAGCCGAGTACAGGGGGACAATCACCTCTCTAGACCTGCTGGCCACGCTGCTTCTTATACAAGCCAGGATGCTGTTGGCCTTCTTGGCCACCTGAGCACACTGCTGGCTCATATTCAGCTGCCTATCAACCAGTATTCCCAGGTCCTTCTCTGCCAGGCAGCTTTCCAACCACTCATCTCCCAGCCTGTAGCTCTGCTTGGGGTTGTTGCGCCCCAGGTGCAGGACCCGGCACTTGGCCTTCTTGAACTTCATACAGTTGACCTCAGACCATCGGTCCAGCCTATCCAGATCCTCCTGCAGAGCCTTCCTACCCTCGAGCAGATCGACACGCACCTAACTCAGTGTCATCTGCAAACTTACTGAGGGTGCACTCGATCCCCTCATCCAGGTCACCGATAAAGATATTAAAGAGGACTGAGACAATTGAGGACAATTAACTCAAAACGTATTATAAGAATCCAGTGTAATCTGCTTTGCATCTTATTTTACAGCTGGTAGAGTCAATGGAAATATTGTACTGGCAAAATGTTGTGCTATATTTTTGGGAGGTAATCTTAGAATGAGAAAGTGGGTCTGTGTACCACTTGGCCTTTAAATGAGAGCAGAATGTCACACAGAATATCCACAAAGCTTCTTTTTTTTTTTTTTTTTACAGACGTGTCTTTCCCCCCAAACCCTATCCCCCAAATTCTTCACAAGAAAGACACTGTAGTTTCATTTTATTTATTTTCTCTCTCTATACGTCATTATTCTTAGTTGCACCATATTATTACCGACAGTTTACATAATCAGCTACCCATTGACAGGTTTTGAGATGCTTGAAAAAAGTTTTATATATGTAGTTTTCACCTTACCTAATGTAAAACTCAACTGCTTTCCCAATTTAGAGAATAACAGCTCTCAAACATTTTAAAATTAATCTCTATTTCTTAAGCAAATCCACAGGTCTTATTTAAAATTCCTGTGGTGGACTTACGTCTGATGAACAACATGACCTACCATGAAACCAAGCAACAGGAGAACTCCTAGGACTTCTGAATCTGCAGAAGCTGCAAGGGAACAAATACAAGACTATGAAGAGAGATTTAAAATAGTTCCCCAAATATAGCAATTTTTATCAACATAGCAAATTTCTTCTTTAAAATACTAGTTTGCCTCTCCAAAATGTATTCCAGTGTGATATATCAGTTTTATTTCTCCTAGATTGTAGTTTCTCATTCCCACTTCACAGGAACTTTGGATCAGAAAAACACCTCAGAGATAGGCAATTCTTGTGCCTTTATTCTAGTCATAAATTGATTGCGCTCCATCTAAAGAGTTTTATAATTCAATAAATCTATTAGAAGTTTGCTCCCAAACTCTCCCCCCTTAAAGATTCATAGCCTTCGAATTTACAATAAAAAAAAATAATATATATATATATATATGGTCAGTTTGATCATTTGTTTTAGATTTTTCTTTTTGTCTTCCTTTTCCTTTTGGTAGTTTATTGATTCTTGAAGAGCTGCTGCCTGTGGGAAGCCCACGCAGGATCAGTTCGGGAAAGACGGCATCCCATGGGAGGGACCCCACGTGGAGCAGGGGCAGAGAGGGACCATGAAGGAGCGAATGAGAGGCTGAAATGAAGTGTCCAGGACTGACTGAAGCCTCCATTCACTGTTCTCCTGCGCTGCTTGGAGGAAGGAGGTAGAATAGGGTGGATGGGGGGGTGGGGAAGCTATTTTAGTTTGCTTTTAGTTTGTCTCTGCTCTTGTCTGTTACCGATAGGCAATAAATAGCATTAATCTCCCTATGCTGAGTCTGTTTTGCCCATGATGGTAATTGTTGAGTGACCTCCCTATTTTTATCTCAACCCATGTGCTTTTTTTCATCTATTTTATCTTCCTCTCTTGCTGAGGAGGTGGAGTGAGATAGTGGTGTGGTGGTGCTTGGCTACCTACTATACTTATACCACCACAATTAGTTCTAATAAAAATACACGCATATATTGTATGATCACATTCGCCTCTTCCAGCAGTGATTTCCATCTAGTCCAGCAAATTATTCCCCTTAAATCTATTGTCATTTAAAATTCTGTGCTCTAGATACCTTCCTAGAAAACTGTTGTCGATTAACATTTTCAGGTGGGTTGTGTATCTAGTCTTGAATGTTGTGAATTTAAGCTTATTTAATAGTTTTAAATGATGTCTCATCATAAGGCATTTTACAAAAATTGTTAGGATCTACTGCATTTCTCTATACATTGCCTGTTGAGGAGCAACAGTATCACTCAGGCAATAAAACCAGCGCAAACATACATCATATTTTATTCTTTTCTTTGTCTCCCTGTCCCTGTGGCTTTCTATTAAAATCTGTATTCTAGTAGGTGGCACAAACCCTCTTGAGAGTTCATTCCTATTTAATTCTCTGGATCGTTCTGTCAGGGCCTACAGCAGACACCACAGTACTACAACTCCTACACTTTCTTAAAAAATGTTCTTGACTTCAGCTGGGCAGACCATTTTTCATAGTGAGCTCCACTTCTCTTTTTCCCTTCCTTTCTGTAACCTTCCTGTGATGATAAAACCAAAACCATCGTCTGGGAGGGGGCCCAGTAGACGAAGATAACAAAAAGCCCAACAGACCAAGCAGATCAAGGGAGGACTTTGTCTCGTTAGTAGTACAATTATTTAGCAATTCAGTGGATCATTCTTACTACTTTAGCATGTAAGTGCTCTAGTGAAGATCAGGATATTACTTCAAATGACATGTCCTACTTTATTTTAATTAGAGGAAAGAAAAAATACAATAAAATGCAAACAAACGATCAAAAAAAATCCACATAGGCAAAGATGACCTTATTGATATGCTATTCCTGAAACAGATTAGCTTGCCAGCTAGTTTAGGCACATCCTTAGACCTCCCAAGAGGCTAGTTACAGGGATATATTTTGGTAACCAGCTGAGGAAAAACCATCCCAGCCTACAGACCAAAGTGATGACAAGCTAATTTCAGGGTCTGGGGCCATCACTGACTAGCAGAGGAATGAGCTACAGGGGAGTAGCTACCTGTGGGCTTTGGTTGTGGGGTATGGTCAGAGCCTGAGGTAGCTGAGGCAGAGGCAGGTGAGGAAGGTCCAAGGTCCAGGGAACCCCACAGGCCCCAGCTCCTGCCATTGCCCCTAGAAAGAGCAGCAGCAGTGGGAACAGCTGATTTCTTATTTGCAATTTATCCATGCAGATATATAGACACACATTCCCCTCCTTGATTTTTTTTTGTTGTCATTGTTTTGTTTTGTTTTTCAGATGGTTATCTCCATGTAGCTGCTAACGAATATTTGAAAGTGCATGCTTCCCTCTGATGAGATGTGACACCAGGGGAAGTGAGGATGGGACTTCAGGAGGGGAATTCAGCAGGGAGTTTGGGAGGATACCCAAGCTTTCAGTGTGACCCTGAGCCAAAGCCGCTGCTGGCATCTCCAGTTTATTTCACTTGCCTCGAAAACGCATTGCACTCTAGAAAGGGGAAAAACTCTATGGGACACACCTAGATTAACACTAGTGGTGCCAGCTAAGTGATCCCTGGACTCCTTCCCGGTCGTTCCTGTACAGCTGACTGAAATAATTCCCACCACATGCAAACAAACCCTGTACTTCCTTGTGTGCTTGACAAGTAATCGCGGTCGGTGTCCGAATGACTTGCTCGGTGACGGGAAGCTCCTGCGGGTGGAAACTTTCTGCACTGCAGCCGGGGAATGATATTTTGTAAGGATGACATTTGCAAAGGCCAGGGTTTTTTCGTTGTAAGTGGGTTTCCACATCCGAGGGAAGCGTGCCAGCTCGCTTGCCTAAAGCGGGAAAGCACCGCGGCGGGGCTAGCGCTGCTTTCACTCTTCCCAGCCGTCCCGAGGAGTACTCGGAGGTGTTTGATGAAGCCGGCTCACGAGCATTTCCCCTCAGGTGCTCCAAATTTTTATTCCCATTTCCCGCTCTGCGCCGCCCCCCGACCCCGCTCCCGCCTCCAGCGCCGCGATCGCGACCCACGATCGCGACGCGGAGGCACGGCGGCCGCAACGGCCGCGGCAGCCGTAACGGCCCGATCTTGCCCGGCCCCCGGGCTCTCCGCAGGGACAGCTGCCGCTGTCCCCGTCCCGCTCAGGGCGTGGCGCGGCGGAGCCGGGCCCGGCCTCGGGAGGAGGGGGAAGGCGCCGCCACCTGCCCCTGCCCCCGCCGGGGCCGGTGCCGGAGCCGGGCCCGGTGCCGTCCCGCCCTCCCTCCCCGCCGGTATTTAGGGGAGCGTCGCGCCCCGTTGTTGTTCGCAGCCGGTACCGGCATGAAGGGAGACGGCATTGAGAACCCGGCGTTTGAGCCCCCCAGCCCCGACCTCAGCGGCCAGCGACATGCGAGCCCCGCTGGGGCTGCAACCCCATCCCCATCCCCGTCCCGAGCTGCGGTGGTGGTGACCGAGGAGGGTCCGTGCGGCTGGGGCCGCTGCACCCCCAAGGCTTTGCAGCTCTGCAACAACCCCGAGGGCTACCTGGCTGCCTACAGCCTCCTGGCCATCTTCCAAGGTAATCCGCGGGCCTGGTGCCCTGGGCAGGTGACGGTGTGTCCCCGGGTGAGCCGGGGCCGGGCCGCAGGGCAGGGCACAGGGGTGCCGGTTCCAGTGTGGGGATCTTGGAGCTGCCCGAGCCTCGTCCCATTGCTGAGCTGTGACGGTAGTGGCTTTGCTAAGGGAAGAAAGTACCCCAGGGCTGGAGAGGGAAGTTGCTTGTGCAGCGTTACTCTCCATACTCGATTCTGTTCTTCTTCCTTTTCCTGTCTACCTCCGAACACTACCGAGGCTATAGATCTGTCAGCTCCCTGCTTTATGCTCTTGTTGGTACTGCTTCCCCATCACTCACAGCGAAACATACAAGCCAGAGAACAAAGTGTGTGATATAAACATGCACAGAGCTGCTGTTTTGTCTATGTGCATTTCATTACCTGACTGCCAATTAAAAAAAAAAAAAAAGCTTGGCATGGTTGGGTAGGACTCTGGGTGATTAAGATGGCTTTCAAAGGTCTGATCCTGTTCTGTGGATCACGGTGCACCTATCTGTCTAATGCTTAACTAACAGCTTAACTTTGGAGAATGTGAAGTTCAGCTTGCTCTTAATTTCTGTTGTTTAGCTTCAGGTATTCTCATCCTTATTTTTTGTAGTTGGTGACAAGATTTGTTAGGACCTTGGAGAACTTTCAGTTTAGGACTTTATTGGACTAGCTAGAAAAGAAAGCTGTGTTATCTGAAGAAGTCTGAGGCTTTAAAGCTGGTCTGTGTTGCACATAAAGAATGTGGCTGGGGGAGAGTGTGCACAGGTCCTGTGCTAAGAGAGCAAGTAGCCTGTGCTGAAGGCAACCATGGTGTGGATGGCTGCACACCTGCCTGGAACCAAACTGAGGTAATTGGGATGGTCTTGGGAGAGCTGAGCTGGAGGCTCTCCTTAAACCTAGGAAGATATGACTGCTGCTCATATTGCTTGGGAAAATTCTGTAGAAGAACCAGTGTCTCTCAGAGCATGTCTTCTCAAATTCTTTTTGATTTCAACCTGTTTTCAATCTTGTTTTTTTCTTATAATACATCTTTTGGGTTAGAAAAGCATCTAGAGAGTTTTTGGTAGTATCTGTTGTTCTTTCTCTGTATTTGAGAGACCATGCTGCAGCTGTTATGACCAGGAGATGATTACTGTTTTCTTGCCTTAGCTCATATTTTCTCTAACAGTAAAAAGAATCAATCTTAGAATAATTAAGGTTAGAAAGGAACTCCAAGGTCATCTGGTCCAACCATCCCCCTACCACCAATGTCACCCACTAAACCATCTCCCTAAGCACCATGGCCAACCTTTCCTTGAACACCCCCAGGGATGGTGACTCCACCACCTCCCTGGGCAACCCATTCCAGTGCCTGACTGCTCTTTCTGAGAAGAAATGTCTCCTCATTTCCAACCTAAACCTCCCCTGGTGCAAATTGAGGCCATTCCCTCTAGTCCTGTCACTTGCGAGAAGAGGCCAACCCCCAGCTCCCCACACCTTCCTTTCAGGTAGTTGCAGAGAGCAATAAGGTCTCCCCTGAGCCTCCTCTTCTCCAGACTAAACAACCCCAGGTCCCTCAGCCACTCCTCATAGGACTTGTGTTCCAGGCCCTTCACCAGCTTTGTAGCCCTTCTCTGGATACAGAGTGGAAGAATTTCTTACATAACAGACTTCAGTGGCAACTGAGTTGCCAAAGACGACTTAGAAGAATAGGGATAGAACATGTCCCAAAGCTGACATTGAAATGTTTCAGAGTGTTGCACTAAACAGCATCTTGACTACTTCCAGCACTTCAATTTGTTGTAGCAATGTTTCTTAAAATCTAGTTTGTGTTGGGTGCTTGTTTGGTTGAATAATATCACTTGAATTTTATCTTTAAATGGTAGTAGGGTAGGTTCTCAATAGCAAAATTTTTGTATTTCCAGAATATCTGTCCCCTTAAGATGCTATGTGCATTTCTTACGATGCTTATCTTGGTCCTGTTATCTAACCATAGATGTATGCTAGACCTCAGAGGGATACCTGTCTAATCTAGTTCAGATTTTGGGCCTTAGTGTATGGAAACATCTGATGCTTCTTTGAAAGCTGTTATAGGCCTGGCTACCATAGACCTTGTGGCACTTCTAAAGATTTGTTATCTGGACTTTCAGAACAAGTACCTTTTGCTTTGGCTAGCCTGCAGGAGGAAACTGGGCATTGAAGGCTAGAATTGCCACTCTTTTTTTGAGAAGCAGAAAAAACAAGAACAGTTTGCAGATAAGGAATTCAGTGCTGTATGTGATGCTGCAAAAATATTCAGGTGTTGCAGTTTCTGGGTTTAGGTAACTTCCAAATCCTAGTTGTGTGGTGCGTGTTTTTATCTAAACTGCTGCTGTACTCTGGATTTGTTTAAGTGTTTGACTCACTCTCCAAATTACGGCAATAATCACTGAGGAAGGCAAAATGTAAACATTTTGTGTTGATAATGTACCTGTAGGAAAGTTTTATCCTACTGTGCTGAACAATAATGAAGTAATCGTTAACATGCTCCTGATGTGTAGAAGTTTTTGCAGTTGAACTTTTACAGAGTGGGTGAACACAGTAGGTAGTTATCTGCAGTGTGTGAAGAAGTGTGTGTGTGTGTAACTGAGGGCATGTGCTTGTCAGGTTACTTTCTAGCTGGCCTAGAAGAGAGGTGGTTGTTATCAGTAGCAGCTGATTTCCTCTATTTCAGCTAATTAGGAGATTCCAGGCGAAACTTAACTCTTTGTTTCTGGCTGTTTTTGTTTCAAGTACAGGTGAAACCTGTATTTCCAGAACAGAAAACATTTCTTTGCGTAGAACATGGTTACATGACTAATACCTGATTTCTGTATGGCACTTGAATTGCATAAATGTATGATTGCATCTTGTAATACAGTAACTGGATATGCTGCAGTTCATAGTTACAGCAGCAAACAAAGTTATCTCACTACTTTGAACACAAGCAAGTCTATTTATTTCAGATGTCAGTAATACTTCTGTTAAACAAAACAACAGAACTAGTCTTTGAGACTGGCCCAGTCTCATCTAGCTGTAAATTCTAGGTAACGCTAATGTTTTATACCCTGATTAGATTTGTTACTGAAAGGACACTTATTTTAATGGAGTGTCTGCAAACTACTGCTTTAAATCTGTTACAACAACTGTAGAGTACTCCTTGGTAAATGGATGAATAAAATATGGTCTTGTTTTTTGTTAGAGCAAAAGAATTTGGTTTGATTAATCGGTGTTCTGTGGATCAGTGCATGGTGTACTTAAGCATGTGGCAGGACAGAAATGTTTTGGATATTGACAGTTAAAACATAATTTCTTTAGTACTATTTAAGTGTTGAGATGTCCTTGTTTTTCACGTAGAGCTGAAATCAAACAGGTTGTGTTTTTCCTGAGGGGACTTTAGTGGTTATTCACTAAATGATGCCATCGGAGAGATTATGCTGCCATTTATCACATCTGCATTTTTACAGTTGATATCTAATAATCCAATAAAATTGCATTGCAAGTTTTTTTATGGCTTTTAGGATGTAAATTTAAAGGAGACAGCTAAACTACAAGCAAAAGACAATGTCTTCTAATTTGGTAATCAACTCGTTGAGTAGGAAACCTATTTCATATGAATGTTTTAAAGCTTTAGCAAATGTTCAAAGTGCTTTTCAAATAGGAAAATTTGTTTGTTCATTCCTTCATGCTAGTATTGTTCTTTGGTCACTGCTCCTTTAGAAGAAAAGATAGTTGCCAAAGGAATAAATAATCGCATGGAGACACACCTGAATACTTCTGTTAATCCTATATGAATTTACATGTGGTGGCCAGACTGACAGGTGAAACTATCTTAATAAAAAGGCCATAGTGGAGTATCAGAAAATTAAGATTGTAAGGAGGCAGCTCTTGGTACAGAAAGCTAAAGTGCTTAGTTGTGGGAAGATTCCAGTGATAAGAAAACAGTTGGTTGATCACAGTTCTGGTGTAATTTTTTCAATAAGTAGAGGACTCTAGACAGCTCTGTTGAAATTCAGCTTTGTGTAGTTGCACTTCTGGATAGTGCAATGCTTGTTGAAAGCTGACTTAAATCTATTGCTGTCCCCCGCCGGCAGTCCTCCTGTGCCATTCTTGGAACGGTGATAGGGAATCATGTCTGAATTTTTAGGAATAAGAGGGATAACTATAGGGCCTGTGTCTTAAGAGATGCTAATCAGTACTCTCAGAGGTTCCAGAACTCTTAATCTTATTTGCAGCTGTGACTTCAAGATCTCTTAACTTTCCCAAGGTATACATTTTATTACAGGCACAATTTAATTAGACTATCAGCAAGTTATCTAGCAATGTTATGAAGTATAGATATTCATCTCATTTGTAACAGAATCCTATTTGGGGACTGTTAAAAGTAAACTTTAGCTACTTGGCGTTGTCCCAAATGCAAACAGAATGTGAGGCAGTTAGAAATTAAAGTTAGTACCTGCAGCCAAATCTTTTGTAAAAATGCACAATGTGTATAAGCATTCACTGGAAACTGCAACTGGCTTAACTTCTGCTTTTGGATCAGTTATTTTTTGGAGTTTGTTTTTTGCCTCTGCCTAAGTAGGGCAGTTCTTGCAAGGTCTATTTTTTCCAGGTCATCTGATACTTCAGCTTCAGAGAAAATAAAGATTCAGAGGGCAAACATTTTTGTCAGTTAAAGTAAATCAACTTGGTTACTCTGAAGTAGTTGCAGTGTTTTCAAATGGCTTTATGCTTCTCTAATATTGTAGTGAAGGATGCCTGTTCAAAAGCCTTCTTATATTTCCTCCCTACCATCACAAAGGAAAGATACATGTTTGACATAATTATTTGAAGGCTATGTCTTGTTAAATAACTTGATTCAGTCTTAGTGACCTGCATGAGAGTACAAGCTACCTTGACTAATTTTAATTTGTACAGTATCTTCTGAAAATGTAATATAGTCACCGTGAAGTTTGTGCTTCAAACTAAATCTGGAACCTCAATACACTAACAGAGCTTGGGGCATGATATTTTGCTGGATGAATGCTTGAGTGTTAAATCTTTAATACCCACAGGAGAGAACAAAATTGAATAGGTCCTGTGCAGATTGGCTGGCTTAAGTTGGCAATGTGTCAATCCACTATATGCCCAGATTTTAAAGTTAATAAATACCTTAAAATGTGGCTTTGCAACTATATTCATTGTAACCCTTCTGTTACACAATAGTAAGTTTACTGTTGCAACCCCATCAAATTAAGTACTTCTGACTAATTATGTTTTTTGTTCTCTTGCAGGTATCGTGGTAAATGGCCTGATTAACATTAGTATTTCAACAATTGAGAAGCGTTACGAGTTGAATAGTTCCCTCACTGGCTTAATCTCTGCAAGCTATGACATTGCTTTTTGTATATTGTCATTGTTTGTATCTTTCTTTGGAGAAAGGGGGCACAAACCACGATGGCTGGCTTTCTCAGCATTTATGCTAGGATTGGGCTCACTTATATTTTCCTTACCACACTTCAGTAGTGGAAAATACCACTTTGGAGCTAAGCGTGAAGGTAAGCTTATTCTTATGTTTTGATTTATTATTTTTTCTGAAATCTCCATAGTGAGTTAGTGAAACTTTTAATTTGGTAACCCCCAGTTAATCTTTGTTGAAGCCCTAAAAGTGGGGTAACATCTCTAACAATGAAAGTGAAAGGATTCTGTGAAATCCATGAGTTCAAGAGCTGTCTCTACACTAGACTTGATTTTTCAGAAGAGATCTGAGTCAGATCTGTACTTACGTGCAATAGTAGAGTAAAATGCTTTTTTATTTGGACTGATGAATGCAATGAAAACTTATTTTGATTAAAATTGATTTCACATTTCTTTGTGAATAAGGATACAAGTATGTGGTGATTTTTACCTTGCTGGGCAGCTGGACTTCAAACAAGGGCCTTGTAGAAGCACAGATAAAATTATTCTGTACTTCTCATCAAGGAGCAACATTTGGCCATGTCCCAGGAAGAAGGGCCTCAACACACATAGCGGTTGTTTAGGAGGACAGATGTCTTCATAACAGAGCACCACTCTCCTTCCCTTTCCATGCCTTTTATTGCTGAGTGTGACTGCATAAGGCATGGAATATCCCCTTGGTTGGTTGATGTCAGCTGCCCTGTTGCCCTTCCCCACCTCTTGCCATCCTACTGGCTTTTGGCTGTTGGAGAGAGTCTTGGTGCCGTGCCAGCACTGCTCGGCAATAGACAACACACTGGTGTGATGCCAATGCTGTTCTAGCTGTAGGTGCAGAGCACAGCACTATATGGGCTGTTGCAGGGAATGTTAACTCCATCCCAGCCAGACCCACTACAATGTTAGTTCAGTGAAGTAGAATAAATCTTACAGAAAAGCTGTCAGACTTACTGTCTCCCTGTTGAAAGGCTACTGCATATTGCAATTCTGTTGTGCTTTGAACTACTGTCTACTGTAAAGTCATCCTGAATAATTCATTAAGAAGTTTCACTAGGTTTGTCTAAAATGACGATGTAAACTTGTGGGTTTCTTTGAAATAGAGGAAACACTCAGAACTGAACTGCACAGAACAAAACGGTACTGAAATAGTGGTGGTAGTCAGCTCTGAGATCTTACGTAGCCTTCCTCATAAAATGACTTTGAGTGCTGTAAATTTAATGCTATATACTTGTACCTCTGTGTAGTGGCTCACCTGTAGTTAACAAAGAAACATCCAGATATCTTTAAAGTAGGTTGACTTAATCTTTCATGATTGTCCTAATTGTTATTGTAGTGCTTAACCAGATATGTCTTTAATGACTAATCATATTAGAATGCTAATCAAAAAAATCAGTAGCTACTGAGCAATCTTATGGAAGGTTCCCAGTATTCCAGCTGTTGATTCTCAGGTCACTTTTTGTGTTCATCACATCTTGCCATGCACTTCCATGAGGTATCCAGATATTGACCATTAACAACTTAGGTTGGTTATAGGTAAATTGTTTGCCATCCAACAAATAGATGTCAGAAGTTAGTTCAATTTTTAATGGAGTAAGGGCAAATTGGAGGAAAACCAAAACAAGGTTTTTCAGTGTTTGGAGGCTATGAACAAGTGATTATGTATTAACCCATAGTAGAACAGCAACAGCTTACTTGCTTCTGGCTATACTACAGACCTTTTTCCCAACTTCAGTTTTTGTATTACCCTCCCTACTCTACTAGTATGTAAGAGAAGCTGAACTTAATTTAAATAAAGTTCTGACCTGTTTGTAGCTTTGTTTTGTATTGAAATGAAATATTGACTGAGCAGGTGTGTTGAAGGGAGTCAAAGTATTGCAACTGATCTCTTCCCCCTTGTCTCAGTTCTGTTTGGAATCTTAGAGTCTGTTCCTGTTTTATCAATACATCTGCCATTTCATTTGCCTTTAAAGATGCTGTAGGAATTCAATACCTTAAGTTCTATATGAACTTTTTTGAAATCTAGAAGCTAGAAAATTTCAAATGGAGCATGTGCTTTTTTTCATGGCCCTTTAAGCTGATTGAAAGATTGAAATAATGCTGTTTCTTTGACAGTTGTAATGTAGATGCCCAAGCTGTGACTGCTGAGATGAGCAGATTTAAGGTCCTAACTTAAACCAAACACTATCAAAGATAAATGGCTACAGAGTTCAGGGCGTGTGTGGACTATGGAAGACTGAATATAAGTCTACAGGTGCCATTCAACATCATCCTTTAACAGTGAAATTAACAGTACATGATTTTATCATATGTCTGGTTTAGCTAGTCCTGATGTTGACGAAATGTCTTGGCTATACACTTAGTTGTAGAATTTAATAGCACCACACACACACCCAAAAGCCTTCTTTGTTGCTTATTTGTTTGGATGGCTGTTTTATAGACTTAATTTATTGGGAGTGAACTCCATTTGGAAGTGCAACATACTAATTTTGCAGTCTATTTGTTTCTTGGTGCTTTGTATGAAAATGTACCACCTCATCTCTTGTTGAACAGTTAACTAGCTGGTTACTTGGTCATTTCTGTTCATCAGTTGTATGTAAACAGTGAGTTTCACCTGAAGTATAATTGTGAAGTATAGTTCAGTGCAACATCTAATGATTGTCAGGTGAATAAATAAATCTAATCTGAATTAAAACTATTAAAAACTATGCAAGCCTTATAATGGAGGCTAGACAGCTGGAAGTTACTATTTTAGTGTGGAATGCTCATGTACTTTTTTTCTGAGTATGCACATGTGATACCCTGATAAATGATATCCCTACCTGATAAAACTACTCCCTTGGAAATGCTTGTTATATCACTCTGTAGGAATAGTCTAATCTCATTCTTATTGAATGAGTAGCTGACCAGCGGACTACCTGTTTATGGGGAAAAAAAAAAGCCATACCAAACACATCTTGTCTGATCTCCAAAACTTCTTCAGATTAAAAAGTGTAATCTAGATGTAGTCATCTGTTTGTTATGATGACTTAGTTATGTTACGTAGGGTCTTCAGGTTCTGAGCTGGCTCTTGTATTTGGAGTCAGGAGCTCCATCTAGTGAATTTTTCTGTAATGAAACTGTTCTTTAATTACTGAGATGGTACAGAGTACTGTAAATACCACAGTAGGAATGATGTTACAATCAACATACTTTTAAACTTCCATCTCAGTTGAAACAATTAACTTTGTATGAGATAGCTTTTGCAGCAAATTTGAAACATAGGTCTTCACTCCGCAGATGGAGGATAACTTCATTGTGAGGACTGTCAAGCATTGGAACAGGTTATCCAAAGAGACTGTATGGTCTCTGTCTTTGGGGCTTTTCAAGACCTTGCTGAGTTAAGTTCTGAGCAAGTTGGTTGGCAGTCAATGACTAAATGACCTTCAGATGTCTCTAGCAATCTGAATTATTCTGTGAATGTCTTTAGTAATGTGTCTTTAGGAAAATAACAGTTTGGGATAATAACAGTTGTTAGCCATTTGAGGTGAAATGTGTATGGTGTGATCTAACGAGGTAATGAGTGAGAATGACTTGGGCACCTTTCTTCAGTTCCCTGTTTTGCTGGAAGCTCTGAGTTAGTCTTCTAGGGTCTGAGAATTAGTGAATCTTCTCAGAAGGGCGGTAATTTATCCTCTTTCTTAGAACATGCTGAGGACAAATTAAAGATTGAAGCAGACTGTGGCACGTGGGTACTAATGGTGATAGATGAGTACTTTAAAGTGAGGGGGGATGATGACATTGTTTGTGATCCAGCTTCTAATTTGACTGTTTCTCTTGCACTGCTGGCATGCCTGTGCTGTTTCTGTTAGCTTTGCTCTCTGAGACTGAGATTAGTCAGATAATGGGTAGCACTGCTGTTCTTTACTTGATCTATTTCTCTATAGCACTTATGATATTACAGAACATCTGTCTGTAGAAGCTAAGAATTTAGTCTTTATTTAGAATATTTATTGGTGCTTTCAAAAAGACCTTCACTTTCAAAACCTACAGGAGAGACAGATTTTTGTTTAAGAAGGAATAGAAACCAAGCTATTTTATTTCTTATTCTTCACAGCTTGCTTTTTAAAATATTAAAAGGTAAGAACACATACAAAACAAAACAAAAATGACCACACCTACTAGCTGCATTTTAAGGTGTGAGTAAAGCTAGTCTTGACCTGTCTTGTTTCTAACTAATGTAATTGCTAAAGCATCTCACAATTGGTTCTGCCTCCTTGGCTATTATGTTGAATTAGGTCTTTGGGAATACTTTGGCCTTTACATAGTTTGGATTCAGGTGGTTATGTCAGAGGAAAGAATGGAAATAAGTTTATAATGACTAACTGTATTCATGTTGCCATTAAAGCAGTTCTGCCCTTCAAAATACCAGTTAAATCCAGTGACTTTTAGAAGTGAGAACAGGTTTATAGAGGAAAAAGTAGATAAGTGGTCAGCCACTCATCTAGACTTTTCCCACAGCCTGGCTTTTCTCAGGTTAGACTTCTGTGATCATGTAAAAGCCAGTGCCTTTTTTGTCCACAGTTCTTATGACTGCAGCAAACAGTCTTGTGGAACTAACCGAGGTTAGGTTTAACCTGTGCCAATCTGTTTAACTGTTTAAAACTTTGTACTAGTACAAGAAGGTGGGATGACACACGTCTGAAGTAGGGACAGTAAGTTGTCTTTTGATGGCCATTTTGACTTACACTAGTTTAAAGTAGTCTCATAACTTCCTTGGTAAATCCTCTTTGCTTCTAAAATGTTTCTTGCAATGGAATATAGAGTCCATGATTCCTATCAGCAAATGCATGTATATTTACTGAATTATCAGACTTATTTATTGATAATTTTTTAAGCGATGGAAATAAAGGATTATAACCGTATTAAAGTATATATTGATGATTGACTTAATTTTGTAGTTAAAGTCTGGATTGTGTGGTTCTGAAAACAAACTAGTGTGATACTTATTGTGACATCAAGATAAGTTATCCTATGGCATGTAGACTGAAGAGCTGAAGGAGAGGCAATACTCAATTAGTAACACAATGGCACAAGCTTTTAGATTTATGTGAACAAATCCACAGGGTGTGGGGATGGATGGCGATTCTTGATGAATCACTGTCAGAGCTGGATTGCCATTAGTGAGTGTAATCTCCTTATTTCATGAGGCTGTCCCTATATCTCAAACTGGGCCGTATCTTTCTTTTCATTTAATAAAATTCATGCCATTTTCTTGCACTGTTACTTGTTTTCAGCTATGTATATTAACAAGATACTTATGTATGACACTCAATAAGTATCTAGGTGCTGTTTTAGACTGACCTAATACAATTTAACCTTAAATGCCTATAGAACATACCTGTAGTTATATATGCTGTACATGAACATGGTTAACAAAGTATTGCAGGACATGGTGCCTTGCGGAAGTTAATTTTAGGTACTGTGCATATTAATAACACAAAGTGAACTTAATTTAAGATTTTAGCATTGCTGTTTTCTGCAGAAAATTTGTTAATAAAGTGAATTGACACTAAATGGAAAATCTGCTCCAGAATTAAAGTTTCAAGAACATTAATTCATAATGTTCCTTATGTGACTTCATTGTAACATTAAAATGAAGATCCTTCCTAAATGGAAAGGAAGGAAAATATTGACTCCTCTTGAAGTGAGGTATTCCATGACTCCATGTTGGCCGCTTTTTGTACAGTAGCACTAACTTACTGATTGTGTGGTACATGACTCTACTACCACTATCATAGAATTACAGAATCATTCAGATCGGAAAAGACTTCTAAGGTGATCTAGTTCAACCTTTAACCTAGCACGGCCAAGTCCAGCATTAAACCACGTCACTAAGCTCTACTTCTACACGTGTTTGGAAGACTTCCAAGGATGGTGACTCAACTACTTCCTTGGGTGGCCTGTTCCAGAACTTCACAACCTTTTCAGTGAATAAATTTTTCATACTATCCAATCTAAACCTCCCGTGGTGCAACTTAAGGCCATTTCCTCTTGTTTTATCAAACTATGATGCTGTTCTTTCTGGAGAAAGGTGTGCTAAACCTCAGGAATGCATTTATGACAACACCCATGTAGCCTTCTGGTTAAGCAAACTGCATGGCAGGCTTTCTTGTTCTTTGTTTTGTGAACCCAAAGCATTGATTGGTCTACTTACCTGATCTGGGGATGGTTTTCATGTTTGCTCAGGATGGCTTGTTTCCACCGAACTGACAGGTATATTATCTTCCTTCCTCAGGGTTGTATGCTGTTCTGTGGAGCAGCTTGGAAAGAAAGATGTGCTACTAAAAGTACAGTGATAGCAAGGGGGAGGGGAAGCAAAAACATACTCCTGGACTTCATTTCTTCTTCTTTTTGATTCCCTCCTCATAAAGCCAAACAGTACAGGAGTGGATGCAACCTTAGGCTGTTCTGCCTTTGCTTCCCTCTTTTGTCTGTGTGCGTGCACATAGAGATAGAGGCGTGGTGGTTTGTTGTGTGGGGTGTGCTTTTCCCAGGGAAATGCTTTTCTCAAGAACAGAGTATGAGAAGGGAAGATGACTTTCACTTATGACTCTCACTGCTGTTCTTTCTTCTCCAACAGTCCAAATTTCCTCCTGTTTTTCAGGCCACTATTTCCTCTTCCACTTCAGAATGGAGGTTGCTGTAAGTGCTCCTCAGAACCTTTATGAAATACAAGGACAAAAAAATGTCTGTTTCCTAAGAATATTCACGAAGTAACTCTTGAATAACCATTTGGTATCTTTTGCATACATAAGGTCAATAATGCTTTGAAAAAGCTAAAGTGTTTTAATAAGGCCATTTCATCCATATTTTCTTCATGGAATAGAAACAAAAACCAAGCCATAATTGTATTTCTTTCAGAGGGCACTATGTCATAGTCTTGGGCAGTGTCATATAGGACTCCTTAGCAGGGGTGAAAACTAAAATGGGAGCCTAGCATTAACAGTGCAGAATATTTTAGTTTCTAGTATGTACATGTAGAACACCAACATATCTTTCTTCAATTGGGTAACAATTTTAAAGGTGTCTTGTTTCTGTCATTCAGATACATGCCAAATTTTAGGAACAAGCTCTACAAACTTCACCTGCAGTGCCAACACAAAGTCTTCACTTTCGAACTACCTTTATGTCTTTATACTGGGACAGTTGCTGCTGGGAGTTGGAGGAACTCCACTGTATACTTTGGGGACAGCTTTTATTGATGATAGTGTCCCGAAGCACAAGTCTTCCCTTTATATAGGTAAGTTTTAAAACTGTTTATAACACATTGTCTGGATAGATCATAGACTACACTGTCTTACAAATTCTTTTATGTACTGACCTCAAGTCTTTCTTCAATTCTTGCTTATATGTCTAAAGTAGTTCTGTAATGCCTAACTGATAGTGTTCTGTAAATGTGAAATTTCTTCAATAGTTACTTTATGGTGTACCATAAGGTCACTTTGTGCACCTCTCCTGTTTTTTCTTATCAGCAACTGAAAGTGATTAAGTGGTTAATATAGCCTCGCTACAAACAACAAGAATTCTGAGTAAAATTTGCTTTCTGTTCTCATAGGTAGTGAAAGCTACTGTATATCAGCCCAATAGCCATACCTTCCTTTATGCTTTATTTGGCTGTCTTCTAACAATGGGCATTCCTGTCTGCAGAGACACTCCTGTACATCATGAGATCAGTGCAGTCCTCCAGCCACATATAAATTTGGCACTTAAGGAGGAAATATTGGAAGTATGCTCCCTTACATGAAAGTAGAATGGAAAGTAAAAGGATTGACTAGAAACATGGAGAATGGGTTTATATCTTACTGTGGGGCTGTTAGGAAAGTGAAGGAATACTAATTCTTTGTAGTAGTTTTTAATCTTTCCAATCAGCATTCTGTGTTATGTGCATTTTCACTGCCTAATTGGTTGAACTTTTAGTGTGTTTTCAGTGGATGTGAAGATGATTTCCCTATTTCACTTAAACTGGTAGAAGTATGTTAGCTGTACTGAAAACTCCCAGAAGGAATTTACAACATCTTAGATGCCTGGGTTGTTTTCCACACTCTGAATGGATATCTAAGGAGGCAAAATTGAAATCTTCAGCTACTTGCAAAGAATTCTTGCTTAATTTTTTCAGGCAAGCCACTTCATTTGATGCAAACAAATTGGCTGGTTGCTTATGTTAAATAACAAAAACAGCTTTTATTTTTGCTGTTTCTCAGTCCTGGGAGAGGAGTCTTGTACATTTTGAGGCTAGTGAAATAAATAGGACAGAAATAGGATTGCCCACATGATTAAGGAATCAAGAAATGACCTGAAAACTCAAGACTTTGCATAGTGTAGAGAAGTAAAACATAACTGGTAGTACAATAAACTGATTCTTGTACAATCTCTGGACACGTGCTGAATATAGGACAGCAGTGTACTCTGGATGCTACATCAAAAAATAGATGAGGAGTGGACAGAAAGCTACACTATGACTAATTCTTTCTTAACTCTAATGCTATGTACCGAGGATTTAAAATATATTGTGTTGCTGTCTTACACAAACCGTCTTGCATCACAAAAAGCCAAAACAAAAAAACCTAAAAGTTTCTGTTAGTATCTGTAAATAGCTGATAACATCTTTGATTAAAAGTTTGCAATTTATAAACTGGTATTTTCATTGTCTTCTGAAAATGGTTGTCTTCTCATGAAGACTGTTTTCTGCTTGCTTAACTGAGGCATTTACATATAGAGCTGGTGAAAAGTTAAGCAGTTCCAAATGATAATTTAAACTGAATGGTCTGTAGGAGGAAATAAGCACCTTTTAAGCTAAGTTTAATATTCTGCTGGAGGAATGTGGACTTATACTCATAGGACCACACTGAATTTGTTATTATTGCTAAAATACAGAAAATGGAATACATTAACTCCATATTTATTCTGACTTACCAGTGTGCAAGTGTTCCTTTCTACCCTCACCTGCCATTACTTCTTGCAAGAGGGCTAAATACTCCTAAAACAGACACTGTGGAAAAAACTGGAAAATCTGGAAAGTCTAGATTCTTCAACCTGGGGAAATGCATAAAATATAGGCAACAAAGATGCATGTCCTACCATTTATTTAGACAGCTCTAGTTTACTGCTACTTGCAAGCCTCTATCTGCAGAGACAGTCCTTCTGCCATCCGTACTAATGTGCTACAAATCTCTAAGCCGAAGAGACAGTTGTGACATCAAGAAAAACATTTTTGTGTTTTAGTACATGAATAAACCTAAGAGTGTTCTTCAGTAGCATGTAGTTACAGCTGCAACATTTTTTCTTCTCTAGAACTGCCAGAAGCTGTTAAGAGCTCTGATTTTATATTCTTAGGCTCACATCAGTAAATTGAGATGCACATGATTGAGTTCTCCGCAAACTCAAGTGGCAGATATTACTTCTGTCAACGGTCTTGTTCTCATCTTGGCAGATCTAAAAAAAAACAACTCTTAACACTCAAACTGTATCTGAATACGTACATTCTTAAATATTGTATGCATGTACTACTGACAACTGATGCTTGTAACAGTTTTAGTTCAGAAAGTTTTTCCACAAGGTAGATTAAATTGTAGGCACAAGATATGCAAAAGGCAACCTAATAATGTGTAAATATATCAGTGAAGTGTCTATGCTACACCTTAGAGTTGCAGCTTTTAATGAGAGCTGCTAATTTTTGTGTTGATGTACAGGTACAAACTATCTTCTGCACACTATACCCTAAGTAATGACACTGGAAGAACAAGCTGATTTCTAGAAAGCATTTGGTCTGAAGTTGATTTCACAGAATTCATAGAATCACAGAATTGTAGGGGTTGGAAGGGAGCTCAAGAGATCATCGGGTCTAACCCCCCTGCCAAAGTTAGTTCCCTAGAGTGGGTTGCCCAGTTAGACGTCCAGACAGGCCTTGAGTATCTCCAGAGAAGGAGACTCAACAACCTCCCTGGGCAGCCTGTTCCAGTGCTCCGTCACCCTCACTGTGTAGAAGTTCTTTCACACATTGGTGCGGAACTTCCTGTGCTCCATTTTGTGGCCATTGCCCCTTGTCCTGTCCCCACAAACAACTGAAAAGAGGTTGGCAAAATCTGTCTCCCACACTTAAGGTATTTATAAACATTAATAAGATCAACAAGATCTTCTCTCTTCTCATCAATAAGATCATTAAGTTCATTAATAAGAACAATAAGATTTAGGGATTCCTTTAAAAGAAGGCTTTAAATATGTATGGTAAATGATGTTTTTTCTCTTCTAGGAATTGGCTATGCCATGTCACTGCTGGGGCCTGCTATTGGCTATGTCTTAGGAGGACAGCTACTTAATGTTTACATCGATATCCAGATCCCAGAAAGGTGAGAAGCCTTCTGTTTTTTATTTTCATTTGCTAATTAGTTGAAGATTTTAATAAGAATTTTCTTCACATGAGGAGAAAGGATTCTTGTTTGGAAGATACCGCATTTTCATGAACTTAACGTAAGGGGTAGGGTGCTGCTATTTCTATTCTGGGGGATAGTTTTCTAGAAAACTTATCAGTTGACAAATAGTCCTGTATTCAGAAAAGTAACATTTTGCGTTATAAAACTGTCCAGACTGACAGCCTCATTTATACTTTCATTTCCTGTATTTTCTGTATTGGTCCTCATACAACTCAGTGATCATCACGATGCTCTCTTAAAGACAGCCTTTGTCAATGCTTTAATATGCTACAGGATCTTGAAAACAAGACCAAATAGTGGTCTTCAAATCAGAATGAATTTGAACAATCAATTGTAAAGCTGTATTTGGTGGAATGTAGTGTTATTATAACAGAGCTGATTAATGTGCTTACTACTCTTTCAACAAATAAGAAATTTAATACATTTAGAAGACAAGAAAATGACAATATTCAAAGGCTTTTGTCATATCTACTATTAGAAAAATAATTCCAGCTTGCTGACATCTGAAATTACTGGCTTGAGTTCATAAATAGTAAACCTACTCTTTGCAAATTATTTTTCCAGTACACAGATAGACCAAGATGACCCACGCTGGCTTGGGGCATGGTGGATAGCATTCCTTGCATGCTTTTTTGCAATTTGGTTTCTAATAATACCATTTTCATGCTTTCCGAAATACTTGCCAGGTAAATGTGTGCTTATTTGGTGTGTTTTTGGGTTTTGTTTTTATTTCTCTTATTTTCTTTATATATTTTGGCTAAAACGTGATTTTATATATATATATATATATATATATATATATATATACACACACATACGTATAGTTTCCAATATGTTGCCTTTAAAATGAGAGGAACTGGCCAGAGTGAGGCTCTTGAAAGTACTGATATGGGGTTGGGGGGGGGAAATACGTATAGTAGGACTGGAAACAGGTAGAGTGTGGAAACTGATGGTCAAAGTTTGAAAGATGCTTGCAGCTAGGCTTCCAGGACTGTGTTCAAAGCTGCGGAGTTAGCACCAAGAATCACAGGTAACACCTATTGACTTAACTCTTGCATTGTAGTCTTGGCTATGGGTAGAATATTAAGAAAGCATGAATCAAAATATCCCAGAGCAGTCTGTTTAAAAATAATACTTTTTCTGCTCAGGCAGAGCCTCTTGGAAAAGCATCTAAAGGAACTTACTTACTATTCATTATGTGGAAGGAGAAATGATGGAGGACAAGGAACAGTGAAGCAAGGAAATGGGGAATTTGAGGATAAAATATTGAATGGCCTTCAGGGTAGCCTGAAATTCTTAGGATACCCTGATAATCTCTTAATACAGCCAAGGCTCTCAAATGGAAGTATGATTCCTTCAGCCACTTCTTTTTTTTCCACAGCAATAATGCATTGATCTTTTTATGGATCAGTACCAATACAATATTCTAGAAGTCTTGAGGTGTCTGAGCTGGCTTTCCCATGGAAAGGAAACATGTATTGTAATGTTTTTTCTGACCTTAAGTCTATGAACACTGCTATTTAAAATTTCTTTGTCAATAAATATGCCCTTTCGTAGGAACAGCAAAAATACAGGCTGAAAAAATCTCTGAAACCCACAATGATGGAAGTGAGGCCCTTGTTGAAACCAAGAATATTGGAAAGAGTTTTAAAGACTTTCCTGTTGCTCTTTTGGTAAGAAAATCTGGAATTTACTAAAACTGATAGTGTTTGGAGAATGAGATTCTTTTTCAGATTTTACATAAGTGTTTATAAAAGTAATTGCTTCTTCATGCTGTGACGGGGAAGTTTCCAGTGCTGTTGAGAACAACATATTACTTCATTTTATTGATGCTTGAGATTGTTAAAGCTTGAAAAGCATATTAGTGAAGCTCATGAAAGTATCTGCTTTGAAGTGGCATTTAGTTTACAAGGTACAACGATGAAATTTCCTGGGTGTTTTGCTAATCTTTCTCCATAGATTCTATTGAAGAATCCAGTGCTTATGAGTCTAATAATAGCTAGTTCTTCGGAAGCATTAGTTGCCACTGGCTTTGCCACGTTTCTACCAAAGTTCATAGAAAATCAGTTTGGAAAGACATCAAGTTTTTCAGCAACTCTTGGAGGTAATGTGTTTTCTTGTTTGCTTTTTTCCTTAATTTTTAAATATTATAGTAAACCAGTTACTGGTGTTTATAGCTCAGGTGATATAGGCTATCTTATATTTATCTGAGACTTTTGTGAAGATATTTATATGAAAACAATAGAAATTCAGTTTTCCACAGCAGAATCAGTCATTTTAATCTATTTATGCCTGTCTGAGGAAAACCTTGGTACTTCACTCATTGAGGGTGCAAATCTGAGTTGTCTGCAGGTTCAGTAAACCTAGTAGTAATATTGAAGGTGGAAATTTCTGTGCAGCTGAAACTGTAACTTACAATTTATTACTCTGTTTTTGGTGAATAGCATTTAATTTTCCTTATTTAAAATCAGCTGAAGGAGCATGAAGCCTTAGTCACTGTAACTTATTCCTATTATCTGATAGGCAGAAGAAATAGGTAGAAAATGGAAGGCTATGAAAAGCTGATCATTGCAGAAATAAATGTGATAACATGAAAAAGCTGCACTAGGTAGGATCACATGAGTAAATGACAATTATTTCTAAAGGATAGCAACCAGATCAAGGCAGAAAGGCAAATGAATACTTGCAATGTGTCAGACTTCCTATTTTTGGAACATCTTGCTACATTACTTCAGCTATATAGTGCTGCAATATAAACATAAGGTAGTTGAAATGCTCTTTGTCCAATAACAATGTGTTCATGAGAGACTTTGAGTGACTTATTCCTCCTCTGGATAGTACTAGTTAATTAGTACTATTGCTACTCAGTCATTGATTCAGGACAATATATCTGCAAGTTTTACATAAAAATAAATTGGGATGCATGCTCAACTGTTAAACATCATTAGACATCATTAGCAGTGATATGGGAAACAGAATGTTCGGTTTTTCCTTTAGACCTTGTTTTAATTTATTTTAATTTGAATTAAATCCAATGTACAGTTTTAAAGAAATGCCTGTGCTAATGTTGAAAGCCAGCTGCACCTGAACGAACATTGATAACATACAGACTAGTTAGTTCAATGACTATTAGCTATTTAAACTCTTTTGACTGTGCATCTGTGGCTGTACAGTTCTGCAAATGTAACAGAAGTGTCTGTAAAACTAGCTATCTCAGCTCAGTGCAAATTACATTGAATAGTGTTTTACTGTAGATTAGCCATACATATAAATACTTGGTTATCTATCTGGAGTCCTAATAGTGCAAAGAGGATAAATACGTATTGATTAATATAGCAAAACTGGCCCACCTAGGTCTTGAAGAACTTGGTTTAAGTTTCTGTAGATGCTTCATTGTCTTGTGCTGCCTGTTGTAATAACAGAACATAATTCTTATTATAAAAAGTTTATAGCACAAATATGTAACAAAAGATGGATGTGAAAAATACTAAGAAGACGTGAATTAGCATTTTCTATTTTCATAAAGCAGCCTACTGGTGTTCAGAGATTCCTGCACAGAATGCATTACGGTTAAGTAATCTAGGTTTGCTGTATTGAACTTTGGTTTTGTACATCTATAAATTACACTGTCAAGCTGAACTTCTGGAAAGAGTAAAGGTAATGTAAGGGTAGAAGAAATGACTTTCAGTGAAACTATTAAATTACTCATGCTGAGAGGTTCTGGTAGGATGGTTTGAAAATGACATCATATGGGCTGCATCTTAAGAGGCAGGTAACTATTGTGATGTTTTTTTGCTTAACGTGAAACTGCTTTCTGAAGTACTTCACTAATTGTCTTGCACTCTTGTGTAATTGCTGGTGTCTTGTTTTTCTCTAGGGCTTGTATTAGTTCCAGCAGCAGCACTAGGCCAAGTCATAAGTGGCATCTTGGTATCCAAGTGCAAAATGGATTGCAAAAACATAATCAAGTTCATGATAGGCACTTGTTCAGTGGCTCTACTGTTAAACACAGTGTTTTTATTTGCTAAGTGTGGGAATGAACCTTTCGCAGGTGTCTCTGAAACATATGATGGGTAAATATATTTTAATGCACTCTTGGGGTTAGTGTTAATGTTTAAAATAAGTTATGTCACAGAATACAAGACTTTTAAAAATGTCATATCACTTTGCCTTGATGTAGGAAAATGAAAGTTTTATAAAAAAAAAAAAAACAAAACTCTAAAACCTTGTTCTTGGATTCTGCATGAAATAGATAAATAAGAGAATGTAAGGATACATAGTACTTAAAATGTTCTGAGCAGACTGGTCCTAGTGGAACTGGAAGGGTGGAGGGATGGGTACCTGCTTCTGTAGCCAGTCTAGTTGTAATAGAAATGGTATAAATTAGAACTAGTTTTCTTTTTGTTTAAAACAGTAACAAGTCTTTTGTGTATTTTTTATTACTCAACTCTTTACAATCTGGGCAGCTCTTTCCTGAAAGGAGTCTGTCTGCACCAGCTTCATGAGGGAGCAGTGAGGGGCACTGCAAATTAAATAGATTTCAGTTTGCAAGCTCTTCCCTAGGAAAAAAAAAAAAATTATCGTAATGTCTAATACTCTGAAGTGAGAGGCAGAAATGTTATGCAAAGGCGATATAGTTTAGTGACTGAAGCAGAATAATAAAATGAGTAGAATAACATCATTAAGAGAAATGACTCAAAATATTTTTGATTAGCATGTATAGGGAGGACTCTTCTAAACAATATGTACTTCTCTATCCCCTAAAGAATACATTTCTCATCAGCAATGAGAATACAATCAATCACTCGTTTCTAGATCTTTATACAAATTATAATAACAGAACTCTAGGATGAATGTTCTTCCTATTCATGTGAATAAAGCTTACTCTGGAAACAAGCGTGGCAGTAGAAAAAATAAGTGACAGTAAAAATGAAGCAAGATTAAAAATCATTATCCTCAAGAACAAGTATGTTTTAAGAGATTGCAATTCTAAGAATTCTTCAGCATCAAATGCACATGATCCTATCACCAGCATAGGCAGTATGTTATATAAAATGTATTATCATGCCTTATTAAGGAATTAACTGTAAGGTTTAAATTCTCATATAGTCTTAACCAGTAAACACTTCTGTAAAGTGAGCAATACTTAAACACAGGAAGAAGAGAGCTAGCTGTGCCAAAACTGACAAGTGGTCAGTTACTCCCTCAATTCATAACACAAAGGCAACTCCAGCTGCTTGAGGATATGCCAAAGAGCCAGAAGATGTGCAAAATACTTCCAAGATGGCTCCAATAACAGAGCATGAGCAGTGTGCTGTGCAGCTGAATGACTAACTTCTCAGTATTTCAATGTTGTCTACCCAAATCCCCCATTTTAGAAGAGAGTTAAGTCACCATAGCACTTCTACAAAGGTAGAATCTGCTCTGTTCCAAAAGGTCCAAATAAATGCCTTTTCACCCAAGTGGAATGGGGGAAGAAGATCTTTCAATTTTGCAGGTGCAATACTATAAAATGCACCATAAAGATGTAGAAGACTGGGGGATGGACAGTGGAATTGGTTTTGTCTCTAAAACAAATGCATGTGGGTAATACTTCTAGGAAAAAATGGTAAACGTCTAATCAACAATTAGGCTTATATGGTTTCTTCACTTGATATTAATCAGGCTTTTTATTGACTAATTTTAAATGAGCATATAATAATAGAATAGTACAGAATAATCAGATCTTACTCATAGAGGCAATGAAGTGCACAAATTTCATAGGATATGAGTTACCAATATTCTTATGTCACATAAACATAACTGGGATATTACATTTTTTTCCCCATAATAGTGAAGAGTGATGTGAAAGACTGACCAGATATTTTTCATGTTTCTCTTTCAGGTAAATGTGAAAACTTTAACTCAGAAAACTTTAGGTTAATAGGTCAGAAATTCAGAGGCCTTGAAGGCAGTAGTGATTGGCTGTCAGGCTTCTGATTCTGCAACAGTTCCTTTTTTTTTTTTATTAAAAGGATACATTCTGTTTAAACTCTGCACAGCACGTTCCTGAAGCCATCATGGCATGCTGTATGTTGATCATGTCTTTATATCAGAGTTATGCACTGTCCTGATGAGTAAAATCTGCTGTATGCATATATGGGAAAAGTATCTTAGAAGGTGTATCACTTGTTTCTGCAGACTTTTTAAGGTGTTAAAAGGATTGGTCCCAGGAAAGTCAGGTAGAACTTTGAGGACAGAGTAGAAATTTAGTGCCATGGTACCTTAACTGTTCCTTTATACTTCATCTAGATGGCAAACTGAATAAAACAAACTTCACACTGGTGACTGGAGGAAAAAAAAAAAAGAACTTGAAAGCCGAAGTTATTACTCATTTTGATTATATCCTTACTACTTGCTATAACAAATGTCATCACAGGCCTTTGAATATGTTGATACTTAAAACATGGCATTGCTTTAGGGTATGAAAAAATGCTAGCAGGAAGGTTGTTGTAGACACTTCAAATCTGTGAAAACTAGGATGTAAACTTGTGGAAAGCTTTTATAGTTACATATTCAGCAAAATAATCAATATATTGCTGATTATTGAAGAGGTTGTACAGGAAATAGCATGTGAAATTATTTATGTTGTGACTAATACATATATATATATATAGTGAATAATTCATAATCATATTGTATATCCAATGTTAATGATCAGCTAGCAAAAGGTACAGCTGAATTGATTTTCATCCTAAGATAAATGCAGTTAATTTGGTTTAAGTTCTGCATAACCTTAGCAGTTATGTAGTTGCAACTGTGTTGCTGTAGACCTTTTACAACAGCTTAGCATTAACCAATCCTGAAATAACTATCCATTCAGTATCCGTTATCACCAATTGTTCAGTTTTATCTAATTCACTGTTACACATTGGATTTTAGTTCTTTCGAGATAAGACCTCCATCAGAGTGAGTAGCACTAATATAGTGCTAGTTCTGAGCTTCCTTTCCATGAAGGAATAAGCAGCTGAAATATGTAGTGGTAATTAAAAAAACTTAAAAGCTTGTGGAACAATAGCCAAGTGTTTCACTTACACAATAGCTTACATATAAATAACATATTAAATAGCATATGCTACTGAACAAATGATTCTGAAAGAATAAATTTTGAGGGTGTTCTGAGAGTTGACTTGGCAACTGATGTAGATGAACTTCTGTGGAGACTTTTGAAGAAATCCTTTATGGCAAACATTCCATTTCTATTGAAAATAGGTTGGTGGTGGTCGTGAGGGAGCATTTGTATGTTTAGTAGCAGAAGCACATGAATATTGGATTACTTCTTAGCTCCAATGTTGATGAACAAAGTATGTTGTTTTTAATAGCCCTCAGTGTTAACTGTGAGTTGTACTATTAAATTAGACTATAAGCAGAATGAATATGTATGGTTTAATCTAGTATGCGCTTCAAGGAAGTGTTTTTGTCACACTTGTTTATCTAGTATTTCCTTAAGCTTGAAGGAACAGAAATTTATGATTTTCTGTTCATTCCCACACATCTATGGGACTCCTTGTTTTGTTTTCTATTACAGAACACACAACCTGAGAGCTGTTAAAGACTTTTACATCCTTATAGTGCTGTGTTTCTCCAGGAAAAAAAAATGATAGAACAAGAATTTCCATTTCATAAGAACCTATGTACATGAAACTCTTCTGTATTCTAATTTTTCTCTGAGAGTACTTCAAGTTTCAGTCCATTTTTTAGGTCAGGGAAGTGAGACATCTGCACATGTGGATAGAGGTCGTATGTTGTCATTCAATTGATCAAATATTTCTAGGCTTGACAAATGTTCTATACTAATAAGGCGCTGTATGAACAAACTAGTGATTAGTAAATTACTTGTGAATTTGCTTATGGTGTACTGGGATGCTTTAAACCAGAGCAAACTGACTCTTGATTCTTCCCTATCTGAAGAATGAGATGTTGAGCCCTACCATGTCACACTCGTACTGCTACAAAACTAAGTACATATGTAGATACGATGTCCCTATATTCCATATGCAGTTTGAATACAATGTAACTAATCAGCTTAATTCCTGGAAAAATTATTTCTGTTCATAGTTTTTATGACCATGTTAAATTCTCTTGAAGGATTCTTACTTTAAGGTAACGAATCTGAAACTTTCAGATTACAGAACAATATTTCAGCTACTGACTCAGAATCCTGTTTTCAGCTGACTGTTTTCAACTGACTGAACTTTTAACCTATGAAGCTTCTGTGCTTATTATGTGCACCACTATTAGAAAATCAAGGTGTTTTTATTTTTTCCAGTTATGCCTTAAGACATAATGTCTTCTCACATCTCAAGTTGACTTTATGTTAACAATATATTGACAACATATTGGGACCACTTCAAATATAGGCCATAGCATAGTTGTACTGGAAGCAAAATGAATAAATCAAGAATGGTTGTAATAAGCAAGTGATAAATTAAACTCTGTTCTTATTTAGTTATTCCCTAAACAGCCAGAGAAGATGTTTTAAGGCTAAGAATTTGTCATGGCAATCCTGCATTTACTGTGTGCAGTCATCTGGGTTCTGGAATAATGTAGATGCCTGCACAACAGGGTTAAAACTTGTAGAAATGCAATGGGTTTGCAACTCGAATCCAAAACAACAAAAAACTTGGAATATGATTAATAGAATAAACGTCACCAAATACTGGGTTTAATCTTGCTGCATTTTTCTTAAACCTTACAACTCAATTTACTCAATTTAATATGTATGTAGGAGAGCGGAGACAGTGGAAGAACTCAGTTGAGACATTGAGTTTTCATCTGTTTTGTGAATGTATTGTGGAGAAATAATGTATGGAAGTAATAATAGCACAAAATAGCTATGTGCAGAATAAATGGGAATTTCTCCTAGAGTTGCATGTAGCTACTAGGAATGTTGGTTTGTTTTTGAACAATTGTGTACATAAATAATCTGAACTAAATATTCTGAGATCTATTATCCTATAAATACTGTATTGCTTATTTACATATCTGCTGGTTTAATTTTTTATTAAAAAGCCTATTTACCTTCCAGAACAGGCATGCTATATAACTTAACAGCACCATGTAATGCTAACTGCAAATGCTTGCGTTCTACGTACTACCCAGTTTGTGGCAGAGATAAAGTCCAGTACTTTTCTCCATGTTACGCAGGATGTACATCATCTCTTCTTACCAACATGAAAAAGGTACTTTATCTTATGCAGGTAGCTGACCTGGTCTGTTTTTGTTTCATACAAAATGTATTAAATGTGGAAAGCATTCTTCCCTTAGTATGCCAGTAAATCACAGTATTTCTGAAACTCAGTGGTAATTACTACAGGAAAAATTGATGCGGATTGGAAGCAAATATTTGTCCGTAGGATGAATGTTGATATGCTTCTCACTTGTGCGGTGTCGCTTCTGCTAAACTTTCTATTCTGAAAATACATCAAACCTGAGTTTACTTTGAATAAAGGTGGCAGTAAGAAAAATAGGAATCAGCAACTGCCTTGACATAAGCTGCAGTACTTACCTAGATCTTTAAGCATAATATGTTTATTGCATGCATGGCAATCCGTGTGTCTGCAAACCTTGAATGTCAGTTTGCTCTGGTGGTATGCCATGAATGCGGTAAGCTAAAGCCATGAAAGTGGTGGTTATTATCTAGACTTTCCAGAATTGAGTCTTCTGCGCCTGTCTGTTTTGCACTAGTCTCTACTAGCACAAGAAACTCTTGAGCAGGGTTGTAGGCAGATAAGTCTTTAAAATGTAGGCAAGAAAAGGATGATGGTGACTACTTTCTGGTGGATGACTGAACACTTTAAATTCTACTTTTTTTTTGAAAACAAACTTGAGTGGATTTAAATGAAGAACCTGAAACTATCCCATTTGTTAACATCCTTACAAAAGGAATTCATTACTTTTGTTCTTTTCCACTTAAAAGATCTCTACTCAAAAACTTTCCTGTCAAGTACAGCCTGCTGTGAAAACCAGCTTCTTTATAACCAAGACTATAGAGACAGATGACCTGAGACTTTCTAGCTCTCTGAAGAATGTGGACTGTTGCAGTTTTTAGTTTGTTCTCCTGCTGTAACTGGATAATTTTTACTAAGCCCGAAGAATGTGGCTTAAGGAAATAGTGGCATAAATAGATTTGAATCTAAAGAGTGACACTGTTTTAGCGTAACAATTTTTTTTGTAGTTAAAGTTGCTTGGAGTAAAACTTTTCAATTGAACAGAAATAATCAGCAGCTTTGTTTAATAAGGTAACAGTTAACACCAGCTAACTTCAGTACTGGAAAAACACTTTCTGAGAACCATGTTAGAGATGGTTTGTTGTAAGGGAACTTCAGCTTTTGTCAATACTTTGTTTAGAAGTGAAACATTGCAAATGAAACATTTCTTTCATCTGGAGAAACAAAAAAAGGGACACTCTAACCAGTGACACCCTACATGGCGTTTATAATATTTGTGAGGAGATTTGTTTGAAAATTGTATACTTTCACAATTATATGTAAAAATAAAACTAGGTTTGAAGACTCTGAAGCTTGCCCCTTCCTAATTATAAACAATGTTTGGTGCTGATTACCTTCACTGATGGATAATAGGACTTGAGTGTGAAAGCTAGCTTTTCAAGTTTTATTTTGCTGGTCTTGCATAATGTCATGTATTGCATATGACTGTGGCTCTAGCTGTAGGATCTGCCTTTAGCTTTATGCCTCTTATGTTTGTCTCAACTTGTTACACAAAAATAGACTGTCACTGTCTTTTTATATCAAAAAACAGACATAGTTGCTGTTCAGGTGAGCCGGATCAGTCAAGTTGTGCTGAACCGGTTTTAAAAATGAGGGTTACCTGTTATCTGATCATGAGGAAGTAGACTGTTTCCCATACTGTAAAGTAAGTTTATTTTCCTAGTATTCAGTGGGATGCAGACATACTGAACATCTACAATGTTACTGTCACTCTTTGTTGCTCTTAGGGCTAAATTTTGTTTTACAAATTATTTGTAGGCTTACTACAACTGTTCCTGTATTGGGAAGCCGAAAAGAGAAAATGGTTCAGAAGACATTCTCTATGAAGCTATCCCTGGGAAATGTCCAACACGATGCACAGTTTTACCTTTATTTCTGATCTTCTTCTTTTTTGCTGTTGTTTTTACATTTATGGCTGTTACTCCAACAACTGTGGCCATTCTCAGGTAAGTTTTTGGGCTCAGAGGAAAAAAGCATTTTAGTGAAAACTGTGATCAGTGAAATCTAATTCATTCTGTTTTGGAGTACGGATGCAATGTGCAAGGGGATTTCCTGTTACCTTATTTTGTGCATAAGGCAGGCAGTACTTGAAGCAGAGGACAGTCATGTCACTGTTTACTATTTCTATAGTTACATTTGCTTAGCAGATACTCTTTGAATTTGTAAAAATAACTTTTTCCAACTTGTAGCAAAAGTAAAAAGCTCCCTTTTTCATGAGAGCACTCTTTTGGCTGCTTTTCTGAAAAGAATAAAGAGTAAATATGCCATGTGCTTGGATGAAGAAAGTATTCAACTACCCTGTGTACGTAGTTCCAGTTTTTCAAAATTTACCAATAAAATAAAACAGTAAATAGGTGCTTAATTCTCACTCCTTGACTCCTATCTCAATTGGGTTCTGATGTACAAAATTGTACTGACAGGAACTGTAGACTACCTATCATATTAATGTTGTAATAGGGGGATTCTATGACAGTCATTAATATAAAATCTGACAGCATGTATGTGTCTTAACTGCTGGCTTGGCTGCTTTTCAGATCCCTAACACTCTAACATTCATATGCATGAAAGCTAGATATACTTTTTTAGTGGAAGTGGAGCTGTTTCACTTTGTTGAAATGTGACTTGTACCTCCAATATTTGTGGAGAGAAAATATTCGTGATGAATAGACGTGCATACTGATCACATGATGCTTGGGTGAGGGGGAGCTGTTATTTTTTTGTCAGGTTTCAGGGTGGGGGTGGGATGAGGAATGATATTCTGCAACTTTACTTTGTAGTAATCTCCTGGTTAGGGTTGGTGTAAACCTGGGCTTAAGAATTTGTCCTGTTAGTCTGGCTACAGAAAAGTTACATGATCCTCAGAATTGAGCTGACAATTTTATTCTGTTAATTCTAAGCAGTAACATTTGGAATTTGGAATCTTTTATATAAGCTGAAATGCTGAAACAGTTTCTGATGAGGACTGTAGAGCAGTTTAAAAGTTGAAATAATTTAAATAGCTAAATGTGAGTTAAATGACTATAGCATATTCTATCTCTTCAGCAAGCTTATTCTGTACACATTGAAGTGTAAATCTAGGTGTTTGTGACAGTATTCAAGTGCTAGAAATAAACACCCACACTATGCAAGACTGCTCATTCTCCTACCTGTGTTTGCCCTTATGGGTAAGGGAATCCTAACAGTGGCTAGTGCTAACTGCTCATTTTAGATGAAATACTTCAATATACATGCTGCAGTATGAGTAAACAAAATGCTGCAGGAACTTAGTTCTGTAAAAGAGGTAGATCAGGTTGTGTTAATCTTTGTATAGTATCTTTAAGACATTATCAGGATAAAATGTTTGCTGCTAAGGAAATATCTGAAAGAAATGGATAGGAGGTAAATTTTACTAGTTGTTATGTTAGAAATGATATTGACTTCTATAAGATAGTCACCCAACCTTATAATTAATCACTTCTGGCCTATGTAAAGGTTTTAAGGGTGTTGTGCTGTAGCCTAGTCTCAATTACGTATTGCTTCTTCACGCACAGTAGCTCAGGACTAACATTCTGGCACTGTCCTTAAAGTTGTTTAAACGGTTGTTCTGTGGAGATGTTCAACAGTGTATCAGGGTGCTGCTACTAAACTAGATTTTTACTTAGATTGTTTTGTTAAACTAGTTTAATTTCTGTTCCTTTAACCTTTTATAGAAATTGCTTTTATATTTATATATATAATATTCATTGGTCAAAGAATCTCAAAGTCCTTTAGTTATTTGTTCTGCACACAGGATTTCTAAAACCCTGTGAAAAGAATATATTAAGCTAAAACATATTCGGTGAGGAATATAGCTGAGAAATGGAACAGTTAAAACTTGTTTTCTCTATTACATTGTGTCTTGTGTACAGATGTGTTCCAGATAAACAGCGTTCATTTGCTCTTGGAGTACAGTCAGTATTTCTACGACTACTGGGTATGACTTTCTTGTTGAAACTCCTGTTTCTCAGTCTCCTTTTGACATTTTTCTAGACTTCAACGTGATGTATTAAGAAGTTTTCAGAAGGGTGTGTAGCAGCCTTTTGTTGGCTTAGAAAATGTACTTGTTAGAAGGCAAATGCAATCAGAATTCAAATTCATTTTAAATAGGGATGCATGTCCATTTTAGCCTTTCTTGTTATTATATGCAAGAACAAAATGTCAGTAAATGTCATTCTTTCAGCAAAAGGTACCTTCTGTCACTTTCTCCAAAAGGAAGCACACTCTAAAGGTTGATGGAAATTTTACTAAGAGCTTGAACTGCCTGCAGCGACTGTAGTTAAAGAAGGCAGCAACTAACAGCATTACTGATAAGATATTTATGCTATAGACTTAATGGATCATGCAGGGACCCTAGATAGAGGACTTGTAGTGATGACATAGCTGCATGTTTCCTCAAGAACAGCTTAGGCATTGAGCAGGTTAGGTAGACATGCAGTGATGTACCTCAAGCGTTTATAGTAAAACTGGCTATAACTGGATGCAAACCACCTGTGATTTATAAAGCATTGTTGTGATAAAAATCACACAAATGTAGTGAATTCTAAGCAGGAATAATATTAAATGACATTCATTCTACATGAAATTTTTCCTAGAAGCTTGACTACATCAGAGTAATGGGAAAATAATACATAATTGAACACATTAACATAACAATATTTTGTTCCTCTGTATTTGGAACAGGTTAGTGTGTGTTACACAAAGGGACTTTCTTTTCCTTCCATTAAAATCCTACTTCAATAATTACCTGTTTTATCCCCTAATGTTAATTACACTTTTCCAATGAAAACTGAAAAAGTTATGAAAAGCTCAAGTCTTTGAAAAAACTTGCTTGGTAAAGCTGGAGCTGTACATATAACAAATTCTGTGCATCCTATTTATTCACTGAGATCAGTTGAAGAGACGCTTGCTATGTAATTAATACAAGCATTTTAGCTGAAGTCATGGGGCTTACCTTTAGTGTGTGGCTCTCCCACCTTATCTTCCCCACCAGCTTGACGCTTCACAGTATGCATTAAGATCAGGTAAGACTATTCCAAACACTTAACATTTCAACATGTTGCCATGGTTTTTTAGGTACTATCCCTGGACCAATTTTGTTTGGTGTTGCAATAGATAACAGTTGTACTCTGTGGGATATTGATGAATGTAAAACTAAAGGAGCCTGTTGGGTGTATGACAATGAAAGAATGGCGTATCTGCTGATGGGCATAAGTAAGTGACTTCTTTATATTAAACACATGTACAGGGTAATATGCTGACCTTGACTCTTAGGAGTTGTTTTAAAACAACATTCAACTTTTGTTGTCTTAGCAGTGGTCTTTAAAGAAAACAGCATCAGCAATAACAAAAACCTTTGTTTTCCATAAACAGAAAAAGCAAAATACTGGGGGAAGGAGCAAGACTCCACTAACTGGTTCTAAAAAAAAGCCTATATAAAAATTTAATCACAATACAAAATTGTTTTACTTTTCAAGTCTCTTTTTTTATTGTCACACTTTATTTACTGAATTTTAAGGGCTTAGTACACATCTCGGTCTTAAGCTGTCAGCAGGCCAAAATAGTTAAGGTGTAAGAGGAACTCACTCTTTCCATATTTCATTTCTTTTTATTCAATTAACAACATGAAAATCTCTGAACAGTAGACAAATTTTTTTTCCAACTTGTCTAACAAGCTGCTCCTTTCAAGTGTATGTATGTCTTGGGGAGGGAAGGCAGGCTAAGCTTACATTTGTGATAAATGCAGTTGTCATATCTTCTAGTAATTGTAGTACTTAAAGTGCATAAACTGAACTGCTAGCATCTAATCTTTAAACTGAAAAATCAAAAATCTTAACTTCAGGTTTCAGTATCTCTCAGGTATATTTCAGTGATAGAATATAATCCCACCCAAAGTTGGTCAAAACACCAGTCAGCACCACTGGTGGGTAAGTTGAATAACTTTTTAAGATAGCTGAGGAAGAATACTTATCAGGCCTGTTGTACATGGACAGTTCTAGTTTGTGGCAAATAGAATACTGACGCAACAAAGAACAGTAGTGAAGCAAGAAATAAGGAAGACTTGCACTTTAGGCTAGAATGGGGTGAAGAAATACAGAACTGAAGTAATGGCAATAGCAGCTGCTGTAAGCAAGAACCAACAGGCAGACGCGAGGTCTAAAGTCAGTTGAAATACTGACTATACCTGCCTTTTGCTCATCTAAAACACACTGAAATTCATAGTATCAATTAAAAATTCAATTAAAATCTTACAGTATAATTCAATGTGTGAAACTTTATGAATAGCTGAAATGTTTTTGTCTCAACATTGAAGGATTCTTGTATTCTTTGCATTCAGGTGCTGCTTGCAAAATCATCACAATCATCTTTGTGATCATGGCAGTATTTTTGTATAAGCCTCCACAAACAAGTCCAGCCCTGTCACAAAAGGATTCAGAAATGGTGGCTGCTATACACACATAAATTGTGAGCAAATCAGGGAGTTTCAAAAGAAGCCAATAAGAGAAAGCACTGTTAAGACACTTATACCAAAGTTCTTGTACAACATTAAATATAAAATATAATATTTAATTCTTGAACTTTAAACTATTTATGAATGTGTATAGTGTTCTTTAATTTGTTGAATGTGATATTTAGTATTCCATTCTGTATATCCAAAAAAAGCCCTTACATTTCTAGTCTAATTTTGAATGTTGAAGCGAAACAAGGTAGAATATTCCAATCAACAAATGGCAAAAATGAGCTGAACTGGACTGACAGTGAGTCACATTTTCCCTGTTTATATAGTAATAATACTTAAGGGAGGAACTCTACTGGGAGAAAATGTGGAACTTGATACGTTAAAGGGAACTGTCAATGTTTAAAATGGGGATTATTTTTATGTGCACATTGCCTGGGCTAGTACTTCAGATATGGATTTTGACTGTAGATACACTTGGGAGCATGCAAGTATGGACATGTTTTAAATATTTTTACATGTTATCCTAATGGCATTAATTCACTTTTTAGTATTTGTAGAAAACTGTAAATAGTTATAGGTAGCTGCATTTTTGACAGCAGTGTTTGTTAATTTAAGTGCTTTAGTTTCTATTTGAAATATATACAGAAAGTTGCTGTCAAGCTTCTTTCTTTAGGGAATGTCAACATTTTTCTATAAACTTTGAAAATAAAACCTATTTTCTTAAACTTCTGCGTATGTTGTGTCACTTCTATGTGAGTGAGTTGAGAAGCCTAGGAGTCAAAGAAACAAAAAGCTGGAAAACAGCAAATAAGTATACCAGCATCAGAAGCAGGAAAACATGACTTTAGTTATCCTGTTGACTTGTTTACTGCATACTATTAAAGCTCTTTCTGTTTCACGTGACAGATGTGACTTAGCCACTCTTACTGGGTATTAAACTGCATTGCCTTCTGCTGAAATACCATTCAATATTGATTGGGTTGTTTTAATAAGCAAGATATTCTCTGCACTTGCTTTAGTTAATGTGAACCAACTATCTTGTGCACTGGTAGTGCATGCCAGTTTTATGTAGTGATGTGTACCCATCTTCTGTGTTTACATGAACTCTGCTTATTGACTCCACCGAAACTTCAAACAAGTACTACAACAAAGTTTTGTAGCAAATAAGTCATATTTCATCTGTCTCTCCAAATGTAGTACTTAAACTAGGCAGATGTAAGTAGACAGCTCAAGAGAATCCTGCAGAGTTATTCAGATAGAGCTGTTCAAGGGGGGAGGAGGAGAGGTTTGAGCGGAAGATGATTATACAACCTTAAAGCACAAGACTTCATCTTTTTAAGACAGGAGAAAAGTGGTAGAAGACAATTGAACTTAGGCTTTCTCTAGTTGAAAAATTCCTGATAACACAGCTGCCTTATGAATGGACTTCCACTGAGGTGGCTAACTTCCCTTGAACAAACTAGTGGTCTTCAAAGTTTGGGAATATGGCCTAAAACTTTGAATTTGCTTTCCAGCTCTGAGTTTCTTCATATGAGGCATAGGAAATTACTTAATAGTAGTAAAGATGTGTAGTATGGTAGCTAAACTGGCGAACTTTCTTCTCTTGGTCTGACTTCAGATGTGAGATCATAGTTTACAGTTTCTACTGGTTATCATGGTTGGGTGTATTACAAAATTTGTTGGGCAGAGCAACAGGACCTTCCTCTTCTGAGGAAGTTATTAACACTCTTAGTTGCTCTCAGTTGCTATGGGGGTGGTTATTTGGGTGGATAAGGAAGGAAGTATTGCTGTGGTGTAAACTTACAGTTAAGGTTAAAGGCTGTTGCAACTTAGAATTTAACTTTTGACTTGCTAAGTATAACATGGGCTAGTTAGGAAGACCAGCACAATAGATAGAAGGGAGACAAAATACATAGAACTGGGTAGATTTACTCATTTACCTTGTATCATAAAAACATTAAATTCTCAGACAGAGGTAGATAGTGTGTTAAAGGTTTTACTAAATAGAGGTAAATGTCACAGATGAGCTGACAAGGTCTGTCTTTGATATTTAGATGGGTGGTGGATTGAAAAACTGTCCCAGATAATGGGATTAGAGTGTACTTTCAGCAACATCATAGATACTACAAAAGTATGATGGGCCATCCAGGGGTACCATGACAAGCTGGAGAAATGAGTACACAGAAACCTCATGAAGTTAAATGAAGGGAAGGGCAAAGTTCTGCACCGGGGGAGGAACAGTCCCAGGTGAGAATGTACAATATAGGCTAACCACCTGGAAAACAGTTCTGCAGTGAAGGTCCTTGGTCCTATGATAGGCAAGGTGATGAAGAGGCAGCAGTTGCACACTTTCAGCAAAAAAAAAAAAGCCAACAAGGTCATAGGCTACATTAAGCAGAGCACTGCTAGCATTTTAAAATCTACGCAACACTGGTGAGGCTGTAGCGCTGTCTAGTTTTTGGTTCTTCAGCCCAGGAAAGTTGCAAAATTGATGGAGCAAGTGTGCTGCAGGCCTATGAAGATGGCTAAAGACCTGTAGCATCTTTCATATAGACAGGCTGAGAGAGCTGGGGATGCTCTTGGCATGGAGAAGAGAACGCTCAGGGGTATCTTACCAACATGTACAAATATCTATCTGGTGGCAGGGAATGAAAAGGAGGAAGCTGAACTTATCTCAGTAGTGCCCAATGGACTGGACAAGAAGCAATGGTCACAAACTCATGAACAAACTCATGAAGTTCCATTGGAACTGTAGAGGGATTGTGTGAGAAGACTTTGGTAGCAGGGGGCTACAGGGGTGGCCTCTCTGAGAAGAATCCAGCAGCTGCTCTATGTTACATAAGGGCCAGTTTCAGCTGGCTCCAAAGGGACCCGCCACTGCCCAGAGCCGAGCCAATAAGAGATGCTGTTTGGGCCTCTGTGAGAGCAGATTTAAGAAAGGGAAGAAACAAAAACAAACAAAAAAACACTGTTGCACAACAGCAGTTGGGAGAGAGGAGTAAGAAGCAGCCCTGCAGCCCCCAAGGTCAGTGCAGCAGGAGGGCAGGAGGTGCTCCAGGCAGGCAGCAGCAGTTCCCCTGCGGCCTGTGCAGGGAGAGGCCCCTGGTGGAGCAGGCTGTCCCCCTGCAGCCCATGGGTCCCACACGGAGCAGATCTCCACGCTGCAGCCCCCCCGTGGAGGAGCCCCCGCTGGAGCAGGTGGATGTGGCCTGGAGGAGGCTGCGGCCCATGGAGAGCCCCCGCAGGAGCAGGCCCCGGGCCGGAACTGCAGCCCGTAGAGAGGAGCCCACGCAGGAGCAATTTTATTTTTTTACTATGTGGGCTGTGAAACATTGGAACCGAGTGCTCAGATGTTGTGGAGTCTGCATTCATGGAAGTATTTAGAACCCAATTTGACGTGATCCTGGATAACCTATGCCAGCTGACCTTCCTCAGTCAGGGGAGTTGGACTAGATGATCTCATGAGGCCCCTTACTTGGTTCAGTGATTCTCTGAAATAGTTATTGTGGCCTTTGTTCCCCATTCTGTATGATGTGTTAGTTCTTTAACTTCTGTATGGGTTCTGGCAAGGGAAGACCTATTTGTTATTGAACAGTTGTTTTTTTTTTTTCCCTGGCATATGTATATATCAGCTTGTACATCAAATTCAAATATGTTCATAATCTAACACTATGTGTGTGTCCTGCTAGGTGATAATATTTCCATTCATGCTAACACTGTACTCCTGATCAACAAAACATTTCAAACAGCAGTTAACAGCCTTCTGTGATTTATATTTGCTCTGTGAACTCCTGTTTAATGTGCTTGGAACAATCTCGAGTATTATCCAAAATAAAGATGATTTAAAAGTTTTTGAATGTTGCATCTTCTAACTAGCATGACTATTTTTAAAAACAATTCCTAGTGCAATTAAAGCATATCCAACACTGTAGAAGAACAAATGTTTTAATTAATCTCTGAGGCAGAAGGAAGCTTCTAACTGAGTATATTACCTTGCATTTCCAGCTCAGATAAGGTCTCCAGAGTCCTACTGGAGCCTTTGCTTGGTAAATTTTTGTTGCTTTCATGGCTAGTTTTTTTTTTTTTTAAGTTTCTAAAATGTTTTTGAAGTATAGCTTACTTACTCACATTAGCTAGTTTTGTTTTTGCTGTATCTTTCTGATATCTAAACTTCTAAAGTAATAGTAAATTTCAAAGCGTTGTGTTTCTTTTTAGATTTTAATGTGCTACTTGCATGGTTTGCAGGGTAGAGCTCCACCAACAGGTAAAAAAAGTACTTGCAGAATACCACGAGTGAAAAAAAAACAGTACAATTTTCAGTATTGACTTCAAATGTACATTTTCCTAGTTGATAACCTACCTCTGAATTCAGGAGAATATTTGGATCTTTCAGGAGTACATCTTCTTTGCTATTAACAACAGCAATCTTCTTTTTAACTGAAAAAGATGAGATGAATATTTCTTAGCAAATGATATCTTAACATTAAATGATACCTTAATTATGGCAGATTTAAGGGCAGTGTTAGGACACCTTTTTTTTTTTTTTTTTTTTTTTTGGTCATAAACACATGTATACTCAGCCATTGAAGTTCTCTTCAGCAAATGGAAAAAAGTTAGCTAGACAATTATTTTATGTAAATGTCTGTCTTCCTTGTGGCAATTCTTAAGCATTAATTCTTAAGCACATTAATTCTTAATGTGCTGGGGTCTCTAGAGCTGAACGCAGTGCTCCAGGTGGGGTCTCATCAGAGCAGAGCAGAGGGGGGGGAATCACCTCTCTCCCCCTTCAGGCCAAGCTTCTTTTGATGTAGCCCAGGATATGGTTGGCTTTCCGGGCTGCAAGCGCACATTGCTGGCTCATGTTGAGCTTCTCGTCAACCAGCACCCACAGGTCCTTCTCCTCAGGGCTGCTCTCAGTCCAATCTCTGCACAGCCTGTATTTGTTCCTGGGATTGCCCCAGCCCAAATGACTTGCACTTGGCCTTGTTGAAATTCATGAGATTCACATGTACCCCAAGCCTGTCCAGGTCCCTCTGGATGGCATCCCTTCCCTCCAGAGTGTCAACCTCACCACACAGCTTGGTGTCATTGCCCAACTTGCTGAGGGTGCACTCGATCCCACTGCCATGTCACCGACAAAGATGTTAAACAGCACCAGTCCCAGTACTGACCTCTGAGGAACAGCACTTATCACTGATCTCAACCTGGACATCATGCCATTGACTGCAGCTGTTTGTTTGTGCAATCATACAGCCAATTGCTTACCCACTGAATGGCCCATCTGTCAAATCCACGTCTCTCCAATTTAGAGAGACAGATGTTTTGCAGGACAGGGTCAAATGCTTTGCACAAGTCCAGGTAGATGATGTCAGTTGCTCTTCCCCTATTCACCAGTGCTGTAACCCCATCATAGAAGGCCACCAGATTTGTCAGGCACAATCTGCCCTTCGTGAAGCCAAGTTGGCTGTCACCAATCACCTCCTTATTTTATATGTGCCTTCACATAGTTTCCAGGAGGATCTGCTCCATGATCTTGCCAGGAACACGTGTCAGAAAAGACTAGAGGGTTGTTCTCAATGTATTTAGCTTTGAAGTCACTTTTTGCTGATTCTCCCTTGAGAAAAGACCTTGTGTTCCTGAAAACAAATTTTAATGTTCCAGGTGTGTGAACTGATCTTCCTAAAACTATTTCTATCTGCAAATCTTGTTCTCTCCCTGAGTATAATAAGGCTACAATGAAATAGCCGTAGTGATAGATACTTCCAACTGCAAATGTTTATTTAAAGCTTTCTTCCTTCATTTTTACTTGGAAATGGTGATGAACTACTCAGCCCTGGTGAGACCACACCTGGAGTACTGTGTCCAGTTCTGGGCTCCCCAGTACAAGAGAGATGTGGAACTACTGGAGCGAGTCCAGAGGAGGGCTACTAATACGATTAGAGGACTGGAGCAACCGTTGTATGATGACAGGTTAAGAAAGCTGGGTCTGTTTAGCCTGGAAGAGATGACTGAGGGGAGACCTCATCAATATGTATAAATATCTGATGGGAGGATGGTGAGAGGATGGAGCCAGTCTCTTTTCAGGTGTGCCCAGTGACAGGACAAAAGGCAGTGGGCACAAACTGAAGCACAGGAGGTTCCAGCTGAATATGAGGGGGCACTTCTTTACTGTGAGGGTGACAGAGTAATGGAACGGGTTGCCCACAGAGGCTGTGAAGTCTCCTTCTCTGGAGATATTCAAAACCCGCCTGGCTGCCATCCTGCGCAATGTGCTGCTCTAGGTGATCCTGCTCAGCAAGGAGGTTGGACTAGATGATCTCCAGAGGTCCCTTCTGACCTCAGCCATTCCATGATTCTGTGATTCTGTGAAGCTCTTAAGATGGAAAGCAGCTATACAAGAGTCATTTGTTGACCTTACTGTATCAGGATCTTTGTTCTTTTAAAAATTAATGTTTAACTTAAACATTTTAACATTTTTTCTTGACCTTTATTTCTGTTTTGCCATTACCTCTAGCAGACTGTATGTTCCTCAAGAGTCAGTTTTGCATTTTCATACATTAACAAACATGCTTTTTTTTTTCTTTTTTTTTTCCCCCTTTCCTCAGCATCAACAGCTTTTCTGCTCATGAGATGAGAAATCAAGAGCATCCAAAACTCTAGAAAATTAGATATATTCATTCTCTATTTTGGCTAAGTCAAAAGGGCAGGTTTACAGCATGTCCTAGTGATCCATTCTGTGAAACATCATAGAAGAAAGTGAAATTTTGTGACATGCTGTATGGTTGAATAAACGGGAAAAAAACCAACACTGGGACTGCCAGTACTGCTAATTAGTTAGCTTTATCAGTTTTTTTTTTTTTTTTTTCCCCATGAGATTTACCAGGGAGTGACAGTAGCTTGAGGTTAAACCTCTGATCCAAACTGTTTCCTTTTATCTGAAAATCAAGACTCTCTCTGTTCTGCAGAGGAAGGACAATGATAAGAGAATCTCAAGCTGTATTTGGAGAGCTGAAGCTGGAACTCTGTTAAGCTAATTCTTTGTATTTGAGTACTTCTACAAAGTGTATGTATAGCTTAACACTGAAGTTCATTCCAGTGACAAGAGAACATTCCTCCCAGCTTCATGAATACTGAGAAAGGGGAAAATCTGAATTTTATTTTGCATGTGACTATGATAGTTAGCATTACTTAAAACTGAATGTATAAATTCATTTGTATACTCACCTTGCTTGCAGTGTCTCTTTGCACATGACTATATGTACTTAAACAAGATGACCTGGAGTGGGCTAGATGTAAGCAGAGTACACCTTAGTGTTTCTCCCTAAGTCATGGTCTGAAAGATGGGAAGACAAGGAATGGTGCAGCTTGCTAGATGTTTTTACATATCTGATGTTTAGTTGCTGACCATTACTGAGGTGGTAAGAACTGGCATTGTACTGCTTCCTGGTCTAAAACATGTTAAAATTAGATCGGGTGTGAATGTATTTAAGAAAATAACTGAATTTTACTGAAAAATTACTGAAAACATATCTTTCAGCTCTGAAAGTCTTCAAAAGGGTTGTGGATTGAGTAGTATTTCAGTTTTGGAATGAATGTATGTGAAATACTTCTATAATCTTTTGTTATAGAAGGAAAACAAAATTTTTACCCCCCCCCTTATTTATTTTATTATTTTATTTTATTTTATTTTATTTATTTTATTTTATTTTATTTTTTGCCAGTAGATGGCTCTGTTTCTGTTAACAAAAGTCATTTTTGGAGTGCAGAGAAGAAAATGTGCAGCTTTTCCAGAAATATTCTGCTAATGGAAACATGGCTGCTCTCTTTTGTCTGTGATTTTGTCTGTGATTTCTTGTGTGGATTTCTTGTTGTGGTAAATATATGAATATGCTTGTTTATGATTTTTTTTTTCCTGACACATTTGTGCAGCACTCTATGCAACTCTATTTTTATATGGGTTCTTTTATGTCTTTTTCCCCAAAGACAAAATATCCTCAGGCAACAAGGATCAGTTTTATTTTGGAGAAGCTTTACAAAAATACAGAGAGAGCCAATGAATCTTGTATCTCAGCAGTAAAGATGAAAAAAGCTGAAATATATTATATGTGTGCATCTCCCATAGCATATATACCCAGAAAGAGTGAGTCTGCTGCTTTACAGAGGAGTCTTACAAATTAGAGCTTCCTTCAGCTCTATGCAGTGTATGCATTTCAAATCTGTAATATGAGTGCTGGTAACTGGTTAGACAATTACACCTGCACAGCCCACTGAATACCTTAGTAAATGGAAGTCCAGGGACACATGTAAAGCTTTTCTGTTCGTAGCATGACTCGAAACCTCACCTTGAGCAGAGGTGAAGTATAAACCAGGAAAATAAAATCCAAGCTGATCATGGAGATTGTTATTCCCTCAAAATTATTCAAGAATTTCTAACAATGGCTAAGCTAACTGGAGGCACGTTTTCACCCCTGTCCCACCCCCATTTTACTATGATATTTTATTTGAAGAATCAAAATGATGAGAAATTTAACTTGTTTGGAAATAAAAGCAGAACCATAAAGCAGCAGCAGTTGGTCTGAAGAAAAGTGAAGGTTTTGCTATTTACTTAACAAGAACCAAGATATCTAGACAAATTGCATGACAATAGTTTAGTATTTGTTGTACTTGGCAGAAGTTGGTGTAACTACGTCGAAAGTATTTGATAACCTATAAACCTAGTAAGATATGACTGAGCAATGACAGAAATGCAGACTGGGCAGAGAAAAGTGCTTTTCATGAGGTTTTTCTCCTACCTAATCACGTTCTAAAGATGTTTCAATTCTTTTTTTTTTTTTTTTTATCAGCTGGATGTATGCATTGGCTTTGTAGATTGGGAAACGACCACCAATTAAGGCAAATCCATATCTCCACCTTTGTGCTTAGTGTTTCTCAGGCATCTGTTGTCATTCCTTTGAATGGCAAAATGTCAGGCTAGAAATAATGAAGGCTCCAAAACACCAAGGTAATTACCTACAATAAGTGAACTGAAGCAGTTCCAGCAATATATTGGCAAATAAACACCCAAAAACAGCTATAATTGGAGATACGAAATGAGACAAAAGTAATGAGGGCTGAAAATGAGACACATGGAAGGAAATTCATACAGGAGATGAAGATTACATACCTGTTATATTTTGTTCTAGTCAAACTGAATGACCTTCATTTGAAATGCTTTGTAAATCAGTAGTTTGTACTTAAAGGAGCACAAGGACATACAGTAGTTGATTGCATAGGGGCATAGCCTCCTGGAAACAAACTGCAGAGAAAAACAACCTGATACTGTGGGCACATTATGATATATGGTAGGATAGGTAGAAGAAACAAGATGCAGTATATGAAATTAAATTTAACTTTCTGACGCTGTAAAAGCTCTAAGGCTGTGTTTTTCATGTACATATGCTAATTAATTTTTGTGGATTTTGCTTACCAGGTAATGTGCTGATATTTTCTTTTCAGTTAGCTGGGTTTGCTTTTTCATGACTTTCTCTTGAGCATGCCTCTTTTCTTTGTTTGTCTTATCATTAAAAAACAAAACAAAACAAAACAAAACAAAAAATACTGCAATAAGAATTCTTCTAAGATTGATCTGCTAAGAAAACAAGACAAATTTGACCTATTCTGTCAGTTCCCTTCTTCTTTAAGATTTCCGCCATGTCTTTCTTGGGAAGTTTTGTGGATGTGAATGAATCTGTACCAAATTTAACAGAAACAGGGGACACAAATATGTGAAACTTCCAGAAAAGTTCATCAGACATCATCAGAACTGATAGCTGGCTGCCATCCACTAAAGAAAGTTGCAACTCAGACATCTATCTTTTCTAAAAGCTAGAAGTCAGCCAGACAATTGCATATAGATCTGAAGGAGTGATTGCTGCTCATAGATGCCCAGTGGGGCAGTGCTGGGAGTGGTGCTGCAGGTGTATGACAAGCCCACAACAAAACCGGCTTGTTTTTAATATTTCTGCTGTTCGTTTCTATTTGTAAGACCCTTTGCTTTCCTTTCAACTTCATAACATTTTTGTTTACTTGTGTGACCTCTCTGCTCTTGTCTTACTCTGACTTTTTTTTTTCCCCAGAAAAAGAGAATTTAAGAACACTCTGAAAAACAACTTTATTCTTTCAAAATGTTTCACTAAGAACTGGAGGGCAGAATGAAGTTTTCTAGTTTAAACTTGCAGTGGCCAATACTGAGAGTAATCGGGCAACTATTATTACATTTAAAAATCTTCAAGATTAGACAAATTTCAAATTCACTTTGTTTAATTCAGACAAGTCTTTGACTTCACATAGGCACCATTTTTGCCATTATTTACCACTTACTGTTGAACTGTCTTCCACTCACCCTGTTCTGTGGAATAGTTGGAAAAGATTTTTACTGGTATTTTGATCCTATCAATCTATGTGGAAATCCTTAACTTCAATTGTGTGTGCAGCTCCCTAAAAGTATTTGTAGATTTTGAAGAGAGCAGATGCATAAATGTTTGCAAGGAAAAGGATAAAAATAATTCTGTGAGCTTCTGAGACAGTGGCATCTACCATGAACCAGTTATCTCATCATGTTCAAGCCTTTATGCTCTCATTTAAATCACGAAGCCCAAAGGAAAGAGGCAAAGCTATTAAAAAAATTGCAAAAACAATTAGATGTTATTAATTCAGTTCCTGTGTAAATGAGTCTTTTAGCAAGAACTACTGGAAGAGATGAAATTGAAAACAATGCCGGTGTGGAAAATGAGCAATTTGTGGATCTTCCTGCATCTGTCAATAGGATTTATTATGACCTTTCGAGGCATTTCTGTTTTCCTGAATACTGCTATGAACTGCTATGGGAAGTCTGCTTCTGAAGCTTTTGGAGTTAGAAATTTTTTTTACTGCTATATCGCAAAAAAACTATCTTGCCTCTTGTGCTAATAAACTGAAGTATACTGGAAGTTTTTGAATACTGAAGCTACAGCCCATGAATGATTAAGTAGGTATACTGCTTACCTTTTCTTCATTTTTCAGAAATTTGAGGCTATGAAGGTGAAAAAACTACCAAGTGCCTCAGCTTTGCTAAGTTTAAAAATTACTCATCTAATGAAGTTTTCCTCCTATATAATAGCAAGAGTCAGGGATTAAGGCATGAAAGAGGATTTAATGTATATTCTAGTCAGTCTAAGATAGTCAGGAGTTTTCTGAATATTGTTATTTGGTCTCCCATGCAAACTTTTAAGTGCTTTCCACAGCTGCCAGTGAACAGTTCTCAAACTGACTAGAGGGATATTGGTTAATGCAATAGGAGTTTTCCTATGTTATGTATCATTCTGTTATTTTGTATTACTTCAAAGCATGCAAAGTGAAGAATAAAATAGTAATTAAACAAAACAACAAATACAAACTTTGAGATTACATGTATAAAGCAAACAATTGTGTAAAAAACTTCAGAATTCAACGATAAAGTAACAGGAGACTGGAAAGGTATGACAGGCAAGAATTTAGCCAATTAGTAGTAGATGGTAATAATTTAGATTTTTTTTTTCCTCTTGTACACACTTGTACAGTGTGCATGCTGTGCTAAAGATGTACTAGATTTAAAGTAATTTTAAGGTTTTTGTAAATCAATTCAGAATCAGGCTGTTTTAAATGTATTTCTATAATGGCTGCTTTTCCCATGACACAGATGTGTGCAATGCACAATGTTATTAAATAATGTTCTATTTACTAACTTGATTGAGCTTTGCATTCCTTTGTATTCTTTACTATGCACAGTTGTGTGGTTGGTTTCCCCTCCCTTCCTCCCTTCCTTTCTTCCTCCCTCCCTCCCTCCCTCCCTCCCTCCCTCCCTCCCTCCTTCCTTCTTCTTTCTTCTCTCTCTCACCCCTCTTCAGTCTTTCTTTTTTCTCCCTCTTTCTCTCATTCTCTCTCTCTCTCTCTCTCTCTTTAGTGCAATAGTGTTTGCAGCAGGTAAGATAGCTGCTGCTGAAGACTTCGTACTTTACTTGAGAAATAAAGTCTGTTTTTGTCCTTCTTGCTTTTAATTAAGTTAAGAAACGTAAAATTACTTTGAACAGCATGGGGAATTCTGCCTAAAATTTCTGTAAAGCTCAGAAATAATAATGAGCATGTGCCGTGATCACTGCTTGAAATATTTATGGTTATAACACTGCTGGGCAAGAAAGTTTATCATGTAATGGGATGATTTGATATACCATTCCAAGTCCCTCAAGCTATAGATCAACAGTTTGTTTATAATAAACAGTGATGAAAATCGGTGTGGGCTGGATAGAAGTTGATATGGTAGAACAACTGTCCTAAGAGTTAGAAGTAAGAGACACTTGTGTCAATGGTCCGGCATAAAAAGGGTATATAAATAATGGCAAGTCAGAAGTTAATAGGTAAGTTTTAGCACATTATTACTTAGAGTACCTAGAGGCCATGAAGATAGATTTTGTGCAAGAACAGAATGCGAACAGATCAGGAGGTACATTCCTAAGATGATACAATTAAATACACAGGTAATAAACTTACACACATTTTAGTTAGGTGTTTTTATATTCATCTAGCTTTGTACCAGTAGTGTTTCCTACTCAGCAGAAATACATTATTATATGCTGTTTGTTAATGAAAATTATTATACCATGAAGTCAATTTCAGAAGTCTCAGAAAGAAGTACAGGCATAAATCTGGAAAAAAATGTGTAATCAGTAGAGTGGACATACTATGCAGTAGCTTTTAAATATATAGTTGCATATTAATGTGCTTTCTGGAACTTACTCTTCAGTTTCAGTGTTTGGCGGAACTTTGTGTTTTGTTCATTGTCTTTTGGTGACATTTGATCCTGAAATAGGTGCAATTCAACCTGATACACCGTGTGTATATAAACAGTTGTACTAAAGTTGGTATGAGCATGATGATGAAGTTTGCCTCTTTCTGAAGAATAATAAACTAAACTAGACTGACAGTGGTGATATTGTTAAATTCTTCCATTTGTTGGATTGTGTAGTTTTGTGTGTATATATTTATATGCACACAATATATATTTATATATAAATATAATATAATATAATATAATATAATAATATATATATATATATATATACACACACAAATACTGTGTTTTTGAAATCATACAGCTTACCTAAAGGGCTCAATACTGTCACTATGTGTTCTGTGTAAAAAGTCCAAAATCTTTTTAGACCCAGAGTGAATGGGCTATAGTGTCTCATTTTAAGACTGTGTTCTTTGAAAAAATTTCAGGGTTACTTTGATTGGTATTTCTGTGAACCTAGTAGCAGTTTGCATGGATTGATTGATGCATTCATTATATATCTCATTGTCCTTCACTATCATATTTCAATGAATAAAGCAGAAAGTGATAGTTTCTAATTTTATCTTGTAACTTCTTCACATTGTTTATGGCAGACAAAATATTTTCCTTTCATTTCCATTTTTAAATTTGATTTGCACAGTGACAATATCCAACACATTCAGTATGGAATTAGAAATGGGTAGCATTCATTACTTTTTGATGTGAAGAAGTAAAATGATGACAACACATTGCAAAGATATGCTGATCAGGTTTATTAGTATTTGCCTGAACAGTAATGTTGCTTCAGCATATTGCATAACATCACTTGCAGCTGGTAAGAGAATATTATTTAGCAGGCCAGCATATTATATGTTTTAATGTGAGCCTTGTTAGAAAGAGTCAAGTGTTTCATTGTTGACATCCTTTAGAATGCCCAGGGGAAGCTCTGCTGCAAGTCTTGTGTCCTCAGCAGTTTGAAAAATCAGGCCAACTAATGAGATACCTAAGTCGACTATCTATATGTCTGACTGCAGTAAAGTTTAGAGGTACCTGAGCTTCATTTTAAATACTCAAGGTAGAAGCTGTGCATGGGTTAATTTATCCAATGTTTCAGCTTTTATGCTGCTTCAGGTAACTTTAGGTGAACAGCATTCTTCAAAGCAGACATCCTCAGGGGATCCTAAACTTCAATTTCATTAAAAAGCAAAGCCTTCTCTGATTCATCTATCTGGTATTTAAAGTGTTTATTTGTTGTTCTCACAGGGACCAATGTCTCATTCTTTTTGGGTGAGTAATTTCTTTTCAAAAAGGATATTAGGAGAGTAAGAGTAATCGAGATAAAATTGGGCACTGGGGAATCCTTCCCTCCTTCCCCCAAATGCTTCTAAATTATTAACTACACTGTAGTGGCTACATAATCTAACAATACAAGTATAAGCAGTTTCTGGTCTCTTAAAATTATGATCCTAATGGGAGTTTACTTCTTCAAGCAGCAACTTCATTTGCTGAAATCAGCATATTGGTAGCAGAAAATTAAAATGAAAGTAAAATTGTAACTGTCAGCATCTGATGCAGGGCAATACACCAGTAACCATTAAATCTTATTGTTCTCTCTGCAGAGGGAAAGGGATGATGATGATGATTTTTTTTTATCACTTCCAATTCAACCCTGTTGCAGAGCCTTTTTCTGAAAGAATTATGTGCCTCTGCAAAACACCTTTTCCCTTCTACAGCATTAGCCTCAGAATCTTGGGTTTGCCTGCTATTTTTCACGGGGTATCCTAGCCCTGTAAAGCTTCTCACAAACTTAGTGTTTTTTTTTTGTTGTTGTTGTTATTGTTTTTTTTTTTCTCCCCAAAACTAAAATGGACTAAAATCTGAAACATGAAGTGTCAGTGTCAGCATGTTGGAATTGTTTTCTGCCCTTCTTCTTCCTTGACCTTGATAAAACGTTATCATAAAGGTTCAGTCACTCAGCACCAAAAAGCAGGACAGATGCCTGCTCCATGCAGTACCTGTGCCCACAGATCCAGCATGGAGGTGAGCCTCTGTTGGGCATAGTGTGGGTATGGGGCCCGAATGGCTCTTTACAAGCTGTGGAAGGCGTCACACACCAGTGCCACATGCTTCACCGGCATTCGGAAGGTTTGGGTTGCTACACTAGCAGTGGAAGCTGTGAGGCTGAATTTTTCAAGGGCCTGTCAGTATGGAAATCTAACAATTACAACTTGTATGCAATACTTTTTTTTTTTTTTTCTAGAATATTTTTTACATAATGTAGAATTTACGTATAGAGGAAATATTAAAACTTTCACAATGCCAGGAACCGAATTAGCCTATAAGAGGTCTTGGGACAACAGATAAAAAACATATTCTCTTAAATTAAAGCTCTTGAAAAATGTGATTTTGAACACTAGAATTGTATGCTAAAAGTGCAAATAAATCTGCTGGTGACAGGCTACAACCAGGGTAGAGTTTTAGTGGGTAGTATAACTTTCTGTTTTCAGAGTTTTATTCTATTAAAATGATTGCTGAGGTGACAATAATAGGCTGTTAGGTGACAAGTACAAATCTGTAGTTGTTGGTGCCATGCTCAGAAACAGCTAGATGAGCCAGTTTATCCTTTATATGCATAGCGTTTTTTTTTTTTTTTTTTTCTTCCCTTACTCAGTTCCTCCCTCTTATTTCTTTCATAATCCTCAGATTTTATCTTCAGGAGCAGATGTAATCATTAGAGAATTGAATGACCTCTGGGTCCTATGGAGGTATTTCTGTTTGGTGTTGGGCTTTATTGTGAAACAATGTGATTGCAGAACTGTGTTAGAGAAATATGCTATGTATGGTCTTGTTTATAATGCTATCTTTCTAACCAGGCTCATTAATGTCTAACTTAATTTGTTGTTGATTTAAGCCACAAGTACCTGAAACTGAGGGTTATTTTTTACCTTTGAATGTAGACCAGTTCTTAGTATCTGCATTCTTCAGTAAATAACGCTGTGCTCCCACAATACAAGGTGAGGTTAGAGAGATGTGTGGTTTCAGATTTGGGGTTCCTTCCTTCATTCCTCAGAGCAGCTTCCCCAGTTATCTCCATCTCCATTTGAGCAAATACTGCACAGACTTTCAATATCACTGGGAGCAGCCATCAGTCTGTCTTTGTATTGGGTCATGGTGATAGATCTGTTTTAACTGTCCTACTTTCTAGTTGTTGTGCATATCACACCAACAACTAGATTTATTGAAGGAAATACTTCCTAGTGAATTTAGGAGAAGCAATAAAAATGTGGGAGTACTTTCTGTATTGCCATAATAGCTATAATTGTTGTATAGATACCTCAGCTTCTGTTTTGCAAACTTCTCCATGTGCTTGAAGATGAGCGTTTATGTTTGTCTTAATAACTGTATTTCAACTAATTATATTTCTGTGCTAATTGAAGTTGGAATGCACATCTTCTACTTTCCAGCTAATTGTCCTAATGAAGGCTTTAATGAAAATATTGTCATGGTATGTTGCAAGCAGCTGGGATCTAGTCCTGCTCCTGTTCTGACTTGACAAGACATGTGGCTTTATTTGGTTTGGTGCTAAACTCAAGCTAATAAGACCTGCTGAAAGAAAAGACTGTAGCTGAAGCCCAGCAACATATTAACAAGATTGTCTCAGCTTACACTGAGCAGATTATTTATTTGTCTATAGTCATGTTACCTCCAATCTCTCTGAGCAGCAACTAGTAAATAGTATGGTACAAAAGGGAATATGATGAACAAGAAAGGCTGAATATCCTATATCTGGTGAAAGCTTTTTTTTTTTTTCCCCCTTTTTTTTTTTTTTTTTCCGGATTGTTCCATAAATGGAGAACCATCTTTACTTTTAGGAGAAAATACTATACATACAATAACATACAACAGAACATACTATGTGTGGTGCAATTGCCTAAAGTAACCAGGAAAATAAAACTAACATTCACATTTTAAAGAAAATGTACAGCATTGAAAAGGCTTTCGGGTTAGGGTGTAGCTGCATTACCTGAGCGTTCCCTAGGCTTCCAACCTTAGATGCTGTCACACTGGGGGAACCTGGTGTGCTGGCTTTAAGGAACAGTATGGAGCATAGAGTGGAGTGGAGACACCACGGCTAGGCTCTGTGACCAGGTGGGGACTCGATTGTTCTTGTGCACACCGAGACTGATAAGCCGCACTTTTTGCTACCCTGAGCCAACGACCTGTCATGTTTTGACAAATGCTGTACTCTAGTGTACTTTTGCTCATTATAATTTCATTATAATACCAAAACACACGTCCATCCCAAAAGATACCCGCCTCCAAGGTGTGACCATCCCTCACTGAGCACACACTCTGAATTTCTCCGAGCCTATTCCTTTAAACGGAGACGGGAAATCTTTTCACCAATCATAACTAAGATATGCTTGACTAGAGTCACTTAAGCTCCACCTAAAAGATAGAAAATAATATAAATTGGCCTAACAGAGAGGGGATGTCAGGGGAAGATACTATCATTAAGATACCACCATCAGGGGAGATACCATCACGAGGGAATATACCATCCCAAGGACCTCCTGATTCCTGGGATGAGTCGACGAGCTGAGCCTCTCTTCCCCCCCCACTGGGACGCCTTTAGGTGAGATTTGAACACTTGGTTATACTGTGTGTCTCTGCGGAAACTTAGAAATCTCTATAGAGTCTTTGTGCCTTTTAACATGTTAATTTCCAGGCTGCGCACCTGTGTATTTCATGCATGCTAGCTTGCTTTTGCAGACAGTAACTATTGCCAGCAATCCAAAGAACCTGTGTACCTGTTGCTTTAATAAATTGCACTTACCGGCACTGTTCCTAGCCGTGATAGTTCTCACTGAATGTGACTAGAGTAAGGGTGGTTATACCTTACTGGTGAATCCGTGACTGTGGTAGTTCAGTGCTCTGACTCTGACCAGACCCATATTGGTTAATGCCTTATTGGTGAATCTGTGATTGTGATAGTTCAGTACCCTGAATCCGACCGGACCCATAACGGTTAATTGGCTACACCCCTTAACGCGACACTATGAAAAGAAGAAACAACTTTTCTGTAAAACAGTCATGTAAAGCATGATTGGATAAGTGTTTCTGTGAAAACTACATCTTGGTGGTCCTTATTTATTTTCTGTTGAAGCTTCCAGATCAGATGAACTCAGTTAATAAGTCAAAGCAAGATTTTGCTAAGAGCCCACACAGCATGCCCAGTGATTTATGTGAAATTCAAGCTGTGTTCATTCCACTTCCTATATCAGCACTAATATAAACAGTCTGGAGTCGGAATTTCACTGCCAATCCTGTTGATGCATTTTGCAAATTAAATATCTTTCCTTTCTCCAGTTGTTTTGGCTCTAAGACATTTAAGTGATAGAGTCAGTTTTATCAAAATCGTTTGATCAGGATTGTAAACAAACCAAAGTGGTTTGGAGACTGCATATGGAATCACAGAATCACAAAGTCATTAAGGTCGGAAAAGACCTCCATGATCATCTGGTCCAGCCATCACTCTACCACCAATATTACCCACTAAACCATGTCCCTAAGCACCATGGCCAACCTTCCTTTGAACACCTGCAGGGATGGTGACTCCACCACCTCCCTGGGCAACCCATTCCAATACCTGACTGCTAGTCAGGTAGTTGCAGAGAGCAATAAGGTCTCCCCTAAGCCTCCTCTTCTCCACACTAAACAACCCCAGCTCCCTCAGCCGTTCCTCACAAAACTTGTGTTCCAGTCCCTTCACCAGCTTTGTAGTTCTTCTCTGGACATGCTCCAGGGCCTCGATGTCCTTCTTGTAGTGAGGGACCCAAAGCTGAACACAGCACTCGAGGTGCGGCCTCACCAGAGCAGAGTACAGGGGAAGGATCACCTCCCTGGTCCTTCTGGTTACACTATGCCTGATACAAGCCAGGATGCCGTTGGCCTTCTTGGCCACTTGGGCACACTGTTGGCTCATGTTCAACCAGCACTCCCAGGTCCTTTTCCTCTGCACAGCTTTCCAGCCACTCTCTCCCATACCTGTAGCACTGCATGCGGTTGTTGTGGCCGAAGTGCAGGACCCGGCACTTAGCCACGTTGAACATCATCCCATTGGCCTCTGCCCATCGACCCAACCTGTCCAGATCCCTCTGCAGGGCCTTCCTACCCTCTGTCAGGCCGACAGTTCCCAACTTGGTGTCGTCTGCAGACTTACTGAGGTTGCATTTAACTCCCTCATCCAAAACATCGATAAAGATATTAAAGAGGATTGGCCCCAACACCGATCCCTGGGGAACACCACTCATGACCAGTTGCCAGCTGGATTTCACTCCAGTCACCACCACTCTCTGGGCCCGGCCGCCCAGCCAGTTTTTAACCCAGCAAAGAGTGTACCTGTCCAAGCCATGAGCTGCCAGCTTCTCCAGCAGAACACTGTGGGAGACCTTGTCAAAGGCCTTGCTGAAGTCTGGGTAGACTGCGTCAACAGCCTTTCTCTCACCCACCAGGTGGCTCACCTGGTCATAGAAAGAGATGAGGTTGGTCAGGCAGACTTGCCTTTCATGAACCCATGCTGAGTGGGCCTGATCTGCCAGTTGTCCTGCATATGCTGCATTATTGTATTCAAGATCACCTGTTCCTTCACCCTTCCTGGCACTAAGGTCAGGCTGACAGGCCTGTAGTTCCCTGGGTCCTCCTTATGACCCTTTTTATAGATGGGCGTCACATTAGCAAGTCTCCAGTCATCTGGGATCTCTCCAGATGACCATGACTGCTGACAGATGATGGAAAACAGCCCAGCAATCACATCTACCAACTCCCTCAGCACCCTTGGGTAGATCCCATCTGGACCCATGTACTTGTGACAGTCCAGGTGGAGCAGCAGATCTCTAACTGTTTTCACCTGAACTCTGGGTGGTTTCTTCTGCTCCCTGTCCCAGACTTCCAGATCAGGAGGCTGAGTACCCTGAGTGGTATGACTATTAAAGACAGATGTAAAGAAGGCATTGACAACCTCAGCCTTTTCCTTATCCTCAGTAGTCATGTTCCCCCCTGTGTCCAGTAAAGGACAGAGATTCTCCTTGGCCCTCCTCTTGAAGTCAAATTTATAAAAACATTTTTATTATCCTTTACCATACTGGGAAGGTTGAGCTCATGCTGGGCTTTAGCCTTCCTGATTTCCTCTCTGCATATGCTGGCAACTTCCTTGTACTCTCCCCGAGCTGCCTGTTCCTTCTTCCACAAACTCTCTATTTGGACACAAACTCTCTATTTCTCCCAGAGACTCAGCAAAATTTCCCTGTTCAGCCATGCCGGTCTTCTTCCCCACCAGCTCATCTTGCGGCACACAGGGACAGCCTGTTCCTGTGCCTTTAAGGTTTTCCTCTTGAGGAGCATCCAGCCTTCCTGGACCCCTCTGCCCTTCAGGACTGAAAGAATAAGGACCTCTTTGCACAGACAACTTAAACTTCAGTACTTCTAGCTTTTGGTCCATTCCTGTTCAAAATCAGCCTGATTTTTTTATTATGGTGCAGAGAATGACTAAAATCTCAGAAATACAGCCTAGTATCTCCTTCCAAGTGCTGCTTGGAAATAATGAAAATATTTAGAAGTGGTCATTGTCATATTAAAAGTAAATCTACACGATAGTTTTAAAACATGATATGATATTATGTTTATTTTACTGAAATAGCACTGAGACATCCCCAGTCAGGTTAGAGCACCTTTTGTGCTTGTGTTGTCACATTGCCCAGAATTTAACCCATCCCTTAGGTGAGTATTTTTTAAATGTCCATTTCTGTGATTTGATTTTTTGAGCAAAATGTTATGCTGACAAAAAGAAGAGGCCATTGCAGGGATGAGCAAAGGTAGTGGTGGTGGGGTTGACCGAGGAGGACGATGAAGGGACAGTCTCCTTCTAAGGGTACCGATTTGGGAGAATTAGAGTAAGCTCATTACACAGTGATGGAACAATATTCACCCTGCCATGGAGGATGGGAAGCCTGGTGAAGCATTAATCAAAAGCATGCTTTATCTGACCGAGTAAAGATTCAAGCTTGTTCACCTATCATTTAAGATTTCTTAGTCTTATTTAGCATGACAGTTCATTTACTTTTAAAAAGCCTTCTACCAAAACAGGAATAGAAGCAGATGAAAGTGGTGTTTATGTTGTTATTCTATAAGGGGGCAACTGAAAGATACATTATAAGATATAAAAAGGGCTTTACAGTGACGCAATGACTCTAACCAGATTTCCTGGAGAGGATGTGAATCCTTGAAGATTTTCAAAATGTGACTGAACTAGGCTTTGAGCAAATTGGTCTAGCATTTGAATGAGCATTTGGAGTGGGACATTATACTAGAAGACCTCCAGAAGTCCTTTCAAATCAATGATCCTATGATAATACCATGAAGTCACATCTTCATGATTGCATATTGAAGCTGTAGTACATTCCTCACCACCACCACCACCCCCCCCGCCCCCAATTTCCTAGAGAAATCATGTCTCTCAATTCAGTGGGAGGTAGTCTTTATGCAGCCTGCCCATTTTTCGTTAGTAAATGATCTGAACTTAACCTTTAGAAATAATGTTTTTTCTCTCCTTTAATCCCCTGTGATAGTTCCTGGTTGGATATTCGGACAAGGTACATGTGCTCTGGATATATCAGGCAGGAAATTTATTTTAATGAACTGCAAATGTTGACAGCTTAATTATGATGATTCTTTATGGATGGTGATTCTCTTTTCTTTCAACTCTGATGTTAACTGAAGAAACAGAAAAGCTAAATTCTTTGTGTTTTAATGTTTCAGTGTGAAGAAGGTGTCTTAATACCCAAAGAACTAAATGAATGATTCTTAATCACAATTGAATTCTTGTTCTTTTGCCACTTAATGACCAGTTGGGAGGAGTTAATGGTCCTCAACTGCATGTAGGACCATTAACTCCTGAGGAGATTATTTCTTAGTAAGTGCCTAGTGTTAAGAATTTTGCTATTACAAGCTGAATGTATTTTAATGTCTTCTGAAATGCTTGTGCTTTTTTCTTTAAAATGTTTTGTGTACGTCATTGCCCATACTTACCTTTACATTTGATCCATTAAAATGTCAACAAAGAAAGCAACAAAAGGAAAGTTCTTTCTAATTTAAAAGGACTCAGTACGCAGAATTTTTTATTTTTTATTTTTATTTATTTATTTATTTATTTATTTATTTTTTGTGAGCGGCTTGGAATCCATTCTTTTTAATCCACTAGATCAAGGAAGAAACATTGTGTAAAAACTACTTCTATCCTTCACAGTATGCTTGGGGATACCATGGGCACAAGGATGGTGATTATATGTAACTGTCACAATTTAAGTAGTGTTGTGATTGTTGCTTATTCAGATTGTACAGCATCTATGATATCTCTGGGATATGCACACTGTACATATATGAAAACATTGTTGTTTTTTTTTTTTTTTTTTTTTTTTTTCCCTTTACATTCAATAGCTGTACAAATAAGTTTAAGATGAATGATCATGAAATTTTTGTATTGTCTGAACTTAATTAATGCACCTAACATCAGAAAAGTCCTAAGTCTTAGATTTGTTAGTGAGTCTACTCTGGAATCTTTCCACTTGAATGAGTACTTCTAATATTATTAACATTTCTATATACTGGCACTAGAAATAACAAAAGCTCTAGAAGTTATCCAGCATTTTTCTTATTGTTTTTCCTTACTACAGCTTTAAACACAAAACTTATCTTTCCAGTAGCATAAAAGGTAGTATTTCTACTCCATAATATTACAGTATGTCTACTTGTAGCAGAATTCATAATCAAATAGCTTCTGTATTTCAGACTTTATTTTCATAGGGAACCCAACAAGCTAGTAGTCTTTGACAACCAAAATATGGCAAAAGATGATGTCGTAGTGGAAGTTCTATGCTTAGCTTGATGTGTAAAGATGAAAGGATGGAAAGGTGTTTTAAAAACTCTTATGTCCTCGCTGGTAAGGGGGTAAGGTGAAACTAATTACTTTTCTTTTACTATAACATATATCAAATGGAACACAGTTGCTTCAAATTATAGGTCTGTTCAGTCTGGTCTTCTGCTTTATAGCTGCTCTGAAAACATGTAGCTTGTGAATAAATACTTTGCTATTTGGGGTTGAATCTGAACACATTATGCCTGGCCTACCTAGAGTTCAAGTAGCAAAGCAAAATCTAGAAAAAGGCAAATAGGAACTTGATTTTTCTATGGAATGTCATAATTAGTTGTGCTGTTAAGCAAAATATGGTTGAAAGAAGGCACATCCATGAAGGACAGCAGCCCTTTAAGAGAAGCATATAAAATTAATTATTGTTTGTCATTTTGTTCAATTCTGGTATTAATGTTAGTTGCTTGGATTTACTTTTATCTATTATGTTTATATTACGTTTAGTATTTTGCACAGTTTAAAAACTTGACTAGTTTCATGTGTTTTGCTGAATATACATCGCTCCTGGAAATAGTACTGTAAAACCACAATGCAAAACCCAGGAAGGACAGTTACTTCTCAAAAACCACTTTACCAAAGTAACACAGTGTAGTTTATTCAACAGAGATAGTGCTTAATTTGGACATGTATAGTGAAATTTACTAAATATACACTAAAATGATACTGACAGAAATACTTCTGTGAAATACGTCAGTTGTCTACTCACTATAAGCTTAGGTTGTGATACCCTGGGTTGTGCTGACCTATATTTTTTCTTTTTCTGCAATATAAATTCAAATACATTGTGGATATGTGCTTGCAGCTTGTCTTTTTTATATTTTGTACATGAACTTAATAGATGTGTTTTGTACAGTGCTGGGCACTTTGAAACTCAAACCTCCCAACATATGCACTTTGCTATCAGTGGTATTTTGTGGAACTGTTTCCAAGATTTGGCAATAAAATAGTGCATTTTTGTTATTATTTTTTATTTTTATTTATTATTTTTTATATATATTTTTTTTGTAGGGAAGTTTGTGATTGCAATTACAGCACTGTAATCGAATATTTTTTCACGGGGCCTGATGCTGAGAATGGAGTGCAGCAAGGACACATGGTATGTTGTATGAGAAGCAATAAATAATATTTTAGGGAAAAATTAATAATGCAGAATGTTACTTCTTCATACGAAGTTCCTAATGTTTGATAATTTCCACCTTTTGTGTGTGTATATATGAGTACATGTGTTAAGATATATATATAACTGCATCTTGGCAAAGCAGCTCTTGTCTGCATACATCGTCTCTGTGATGATTTGATGATTTTGAGAATTTCAGCCGCTAGATGGAGCAGGATATTACGAAACAGGATTCCCTGAGATCAGGGCAAACTCTGGGGCAGAGTTTTGGAGTGTTATTGCTTCTTTATTTATGACTTGGCAAGTGCAAATGGAGCAGGGTACCCCTGCCCTCTGACTTATGTGCTATGTCAAGATGTAACTTGTACTATTATAATATAATTAAATTATAATTAAACAAAATTCTGGCAAAAGTCTGGCCATTTTCCTCTGTTGTGTTGCTGTTCTGGGAAGAGCCAGGCTGTTACGTGACGTGCTAATATCTGAAAAGTGATTTTTTAAATTAAAGTGGATTTCAAATGCTATTTTAAAAAGTTTGAGTTAATTGAAGTAGACTACCTTTTTGTCCTTGGGATTTTTGTTTGTTTGTTCCCTTTGCAATTTTAAAACTGGAATTTGTAGCTAGTGTCTATTCACTGGGAAAAATGTATGTTTTAGAGAAAATTAGTTACTTTGAGAGTAGCCCCACACAAATGTGAAGTGTGCTGAAATTTAGAGGTCAAGTAATGGCATTTTTTATTTTTTCCTTTGGTAATCTCCCCCCCCTTTTTTTTTTTTAGTGAAAATAAATGTCTCATTTTTAAGCACTTTGGCATGAGAGTGTAAGAGGCCTTACATGTTCATTAGCCATTAGTAATCCAGGAATATCTCCAGCAATATTAACGTGATGATAGCTCAAAGTGTGCATAGAGAGGGAAGACAAAATTCCCTCATTAATTCCTAAATAATTGCAACTAAATGTTTAGTAACTTTCACTTAGTAAAAGATTAGCAAGTCAAAAGAACCCGAACTTCCACTCTTCAGTTAACAGTAGCAGCAGCCGTTGCATATCTTTTGTGGGAGCAAAAGCTGTGCCACACTTGTTTTTGGATCTCTCTAATAAGGAAAGTCTTATTATGAGATTTTCATGTTCAGTCAAAACCAATAAAGAATTAATATTCACAGCTAATGGCTTGTGAATAGTTTATATGCTGAAAAATATATATTTTTTGGAGAAATTTTTGAGGGAGTGACTCTACAGAATAACTATGTCTATCTGAATGAGCTGAAAACTTAAATACACAGAGGTAAATTAATTGTAAAAAACATTAATGATGTATGGTTTGTATACTTGTAAGTGCAATAACTTTACAGAAACAGGCTTTACAAATATATTGCAATTCTGTGTTTAGCTGCAAACAGCAGAAGTGCCTAATGTCTGGATGGGAGGTGCAAGGTTATCTCTATGAATGTACTAAAATGTAAAGGAATAATGAAGAGCTACGAACAGTTATTTTTATATTAAGAGGTAGGTAGCTTCCCCTTCCCTCCCCCTCAACAGGTGACCGGTGATCCTGCTTCTTTCTTCTAATATGATCTTCTGGAGGGCTTCAATGTAGTAAAAGTGCTGAGCTTCGCAACCAACAGTGTCTGTTGAAATACTTCCTACTGAAATAATAATATGTATATAAAGATGATACTGATCTTACATTAATGGGTAGTGACTCTCTTGAAAATGCTGCAAAACCTAACAAGCTGACATGTCGGTTATATCAAGGGATCATATAAATCACTGAATTAAAAACTCTGAATTGCCCTTGAGATTAATTGGTGCTGAAACGTCTTGTGCTAAGTAAATAAGAGAACTTAAGCAGAATCTAAACAAGCTTTTGTTAGTGGTTTCATTTGTCAACTTGAAATGATGCAAAGACTTTTTAATTAAAATGAGAAAGTGTGTGTTGGGAGAAATGTTAATACAGACCTACTGAAGCTTGGTCTTATTTTTTATTTTATTTTTTTATACGTAGATGCCTATGGTGGGCTGGATTTATGACCATGCTGAGTAAATTTTTAAGCTGCTAATCATAACACTCTGAAGCATTAGTTTAAAACACAGGAGAATCTCTAGTGAAGCTAGATTCCACATATAATTGAACAAAGGAATGGATCTGTAAATCACTTTGTGTTCTGTATCATGGCAGTAAACCAGAAATGTCATAATGAAGCTAACTCCAAAGCATAGCAGTGGAGGATGCTGCCTCTGCTCCAAACAGTCCATTTAGGCTGTCTCAATATACACTTATTACTGTGCTTCTACTTAGAATTTTACTGAACTCCTCTATAAACTTCTTTACAGCATCAGCTACACATTTTAAGAGTAGTTGGCTATAATGTATATCCAATAACATATAACTTAGAACGTGGCACCAATAATCATATTTTATGGATTTTAAAGATCCCACTGCCATCTGAAAAGTAATTATTGCATTACCTGGGTTAAACGTCTACAGGTTACAGATGTTAGGGTTGGCAGGTCACAGCTGTGAGTATAGGCCTCCTTTCTAAAATAGTAGCAGAGCTCTAGTAACTTCTTCATATGCTTAAGTAATAAATTGCATGGCTGAATCATGCACCAGATTCTCAGCCTTATTCAGCATAAACTTCCTGAAAGGATTCGGAAAGAAAAGGTGATGTATTTTCACTGTTTTTCTAATGACTAAGGAACCAGGATCTGTTCAGGCTAACAGAGCACTGAAGTCCTCTGTTATGTATATGGAAAGTGTTCTATCTCTGTGTCAGCTTCTATGTTGCATCAAGGCAGGACCAATAGCATGTTTAATACTACTGTTACGTGTCTTCCCCCTTCAAAAGCATATATCAGGAAATCATGAGATCAGTGCTAGGGGTTAAAAAAAGCAAAACAAAACAATATACCTCTCCCTATCCCCCTTCCAAACAACACAGACTATGTTACCAAGATTTGCACTGCTTAAGGAGAAATTATTGGAGAAGCTGGATGCAGATTTTTTCCCAACAAACATGACAATTCATTGAAAAATGTACATTTTTACACTACATTTTTTTGTTTGTATAAATTGCCCTCAAGTATCAAACAATATTCTTGTTGGAAGAAGGGATATATACTCTTTCCTAAGGGGAAGCTCTGATGAATCTCTCACCAAGATGAAGATGAAGCTCTTGAGACTTTCCGTTTCATGTCCCCTTCTCCACTGAGTGTTTTTGCATCCTTTCTGGGGACTGCTATGGACCAAGCTCTGGAGAGTTTAGGGTTTGTAGTTTGTGCACCCCAGGAGCAGCTGGTGGAAGATTGTCCTGAGACTTGAGATTCTGGTCTGGCAGGACTGTTGGTACTGGTAAAAGAGACCACCTGGGCAAGTAGGGTCCCATTGTTTTTATTTTTGCATAGACTTTCAGAACTGGTATTTCACAGACAAGAAAAGGAATTATGGCACAAAGTGGAACAATATATGTTATCCATAAAACTGTACACTGAATGATTGTTATAAGGATGCCAAAAATTTGCAGAGCTTAAAGACTTGTCCTCTGGAGATGAACCTGGGGTTGATGATATAAATTTTTCTGATATTGACAAGGGACCATTTAAGGCAGATGGAAAGTACTTCATTCTGTAAGCACTGATGGGGAGAATCTCTTGGCACCTGCTGGGGCCTTCTGTGGAGAGCAAAGGTGATCTTCAACTGTATTCATGGGTGTCCTCCCAATGCTTTTGTTTTTTGACCCTACAATTTGCAACTGTCCTGACATTCAGGCAAGTTTGCTATAAATGGGGTCCTTTAAACTACTTAAATAAGCATTTTTTCTTTTTAATAGAAATACTTATGGCTATACCAGCCATCTAAAAATACGACAAAATCATTAAGCTACATTTTCATTTGAGAGATGGGACTGAGATACTCCTCTTTGACACTGAAAAAGAGTAAACTGTCAGAACACATTGAAGAATAAAGGTGCCCATTTAAGTCAAATATATTTTAACAAACAGAACTAGGATTGCCATTTTCTGAATTATCATAGAATCATAGAATGACTCAGGTTGTAAGGGACCTCAAAGATCACCTAGTTCCAACCCCCCTGCCATAGGCAGGGCTGCTACCCACTAGATCAGGTTGCTCAGGGCATCATCTAACCTGGTCTTGAACACCTTCAGGGATGGGGCGTCCACAACCTCTCTCGGCAACCTGTTCCTGTGCCTCACCACCCTCTGAGTGAAGGATTTCCTTCTAACTTCTAATCTAAATCTTGCCTCTTTCAGTTTAAAACAATTCCCTCGTCCTATCATTATCTATCTGAGTAAAGAGTCCTTCTCTATCCTTCTTATAAGACCCCTCTAAGTACTGAAAAGCTGAGATGAGATCAACCAGGAGCCTTCTCTTCTGTAGGCTAAACAGCCCCAGCTTTCTCAGCCAACCTTTGTAGGAGGGGTGCTCCAGCCCCTTGATCATCCTTGATCATTACTTGGGTGGGCAGCCGATTTCCACCACAGCTGCTCTCTCACTCCCCCTACTCAAAGGAAAAGGGGGTGAAAATATGATACAAAGTGGCTCAATGTTTGAGATAAGGATGGGGAGATCACTCAACAATTATTGTGACAGGCAAAGCAGACACTGAGTAGGGAGATTAGTGAAATGTATTGCATATTACTAACAAACTAGAGAAGTGAGAAGCAAAGGAAAGAAACCAAAAACACTTTCCCCCACCCACTCTCTTCCACCTCCTCCCCCCGAGCAGAACAGGGGAACAGGGAATGGGGGCTGCTGTCAGTCCCTGATGCTTCGTCTCCACCACTCCTTCACGGTCCCTCTCTGCCCCTGCTCCATGCGGGGTCTCTCTCACGGGATGCCGTCCTTCCCGAACTGAGCCTGTGGGAGCTGCCCACAGGCAGCAGCTCTTCAAGAACTGCTCCCACATGGCTCTGTACCACGGGGTCCATCCATCTCCCAGGAGCAAACTGCTCCAGCACGGGTCCCCCACGGCTGGGCAGCAGCTCCCCCCAGACCCCCTGCTCCTGCATGGGCTCCTCTCCATGGGCTGCAGCTCCAGCCTGGGCCCTGCTCCTGCGGGGGCTCTCCATGGGCTGCAGCCTCCTCCAGTCCACATCCACCTGCTCCACTGGGGGGCTCCTCCACGGGCTGCAGTGTGGAGATCTGCTCCATGTGGGACCCATGGGCTGCAGGGGGACAGCCTGCTCCACCAGGGGCCTCTCCCTGCACAGGCTGCAGGGGAACTGCTGCTGCATGCCTGGAGCACCTCCTGCCCTCCTGCTGCACTGACCTTGGGGGCTGGAGGGCTGCTTCTCACTCCTTTTTCTCTCCCAGTCTCTTTTTTTTTCCTTTTTTTTTTTCTTTTTTTTTTTTTTCCTTTTTTTTTTTTTTTTTTCTTTTTCTTAAACATGCTCTCACAAAGGCACAAACAACATTGCTGATTGGCTTGACTCTGGCCAGTGGCGGGGCCCTTACCTAACATGTGGCAGCTTCTGGATTCTTCTCACAGAAGTCACTGCTATGGCCCCCCACTACCAAAATCTTGCCAGGTAAGCCCACTACAGGCCCTTCTCTGGACCCACTCTAACAGCTCCACATCCTTCTTGTGCTGCGGGCTCCAGACCTTGATGCAGTACTCCAGGTGGGGCTTCACAAGGGCTGAGTGGGACAATCACCTCCCTCCACCTGCTGGCCACCCATCCTTTGATGTGGCCCAGGATGCAGCTGGCCTTCTGGGCTGCAAGTGCGCACTGCCAGCTCATGTCTTGCTTTTCGTCCACCAGAGCCCCCAAGTCCCTCTCTGCAGGGCGGCTCTCAGTGAGTTCTTCTCCCAGTCTGTTCTCACGTCTGGGATTGCCTGGCCCAGGTGCAGCACCCTGCATTTAGACTTGTTAAACCTCAACAGGTTCATGTGGGCCCACTTCTCAAGCCTGTGAGAATTAGTTCAGATATCTTCATTTATATTCTGACCCATTTTGTGAAGGAAGATTTTATGGGACTTGGAGAATGCTTGTAAGTATTTGCTGCATCAGAGTTCCATTATGCCTTTTTTTTTTTCCTGGGCAGAAACAGGTCTCGACAGAGGGTGCGTGATTTACTGTTCCTCGGTGCAAGAGCACATTTTTTTCAGCAAGGCTGAAGTAACTAAATAAGTGTTGACTGATGTAGAATAGGAAAGAATGGAAGTGTGCCAACATTTGTGTCTTGAAACTAGAGTCTGTTTTCTAGCTGGTCAAACATACATTCTCTCTTAATGTTGAGCATTAATGAAATGTATGTTTTTTATTTTAGAGCTTTGTGAGAAGATTACATGCTTTACACACCCACTGCAGCAGATAGATTACATTAGTGAGAGTTTGGTTGCATCAAACAGTTGGCACTGATAAACAATGTCATTTAAATAACTCTTTTAAATAAAATCCTTATTGCCTTTCATCAAAGCCTATTATCCTAGGAAAGGATTCATGCATTGCAAAGAAAAGGATTCTTTTCCATCTCAGCAACAGAACTGAGCTTTGGGATGATACTCTAAGGTCTATGTCCAAAAAGTTTATTTGCAAAAGCTGTTCTCCAGTAAATCTGAAGAAGGGGAGTAGAGAAAAGGCAATGATCAGTGCATTTCCTATTTAGTAACCTAAATTTAATAATTTTTCCTGTCCTAACTTTAAATGGTACCATGCCAAACTGTCATTTTTCTATTTCCTCACAGCCAACTAACATACTGGTTTAGTACATAAATCAGCCCCACAATTAGTGTAAACTCTGGTATTAAATTGTCACACTTCAGAGTCTCTGAAACCTCTCATTAACCTCTTGGTTATACAGTTTATTAGATTTAGAGTGTAAACTTGTCCTTTTTGACTTTCACATGTGTTCAGTGCTACAGCAGCTGCAGCACACATAAACAACTTAAGCTCAACAGTTTAGGGTTCAGATTCCACAGATTCTGTTGCTGTAAAATTCTTACAATGAGTAAGGTATATGGCTATGTATCTTGTGATGTAAACTTCAGCAAACTTAACTTTCATTATATTAAGAAGACTTAGTGTTGGTCTTGTATAGTCCATAGCCGTGCTCTACCTTGCCCCATTTTAGGAGGAATTTAGGAGTAGTATTTAAAATGTGTACTTGTATATGACAACACAATAGTTAACCAGAAGTAGCATTTCTCAATGTCTAAGAAATGCTTATAAAATTCTCGATTTTGAGTCAAGATTTTCAAGTCAAGATTTTCAGAAGTATTTAGATGCCTGAAATAGATAAGGCAGTTATGTTTCCTAATTTCCTACACTTTCAGAGGACAAGGTGTAAACTATCTTCAATAGACAAAAAGAAATTATGAGTTCAAGTACCATTCAAAGTGGGGATTAGGGTCTGAAGCAGAAAAAAGTACTCCTGTTATTTTGGCAATTGACCCTGGAGAAGAACCTCAACTATTTAGGTGTTGAGCCTCTCTTTATAGTATACTGTTTATCTCTGGAAAGGTATATTAAATATCTGGGATGAATAACAAGAAGGTACATGAAGTCAGCACAGTTGTGTAAAGCAACTCAGGAGAAGGTGCCATAGATGTTGGGTTAAGGTTTACTCTTCGAACACTGATTCAGGTGATTTTTTTTCTTTTTATTTGGTCTAGAATAAAAAGTGGATAATCTGTAGAAAAAATAAACACTTTTTTGTAATTTACCTTATACCTGCCATTCATGATTTTATGCATCTGTCTTACCTTACCTCAGTAACCTCTTTTCTCAGTCAATGGGGAATGTTTTGCGTAGACTTTCCACTTATCAATAGCAGAGCCTAAAAAATGCCTGTGCACCAATAATGCCTAAGCACAAAACACAAAGAAGGGCTTATGGTATTTCACAAACATGGATATCACAAATACAAGTTTACAAAATATTACAAGACAGAGATGACTTTATATGGCAGAATCTGTTTCAAAAACTGGTAGGTCTATTGCCAAGAAAGAACTTCAGTGAAATGTACTCTAGTGACTTCTGAAATCTGTTTTGGTAAACAAAACTTTATTTATTTGATCCTCATCTGAGAAGTTTACAAAATAAAATTAATACTTTCAGATGTAAATTCCCTTCTGTTAACTCTCTGAGTATTATATTTTCTTCTCATTGGTGTTAAGTCAGAGCCACAATTAACTTAATGTAGCATTAAAATAATTAATGACTGTGCATGCTTTCAATAGTGTACTTCCCAGAGTAGCATGCTTCTATGGAAACATAAATATCTTGATAATTAGCACAACCATGAATGAACCAACATTCTGTTTCTTTTCTAGATTTAAGTTAAATGTTTCTTACTCAAGTCCTAATTAAGTGCTTTTCAGTATTTTGGACTGACGAGTCACCATATGTATGCACCTTGATTCATTACCTCACTTATCAAGTTACTTAACTACATGTGTTTCAATTTTTGATTAATAAAATAGTAGCAAAAATATTATCTAAAAAAAAAAAAAACACAAAACATAAGAACGACAAAATGGGTAGCTATGCATTTGCAATACCAAGGTTTTTTTTTTTTTTATATAGTTGTCAGCATTGTATCCTGATGCACTATGTTTATACTAACGTTAATATTTTATATTTTTATTCTGGAGGTTATTGAGGGTAGTTCCTCTTTTTATTTTTTATTTTTTATTTATTTTATTTTATTTTTTTGAATCATTGTAGAATCATTTTTCTACTGCAGTTTGCAATTGGAGAAAAAGGCCAGTTGTAAGCCAAACTGATTTTGCTGTATACTTAGCTCTCTTTACCGTGCCAAGATGAGGGATGCTGGAAAAGTTCGATGTACGGTTTCTTTTCTTCCTGAAGTACAATTTCTTAAAGACCATTTAGGGTTTATTTACATATGTGTCATGATGTAATTTATTGTGATTTTAATGTAATTTCTTCCAGTTGAGATTCTTGTTAGTCAGATTTATAATTCTTATCAGCACTAATGAGGGTTAAAGAATTATTAAAGGGAAATTCTAGATCTTTGTTGACCATCTCTTAACTGCCTATAAAGAAATGAGAAAAACTGTACAATGATCACAGGGGCTTGTGGGGAATGTGAAGCTCAAGGGAAGCCTTAGCTGCACTGGCCATGAAATGCCCTGATCCTTAGGGCAGTAATGAGGGAGCACAGCAAGCTCAGCACCCTAGAATTTGGGAGAGCAGACTTTGGTCTCTTCAGAGATCTGCTTGCTAGAATAAGAAAAGTAAAGCCCTGGAGGAAAGGAAGGCCCCAAGAAAAGTTTCTAATATTGAAGGACTACCTTCTCCAAGCTCAGGAATGGCACATGCCAACAAAGAATAAGTCAGGTGAAAACACTGGGAGGCTTGCACGGATGAACAAGGAGCTCCTGACCAAACTCAAACAGAAGAAGGAGGCCTACAGAGGGTGGAAGCAATGACAGGTAGACTGGGAATAATACAGAGAAATCATTGGAGCAGGCAGGGATCAGGTTAGGAAAGCTAAAGCCCTGATAAAATCTGGCCAGGGACATCAAGACAACAAGAAAGGCTTCTGTAACTATGTTAGAGATCAAAGGAAGAGTAGGGAAAATGTGGGCCCACTCCAAAAGGAAACAAGAGACCTGGTTACCCAGGATAAAGAGAAGGCTGAGGTACTCACAGAATCACAGAATCACAAAATCATTTAGGTTGGAAGAGACCTCCAAGATCACCCAGTCCAACCTATGACCTAACACTAACAAGTCCTCCACTAAACCATATCACTCAGCTCTAAATCTAAATGTCTTTTAAAGACCTCCAGGGATGGTGACTCAACCACTTCCCTGGGCAGCCCATTCCAATGCCTAACAACTCTTTCGGTAAAGAAGTTCTTCCTAATATCCAACCTAAACCTCCCCTGGTGCAACTTTACCCAATCCCCCTCATCCTATCACCGGGCACATGGGAGAATAGACCGATCCCCACCTCGCTACAGCCTCCTTTAAGGTACCTGTAGAGAGCGATAAGGTTGCCCCTGAGCCTCCTGTTCTCCAGGCTGAACTATCCCAGCTCCCTCAGCTGCTCCTCCTAAGACTAGTTCTCCAGACCCCTCACCAGCTTCGTTGCCCTTCTCTGGACACAGTCCAGGGCCTCGATGTCCTTCTTGTAGTGAGGGGCCCAAAACTGAACACAGTACTTGAGGTGCGGCCTCACCAGAGCCGAGTACAGGGGGACAATCACTTCCCTAGTGCTGCTGGCCACACTGTTTCTTATACAAGCCAGGATGTTGGTGGCCTTCTTGGCCACCTGAGCACACTGCTGGCTCATATTCAGTGTCTATGAACCAATACGCCCAGGTCCTTCTCTGCCAGGCAGCTTTCCAACCACTCATCTCCCAGCCTGTAGCTCTGCTTGGGGTTTTTGCACCCCAGGTGCAGGACCCGGCACTTGGCCTTCTTGAACTTCATACAGTTGGCCTCAGCCCATCGGTCCAGCCTATTCAGATCCTCCTGCAGAGCCTTCCTACCCTCGAGCAGATCGATACACGCACCTAACTCAGTGTCGTCTGCAAACTTACTGAGGGTGCACTCGATCCCCTCATCCAGATCATCGATAAAGATATTGAAGAAAACTGGCCCTAGTACTGAGCCCTGGGGGACTCCACTAGTGTCTTTTTTGCCTGTCTTCATCAGCAAGTGCTCCAGCCACACCACCCAAGTCACAGAAGGCAAAAGCAGGGACTGGGAGAATGAAGAACTGCCCACTGTAGAAGAGAATTAGTTTTGAGGCCATGTAAGGAATCTGAATGCGCACAAGACCATGGGACCTGATGAGATGCATCAGAGGGAACTCACGGATGAATTTACTAAGCCCCTCTCCATCATGTTTGAGAAGCTGTGGCAGTCAGGTGAAGTTCTCAGTGACTGGAAAAAGGGAAACATAACCTCTGTTTTTAAAAAGGGGAAAAAAAGGAAGACCCAGGGAACTACAGGCCAGTCAGTCTCATCTCTGTGCTTCCCCAGATTGTGGAACAGATCCTTCTGGAAACTATGCAAAGGCACATAAAAAATAAAGAGGTGATTGGTGGCAGCCAACATGGCTTCACTAAGGGCAGATTGTGCCTGACAAATCTGGTAGCCTTCTTTGATGGGGTTACAGCACTGGTGAATAGGGGAAGAGCAACTGACATCATCTACCTGGACTTGTGCAAAGCATTTGACCTTGTCCTGTACAACATTTGTGTCTCTAAATTGGAGAGACATGGATTTGACAGATGGACCCTTCAGTGGGTAAGCAATTGCCTGGATAGCTGCAGTCAATGGCATGATGTCCAGGCTGAGACCAGTGATGAGTAGTGCTCCTCAGGGGTCAGTATTGGGACTGGCGCTGTTTAACATCTTTGTCGGTGACATGGCAGTGGGATCGAGTGCACCCTCAGCAAGTTGGGCAATGACACCAAGCTGTGTGGTGCCATCAGCAACCTCAGTTGACACGCTGGAGGGGAGTGATGCCATCCAGAGGGACCTGGACAGGCTTGAGATATTGGCACATGTGAATCTCATGAATTTCAACAGGGTCAAGTGCAAGTCATTTGGGCTGGGGCAATCCCAAGAACAAATACAGGCTGTGCAGAGTATGGATTGAGAGCAGCCCTGAGGAGAAGGATCTGGGGGTGCTGGTTGGTGAAAAACTCAGCATGAGCCAGCAATGTGTACTTGCAGCCCAGAAAGCCAACCATATCCTGGGCTGCATCAAAAGCAACATGGCCAGCAGGTCAAGTAAGATGATTCTCTCCTACTGCACTCTTGTGAGACCCCACCTGGAGCACTGTGTTCAGCTCTGGGGCCCTCAGCACAAGCAGGACATGGATCCATTTGAGTGAGTTCAGAGTAGAACCACAAGGATCACCAGAGTGCTGGAGCACCTCTCCTGTCTTCATAGGCTGAAGGAATTGGATTTTTCGGCCTGGAGAAGAGAAGGCTTTGGGGAGACCTTATAGCAGCTTTCAAGTACTTAAAGGGAGTCTACAAGAAAGATGGAGAGGGATCCTTTATCATGAAGTGTAATAATAGGACAAGGGGTAATGGCTTTAAGCTAAAAGAGGGTAGATTTAGATTAGATATAAGGAAGAAATTTTTTGTTCAGGGGGTGGTGAGGCCCTGGCACAGGTTGCCCAGAGAAGCTGTGGATGGCCCATCTTTGGAGCTGTTCAAGACCAGGCTGGATGGGGCTTTGAGCACCCTGGTCTGGTGGGAGGTGTCCCTGCCCATGGCAGGGGGTTGGAATTAGATGATCTTTAAGGTCCCTTCCAGCCCAACCCATTCTGATTCTATTCCATTATTTCAAAAGGAGCAAAAAAAATAAATTGTTGTGGGCTTAGAGGAAAAAGTACCACCTTAACCTTGCATCTGTGAAGTCATGAGAGTACATGGAATACAGATCAGCTACAGAAATGTTTGACCTTTTTGAAACTACAAGGCTTATAAGAAGAGAAGCGCACTTCACAGGGGTGGTTGGGAATGACACCTTAGGAGTGCAGTCACGGGGATGGAAGATGGGCTCAGCATTTACCCTGCTGTAGGAGCTGTGCAGCCTTGTGACTTTTTGCCCTCTAGTTTATGGGACTGAAGGTGGCCTCCAGGCCACGTCAGTAGAGGTGAGGGAATAAACCACCCTGTAAGTCTTCATATTCTTCCTTGCAAGCTGCTGTAAATAGCCTGCAGTATTAACAGGAACTTGTCTGGATGGATGTACTGTATCGGGTTGGTCATTGAAGGATTTTTGAATTGATAGTTCCCTGCTGATTTAGTGGTGTGAAATTCCTGAAAATTTCATTCTTCTGGTGTCAGAAATAGTTGCCTTTCTTCTGTCCACCTTCAGGGTTCATGTTGACACAGTATTGCAGGGGTAGTTTGAATTTGATCTGTTACTGACCATTTCATTTAGTGACTTGTGCAGTAACATGAAATGTTACTACCCAGGAGCATTTTGTTTGGCACCAGTAATCATCAGAGGAAAGATAGTGACTAAACCTCAGCATTTTATGTTTCAGTTATTAAACAGGGTCAGAATTATCACTAGGGATGACAGTAACTTGTTTGTATAAATAAGAATAAAAAATGACAGTATTAATGATGTTCACATTGTTTTATCATGACTCATGGATGTCATTTTATTTGATTTGATTTTTTCTAAAGCCATTAATTTTGTGTGGCTAAGACCAGTTACTCTTAAAGAGAGATAAGAGAGATCTATTTTTGATGAAGGATTTGGTATGATGCCTGGAATTTTTACTGTTTTTTGAAACTGCCATTTTAAACTACAATATTCATTTTTTTTTCTTCTTATAAAATTCTGTGTTTAAAAATGTCTTAACAGATGCAGAAAAGTTTTATGATTCATAAACATAAAACAGGCTCCAGATCCAGATAGGATGTGAATATATTTTGATACGGATTTCCATAAATGTAACAAAAGAAGACTGAAATGCCTTCTACACTAGTGAAAGCAGGACTGGAGAATTCACAAACAGGATGGGTCTGCAGGCTTGTGTTTGTGAGGACTGTACAGAAGGCTGACAGAGTGATACATATGGTTTCACAGAAACACCTCAGCTAAAAGTAATGTGCCGCTGAGCACTCATTTTACCAGCTTTTTTTTGGTTCAGTCGAAGTAAGGGAAAGGGAATATTTGTGGGTTTGGACCCTGAATGTATGAAGAAATTTCTGTTACATCAATTGTGTGTGAAGTCTGAAATATAACTATTAAAACCTTCAACTTAAGGGAAACTTTAACTATGTGTTCAATCTAATATATGTACATGATAAATAAGAAGAAATACAAATCAGATTATTTGTGCAGCAGTTGTAAATTCAAAAGAGTGCATTCATTGACTAGTGAGGATGCTGTTACATATAATCAATCTAGTTAAATGGTGATATAGTTGAAAACCAGAGCTCAATCTCAAATTCATTCTTTGGATATTAACTTAAATAACTAAATTGCTACATTGTCTTGGATTTGAAATATATCTGCACATCTTCATACAGTTCAGTAAGTATTGGTGGATGGAGAGACTTTCAAGTCTTATATTTCAGAGTGGTTTAGAAACCAATGTGTTATTTCCTGTTATGAAAAAATATGAAAAAACAAACAAACAAAAAAACCACAGCTCATATTTTTCATCAGTTTACACACTTAGACTATGTTCAACTGTAAAAAGAAAAAAAGAAGAGAGAGAGAAAGAGATCAGAGATCTATGCCTTCTCTGAATAAAAATAAATTAATCTGAGAGTCTACTTGTGACAGAAAGAAAAGACTGTAGCTCATGTGTTTTGTTCTTTCTGGTGCATATTTCTCTAGAACTACTTCGTGTTAAATCTTTGTCTTTTCATCACCACAAACTAACTCCTACTAAAGTCAGTCAAAGCTACTGCCAACAGAAATGCTGATTGAAGGGGAAAAAAAACAAAAACAAAAAACAAAAAAACAGCTCCAATCCCCCAATCTTCAGTCTCTAAATTGATAACGTATATAAATTGCTTTGTAGTGAAAGATTCAGTGACGATCAATAAATACCTTTGACTAACTTTATAAATGTCCTATGACTTTAGGGTTCAGTCATAAGTGACAATGTTTAATATTTGTAAGATAATTTTTACTGTCAGAAGCATGTGTTATTCCAAATGTGGTACAACGTGCTAGTCCATACAGAATTTAGTTTTTCAAGATTTGACAGTTATGTAAAAGTTTTAGTTACTTCTGTACTTTCATCATCATGTTCTTTAAACTTGTATGGAGCAGTTCAAGGAAGTCTGAGCAGCTGGCTATTCCATCATTGATGGCAATCATTAAAGTGATTAAACCTTTGAGTAAGTTTGCCCTGTGATATCAGTCCACTAGGAAAATGGTCGAAGCTCAAGGTCTTTCACGAGTTTTTCCAGTGTACTACAGGATTCCTAAACTGTTTTTTTTCCTTTGCTATTTTTTCTTTGCTTTAAATTATTTTTAAATTTGCTATTATTTGTCATTTATCCAAATGCAAGATGAATTCAAATTAACTTAAAATATCATGATTATGATGAGTCATAGTGAAAAACATGTGGATGTGGTATTCACTTTAAACTACAGGTGTGAGCTATTCAGTTGCAGTGAAAAACAGTATGTACCTCACTCCTCAGACATTGTTTTGAAATTTGTAACTGACCATTGGGTGTCACTGTTGCTGCTCTTAATAAAGAGCTGATCCCATCACTTGCAAAAGAGTAAGGCCTGAGGATTAATTTGAGGATAGGTGGGGCTCACATTGATTTCAAGATCTGCTTTTTTCTTTTGGCAGCATGGAGAAGAGTAAGACAGAAATGCAGACAGCAGTGATTGATATCAGTGAAGGGAAAGAGCCACAGTAACTGAGATGTGGTTTCCATAGATATTCTGCAAGGTCTAATGTGTGTAGTTAAATGCAATTGCTCTGGGATGATATTGGCAAAATTATGATAAATTTTTCCATTATGGAACAAATTTCCACTTAAGTTAAATCAAGTGCTGTCTTGATTGTTAAGGGAATAAAGACTTATGCTGTCATGTTTTATGCCTTAAAATAAAGACAAAGTTTTGGTTAAAATAAAGGAAACAATGAAAACCCTGAAACTACAAATCAGCAGTAAAAATAAACTTATAACTCTTCACATATTCGTTAATGAGTGAGTGCCTTAAATCTCCAGCCAGCACAGCAGATGGCCTGTGGACCTTGAAAGGTTGATACATTTCATACTGTTGTCAGGATCAATTGCGGTTTCTTCTTGGGTTAAAAATAAGGCTCTGATACTATAACTTATGCACGTGTGATTCATGTCATTACCTTTAGGCTCTCCTGTACTGACAGGCACTGCACCTGCTCAGAGGCACACTGACTTTCACAAGGCTCATGTCAGGCCCAGACGTCTGTTTATGTGGAAATGCTCCAGGTCCAAAATACATACTGTAGATCAGGAAGAATATATTGTTTCTATAGCCTTTGCGCCTCAGAAATAAATCAATTGTGCACCATAAATATACACAAAACATATACAAAGTATTTCTAAAAATAAATGTAATAAAACTGTATTTAATGAACCTTGTGCTTATGTATTTTTTTTTCAGGAGTTTTCAGAATTTTATGTCAGCTTTTATTCTTACTAGGAGTAAACTATTAGCAGAGAAGATCAACACAATAATTTTGTCATATTTTTTAGATCACAGACGTGAATTTTGTGTATAGCTTTAATATTAGAAATTTGCAAGATCTTAAGATGTCTGTAGAATTCATTGAAATGATTCTTTCTTGATCATTTATATGCTTAATATTTTTGTCTCGCTTTCATAAAGCCATATAGCTCCATGTATCTGTGGATATTTCTTGGATGGCTAATGCTATGGCTAAATTAGCACAATCTGCTCTGTAAAGCCTTTTTAATGACCTCAAGGTGTATTGTGGGTCAGGGCAGAGCTACTACCCTTGCTTTCAGAGCTTGAGAATTAAATACAAATTCACCAAAGGCCTTCTTTGTATTTACATACAATGTTTTAGGAGGAACAAGGAATTAGCCCTAATACTATAATGAATTTTTAATTACTGGATATTCCCACTAGTTATATAAATGACAAAGGCACAAAAAAAAATATGCCGAATATAAACTCTTTTTAGATAGAGCTTTTTAACTTTGGCAATATAAAACTATCACAGACTTGTGGAATAAATTAGACCAGATAGGACCTCTGGTGGTTCTCTGGTCCAACCCCTAGCTTAGAGCTTGGCTGTCAAAGCTACAATAGATTGCGCAGGATCATGTCTGTTTCATTTTTTAAGCATCTCTAGGAATGGAGGTACCACATCTTCTCTAAGCCACATGACATAATGTAATAAATTTCTCTCTTACCTCTGATTAAAAGGTATCACTGCTGGGCTGAGAGGTACAAAATATCATGAGAAAGTGGCTGATGGGGGCTGTACCAGGTCTGGCTGGGATGGAGACCTCACTGGAGCCTTTCAGTACTTAAAGGATGCTTATAAAAGCATGGAGAATGACTTTTAACTTGGGTAGATAATGATAGGACAAGGGAAAATGGTTTTAAACTAAAAGAGGGTAGATTTAGATTAGATACAAGGAAGAAGGTTTTTACTCTGAGGGTGGTGAGGCACTGGAACAGGTTGCCCAAAGAAGATGTGGATGCGCCATCCCTGGAGGTGTTCAACACCAGGTGGGATTGGTCTTTGAGCAAGCTGGTGGTGTCCCTGCTCATGGCAGGGGGTTGGAATTAGATGATCTTTAAGGTTCCTTCCAACCTGAACCCTTCTATGAGTCTATGATTCATCAAAGGAATTTGTATGATGCTGTATTTTAGATTTGTGGCAAAACTAGTGTTGATAACACCCATGTTTCAGTTACTGATGAGCAGTGCTTGTGCTGCATTAGGGCCTTTTTTATCTCTCTCTCTCTACCCCAACAATGAATAGACTGGGGGTCTGGAAGAGGCCGGGAGGGGATATAGCCAGGCTGATGACACCAACTAACCAAAAAGATATTCCATGTCATATGCTCAGCAGTATTGAGAAGAGGGTTTCAGGTAGTTTAGCTAGCTTTTGCTCAAGAACTGGTTGGACATTGGTCTGCCCATGGGAGGAGGCAAACAATTACCTTTGTATTGCAGGTTTTGCTTTGTTTTCTTTCTCTCTTCTTCTACTTCTCCTTCAGTTATTAAACAATTTTTATTTTGATCCACAAGTTTGCTTGTTTTTACTTTTCCTTTCCTCTTCCTCTGTCCCATGGGGTGGGGTGGTGGGTGAGGGAGGTGAGCAAGCACTGTGTGGTGCTTACCTTCCTGATCGGGTTAATCCACAAGAGAGGCTAATCTCACAGTGGAGAATGAAGCAGGCTGCTGTCAAGCTTCCAAAACCTACCAGGAGGGCAAAAACCACAACGCAATATGATAACACGCGTGACATTTGGCAACTATTGTAGCAATCCAAGCAGGTAGCAGACATTTTGATGATGTGTTTTAATGGGTATAGCTGTTCATATTCCACTAAATCTCAAACTTGTATAACTTCTTCCTGATGGAATAACTTAATTTTATGGGAATCAAAGAAATCAAGCATAGCATAAGTTTATCTTTAAAGTAATTACTATCAGAGCAAGATTCTTCCAAGACATACAGCATTCATTGTGCTTGACCTTGCATTTTAAAGAAAAGTAGCTGATGTGTACCTTCACCATTTAAAGGTCAGGTATACGATTTTCTTTGAAGGCAGCTCTCTCTTTTGGGATAATATGGAGGTCCATGGTATACAGAGAAATTTTAATAGACATTTAATGCTTTTGAATAATGCTATTCTAATATTCATAAGATTCACTTCCTTGCCAAGAGGAAATGTGGAATGTTGTTACAAGTTCTAAGTGTTCTGCAAAATGGAAAAAAAAAAAAAAAAAAAGGATACTGGATTAGAAATACTCTCCTTACTCACTGGTTGTTTACGCAAAGAATTATTGGGAGTGTTGTATATTGTCCCTGTCTGTTTTAGGTATTTGGGGGTTCCTTATACAGATGTAATGTATTAGTAATACAGTTACAATAATACAACATCTATATAAAACAATATATTTGAAGAACTTTAGAAATAGTAATCCCTCTGGAAGAGAAGCAAGTTGATAAATGAGAGCATAGTTTTCCCAGTAAACCACAGAAATAATTTTTAAACCAAAAATGCTGGAAAAGTTTCAGTGACATTCAGCAAAATACTTCAATATATATTTGAGAACAGACATGTCAAGTAAATCACTGAATGCTTGGCTGTCTAAAATGGAGGCTGTGTATATAAACTCTGTATGCAAGTTACAAAGGGACGCACGTATTTTTTTTTGGTTTTATCTTTATTTAAAAATATAATATATTCTTGTGTATTATACAGTTACCTTCATAACAGTCTTGCCATTTCAGATCTTGATACTCTTGTTGTACTTTTCATGGGCTAAATTTATTTAAATAATATTTCCACTTGAGTCTTGGACTTGTTTTGATAAATTTCCTTTCTAGGTCTACAATTATGTTTTTTTTCTTTTGTAGTGCAATGTCAGTATACTACAAAATGTGAACAATCATCTAAAAGGAAGTAAAGTTCAGAATTTACCACAATTCTTAGTATGAAAGTACCAGGAACTGTATTTAATTTCTATGACACTTACCTTCATTTTTAACCCGTGGGGTTACCACCCAGAAACTAGAGGTTCCAATATCATGCTTTGTCTTGACAAAAAGACCTTCCCTTCACATTGGGTTTAGGTCTTGTTCACATTTTTTTTTCTTCTTATGTAATCCACACACTTAGCTGTATGCTGCAATTACTATCAAATGGCCTATATTTTAGTGTCCTTCATACAAGAAAACCTTTTATATTGTTGAAGGAAACTGTATAAACCAAGATTGTCTTTAAAGTACACAGTGTAGGCAGTGAGGCATTGTCTGAAAGACAAACACTTAGAATATTGATTAGTGTATTGCATTAGCTCTATATTCAGAAGAAAAAGAAAAGAAGAAAGAAAGAAAAAAACAGTGCTTGAGACTTTGTGTTTTCCTTGTATGTAAACAGTGATTATATGGGGCAGTTTTAACCAGACATCTGCCAGCTGTGAAATAAATGGTAAACAACAACAAAATGATTAAGTGCACACAGAAAGTGTGAGGGAAGGAGGAAAATAGGAGAGGATATTCATACTAAATGGAATGAATACAGGAGGGAACGAGAGAGTGACCATGTGCTGCTTTGCTGCCTACTGGCGTTAAACCACAGCATATCTATATAAGGTCAGTGAAAGTGATATTGCAAAAAGATCTTACAATAACAAATGATAAGGTAGTAAAATGGCAGATTAACTTCAATTTTAATAAATACAAAATAATGTTTATAAAGGGATTACTTACATAGTAAAAAAGATAATAAACCATAAAAAAACATTGACAACGGGGGACTGTAATCAAATTCTCAAAAGTTTGCACCAAACTTGCTTTTTCCATTACTGAACTGTGGAATTCATTGTCCTAGGATGTTCTGGAAGCCAAAGTATCTTGAGACACTTCAGATACTTTCAGTCTGATGTCATTATAGTTATTTTTCTGCTTAAAATACACTTAGTGAGTGTATTGTGAAAGAACTCTTGACTTCTGGGAAAATGTAAAAGGTAATAAATGTGTATTGTATCCAACTGATGTGTTTTATAACTAAAAAGTGGATCATGGTGTAATCTTACATTGTCTTTCATCCTCAAAAGAAGTGGGAATATTCAGATTTCTTTCTGAAGATTGTCTTTCGGGCATATCTCTATCTCAAACTTTTATATCAACTCCTGCTCTTCAAATTTCGGCCACTAATAAAAATCAGGTAATATACGTCAAAACCAAACCAAACCAAAACAACCAAACAAACAACCAAACAAAAATGGAATGTTGTACATATATATCTTGGCAGTTGTAGATCTTTAAGAACTTTAAAAAGTCTGAAATAAATTGGCAATACTCTTTCTACTCTCTAGCCCAACATACATACTTATGCACATCAGCATATTTGCTATTGCTAGAAACTGTCTTAAACTCTTTTATATGAGATTTCTAAAATAATTTCAGTTATTTAGCATTTGTACTTTCTTAATATGCAAGTAAGTGTTCAAATCTATTTCTTGATTTCGCTAAGTTCTATGGTGATCTTTGCAAAAGTGAATTCCACAGTCTTAAAATCTTCAAATTTTATTTTCTTTATTTTCTTTATTGACTGCTCTTAATTGCTTTGAAAATCCACCTCTATGTTGTGAAGAAAAGCAGAAAAACTCTCAGTATTTATTTCTAAGATATTCTTCATTTTGCATTCACTTATTAAGTCAGTTCTTCAATATTCATCTTTTAAAAAGTAAAAGCATCCTGATATATTTTTTTTTCCCTACCTTTTGATTTTGTTTTCATCATTCATTAAACCTTCTCTGATGTTCTGATAACACTTTATAATGTGTCGACTGTTACTATCTATCACACTCTAAATCAAGCAACTTCCTTACAATACTCGGGGTGCAAGAGAACCTTACAGGGATCAAAGAAACCCTGGTGGGGCAGCCAGGCCAGGCCAGCTATTACAGAGGTTCATTTCTCTCAAAAGCTCCGGTGGAATTCATATGTTACTGAAGTACATAGGTCATATTCTAACAGAAAAGCATGTTGTGTGAGGGAATTATTCCTTAGAAATTTTTCATCCAGCTTTTGTTCTGAGATTTCTGTGACAATGATGTTCAGCTTCAGTCCAATGTGCTATTGTAAGCTCTCATGCTGATTTGTGTTTTACAGGCCACATCCCTTTTGATTCATGGCTGTGTACAAGGGAGATGTGGAAGCACAGATGTCCTACTTTCCCACTGTAACTGAGGGGATGTGGCAACTCAAGATAGGACCTAGTGCTTTGAGATGTACAGGAGTCAACTGTGCCTCACAGCTCCTAAGAGCTGTTTGTTGAATTAAGTGTCTGAATAAAATGGAAAGGTTTAATAAACTTAATGTTGTGGAGACATTTAAAAATGCGGCAAATCCCACAAGCTTTAACACTGGAAAATATTTTTCTCACAAAAATGCTTGTTTCTAAGCCATGTCTGCTACTTCATTGAAATTAATGTTCCTTTTAGAGAACTCCTGGTGTCCCAGAACTTGTATTGTTTTCCAGCCTTGCAGTCATGATTGCTAAATTATTTTTATTAAAATCTAGAATCAGCTCAAAGTTAGTTTAATGTGTTCTTCTTTGCTTTCAGTTTGTCCTCTCTTACCACATAGGCTTTCTAACTTTCAATTTCTTACTGCACCATCTTCACATGGGATTGTGAAGTAAGTTGCTGCTATATCCAGAGAGATTTGAATGATAACTGGGGTTTATTTTTAATTCCAAGAGAGCTGATAGGTTACAGTGATTATGTTTCACGATTGTATGGATATGTAGAAAGTGAACTGATGGCTGAAATATCTGTAGATGCTCAAGGGTTATTTAACAGAATTCATTCACATAGAACTTGCAGAATTTAAATGGGATAAAATAAAGCATGTGATGTAAATGTTTCTAAAGAGATGGTAAGTTCTCCTACTTTCCTTACTTTAAAAAAATCCATGTTTAAAGAGTTCTCTGGCCTGATCTTGTTTTCTTTAATCCAGTAATAGCTCACAGTCTTCTTACTACTAAGTTGTGCACCCGAGTCACCAAAATCTAGTAATAATCAAAATTCCTTTGCATTTTCTTGCTTATTACGAAGAAGCTCTGCACTCCAGGCTGATTTAAATTTCCATAAAAGTGTAATGAATCTGCAGTTTATATTAAAGTGTTCACACGATGACAAGTTATGATCAGTGTCTCTTCATATGAAATAGGCTATAGAGGTCTCAAATTTATTAATGCTAGCAGGGGGGCATGTTATCCTTCATTAACTTTTTTGTCTCAGATATATTGCAGTTGTTAATTTAACTAGGCAAAAGTCTTTTTTACTTGCCACTCAGTATGTGGCCTACTGGCATATGATGCCATATCCAGAAATTTCAGGACTATTTCCCACATGCAAAATGAGTAGAGTCTGATCCCTGGGAGAAGGGAGATGTGCTGTCCAAAGTCTGTAGAGATTTTTGTACCCACCTTGCCTGTGAATTCAGCTGTGTGGTGTTACTTTCCTTTCTCCCTTATGGTACGTAACTCAATTCTAGCCTGAAAATGTTTGGTTTTCAGGCTAATAAGCATGATTTATCATTTTGGAATATATGATTATGCTGAAGGTTTCTCTATTTTATTCAAACAAGATCTACTATGGCATGTTTTCAGGAAGTAAATTTCAACAGTGATCTGTTAAGAGGAGGATTTGCAGGATTCTTTTGCAAAATTGATTACCTCCCACATTCCTCTCTCTGACACACACTATCCAGTTTCACTCCTTACTTCAGAATGAGAAAGAAAAGTAATTTTTTCTGTCTGTTACTTTGTGCATGGAGGGCAGGAGAAATACCCTACATGATAAGTATGATGCCTAGCTAGGCTGATACCACATGGCTGAGAAAATGACTTGTTTCCTAAATAGCCACTTGTAATAGGAAAGCTGTTTATCTATTTATTTCAGCCCCACAAGATCTTTTTCTTCAACAACACCAAACAAAGAAGAAAAAAAGATATCAGGAGGTAGGTTAAAGACAAGGAACATCAGTGTGAAAATCCAAGGAAGGGAGAAACCCTCAGGAGAAAGCTAATAAGCAAAGATGGTTGAAGGCAGGAACACATCAAGGAGCAGAAAGTAATAACAGTGAGGAAAAGGAGAGGAAAATAGAAGGAAAGCGCAGGAGGTGGAGGTGGATCATTGTGAAGAACTTCCAGAAGTGACAGAACAATACAAAGGTTCAGTAAAATGTAATAGATTAGGAGTTTAACATTTAGTACTGCAGGATTAAGAGTGAAGATTTTCTGAAGCCACATACTTACAAATATATATATATATATATATATATACAAGTGTATATATATACCTCTGTACTAATCTTGGAATCAGCTTATCTTGGGATGTATATACAAATTTTTTAAGGTTCAATTATAAAGAGAATATTGTAATTAGAATAAAGCTGGTTACAGCCTTGTTAAAGTCTTAGACTAGCTATGCTTATAGAATTGCAAACATGTAATAGTATAGAATTAAAAACCTGATATTAAAATCCAATTAAGTGTATTTTAAAAGAAATATAGGGTTTAGGCATTTATAGCTTAACAATATCTAAAATCCCCAGTCCAGTAAGACTAGAGTTGGGTGCTTTAAGAGGTCTCTTCCAGTGGTCATTGGGCCCAAACTCACAACTCTGGTTATGAGTTACATCAATAGACCTGCGCGATAGCTATCTGAATCTACGTTTCTACTTCTTCACACATACAAGGATCTACAGGCTTCTTTCCACTGAACCTCTATAAGGCAGTGCTGGCTGTCTTCTCTCCTTTGTTGCTGAAGGCAACCAAAAGAAGAGAAGAGAAATACTAGTCCATGCTTCTCATTATATATATATATATATATATAATGTATTATTTATATATATATATATATTATTTATTTATTTATTTATTTTGGGAAATTAAATTTGGTTAAGCCAATGCAGAGAATTGCACTGTTCAAGCTGAGCCTTGGTTTGGCCATTATTGCCATTGAAAATCATTCAGTATGGATTATATAATGTATCACTGTGTGTACTATTCCTGCAAGACTGTTTATATCTTCTTTAGCAGGGCCATTTGTTGTAGCTTACTTCTATAGCTTAGCTGTTCTGTTCACAGAATTATAGACTCACTGAATAGCTAAGGTTGGAAGGGACCTCTGGAGGTCATCTTGTCTGACCCCGCTGCTCAAGAAAGGCCACCTAGAGCAGGTTACCCAGGACCCTGTCCAGGCTTTTAAACATCTTCAGTGAGGGAGACTGTCCATCCTCTCTAGGCTACCTGTTCCAGTGCTCTGTCGCCTGCACAATAAAGTGCTTCATGATGTTTAGACAGAACCTTGTGTTCCAGTTTGTTTCCATAGCCTCTGTTTTCAATTTACTGCTCTGTTGAAAATACATTTGATGATTTCTGATAAAGCAGAATTAATATGCAACCTTAAAAAAAATATAATAATTTTCAGTAAGCTCAGTAGAAAGCCAGATTAGAAGTACCCCTGAATTCTAACAGTGGGTTTGTACTCACTAGTTTTGTAGTTTTTGTTAGACTTATATATATTTTAAACAAAATTTATTTAAATACATTTTTTATTTTAAATATTTAAATATATTTTTATTTCTGCCATGTTTAAAATGGGAATATTAATATTTAATGCTCTGGCAGTTTTAGTCTATCTCATAAGTTCAACTACTGTGCAACTATTGTGTCATATGTTTAATGAACATAAATTTTGTATGTTCAACTTCTGTAAATATGAGCTAAGCAAGGGTAACTATATATTCCTTTGGTAAATTAAAATATGTATTATTACCTATTCATGGGTCACTACTGAGCACATTAGTGAGAAATAACACTTCAACTGATGACACTAAGCGATGTTACAAACATTAATGTGAAATGGGAACTGAAAACCTTATTTGAACAATAAACCAACTGTAGAAAATAGCTCTTGAGCTTTGATGTTTTGAAGTATTTGTTCATCTATTTTAAAATGTTCAGATAAAATGCAGTATTTCAAATGTTATGTGCAACAACATGGATGATAATCAAACAGCAAATGTTTTCATTCGGCCGTTCAATCACAAATGTATGTATGTGCAATTATGTCTAATTATACAGACTGGGAAGAAAATGGAGACACAGCAATTGCAACATCATTATGACAGACACTTATTTAACATGTACAGTTTTCAGCCTCTGTTATGAATGCTTTTTCAGGAGAAGAATTAACAGATTTTTGTTGTTTTTCTTGTTTTGTTGTTTTTTCTTTTTGAAGCTGCCATCACATAAAGTTGGATTCAGATTTTTTTTTTTTTTTACCTAATAAAATGTATTCAGTAACTTGTTTTGGAGGTAATGAATAACTGACAAAATGAAACTGCATCAAATGTGCAACTATATATTTTTTCTTTTTTAATGGTCGAGTGACATCTATGACACTTTATTTTCTACTTTAACCATTTACAAATACATTTATGACTCTCAGATATCTGCTGATGAGCTCAAGGTTACCTGGCATGATGTGCAATTAAACCTATCCTGAAGCTCAGAACCCACGTAATACTAGTTGTTGTACCATTTAAGTAGCAGGTAGCATTCTGTCATGGTTTTGGCTGGCACACAGTTAATTTCCTTCAGAGAGGCTCACACAATACTGTGTTTTGGATTTTTTATGAAAATAGTGTTGATAACACACCGATCTTTCAGTTGTTGCAGAGCTGTGCTTGCACAGAGCCCAGGACTTTTCAGCTTCTTGTGCTGCCCTGCCAGCGGGGAAGCTGGGGGTGCACAAGGAGCTGGGAGGGGACACAGCCAGGATGGCTGGCCCAGACTGCCCAGAGGGATGTCCCATGCCATATGGCATCATGCCCAGCAATAAAAGCTGGGGTAAGGTGTGTGTGGGGGGTGGGTTGGGGTGGGGATTTCAGAGTGATGGTGTTTGTCTACACAAGAAACCTTTATGTGTGATGAGCCCTGTTTTCCTGGGAGTGGCTGAACACCCACCTGCTAATGGGTAGCAGCAAATGGATTCCTTGTTTTGCTTTGCTTTCATGTGCAGCTTTTGCTTTACCTAGTAAACTGTCTTTATCTCAAGCATCTGTGGGGTACAGGCTGCCTGCTGGAGCTAAACCACAACACATTCTTATGCTATTAAGATCTGATGCAGCTTTACAGATTTCCAATACAAATCACTCAAAAGATGAGCAAGAAGCATATTCATGAGCGAGCTTAAATTGGAACAATTGGCAAGTGAAGTGCAGATAAAGTAAGCCTGTTGTTCTGAAGCAAGTTTCTGCATACAATGTCCCATTGGCATAGATCTGCACTGTCATTTGGAGTGAGGAACTTGTTTACAATGTCACTGTCAACACAAAGAAATAGCCTAAATCTGTACTGGTTAGGGCATTTCTTCAGGGCATATGATGAGGTTCGGGTAAGTCCATTTCTACAGCCTGTCCAAGTTCCTCTAAATGGCAGTCCTACTCACTACTCACCCCAATTTGTTGTCATCTATAAACTGGCTGGGAGTACACTCCATGCCATCTTCCAGGTCATTGATGAAGACAGTAAATCACAGTCACTAGCAAGCAAGAGACTTCCCAAGACATCAGGTGGGGTTGTCAGAGTGATGTCTCCAGCCCCTGTGGGGGGAAGTCTCCTACAGCAGTCCCATGACCCTTCTCCTTCCTGCAGATACTAAGTTCAGGCTCAGCTGGTTCTGATGAATTCCTCGGCAGTTGCTATCTGTCTCTGCCAGTGACCAGGACACTATGCCTATGCTGAAGCTGCAGGTGGATCAGGACCTGTACACCTGTTGATGGAAGTCACAGGCTTCTAGCTCTCCCTGCCTCGATGGCCACCCTCTGCCCCTCACATCAGCATGGTCTCCTGCTGTCCTTGCTGCATGCAACTCTAAGCCTGGTCACTCCAAACACTCTGCTATGATGCTATCAATTCCCTCCTTGTCCTCCCTAGTGGAAACCCCCATTCAACAACACCTCGAGGCTCCCTCCCCAGTGGCCCAGCGCCCCATGCAGCACTGCCTGTGGTGGCAACGGCTGGGCCAACGGCTGTACCACCAATGGCTGGGCCAACAGCTGGGCCACTCTCTCTCCCTTGGCCAGAGATGGCATCTTAAGGTGCCAAACAGAGTGCCCAGAAGGCCCGGGAGCAAAGCCCAGGGCTGCTGGGCATGCTGAAAATGACACTATCCACAGGGGCCCGCTGCCTTGATACCAGCAGCCAAACCCCTGGGCAACCACCACAAGGACAGGACAATGCCTAGGCCCTGCCAGGGCCACCACCAGATGGGCCCATGTGCTTGTTTCTTCTGCAGCACATTTCACAAGAACAAAGCATGCCTTGATTTTGCTACTTGTGAGAGTCATAAATACTGTGTCTATACAAGTACTCTCTCTGGTGTGAGTTTTTATTGTGGCTGCTGTCTCTTAGCGGCATGGTGCACATTATTTCCTCATGCTGCCCAGGCGAGAAACATTTTTTTCCAAGGAGTGTGAGACGATGAATGGCTTGTGTTGAATTCACAGCTAGCAGCTGTAAACAAGTTCCTATTGTTGCTCTGGCAGGGGCAATATGACAGCTGGCAGTGTCATCCTGATAACCAAATTTTCTGCTGTTTTATAATCAGGGGCAAAGACAAACCTCAGATACTGATTTGCAGAAGTCTATAAGAACCTTTTAAATGTAAATAGTCATTTTTTCTTCCCTTTCTTTCTGCCTGATATGTTCTCTGCTCACTCAGTGATCCCTACCTGTGATCTCCTCTGCCAGCTGCCTGCACAGTCCTGCAGGCCAGGTCTCTGGTGAGGCTTGCCTGCTAAGAGGCTGTGTATGGGGCAAGACCAGAGTGCTACCCATGGCAGCATTTCCATTCACGTAAAAAAGCCTGAGGCTTGAACAGGACTGGAGGTTTTTCAAATTCTCCATGACAGAGGATAAAACTAGTATGTTGTGTTTGTGCGTGCTTTGTCCCGTGTATTTTGAATCTTGTGAGAAATATCTCCTGTGAGAAAATGTTCATTTTCTGTATCAGACCCTCCAGAGAGCTGCAGGAGATACGAAAGAAGTTCCTGGGAAAAAGGAATATGATTCTGTAGATAGTCAACTGTGGTTAACAGAAGTTAATCAAAAAGGAAGAGAGCTCCTGGAGAAGGATGAGATTGTTTCGCAGCTCTTGGTTTACTGCTATTTATAGTTAACATAGAATGTGGTTTGGTCATTATCTGTAGACTGCCTCTTGGGGGGAGAGGCATGCTAAACAAAGATCTAAAAAGTGGTGAGGGCATGTAGGAAGGTGAAGGTGAAGGACAGTGGGAGCACTACTACTGATTGTAGTAGGTGTCTTGTGGAGTTAATGAAAAGTTTGTATGCAGTCTTTTGACCCTGGCTATAAAAGAACTAAAAGAAATATACGACAGAATAACAATTTTGGTAAGGCCAAGGCTTTACTACTGAAGGCAGCAGTATGATGTTCACTGTGTAATAGAATACAAAGAAGATGCAAGAATAGTGCAGAAAGAAATAAAGTGTTTTTTTTTTTTTTTTTTTTTTTCCAAAGAAGTATATGAGAGTAAGAAAGTCTCCACTGAGAAAATTGTTGGAGTTGGTTCAGATTTGCAATACTACTATTACTTGAATTTTTTTTGTTTGTTTGTTTGTTTTTTCTATTTAAATTATAACGGAGTGATGGGAGAATTAAGCTTCTTAAATGATGATTAGAAAATAAATGTACTGCCAGGTACACCTGGATATTTCCTGCTGAGATAGCTAACATATTTCTTCAAATTCACTTAACAGGCAAAAGGTGATGATGTTTCAGGTTTGACTTTGATAAATAATAAGGATGATATAGAAGAATTGGCTCAGGAAATTATTCCAGTTGCAATAACTGAAGACTGGTTCAGGATAATGAAGAATGTCTAGCACAGCTGCTGCAGAATAACAAACACTCAGAAATTAGAGGTCAACTTTGTGTATTCAGGTGAATTTCATGAGTTTACATACATTGGAAAGCAGTTAGATAAAAAATTCAAGATAGAATTTTTATCTGAAACAAAGGAGAAAGCCTTAAGTACTTGCCGCAGCAAAGTTAGGTGTTAGTACAAGCGGGTTAATTTAGGATTAACAGAAATAAGAGAAGATTTTCTCAGCTTTCTCAGCTTACTTAGTCTTAGAAATCCTGAAAGTTAGGCGTGAATTAAGAATTGCTGAAAACAGAGCCTGACTTTGGAAAACCAGTAAAACAAAAAGCTCAATAGTTTTCAACTTTACCAATAAAAAGAATAAGGGGAAGAAGCAGGCTTAGTATCCCGTGAACATAGAGATTCAGAGTAGTGTAGGCAAATCCCTAAAATCAGGTGGAACTTTTGTGTCAATTTTCATCTAGGACAATAATACTGAAAAAAAGAGCTAATGAACAACAGTGGTGAAGGGAAAAGCTAAAGTATTGCTTCTTCTAGTGTGGAAATAAAACTCAACTGAATGTTCTCAAAACAGGCCATCAAGCCTTCCCTCTTGGCTACTGAAAGAAGTGTCATATATTTATTACCTGTGAGGCAAGCTTCATCGTAAGTGTTAATATTTCAGTGTAAATGTTATAACATTGTAAGTGTAAGTATTTCAGGAGAAGAGCACATAAAAGTACTTGGAAACATTCTCAGCATTTTTCTTTTCCTTAGCAAAGTCAAAACTTCCAGGTAGTTTTATAGCTTTCATTAAGTAAAATCCAACAACTACTCCACATTACAGGAAAAGAGTGATAAATGCATTATTCTGTTCTTACCTATAATGTGAGTTTACTGGAACATCTTAAGGAAAGAGAAAATACAGACATAAATAATGAGTAATGAATAAATTACCTCATGAACTAACCAAAAGTAACACATTTGAAAATAATCCAAAACATTTATTTGTAGATAGACAGACAGGTAGATAGATAGATAGAATAAAAAATGCAGTAAGTCTGATGTACTTGACCTTTGAAATTTTTTTCTGTAGTGCCATATTGGAGAGTATAAGTTAAAATGGTGATTTCTAAAACAAAACAAGAAACAAAACAAACAAACAAACAACAACAACAACAAACACCAAAAACTTTAATGTGGTTAAAGAGGAAATTACATTGGCTTGTTCTGAAAAGGAATTTATCAAGTTGGAGGAAAGTTACAGTTAGAGGTGTTCAAGGATCAGTCTTGGGACCAGTCTCATTTAATATTTTTATTGCAGTCCTTGGCAGAAGAGTGCTAATGAGACTTGCTGATGAAACAAAGTTAGTCAGCATCATCAGAAAGAGGGTTGGAAAACTGGGTCACCTTGAGGAACAGTCTGCAAGGTATGAGATTAAATTTAGTAGTACAACTGCTTACTCATATCCTTAGGGAGTGGTAATAAGAAGCTTCATTATTAACTGAAAGCTGTTTAGTTGGAAATGACAAAAAAATGGGAGAAATCTAATATAACAGCTGATCACATTTATGAGCCAAAAGTCACAAAAAGAAAAAGAACAATGAGATCCCAGGATTCTTTGCTAGTATACTCTATTCTTTTCAAGTTTAAGTTTGTTTCTTAAGCAGTTTTTTTTTTTAATTGTTTTATACAGGTGTATGTGAAAAAGCAGTCTCTTATGAGAAAAGATCAAAGATTTTGACACTGTCCCCCACAATATCCTTGCCTCTAAATTGGAGAGACATAGATTTGATGAATGGACATCTTAGTAGGTAAGCAGTTGGCTGGATGATTGCACACACAGACAGCTGCATGTCAACAGCATGATGTCCCGGTTGAGACCAGTGAAAAGTGGTGTTTCTCAGGGGTCAGTATTGGGACCAGCACTGCTTATCATCTTTGTTGGTGACATGGACAATGAGATTGAGTGCACTCTCAGTAAGTTTGCAGATGACACCAAGCTGTGTGCTGTGGTCGACACTCTGGAGGGAAGGGATGCCATCCAGAAGGACCTGGACAGGCTTGAACAGTGGGCATGTGGCAACCTTATGAGGTTCAACAAGACCAAGTGCAAGGTACTGCACCTGGGTCGGGGCAATCCCAAACACAAATACAGGCTGTGTAGAGAATGGATTTAGAGCAGTCCTGAGGAGAAGGACCTGGGGTATTGGTTGACAAGAAGCTCAATATGTGCCTATAATGTGCACCTGCAGCCCAGAAAGCCAACCGTATCCTGGGCTGTATCAAAAGCAGCGTGGCCAGCAGGGTGAGGGAGGTGATTCTCCCCCTCTGCTCTGCTCTCGTAAGACACCACCTGAAGCACTGTGTTCAGCTCTGCGGCCCCCAGCACAAGAAGCACATCAGAGTGTTAGAAGGAGTCCAGAAGAGGGCTGTGAGGATCATCAAGGGGCTGGAGCACCTCTCCTGTGAAGACAGGCTGAGGGAGTTGAGGCTGTTCAGCCTGGAGAAGAGAACACTCCAAAGAGAACCTTGTAGCGGCCTTCCAGTGCCTAATGGGGGCCTCCAAGAAAGATAGAAAAGGATCTTTTATGAACTATAATACTAGGAGAAGGGGTAATGTCTTTAAACTAAAAGAAGGTGGATTTAGATTAGACATTAGGAAGAAATGTTTTACTCAGGGGGTGGTGAGGCCCTGGCACAAGTTTGCCCAGAGAAGCAGTGGATGCCCCATCCCTGGAAGTGCTCAAGCCCAGGTTGGATGGGGCTTTCAGCATCTGGTCTAGTGGAGGTGTCCGTATCCATGGCAGGGGGGTTAGAATGAGATGATCTTTAAGGTCCCTTCCAGCCTAACCTATTCTGTGATTCTATGATTTTATGAAAAGAACTATGGGTTGTTTGGCCTAGCAAAGTGAAGGCATGACCTCTAGAAAGAAAAAGAAGTAATTTAGCTATATAACATTATTGGTAAATAATCAAATAAAGTTACCACAAATAGATTTAAAAGATTTTGAAAATCTTGAAAAATGTCAACCCTCATATCCTTACTGTTTTTTTCTTTTCTTCCCGTCCCCCCTCCAAATCTCCAGAACATCTAGGGCCTTCTGATGGCCTTGCCATCAAGCAGAAGGTGCAATAGACTTTCTAAATATTATGTAGTACTATAAGGATTTCTTTCATGTTTTACATTTACTAGCTAGTTTGAGTTTTGGTGAAGACAAATGCTTTCCTTTGAGTTTCACTATAGTTGTCAGATATTTATAACGATTTTCATATATTTTCAGTAATGGTCATTCGTTAGCTACTTTTGAGCTTACACGGATATTCTTATATCTGTCCTTAGAGACTGAAGAGAAAAAGCTGACAATGCAAATCAATGGATATTGTGTTAAATTTTTGACATCAGGATAACTCCTGTTTAATTCCTTTTAATCTTTTTTTTTTTTCTTCCCCTCTATTTCCCTCCTTTTCACTAAGACTTTTCTCCATTTTTCTTCCAGACATCTAGTTTCCATATAAATAATGTTACACTTCCTCTTTGTTCCTTAACTCTTTGCTTGTTTCTTTCTTTCTTTCCTTTTTTTTAAAATTTTTGTTTGTTTCTGATTGTTGTCCCAATCCAAGGATAAAATGAGATCTTTTAAATATTCAGCAGCATACTTTTTTTTTTTTTTTTTTTTTTTTTTGAGAGAGAGAGAGAGAGAAAGAGATAGAATTGCATTGATTTCCAATAATTATGTTTGGGCATTACTCTCTCCACCTTGAAATGCTGAACTAAGAAAAAAAATGTGGGGGTAGAGATTAAAAGGAGATAAATGGTGCATGCCAATTCAGAGAGCACTAAGAACTTAATGCTGGCCACCACCAACAATTTCTTGTGGAAGATGGCATATAATTCTCATTCATATAGTCTAAAACATCTCTTAGAAAATAGTGGTTCTCCCAGTTTTTCTCAGCATGATCATGGAAGCAATAAACATGCTGACAGAGCTGCTGAGGCTTGTTGCTGAAGGCAGTGATTTAGAGAAACAGTCAGCATTTAGAAAGACAAAATTAGAAAATAAAATAACTCTTGTTGCCCCATAATTTTATTTTATGATATGCTATTGTAGATCTGATATGGACATGATTCTCATTTAAATTTGTGTTTTTAGAATATTGTTTATGCCTTAGAAATATAATTTTTCTTTCTTTTTTCCTTTCTCCTCCCCCCCGCCCCCCCGAAAAGTATTTAAATACTTTTTGCCTTTTACATAAGCACTTCTCCCAGAAATTTTAGTAATAAAACACCATCTTAAAGGTTATATGAGTGACTATAAATCTTTGCTAAATCACCCTCCTAAATTCTGTAATTCCATGGCCCCTAGGCAATGAATTTGTTAGTAAGAGTAATGCTGAATGACTGCACAGGCTAGTGTCATTCAGAATTTTGAATCAGGTTATTGTGTTGATACGTGCTTGGTAGTGTTGAATAATTCAGTATTCTGGTTGTATATGCTATTAACTCTGATGTTCTGAAATTATAGTTCCCAGGAATCTCACTTTCTGACCTGCAATGTCTCAGAAGAGACCAAGCAAACATTTCCTTCAGACTGAGATTTGCAAGGCTTCCTTTTGTTCCGTGTCAGTCTGTATGGACTTCATCTCTGATTCTCATCGGAAATTAATGGGAACTTTTTTATTGGTTTGAACTGGACAAAATCTGGAGCACAGGGAAGAAAATGCTCTAAAAATGTATTGTCCTGGTGTTGTCCATAATCACAGTGGTCTTTGATCAATAGGAGGCAGCTTTTCCAGAGCTCAGCTACTGGAAACAGGTCTTCTGTAAATGGCAAGAGCTAAACATAATTTTCTTTTGTGCTTGTAGAATTGCACTCAGCCACAGTAGTACTCACTAACTCAATAGTGTCTTGGAATAAAATTTTGCCTGAAGTAAAGTTAATGGGGATCTTTCAATTTTTAATAAAGCAGACAGTTAAAAAGCATTGTATTGCATATTTTGTAAGTGTTTATGATGATGTAGTGATAACTAAGTAGCTATTTAGTAAAATATATATATATAATTTTTTTTTTTCTAGAAAATATATTCCAACTATTTTTTTGACACCAATAGAAGTAAGTCTTTGTATTTTGTAAAGGTAGAAATAAATTCTTTGTTTTGTTTGGAATTTGCTCTCCTCCTGAATCAAGATTCATAAAATATTTGAAAACATTATAAAAATTATCCAAATTGCAAAAACAATTACTCTCAAGGTAAGTGTTCTTTACTGTGTTTCCTTCTTGTTTGCCTCTAAACCAACACTTGATGTGCTAGTTTTTACAGAGAACAGACAAGACCTGTATTTCACTTTCAAGTGTTTTTTTTTTTTCTTTCCCCAAAGCTATTGACAGCTTTGTTGGCTTATTGCAGGCCTTCATTATGTTGTTTGGAAAGGGAGGTTGCATTTCTTTAGACTGATTGATAGCTTGAAATTCTGTCTTCTAGAACTTCGTGAAACACTTCAAATGTAGGAACTGGGTAGTGCTTTCTGCAGTGGTTCAAATGAAGACAAATTAATCAGGATTACTATTATTACTACTTAGTTCTTCGAAAATGTACTCACAAAAATGGACCTAAAGCAATCAGTGAAGAAAGAAACAGACAACAAATATTTCAACCTCAAGAGTTGGACTTCAGGTCTAATAGGTGCATTTGGACAAGGAAGAGATACAGGCTTACTGATTCTGGTTCTGATTTTTTCAGATTGCGTGACCAGTAGATAAGCCCTGGAAAGCTGCTTCACTTCTTTGTCGTCTAGCATTCATGAATAATCATTTTAGAATTCATTAAGGGGAAGAAATAAAAATAACAGCAACAAATACTTGCATTTGTTTGGAGTCTCCTTACTCAAGTAGAAGTAATTGAATAATGATGGCAGGTAGTGTGGCTCCAGAGACTGAATGTCTGTTTTTACTGGTTTCTTATGTTTCATTAGAGACTGAGGATATATTTAGAAATAAATACAGCTTTCAACTTCTCAGTTTTATTCTCAGTACTCCTCCCATCTTGATCCAAAAGGAAAAGTATTGTTAGACACTGACTGAAGTTTTATAATACAAATGCCCACATTTGTACTGATTTTACATTGTCTTGTTTGGTGATGGTATTAGAGAAGATCCTTATAGCCAATAAACATGATTTTTCCTTAAATACTTTGGTTCCTATGAGATAAAGAAATAAAGTGAAGTTTATGACTGTGACTTGAACTTTTACATTCATATTCTGTGAGGAATTCAGTATATTTACTTCCCACTGCAGTGTTTTGATGTCCTTTACCTATTCATAGTTTTCTTAAGTAAAATACTTGTTCCTCCAGTCTTTAATCAGGCCATGCAGCCCCTGATTATTTTTGTACTTCTCCCTGTTCTCTTTAGGATGTCACAGTAAACAAAGCATAGGAACTAACAGGACTTCTGGTATATATTTCCAGAATAAATGAATAATACTTGTTTCTGTAGAGCCCTTGGGGTTTTGAGCAAATCTATTAGTTAACACAACATATAATAAGGAATCTTTAAAAACAAACGATGAAGAGTTCAACGTTTTGAATGGAAGAAAGGCATTACAATTTTAAACTGAATGGCATCCTGATTATAAAGTCAGTAGCCTATAAAAACACATTTTAATGGAAATATCAGAATGTCTGTATATCAGAAAATGTGCAGTGTATTAGTGTCTCTGCATGTTCTAAAAGCCAATTCTTAGCGAGGTTTGTCAACATTCAGTTTGATAGCACTATTCACAAAAATAAATCTTTAAAAGACATTTCAAAATAAAAATGATAAAACTATATGCTTCTTCCTTACTCGGTCACATAAGAGACAAATATTTTCTTTATGTCCTTTGTCCATTCTGGAAAGCTGATGTGAAAGAAGGGATTGGGATATCTCGTCTGATACCCATATTTCCATGACAGCTGTATTTCTGCTGCAGGAAAAGGAATAATACTCAGCATTACATACCTGCATCTACTCAGCCATAGTAATAACCCGTGGAATCAAATTCTGTCATTTTCAGTATCAGTCCATGGAGGAAGAAAATCACCAAACTGTTGGCGGCTGAGCAGAGCATGGGAAACTTAAAGGAAAAAAAAAATAAAAAAAATATAGCAAGGTATTCTGTACAAAGACTTTAATTAAAACTTCCTGAATAATAGAGGAGCTTTTATATAAATTCACAGCTGAGTTTCTCATTTAACCTGAGAAAATTCAGTGAGGACATCTTTAATGTAGATGTTCTTTAAATAATTTTGTGGATGCAAATTGAGACATGACTGGATTTTAAGTTTTAGTGGAGAGTAAAGTCTTTCACAAGCACTTTAGTTGCACACTATAAGTTGCACTCTAAGCACACACAAAATAAGTTCCATGCTGTTAATCCAGTAGAACTGCCTTTACAGGACTTAATTCTTCCATCAGCTATCATTTATATAAGTGAATTGGTTTAATTTCCAAAATATGATACATGCTTAGTTATTTTGAGAAAACTTATTCTCTAGATCATATAGTTCTGATATGTCATTGTGTCCTTACTTCATTTTTCTTTTTGTAAAAATTCAAATTGGTCAGTTGTGGAAAAATTGAAGTCTACTGGAGGAGTAAGGTATTCTCTACTGTATTATCTTGACAATCAGAGGTCCAAGAGTTACTGATTCATGTGAAAAGGGCTGGCGATAATCTCATTCGTGATATTGGGGAACAAAAATCTTCATAAATTCAGAAAAAGAAAAAAAAAAACACATCTTGTTCAGCAGCTCTTTTACCCACATGAATGGAGGGAATTTGAATTCAACTGTAAAATGAAATTTTGATAGAAGAAAATGAGACTATAGCATTTTAAGAGTGTCAGTAGATAGCAGCTCCACATCAGGCACCATACAGGAATATAAAGTTAACAGAACATGGAGCTATCAGGACAAATGTTCTTTCATAGTTAGGATGGTTCGTACTCTGGTCAGTTCAGGTTTTTGACTGGCACTGCATGCAATGCACAGACTACACATTTACATTCTATATTACTGTACTGGGTGTAGCTGGGATGGAGTTAGCTTTCCCAACAGCAGCTCATATATTGCTGTGCTTTCAGCTGGAACACCATTGGTATCACACCAATATTTTATCTATTGCTAAGCAGTGCTGGCGCAACACCAAGACTCTCCATCTCCCCAAAGCCAGTAGGTGAGGCGTGGGCAAGAGGTGAGGAGGTAACATCACCAGAGCAGCTGACCTAAACTGATAAAAGGGATAAAGTCATACAATCATTAAGGGTGGAAAAGACCTCCAAGATCATCTGGTCCAGATGTCCTGCTACCACCAATATTACCCACTAAACCATGTCCCTAAGCACCATGGCCAACCTTTCCTTGAACACCCCCAGGGACGCTGATGCCACCACCTCCCTGGGCAGCCTGTTCCAATGTCCTGCTCTTTCTGAGAAGAAATGTCTCCTAATTTCCAACCTGAACCTCCCCTGGTGCAACTTGAGGCCACTCCCTCTAGTCCTATCACTAGTTATATATAAGGAAGGGCTGACCCCAGCTCCCCACACCTTCCTTTCAGGTAGCTGTAGAGAGCAATAAAAGTCTCCCCTGAGCCTCCTCTTCTCCACACTAAACAACCCAGCTCCCTCAGCCAATCCTCACAGGACTTGTGTTCCAGGCCCTTCGCTAGCTTTGTAGCCCTTCTCTGGACGTGCTCCAGGGCCTCGATGTCCTTCTTGTAGTGAGGGGCCCAAAACTGAACACAGTACTCGAGGTGTAGCCTCACCAGAGCAGAGTACAGGGGAAGGATCACCTCCCTGGTCCTGCTGGCTACACTATTCCTGATACAAGCCAGGATGCCGTTGGCCACCTGGGCACACTGCCAGCTTAGGTTCAGGTGAGCATTGACCAACACCTCCAGGTCCTTTTCCTCTGCACAGCTTTCCAGCCTCTCTGCCCCTAGCCTGTGGCATTGCACGGGGTTGTTGTGGCCCAAGTGCAGGACCCGGCACTTAGTCCTTTTAAGCTTTATCCCACTGGCCTCTGCCCAACAATCCAACCCGTCCAGGGCCCTCTGAAGGACCTTCCTACCCTCTGTCAGACCGACAGTTCCCCACAACTTGGTGTTGTCTGCAAACTTACTGAGGGTGCACTCAATTCCCTCATCTGAATATTTGATGAAGATATTAAAGAGGATGGGCCCTGACACTGACCCCTAGAGAATACCACTTGTGACTGGTTGCCAAATGTATTTAACTATGTTCACCACCACTCTCTGGGCCAAGCCATCCAGCCAGTTTTCAACCCAGCAAAGAGTGTACCTGTCCAAGCCATGGGCTGCCAGCTTTTCAAGGAGAATACTATGAGAGACTGTGTCAAAGGACTTGCTGAAGTCTAGGTGGACTACATCAACAGACTTTCTCTCATTCACCAGGCCATGTTCCATACCATATGAGGTCACAATGAGCAATAAAATGTGGGGAAGGGAGAGAAGAAGGGGTGGCTCTCGTTATGAAGATGTCTATCTTCCCAGATAACCGCTACATATATTGAGGCCCTGCTTCCCAAGACATGGCTGAACATTGCTTGCTGATGGGAAATAGAGAATAATTGTCTTCTCTGTCTTTGCTTCTGCATGGCCTTTTTGTTTTTTTTCCTTTTTTTTTTTTCCCCCTTTTTTTTTTTTTCTCACTCTTATCTTCTCTCCCTTTAATTAACTTGTCATTATCTCAACCCATGAGCATTTTTTTTTTCTGCATTATAATTTCTCCCTCTCTTCCTTTGAGGAGGAGGAGTGAGAGAGTGGTGTGGTATGGTTTAGTTGGCCATTGGTGTGAAACCACCATATCTATCTATCATGTAATATTTTCACAAAAGATAAGATGTGTCAGTCATCCCAAATTCAGGGGTTATCATATTCAACACTGTAACCAAGGCATTCATTTTTCATTTCTCAATGAACAGAATTCATCAGTCTCTGATTATATTATAAAGCAGCTGGAACACAAAGTGAGCCTGACGGGCTATTCAACATTTGCCAGCAATTGTTAAGTTTCAGCATGGAACATTTTAACTACATTTGACAGTTTATGTTGTCAAAGCATTTATTTAAGTAATTTCTGTGTGATTGGAAGGAATAAAAAAAAAGACCATGGAGTCACACATCCTTTTGGACTGGCTTGTCACGCCAAATAGCTTATTGCTGCTCAGTATGCCCTATTCCTTCAATTAGAAAATCTACATCTACTGAGGAACCAGCCTCCTTATTCCTGACAGTTTAATAACCAGCATAATTATTAATAATTAGTCTTTGAGGTTTCCTTTGTTGATTGGCAGGAAAGATGCTCTCTTTATTGTCCAGTTCCATGTTGCTTTGCTCTAGAAATAGAGATGCAGTGAAATTACAAATTGAAATGCAATCTGATAGACAGAAAACTCCAGAGGAAACAGCTATTCATTCCTGTTATATGGTTGCTCAATGAAAGTGCTGTTGTGATTCCATAGGAAGTTGTTAATAATTAAGGATATTTTTGAAAGTTTTTCATCTTGTTGTTGTTGTTGTTTTTGTTGTTTATAATCTACCACGGCTACCTGAAACTGAAACTCTTTTCTCTTGTTCCAGAGCCCTACTATTACTGTAACTGATTTTTTTTTCTTTTGTTTGGCAGAGCCTCTTCATATAAAAACAAACACAAAACGAACAAAGAAAAATCCAAAAAAATTGCAATTCTTATCTGATGCATGACGGTTGTATACATGTTATGTATCACCAGATTATGCTCTATGTCCTCAAGGGGTGTAATTCACATCACAGTGCAAATATAAGACCTATGTATAACTTACCTCACACTTACACTCTGTTCTTCACAGTTTATAAACATCATGCTGACTTGCTGCACATTTCATTGTATTTGAGAAAAGGAACTGTGTGCTGGAGAATTACTTGTGTGGTAGATAAGCAAAGTGCTTCCTTGTCAGCTCTTGGTCTCAAAGCTTTGATAATAAGAAGCTTACTATGTGCCTTGTATGTCCTCCCACCACCCATTTTCAAAGCCAGTTCAAGACCTCAGTTCTGTGTTTGCCCTTCTGTCTTGAGCAATGTGACTTCAGAGATCCTCTTTTAAACAAGAAGCTGTTTTCAGCCCTGAAGACTACAAGAAAAAAACTGGAAAACACAGCCAGAGGAAGGGAAAGCAGTGTCATCTATTACAGTCCCTGAGGGACTTGCTGTAGTAATGCTGAGAGATGTAGCTGGCTCACTCCCCTGCCTTCCAGGAGGCCTTGACACCTTCCTAATAGAGCTACATGCCTCAAGGAGAAGGAAGTAAAGAGAGAGGGAAGGAAGATTTTTTTCACTATTGCAGCTGTAAATAGACTGTAACAAGACCTGTACTATGATGATATAACCAATGCCAATTCAACTTCTCAAAATTTTTCTTGTTCAGGCACTGGTAATCCTGTCCAATGGCGGACCCAAAACCTTCTTACTTTCAAACTTTTTGTGATCCTATTATAGAAGCTGCTTGGATCTATACTGTTGACAAACAGTCATGACTGGAAATGTTTCTCGGGTGGTGGTATCAATGAAACTATTTCATGGCTCCTGCAGTCTTGATTTGAAGTATAGTAAAAAGGAAAAAGGAGGACAAATTTTAGCTTTGTCATTTTTGGAAGGCTGTGACTGGTCATCTAGCATTTAGGAAGAGAAGAAAGTTGGCTCATTTAACAAGGCTCCTATAGCCAGACTTGTAGCATGAACTCAGGTAAATAAGTTACATTACTATCAGGAGGCCATACCTTTTTTTTTTTTCCAATACAGAGATAAATATTTAATTCACATGGAGTCGTTGTAATGAGATAGTCAATGATTTTGAGGCAATGCTTTCATGTATTCCGATTTAAAGGCACATTATGTCTCAACAAATATCTTACAGCCTAAATATCTAAGAAGGTAACGGTATCTATTGGTAAAACGTTTTAAATTTTTCATAATGCATTGTTTAACTAGAAATTACCATGGTTACCATTTGGGAAGCCAATACTGTAAAACATCAAGTTGTTTTCTATAGTAAATTGTTTTCAGAATGCTTCCTTCCTTTCTCTAGGTCAATATTTGTAAAGGTAGCACTCAGATCTGGAGATGCTCAGTGGACATCTGAGCATCACTGAAAGTCTAACTGTCTTGCATACTCACAAAGGACAACTTTGTGCTATAAAGAGTGGCACACTCGTATTGAAATTAGCATTATTTATATAATTGTTATCAACTTTTCTTATGAAGAATAATATAACAAACAGGATAAAGAGTTTGGGGGGTGGGGTGGGAACATCTTATTTGGAAGTTAAAAGACATCTCAGGAATAAGATCTCAGCACTGTAAAAAGATCCCACATTGTGGTTGGTTAGAAGTATTAAGTCAGTTGCACACAAGGCTAAAAAAACCACAGTAATTCTCAGATTAGTTTCTGTTTGTTTGTTTGTATCAAGAAAATGAAGAGCTATTCCTGTTAGGGTTATTTTTAAAAATAATCTGAAATAGCTGCAAAATGATGAAGTTAAGGCTGTGAAAAGCTTCAGCTGTGAGGAGGTTATCAATGGCTTTCTTGAACACATTATTTTTATGTTCTGCTGTGAGTCTGCATTTAAGTATTATGAAAAAGATTAAGCTCCACTGCTGTTCAGGATCTTCCAAAGAGATGTGGATTCCTCAAATTGAAATCTTCCTGCAAGAAACAGATCAGTTTCACATTTTATTTTTATTTTTATTTTTATTTTTATTTTTATTTTTATTTTTATTTTTATTTTTATTTTTATTTTTCAAATGGGAAATGAATATGTAAACAAGTCTTAATAGTGGTATTTACTTTTGAAATTTTTAAGATAATATTTTATTTCCTCATTAAAAAAAAAATATTATTGTACACTCAAATGGGTAAAAATTGAAAATCAATGATTTCAAATAGAAATTTAAGAATTTAAAACCTATTTTTTATTCTTATTAAAACTTTAAATTAAACCATGTCTTTCTATCAGAAATATTTTTTAAAAGATAAAAACATGTTTAGAAGAATGGTGCATTTGCTTCCTAATCAGATCTAATGAGTTGTCATCTATTCCCTCCTGATGTTAAAATACAGGCAGTGATATATAATTCTCAAAACATTTTGTCTTTTGAATTTCTCTACATCCTATGCATTTCTTCTTATCATTGCAAAAGGGATGTGGAATGAGAAGCCTGAGACCTCAGTCTTAAAAAGTGAGCTTTTAAAATTAATATGATAGACTGTACTGTTTGCATGTCTTTCATATTCATATAACTTCATCATGTGGGCAGTTACTTTTAAACTATAGTTTCAACCTATTATTTGATTAAATCTGTTTAATGTATTCACTGATCCTTTCTTTCATATATGGATATGGCACAGTTTTGTAACTCAGGCACAAATACATCATTATAGTTCAGACTAGATAGAATGAATATTCTACATTAAAAGCTGAGTGGCTTGCAGTCTGAGGGAAGTGATTCTCTCCTGCTGCACTCTTGTGAGACCCCACCTGGAGCACTGCGTTCAGCTCTGGGGCCCCCAGGAAAAGAAGGACATGGACGTATTAGAATGAGTCCAAAGGAGGGACACAAACATGATCAAGGGGCTGGAGCAGCTCTCTTATGAAAAGAAGCTGAGAGAGTTGGGGTTGTTCAGCCTGGAGAAGAGAAGGTTCCGGGCGGACCTTACCGTGGCATTCCAGTACCTAAAGGGGACCTACAGGAAAGTTGGGGAGGGACTCTTTGTCAGGGAGTGTAGTGATGGTACAAGGAGTAACGGTTTTGAACTAAAAGAGGGTAGGTTTAGATTAGATATTGGGAAGAAATTCTTCACTCAGAGGGCGGCGAGGCCCTTGAACAGGTTGCCAAGAGAAGCTGTGGATATTTCTGTTGTGACTTATGCCATGACTGTTGGTGCTGCCAGCAGAAGTCAGTTTTCAACCCTTTAAAAGTTCCTCCTCAAACTAACAGTCAAGTTTCCTTGCTTTGACTCAGTACCTTCCCTAGCAGTCCTCAGTTTAGATTTACTTTCATACCCACCATCCCTGTGTGAATCACTAGGAAAACTATAATTTGTGATTTTATTTTTTGGCCAGAGCTTTTTATATAGATTTACTATCACAGTTTAAGGAAAAATCCCCTTCCCTCCCTGGCAAGTAACTCTGACAGAACTCTCTGTTTGTGCCATTTCCTCCTTGTGTTAGCCTCTTTGATGCTCTCAAATTCTGCGGCACATCCATTTCCAGCAATTGAACCCATCCACAGCTGACAGGCAGCAGCATCCCAAAGTGCAGCTGGGAAGGTCTGTCCTCATGTCTCCTGGGGAGAGCTGCGTGATGCCAAACCATCACTGCCCTGATGGGTACTATGATTTCTGTATCAGGGAGGGATTGCAGAGAGGGTGCTGATGGTAAATGGAGTTTGCCCTTCTCTCTTTTGGGCAGTACAGACTTTCTCCACTTTCTGTGACAGGAGGAAGACCTGCTCTTGATGTTGCTGCATGATGGGAGTTGCCACAGGTTTCCCCTCAGCTCTGCTCTTCTGTGTACTGTCATCAAGGAGCCACTTCTGCACTGTGCATTTAGAGTGTCTGTCATACTCATGGTGAATGATTTACAGAAGAAAACCTGCCCATAGCCAGTAATCTTTCAGGATATTGACCACCCCAAAGGACAGTTTTGTTTCTCACCAAATAGAGATGTTTTGTCACTTTGTTTCTGCTGGCCAAATCATTCTGTCTGGGAGTAGCAGTGATGGCTTCCAGTGTGTTAATGCACGAGCTCTACGTAGCTAGAACAATACCTATGCTGTACAAAATATATATAATGAAAGGACCACCATGAACCGCTAAGAAAACTGCCTACAGTCTGTAGGCCTACTTGCCTGTAATTTGCAAACAAGCATGTGTAGTTTCATATCATTCATTTTCACTCTTCTAGATAAATAGGGATAAATTTCTTGTTCTGTGTGCAATACGTTGCCAAGACTTACATGTTTGGGATCATGGAGCTTTATGGGATAACAGTTATGGCATGTAATTATATCAATTGACTGCATATCTGATTTATCTATTTATTTATTAATATAGGACATGAAATAAAATTAAGGAAAGGCTTGCTTTCAGGTATTAATGATTTAATGTGCTATTATTAACATATCTACATGTTAAAATAGACACTATTTATATATTCATAGTTTGTTAAACATCTTAACAGCAGAAGAGTAGGAAATGTTCCAGGAAATATGTTGTTCATTACAAAGGAAAATGATTTTACACTTTATTTATGTAAAGCTTGTATAGGTAATTGTGAGAGTTAAGGGATTTTCTGATTTTTTCTTTTTTTTTTTTTTGTCTGCCAACGACAGCATCCTTGGTTTAGTGAAGTCTGGTAAATGTTCTGAAAAGCTAGGTTAGGTTCATTTTGTAAATTGAATAAATAACTTGCTGAAACTTTTTTTTTTTTTTTTTTTTTTTGTGAAATTAGAGTAGCCTCCACACTTCCACACAGGTTTAGCAGTTGTCCATAATGAATATGGCATTAAATGCTGTGAACAAGACTGAGTTGGAGCTGAGAATGTGACGGTACCTCTTTGGGGATTATTGGTTTTAGAGCAAGCACACTTTAATTTCTAATATATATATAAGGGACTGTAAATTGAGAGTGAAGGGATTTGGAACTTATTCCAGAACTATCTGTTATTGACTCAGGCAATAATGGTGGGAAGCAGACTTGGTCAAAACATCTTCTTGTTTGTATATTAAACCAGAATGAAATGTGAAATCTTGACTTGTAGTTACTAGTTATGAAATGAAATTTCTGAAATATGTCACTTCAGAAGTATCAGAATTTCAAAGTATATTGTCTGGACAAGTATGGAGTTCATTTCACACTTTTGCAATACAGTTAGTAATATATAATTCAATAATAATTCAATTTAATGTCATATAATTTAATATGCATAGTACATGAGATCATAAAAGGGAAAACCAGGTAAGGCAGGATCTTGCCAGCCAGTGCTTGGCCATATCTGGATCGCATTAATGCATTTATTAATGGGTTTTCAGGTACATCTCATTTCCAGGTCTGCCATGTCAAGTCTAAAGAATAAGCATTTCTGTTTTTTGGAAAACTGGATTAATTTACAAGCAAAAAATTTAGCCCAATAAAATATTTTCATGGTTCATTTGTAGGGCCTGCATATTAGAACAGGTGCTTTGCAAAATGTTTAGAATCTCTTCAAAAAGATCACATTTTTTTTTCATAGAAAAGGCAGTTAATATACTTCAGGTACAATAATGCAATAATTTTGAAAATTTTATGCAGTTTCATCAAAGCTTGGAAAGCACATGCAAACTATTTAGGTAGGTTGAAAATGAGGATTGTTTATTAACAGTATACTTCCATGCTTTGTAAGATATTTATGCCCAGACTTCAGCTGAAATGTTACAATAACCAGCAGTGATTTCAGAATCAACCTTCATGTAGTACAGCAGAGTAGGAATCAGTAGATAAGCTTTGCATTGAAAAATCAAAGTATGTATATATAGCACAAAGCAAAGAAAAAAAATATGAATATATTATTAAGATATTCTTGGTTTGCTGGGTGCTGCTACTGACTGTTTCCACTTAGCATTTCTTGCAGGAAAGTCACACATTCTGAGATCAGTGAAAAGGAAGCAATTAGAGAATTTTGTGATACATAGGGAGACAAAGCAGTAATCATTGTCTGCCGGACAGCAGCCTGAAATTCATTTTCACTGAAGTGACTGACAAGTAAAGCTTTGTAATACTGGAAAGTGTTTTTTTTTTTTTTTTTTTCCCAGCATTTCTTTTTTTTTGTTGTTTCTTTCTTCTGTTTCCCCTTTTCAGGCAGGTAAGGGATTGACTTTTCAAATGCAATTACTTGAAAAGAAGCTCTGAGAATTTGCAAAGTAGGATTTTAAACATGTGCAGAAGGTTCTGCATGTCATCATGATGTCCAGGCAGCTGTGCTCACCATGGGAGCTGAACAGGACTTAAGATACTTTTGTATTTCCCTGCTCTCTGGAGCCATAAATTTCATAAATTCTCTTCAATATACGAATAGCCAAGCAGTTTTCTGCAAGAGCTCTCTGTGTCAGTGTAATAAGCACAGATTGCAAGGCTATCTGTATTTGCTATGTCTTTGCCTCAGTACTGTCAAAATATCTCCTGCTGTCCTCCCTATCCTTTCAATCAGCAATTTGTTAATACTAGAGAAGGTCATGGATTTCAGACCAGCTTTTAGGGTCTCTGAGCTGTAAATGTTCTCCTCCTCTATGTGCATGCTTCTAACATGCTGCATCTCATCTGGCTCCAGCTCAGTTATTTGAAGATCCAGAAGTACCCCAGTTATGTTAGTGGTTTTCTGCTCTAAAGATGATTCCCTCAGTAGAGGATCTAGGTTAACTGTGAGGTGTTAGCTCTGCCAGACTGCATTGCCTCATGTAGCCATGTCAAGGGATGAGTATTATTGGTGTTAAAAAAAGAAGAAAAAAAATATTGCTTTACCGAACATGACTAAGACGTGTTTTCTGTTCTATCACCACAGTGTTTAGGATAAAATTGCCATCACACATCACATGAATTGTATTGACACTCTTGTTGGAAGCTGCAATACCAGGGGATTTGAATAGCTCATCAGCCTCTGGCCTGTTGCATCCTCCTCCTGCAATTGATTCTCACCTGTGTGATTTTGTTAGTGTCTAACTGCTGCTGATGCTGCTGCAGTTCTATCCTGTGCTTCCTCCTCTCACCTACCGGTTTTTCTTCTGCAAAGATAGTGAGACATGGGTTGGGGGTTGGGCAGCTGATCCATGCATGGCCACTGATATATTCCTTCCCCAATGCTAATTCCTTGGTCAAGCCTGTAGAAGGGAAAAACTTAAATAAGTATCAGTGTGCATGATTATTTTACTAACAAAACATAGTTAACTGTCAGTGAAACTGTACATTCTGGATCAGTATCAGAAATTCAACAGATAAGTTGCAATACTTAATTATTACAAATTTTAATGATTCTTTTAGATTTTTCTAGTCTTTCTGAAATTCCTTAGTTGCTGTATAATCCAGTTGATGGTAATCTTCCTCTTTAATACAATCAGTTAACGTACTCAGTTTTTGGCAAGTGACACTGCAGGCAGGTTATATATATTTGGTCCACATGTATTATTTATACTCACATTCCTAACTTAACAGCTGTTGCAGTCCAGCTAAGGGTGGGCAAAGCAAATACTGCCATAAAGCCCATTAATAGAAAGACCAACGGGAACTGGCTTTAAACAAGCATTTCTGATGGGATTTGGGCTAGAGCTGGCAACAACAAAAATAGCAGTAGTTATTGGAGTAGTTAAAGATGAATATTTAGTTGAGAAGTGTCTGCACACAAGAGAAGGAACAACAGAAGGACTCCAGCACGTGGGCCCACATTAATGTTAAAAAATTTGTGTATAACTTGTGTGTTGCACACTGCCAGAGTTGTGAATGAGTCACCAGGTGCTGCTCAGGTCTGTCTTTGTGTTAGGGACTTCAGGGCAGAGGCAGATCAGACAAGTGGCAGCAGCATCCCCAGCACTCATCATGTGTAGCACTGACACAGTTTGCATCTGTGGTCACAGAGGCATTGCCTTGACAATCTGACAGCAGTTTCATCCTACTGAGAGCCTGCACTTGTCTCCTCTCCTTTTCTACTCACCCTCAGCAGCTTTTTGCTTCTCCTTCCTCTCCAGGCTCTGTGACAGCTTGTTCCAGATGACCTGACACATCTCTCCCATTTTGACATTGTGAGCAGCAGTGGCCTTCTCTCTGTAGGCCACCTCTAAGACCTCCCTCCTAATTTTGTAAATTAGACACACGTTTTTTGGCAGCTGGCCTCTGAGATCTGCAGCTAAATGGTTTTCCAGGAGGTTATCACTGCTGAGGAAGCTGTTATAATGCCTAGGGCCAGACCCAACATTCAGGTTGACCCTTGTTAAAGGTGCCTTTTTTGGAAAAATGCCTCCTTGTTTTGAGAATGGAAAATCACTCCTGCTGCTCCTGCTGACTAGTTTCATTTCTGAAGTCTGTGTCTGATGTCAGGCCACAGCAGAGCTGTCATCTTTCTAAGGCACTGTTTCCTTTCTAAAACTGCATGTAGAATAATCATTATCTTGCACTTAATGCCTGCAGTTCCAGGTATGAGGAAAGAAAGCTTTTCCAGGTATACTAAAATAGGGGGAAAGAGTTCTGTTCACAGCCTTAACAGTTGTTGTTATCTCAGATTTTAAGCACAACAAAAACAACATGCCCTTGTCTTAATTTTTATGAATATCAGCATATGTCAGAGAAACCATTGAAATACTACGGAAATAGTAAAATCAGATCCCAAACCTTTATCTGATATATTGGCTTGGCACATGCACAAAAGAAAAACATCCTAAGGAGGGGAAATCATCTCCTCTCAGAAATAATGTGATTTCTGCTAACTTGGTGGCAGGGGGAATACAGTGAATGAAGAAATCAAAGATATAGCATGTATATCAGATCATTTGACTTGCTCAAATGACCAGACAACTTCAAATTTAATTTTCATTGTCTTGTAACATTTTGTTTCCCTGAACATTTATATTTTGAATTCCAAAGCTCTTTGCATGGAAGAATCTGTACTTACCAGTATAAAAAAAACAACATTTAGATTAATTTGTAGTGATGTTAGAGAACTGAAATTTCATGTCTGTTGACAACTGTAAAGCAATATTACAGAGAATAAACAGGGAAGTCTTTCAGCTCTAATGATGCTAAAAAATATTGTGATAAGTGTCAATGGAAATGGTGAATAGTGAATACTTACTGCTATATAATGAAGTAAGCATATAGATAGGTGTAAATGCTGAGTGAAAGCTATGCAAAATTTTTATATTTCTATAACTTTATTCTTTTTATTTATTTATTATTTTGCTTTAAGAATACTCCAAATTCTGGGGAAAACAAGAGTACAAGCCCATACAAACTAGAACTGAAGGAAAAGGTTTCCACAAACCATTACAAAGGTTTCAGTTCCCATGGAAAAATTTCAGTGACAGGGTCTGGGCATCGCTTTTATCATCAGTCCCTGATCTGGTGCAATAAGTCTGTGTCCCCATGTTGACTTGCATAGATCTGTGCTCTGGTCTCTTATTTCTTGTTCTTGCAATAACAGAAATTTGAAATTAGAAAGGTGAAGCCTGTGAAGACAAAATTGTGATGTGTAGGTTGGCTATGAAATAATACATAGGTTTCACAAGCTGAATTATGTTAGCAATGATATAAATCACTTTATGACACATCATGTTCTGTATAGGTACATGGAACAATGATTTCATTACAGTGATCTGTATGACATGATGGCCTATGTGATCTCTGCATGTTCTAGTTCACAGAAATCTCTGCAGGTGCCATATAACAGTAACATGATACTGATGTTGACCATTCCACCTAAAGCTTTTCCAGTAGCTTTTCCATTCTAATTTTAAACATTCCAGAACTTCCTGGGTAAAAAATTTCTGTCTTGCTTTTGATCAATATCTAAGGACAAGCTAGAAAATAAGTGCCTGTCACAGAATACAATATTGTCAAAGCTATCATAGCTTTCATTGTAGCAAATACAGCTACTGTACTGTGTTCTTCACTTCTTTCTCATCAGTTGAACTGTAATTACCATAACCTCATGCAAATGCGAAAAGGTGTGCTTGTAGTACTACGAACTATTAAAGGTTATGTCATAGATTAAATTTCATCTGTGGTTCTGACACAATGCTATCTGTTCTCTATCACATCAAAATGAAATTAGTTATACACATCTATAAATCTCTTTTGCATTGATATCTCTGTAGTGAACTTCAAATGGAGCATTTTTCAATTGTATTTAATGTGTTTATAATTGTAAATTATTATACTGACAAGAAGAAATACTAATTTTTATTTTTCTCTTTCTGCCTAACACAGGAAACATTATTTCTATAAAGTGTGATTCTCCAAATACTCTGTGAGAAAGAAATCTAAGGCTGTGAAAGGGAAACTGCAATTGTATGTTTTAGTACATGTAGAGGTGGCAAAGAAAGAAATTATCAGAATTTGATATGTGCCAAAGATGTGACTAATCACAGCCTTTTTTTTTTTTAATGGAAAGTGTTTGTTACTCAAATGCAAACATCATGGTACAATCATGGCTATATCCTTGGAATAATAATGAGAGCTGGAAAATCAATTGGGTGAGGCAGTTTACTATTCTACATGATAGAATGTCTTCCTAAACCACACCCTTTGTATGTCTATGAATACCACAATATTGCTCAAGTTCAGGAAGTGCCGGATCGATGAATATTTGCTCTTTATAACAAGCATTTCTCTCAGTGTTTTGTTTAGAGTTCATCTGGTAAACTAACTCCAGTTACCATTCTCTTCTGAGCACTGTTTCCACCAGGCAACATTTTATTCTAACTTCTTCTTTATCATGTTTGGATCCAGATTCCCAGTAGTTATGTGAAGAGCCTTGGCTGAGTTTGAAATTACTGAGGAAATCTTAATATGCTTAAAATTTAACAGCCAGCAAGGTATTGAATAGCTTGCATAGCAAAGCATATTAATTCATGTCATAATGTTAGAAAGCTTCCATTTGCAATAAACCATCGCTATAATAAAAACATTCTGTGGTGCTTATCATAAATTTCCAGCTGGAAAGGAAGAAATATTTTTATATTTTTGTAGTAAAACAGGGTAAAAAATACCTGCAAATATTAATCTGGTGTTATTTTTTTCAAATAGGCTGTGTTCTCAATATATTGCCAATTAATTTCATTTTAGCCTAAAGAAGCTGACGGACTTGCAAGGCATTCAGTTGCATATTTTGTGAGGGTTAAAGCTGCAGATAACATACCTAGTTTTAGCTGAATACCGTAAGTATTCACTGCAATCCATGCTTGGCTTCGGCACCTTAGCTGTCTATGTTTCAGAGAAGATTTAGGACATAGTAATCCATAACTGACAAATCCAATGCCAGTGCTGTTCTATGGGAGCCTCCCATCTGAGGCTGAGTCTTACTGGGGAATCTACATAGTGTGTTTCCATAACCAATACACACATGCCCTTTGTAGCCTCAAGAACAGTGCCACGAAAGCTAGCATCACTGAACAGCTAGAGTAGCCCAGAGTAGTCCTTAAGTGCATCTTGAGCTCCATGCTCCTTACCTTTCTTCGTATAGACTTCTGGGAGCAGTTCACATGACTAGTATTTCTGGCTTTGATCAACCTCCTGGATCTGCCATCTGCCATGGCTCCGTGTCACACAAATCTCTACCTGAGATTCTGGGATCTCAGACTGATTCAGGCATGACAAAAGGAAGAGTTGCAGGTGAATAGGAGAGGCTGACTGGTGAAAGGTAATTAACAGCCAGAAGTGAGATCTCAGTTTTGGATTGAAGTGTTATAAGATGGTAAGGTAACTAGGTACCGAGTCCCATTATGAAACCAACTCTGTTAACTGAAGTAGATCGTGAGACCGAACAATTTAGTGGATTGTCATATAACATGTAAGAGCTTATTTGCATGAAGTGTGGTAAGAAGTCCATTTTAAGAGGAACATGTCCTCAGCTAATTCGTGAAAATCTGTGCTCAAAGATACAGTGCAATGTGTTCCCTTCAAGGACAACAGGTAGAAGATAGTCCAAAAACATATGTGGTATACTTAAATGCATGAACTCTTGTGGTGGTTTTACCCAGCTGGGCAGCTAAGTTCTACCACATCTACTCTCTCACTCTTCCTCCTCAAAGGGAAAAGGGGAGAAAATACAACGAAAAGGGCTCAAGGGTTGACATAAGGACAGGTAGATCACTCAACAATTATCATCACAGGTGAAACTGAGTCAGAATGGGGAGATTAATAAAATTTATTGCCCATTACTAACAAGCTAGAGCAGTGAGGGAAAGAAGGAAAGAAACGAAGGAAGGAAGGAAGGAAGGAAGGAAGGAAGGAAGGAAGGAAGAAAAGGAGAAAGAAAGAAAGAAAGAAAAGAAAGAAAGGAAGACACATGCAAACAAACAAAAAAAAACCTTTTCCCCCACCCATCCCCTTTCACGTCCTCCCCCCAAGCAGCTCAAGGGACTGGGCAATGGGGGCATCGGTCAGTCCCTGACATTTCTCCTCTGCCACTCCCTCATGGTCACTCCCTGCCCCTGCTCCACCTGGGGTCCCTCCCACGGGATGCCGTCCTTCCCAAACTGAGCCTGCGGGGGCTGCCCACAGGCAGCAGCTCTTCAAGAACAGCTCCCACATGGCTCTGTACCACGGGGTCCATCCATCCCCCAGGAGCAAACTGCTCCAGCACAGGTCCCCCACGGGTGGGCGGCAGCTCCCCCCAGACCCCCTGCTCCTGCATGGGCTCCTCTCCACGGGCTGCAGCTCCGGCCCGGGGCCTGCTCCTGCGGGGGCTCTCCATGGGCCGCAGCCTCCTCCAGGCCACATCCACCTGCTCCACTGGGGGCTCCTCCACAGGCTGCAGTGTGGAGATCTGCTCCATGTGGGACCCCTGGGCTGCAGGGGGACAGCCTGCTCCACCAGGGACCTCTCCCTGCACAGGCTGCAGAGAAACTGCTGCTGCGTGCCTGGAGCACCTCCGGCCCTCCTGCTGCACTCACCTGGGGGGCTGCAGGGCTGCTTCTCACTCCTCGCTCTCTCTTCCCAGCTGCTGTTGTGCAGCAGTTTTTTTCCCCTTCTTTTAATCTGCTCTCCAAGAGGCCCATCCAGCGTCACTCCCTGGCTCGGCTCTGGCCAGCAGCAGGTCCCTTTTTGAGCTATCTGGAACTGGCTCTGATCTGACATGGGGCAGCTGCTGCGCTCTGCTCACAGACACCACCTCTGCAGCCTCCTTGCTACCAAGATTTTGCCATTGCAAGATATGCAAGCCTAATGCAGCCTTACTTGTTTTGGCTTTCGAAACTCGGAGGTAACTTCTGTAGGTCAGAGTAGCAGAGGGTGCCCATCTTTTTGGTAATAATTGTCACGCCTTAATGTTTGGTGATTACAAATGAGAATTGTTGTCTCCTTGGCTTTTCCTATAATAAGCCTTTATGCAAAGTGTTAAAAAAGGGAGAAGCAAAAGCAGAGTTTGGAAACAGTAATGTCTGAAGAGCTCAGATCCTGTTTCTGTTCATGTAAATTGTGGATCAGGAAGCTAGTGTGTCTCCGTGTGTGTGTGTGTGTGTGTGCATGCATGTGTGTGTGTGTATAGAGTAAACTACAGCAAGGAGTTCAGAGATCAGATCTGCATATCGAAGAAGAGGAAATAAACCTTTACAGTGATCCCCACTCTCTTAGCATGCTTGTTCAACCAATATTCAACATCATGGTAAATCAAGGTGAAAAAAAAATAAAAAAAGACAGACAAATCAAAACACCAAGCCAACCCAGCAGTCTTTGTAACAGCTGGGGCAAAGTGCCACAGGCCCTGTGGGGCAGATGGCCCATGGTGATGCCACTGGGTGATGGGCTGTGACCCCACAGCCCTCGCTGCTTATCTTCAGGCACCAGCAGAGGTCATGTCACCTGGCTCGTGCCTGGACTCCAGCTGAGCGTGTGTGCGAGGCCTGGAGCGTTGAGCGAGGGTGTGGTTGAGCCGTGCTGTGGGGCTGCTGGCAGCTGCTCGCAGTGCGCGTTCCTGCAGCCATTACCTGTGTCTCCCTGGCCCTGCCTGGCTCAGGCAGCCGGGACCCATGTGGTGCGCTTGCAGCAGCGGAGGTGAGCTGTGCAGGGACATGGGCTCCAGGGCTGCGGGTGGGGGGCATGGGACGGCCCAGCTGCAGGGTCATGGGGTTTTCTGCTGAGGGGCTGGGGCATTGCTGCTGCTCACCCCAGCACAGCGAGTGACTCTGGCCTCTCTCCCTTGGGCAGTTTGGGACACCCTTTGGCAGCTGTAGCGCCAGGGCAGGGGAGAAACTCCTTGACCTCAGCTCTCCCCAGCCCACTGAAGAGCCCGGTGGTCATGGACGTGCCATCAGACTGGACCTGCCCAGCCTGTGGGGACAGTTGGGACGATGTCACCTATGTGAACCCCTGTCTCCACTAGCCTTGCTACAGCAGTGCACTGTGGTGGGCAAAGAAAAATCCAAGTTGCCCCCTCTGCAGGTAGACAATCAAGACCGTCAAGTACTCAGTGAGGTCAGCTGAAGATTACTTGGAGTGTGCTGTCCCAGAGCCTGCAGACCGCTTGGCTGAGGGCCAGCAGGATGAGCAGGGGGCTACAGAGCCGGTGCCCAGGGCTCCTGAGCTCAGCTTCCCACCCGAGGTCTGGGCAGCCTTTTTCCGGGAGCACCCAGAAAACGTCGAGCCCCTGCTCGCATGGCTGCAGCAGGAGCTGGAGACGATCTCCGGTGCCGAGTGGTGGGATGTGGCTGCAGGCCAGAGCACTGTCGTCGGCTTCCTGTGCCTCTACAGGCTCAACGAGGAGGGCTTGGTGAGGGTGCTGCAGCCTTGCCTGAAAAACCAGACGCTCATGGCTCATCAGTGCCGCTGTGGAGCTGTGCAGCACAGAGATCTGCCGGCAGCATGACCACCAGGACGCCCATGCTGCAGGAGGCCAGGAGGACAGCACCACAGCAGCCCATGGCTACACCACCTCTCCACAGGGGACTTGTGCCCATGGCCTAGGCCACTCCGTCAGCCCTGTGGAGCTCCCAGACATCCTTGGTGGGGGTCTTGGCCACCCCCCAAGTGCTCCTGCCGCTCCAGAAGAGGAGGAGCCACCTGAGGAGCCAGGGCAGGCGGCAGCAGGTCCCTCTGCCCAGGGCAGGGAGTGCTTGCCTGGGGGGCCCGGCACGCCCTGAAGAGGAGGGCCAGCAGCAGCCCCGAGGACTCTCCCCAGCCCCGCAAGAGGACACCGTGATGGTGTCACTAGGTGGGCACTCCATAGCTGGCAGCATCACATCTCAAGGGGACTAGGAGCCACTCCATTTTCTCTCACTCTACCTCTTAGAGAAAATAAATGCTACCGAAAGAGTCTCTGTATTATTGACATTGCAGACATTGCTGCTGTCCATAGCCATGTTGGTTTCTCCCTCTTCTTGTGAGGATTGTGTCCAGAGAAGGGCTATGAAGCTGGTGAAGGGTCTGGAGCACAAGTCTTGAGGTGCATCTGAGGCTCTGGCATGGTTTGTTGGTTAGCCTCCTGGTTCACTTGGGGAGCGTGCAGTGACTGGCTGCTGTGAGGCACTGGAAGAGCTTGCCCAGAGAAGTTGTTGATGATCCATTCCTAGAAGTATTCAAGGCCAGGCTAGAAGATGTGGGAGTGTGGCTTTGAGCAACCTCATGTAGTGGACAGTGTCCCTGCCCATGGCAGGGAATTAGATGATCTTTCAGGTCACAGAATCACAAAATGTTTGGGATTGGAAAGGACCTTGAAAGATCATCTAGTCCAATCCCCCTACTGGAGCAGGAATACCTAAATCACATCACACAGGAACACGTCCAGGTGGGGTTTAAATGCCTCCAGAGAAGGAGACTCCACAACGCCCCTGCAGCTTGTTCCAGTGTTCTGTCACCCTCACCGTAAAAAAGTTCTGTGTCATATTTAAGCGGAACCTCCTATGTTCCAGTTGCACCCATTGCCCCTTGTCCTATCATTGGATGTCACTGAGAATAGCCTGGCTCCATCCTCCTGACGCTTATCCTTTACATATTTATTAACATTAATATGGTCACCCCTCAGTCTCCTCTTCTAAAAGCTAAAAAGACCCAGCTCTCTCAGCCTTTCCTCATAAGGGATATGCCCCACTCCCTTAATCATCCTCGTGGCTCTGTGCTGGACTCTGTCAAGCAGTTCCCTGTCCTTCTTGAATTGAGGGGCCCAGAACTGGACGTAATGTTCTAGATGCAGTCTCACCAGGGCACAGTAGAGGGGAAAGAGAACCCCTCTCGACTTACAAACCACACCCCTTCTGATACACCCTAGGATGCCATTGACCTTCTTGGCCACAAGGGCACAGTGCTGGCTTATGGTCATCCTGCTGTCCACCAGGACCCCAGGTCCCTTTCCCCTTCACTGCTCTCCAGCAGGGCAGTCCCCAACTTATACTGGTGTCTGGGGTTGTTCTTTGCCAAATGCAGGACTCTATACTTGCCCTTGTTATATTTCATTAAGTTTCTCCCTGCCCAACTCTCCAACCTGTCGAGGTCCTGCTGGATGGCAGCACAGCCTTCCAGCGTGTCAGCCACTCCTCCCAGTTTAGTGTCATCAGCAAACTTGCTGATGGTGCACTCCATTCCCTCAACCAAGTCATCAATGAATATATTGAACAACACTGGTCCCAGTACCAATCTTTGAGGGACTCCGCTAGATGCAGGACTCCAACTCAATTCCATCTCATTAACCACAACCCTCTGGCTTCTTTGCTTCAGCCAGTTTACAGTCCACTTCACTACCTGATCATCCAGACCACACTTCCTCAGTTTAGCTGTGAGGATGCTGTGGAAGACAGTATCAAATGCCTTACTGAAATCAGATACACCACGCCCACTGCCTTTCCATCATCTATCCACCCGGTTATACCTTCATAAAAGGCTATCCGGTTGGTCAAGGACGACTTCCCCTTGGTGAAACCATGTTGACTGCCCCTATTATCCTTGATATGACTAGAGACAACGCCAAGGATAAGTTGTTCCATCACTTTACCAGGGACAGAGATAAGGCTGACCAGTCTATAGTTACCCGGGTCCTCCTTCTTGCCCTTTTTGAAGACTGGCATGACATTTGCTTTCCTCCTGTCCTCAGGCACCTCTCCCAATGCCCAATGACTTACCAAAGATAATGGAGAGTGGCCTAGCAATGACTTCCGCCAGCTCCCTCAGCACCCACAGATGCATCCCGTCAGGACCCATGGATTTATGAATGTCCAGCTTGCTTAACTGGTCCTTAACCCAGCCCTCATCAATCAAGGCAAACTCCTCCTTTATTCCAACTTCCTCTGGGGCCTCAGGGGTAGAGGGCTCCTCAGGAGAGCCTCCGGCAGTATAGACAGAGACAAAAAAGGCATTCAGTAATTTCATTTTCTCTTTACCTTCTGTCACCAGGGCACCCACCTCATTCACTAGTAGACCTACACTGCCTCTAGTGTTAGTTTTATCTGCGGTATGTTTGAAGAAGCCCTTTCTGTTGTCTTTGACCCCTCCCACAAGGTTTAATTCTAAGGAGGCTTTACCTTTCCTAGTTGCTTCCTTACATTCTCTGACAAGAGCCTTATATTTCTCCCAAGTGGTCAGCCCCTCCTTCCATGGTCTGTATACTCTCCTCTTCCACTTGAGTTTGCCCAGCAATTCCCTGTTTAACCATGCAGGTCTCCTGGCTCTCTTTCCTGACTTCCTCCCTCTTGGGATGGTCTGTTCTTGAGCTTGGAAGAAGCAGTCCTAGAATGATAACCAGCTACCTTGGGCTCCTTTTCCTTCAAGTACCTTGTCCCATAGGATTTCCCCCAGCAAATGCTTGAAAAGGCCAAGGTCAGCCCTACTGAAGTCCAGGTTTGCGATTCTGCTCGGTACTCTGTTCCTGCCACATGAGATCCTGAACTCCACCATCTCATAGTTGCTGCAAGCAAGGCTGACCTCAACCTTCACTGCTTCAACCAGCCCCTCCTTGTTAGTGAGGACAAGATCCAGCAGCGCTCCTCTCCTAGTTGGCACATCCAACATTTGGATCAGGAAGTTATCTTCAATACACTGAAGGAACCTCTTGGACTGCAGATGGCTGGCTGAGTAGGCCTTCCAGCAAATGTCAGGACAGTTAAAATCTCCCACAATAACAAGGGCCTGTGATCACGAGGCTGCTATTTAGCTGCCTGTAGAAGGCCTCGTCAACTTCTTCATCCTGATCTTGTGGCCTGTAACAGACACCCACAACAGTATCCCCCATGCCAGCCTGTCCCCTAATTCTCACCCACAGACTCTCAACTCGTTCCTTATCCATCCCTGGACAGTACTTGATAAAATGTAGTTGCTCTTTCCAGCAAAAAACAACTCTGCCACCTCACCTTGCTGGCCTGTCTTTCCTGAGCAGGACATACCCATCCATGACCACATTCCAGTCATGTAAGCTGTTCCACCAGGTCTCTGTAATCGCCATAGTCTCCTAACCGAACACGGATTTCTAACTCCTCCTGCTTATTCCCCATGCTGTGTGCATTGGTGTACAGGCACTTCAGGGAGTGAGCTGAGCATGCTGATTTCACCCTAGAGGGGTGGGAGGTCTCCTGGTCTTCATCACTGCTAGGGCATTGCCCCACCAGTACAAGCCCAGCTACAACCCCCTCTCCCTTCGGATCTAGTTTAAAGCTTTCCAAATGAGTCCTGCTAACTCCATCCCAGAACCCTTTTGCCCCTGTGAGATAAACCTTTCCCACATATTACTGTCAGGACTGGTGTCTTATAAAACCAGCCATTATCAAAGAACTCAACACCCTGCCTGTAGCACCAGTCACAGAGCCAATCATTTACGGACTGGATCCTTCTATTCTGTCCCACGTCATCATCCCAGAATGGAAGGAAGCAAGTAAAAATGACTTGTGCCACAGACTCTTTCACCAACTGTCCTAAGGCCTTGAAGTCTTTCTTCATTCCCCTAGACTGTGGGACACAGCTTCCTCCCCAACTATCTGGAAGATCAGTAGCGGGTAGTAGTCTGTCGAGTGCACCAGGCTGGGGAGTGTCCTGGTGATATCCCCAATCCAGGCTCCAGCTAGACTGCAGACTTCCCTTCAATGAGCGTCAACTCTGCATATCAGGCCCTTCCACCTGAGCAGCCCTTCCCCCTGAGAACAGGCGGTCTCCCCGCTGCCCTCCCCTGGCAGCGGCAGGCTCAGGCACTCCTTGCAGCCAGAGGCCTGAACAGCCACATCTCTGGGCAGGCCCTGCATCTGGGTCGCCACAGACTTTTTGGAGAGAGCTCTCTGCCAAGTGGACACCACAGTAGGTGTGCGATCTTGCAGACTGCCAAGAGTTGGTGCACAGCCCCGCACACTGCCACACCAGCCGCACACTGCTGCACACTGCTGCTGGCCCCTCCTTGCTTGTCAACATGTCACCGCCCTCCCAGAGGCTGTTTCTAGGCAGAGGGCCTGGGTGCAGCTGCTGTTGGCCTGGCAATACCCACTCCCTGTCAGCCTCTCCTGGAGAGCTGGTGGGTGCGGCCTGTTTGTGCTGCTGTCCCAGGCCTCCCTTGGCAAAGCGAGGGCCCTAGATCCCCCTGAACTCATGCTCAGGCGCTGTGCCTGGGGCCGGCCTCGACTCAATCCCTCGACCTTCCTCAATGGAGGTGTCTTCCAATCCAGACCATTCTGTGCTTCCATGATTCTATGATTCCATGATGTGTGCCTGCTCCATGGTCTTCTTCATCATGGGCTGGAGGAGAATCTTTGCTCTGGCACTTGGAGCACCACCTCCCCCTCCTTCTACACTTCTCTAGGCAAGCTGTTCCTCAGCCATGGTCTACACAGCAGCAGGCTGAGGGGAGATGAGGATGAGGAGCTGCTGCGTCAGCATCCCACCCCTCCTGGCAAAGGACTGCACAGATATACCACCCTCCCAACAGAGGGGCCCCACTGACCCCAGGCTGTAGCACATACCTTGGGCAGCATAGCCCAGAAGAGTCATGGAATCATGACACCAGGCCTTCTAGTTCCTGATGGGGAGCACCTTTCTGAGAGGGAGAAAAAGTTTTTTGCCCAGGAGTTAGAAGGACTGATTGATAGGGCTCTGAACTAGATTTGAAGGGGGAAAGGGACAAAGCAAGGCTCACCACTGATAAGCTAGGGGACTGAGTCTTCTTTAACATTTATCCTTGTACCCCTGATCAGACTTTCTCCAGGTGGAATGGTTTACAATAAGACTTGAACGTACTTTTCACGAGACCCAACATTTTTTACAGATTTTTTTTCCTTTGTTTTTGACCTGGATTATATTTATTTATTTTTTTTTTCTTTTTATTTCATAATATTAATATTAGACACAGACACAGACACAGACACAGATTTCTAGGTTGGAAGAGACCTCAAGATCATCGAGTCCAACCTCCGACCTAACACTAAGTACTCCACTAAACCATATCGCTAAGCTCTACATCTAAACGTCTTTTAAAGACCTCCAGGGATGGAGACTCCACCACCTCCCTGGGCAGCCCGTTCCAATGCTTAATAACCCTTTCGGTAAAGAAGTACTTCCTAACATCCAACCTAAAACTCCCCTGTCGCAACTTTCGCCCATTCCCCCTCGTCCTGTCACCAGGCACGTGGGAGAACAGAAGCAGCATATATCTTCTCATATATTAGTAGCAGTATATATCTTCTCATGTCTTCTTGTTTCAATGAAATTGCTAATAAGCTAGTAATATTAATGACAGAATTCTACAGTTACCATGAAAACGACAGACTTCCCCACGCACCATGATTATAAGACTGGTATCATGGTAGGTTTCTTTCTCCATCCTGCTCTCTTTCTTTTTGCTACTCATTCCTTCTGATGTACTGCAGCTAAAATATAGACTTGCTTTTTATTAATCAAAAATGTTTATTTTTTCTCCTTTCTCGTGGTCTTAGTATCAATTTTTAACACTAGACTTTGTGACTAACATGTGCATTAGTAGTATATATATTACCAGTGGTTTTATGTGAATTATCCTATTTGGGCATTCAAACCAGAAGAGGGCAATGTTAATCTTATTACCAAAACCTAAAGTTTTAAATTCATGTGAATCTCCATTTTCTTACCTTTCAACATTATGGGAATTATGTGCCTTTGGGCCCGGTCCTGCTTTTTTGTAAAATCTGTGACTGATCTACTGAAGTGATTGGATTTATACATCCAAGCAAGAGCTATTTTACTCATGCAATGGTAGGAATGGCTTTAACTGTGAAACACAGATTTGGATTGTAACAGAATATTACAACAACTTTAATATTAAAGTATGTAACTTTCAATTCATACAGGCTGGAGATAAATAAAACACCACTCCTTACAAGGCACAAAAAGTGAAATGTGCATACATACCTAGAATATGATGCATTTGAACCTGCAGGTGAAATTGTAGCCTTGTTTAAAGAAAAAATAGCATTAACCACTGATTTTGGTTGGATGAGGGTTTTACCTAAGTTTTATTTTAGAAATGAGACTTTTAGTGGCATTAATTCTCCTTGTAAATGCCTAGACTACATGCATACAAATGTAGAAGCACACAGTAATCCATGACTTTCTGAACATTTGGAAAACCATTTAGAGATTTTATGTAACATGGAAAGGTAGACTCCAGTTGGTACATGTGTGAATTCTTTATTACCTTATTAGTTAAAATATCTGAAATTTGAAAAAAAAAATCCCACAAAACATTATTTGGTATTAAAATTGTATTCTTGCAGGTCACTTGCATAGTCCTAGGACACATGAATAGTCCTGGAACACACAGTCCAGGAATATTTAGAGCTATTAGGGTTTCTCTTCTCCCCAGCTGATTGCTGTAGACTTGTCTACACAGTGTTACGTCTGCCTTTTTTCTCATTCTGACACAAAGAATGTAGGATAGTGCCTGAAAAAATGGCAATTACAACAACAGGGCCTTACTCACCTCACCTTTCCAGGCTGTCAGTTTCTACAGCTGAGTGAATGTAAAGTACAAGTTTGAATGCATGCCAGCATGTTCATGCTTGTGGGTTGGAAGTTGCCCAGGTCTACATGGGAGGGTAGTGTCAGCAGTCAGTAGCTGTTCTTGTGTCTATCTTTTCTTCAGACCTTGTTATAAAGGAAGAAAAGAACCCTATCCAGTCTAACAGAATTTCTGCTCTTGTGTGGAGGCAAAAAACCATAAGGGATATGAAAGGGAGAAAAAGGAAGACTAGTAGAAGAAGTCTAGTAGATAAAATCTACAAACTGACACTGTCAAGTGCTATTGAGCTGCCGTCTTCAAGATCACAGCTTTGTTTTTAGAAAAGTAACTGCAAACTCAGAGTTGCTCTGCATATAAAGTACTTTTGGACTTACTCCATTGATGGACCATAAAGTTGATGCTGGAGTGGTCTTTGACCATGAAGCTCTTTGTACAGCAGTTACATGTTTAAGGGTATTCCAGCTGCAGCAGGCACTTATCTAGCCTTCACTCTAACGAAGAGAAGTTGCATGTTTGGATCTGAGTGATAGAGATGACCTGTATGAGACTGAATCAAGTCAATATTAGCCATGTCTGACACAGTCTAGAATGTGCTGAAAATAAGGGTTCTGTACACTCTTCAAAACTACAGATGGGTTACTGAATGTGCAATTGGTTCAGCTCTCTGTTTATAATGGTTGTTTCATCTTGCTTACTTGCATTTTAATCCTCCTTTACTGTAAACATTCTATTTGCACTAATAGATCTATCTGGAAGCAGTGAGTATATTTCTGATCCAGTGCTTACTTTTAGAATGTCAGGTTTAATGCATTTATACCAGACACACCATAAAGGACGTGCAGTTGCAACAGAAAAAAACATTCTACAGGACTGCACAGCATGCAGACAAGGGTCTCAGAGTGATTTCAGATACCTAGCCCAGCAAGATCCTTACAAATGATAGAGTAATCCCTTTCAAAAAGCATACAAACATATTTCTGAAGCAAAAATAGAAGCTGATGTTTTGTTGAAGAAAAACAGGAAATTTTGATAAGGAATTCAGTATGCTAAAAAATTCTTCCTGTGCCCTGTGAGCTGTCTCAAACAGTCTTCTTTTTTCTTTTTCTTTTTTCTTTTCCTACTAGATTTAGGTCCCCATTAAATAAACAACTAAATAAAACCCATACAATGTGAAGGCTACCATATATTAATCTTCTATTCCATGCTCTCATACTTGGTCGTTTCTGGTCATGTATTTTTGTCATTTCAGGTTCCTCCTATAACATACTACTTTAATCCTTGCATGCATGTTGTCACTCTGCTGAGACGGATTTGCCACCAAGAACTTTAATCCTTGAGAACACATGATGTTACAGACCCAAACCCCACCATGCAATGGTATATAATGTATTAAAATCTTGTAACTGAAATCAGAATTCAGCTAAGTGATATATGAAACTTTAATAAGGTGGGTTAAGGAAGCAAAAGCTATTTTCAGGTGCATATAGTGGAGTGGAAACAATCTTTGATAAAGCATGAATATGATACACAATTATTATATAAATTCTATAATTAACTGTTTGTAAAGAAGCTTATTGTGCATAATTTCTACAAGTTTTCTCCTGCAAGACCTGTTTAAGTAATTATATGGACATATGAAAGTGTAAGTGATAGATATAAAGACATATCTCTTCTTTTTTTCTTTTTCTGAGAATATACACTATTTGGTGACTTAAAGAATCTGTGGAAACAGACCACTGGCTTAGAATGATTTAATCTTTCATCTTCTACCCATTTTTTGCTGATCAGTGGCTCCATAATTGATTTACAATTTAACTGGCATGAAAATGGGAATCTTACTTCAGCAAAATAGTTGGATTGTTTATTTATAGTCTTAAGCAGCTGTAATAGGGTTATTAACAAGTTCTTCATTGATTTCTGAGTATCATGAAATAGGACTTCAAAGAATCAGGGAGAATTTCCCATCAGTTCCAGTACTGACTCCACTACCTTAGTTGCAGCTTCAGTGTTTGATGCTCCTAGAGGCAACAGGACACTGTAGTTGGGTTAGCTTGGAAATCAAAATTAAGCCTTGAAATTATGCCAGCTCTTCTTACTCTTTCTAAGCTACTGCACTTTTTTGCACTTTTTTGTTTGTTTTCTTTTCGTAGTCTTGTGAATGCTGAATTATTTCTTTCTTTTGTTCCTTTTTATTGGTAGCAGACAGCACAAGTAACATTTTTTTTTTGTGAGGATATTTCTAAACATATACAGACAAATATTTTTAATAAAATAAATCTAGTATACACGCAAAAAAAAAACAGAGAAAAATAATGAAATGAGAGCAGTGATGTAGTATATCTGATTAGACATTTTTATGATCAATCAATGGATTGATACCTTGAAAAAAGGTGATCCATTGAAGCACAGCCTTCCTTCCAGGTATGTACACTTTGGAAAAACTTTCAGTAGAAATACTTAGGATGAAATTTTTCATCAAACTAAAGAGAAATGGGTGCTACAAAAGAAGTCATAGTTTAGTGGTCTGTGCACTCAGCAGGAACAGAAGACCTACATTTAAGTCTTTGTTCTGTCTGATTCACAGCAAGGATTTATTCCTGCTGATATTGTTATTCCAAGTGAGAACTTTAGCCATAGGACTGTAACCTCACTTGTGGTGAATATTCCTTTGTGTTTCCACAGATTTTCAGAGGTGCTGCTTTTGTTTCTGTAATGAGCACAAGTGTTTTTGGCCTGATAAATGTATTCTCTTGATGAAAAAATAATAATAATAATAAAATCTTACTCTGCTTTGAAGTACACATGCATATCAAAGTCAATGCCATGGAGAGGAATGAATCAAAAAGTTGGTTAAATGCAATTTCATTGATATGAACATGCATGTACACTGGTGTCAGATATGTTGCGATAATTCAGCTTTTTAACATTCAATTCATTTAAATTGCAGTTGTTCCTATGATCATTTTTATTAAGGCTTTTTATATAGTGGATGTGTAGACAGAAACACTGAAGATATCTCAGAGGTCTCACAAAGAGCCATGGAATGGGAAACGGACTTTGGCATTTCCTTGAGACAGTATGCCTGGGTGAACAGCCATTTTTGCAAAGATGTTCAGTACTGATATGAGACTGAATTCTTGTATTTGATAAGAAGATAGAGGAAAAAGGAAAGACATGCCTAAGTACTTTTTGAGGGATAGAGCTGTGCAGGTCTTCCCAGGAAAGATTAGGGAGAGCTGAATGTTAAAAATGCCAGGGTATCCTTGTCCTTGTACGGAAACTGTGAAGCCACTGTAATGGGTACATTGGACCTAGATGATATTTGGATCTTCCCATTCAATTTATTTGGCCCCAGCAAAGACCTCCTCTCTCCCATGTGCTCATTGGTCACCTACTTGATTTACCAGTCTACCTAATTTAATCTGTTGGGATTCCTCTTCTGTCTTTTGAACCCTCCCCCATGAACTCAAATTTCGAATTGGTTCCTGACCTCATAAGCTTACTCTAGTATCCTGCATTAAGATTCACAAACAGCAAATATGCCTCCGATATTTCCTGTGCAGCTTGAAAGAGATGCCAGACAGCATGCTGAGGTAGCTGTACATTATAACATAATTATATAATGAAAGTGTTTTGTTGCCTCAAGACTGACCAGCAGCATGCCCTGGAAGTGCCCAAATGTATGTCTGTACAGTGCAATCCCTTATGAAAGGAGTCAAGTCTCCTGCAGAAGAAGCAGTGAATGTACTTCACAAAGATTCAAGCGCTATTCAAGTTAGGGCACAGATTTATGTTTAGCAATTCTTTTTCTTCTTCTTTTTTTTTTTCTTTTTTTTCTTGGAAATGGCCTGGATGTACAGTTTGCCTTGGGATTTTCAATGGGTCCAATTAAATATGTGGGAATTCAAAAAGCAATAACATATATTATTTTGTGCAAACATAGGTTTGAAAAAATATTATGATTATTGCTTAGCAACTAATGTACTAGCAAGATTTTCCTTGTGTATGTTGTTTTCATATCAACGTCAGCTCCTGAACATTTCTTTTCCTGTATTTCAGTTAGAGAGCTCATGCTAATGTCTAATATGACTAACATAGTGTTGTTCTGGGCCTGTTAGCTAAAACTGCTATGCTCCCTATTTATTAGACACTTTACAATGAATTGCTATGGCTTAATCAACATGAAAATGTTCAGCGTACTACCAGAAATGTCATACATGAAATCTAAAGACTGATGTCCTCTCCAAAAGAAGTTGGAAATTTCTCTTGTGCTGCATATGGAAATTAAGCAATTTTGACTGTGGCACAAACAAAAATTTGAATCAGTTGTCAAGGTGTCTGGTTGTTAAATTAGATTGCTTAATCAAAGCAGGCATGAAGCAGTGAGAAGCAAGCCTAACATAATATGTATGAATCTTATATAATGATAATAGTTAAAATTTCTACAATTCACACCTGTAATATGAACAAGCAACTGCAGCAATAGTGGTGGGGTAATTAGGCTTTCATTCTGGAAGCCACTGTCTCAAGTTTTTGCCATTCTAAGCTAGAAGCTAGTGATCCTCACACATATGAAATCTTCCCCCCCCTCCTTTTTTTTTTTTTCCTGAGGAGATAAATGCAAACAAAAAGGCTTAAACATATTTTATCATCATAAATGATGCAAGTGGCAACTGAGAAATATGAGAGCTTTGCCACATCAGAAAATTTGGTGTTGCAGAGTAGAGATCTCTTTTTCTTACAAGGGCAGACCAGTTCTGCACAGACCAGCTAAAAGTCTGAGATTGGAGTCAGACATTTTTTTTCTAAAAGAAGAGAACAGCATGAGTACCTGTCTTTCCAGTGACCAGCAGAGGCATGTTAAATAGGGCCAAGGCTATAGTGTCTTCCTTTTGTACAGAGAACTGTCAATTTCTAACCCTGCCTACATTTTAGAACTTTAGTATCTGTTATATAAAATCATTTTCAGTAAGTTATGCAAAGGAGGTACTGACAGATACTCATTAGTATATGGTGTCATTTTCATAGTGAAATCAGAAAGCATTTTCTTTCTTTCTGTCAGATTGTTTGTAAACTTCTTCAGGATGATTCTTGTTCTTATGGAAAAATGAAAAAAAAAATAATTCCTTACTGTATGCAGTAGCCAAGCCAAGCCATTTCCATGCATTTTCTATTTTCTTCCATGCTCCTACATCAAACACTTTCACATTTTAAGTGTAGAATGTTTTAAGTAAATGTTAGCTTTACGTGTTGGGCTGAAGTGAATAAAAAAAAAAGATCATTTTTTTTTACATTAGAACCATAGAACCATAGAACCATAGAATATCCTGAGTTGGAAGGGACCCACAAGGATCATTGAGTCCAACTCCTGGCTCCACACAGGACCACCCAAAAATTCAGACCATATGACTTAGAGCATAGTCCAAACGCTTCTTTAACTCTGCTCAGCTTGGTGCTGTGACTACGTCCTGGGGGAGCCTGTTCCAGTGCGAGACCACTCGCTCGGTGAAGAACCTCTTCCTGATATCCAACCTGAACCTCCACTGTTGCAGCTTGACTCCATTCCCTTGGGTCCTATCACTGGTCACTGTAGACCGCGATGAGGTCTCCCCTCAGCCTCCTCTCTTCCAGGCTGAACAGGCCTAGTGACCTAAACTGCTCCTCGTATGTCTACTTGTCTAGGCCCTGAATTCACCACTTTTGTTGCCCTTCTCTGGACACTCTCCAACAGTTTCATGTCCTTTTTGTACTGTGGTGCCCAGAACTGCACACAGTACTTGAGATGAGGCCGTACCAGCACAGAGTAGAGCAGGACAATCACTTCCCTCGACCGACTAGCAATGCTGTGCCTGATGCACCCCCGGATGCAGTTGGCCCTCCTGGCTACCAGGGCACACTGCTGGCTCATATTCAGCTTGCTGTCCACCACAGCCCCCAGATCCCTCTCTGAGGGGCTGCTCTCCAGCATCTCGTCCCCTAGTCTGTATATATAGCCAAGGTTGCCCCAGCCCAGGTGTAGGACCCAGCACTTGCTCGTGTTAAACTTCACACAGTTGGTGGTTGCCCAGTTCTCCAATCTGTCCAGATCTCTCTGCAAGGCCTTTCCACCTTCAACAGAGTCAACAACTCCTCCCAGTTTAGTACCATCAGCAAATTTACTCAAAACACCTTGTAGTCCTACTTCGTTTACGGAACTATTGAAAAGAACTGACCCTAAAATGGAGCCTTGGGGGACCCCACTGGTGACCAGCCGCCAGCCTGATGTGGATCCATTTACCATAAACCTTTGAGGCCTGCCCGTCAGCCAATTGTTCACCAAGCGTATGATGTTTTTATCTAGCTCTGTGCTGGACATTTTGTCCAGTAGGATCCTATGGGAAACTGTGTCAAAAGCTTTACTGAAATCCAAAAGATCACATCAGCTGGTTTCCCTTGATCAACTAGATGAGTGATCTTATCATAAAAGGAAACCAAATTTATTAAACACACCTACCCCTCGTGAACCCATGTTGGCTGTGATGTATGACTGCATTGTGCCCCATGTGCGCTTCAGTAACTCCCAGGATAATTTTCTCCATAATTTTACCGGGCACTGACATGAGACTGACAGAACGCCTGCCATTACAGTTGCAAATAAAATAGCTTCACAGAAGATCCTGTCTGAAAAAAAATAATTGAGATTTTTCTCACAGGCAGGCATGGAAGGAACGAGAGTCCTACAGCGCCAGGCACCTCTCCTCCGTCACACCCTCATCCCCATTCAGCAATGTCTCCCCTGAAGCACTGTGCTCTCACACCGGCACAGCAGGCACACAGATCCGGCCAGGGAGAGACCCCATTCCACCACCGGCATGGCCACCAGCACCCAGCCACCATTGCCACGGAGGCACCGAGAGCACACCCATGTCCACAGGCACCGAGGCCAGTGCCAAGGGAGCCGATCCGGCTCACTGGGTAGCACATGAGGAGCACAGTGTCCACGGGCTACATCACCCAAATTTCTTTCTGCAGACGGCCCTGGGGGCTCCTGTGGGCCATGTAAAGGGAGCCTGGGGAGCTCCGTCTGGCCACGTGCCTCTGCCCTTGGGTGACGCCAGGGCCTGGGATGCATAGGGCAGCTGGGAGTTGCTGTACCACGGTGGGGACTGAGGGCAGGGCTGGGGGGCCTGTGGCAGGGCGGGGGTGCAGGGGACACCACAGAGGACGATTCACAATGGGGGGGCTGTTTCTAGGGCAAGCTGCAGGCAGCGCTGCTGCAGTTTGGCCTAAGCCATCGGTGAGTGCAGCAGTGGGGGAAGGCTGAGCTGGGCCAGGGCCGGGGTGCAAACATCGGCCCCCGAGGGGTTGCTAAGCCTGCAGCAAGGGCCCAGCTGCTCAGGGCAGGGCTCGCGGCTGTCACCACCGGCTCTGGCCGCAGTCCCTCATGCCTCCCGTGTACCTTGCCTCCTCTCCTACCTGACTCCAGGGGCCTGCAGCTCCTGCCCAAGCTCCCTCAGCCGCCAGCCAGCTCCCACCCAGCCCCATTGACCCCCTTCTCTCTCAACTCTTTCAGACCATGGTTTCGGCAATTTTCTTTGCCCTCATGTTCCTGGGTTTAATCCAAAGCCCACAGAACGTCGGCGATGAATTCAATGCAGTCATGCATGAGTGCATGCAACAGCATGCAGAGGTGCTGCAAGAGCGCATGATGCAGCTCCTCTTGGAAATGGAGCAGAGGGACTAGGAGAACAGCTGAGAGCATGCGGGAGCCCTGCTTTTATCTGCGTTGCAGCACTGGCAGTTCTGGGCCTTGACTGGAGAGCTTGTCTTGTTCTTTGTGCTCTGCCACATGCTCAGGAAACTGTGCCATGAGCTGCACAGCAGGAATGAGAAGGGCATCTCCAGAAGCAAGGAGGATGATGACACTGAGGAAGAACCCAGTGACATTTTGGATGCACGCAGATTTGTCAGTGGGTACCTGCAGTGGCCAGTGAGGAATCTGGAAGAAACATGCAAGTTTGTGGAGGAACTGGTGGACAAGCTTCTCTGTGTCTGTCAGACACTTCCAAGAATAAGTTCATGCCGTGGTTCCAGCCACCCATTGGGGTAGGCGGTGCCTTCGGTGCCACTGAGAACGACGCCGCATACCGCCTGCTCGTGCCCCTGAACCCACCCCCTGGGCATGCCTTCCACCTGGAGATGGGCACCAAAGGGCAGACACCGGCGAGGAACTCCTGCCTCTGCGTGGAGCTGCAGTGCATGTGCACAAGGGAGCGTCTGGTGGGGGACATGCTGTGCTTCCTCCACCATCCTGAGGATGAGCTGAGACATCAGGACTCCAGCCTCCTAGACACCCTCTGCAGCGGCTCCTACTTGGATGTGCAGAAAACGGCAAAGTGGTTCCAGGAGCTGGTGACAGAAGCCTGGGTGGCTATGCCTCAGTCATCCAAACTCCAGCTAATGGTGCTGCCCTCCACCTGCTTCTGCAAGCTCAGGCTGACCAAGGTCCTAAAGAAAACCCTCTCCATCGAGTTGATGCTTGGGGTACAGCAAGACAACTCAGACATCTTCCTGAGCTTTGAGTAGGCAGAGGCCGTTGTTAGCAGCAGCATGACGTGGCCACAGAGCTGCACTGTGCCAGAGATGCAGTTCTTCAGGACACACCTAGGCATGCTCGGCACACCTTCCACCTCAGACATCTGCAGCTCTGTGTCTATATCCTGTTAGGTGCCAACTTTGCCACCCATGCCTTAAAGACAGCTGTTAAGCACCTCCTGACCACCATCCCCTTGGCAAGCATGCACAGGAGGGATTTCCAGCCCCACAGCCAGCGGTGATTATGGTGGCTACAAAGACGACTGACAGACACCCTGCTTGCCACATGCCCCAGAGCTGAGCACACTGGATATGGAGAAGATGCTGCTCAGTCGGCAGTGGGAATTGTTCCTCCATGTTCTCTCCACAGCAAAACCACCCTTGGGGGAGGCACACCCCATGCAGCTGAAGAGGCCGCTGCAGCGAGGCTTGAAGCAGACTCCTCTTTCCAGCTGGACAGTGACCACCTGGTCTCCCAGGGAGTGTCCATTCACTCCGGGAGCTTTGACCTCTGCAAAAATGCCAATATATTTCTTACTTGAACAAATGCTTTGTCTGTGAGTGTCTGTACCACACTTGGTCAGGAAATGCAGGCCTGAGGTGCTGACAGCTTGGCTGCCACAGCATCAGGGAGCATTTTGCTGAGGAGCTGATTCTGTGGGCTCCAACTGTGCTCATTCTGGAGCTAAAGCTCTGCTGCCTGTCCTTGCTCCTTCAGCAGGGCAATGAGAGGGCACCACGTGTTGCCAGTGTGCTTTATGGAGTCTAAAGGGGGGACTTGGGCAACCCGAGGCAAACCATGCCCTGGGAGCCCAATGGCATTGCCCAGGATGACCGTGGGGAGGCAGATGTCACGCTCTCCATGTGGGGAACCCTCTGCACAGGGGTGAGTGCCATCAGGGAACACCGGGGCTCTGCCTGTGCTGGCTGCTGCACCAGCACAAGCCTCAGGCACAAGCCAATGCAGGCCAGTGGCTGGAGGTGTGGCTAAGGCATGTGAGAAAAAAAAGTTGTGTTCTTGCAGTAGAAGGTGTTTTTGCAGTGGAAAATTCGACTAACCCTGCATATTCAAAAATGATTGTGCAGGTATAACAGTGGCATAGCAGTGAGGAGTATGTTAAGCAGATAAGGGGAAGGTCCCACTTTCCCAAAATAAGGAAGATAGCTAAGAAAAACAGGACGAGCAGTGCAAAATCAGTAAAAATAAAAAATCTTGGGCCCTATAGTCACGAGAGAAGAAGGAAAAAACTACTAGACTACTGCTTTTGGACAGTTTTCTGAGTTCATAAACTTAAACTTCTTTGTATGTTTTCTATGTCTGTTTTAAAACTATAGACTTGTACAGCATTGTGGTGTGCAATGAAATTAATATTAATAAAAATTAGTTTCCACAAGGAGCTCTGGAGAAGATGTGAAAGATAAAGTTTCAAAGTTTAACTGTCCAGGGCAATATTAATTTATATAATTGTTTCCCTGTTCTCATGACAAATAATAATACCTAACATGGGAGGGATGAAAGATTACTCTGAAATCCTGATTTGTTTGCCTGTTGATTGAAAGAAAATCGGTCATTAAGCACTCAGTTGTCCATTGGAAATGTTCCTAACAATGAGGAATCTGTAGGCAAAATCATAGGGTGGAAAGAATAATTGTTTTAAATACTCACAGCACACAGTCTCAAAGAATGTTAGGCCATTTGGGATTATTAAATCCCTTTGTGGGCTAGCAGTCCTGCTGTGCATAAGTGCTTATTTTTAAAAATAGGCACTTGTGTGACACAGCTGGACTTTAAGAGGAAAAAAGACTTTCAAGTCCTAAAGAACCTAAAATTTCTTCCCTGCGATTTTGTGAATATTTATTTTTGTGTGTGTGATGGATTTTACGTGATTTCTGATGTAGCTCCATCACTTGAAAAACTGCAGCACGAATGGGCTTCATATAACTTGATATTATTTTCTCCAATTACTGAAGCTAGAAGTATTTTATAGAAGAACTATTGCAGCTGATTAAAATATGTTAGCAATCATAATGAGGATAGAAAATACATATTTTCCATCGATTTCTAGATATTTCCCTGATTTTATTCCGTGAAGGATAAATAATATTTAGCACATGGATGATGAATTTAGTGCTTTGTACAAAGCTTGTCACCGTGCCACAGGATTTGATGGACTATCCCTTTGAGACTAATGTAAGGTATTGGTGCACTACTTTTTTGTTCACCAAGTAGATATGCTATTCTGAGAAGGAGGCATTGATTTCATTATCTTTTGGTTTTCACTGTGACTCTTTTAGTGTGAGGGGGTTAAGTTTCTAATAACAGCAAAAGCATGTGAATTGTTAGTCCCTAGAGTACAGTATATCATGTATTTAGATTTACATTAAAAAAAGACAAGCTTACACATGTTCCAATGTTGGCAGCTATTTGCTATTTTCATCACCATTCTTGCAGTGAAAAGTTATTTTTATTTTTATTTTATTTCTGGTGAATCTCTTAGCACTTCATGTGTGTGTGTTTGTGAACCTCACTATTCATACATTCTCAGTGCTGTGGCTGTTAAAAGTGACTTCCTGGCATTGACCATTCTTAACAGTTCAGACATGTAATGCACCTGTGTTTCTTGTCTCTTGTGTCACTGCTCAGCATATGTCATATGTCACTGTGCCAAAAATGTCAGCTGAAGCAGTCCTATTAAGACACAAGTGCATCTTGTAAGAATATGAACTGTCTTATACATGTTTATTTAAAAAAAATATGCAGAATATACTCCCATATTCCTACGTAACCCCTCTATGCTTTGCTAGCCATGTTCTCTATGGCAAAAATACAGAATATTGCTCAGTTTTCACCTCCTCTGGATGTCTCTGAGGCCAGAAATGGAGACAGTAGAACATTTTAATGATTAGAACAGGCTTATGTTTCTAATTATTTCTTTGTTGTGACATTTCTGTCAGTAATGAAGAAATCTGAAATCTGAAATAATTATATTTGCTATAATGTTTGATGCCAATACTGATTATATTTTATCCTTAGGCCTGTTCTCTCACCCAGACCCTCCCCATTAGACATCGTACCTGATAGGCTTCCCTGTGATTTCTTTCTTGTCAAATCACATTTTGCCACTTGCCACTGATACTCCTGTCCCTGACCAGTCCTGTTCAGCCTACCTACCTCAGAAGACATAATCTTCAGCAGATTTCAGTGCAGGCATCTGCGAATTTGTGTTACATTTCTTCTGTCCTTTGACCCCCTTCCGTTAAACAGTCTTTCCCTCTCCCCAGTCAACAGTTGCTTTACTTTTGCTCCAAGTATGTGTGGACCTGCAGCCCAAATTCACAGGCTTATGCTGTTTCTGTCATCTGCTCCTTAAGATTCAACTCTCAGATATGGGCTTTCTGGCAAGTACCAATATAAAAATGACCTCTTTTGAGAATTCTTAATCAGGCATTGAGAAAGTATCAGTAAAGGATTACTCACTTCAGCCCTGATAAATATGACTTTGATACAGTTATATAAGCAAAAATTTGGGGTCAATAAACAAGGGATGAGAAACTGTGGACTAACCATCACACGGTAAGAGTGATAGTTTTTGATAATGTAGAAAAAAAAAAAAGGTTATTTGGGACTTTGGGAAAAAATCTTTCTTGCTAGAGGAACAGTTACATGAGTTGGAAGGATATTTCTAGAAGATACAAATGTTGAAATTTCTTAGAAATTTCCTAAAAATGCTGGAAGGAAGTAACTGAAAAATAAAGCTAGTATTATCTGGAAAGCTTGGGGAATAAAATGGTGGTTCAGCCTGTAGGGACTACTGATCAGAGACTTGGAAATCTTTCTAGCCTGATTTAGGAAGGCTTCCAGCTTCATAGAACCACAGAAATCAGAAATGGAAAATGACTCTCTAAGACATTTAGTTGCCTCCTGCAGATAGCTCCCATATGTATTCCTGATCTTGACTGCTTTCTCACATCTAGTTGGAAAAGATTCAAGTGACAGAAGTCTCACTGCTTCCCTTGGCGTGAGGGAGTTTAATTGATCTCATGTTGAGAAAATTACTTCTTAGGGTGCAGGAAGTGGTTCTTAAGAACATGGCCTGGTTACTGCTAGAGATTTGCATAAAATCTCACTGACAAGGCAAAGCTGCTTAATGTACTTTTTGCAAATTCTGTAGTCAACATTACCTCTTTGCTGCTTATTCACCAGGAGCTGAAAGCTTGCAGGTGAATTGAACTGGCTCTGTTACCTTTTGTGGTCTCTAATACATGCCATCTTACTTGGCAATCATAACATTCACTTTTGCAGTAGGGCACAGGCACCATGTTGTCAAGGTGCAGAGGTGTATATCCTTCCATTTAGATTTCCGTCGGGGAGAAGACAGCCACATGCTGCTAGATTTAGAACTTAACTAGTCTCATGTAAGAGTTTATGAATAAAGAAATGTATCCCACTGTAAATCAGATTCAATACTTCATATAAAACTCTTACAGAATTTAACGGGGATGAAGCTGTGGTGGGCAAAACTATCTGAACTTGGAGAATTTTTACTGGTCACAAAGTATTGTAGTTTATTACCATAAACTACTAATCATTGATTCAGACATTGAGAAAAAGAAAAACAAAAAGATTAAAGAAACATTCGGGGAGACATCTTTTCTCCTTCTTTCCCAGACTCAACTTCAAAGCCTTCCCTCTACCCTCCATAGTCTCTCCTTTCCTTGTTTTCACAGAGTGTTAACATCCCATCCCAGTCCCTGTTATGTTTGCCTCTCCTCATTTCCTGCTCATTTTCCTCTGCTCCAGTGAGGGTCACCCATGGGTGCAACTCTTCTGGGGCTGTTTATTCTCTGGCAGGGGTTTTCCACAGACTGCAGTCCCTCAGGAATTTCCCTGCTTCAGCATGGGTTTCCAATGGGCCCTGGTCCCTCAGAGTTGTACCTCTGCTGCCCTGGAGTGCCTCCTTCCACGAGTGCATCTCCAGCCATGTCCCCTGCAATGCCTCCTCCTCTTGCAGCTGTGACTCTTTATTAAACACATGTGAGCCAAGATGTGAGGGGCTCCCCTGGCTGCAGGGGTTTGGGGCAGGCAGTGGTTTCTTTACAGCAATTTCAGTGCCATCCGGAAATGTCTGTGCATGGCACTGGGCAGCTCCTGGCCTCCTCCCAGGCAACAAGGCATTTTGCACTCCTTGCTTGTGGTGATTGTACCTTGCTGGGCAGCTAACACCACCACAACTGCTCTTTCACTCCCCCTCCTTAGAAGAAGACAAGAAGAAGAAAGTATGCTGGAAAGAACAAAACAAAACAAAACAAAAACAACTCATGGGTTAAGATAAGGCTAATTTGATTAAAGGGGAAAGGAAGAGGGAAACAAACAAACAACAACAACAACAAAACCAAGCAAAGGCTGCGTGGAAGCAGAGAGAGAAAAGAAATTACTCTCTACTTCCCATCAATGAGTGATGTGCAGCCACATCCCAGGAAGCAGGGCCTTGATACGCTTAGTGGTTGTTTGGGATGACAGATGTTTTCATAACGAGAGTGTCGTCCCCTCCCCTCCCCCCCCTTTTCTACCTTTTATTTCTGAGTGTGACACCATATGGTATGGAATATCCCTTTGGTTGGTTTAGGTCAGCTGCACTGCCCACCTCCAGGCTGCTGGCTCTTGAGGAGGTGTTGGAGGGTGTCCAAATGCTGTGCCAGCACTGCTCAGCAGTAGACACAACACTGGTGTGATACCACTGCTGTTCTAGCTACAGGTGCAGAGCACAGCACTGTATGGGCTGCTGCAGGGAAAGTTAACATCCCAGCCAGACCCAGTACATTGCTCCTGCACCTTGCCTGTGGTACCCATGTGGTAGCCAACAGGATCCGGTAGAAATGACAACAAGGCTAGTGTTGAGTCTTCTGTGGAGCTTTTAGTACCATAGACCAGTTGGAAAATTATGCTGAAAAAGTCTTTTCTGTCAAAAACCCTGGTCATCTATTGACTGCCCACACATGCTTTTGGGCACATGGGAAGACCCATGCCCATGTATAAAGAGGCTGAGAGAACTCAGCTAACATTTCTTCTATTTTTCCTCCACTCCTCTTGCAGATTAATGCCTTGGTCTAAGGAAAAATACTTTGATATGCTCCATGATATGACATGGAGCAAAGTATTGGCATTCCCATGACAGTTGCTTCCACTTTAGACCAGTACAGGCTCTGGGCACTCATTGCTATCTGAAGAAATCTGTAAAGGTACAGACACTGAAAACTTTCTAAATATGGTATACAGAAATTTGGTAAGCACTACTGTTGCACTGGAGGTGCAGGATATGTATATAGAAACAATAAGTTACATACACACCCTCCTGCACCTTTATCAAGAATACCACAAGGACTTAATGAAGAACCCATTTCACTGAAGTTAAACTAGTGTATATTACGTACTTTTAGTGTTCAGAGACATGAAATTCCAGTTCATATTTGTAGCTGAAGTGCTTGCAAATAGCCAAAGTTTGGTACCAATAAATTCATTTACTCTAATTAAACTATTATATGAATCACCTCTGAAGCCTGATCACTCCTTAAGTTTCAGGTATTCTTCCTGCCTCTTTTGACTGGTGCAGAGACTAACAGGGTGCTTCAAAGATTATGCAGTTGAAGAGGGAGTTTTTCTCTTAAACTGGTCTCTGTGGCAACAGGACTCCTAAAATTGCACTTTGCCTCCATTTTTCTGGGTCTAGATCACACCTTATGACTTATCTCTCTTTAGCTGGAACTCAGTCTGCTGGTTGAAGAATGGTTACTATGATTTTCTTTTTTCTTTTTTTCTTTTTTTTTTTCTTTTAATGGCATTAAGAACAATTTTGATTAAAAGAAAAATTTCTTTTCTAATAAAAGTAATGGCTATGATTTTGCAGCTGAAATACAAAAAAAATTAATAGCCTATCTCTCCCAAGACTCACTGTTCCTTTTGTTAAGCACCACACTGAACGTTACAGACCTCTGAAAAGTTTAGCAAGAAGCAGTTTATATGCTCTTTAGACACCTATAGCACAGCATACATTGTGGATAATTGCAACAATTCTGATGAGATGATAAAAAAGCTGTATCACCCTCCCAGCCAGCTGATAACCAGCTAATTTGCATTGTTGAGATGCTTGTAGGATTTGGTACCATTTAATCTGTTTTCCTTTGGGAAATGTGTTTCATACAGTGCGATACCAGATATATACGAGTGATTGTGACTGACTCAAAATAATGGTGAAGGTCAAGAGCTGCAGAATATTCATAGCAGGGTAACATGTTAACCCAGTGAATCTTTACAGATTTCAGTAGAGGATTGGTCACTCTTCTTTATGATTTTCAAAAGCAGACAAAGGAATCTCCTTGTTAATTACATTTCTATGCATTTTGTTTAAATGGCTTATTTTAAAATAACAGTTGTGTTGTTCTGCAATACCATGCTTTGAATATAAATGTCTGCTGAGGTATATTCATTAGGTGGGATCTGCCTATGCCTCTCAACAGTTCATTGTGATAAGACCCTGTACAAAAGTGGTATTGTGATCAGTAGGTTGATCTAACATCATCACAAAGTTGATCTGGCATTTCAACCATACCCTTGGGCCTTCCGTAACTGATATCAGCTGCAAATACCAGTCTGCCTTACTAGGGACCATGCTTCAGTTTCAAGACAGAACTGTGGCCAGTGTTATTTACTGGGTGAAATCCCAACCCTATAGAATGCTAACACTTTTTGATTTCCTTTTCTAAACAGTGACATTCCTGTTGCCTGTTTCTGTGTGGTAGAGCTTGACAGATGCTGTGCTCCAAATTTGGTTAGCCCCTTGAGAAATTTACTCGTAAGATAAGATAGTCACTGGATTTTTGTCATGATGCCAGCTGCTGGGTCTTCCTGGTGCACCTCAACACAATCAACTGCCAGAGCAAAACATCTAACACATGAGGGAAAATACAAGCTATATATCTGATCATATGAATGATGCTTATTCTAAGGATTCTACAGGGAAGTTTATAAGTTGAAGTATTTTCTTTAAACTGGTCTTGCTTTACTTAGGATCACATTGGTGCAGTTTTAAATCTTCAGTGTATGGGATAACTGAAGAATATCAGATAAAGGTGTGTTTTTGACTTTCTGGAAAACTGTTTCATACGCATTGTTCAGTGCCTAAAATATCGCAGTGCTAGACAGAGATTTTTACCACTCATCAGGGCATCCTCAGATGTGTAATGAAGTATCTGTTTGTAAAAGCAGTATACAAGTAGCTGGACTTAGTCTTCCACTTTTCCTGTAAACCTCCCTCAGCTTTCTTGAACCCTAGCACAATTCATTTGATGCAGTAAGCCCCATCTCTTCTGCTGGGCCATTGACCTTCTGACTGTTATTTAATTGAGTGGTAATATAGATACCATTTGGGTTCACTCACTCTTTTACAATAGTAGCTACCATCAGTGGCTTCATATCAAAGGAAGTCTTTTTGAAGCTGTCATGAATGAACTCACTATGACAGCTGATGAAGCAGCTTGCAATTTGAGGAGATCTTAGCACCTGTTACCATTTTATAATGATTCTATTAAGGATAAGTAGTCATTCCATATAATTTGTATCTGACTCTACTCCAGAATTTATGCCTGATCTGGTTTTGTGTTGTAGGTTAAGCTTGGCAGGCAGCTGAGCCCCACACAGACGCTTGCTCACCGGCCCCAGTGGGATGGGGAAGAGAATCAAAAGATAAAAGTAAGAAAACTCATAGACTCAGATAAAGACAGTTCAATAGATAAAGCCAAAGCTGTGTGTGCAAGCAAAGCAAAAGAAGGCATTCATTCACTGCTTTCTATCAGCAGGCAGGTGTTCAGCCATTTCCAGGAGAGTAGAGTCCAAGCATAATGATTTCTTGGGAAAACAACACCATCCCTCTGAACATCCCCCCTTCCTCTTTCTGCCCCCATCCGCCAGATGTTATTGCTGAGCATGATATCACATCGCAGAGGACATCTGTTTGGACACACTGTGTAAACTGTCCTGGCCATGTCCCTTCTCCCAGCTCCTGGTGCACGCTGTGGTGTTTTTACCCAACTGGGCAGCTGAGCTCCACCCAAACCACTATCTCACTCTCCCTCCTCAAAGCAAAAGGGGAAAAAAATAACATGAAAATGGCTCAAGGGTTGAGATGAGGACAGGGAGAAAACAATTATGGGCGCAGGCAAAACAGACAGTACAATGAGATTAGAGAAATTTATTACCTATTACAAACAAGCTAGACAAGAGAGTAACTAAAAAAAAACAACCAAACAAACAAAAAAAAACAACTGAAAACACTTTCCCCCCATCAATCCTCTTCCACCTCCTCCTCCCAGGTGGCACAGGGGAATGGGCAATGGGGACTCCAGTCAGTCCTTGACGCTTCATCTCCGCCCCTTCATGGTCCCTCTCTGCCCCTGCTCCATGCGGGGTCCCTCCCACGGGATGCCGTCCTTCCCGAACTGAGCCTGCAGGGGCTGCCCACAGGCAGCAGCTCTTCAAGAACTGCTCCCACATGACTCCGTACCACGGGGTCCATCCATCCCCCAGGAGCAAACTGCTCCAGCACGGGTCCCCCACGGGTGGGCCGCAGCTCCCCCCAGACCCCCTGCTCCTGCGTGGGCTCCTCTCCACGGGCTGCAGCTCCGGCCCGGGGCCTGCTCCTGCGGGGGCTCTCCGTGGGCCACATCCACCTGCTCCACCAGGGGGCTCCTCCACAGGGGGGCTGCAGCGTGGAGATCTGCTCCATGTGGGACCCATGGGCTGCAGGGGGACAGCCTGCTCCACCAGGGGCCTCTCCACAGGCTGCAGGGGAACTACTGCTGCATGCCTGGAGCACCTCCTGCCCTCCTGCTGCACTGACCGTGGGGGCTGCTGGGCTGCTTCTCACTCCTCACTCTCTCCCAGCTGCTGTTGCATAGCGTTTCTTTTTCTTTTTCTTTCTTTTTTTTTTTTTTTTTTCCTTCTCCTTTCTTAAATCTGCTTTCACAAAGGCACAGACAACATCACTTATTGGCTTGGCTCTGGCCAGCGATGGGTCCCTTTGGAGCTGGCTGAAACTGGCCCTTATCTAACATGGGGAAGCTTCTGGACTCTTCTCAGAGAGGTCTCTTCCCACTCCTTTAGGCCCCGCTATTAAAACTTTGCCACAAAAATCCAGTACACACCCCTAGCCTCCTCACTGGCAGGTCAGCACCAGAAGCTCTGTGCAGACACCACTCGGCAACATGTAAAACATTGGTGTGTTGTCAATACTGTTTTCCTCGTGGATTCAAGTACAGTACCATAGCAGCTAGTGTGAAGAAATTGTACTCTATCCCAGCCCAAACAAATACATTTTGTTGTATTAAAAGCAAAAAGTGTTTTTAGAGTCTTCAGTTAAGAAGACATGTTAAATCTTTTCTGGCTTTGTTCATACCTCCAAGAAATAGATAAAAAATAATTTTCAGCATTTTCTGAAACTTCTGTATGTTGAGACATCCAGTAAGATACTGGATGTCTCAAAAGTTCTTTGTTTTCAGTCTTAAATTTTTAATACATCTTGTTTTGCTGTTCTAGGCTAATATTAAAAAAAAAAAAAAAAAGTAATCTTCAATAGTTTTTCCACAGTTCTTCAGAGTATTTCCTCTTCCCACCATTGTGGCTAAAAAAATTAAATTGGGGTGTAAGAGCTGTAAGAAGGAATTGGTAGAAATAGATCTATCTAGAAAAAGCCAGGTGGAGAACTGAAGGACCAAAAATCTGTAATAACTGAAACATGAATAGGTGCTTGTAACAGAGAATTCATCTTAAGCCAGAGCATTTAATTTCTCATTTCCTTTTGATAGTTTTGTCACTGTCAGCAGTTGGGAGCCTTTGACTGTGCTTTCATAGAGCAGGATAGACTACAGTGTTACTGTCAAGGCAATGAATTTATTTACCAGAATAAGCATGGGATATGCATAATACAGACTTCAGTCTCCCAGGTGATTTATTTATAGTTCTGTCGACCTACCTGTTTGTCCTTGGGTAGTTTGTAATTAGGAAATTTTCTTGAATCTGCTTTCTTGCAACAGTTTAAGAAAAGCTTTTAGTTTGTGTTTACCTTGGCACCTCTATTTTTTAGCTGGATGCATGCTCTGTTATGTATTCCTTTAACTGCTTTCTTGATGATCTGTCAGGCTTTGCTGATTTTGTGAAACACATCACCTCTCAAAAGCTGCAACAACCTAACCAAGGATACTAAACTGATAAAACCTCAATTTCCTTATCTCACATGAAAAGGTCACAAAAATACCTTGTACCATGTCCTCATTATATACATATATATATGTGTGGAGAGTATTGTAAGATTTCCAAAAGAATAGGAATCCCCTCTGGCTGCTGCAGCAATTTTTAAAGTTTAACTTATCATTTACTGCAGAAGAAAAACAGGTCACACTGCTTGTGTTCATATTTCATTAAAAAATACAGTGCAGTCAGATCAAGTAATTTCCAGTAAGTAGCTAGAACCATGTGAGGAGCTGGCTAGCAGGTCCCATGGGATCATATTCAGCTGGTAGAAGGTAGAACAACCCCCAAAGCGGTTCTGAGACAATCTGCATTGTAACTGATCATGAGGATGAAAAGCATGAAAAGAAGCTTCTACCAAACATCATATTGGAAATGTCTGCAATGCCAGAATTCACCTTCAGGCTTCTTATTTCCACTTTAAAAAATAAAAATATAGACTAGGTGAGACATGGCAGGAATCAATTAAAGAATCAGGGTTTCAGAAATGATTGCTTATGACCTGTTTGCTCCTTTTGAGTTTGAGTAAGGACAACAACATTTTTCTCCTTCTTTGTGAATGCTTTAAATGAAAAAAAATAAATCCTCACTGGCAATGAGTATCAGGAAGAAGGTGTAGTTCTGCTGGAAAGTCTTTTACTTAGTAATGGTTAAATGAAACTGATTTAAACCATAAGACTGTCCTTTCCTTGGCGATAACCTCAGTAATTGTGCAGGTGCAACTGTTAGTGAGGCTTCACTGGCATGATTTTTTTTTTTTTGTCTGTGCTTTACAGTACGTTTTTTTCCAAGATAATTGCAATGACACAGTTGAATACATCATTTTACAGCCCAAGTCTGGGATTGGTGAACTGAAGCCCTGGTGAATTGGGAGGAAATTTCTTAAACCAGCTTTGCTGTTAAAACCAGCATCCCGTGAAAATATGGTCTCCTTGGGTCTTAATTTATACCTTCAGCCCTTTCAAGGCATGTCATGGGTGGCCACCTCCCACAGCCCTGACCCAGGACTCCCTCCTGCCCAGCTGATGGAGCCCAGCCCAGTGCACTGCACAAGACCCTGTCCCCAAGGGGCACAGCACTGTCCCCTCCTGCCCTGGGGCTGGCAAAGCCAGCAGGCCCTGGTGCAGGCCCACAGGCGCTGTCCCCAGGCCACCAGCACATGCATATCCACCTCCCTCAGCCCCAGCTTGGCCCCTCTGCCTGCACAGCACCCTTGCCCGCACCCTGACCTCTTGCCCTCCCATGGGGCCCCAGTTTGTCCACTGCTCCCACATGGGGCTGGCTGCACGCACGAGCACCCACGCACTCAACCCACAGGCACCCATGACCCACCCAATGCCTGCTGTCTGACTCCAGTAGCCAGCACCTAGACCAGCTGCCCCAGTCACCAGGAGCTGAGTCCCTGCTGCTCCCCCACCCCCCCAGGACAGAGACTGAGATCACACAGAGAGGTTGCTGAGAGAGGATTTAATGGGGAGACAGGAGAGGTTGTGGTGATCAGGTGCAGGGCTCGGTCAGACAAACGCACTGACCAGCTACTGTTCACATGCAAACGGCCCCTTTCCTACCCTTTCTGTCTGTTCCTTATTTTGTTGCCCCTCGGCCTTTTCCCCTGCCCAATGCCTCATCACCTAGCACAGCTCCTCCTCAGATATCCCAAATCCTCTTGTTCATTTTGTTATTACTCACATTAGCCATTGTGAAAAACATATAACCTTCTCCAAAGCTGTACGATGAAGTTTCTTAGTTGCCCATCAATTAGTTACTGGAGTCTTATTTATCTATCTATTTTCTCTTTTTCTTTTTTTTTTTTTCCTTCTTTTCTCTTTTCTTTTTTTTTTTTTTCTCTTTCCTTTCCTTCCCTTCCCTTCTGTTTCCCTTTTTCCCTTTCCTTTTTTTTTTCCCTTTTCTTTTCCCTTTTCCTTTTTTTTTTTTTTGGTGTGTGTGTGTGTGGTCCCATGGCTACCATGTTTGTCTCTCTATTTGTACTTGAGTATAATTTCTCCCTTGACTCATACTCTTTTGCACTGAAAAAGTCATTGATCAGATAACCATAATGAAGCAGACACTCAACTTTCACACACACTTTTACGCTCTCTTTGCCCTATGTAACAAAAATCTTTTCAGTTCTGTGTTTTATCTTGATGAGACAGAGTAAGATCAGCAGCAAGGCAGCTTTCTTACTGTGTGAAGGGTTGCTCACATTTATTTGAGTTTTTTTGGAGGACAAACTCATAGGCTTGATGCATCACGGCACTGAATAAGAACAGGATTAACACGGTGAAGGTACAATACTGGTCTTCTTATTACAGTCATATGTCTAGGAGCTTGAACCCTTGTGTGACCTAGGATATATATCCGTACGATACATAGGAAAAGTTTTCTTTGTGTTGTGAATTTTCTAACAGAGAGAGGAACCAGGAGCAGCCTGCCTGACACTGTTTGTAGTGTATTTTGGTCATCAAATACACTTTCTTACACATATTCTGGCCTAAAAGATAAGCTCTTGAAAATATGCTACATATTTTGCCAACAGTTCAAGGTACGTGCAAGCTACATACAGGCAAATAGCATTGCTGTACATGCATAGTGCAAACATGGGTCTCATTCTGAAGGATGATTGGGGTCCAATTACAAAATTATTAAGGATTCAAAATACCTACAAATCTGCCACTAGCAACACAAAGGAAATTATATGCTTATTTTAGACCAGGTCTTTAAACAGCTCAATCGAAAACCTAACACGCTTACATTCTTTTTATATTCACTTCCATAGATTTTGAGTAAAATTCATGGCTGATATAAGTGCACAGAGATTTCTAAGCTAAGATATTGTAGAATATCTTACACCACAGTCAAAATTTTTCCTTTGACAGGAAACAAGCAGCAGTACTTACTCTTTTTTCTATTATTTTAGGAAATGCTTTAACGTATTAAACCATCTTTCCTAGGTTTAATAAATTATTATTGTGGCTAAGAACTAGTCTAAATTTCTTTTCTTGCACTACTACATTGCAGGTGTGATAGGAGTTTAGATTTAGAGGTTAGTGAAATGGGTATAGAAAAGTGAGAAACAAAGGAAGGAAACTAAAAACATCTTCTCCCCATACACCCTCTTCTACCTCCTCCCCCTGAGCGGCACAGGGGAATGGGCAATAGGGGCTCCAGTCAGTCCCTAATGCTTTGTCTCTGCCGCTCTTTCACGGTCCCTCTCTGCCCCTGCTCCACGCGGAGTCCCTCCCACGGGATGCCGTCCTTCCCGAACTGAGCCTGCGGGGGCTGCCCACAGGCAGCAGCTCTCCAAGCACTGCTCCCACATGGCTCCGTACCACGGGGTCCATCCATCTCCCAGGAGCAAACTGCTCCAGCACGGGTCCCCCACGGGTGGGCGGCAGCTCCCCTCACACCCCCTGCTCCTGCGTGGGCTCCTCTCCACGGGCTGCAGCTCCGGCCCGGGGCGTGCTCCTGCAGGGGCTCTCCATGGGCCGCAGCCTCCTCCAGGCCACATCCACCTGCTCCACTGGGGGCTCCTCCACGGGGGGGCTGCAGCGTGGAGATCTGCTCCATGTGGGACCCATGGGCTGCAGGGGGACAGCCTGCTCCACCAGGGGCCTCTCCCTGCACAGGCCACAGGGGAACTGCTGCTGCCTGCCTGGAGCACCTCCTGCCCTCCTGCTGCACTCACCTGGGGGGCTGCAGGGCTGCTTCTCACTCCTCGCTCTCTACCAGCTGCTGTGCCCCAACAGGTGGTGTGCTTTTTTTTTTTTTTTTTTTTTTTCCTTTTCTTTCCCCTTTCTTAAATATGCTCTCACAGAGGCATAAACAACATCACTTATTGGCTTGGCTCTGGCCAGCGGCAGGGCCCTTATCTAACATGGGGCAGCTTCTAGATTCTTCTCACAGAAGCCACCCCTATGGCCCCCCTGCTACCAAAACCTTGCCATGTAAACCCACTAAACTCGTGTTAACCATTTCTTCATTGTTTGGGTCTGGAACTTCTTTTCTCTCTCTGACAAGTAGGATCAGATACTTTGTAGATATCTATATATGTTCTCCACTTTTTATTTTTATTCCCTCCCCTCTCATGCTTAACTTTTTTTTTTTTTAAGAGTCCATAAGTACCTGGATATCACATGAAATATTTTCCACTTTATGCAGCTAGAGTTTAAATCCAGGCTTCAGTGCCATTTCTTCCTAGCTGTCATGTCTCATGCAAACTGTCAAACCCTTGTGCCCTATCTGCAGTCTGCACACACCCACCAGTGAAGTGAACCTAACTGGCTCAGAGTCAAAGACCTTAGGAAATGAACTTTTTGAAACTCCTGCTTTTAAGCTTGCAGATAGTATACTTAGTTGTCTTTATTGTTTACTGAGTTATAATATACAGTTAGAATCAACACCAAGTGCTTAAGAAACATAAATTAAAAAAAGAAAAAAAAAATCTAGAATGTGTTTTAAATACAGTATGATCTCCTGACTAGTGATATCAAAAACTCTATGGAGCTTGCTTCTGCTTTTTTATTGTTATTATTTATTCTTAAATATAACAAATGGACACAACAAGTGGGTTTAGCTGCTTAAAAGAAAACTGGGATATCCTAAGGATCTTTAGAGGAAGCTAATATGTACACCCCTTTTGATAATCTATATCCCAATGTCAGAAAGGAAAGCAAGTTAATATTAAAGGGGCATATTTCCCCTGGTCACAATGAAAGTAAATGGTGGCAGGAGGCTTAGTGTCTACAGAACAGCTGTCTCTGTTGATCCCATACTTTGATATGGCAGTATTAACCACTTTATTCTGGATGCCTTGCACAGAAATGTAGGTGTAGAACTACCTTCTGACTATAGAAGTAAAACAAGATAAAATGAACATTTTGGGTGCTAGAGACAAAATTCAACCTAGATATCCAAATCAAAACATCTCAGTGGAATAATTTCCCACAGCAAGTGACATTAGACAGCTTTGAAAAGAAGACAGATGAGCTTTCTCTTCGCTACGCAATTTTGTTCTGTGTGTAAAGCATCAGAAAGGAGAGGAATTATTTCTCTACTGAACATATTCTGTATCTGACATTCTTATTTATTTTTTCCAACTTTGAAGACTCAAATTATTAAATATAAGTAAAACATGTGTTGCTAGTCCTGATAAGTAGATGCCTGCAGTAATGCAGAATATGAATAAATAAAAATTTCAGGGTTTAGATATACAATTCAAATAATTCTTATTTACTCATTTATTGGCAGAATTAAGATGAATGTATATTAATTCCTCTATAAAATACTCCTATAAGGTGTGGTGTTGACTGTGTGCTGTTGCCAAAGAAAATGATGTCTGAGTTTTCAGCTGAGGAGGCTTAGAGAGAATTTTGCTGTTTTTCAGAGGGCACTGATTTGCCACTTTAACAGAAAGATGAAACCCACCTATGCATGTCTTCTACAACTGTGTAGATGCTACATAGCTCTAAAATGTGTAGCAAAAAGTGAACAGTAGGGAGAAAGGAAGCAAATTGCTTATGTCTACTTCTCTTACATTTTAGGCATGTTTCAAAGCTTAAGTAAATGGCAAGCTCCTTGTTGATGTCAGTGAAATTTGGGGCTAGCCTGTGAACGGCTATATTCCAGATGTTACATGATGTGGAAAGTCAGGGTTAGCCATTTTATTGAAGACTGTTTCATGGTCTATTAAAGACAAATTGAAAGTGGAATGTTAAATCCCCGTGGAATAGATTAAGCCTCGTGGTGGTGGTTATGCTAATATGTATGAAGATTGACTAGATAAGTTTGTTAATTACTAATTCTGTTAATTTTTTTTTTTTTTTTTTTAAGAGCAGACAATATACAAAGTAATAGAAGAGAATGAATACTGCAAATACCTTTCCTGGAACAGTGAACTTTAAATAAAACTTCTAAGTGACACATGGTCAAATACTAAGGCAAAGTAGGTGTTTCCAACATTTTTATACCTTCAAAAATAAAATGAAAATGTTTGCATGCTGTGAGATGCAGCACAAGAACCACATTTTGGAATGAAATAACAAAACTAATGACCAAAATAAATATCTCAGTGTTCAGATGTACTGAAAATGAAGTGAATGAGAGGGTATATTTAAAGTCAGTCAAAATAGCACCTCTGAGTATAGAAACTAGCTTGCATGAGTGAGCCAGCCCTGAGTTCTCAGGGAAAAAAAAAAAAAAAAAAAAAGGCATATGAGAATGAGAATCTTGCTTTAGAAAACCTGAACTCAAACTTCACTGGCTGTTCTGCAGTTCTCTGTTTTAAGTTGCGTTTATTATTTATTTCTAGCATAAGTAATTCGTGGAATCTCTGCCCTCCCTGCCTGTCCAGGATAAACAAAACCTCACTGGTATCCAGAACAGCCCCTCTGCATGTATAATTCCGGCTCAGAACACACAACCAGTTTGTGATGTGTTAAGGACTTCTGCCAGTGGACTCCCACGTTTCCATGTAAGTGAGTATTACCCAGACATTTTTTGGAGCTAAAGTAGTAGAAACAATATACAGATGTCTTCATTTTCTTATTCTTTCTTTTTTAGTTCTTCTACATTTATTTTCAGTCCTTAGGACATGTATTATGTAAAAGAAGCTGCTATTTTCTGTCTTTATCCCTGTCTTCCAGAAGACTAATGCAAAAACAGAAATAGGATATGTAAAGAGAAAATAGCACTAATTCATTAAATTTTACCTAAAGGTAATTTCCAATGTTGCTGAAGTAACTTCTGCTTTTAAGATCCTGCAGGTATATAGTGCTGGAAGGTACCTGCCTACAATCAACTATATTTATCTATGGCTAAATATAAGATTTATAATTGGGAATGTGGATTTATGTAATCATCCTAGTGGTCTTTTCATAAGCCATTGCAAGTTTTTTGCTGAACAGGTGTTCAATTTCTCCATTTGTATTCCATGGTACTCCTTCTCCTTCTCCTTCTCCTTCTCCTCCTCCTTCTCCTTCCCCTTCTCCTTCTCCTTCTCCTTCATCTCTTTCTCTTCTCCTTCTTCTTTTCTCTGAGGTGCAATGCATGTGCTGAAAAACAGGGTTTAGGCATCTGTAAGACAGATGAGCCAGAAAGTGACAATAGAGATGGGAGGATCAGAAAGGCTTTTCCTTTCCTTTCCTTTCCTTTCCTTTCCTTTCCTTTCCTTTCCTTTCCTTTCCTTTCCTTTCCTTTCCTTTCCTTTCCTTTCCTTTCCTTTCCTTTCCTTTCCTTTCCTTTCCTTTCCTTTCCTTTCCTTTCCTTTCCTTTCCTTTCCTTTCCTTTCCTTTCCTTTCCTTTCCTTCCCTTCCCTTCCCTTCCCTTCCCTTCCCTTCCCTTCCCTTCCCTTCCCTTCCCTTCCCTTCCCTTCCCTTCCCTTCCCTTCCCTTCCCTTCCCTTCCCTTCCCTTCCCTTCCCTTCCCTTCCCTTCCCTTCCCTTCCCTTCCCTTCCCTTCCCTTCCCTTCCCTTCCCTTCCCTTCCCTTCCCTTCCCTTCCCTTCCCTTCCCTTCCCTTCCCTTCCCTTCCCTTCCCTTCCCTTCCCTTCCCTTCCCTTCCCTTCCCTTCCCTTCCCTTCCCTTCCCTTCCCTTCCCTTCCCTTCCCTTCCCTTCCCTTCCCTTCCCTTCCCTCCCCTCCCCTCCCCTCCCCTCCCCTCCCCTCCCCTCCCCTCCCCTCCCCTCCCCTCCCCTCCCCTCCCCTCCCCTCCCCTCCCCTCCCCTCCCCTCCCCTCCCCTCCCCTCCCCTCCCCTCCCCTCCCCTCCCCTCCCCTCCCCTCCCCTCCCCTCCCCTCCCCTCCCCTCCCCTCCCCTCCCCTCCCCTCCCCTCCCCTCCCCTCCCCTCCCCTTCCCTTCCCTTCCCTTCCCTTCCCTTCCCTTCCCTTCCCTTCCCTTCCCTTCCCTTCCCTTCCCTTCCCTTCCCTTCCCTTCCCTTCCCTTCCCTTCCCTTCCCTTCCCTTCCCTTCCCTTCCCTTCCCTTCCCTTCCCTTCCCTTTTTTTTCCTTTCCTCTGCTCTGCTCTGCTCTGCTTTTTCTATTTCTATTTCCATTTCTATTTCCATTTCTATTTCTTTTCTTCTAGGTTATTTGTGATTGCTTGCTTCTTGTTACAAAATTCTAAATGCTAATCCCAGTGCTTTCACTGTTATCTCGCATTTTAAGTGATGGATCAGCGCTTGTGTTTTAGTTTTGATAACATGACTATTCAACAACATACATACCTTTTAAACACATAACATACCCAAAGCCAAGAAAAAAGAAATCAAGCCAATGAATTTTGCCTTCTCCTAAAGCCAAAGTGAAATACAGGCATTGACCTTCCTGGAGAGACATTGAGAAAAAAAAAATGTACATCTACAATGTGTTCAGGAATTGCAATGATAAGCACAGTAAAAAATAAATAAATCACATATGGAACAGAGAATACTACACACCATATCTACCTATGGCATATCTGAAACAGGACTGTACAGAAATGTCTTTGATTCAGAGTTCCTCAGAGTGCTTGCTCATAAGGCAAGCCTATATGAAAAAGCATTTTACTCTGGAAAAAATAATTGCAACAAATCTTGCACTGTCTGATTCACTTCTTAATTTTGTTAACTGTTGCACTTGGAAAAGAAGAAACTCTGAAGAGAGGAAAAATGATTATAAGGGAAAAGCAGAGGAAAGGAGCCAATATCTGTGTATTACCTGTTTTGCTGTCTCTTCCTTTAAATATTTAATTTTGGCAACTAATTAAAGTCTAATTTCTCAAAATGCCCTCTTTCTTCTATCCTGCTTTTTACACTGGAGAGACTGTTCTCTGTAGAGGCAGACACTCCCCAAAACTAAGGCCTGGTTTGTGTGTATGGCAGGATAGCTGAGGGTAACATCACTTCATGGCCATTATACAAGCAAAGCACTTTGTCACTGTATCCATTATTTTTATTAGCAATGTCTCCAGTTGTTTGACCTGAAATCTCTATTGACAGCTAAAGAACACTCTAGAGGTTATTAGCTTTGCAAAATCTAGAACAGTAAGTATTTCCTATGTATGTGATATGTGGAATACTCTAAATATGCTGGAGCAGTTCAGCAAAATGCTTTTGAACAAGAAAGCAATGCCTTGTCACTGATATACTTGTGTTTGAATCACAGTATTAGCACAGTTTGGGAAGAATTACTTGACAATACCTCAGAGAGGCCAACACTAAGACATTGCTAAAAGAAGCAAGGTCTTGGAGGTGTTCCTTGCCAAGCTGTTAAGGATCGCTGAGTGGGATTGTATTAGCTATTGCTGAGTATTAGGGCAGAATTTCTACCCAACAAGCACAAACCAGCAGCTCTCCTTTAAAGAAGCAGATGCCTGAGAGGAAAGTTACAGTGATGCTGATGTTTCACACTCACCAAAGCATCATGACTTAGTAAGGAGAAAGACTTGTGGGAACAGAGTAATTGAACAAAGCAAACACACATGTAGAACAAATCAAGGTTTTCAAGTTTCAGATGAGTATGTTTTAAGACAGTTTAGGAACAGAGCAGCATACTGTACTCAGCATTTAAGTTGGTGTGAAACCATTCTAAATGTCAGTTGGAGAATATATTAATATCTAGCATGTTGAAGAAAATAATAAGCACTAGTATCATAAAATCCTGGAATCATAGAATCACGACCTGGAAGGGATCCACAAGGATCACTGAGTCCAACTCCTGGCTCCACACAGCATCACCCAAAACTCAGCCCACGTGTCTGAAAGCGTTGTCCAAATGCTTCTTGAACTCCAGCAGCTCAGTGCTGTGACCGCTGCCCCTTGGGAGCCTGTCCCAGTGCCCGACCACTGTCTGGGTGCGGAACCTTTCCCTAACACCCAGCCTGACCCTCCCTTGTCCCAGCTCCATGCCGTTCCCTCAGGTCCTGTTGCTGTCCCCAGAGAGCAGAGCTCAGCGCCTGCCCCTCCACTCCAGTCACATCTCTGTAATGCCAATGAGGTCATAGCCCTGCAGGCGTGCATATATCTCTAACTCCTCTTGTTTATTCCCCATGCTATGCGCATAGAGACATTTACGTTGGGCCTGTTATGGAGCTGACTCACTGGCTGGAATGGCTGGCCTTCCATTGTGCTGCTCTCCTGCTGACCCATGACCATTCTCCAGGCTCTGGGCATCTATCACTGACACTGGCATCAAGCTGGGAGGAGTGGTATGGATTGAGGTTCCCCTCCCCTGGCAACTCCAGTTCAAAGTCCTCTTCACCAGTTTGGCAAGCCTATGACCAAAGATGATCTTCCCCTTTTCTGACGCTGGACCCCATCAGACCCCAGCACACCAAGTTTCTCAAAGTGAGTCCCATTGTCTAAGCAGCTGAACTCCTGTCTGTGGCACTAGTCCTGCAACCATCTGTTGATTTGCCAGATTCAACTGGCCATTTCACTGGCCTTTCACTGGCAGGACTGATGAAAAAACTACCTGTGCTCCTGAGTCCTTTACTGTCACTCCCAGTAATCCTTGCTGCTCTCTGTAATCCCTCATGATGCTCCTCAAAGTGCTCCTGGCTGCATCACTGGTGCTCACATGAAACAGCAGCAGCAGATAATAGTCCTTAGACTGTATGATGCTTGGCAGTCTCTTGGTGACATCCCTGATACAAGCTCCTGGTAAGCAGCAGACTTCTCTCAAGAGCAGGTCAGGTCGGCAAATGGATGCCTCTGTACCTCTCAGAAGAGAGTTGGCTACTACTTATCATCAGTCACCTTTTCTTAGTTGCACTGGTTATTATGAGCTCTTCTTTAGGCTGAAGACATCCAAAGACTAGAAAATATCGAAAACAATAGCTGTTTCATAGAAGAAAAATGTTATAAACAGCAAAAAGCCTCCCAAAAGGCTTTAAAGTTCAAATGAAAACCAAACCAAAACAACAACAACAAAAAAAACAACTGAGCTATACGTAGATAAACCAAACAACAGCCATATGCAGGCTGCACAGTGTCTTCAAAATGTATGTTGTGATACTGTAGTAGGGAAATTCCCTTTTGCTGGATTTCCTTCACTTTTGCATCTAATACTTTGCAATAACTTTCTATGAATAATTTTCTATCTCCTCACTGCATTTACTTTGCTTAGGAGTTCCCCCTGCACTTCTAGCCAAAGCCTTTAGAGATCTCTCCCCTCTGAATTGCCCTGTTGATTAGACCACTGAGCTTTTATGAAGGGGAATATGATGAAGTGGTCCCAGTACTTTGTGACTGTTAGGTGAATTCTGAATTTAAAAAACAAATGCCTGATAGATAATATAAAATTAAATAAGATAGGTTTACGTATCATGCTAACAGCTCATGTTGGTTTACATTTGTTGCCTGTATACTGCAGAATTACAAGGCTTTAGAATTATTACAATGGTATAAGTAATGCCCCTTGTCCATAAAGTGGAAGATAGCTGGTAATTCCTCTATATGCTTAACACTAGAAAAGTCATGCATGTTGTTACCCAGTAAATCTCTACCTCCAGATGCAATGAAAATTTAAGAAGCATTTCTGCCTTCATTGTATTAACAAAGTTAAGGAGTAACAGTGTTCTTTTAAGTACATAATTCACGTAAGGAACAGAAAACAGGGCAATTTATTTCTACCTAAATCAAAATATAGACGATGGTATATTTGAAGATAAAGACAGAAAAAAGTCTCTTTGAACACTGAGTAATTTGAACATGATTTTTTCACTTCATTTCAGCTACTCCTCCAAGTCTGATCTGCAAATAATGATTTGATTTATGAAAGTCAAAGAGTAACGTTTAATAGAGTGGGAAACACATATTGAAACTTTTATCTTAAGCACTCTTTCTTTTGCAAAGGGCAGCATCTGTCTGCATATGTTCATGTCTGCATTGCAAATTGTACTTTAGGGACATCTTCATCGGAATTAATCATTCCAGGCACAGGGATAAACATCCATACAGGGCTTTGGGATTTTCATGCTCAAACATGAAAACATGCTTAACATTAAAAATGACATCTTCAGCTTCTCATAGTTTTCTTTGAAATGCATCTATGTCACCTTGTGTCGTTGACTTCACACAATCTGACATATCAACAGTTTCAAACAGGAATTGTAAAGATAGAGGTAGAAGAAGGCAGTATTTTGGTACATTTGTCCATTGCCAAATACTCAAAATATTTTCAAGACATTTAACTATGTTAAATCTAGGGAAAGATGAGCTCAATGAATGTGAAATCATTCTAAACAGACAAGAGTCCAGAACTATGGCACAGGAGAACTGGTTATATGTACTTTGCAAAGTCTGTGAAAGGAAACAAACATATTTTTGAAGAGAGCTTTTCCTTGTGTAATAACACACACAAAAAACATGCAGCTTCCTAATGGGTCAATTTGTAGTAGTGGTTGACTATTATATGATGTCTAGGCATCACAAATCCTTCTGGTTTCCTCTTGCCACTGCCTATATCCAATAGTCACCAAATCCAGATGCCTGTAACATTCATTTGGAAATCTCTGCAGCACAAGATAATGGTTTATTTCTTGATGTTTTGTTTTCTGATTTTTTGTTTGATGATCTGTGACCTGGTCTTGATATTTAGTATATCCCCGAAGAAGATGGTTTATTTTCTTATCTCTGAAAAGCTACTTTTAGACATGTGGCTTGGGAGGGACAAATTCTACTAATACTGATCTTTCCTTCCTTTTGATGTTATCCTCTCAAATTCTTGCTCACCTTTGTATTTGAGAAAAGGTATTTTGCTTTTAAGACTGAATTGAAGTGGTGATAGAGCTGCAAAGTAGACAACAGTGCAACAGTTCCTCCTCCTCCTGGCATCTGTGTTTGTGTTCCAGTCATGAAGAAACTCCTCACTGAAGACATGTCTGTAGTGAGTTAATTTCACTGAAATCACAGCCAAACCTCTGAATGAAGTACATGGTTACTTGCAAGTATGTCTTTTTCAAGAACTTGATCCCCAGATACAAATTAAAGGTGTTGTGATTGAAAGATGCCTTTTAAAATAGAAACTAAAATTTACTGGTTCTTGTATACAAACCAGTTCTTTCAGAAGGCACCAGCTTGATGCTTTTTCATGCACTTGCTATGGCTTGTGCAACAGGATTCTCAGTTCCTGTTTAGCTGCACTAAGGAGAAGGGCAAGCTTCTTTATCATGCTGAAGGAAAAATATCATGTTTCCTTGGTTGTGCCAGACAGTTCTAGTGCACTTATTGTTTAGTAATGACTGTTGATAACTGCTCTGTAGAGATAAATGACAAATACTTGCAAATACACAGCAGTATTTTCCTTGTGACTGTGTAGATTATGCTGCAGAGGTGGAGAGTTATGACACAATAATCTGTCCCAGGCATAAGTACAGTGGAAATGAAGCAAGTTGGGAATTTCGGAAAAGAATACTCTAACCTGAATATTATACTACTTAATGTTGTTATGGGTAAAGTCAGTTTCCTACCTGTACAAAAGTGAACTTTGATTGCCTTTCTCTCAGCCTGGAATTTCAGCTTCAAAATTGTGCAAAACACTCCCTAGTCTTAGTAGATGGTTATCTAGAGCAGGGCAGAAGCTATGGACAGGAACACGTGGAAGCTGTGGGGAAAGATTTAAGAACCCTTAAAAAACACCCTTTTTGTAGATAAGGTATGTGCTATACTCTGGAAACTCGAAATAATTTATTGTTATTCATGTAAAACAAAGCCTGCTGTACTGTCATAGCTTCCTGTACCAGACTGTTCAAGGAGAAAAGAGGTTTCATGCTGGTGCTCTCTTAAATTTTTTTTTACATAAATCCAAAGCAATTTTAAAACAAGATTGTAATACCCTCCATGACCTGTCTTTGCAATGCTAAATTTGCAATGTTTTTGCTAAACAGTAGGACCACTGTTTCAGATAGTGGAATCGAGGGTACTACTACGATGTAAATCAACAGTAATGATGCCCAGCATACCTTGAAAAGTGTTTGATGGAAAGTAAAAGAAATTAGCAAATGCAGTCAATAAAACTGTCACTGTGTCAATCCATTTCATACAAGTTTATATTTTTCAAATAGTACAATTGTAAAAAAAAAAAACACAAAAAAACAACAAACAAAACACAGAGGAATGTTAATGTGCAGATAAGTGATATCTAAATTTAGTTTTTGCACAAACCTAGCAGCGATATGTTCATTGCTGTGTGGAGCAAGTGACTAGTGTACTCACTTCTGGTAGTAACAGTTACACAAAATATAACCTAGGTAAAAACTCAGTAATACCTGCAGCTTCATTATACTCCTTTGTAATTAGATGACTAATGAGACTGATTTACTTTTCATTTTAGTGTCCCTGCTGGTAGCAATTTGTATTAGCTAAAGTATAAAAATATTCCCAAATACAGGATCATGCAGTTCTATAACTAATCTTTCTATTTCCCCTTCTGTGTTCCACTGTGTTTCAGTAAAGTTTATCTTCCAAACCAGAGATGAAGGGGTTAATAATGTCTTTGAAAGTCAAGAAAATTAACCGAGTATATTTTGGTAAGGATCAGCACATGACAGTAAGAGACAGATGGCTGTCTTCACAAAGAAGAGTTTGGGCTTTAGGAGCACATGGTGAAGAAAAATAATTTTCTCTGCCTGTTGCTTGGGCTTGTGGTTCAGAGTTGTGAGATGAGAGAGCCCCACATCAGAGCTTGGAATTGTGAGCTTTGCCCTGAGCACCAGTAACATTTCTGTGGTTGTTCATTCTAAAACCTACTTACAACAGCAAGTTAGCACTACAGCAGTAGAAAACATTAGGAACTGAACCCTCTTGAGTTGCACAAGACTTTCTGTTTGCACTATGACTGTTGAAGCAGAACTACAGAAGCAACTCTAGCAAATTTAATGAAGGCTTTATACCTTGCACAGTGTGATGACAGCATGCTAAGAAAAGTGATTATGCTAGAAGTAGCTTAAGAAAAACTGACCTAAGGATGTCTATGCAATTTCATAAATACATTTTAAATGTGGCTGAAAAGAGTGTTTTCCTTTTTTTTTTTTTTAATAAAAATATTTTCCAGTCTGGGATATGGACCATGGTGGAAATATGCTTTACAAAATCAGGTCCTTCACAGGGAAAGAGGTTGCTCTTAAACAGAAACAACAGGAATTAATTTAGGGTTAATGAAAACTCTCTGCCTAACTTGCACAGGTAACTGTGCTGTAGATGTTTCAGGGAGATTGAAAGACATTGTATGCTGCTGAGTGATAAAAAAACCCTTACAATATCCTATACTGAATTTAAGACACAGTAATCAGCCAAAAGATAAATAATCAGTACAGCTGTTTTTACACTCCATAAAGTGTTCCTGTTCTCTGACTTCTGTGAAAAAGATGGTCTTGTAGTAGACTAAAATAAGCATTCCTATTTATGAAATCTGAACTTTATTTTGGATATAAGAGTGTTGTGGTTTAGCCCAGCTGGCAGCTAAACACCACACAGCCGTTCGCTCACCCTCCCCCCTCCCTCTCTGGGATGGGGGAGAGAAACGGAAAGTGAAGCCTGTGAATTGAGATAAAGACAGTTTATTAAGACAGGAAAAATAATAACAATAATAATAATAATAATAGTATTAATAACAATAATGTGTACGAAATAAGTGATGCACAATGCAATTGCTCACCACCCATTGACCAATGCCCAACCTATCCCCGAGCAGCCACCCCACCCCCCCCCCCTCCGGCTAGGCACCCGTATATATTGTTCAGCATGACGTCAGATGGTATGGAATACCCCTTTGGCCAGTTTGGGTCAGCTGTCCTGGGTCTGTCCCCTCCCAGCTCCTGCTGCATCCCTAGCCTGCTCGCTAGCAGGACAGAGCGAGAAGCTGAAAAGTCCTTGGCTTGGTGTAAGCACTGCTCTACAACAATTAAAACATCAGCATGTTATCAGCGCTCTTCTCATCCTAATCCAAAACATAGCACCCTGCCAGCTACTAGGAGGAAAATTAACTCTGTCCTAACTGAAACCAGGACAGGTTTAAAAAGGTTAATGCAGTGATTTTTAAAAACTGATCTTTTACTCATTAAAGAATTTTCAGAAAACGGTTTAAAAATGAACAGAAGGTGGAAACCATTTCCTCTCCCAAATTCCTCAATACTTAAAAATTTGCAACTCTTTCAGTTAAGTCTTTTAGGGTGAAACACTATAAAAGAATGTACTCAATGAGACATACTACTAATTAAAGGAATAATGAAAAGGAGAACCTAATTCCTATGATATCTCAATAATCTCAAGTGATTTTTATCACACAGACTCTAAGAAACCATAACAGTTTCAATCAGCTGCATTGGTTGCTGTTCTGGAGAAAGAATGACAATAACCCTGACCTATTTTTTACTTCTTGCCCCCATCACAAATGGTTTCATCAGCATGGTGAGATGAGTTACAGCCAGCCCACAGCTAAACAGGGATAAATCATGACTCTCATAAGTCTTTGTACTCTTCCCATACAAGAGTAAATCCATCTCCTTGTTACTCTGTATATGTGACAAGATCTTCCAGGTGGAATAGCTTCTGACTATAACCCATCAGTGTCTGTTGGGGTCTTTTTTCATAATGAAATGAGGAGATGATGGTGGATGATTCTAAAATTCTTAAAAAGAATAATTTACTGTCTAGCTAACTCCTGCTGTAGTTGCCATGGCTGGCAATATTAGTACATAGGTTTTCTCAGGCACTGCTAATCAAATCTGCATTTCCTTCCCAGTATAAACTATTTATAATGCTGTGCTTTGCAGAAAAAGGATTAAAGTGGGACTACCATGACAAATGTTTCCCTGAAGCAAATTTCTTCCCCTTTGAGATTAATCACTAATTATTTTCTGTTATCTCACTTGAGGACCAGTGTCAGGTATTCTATAAAGTCATGTCTTCTACTAAATGAAGTGCTTCCTCTAGGCTGGTCTGTTATCTGGTTAAATATATGGAAGAACTGTTTGGCTAGTCCTTCCATATATTTAAAACTTTCCATTATTACTATGCTTTCCATCTCTCTCTCTCTGTCTCTCTCTCTCTGTTCCCCCACCCCCACGCACCATCTCTGAGCTAATTTCAGACCTATTGAAGTATTAGGATAATTTATCTATGTGTGGGTGGAAAATATATGAGATGATGGCAACTGCCACTTTGCAGGGATAAGAGGAAGTAAGGAGAACTGCTACCGATTTCTATGAAGTACTTATACTGGGGTTGTGCAGAATGAAGCTAATTAGCAATAAAATGTCTCCTTTGATATAGTGTGCACATGCAAGACAAAGAGGTGATCTGAGACAGCCAGCATGGCTTCACCAAGAGTAAATCATGCCTGACCAGTCTTGTGTCATTATACAATGGAGTGACTGCATCAGTTGACAAAGGAAGACTGATTGATGTCATCTACCTGGATTTCTGCAAGGTGTTTGACACGGTTCCACATGATATCCTGGTCTCCAAATTGGAGAGCTATGGATTTGATGGGTGGACCATTCAGTGGATAAGGAGTTGGCTGGAAGGTCACAGCCAGAGAGTGGTGGTCAATGGCTCTATGTCCAGGTGGAGGCTGCTGACAAGTGGTGTCCCTCAGGGGTCTGTCCTGGGACTGGTACTGTTCAGTATCTTTATCAATGATATAGACAGTGGGATTGACTGTACCCTCAGGAAATTTGCAGATGACACCAATCTGAGTGGTGCGGTTGATACAGCAGAAGGAAGGGATGCCATCCAAAGGGACCTGGACAAGCTTGAGAAGTGGGCCCACGTGAACCTAATGAGGTTCAACAAGTCCAAGTGCAGGGTGCTGCATCTGGGCCGGAGCAATCCTGGACATGAGTACAGACTGGGAGGAGAACTCACTGAGCGCAGTCCTGAAGAGAAGGACTTGGGGGTTCTGGTGGATCTAGAGCTTGATATGAGCCAGCATTGTGCACTTGCAGCCCAGAAGAACAACTGCATCCTGGGCTGCATCAACAGAGGAGTGACCAGCAGGTCAAGGGAGGTGATTGTCCCCCTCTACTGTGCCCTTGTGAGGCCCCACTTGGAGTGCTGCATCCAGGTCTGGGGCCCCCAGCACAAGAAGGATGTGGATCTGTTAGAGCAGGTCCAGAGGAAGGCCACAAAGATGATCAAGGGGCTGGAGCACCTCTCCTACGAAGAAAGGCTGAGAGAGCTGGGGCTCTTCAGAGCCTTCTCTCTACAGAAGAGAAGGCTTTGGGGTGACCTCATTGCAACCTTTCAGCAGTTGAAGGGGACTTACAAAAAGAGACGGGGAACAACTGTTTGCTCAATCATATATTGACAAGATGACGGGGAATGATTTTAAGCTAAAAGAGGTGAGATTTAGATTAGAGTTTAGGAGGAAATTCTTCACTCAGAGAGTGGTGAGGCACTGGAACAGGTTGCCCAGAGAAGCTGTGGATGCCCCATCCCTGGAGGTGGTCAAGACCAGGTTCGGTGAGGCCCTGAGCAACCTGATCTAGTAGGTGGCATCCCTGCCTATGGCAGGGGGGTTGGAACTAGGTGATCTATGAGGCCCCTTCCAACCCAAGCCATTTTATGATTCCATGATTCATTCTGTGATTCATCCCATACTGGTTGTAGAGCTTCTCCAAGTCACACTATAGGTATTAGTCTCATGCAATATCATTATATCATTTTGCATCCCAAAGGAAAAGGATAAAAGCCAAATTCAACATATAAAGTAGAATTTCAAAAAAAAAAAAAAAAAAAGTTTGAGAAACCGAGAGGGTAGAATGACATGTTTAAACATGTTTAAATATAAAAATTTAAACAAATCTGAATGTAGTAGGAACTAAATAATTGTTTGCATGAATGTTCTTAGAAATATTTTGCTCTGTCCCTTTTTCTGCCTATTTCAGGAATATGTGCTCTCCTGTATGTGTACACAGATAGATTTTCTTGGAGAAATTTGCGTCCAACTCTTAGAAGAAGATTTCAGTTTAGACTCTGTCAGATTTAGCATGTGTGTGTGAAGGGAGTATCTGTTTTGTGTTCCCTCAACAAGTGGAAAACATTTCAAACTGCTTTTGTCGTTAACTCAGAACTTAGATCTTTAAGGAAGCAGGTGATGGGAGGGAGAAATCATATTATAAAATGCTTGATAGAACCTATCAGGCATAAGTCTCTTTAGAAACTATAGACATTATTTTCACAGATTGTGAGACACGGGTTTATACAAGTCTTCCCCTCGTTGTTATTTCTGCTACTGTGTCTTGGGACTATACTTCCTAAGTTCCTAAAATCTCATTCTGTTGAACACAAACCAGGAAAAAGAATGTACTGCTGTGCACGTTTTTCAGCTCTTGAACCGGACCACTCCTCAGCTAGCAGCTGATATCTCTAGTATCTCGAGCTGCTTCACATACTGAAAGGTGGCCACTTTCTGTTCACACTATCCATATTTATAATTCAGAGATGGAAATCTGATTCAGAAGGCTCCAGCCCTGTTTAGAACCTATACTAATCTGGCCAGGATGTTCTAAGCTATAATTGACACCTTACTTTCTTGCATTAAATACTTAATTGTTTAAAAGCAGTCAGTCAATAGGAAATGCCAGTATTAAAGCTGCTGGTTTAGTCTTATGGTATTGTCATTTGTGTGCTGCAGTCTTTTAACTACATACTGTTTTCTTTAAGATGGTAGCTTTATTTGAAGCATAGAAAAGACAAAACAATGTTAACGAACAGATTAATACTGGTTTAGTGTCACTGCTGAAATGTGTGATGTCATATTTTCTTTGATATGCTCTCTGTTTCTCTTTAAACTCTGAGTTTAGACAGTGTGCATTGCTGACTTTTCAGTGGGCTCACCTACCAGTGTGATTCAGAGACATTTGTTTTCTATTAGACGTATCAAAAAGGAACATTGTCACCCTTCCCAATAACATGATTAGAAATGGAGGCAGAGAAATTAAGATCATTAGCATCTGCTAAATAAGGATGTGTCAGTTTAAGCATCACCAAGTCCTTCCCATGGTTGTATCATAGTTTATCCTGTTTTCTTAATCTCAGGACTTCAGAAATTCAGGTTACAGCATCCCAGATCAGTCATTCAGAAAAGTAACTTAAAACTACAGGCAACCTGAGCAGAATTTCATGGATGTGATTTGCTTAAACTGACCATTTTTCAACTCTTGAGAACTTCTATCTTATTCACTGCATGTCCTTCAATTTCTTCAACAAATGAAGTATGATTTAATACACATGTTGGATCATTTTCAAAGCAAGATTGTCTTGTGTGGACTAAATGAATTGGAATCTTGTTCTGGAAGATTGTCTTGCGGACTGAATGAATTAGAATCCTGGAATCCTGGAAACCTTATATATTATGATATAGCCTATAATGCAATTATAGTACCAGTGTACCTCTTGTTCAGCAGCAAACAGCAAATTGAAAAGCCAGCTGAACATTTTGCACATAAAAAAAATAATGATTCTTTGCAGATGAATATTTTTATTGCTGGTCTTATGAGAATCAAATAAGCAAACCTCTACCAGAGATGTCTTATGAAGGCAGATTTCTGACTGTATGTTTTGATCTGTCAATGACACCCACCTTTGTGATTCTAGTGTAGACAAATGCTGAGCATTGACTTTCTGTTATTTTCATTGTATTGTAGAAGTGAATTTCAAGCAAGCTTGAATATCTTTCATTATTATACAGTCATATTTGGGGATGCACTTCAGACCTAATGAAAGAAGATGGCTAATGCAAATAATTATGTATATTAAAGATTTTTTTAACATTAATATCAACTGATCCTATTCCTGCAGAACCTTTGGATTGTTCCTTAGAGGAAACAGAGTATCTTTCAATTTACTCCATAGCTTCTAGACATACTGTTAGTATTTGCATGGACACAGCATAACATATTCTCAGTTTTCCATTTCTGAAGTTTTCTTTCAAGAGGTATATGATTTTTATTTTTATTTTTTTTTGTATGCTTTCTGAATCATACCTGTAGCCTGCAAAGGAGAAGGCACTTTACTGGTACAGAAAAGAGTAAGAAGTTAGATTAAAAATATAGACTGGGGTTAAAGGCTGAGATGCTGCAGGGCTTTCCAACAGGTAAAAATTTACTGCCCTGAGAAGAAGGACCTAAGCAAAGGGAGAAACTGAGCAGGTAACCTTGGAGCATTTCACTTCCAGCTCCTGCTAGAAGTGGTTAGACAAATGCTGCTGGTGATAATAGAGGAATCCGGACAAAGTGTTTAATGTACCTTGGCTCCTCTGTTAGACATAATAACAAAACAGCAACAGGGCTTAAAGCAAAGCGTGACGCCGACGTAGTTTATTACCCTCCTGCAGTCTGCTTCTGTAGTTAGAGTCTAGCTCTGCCTCTGTATGAGATGCTGCTTCCAACACAGTAAAAAGACCTCAATTACTCTAGTCTGAATTTACATAAATCAGTGATTACTGAGCTGGGTTTTTTAATTTGCTCAATGACATATTTGCCTGTCTGCTTGTCTTCAAGAAGCTGACTGCTCTTTGTTGGCATGAACATATATGTATATGTGCTTGTGCACATTCTAAATGAACATTCAGGCAATCATGATTAATAGTTCAAAATATTTGTTTTGTTCTGGAAGGACCTCTTTAATACCTCATGACTGCATATTCCTTCTAGTCTGTAGATACAATATATTCATCTAAAAATATTAAATGAAATTTGTTAGCTTTTAAAAGAAAATCCCAGGCTTCATATTTGAATTCTGGTTTGAACCCCACTACTTTCACATTAGTGAACACTTCCCTTATAGGAATCCACCTGAATATACAGATAATGATAATGGCATTCCAAAATCAAGTACCCTTTATGTAATGCTCTGCCTCTTACGGATGATCCATTTGTAGTACATGCCACATACTGATTCACTTACAATAAGTTGGAAGAAAAGCTACAGGAGTAGGCACTAAAGAAAAGAAGGTTATTGCCCAGCTAAGCAAAGCTCTTCCTCTCTCCACCCCCTACCACCAACCCCCCATCTCCTAAAACTTTGCCCTTAGCTCTCTTTTATTCTTATAATATGGACTTTACCGACTGCTGTTGACTGAATATGTATCCGGCTTGCAAGCAGGATAACTAACTTGTAAGCTGATCATTGGTTTTGAATATAAGGTGTTAGTTGATGGGTCAGATATAACTGATTCTTCTGTGTGTAATTGGTAGTAGCTGTGGAGGGATCTAGATTAAACCTTTGGTATTTTACTGAGGTCATTGTGGGGTGAATCTTCTGTCAGAAAAAACAAAAAAAAACACAACACATGACATAAAACATTTCTCTGAAACAGAGGAAGCAGATGGTAGTTAAAATTGGAGAGGCATATTTGATAAATAGCCAGTGACAAATATTCTGTAACCTTTATCAAATGCCATTATCAGGTAAGGCAGCTATTCATTAATTCCAAGATGTAAAAATAAATGCATTTTCCAGAAAGCATTCATTTTCCAGATTTAGATAAGTTCTCTATGAATGCAACATTTATCTGCTTTTATGAGCTTTACTTTAGCTACTTTATTTCTGAGGAGTGAAGACTTATAAATGTATATGTATTCAAATGTTTCATGTCCATTCCTCATTTACCCTCTGTAGACCCTCTAGCTAAGACCTCTCTTTCTAGTGTGTTCAAAATGTTATGAGGAACATTTAGCTTTCTATCCATAAGTTAATTAGCCTCCTGGGTGATTTAAATTGTGAATCTGATGGGTGACTAACAAGAAGGAGATATACCTGAAACTATTAGAAAAGTTGTTCTTTACAGAAGGATGGGTCTTAAAATATTCAGATCAACCTGACATTACTCACCTATTTATATTCCTAATATTGAACTCATTTAGACTCACAATTGGAAAATTGGTACTGCAAAAACAACTGGATCAAACTGGGCAAGTAAGTGACAGGACTTTATGATATACCTGATGGATGAGTAATGAGTCAATAAGATTAAAGCTCTCCTACATCACCGAACCCAAGTAACTTTACCAAATTTTTCTTGTGGACTTAATGACAGGTAACAGTTGATCATAGAAGCAATATCTTTTCTGAAAGGAAAACCTGAGCTTTCAAAATTTTATAATGAAATTTTCTGAGAAAGAAATACTTTTTAAAATTATGTATGTTATTCTATCACATAAGGTAAAACATGGAAAAAAAATAGCGTGCTGAAGCTCTCTATCAGTATATTATGTGAGCTGCCTCATAAAGATTCTCCTCCCTAAGCAGCAGTAGCTAATCATTCAATGTGAGCCACAAGTCAATATTTTTGGGCAACAAAACTTGTACTGTTTTACAACTAACTCCTGCCACTGAAGAATTAAAATGCATCAGCATTGATCTGTAAGTCTGTCATTAGCGAAGAACACAGTACATTCAGGGAGCTTAGTTTAGAAGTGACAAATAGTGCTACTGTCTCTTTGAGACTGGTTGTGTGACTTGAGCTCTTGTTGGCACAATGTTTTGCCTGCTACTTTTTCATAAAAGATTAATTAAATCAACAATAATTCTATGACATCAAGTCAGTATGTGTGAGTTTACTTCTCCATCCCTGAATCTGTACTGGAAACCATCTGAACGTCATATGGTTTTATATCCAGATGCTTACATTTATTCCCCTATTCTTATTATCACTAAGTGGATTGATATCCCCAATATCAATTATCTTCTTTACTGGTCAGGTTCAGCTAAAGTGATACATTGTGGTACTGCCTGATTTAGCTATTCCGTAAATTCACAGCTTAGTAAAATGTGATAGGCAAAAGTTATTGTCTGGTGTTAAGCTCTTGACTTTTAACATTTTGATAACAAGATTGATTTTTTCTTGCATCAGAAAATGCCTAAATGAATTCTCCAATCCTTCCCTCCTGAGAAGAATCCATTCTTACACAAACATTCAGATGGAGAACAGAGCCCCATAGTTCTGGTAATGTAAATTATCTCAGCAATCTTGGTATAATGCTGGGGAATATGGAAAACTACAATACTAGATGGAGTAGCAGGCAGGAGGTGCTCCAGGCACGCAGCAGAAGATCCCACGCAGTGCGTGGAGAGGCCCCTGGTGGAGCAGGCTGTCCCCCTGCAGCCCATGGGTCCCACATGGAGCAGATCTCCACGCTGCAGCCCCCCCATGGAGGAGCCCCCAGTGGAGCAGGTGGATGTGGCCTGGAGGAGGCTGCGGCCCATGGAGAGCCCCCACAGGAGCAGGCCCCGGGCCGGAGCTGCAGCCCGTGGAGAGGAGCCCACGCAGGAGCAGGGGGTCTGGGGGGAGCTGCCGCCAACCCGTTTGCTCCTGGGGGATGGATGGACCCCGTGGTACGGAGCCATGTGGGAGTAGTGCTTGAAGAGCTGCTGCCTGTGGGCAGCCCCCGCAGGCTCAGTTCGGGAAGGATGGCATCCCGTGGGAGGGACCCCACGTGGAGCAGGGACAGAGAGTGACAGTGAAGGAGCAGCGGAGATGAAGTGTCAGGGACTGACCACAGCCCTGTTCCCCTGTTCCCCTGTTCTGCTCGGGGGAGGAGGTGGAAGAGGGTGGGTGGGGGGAAGGTGTTTTCAGTTTGCTTTTAGTTTCTCAGTGTTCTGGCCTGATAGTGATTGACAATAAATTTTATTAATCTCCCTTATGCTGAGTCTGTTTTACCCGTGACAATAATTGTTGAGTGATCTCCCTGACCTTGTCTCACTCTTGAGCCCTTTTCATGGTATTTTCTCCCCTTTTCCTATTGAGGAGGGGGGGTGAAAGAGTGGTTGTGGTGGAGTTCAGCTGCCCAGCTGGTAAAACCACCACAAGGCCCAGAACAAGAGACAAACCTATGAGCATTAAAGGCTCTATCAGGCTCAAAGAAGCTGAGGCATGCCTGCTCACCAGTTTTATTAGTTCTCTGCATAACACAGAAAGGGCAGCCATAGACATAATACAAAACATTGTCTGCTTTGAGCAGAGAACTGCATAACCCTGACATCATCCACTCCCTCATTCCCAGTGCACCCAGCTTACCAGGATCCTCAGGAGAAAGCCTCTGTGCAAAAGCTGGAATAGCTGGGTGGTCACAAAGATGAAAACCATACTGTGTGTTGAACATGATCTGTTGTGTGAATAGTGAACACTGCTATCACAGGCAAATTTTGCCAGGAGGGACAGGGAGACCCAGTCATCCTGACAGTAACCAGTATGACAATTGATGTCCTGCTCCATGATCTGGTTCATCCTCTCCTTTTGGCCATCCGACTGGAGGTGATACGGGGTGGAAAAACCGCGTTGCACCTTGAGAAGCAGGCAGTAAAATGGGCCCTTTAATCTGTCACCATGCTGCCCTGCAGGCCCTGGCAGTGAGTCACACACTGAAGCAAAAACATGCCATTTGAGGGGCTGTGGGCAGCTTCTTCAGTGTGATAAAACTAGCCAACTTTGTAAACAATTCCTCCACCACAAGCCGTGCTGCAAGTGATGCAGCACCCATACCTTTCCCACAGGAAGGTTCCCCCAGATGGAGATGGGCTAACCAAGACATGCCTGTGAGGACTGGATAAATGGCAGAAAAAGAAATAAACTCTCCACATCCTTGCTTGACAGAGAGTTGTGGAAGCTGTGTCTGCATCGTCAGAAGGCTCTGGCAGGTGTTCCATCAGTGGCAGCAGGGGCTTAGGTCTGGGCAGAAGTGGACAACGGCAGGGCCTGCTTTGCTTATGAGGCATGGCTAATGGTAGCCTGCAGACCTGCACACAGCCCAAGTTGCCTTTTAGTGGACATGACCAGCTGGGCTTTGAATGTGGAGGAGTGACAAAGGGACATCCCACTTCAGCCCTGGCAATGCACACAGGAAACCCACAGCATGCTCTGTCACATGGTGGCCCCTCTGGAATAGTCTGAGCAAAGGGATAAAAACTGTGGCTGATGCATGAGGTCCCCTAGGGACAGCTCCAGCCTCACAAACAAGGACATGCAGTCATCCTAAAGCCTGACTTCTCTTGGACACTGAGACTGACCTTCACCAAGGCCTTCATCCCTAGCCAGGACAAAAGAAAGCTGATTTCACATGACCACTGGGAAAACTAGTACCCAAGTCCTCCAAGAAAACTTGCTGGAGTCTCCACATGATGCCAGAGCTGCTCTGCTGAGGTTTGAGTCTTCTGTGTCTCACACGTCTCCTGCAGCTTGAACTGCAGAGCTCTAGAAGTCTACACCACTGAAAGATTAACAAAGTAAACATGAACTGCAAGAAATTTTATGAAGCATGATATACCAGTAATTGCAAAATCTGAAAAGGTTTTGTGTTTGCATTTGGTCTGTTGCTCATGAGTTGTGCAGGAACAGGTATTTTGGGTCAGGTAGCTCTGGAGGTCTGGGAAAGGCTATGAAGAAGCATGTAGCAGCAGCGTTTCCCTTTCATCCTTTCCATGTTTCCAGTAATTGCAGGTCAAAAGCTTTGTAAGCAAAGGAAGGTTTGTATGTATTTTAGTAGCACTGCAGGTCTCCTCCATGAAGTTGGCATTATATTCCTTGAACTAATTCTTGTTTTGCTGTAGCAGACCCATGGCTTGCCAACACTGCCCTGTCAGAAAATGGCATCTGTAGATACATCTGAGGGGGCTTGGAAACAGAGACCTTCACCCAGTGTTCCTGGAAAGTCTCTTCAAGTTATGAGGGCAAGCCCAAAACAGATAAAAAGACATAGGATTTGAAGGCCCTAACAGGCAAGAGGTTGAAGAGTTTGAAGTCTGCCTGATCAGTTTTATCTTTCCTGATAACACAACAAAGGCAACAATTGATATATTTATAAAACACTGTTTCTTTTGAGCCTGTAACCGCTGACAGAAAGCATGGACAAAATAGGAAGACATCAAGGAAGTTCAGGAGCAAGAAGAAGTACTTATGAGTCTAGCAAGTACTAGTCACAATATTATTAAATACATAGACCTAGCAGTGCTTTCAGTCTCTTCAAACCAAAAGAAAAAAACACGGTAATAAGTGTTTGGACAGCTAGCCTGAAATCTCTTCAAGATGGATTTGACATCTTATTGATACAGATTTCCTTTTGTGACCTTCAGCAAGTTGTTCAATGGTAGCTTCACTTACTACTGAAATACATTTCTCGAAATTTTAGATCAACTACAACTCATAGTAAATTTGTTTATCACTATTTATTTATTTATTTATTTATTTTTGGTCAGTGGCAGGACTCGCCTGAAATCAGATGTAGATTTAAGTGTTTTCCCCGTTTAGGATTTTTCTTGGGGTGGGGGATTGAGACGGGCAAAGGCAATTGACATTTTACTCTGAAGATGTTGTTAACCACTTGGCTATTATTCACTGTACAAGTCTTACTTTTTTTTTTTTTTTTTAATTGGAGCTGCTCTGCTTTCAAAATGATTTCTTAGAGTGTTGAACATGATCCTTCCAAGTTTAAGCCTGAAACGTCCCTATATGCTATGGAATAAATATAGTTCTGTATCACTCTCTGTCATGACAAAATTGTTCACCAATTTTAGATGTCTGGAAGGAAAGATCAGGAGAGAAGATGCTTTTCTCTACAGTTGTCATCAGCGCTGCATGCTGCCCACTGTGTGCTGATAATACCATTCTGTAAGCATATGAAGGGTACTGTGTAGAGAATCAAATGCCACTGTCATTCTCATGGATTTCTGTATGCTGAAGAATGTTTGTAATGCAGAACCACAAAAGAAACTTAAAGTCTAGAGACAAGTCCCTTTGGGGCCTCCATTCCCCATAAATAAGGTGGCATTTCCTTACCTTATAGTGTAAGTAGTGGCACATGTTATCAGTACGATTTCTACGGATGTACATGTAAATGTACATGTATATGGAAACTGCTGGAAAACCTGTGATATGATGTTTTCAGAATAAGTTCCTAAAATAGAAGTAATGTAGAGCTGTTCTAGTAGTACTGAGATATTGAATAATCCTTACAGAGATTATTGTTAGACTTCTTACAATAGGACCCAGCATCTCTATTTACCTGAGGGAGAGAGCTGGAAAAAGCCTGCTGAGAGAAATGTCAGGAGTTGGAACAAATCTAGCATAATCATCTGCTTTCACAGCAGTTTGGCAGAGAGCTGACTGTCACACAAAACACCATTGTAAAGGAATCTAACCCCATGAGTTCGTTGACTGTCAGAGGAATTAAGAATGAATAACTTACATATTTGGCAGTATAAAACTGGGGGTGCAAGGTAACTCAAGAATAAGGTAATGGGGTGTTCTGACTTTTTGTACACTGTAATCATGTAGACCCACCAAAAACTTTTTTTTTGAAGGCATTTCTTACAATTTCTAACTCTGTGAGAAAGAGAATTCAAAATAATTTTGGAACTGATATTGCTAGAGATAGAAGCAGAAAGAGAAATTGTTAATTGTGATGTGTGTGTTGTGTTCACTTGTAGAATATAAATCCCTTCCAACTGAGGAATATCCTGATAAATTATTTAATGTAATACAAAACTGCATTAATCAACAGATAGATAAAAACAGATCATTTCATTAGGATTTGGTAGGAATTTGCATTTCTCAGTCTAAATATTTAGATTAGGATTTATGATCTCACTTGCTTTCCATGGCTGAGAGTGAATGCAGTTCATCATAAATCATATATTGAAATTAAGATGTATACTGTATCCCCTAAACCTCTGTATTAATGCAGATCTCTATGCATGAAAAGGGAATGTGCTTATGGAGCATGCATCTTAAGAATCAACATCAGTCCTCATCGTACTGTGGTCTGAATTCTAGTGACTAGTGATAATGATGGGCACCCTAAACAGCAGCAGTGTTTGAATTATTATACCACCAGGAACATTTTGTGCTCCCCTCAAAGAACAAAAATCTGCCCTGGAAAGCAAATAGAGTTCAAGACAAGGAAACAGAGTTCAGTTACACACATGTTCTAAGTGATGAGAGAGTTACAGTATTTTTCTTGGACAAGAACACCAAATTTAACAAGCTCTGGAATGCCAAATTAAGATTCTAAAAAGTAATTCAATAACGATGAAATCTTTAAGTACACCTTTACATTATTAATACGAACCACCAGTGTTAGCCAAAATAAGTTTCCAACCAAGTAGAAGTAACTCTTAGTAACTGAGAAATGTCTGAAATGTTTTTCCTCCAGCTTAACTCTTTTGCTTCATGAAAATAAATTATTATTGTATAGATACAAATAGAGATAAAAATGAAAATAATCATAAATATAAATGTAAAATAAAACATGATCCAATATTACCTAGCTGAGTTGTACTACAGTGTGGTATCATTTGGTGTTAAAAAGTGTATTGATTATTTTGGCAATAGAAAGCTTTATTGTTTTCTGATGTAACAGGAAAATATTAAAAGTTATAAATGAACTTTGGTAATCATGTATAAGAACAAGGAGTTAAGAGTTCTTCAGTTATAGGAGAATATAGGTACAAGCACAAGCAGAACCTCCTCCTGACCAGTGTTAATATGTACATTTGAGGAAGGGGGAAAAAAAAAAAAGATAGAACAAGAAAAAAAGTAGGAAAAAAGTAGAATATTTCAGTGTCCTTGGTCTGATTCTTAGGGGTGATTTGTCATTGGCTTTGATGGCAAAAGAATAAGCCTGTGTGATTGAGCTCTGTGTGAATTACTGAATCCTGGCTGTGAAATAATCGTTTCAGAACTGAACTTTTAGTTTTTCTTTAAACTAGTAATTTAGACTGGTAAACCTGTATGCTATACTAGTAGGAACAGTGAAAGAGTGAAAGCACAAATTTTCAACTCACAAGAGGAAAAATGGTTTAAGAGCATTCCCAGCTTGTCAGAAATTGTTTTTTTAATTTTTTATTTTTAGGATTTTTGCTTAGAGTTCTTGTAGCTACTACATACATTGTGATGATAACCTATTTAAACATGAAATATGGGAATATGGGTTAGGATTTTGCATAGATTACATGCTGATTTAAACAGAAAGACCAAGTTATTATATAATTTAAGATATCTCTTCCCTATGGAAAGAGAATACTCTATGTCTTTTGCATTATTTTGCAAAAATAATTCCTGTATTATAATCCCTATAAATAATTTGAAAACAAATGAATGACAAATATAATGGCTTATATTATATCATATTTTAAATTAAGGGAAAGACAGATTAGAACTCCATATGGAGCCACTGAGAACTGAAAAGTCAGGTCCCAGTTGTAAAATACGTTTTAGTTTTCTTATAGAATATTCAGTCAGATAAGGATTTCAGGACCATGCCATTTCAGGACCAGTGTGCATCAAAGAATAATAAGAGGCATAATAGATTAATGAATATATGTCAATGGGAAGGTTTTCTAATGTGGAATGTTTGTCAGTATGGTACTGTCTCCATATTTTGCATTTATAAAGGATTTGGACTATTCCTGCTAACCATACATAAATTATGGCACAAGACATTTCAAATAAAAAAGTCACGTGTGCCTCTGAGCTTGTTGTGGGTTGCACTATTGTTGTTGAAATCAGAGTTTTTCCAGCAGGAGAAACATTTCTGTTTATCTTAAAAGGCTTTTTGAGCTTTGAATGTCACTCAGTAGCCAGCCAAGCGTAAACCAAACAGTCAGTTTGGTACATGCACCCACTACCTTTCTCTAGAAAATTATAGCATATAGCTTATAACATGGGAAATAGAAGTCACTCTATCAAGAATGACACTGTAATTACAAAGAATACCTTATCAGGAAGCCTCAATTAATTCCTATCCATAGGGTCCATTCTCTCCACAGTCTCATTTGTCAAACTGGCAACTGTGAAGTACTTTCACGGATTTTGAGATTCAGCCTGTGCTAAACGAATAGAATCCTGATCCCATTCTCACTGAAAACAGCAATGTAGTATTGCAGTCTGAGAAGCTGAATCCACTGGGTACTGAGTTCCCTGGCTCTGAGTCAGCAAAGGACTTGCATAGCTGTACTTGTTTAAAGGGTGCATAGCTAAGTCCTGTGCACATGGTTAATCACTGAAATCCATGTCAGCAAAGAAAGCAAGTACTTTAATATGTGTATTAACATGGTGCTCAAGACAGACTCGTGCTTGGCTGTGTGCTAGGCATACTAGTTAAAGGGGAGTTTTGGACAAATAGCAGCTCTCTGCATCATCTGTCAAGAGTAAATGAGAGAGCTGAGGAACTTGACAAAGAGATACTATTTTTATTTTAAACACTTATTATGCTTCTAACTTGTATATGGAAGTACTCTTGAGAGAGAAGGCAAAGAGAAAATCAAGTTGGCATGTTGGAAAAATGGTAAACAAAGTAATAACAATAAAATCCATGGCTATATTTACAGCTTCAATTGTATAGAGCACTTGACTGTGCTCTATGCTCCCACTTCACTGATTATCCATGCTGTGTGAGTCCTAGGCTAGCTCTGGCTCAACTGATTTAAGAGTCAGGGTTTGTTCCCTGAACTGATGCACAAAGCCTGTACAGTCACGGATGTTACTTGTCAAGGTTCATGTCTGGGACACAGTTAGATTTTAGCCCTTACCCTGCTGCAAATTGGTGATACTGGATAAGCTACTTGTTTACTCTCTTGTGGCAAGCATATGTCTTTGTGTATATAAGTCTTTATATTACCTATGCTTGGTTAGAAGATCTAGGCATTGTTGTGGTTTATGGTTTATTGTTACTAAGTATGTCGATCTTTATTTAAAGTGCTGATATATGTTAGCCTGCTATTCATTGTGGGAAAGACTAATGCACATATTTGGCACACCTGACACAAACAACAAATGTTTATCAGGTGCCTCTACACTAATAGGAGAATGACACATTTTATTCTTTAACAATGAGTCCTTACTCAATGGATATATTGTAAAATTAGAACAAAAAATGTACTATATATTTTAATGAAACAGCTAACTCTGCAAGGTAAGTGCAAAATGTCTTTAACAGATTATAGTGTAACACTTGTGCTTTACAGGTTTGTATGGTAGATCTCACACACAACATAAATGTTAAAGCAATTCCTTTTGCCTATTGGTCTGAAGTCTCAATGAAGCAGCCATACAGATGAAACAACCATTATAAGACTTGAGAAACCCATTCTGCTAACATGCATTAATCGAACACACAAGCTAATATACTCTGGTGAATGAGGAATCTTGTCTCCTGTGTGTTTTCAGAAGCAAACAGTCCCATCTTGATTTATTTTGTGAAGGAATGGTGATGGAAGTGGGCCTGTAGCCACCACACCTCTACATTGTCCTGGAACAGGTGCTTGAAGGAAGAATAAGCACTAGAGAGCAAGACCTCAGGTTTCAAAAGGGAAGAGGTAAGTCTTCTTTCCTGTTCTGCAGATAGAAAATGCTGTTACAGATGTATATATATGCATCCAGCTACTCAAGAGGGATGAGGATAAAGATCAAAAATAGAAGTGAGTAGTTGCATCCTAAAGTTTCCTGCAATTTTGGTAGAGCTGTGAGTGCAATAGGTGGATTGCACTGTGTTCTTGAGTTTTATAACATGTATGCTACAGAGATCAACACTGCAAGGAAACCTGCACAGATATGTTTTATTTTAAAGTATGCTGATGAGCTTCCAACTGAGGCCACTATCTTTGACCAAAGACTGCATTTATGTTTAACAGCCCCAGGACATTTCAAGCAAGTGTTAGAGCCAGTGTTATTCCCCCTTGTATTAAGTGTTAACCTTGGCTAAACTCAAGGTTAAGCCATAATCTTCAATCTATTCAATTTTCCCAAGTTTAATTGTATATTATATGCTGAGTCACTGGGGTACAGTATCATGATATTGTCACTCACGAGGTGATGAACTTCTTTAGCACCTCCAAGAGTCAATGAAAATTAAGGTAGTTACTCCAACTGTTAGACAGAAATTACCCCGAGTAGGACCGTGCTGTTTGAAATTGCAGAAATAAATCTGTATATTAAATAATTGCTTTGTTTCAGTTTATAGAATATTGTATTTCAATTGTGAATGATCAAAGTGTCCTGTGTATTTGAAACAAGTCTGTAAATGGAATAATAATCTTTGAGACTGAAGGCATGATACAAGAAAATATTTAATTAGTTCTCCAAATGTAGGATGAAGTTACCCTTTGACTTTATTAGTCAGCAAATTGTGCATGAATTACTTGGCCTGTTTTAATAAAAATCCTGAGCATATTGATTGTTCAGGAACAGTACTGTCAGCCTAACAGGATAACTGACATTCAGACATTCCTGTCAACTGAAAGCATTGCTAATTTGCAAGCGGTAGGGCTTCTGAATTGAGCTTCAGCCTGAATTCTGTTTTTCAGTTGCTTGAAAAAATACTGCACCTGAATGAAAAAATTAGCTTTTCAGAGTTTTGTCTCTGTTTTTTTATGGGTTGATTCAATAAGTGTGGTAAAATTAAAAAGAATGAAGTCAGTAGTAGTATCATCCACTAGGCAGTAGTAACCCCCACCTCAGCTCATCATTGTCAAAAAGACTTCTCTTTGTAGAATATGACATCATTCCAAGAGGAAAAAATCTGGTTATAAAAACTGTTTATGTACTTAGCTGCGGACTGTGAGTTGCTATCAGTCACGGATGTGGACTGAATGCTTTGGATTCCATGATGTGTATGCTTACTTGAAATTGAATCACAAATCTTTTAAATAAATACTATTTCTCTCTGAATTCTGACAATATTCCACAGATTCAAGCTCATATGTCACTATTTGGGTCATTCAACTGTTCTGTGCTGTTAAATCATCCTATTTTTATTTGGAAATTAAAAAAAGGAAAGTGCTAGGAAGGGAATCTAATTTTTCTGTGTGTAACTTCAGCATCTGAGACATCTGTCAGATGAGGTACAGGGTGCAGCTCCCTGAAATCTGCAAGATTCATCTTTTGCTAGGTTTATCTTTTTCATGGGAAAAGTGTATGCTTATCCTTGCTTCTAAAACCTCACTTCTAAAACCTGGCACACTGTTTTGAAGCATAGTGAGATACCAAATGCATTTAACTCTTGAAGTCTTTTGGAGTATATCCTGAGAGATTATACCAGCTCTGATATTTTTAGCTGACAAATTGGCTGAAATGATAACTGTAATTTGGTCTTTGCAGAAATTCTCATTTTAGTTATATCCTGTTACACAATGATCTTAATGGAGTTTTATTTTTATCTGCTAGAGTATCTGCTGTGTATCTGTTGCAGAATACCTTTATTGTGGCATAAAGGGTGAAGAAGGCAGCAAATATTCATATGAACATACAATTCTTTTTGCTAAGGTAGCTAATGATATACATATATAGATATATGCATATGTATAACCAGTGAACTCAGAGCAATAATTTAGTCACTAATTGCTAGGATTATTTTCTTTTTAATATCAGAAAAAAAAGTTTCTTTTTTATGTGGTTTGCTTGACACAAAAAATTATTTCAGTATGCATACTCTGTGCTTAATGGTTGGAGAATTTTTGAATACAACTCATTCTGATGTTATTTGTAAGTTAACCACTCAGGTCAGTTAGTTTGGCAGAAAACAGCACATCTGCCAGGATGGAACACCAAAAGCTTGAAAAGAAATTCATTACCGCATACTGCATTCTCATTAAACTATTTTATTTAATAACTTGGATAATATTTGCTGTTTTGTGGTCTACTGATATTCTATCTTTTTGCCACTGCAAAATCATTAGCTGCTTTGCTGGCTGATACTGCCTGAGACAGTACACAGTGCCTTTACTGCTTCTCCAGGACTTACTGACTCCTGTGTCCAATATATCCTAAAGTATTTTGTTGTCATATAGTAGTTCCTTTCTCAGAGGTATTACCCCAATATCTTCATCCAGTTCATTATGCTGAGACCTTTGGATAAGTGCATTTAAAAATATTAAAATACTAGTCTGGATGCTTTTTTATTAATGCTGAAAAACCAGTTGAAGTTCTTTGATCATTCTGTGAAAAATTGATTTTGTTTTTTCTACTGAATTTTTTAAAGGAGGATTTCTATTATGTGTGTTTTATTTAAGCACAAAATGTTTCTTAAGGGTGTTGTGAGGCAGTTTAACCCTTCACATTATATCAAGGATAAGCTGGCTCACACAGTTGCCTCAGATTCTGCCCTAATAACTCTGATATATAACCAATGATAACCAATGGACATTTGTATGACTGAGAGTCCAGTCATTTTCAGTGATGCAATAGAATCATATAATATCCCGAGCTGGAAGGGATGCACAAGGATCATCGAGTCCAACTCCTGGCACCACATCGGACAACCCAAAAATCAGACCATACATCTAAGAGCATTGTCCAAACACTTCTTGATCTCCAGCAGGCTCGGTGCCAAGACCACTTCCTTGGGGAGCCTCTTCCAGTGCCCAACCACCCTCTCAGTGAAGAACTTTTTTCTAACATCTAGCCTGAACCTCCCCTGTCACACCTTCATGCTGTTCCCTTGGGTGCTATTCCTGATCACTAGAGAGAAGAAAGATATCAGTGCCTGTCCCTCCACTGTTCCTCATGAGGAATCTGTAGGCTGCAATGAACTGTAGACCTCAGACTTCTCTTCTCTAGGCTGAACAAACCAAGTGACCTCAGCCACTCCTCATATGTCTTCCCCTCTAGACCCTTCACCATCTTTGTAGCCGTCTTTCATAAAAAGAAATCAAGGTAGTTAAACAGGACTTTCCCCTTGTGAACCTGTGTTAGCTATGAACGATGACTGTGTTGTCTTTCAAGTGCTTTTCCATAACTCTCAGAGTAATTTTCTCCATAATTCTACCAGGCACTCAAGTGAGACTGATAAGCCGGTAATTACCAGGGTCTTCTTTCTTGTCCTTCTTGAAAATTGGAATAATATTGGCTAGCTTCCAGTTGACTGGGACCTCCCCAGATTTCCAAGACCACCGAAAAACAATTGAGAGAGGTCTCACAGTGACATCAGCCATCTCTTTCATCTCCAGTACTGTGGATCCCATAGACTTATGTTCATCCATTCTGGAGCAGCAAATCCCACACAAGTTCAGAGTTGGCTGGGAGCTTGTTCCTGCAGTCACAGTCCTCCAGATGAGGGCTCTGGGGGTCCCAAGACCCACCATCAATGTTAAAGACAGAGACAAAGAATGCATTCTCTCAAACGTCTCTCCTTTGCCTACTTGTGAGGTGACCAACCTCATGAAGTAACAGACCAGTGTTAACTCTGGCCCTCCATTTGCTGTCAACATACTTAAAGAAGCCCTTCCGTTGTCCCCCACAGTACTGGCCAACTTTAACTCTAATTGATTTTGACTGCATGAATTTTCTCCCTGCAATGGCAAACAGCATCTCCGTAGTCCTCCTGTGTTACCTGACCTCACTTACAGCCACTTGGCCGTACACTTTCCTTTTCTGCCTAAGTACTAGAAGAAGATCCCTGCTTAGCCAGCTGGCTTTCTGCCATGCCTGCTTGACTTCTGACACTTTGGAATCGTCTGCTCCTGTGCTTTTCAGAGATTTCAGAAGTGACAAGCGATGTTTAAGATTAGGAAAGGTTAGCTTCTGTTTGAAGTAATATATTCCACTTGCCGAGGCGATTGGCTCCAGGGCAGACGCGTTCTGCAGCGGAGCGGGGGATCGGTACAGGCAGGGCTTTTTTTCCGGCATCGAGGCCATTCGAGGGAGCCGCCAGGACCCGGCAGCCCTCGCGAGGGAGGCTGACGAGCCGTAGGCGGAGCCAGCAGCGCCCCCTCCCTGGCCGTTCAAAAACAGCCCGTAGGGAGCGCGAGCGACCAGGAGCACGGCGAACAGGGTGGGCAAACAGGGCGTTGCATGTCAGAAGGGAGTGGCGTGGCAGTTTGCGCGGCAGTTCGTGCGGGCAGGGTGAGCAGGGAGGGCAGAGAGGGCAGGGCGTTCCACCCCGCCCATACAAACAACTCCTCTAACGGTTGTCGACCGCTATCTAGGCTGCAATGGTCTACACCAGGCAGAGCGCTCTCTCTAGAAAGTCTGTAACCACCCAGACTGACTGCCTGCTCAAAAATGCGGCAGTTCAGTTCTCTGGATGCAGGGAGTGTCTGAGCCTGTTGCTGCCATCTGAGGGAGGCAGAGAGACTGTGTGTGTAAGGTGCGAGCAGGTGGATGACCTGGTCCGCCTGGTGGCAGAACTCAAGGAGGAGGTGGAGAGGTTGACAGCTATCAGGGAGTGTGAGCGGGAGATAGACTGGTGGAGCAACTCCCTGCAGGGCTTGAAGGAGAGGTACCGGGGTAAGACATCCCAAATGGGGTGGACCCCCTGCCCTATCGCTGTCGGGCAGAGGGAGGGGACCTAGGAGTTGAGGAGGAATGGAGACAGGTCCCTGCTCGACCTTGCAGGTGACGCACCCCCCCCTACCGGCCCACCTTCCCAGGTGCCCTTACACAACAGATTTGAGGCCCTGGAGCTTGAGAGACCGGTGGGTGAGGATGAGGTAGAAGGTCTACCCAGGAGGATGCCTAAGGCGAGGAAGTCGACTCCATGCCTCAAGACTGCCTCCACCAAGAAAGACAGAAGGGTAATCGTTGTAGGCGACTCCCTTCTCAGGGGAACAAAGGGCCCTATTTGTCAGCCTGACCCTACCTGTAGGGAAGTCTGCTGCCTCCCTGGGGCCAGGGTCAGAGATGTTGCCAGAAAGCTTCCCAACCTGGTTCACCCCTCTGACTACTATCCTCTTTTGATAGGCCAGGCTGGCAGTGGTAATATTGAAGAGAGAAGCCTGAAGGCTATCAAACAGGACTTTAGGGGACTGGGACGGTTAGTGGATGGAGCGGGAGTACAGGTGGTGTTTTCGTCTATCCCTACAGTGGCAGGGAGGGGTACAGAGAGGACACAGAAAGCCCACTTGATTAACACGTGGCTCAGAGGCTGGTGCCAACAGAGAAATTATGTTTTTTTTGACCATGGGGCGCTTTACTCGGCACCCAGCCTGATGTCCGCAGACGGGTCCCTATCTCTAAGGGGAAACGGATCCTAGCCCAGGAGCTGGCAGGGCTCATTGAGAGGGCTTTAAACTAGGTAAGAAGGGGGACGGGGCTGAAATAAGGCCTGTTGGAGCTGTGCCAGGGGGAACAATGGCAAGGCTGGGGGAGAAGGCAATGGCCCAACTGAAGTGCATCTACACTAATGCACGCAGCATGGGTAACAAACGAGGAGCTGGAAGCCATCGTGCAGCCGGCAGGCTATGACTTGGTTGCCATCACGGAAACGTGGTGGGACCACTCTCATGACTGGAGTGCTGCAATGTCTGGCTATAGGCTCTTCAGAAGGGACAGGCAGCACAGAAGGGGTGGTGGTGTGGCTCTCTATATTAGAGAGTGTTTTGAAGTTGTGGAACTTGAGGCTGGGAATGATAAGGTTGAGTCTCTGTGGGTTAGGATCAGAGGGAAGGCCAACAGGGCAAGCATCCTGGTGGGGGTCTGTTATAGACCACCAAACCAGGATGAGGAGACGGATGAGGAGTTCTACAGGCAGCTGTCACAAGTTGCGAAATTGTCAGCACTCATTCTCGTGGGGGACTTCAACTTCCCAGACATATCCTGGAAGCGCAACACAGCCCAGAGAAAGCAGTCTAGGAGGTTTCTGGAGAGCGTGAAAGATAGCTTCCTGACACAGCTGGTTAGAGAGCCTACCAGGGGAGGTGCCCCGCTAGACCTTCTGTTCACAAACAGTGACGGACTGGTGGGAGATGTGGTGGTCGAGAGCTGTCTTGGGCAGAGTGACCACGAAATGGTTCAGTTCTCTATTCTTGGCGAAGTCAGGAAGGAGACCAGTAAAACCGCTGTATTGGACTTCCGGGGGGCTGACTTTGAGCTGTTCAGGACACTGGTTGGCAGAGTCCCTTGGGAGGTGGTTCTGAAGGGCAGAGGAGTCCAGGAAGGCTGGGCACTCTTCAAGAAGGAAATCTTAATGGCTCAGGAGCGGTCTGTCCCCATGTGCCCAAAGACAAGCCGGCGCGGAAGAAGACCGGCCTGGCTGAACAGAGAGTTATGGCTTGAACTTAGGAGAAAAAGGAGGGTTTATAATCTTTGGAGAAGAGGGCGGGCCACTCAGGAGGACTATAAGGATGTTGCGAGGCTGTGCAGGGACAAAATTAGAAAGGCCAAAGCTCATCTGCAGCTCAATCTGGCTACTGCCGTTAAAGATAACAAAAAAAGTTTTTACAAATACATCAACACAAAAAGGAGGACTAAGGAGAATCTTCATCCGTTACTGGATGCGGGGGGAAACTTAGTTACAAAAGATGAGGAAAAGGCTGAGGTACTCAATGCCTACTTTGCCTCAGTCTTTAGCGGCAAGACCAGTTGTTCTCTGGATACCCAGTACCCTGAGCTGGTGGAAGGGGATGGGGAGCAGGATGTGGCCCTCACTATCCACGAGGAAATGGTTGGTGACCTGCTACAGCACTTGGATGTACGCAAGTCAATGGGGCCGGATGGGATCCACCTGAGGGTGCTGAGAGAACTGGCGGAGGACATGGCCAAGCCGCTTTCCATCATTTATTGGCAGTCCTGGCTATCAGGGGAGGTCCCACTCGACTGGCGGCTAGCAAACGTGACGCCCATCAACAAGAAGGGCCGGAGGGTAGACCCAGGGAACTATAGACCTGTTGACCTCAGTGCCAGGAAGCTCATGGAGCAGATTATCTTGAGTGTCATCATGTGGCACTTAAAGGGCAACCAAGCGATCAGGCCCAGTCAGCATGGGTTTATGAAAGGCAGGTCCTGCTTGACAAACCTGATGTCCTTCTAGGACAAAGTGACACGCTTAGTGGATGAGGGAAAGGCTGTGGATGTGGTCTACCTTGACTTCAGTAAGGCTTTTGGTACTGTTTCCCACAACATTCTCCTCAAGAAACTGGCTGCTGGTGGCTTGGACTGGCGTATGCTTCGTTGGGTTAAAAACTGGCTGGATAACCGGGCCCAAAGAGTTGTGGTGAATGGAGTCAAATCCAGTTGGAGGCCGGTTACTAGTGGAGTCCCCCAGGGCTCAGTGCTGGGGCCAGTCCTCTTTAATATCTTTATCGATGATCTGGATGAGGGGATTGAGTGCACCCTCAGTAAGTTTGCAGATGACGCCAAGTTAGGTGCGTGTGTCGATCTGCTCAAGGGTAGGGAGGCTCTGCAGGAGGATCTGGATAGGCTGGACCGATGGGCTGAGGCCAGCTGTATGAGGTTCAACAAGGCCAAGTGCCGGGTCCTGCAGCTGGGGCGCAACAACCCCAAGCAGAGCTACAGGCTGGGAGATGTGTGGTTGGAAAGCTGCCTGGCCGAGAAGGACCTGGGCGTATTGGTTCATAGACATTGAACATGAGGCAGCAGTGTGCTCAGGTGGCCAAGAAGGCCAACGGCATCCTGGCTTGTATAAGAAACAGTGTGGCCAGCAGCACTAGGGAAGTGATTGTCCCCCTGTACTCGGCTCTGGTGAGGCCGCACCTCAAGTACTGTGTTCAGTTTTGGGCCCCTCACTACAAGAAGGACATCGAGGCCCTGGACTGTGTCCAGAGAAGGGTTATGAAACTGGTGAGGGGTCTGGAGAACTAGTCTTAGGAGGAGCAGCTGAGGGAGCTGGGATAGTTCAGCCTGGAGAAGAGGAGGCTCAGGGGCAACCTTATCGCTCTCTACAGGTACCTTAAAGGAGGCTGTAGCAAGGTGGGGATTGGTCTACTCTCCCACGTGCCTGGTGACAGGACGAGGGGGAATGGGCTAAAGTTGCTCCAGGGGAGGTTTAGGTTGGATATTAGGAAGAACTTCTTTACTGAAAGGGTTGTTAGGCATTGGAATAGGCTGCCCAGGGAAGTGGTTGAGTCACCATCCCTGGAGGTCTTTGAAAGATGTTTAAATGTTGAACTTAGTGGTATGGTTTAGTAGAGGACTTGTTAGTGTTAGGTCAGAGGTTGGACTAGGTGATCTTGAAGGTCTCTTCCAACCTAGATGATTCTGTGATTCTGTGATTCTTTGTAATAAAGCTGTGAAATCCAGGGCAGTAATGCCACTTCATTTTCTGTGGAATGCAGTGACACAATGCTATCTAAACATAATAAAACACTGGTAAATGAACAGAACAGCTCATAGGTTTGTTACTTTTATCAGTTCAACACACAACTGGAGGTACCAATTTCGTTTTTACTGAACTTGTGACTGAATGGTGGCTAGGTGAGCTACTTTAATCAGTCTGTCCCACCCTATCAAAATACTGCTTACTGCTGTATAGTATTTATAATTTTTATAGGACATTTTTATCAGGAAACTTCCTATTTAAATATTTATTTTGGGGTATATATGTTTTTTCAAGCACTGTGTTTGTAAAATATTTTCCTGGATGACACTAATTAATATATTTAACTACACTTGAGATGGAAGGATTCTTGTATGAAAACTAAATACATATTTTAATGCTACTCATATTTTATGTCGTTAGCTATTTTTTCTATTATTTTTAGATATAGGGTTTTTTACAGTCTTAGAATTTTCTGTTTTCCACAATAAATTTACCCAGCTCTGAAAGAATCCATATATGAATAGCACAGATATTATATTTGCGGGTAGAATGCTCTACATGTTTACACTATTGCCATATGTTTGATATTTCTGCATCCAATATTTCTTTTCTGCAATAGGAAAAATCTAAACCTTTAGACTGTGGTATTTAGCTTTGCTCCCAGTGGATCTCCTGGATAGGTTTTGAACTTTACCTTTAAAGGTTTGTCCTTTACATTCACATGTCCTTCATGTGAAATTCTGACGGCAATAAGTGTTACAAGTGATTGTGCCTTCTACTGTAGTAAAAACCTTCACTGAGGATTTCAGGAAAGTTTGTGATGTTAGACTGAAAGAAGTAAGAAAGAAATTAAGCATAACATTATGGAATGAAAATCATAGAATCATAGAATATCCCGAGTTGGAAGGGACCCATAAGGATCATCAAGTCCAACTCCTGGCACTGCACAGGTCTACCCAAAAGTTTAGACCATTTAGACCAAATTTAATGTTAGCTCAACGAAGAGAAACTTCTGATGACTTTGCCAATATATATTTCATTTCATATGAAATATGAAATGACCAGGAAGCAATATAGGATTATGTTACAATTAGTGACAACACATACTCATAAAGTTAAATTAATCTTAAAGATATGGATAGTATCATGTAGCCATGAAGTATTTGTATGCCCCACCTAAAGTCTTTTTTACTGTCTGTAACCTGCATGTTCAGAGAAAGGGAGAAAGTCAATCATAAAAAAACTGTGGACAAAGCAAAACCAAACAGTAGTTGTGTTGTTTTATCTGACACATACCAAGTTTAAGTATAACTCCCATATTATTACTTTCCATTTAGTTGACTTTGAGGAAAAAAACAAATTGTTGAATCACAAATGCTTGGACAAAGTCGCTTTTTTATTGTTGTTTTATTTAGACTTTTGCCTAGATACATTTAGCATTTAAACAAACAAACAAAAACAAACCAAAAACAAAACCACATGAAACACCAAAAAACAAAACAAAGAAGAAAAATGTTTGCCCCAAATGGTTTAGAACTTGGGAAAATCCCATAACAGTCGTAATGGGTTCCTTGGGCATGTGTCTGACAGGTATAAGAAACTAGCAGCCACTGAACATTCTCTACACCTGACATCATCTGTTAATGGCAACCTTCTGAAGCTCAGCAGCCAAAATACCATCCACTGCAGGAAACATGAAATGCACTAATTTCTGATGGAATCTTAAATGAAGCCTTTAATAATGAAGCTTGACTTAGTTCAATTATTATTGAATATTGCATTGACTGTGATAACACTTCATTTTCTAATTTAGTCCTGTTACTATGGGTAGCTGGTTTCTGAAAAGGGATTTAGCGCTTGTGGAGAATTCTGACTGGACAACCTGGAATCCAAAAGGGTAAAGCCCATGTGGCATCAGCAGTGCCATTACTAAACTGCTTTTAGCCTTTGTGTTTTGTTTAACCATAGTCTTTCCCTTGCATACCCCATTGTGTGTGTTTGGCAGTTAAGACACCTGAACATGTTATTAAATCTTTATGAATATTTTACTGTGAAGGTTTTCAAATAAAGATCTGTCCTAACAGTGTATCTTACTCTTCACATATCCAGCACTAACAGTGTGACTGCGCAGCATACTGCACTCCTGATGTATTAATTTGACTTTGGTACACTGTGAATGGGGATTAAGCTATGTTTTCTGACGATCAGATGGGTTAAAAGCCAAGATGGAGAATGGAGACAAGGTGTAACCTCGTGGTCTGGTTGGAGTCTGGTTTCTTCAAGACAACTGGAAATGTAAGGTAGTGTTTTGGGGACAGTTTTGGAATGAAATTTGAATTTATGTTTCCCATTATCTTCTAAAATCAAAGCAGACGGAAAGTTCAAGCTTGTTTTACACCTATTTGTGTAGAGTGAGGGAATTTATTAGGACCTAAATCTCGTATTTAAATTTTTTTTTTTTTGGTAGAGGGAAGGGGGAGTTCTTGGACTTGATGATGGCCTGTGTGTTCTGCATGATTATACAGGAACCAAAGGGTTTGATTAATGGTCTCATAAGGTCTGAAGATCTCCCTATGTCTGTAACCCGGGGTGGAATGCACTCCACACTGGACCTCCAAAGATTCTCTGTGACAGTACATCTTTTGTGTTTGGTAGAGCAGAGAAATCCTAAAGTAAATAATTAAATAAATAAAAGAATAAAAATTTGTCAGTTTAGCTACTGACATTAAAAACTGTGAAGCTAGATAAATGGCCTTTTTAACAGGTAGACGTATTTTAATTGTTGCTTTGTCCATCTATTTAAGATGTTTTCTATTCTTTAACACTCCTCAAATCTTACCAAACATTATTATCTCTAAGTGATTTGTATTCTTATGCAGAATATCACAGGGTTTCAGCTGCTTAGCAGGAGGGCACTGAATACTCACTAAGTATGGGACTAATTCTGAAATTATTTAATGAAAGGGAAAGATAATTACATTTCTTTAATTATATTAACCATTAGTTGAAACACTTTTCAAACTACAACTACTTCACGGGCACTTACAAAAAAAAGAGATAAATACTTGTGAGTAGTAGAAAGTATCAAAGAAAAATGGCCACAACTTATGGCTTGAACTTTAAGAAAAAAATAATTGAGAGGAGAGGCTGTGTGCTCACTATTCAAGATTCATGTACCTTTTGCTTGGTCTCTGTTAAAATTTGCATGGTTGAAATCTGTGGTTAAAATATTTAAATTACCCATACTGTGTCAGATAGGTATTTCTGAAACTATAAAGGAGATCCAGTAATTCACAGATTATCCTGTCTGTAAACCATTCCTTCTCTTCCGAACTTTCCACCTTACTAGTAAACAACAGATCCCCCTGTACAAGAGGGACATGGTACTGCTGGAGCAAGTCCTGAGGAGGGCTACTAAGACGATTAGGGGACTGGAGCACCTGCTGTACAAGGACAGGCTGAGAGAGCTGGGCCTGTTCAGCCTGGAAAAGAGAAGACTGAGGGGAAGCCTCATCGATGTGTATAAATATCTGAGGGGAGGGTGTCAAGAGGATGGAGCCGGTCTCTATTCAGTTGTGCCCAGAGAGAGGCAACGGGCACAAACTGAAGCACAGGAAGTTCCGGCTGAATATGAGGGGGCACTTCCTTACTGTGAGAGTGACAGAGTACTGGAACAGGTTGCCCAGAGAGGTTGTGGCATCTCCTTCTCTGGAGACATTCAAAACCCGCCTGGCTGCCATCCCACTCAATGTGCTCTAGGTGATCCTGCTCGGCAGGGGATTGGACTAGATGATCTTCAGAGGTCCCTTCTGACCTCGGCCATTCTGTGATTCTGTGAATAGTGTTGATCTCATCCTGTGCAAAATATAGATAGATTGAGCTGCTTATTCTTAGTTGGAATGCAGAGGACTCCTGGTTTAGATACATTCCAAGGTCAGTAACTAGTTTATGCCAGCACTTAAGGTAAGTCTCCCTTTTTTAATAGTGAATGATAGAATAAATATTTCTATCCAAGGTTTGATAATAAGGATTTCAGTAGCCGTTTTGTCATAACAGCAGAAAATCCTACTCAGTGTTTTTTTTTTTTTTTTTTCCATTCAACACTGCTGTTATTAGATGCTTTGAATACTTTTATGTGTATGAATTATTTCACAAATGTGATGAACTGATAGATGTGATTGCATTGTTCAAAACCAGTTACATTTTTAATTTCATTTTACTGCATCCAAGAGACGCTGCAAAGGAACAAAGCCTTTCAGTCACCAACCAAAATAGTATAACGACAAACTAATAAATGGAAAGCAAATAGTGTCTGTAATATTCACACTTAGAATATGTAAGTTAAATCCCTGTTTTATATAGAAGGAAGGTGTTACAAACCAAAATGTCACAAGTTTGTTAAAGCACAATTGCCTTTAAATTTAAGAAGCACTGAATTGCCTTGAAATGTGTTCCATTAATAGTTTATTCTAAAGGATACCCATATTAATGCCTTACCTTTGAGTGCAAATTTCCTTGACAGACAGATCTTAGTCATTTCTGTGCTTATATTACACTCTATCTTGTCTGTAAGATATGGTTACCAAAAACAACTTCAACCAATTTTATGCATTGCTTTCATTTCAACTGCTCTTGTATCATAGCTGAGTTAACTTCATTGCTGTAAGAAATAGTCAAACAGGTAGTAAAGGCTTTATGCTCATTTGTCCAAAGCTTTCTTGTTTTCTCTGATGGTATTTCAGAAGAAATAGCTGTTGACAACATATTTTTTATTGCTTAATGCTTTTCTGTGTCAAAAAAGCCAAACTTAAACAAAATATGTCATTCAGTATTCTGGCAAGCAGTGCAGTGCCAAAGAATCTCCTATTTTTTAACAATAATATCAGTACCATCTGTTTATTTTTCCATCTGATACTTAAAAGAAAATCAAATTTATTTCAAGGAAATATGAGAAGTCAATATATTGAAAAAATGAATGACCCGACTTACGTTATATTTAAGGAATATGGGAAATGCAAAAGTATTTTATGAAGGCTCAGATTCCCTAGAAGGAATTTAAATCCTAGAAGGATTTAAACTGACAGAAACTCAGTTGATGGCTGCATGATACAAAGTTACAAGAAGATTGATTGTTCTCTACAGAATGGTGTGCTGGCTGGAGAACTCTCTGTTTACATCATGTTTGTATTCATTTTCCTGTAAGAGCAACACATAAGATTGCTTTCTCATACCAAATCTATCATATAACTTCTAAGTATTTTAATCAAGTTTTCATACCAGAAGGAACAATTTTGACAGTTAAAAAAAAAATAAATGTAAGTGCTGTCTGTGCAGAAGAACATACAAAAACATTTTTTTTTCATGTATTTTTAGTAGGAGAACATAACAACAAATCAGAAGAGTTCAAATGTAGAAGAAAAATGAATATGCAAATGTAGAAATGATTTCTCTGACTGTTGATCATGTATGCTCACTAAATATGTGTAAACACATCACATTTCTACTGTGATGTGAATGTTATCTGTAATATTCATGCCTGTGTGGAATGAAGAAGTGCATAACCTCTCTGCTCAGATACATAAAAAAGAAAACTGTAATGCGTCCTGCTGTTTTCTGTTAATATCTGCTGCCTCTGAACACTCAGTTTTGCAAGGATTACATCCATCTATGTATTTGTTAGCTTCTTGTCAATCCACACGGAGACAATATTTTTAAGCAGAAATACATAGTTGGGATTAAAAAAAGGTAGAAATATTTTATAGGAAATAAATCTCCATTGTGCTTCTTAAACTACTGTTTCTTGATCAGTAGAGAAGAGAATATTCTGTGCGCAAATCAAACCATAGGTGTTTAATTTTGTAAAGTATTTTTAAAAAGCTTTTGTGTTGCAAAAATGCTTTTAGGAAAACATACAGTTGTCTGCCCTTTCTGTACAGTAAAATTAATCACTTCATTTCAGGCTATAATATTTCACACAATTTTTGATCTCATATGATAGCCGTTACTTAAAGAGAATATCGGAGGAAAGAAGAATGTGGATAACTTTGTGTGCACCATCACCATATTAGTTTCAAATTTTTGCATTAGACCTTGTAGTTCTTTGAAAGAAGTACCGTATGGCTGTGAAAATGCTTCCAAAAGAGCAATAAATCATTAGGTAAGGAAGCACTTGAACATTTTAATCTTGATGGATACATGAATCTTGTAGTATTTTTAAATATGAACTCCATTAACATGGCAGGCCACTGATATAACACCGAGTGCAAAAGAAAACTCTAAAAGCTACATCAATTTAATAACAATTTATAAACATCTGTCACTTGGTATTTAGAAAACAAGCATATTTATGGGTGGCATATGATAACTCTGGTGTTTTGTTGGTTGTGGGATGGAGAGGAAAAAGCACCTTAAGAACTGAAAACAGTTTAAATACGTGTGCCTGATGTTTTCCTTGATGACTTTGACACAAAAGGTTACACAAGGTTTATTTTGATAGCTGCTGATTTAAAGGAAAACAAACAAACAAAAAACAACAAAACAAAACAACAACAACAAAAAACCCTTCCACCAAACAGACGTTAAAATGCATCCCAGCGACATCGAATTAACAGCAGCAACTAGATTTCTGCAGGAAAACAAACAAACAAACAACCCCCTACCCCCCCACGTTTTCCCCCCAACCCTCCACTCCAAAAAAAACCACTATGGAATTAAAATTGGCATCCAAAATGTGTTTATTTAAAGCAAGTAAAAACCTCCTGTTGGAGGATGGGAGAAAACTTCCCATTGCAGCTCTACGCTTTTGTGGGAAGATCCGTGCAATTTGCTCCTTAGAGAAATACCTCAGCATTTATTTTAATATAGCTGAAAGGAATTGTAATTAAACAGCAAAATTTTTCATTGTTTCATCTACTGAACATAACTATGCCTATGTAAGCCTGTTTGAACCAGTCTTCTTTACCTAATTGGATCTGAGCAAAGCAGCACAGAACAAACATACACAATACAAGTCAACAGAGGAAGAGCTGCACAAAGGGACATCTTCGTTTTATGGAATTGACATGGCTGTTGACAGAGTTTGTACAAAAGATTCTAATAGATAAGGACAAAAACTTTCTTCATAAGAAAAGCAGAAACAATAGGAATAGCAACCTTAAGTAAGCAGGCAGATGTGAAACACCAGTGTGACTTGTGTATTCATTTCTGTAGTGCGTGACATGTAGCATTTTATCTTGACTATGACTCCATTCTGTATTGGGCAAAGGCTTGGTAACAGTGGGGCTGCAGGAGTGGCCTCTGTGAGCAGAGCCCAGCATATGCCCCATGTCAGAGCAGAGCCAGCTCCAGCTGCTCCAAAAGGGACCCACTGCTGGCCAGAGCTGAGACAGGGAGTGATGCTGGATGGGCCTCTGGGAGAGCAGATTGAAGGAAGGGGAAAAAAACTGCTGCACAACAGCAGCTGGGAAGAGAGAGCGAGGAGTGAGAAGCAGCCCTGCAGCCCCCAAGGTCAGTGCAGCAGGAGGGCAGGAGGTGCTCCAGGCATGCAGCAGCAGTTCCCCTGCAGCCTGTGCAGGGAGAGGTGGAGCAGGCTGTCCCCCTGCAGCCCATGGGTCCCTGGTGGAGCAGATCTCCATGCTGCAGCCCGTGGAGGAGCCCCCAGTGGAGCAGGTGGACATGGCCTGGAGGATGCTGCAGCCCATGGAGAGCCCCCGCAGGTGCAGGCCCCGGGCCAGAGCTGCAGCCCGTGGAGAGGAGCCCACACAGGAGCAGGGGGTCTGGGGGGAGCTGCCGCCCACCCGTGGGGGACCCGTGCTGGAGCAGTTTGCTCCTGGGGGATGGATGGACCCCGTGGTACGGAGCCATGTGGGAGCAGTTCTTGAAGAGCTGCCGCCTGTGGGCAGCCCCCGCAGGCTCAGGAAGGACGGCATCCTGTGGGAGGGACCCCACGTGGAGCAGGGGCAGAGAGTGACTGTGAAGGGGTGGCAGAGATGAAGCGTCAGGGAATCACCATAGCCCCCATTCCCTGTTCCCCTGTGCTGCTTGAGGGGAGGAGGTATGTGGATGAGGGGCAAGGTGTTTTTACTTTCCTTATAGTTTCTCGCTATTCTAGCTATGTCTAGTGATAGACAATAAATTATGTTAATCTCCCTTATGCTGAGTCTCTTTTGCCTGTGACAGTAATTATTGAGTGATAACCAGTGATATCCCTGCCCTTATCTGAATTCTTGAGCCATTTCCATCATATTTTCTCCTCCTTTTTCTTTGAGGGGAATGAGAGAGCAGATGTGTTGGAGTTTGGCTGCCCAGCAGGTTGAAAACATCACACCTTCTCAGGAAGTTTTGTGCTCCTGACAGGTTGTCGAGAGCAGTTCTTTCTGAGTAGTGTACTGCCAGCACTGTCAGTCTCCGGATCAATAGCATGTATGAAGTTATTTATCGTTGACGAGTCCTGCAAAATTAAGATGAACATTGCAAACCCTGATTACCAAAATGTAAAAGGGTTAAGAAATTCAGAGTATTTGTCACTGTAAGGTGATCTTCAAGGAAAGGTATCTTACTACAATGAAAGTATTTACATTTTTTAAGAGGATTCATTTCTGTTTTAGGAACTCAAAAACTAGCCTTGTTTCCTGCTTGGGTAACAATGTGGTTGAGATTGCTGAACACAAACTGAGCATTATCTAATAGTTACTCTAGCACTTGCCAATAGATTTTTTGCTTTCTTTATTTTGCATTTTGTTAATGCATATTTCAAAAAAATGATTTACATTCTGATGGATTTATATTTGTCTTTATGTTTTGATTAAATTAATTTCATTGCTGCCAGAGGAAAGTATTGCTTAACTTTTACATATCAGGGACAAAAGCATATGGTTCTAGAGTAGAAACTTGCAGAGAGTCATGAGGTCACCTCTTGGCCTTCATTTCTCCAGACTAGACAACCCAGGTGTCCTCAGCCTCTTCTCATGGATGTGCCTTCCGGCCCTTTTACCAGCTATGTTGCCCTCCTCTGGATGTTTTCAAGTACCTTAACATCCTTTTTATATTGCGGGACCCAGACCTGCACACAATATTTAAAATGAAGCCTCACCAACACTAAATCTAGTGGGAGATGCACTTATTTTGACTGGATGTTTATTCTGTGCTTAATGCACCACAAAATCTGGTTCAACCTCTTGGCTGCCAGGGCATGCTGCTGGCTCACACTGAGCCTGCCGTGAGCCAGTACCCCCAGGTCCCTTTCTGCTGATCTGCTCTCCAGCCACTCGTCTCCCAGTTCTCATGGAAGAGAGATCTTTGTAAAATAGGAACAACTGGTATTCATGTTATTGCTTGGAGTCAAGTCAAACTTAAATGGAGAAAATACTGAAATCTTTGTGTCTTGAATTTCAGTCTAGAGATGCATGTTAATGTTTAAAGCATAGTGTGAATTCCAAATAAGCAGTAAGGGTTGTTGAGTGCTGGTGATGTTTAAGAGTCTTTTAAACACTACAAATGTCTGCCTGGTAAGCACCTTTATTGTGTCTAGAGTTTAAGCTACTGCTATGAAGGGATTAAGGAAATGTGTAGGAAACAACATCAACAACAACAAAAAATACAAACAAAAACAAACAACAACAAACATATATTTGTAGAGTGAAGAAATTGTGTCTTTACTGCATTTACGATGAGCAGTTTTTGCTTCTGTCATGGAAAAAGCAGAGAAATGTCGGAGCAGAAGTATCAGTACTTTATCCTGTTAAGTGAGATGTGATCTGTATACCAGGTGTCATGACTTGCTGACATTGTAGCCAATTTATGTGTGCATAAACAGCTCACAGGAATTAAAGTCCTGTATTTATATTTCTCTAGAGACCATTCAACCTCTGTTTGCTAAATTTTAAGACTGTCTACATACAGATACTATTTACCATACCTTTTTCGCTTATTTAGTGAAAATCTACAGAAACTGAAGCCTTTGCCCCCAAGAACTGGGCTCAGAAGTCTATGTATTACCTAGGCAAGTTAGATATAAAATGCTGGAATAATCATGATACATGTACTTTACAGCATTATGGAATGGCAAACAGCTAGCTTGTTTTTTAAGCAAGTATTATGCTAGCTATTGAAAATTGTTTAAAATGTTCAAAAATTATTATTTTTTAATTTTAAATATAACATTAAGACATCAAAAACCTTTATTTGAATATTTAGCCCAAAATGCTGTTCTTCTTCTGAAAAACTTAGTGTTTGTAGATAGAGATATAGAGTGAGCATCATGTTTTACTCCATTGTTACTCAATTCTACTCAAGCAAACCTCTTCTGAGGCAAATGAAGGCAAGTAATGATACTGACTTTTGATTAATAGAAGAATGGGTCATGAACTTAAAAAAACCCTGATGGTATAACTTCAGCTTCTGCTACTAGAAATTTGTGCATAGTGCGAATGGAGGACAGCACCTGGCACATTTCATAGGCACAGAAAGCAACAAAACAAACCACCTCAACCCCCCTCACCTCCCCCAGAAAAAAAAAGAAAAAAAAAAGCAAGAAAAAGTGCTGTACTTGTTTTAGTAATTAACTATAGTAATTAGTTCAAGACTAACAATGTGGCTTGTGTCTTTAGCCTGTATAAAAATAGATAAGCAATTAGAAATTATCAGATATTTAAACATACAATACCTAGTTTTCTTTGCTGTACTTGAGTTTCTCACATTATAGGCAGTAAAAATCTGTATGTTTAAACTATCTACATTTTCCATTTTCTTCTATGCTGGAAAATTCCCTTTTTTCATCCCTGGCAGGCCTATTGGTTTGTTAGTTGCTAATATCAGACTTCAAGAGCATGTTGTAGCATACATTGATTCTAGCTACCAGCTCAGATTACTTTCTGAGAGCACCGGATCAAGGTCTTCTGTCATCTATATGCAAGTTGTGTGTATAGAAACAAAACATGGTGTGTGTGAAAGGGCAAATGTAAATGATGAACCAGGCCTTCAATACAGGAGACATGTTTCAGTTTTGTTGCCCTACCTTGAAAGTTCATTTGCTGGAGGGAGTGAGGTAGCCAAACTAGAGCCCTCTGTCAAGTCTTCTCAGGGGTCCTTCTGGTCTTTCACAATGTGGAACATCAAGCCAGAAGGGAATTTTAGTGCAAATCAGTTTTTATGACTGCAGGTATTTCCTGTGATGTGAGTTTCAGAGGAGTAAGCTGGGGGGACTCAAGCATAGTGAATTTTCTAAGCTATCTATTAGCCTAGATGGAAACAGACAGATAAAGGAGAAGGTTTTGAAGGTGGACTTTTATCTTCAATTTGTGTTTCCCCAGGGACACATTCTTCCTTGGAATACAGGCTTACTTTACACCTTTACACTCACAGTCACATGATGGACAATAAAATGTCCACAATGAATCACTGGTCACTCTTTTTTTTTTTCTAAATAATGGCATTTTTTGTGTTAGTCCAGTGTGATATGCTTTACATGACATGATAATGGAGATGTCTGGCTTGCAACATCCACAACAGAAAAAACATGAAATGTCATTTCAGGGTTATCACGAGTTCAAACAAAGAAGCTGATCTAAGATGTAAACATACAAATTATGCTTATTATTTATTAATTTCTATTATTTTTGTTTTATCAATTTATATTATTTAAATATTAATATTATTTAAATAATATTATTTAAATAAATATTATTATTTGGAATCAGATTAAGTCCTTGCAGATGTCATCACAGGACCTCTCTCAGTTATTTTTCAATGGTCTTGGGAATCTGGAGAGGTCCCAGTAGACTGGAAGCTGGCAAATGTACCAATTTTAAAGAAGGGCAGGAAAGAGGACACTGGCAACTACAGGCCTGTCAGTCTCACATCAGTGCCTGGTAATATTATAGAGAAGATGATCCTTGAAGTTATTGAAGCACATCTGGGGGACAATGCAGTCATTAGTCCCAGTCAACATGGTTTCACGAGGGGTAGGTCCTGTTTGACTAACTTGATTTCCTTTTATGATGAGATCACCCATCTAGTCAATCAAGGGAAACCAGCTGATGTGATCTTTTTGGATTTCAGTAAAGCTTTTGACGCAGTTTCCCATAGGATCCTACTGGACAAAATGTCCAGCATAGAGCTAGATAAAAACATCATACGCTTGGTGAACAATTGGCTGACGGGCAGGCCTCAAAGGTTTATGGTAAATGGATCCACATCAGGCTGGTGGCCAGTGAGGTCCCCCAGGGCTCCATTTTAGGGCCACTCGTCTTCAGTGTTTTTATAAACAGTTTGGATGTAGGACTAGAAGGTGTTTTGAGTAAATTTGCTGATGATACTAAACTGGGAGGAGTTTTTGATTCTGTTGAGGGTGGAAAGGCCTTGCAGAGAGATCTGGACAGATTGGAGAGCTGGGCAACCACCAACTGCATGAAGTTTAACACGAGCAAGTGCTGGGTCCTACACCTGGGCTGGGGCAGCCTTGGCTATACGTACAGATGGGGCAATGAGACGCTGGAGAGCAGCCCCGCAGAGAGGGATCTGGGGGTTGTGGTTGACAGCAAGTTGAATATGAGCCAGCAGTGTGCCCTGGCAGCCAGGAGGGCCAACCGTACCCTGGGGTGCATCAAGCACGGCATTGCTAGTTGGTCGAGGGAAGTGATTGTCCCGCTCTGCTCTGCGCTGGTGCAGCCTCACCTCGAGTACTGTGTGCAGTTCTGGGCACCACAGTACAAAAAGGATGTGAAACTGTTGGAGAGTGTCCAGAGGAGGGCAACAAAGGTGGTGAAGGGCCTGGAGGGGTAGACATATGAGGAGCAGTTTAGGTCACTAGGCCTGTTCAGCCTGGAAAAGAGGAGGCTGAGGGGAGACCTCATTGCGGTCTACAGATTCCTCACAAGTGGGAGTGGAGGGGCAGGCGTCGATCTATTCTCTTTAGTGACCAGTGATAGGACCCGAGGAAATGGAGTCGAGTCGTGACAGGGGAGGTTCAGGCTGGATATCAGGAAGATGTTCTTCACTGAGAGGGTGGTCTCGCACTGGAACAGGCTCCTCCGGGATGTAGTCACAGCACCAAGCTGAGCAGAGTTAAAGACTCTGCTTGGACTCTGCTCTCAAAGACTCTGCTTTGGACTATGCTCTAAGTCATATGGTCTGAATTTTTGGGTGCCAGGAGTTGGACTCGATGATCCTTGTGGGTCCCTTCCAACTTGGGATACTCTTTGATTCTATGGTTTATGTGACACAAGTGCAAATAAACAAGAAAGTAGGAAAGTAGTTTACAATCTCTTCTTTACTTTCCCGCCCCTTGAGCATTTTTGTTCTTTAGATGTATACAAAACTAGTTTAGCTGTGTTACCAAACCACACCTTTTGAAGCATAAATATATTCCAAGTTACATAAAATGAACTATTGACTTTTACTGAATTAAACTGAAGAGTACAGCAGTTCAGAAAACAAAAGATTGCACCAGATAACCATAAATAGATCAACCTTGACCTTTAAAAAACAGGAACAACAACAAACAGCAAAAGCATTCCCTAAGCAACCCTGATGTTTTCCTTAGTATTTCTGCACTAACAGCATCAGTGATGATTCAGGCAGGTATTCAAATAAGACCTTGATATTTATTTCCTGTTAATTTAAATCAAATAACCAACCAACCACAAAAACAAACAAAAACCACCACCACCACCAAAACACCAAAACCTACAGCGGTCTCCTCAAAGCCAAAAATAGAACATTTCTTCTCATTCATTACATGTCTTTCAAAAACCTACTTTTAAGTGTGGGAGAAGCAGCAAGTGAGTTTGGGCAATGCCCCCAGCCCAAATGATATATTCAACAATTCATTAGTGATATCAGGCAAGCAAAATGCATGATAGATTTTTCAAACTGACAGCTGTTTAGATTTAGAACGTGCTGTTTGGATGCAGGCTGGGGAACTTACATTTGGAATACAAAATGAATTAAAGCTTTTCTGTTGCCAAAACATAGAATGCATATTCCTGTTAGCTACTGATAGAGCTTTGCGTCAATGTAGTAACTACAGGCAACTGGATTCTCTCCTATCACTTCAATGTGTATTTAGGGTGAGGGAATATTGGGTAGATGCCCATCTATGGAAGGGGGTATTAACTTCAAAATTGTTTGATTTAAGCAAATTACCTGTAGCACTAATAGTTAAAGATGTAGGGGTTATAAAACAGCAAAAATGTGCCTTCAGCTTAATGTAAAATGTATTGCTACTTGTAAATGAAAATGTACGCTGACAAGTTTGGATCTGGGTGTGAATTGTGATTCACAAAATCCCAGTTTGAGTCTTGACTTATGGCATGGAGCATTATGAAAACTGTTTTGGCAAAATATGGATTCTAATTAATAAGTCAAATTCCAAATCACCTCTGATGATGGCTACCAAGGGTGATTGCTGTAGTGCTACCTGTGTAGTTCCAACTGATAAAGATTGGAAAGTGAAGGAGCACTATTATTTCCATTCATCAAATAAAGAAGTTTAGGTACTGACAGACTAGTACATTCCCAAGTCACATGACACAATAGATAACAGGACAAAGAATAACAACTCCTTACTTGATTTGCTGATTTCCATCTCAAACTTTTTCTGGTCAGCCACTTATTATTCATTCATTACACTAAAAACTAGCACCCCTCTTAAACAGCTCTGTGAAAAAACGGAGTTCCTAGCAATATGGATATAATACACCTCTATAGGGTGTTTGGCATTCTCATCTCTTCAGAGCTGCCTGTCTGCTTGCATGGTTGAACCTCAAATGGCCGCAGTTCTGCAAAACTGACTTTGTGTGAATAATGACCATCTATAAGCAGTCTCCTTTGCTTCAGTGCTTCACTCTAAGTTTGGTTGCTACTTTTCAGACTTTCAAGACTGCGAAATTCCTTCCACCAGTGGGAACAGACTGAAAAAAAATTCCATTTTTAAGGTGGAGTTACAGGGCTTCACCATGTTGTTTTGTTGTTGTTGTTGTTGTTGTTTTCCTAAAATATGTGTTTAATTAAAGTTGCAATAGATACCTTGTTATGGGGATGGGCACTGTGAAATCTGTGAAGATTTTTGTATTTGTGCAAGGGAAGGAAGTGGGGGCTAATCAGAGAAAATTTAAATGAAGGGAAACACTACTAGGCAGTATGGTAGACAACATGGATTTTGTCTGAAGAGTAGTGTCCGGATACAATGTAATTTTTGTCTCTTAGTTATTGCAGTCTGAAATAGTTGAGATTTTTTTTTTTCCTCCCCCAAAAATGCTCTAGTTCAAATTGAAACTAATGCAGAGAAGTGATAGAGTCTGGAAATTAAAGGCTGAAAGATCCTCATGATGACTTCTATCTGTTATCTGTTCTCAGTTTTGTCACTGTCTTGCTGTGTGATTTGGGACAAAAATTGCTTCCCCTCTGAGTGTCTTGCCTTTTCCATCTTTAATACAGGATTAATAGTTTAATCATTGGCCAACTGCAGGGCTGTAGATGGTTGTTTACTCCTCTGCTTGAGAGCATATTTGAAGAATCTGCAAGTGTGTTCATATGGAAAGCTTACTGTGAATATATATGCCCTATTGATGTATTTAAATCCCAGTAAGATACAAGCAAATATTCTGGTGCACAGATGTGAAGCTGTTAAATACTGTACCTTTGCAAAGCGACTTCATAGGTCAAACCACTCAATAGTAGGAGCTGAAAATAACACTGCCTGCACATGAACTTTGTCTGCTTACCTGAGGCAAGAACTGATATTATGACTATAGTAATTATAATTTTACACATTACACATAATTTTGGGGCTCTAGAAGTAGACAATTATAAACAATTACTCAGAGTTACATGAGGGTTTGGAATCCTGGTTAAGATAATAATGGTTAAGATAATGTTTCTTTGTAGATTGTCTTACTTATTTGGGTGAAGTTTCAGCGATACTTTTACCATTTTTTATAATAAATCTTTACTAAAGTAACTTAGGATGTTTTAAGAAATCATTCACCATGTGGAGTTTATTATATGCATGGTTGCCTTTTTTTTTTTTTTAAGAAAAATGAAATTTTAAAATTCACTTGACATGGAATTTTTGAAGAAAAAGAATTTCAGACCAATCCTGAGCTCCTGAGCTTAATGTCTTAGAAAAAAATCTCTTTTTTGGAAGTTGAAAGAGATTTCCTATAGAAGTGGTTGATGAGAGTGATGATAGTTCTGATGATATTACAGCACTGAGCTTTTTTCTTCCCTCTTTGCAGAAATTTTATTTTAAACATTCCCAATACAAAATCCTAGGATACCATTCATTAGCAGTTGAGAATGTGATTTCTCAAATTTTTATTTGTGATTACCATTCTTATTCTTGTGAGGCAAGATTTTTGAGTCGTTATTTCCTATCATAATGATTTTTTTTTCTTTGTATGTTTCAGAATTTTTGGTAATTTGAAAGTGTGTCTGTGCAACACAGGATTATTTTTCCTCCAGATGGCACCTCCGTCTTTTTTCATGATGCTTCTTAATATACCAATAAAGTAGTTGCGTTTATAAACTTTCATGCTCACAGTGCAATATACTGCTCTATAGTGATATTTTTAATAATGCTTTAAATTTTGAGTGAATATTTTCTTGGAACCACTTCCTAGTATTTGAAAAATTGAAATTAACTTGAGCTAATATTTCTGAACTTGATCAAATGAGATGCAAAAACAATCCTCTGACCTCACCTGAGTATGAAGAATATAACTATGATGTTCTATAGATATACATTTTTTTTTAGTGACACAGAGTTCCTGTTGTTTATAAATCCAGTTTGATCCACATTCTTTGGGAAAAGGCGTCAATAAGTAAACAATATACCAATAGAAATGTATCAGCAGTTTCCAGTGCTTGGGTTATCTTTAAGCCTGACTACTCCTCCCTTTGTTAGCAGAGTGGTTTTTGATTTTATTTGAACATAATTGCTAAGAAATGCTATTCACCTTGTGACAGTGCTATTCAAAATAAAAAATAACTGAAGTAAGAGAACCTTTCTTGTTGCAAAAATTCTACAGACAGGTTATAAGCACTGTTCTGTCTTCTAATTTTTAGTTAACACATTCTTAAATTATTATGGACAACAACTTTGTCTTTTAAGGAATGCTAAACCCTAAGTTCTATAAAACAGTGGTCAAAATTATATAATACACTGTATCATTGCCTCAGTTAGTAGAAATGCTCATTAAATGAGGGGGGAAACTTGTATAATGAGCTACATCAGCACATCATGTAATAATGGTAACTATTAAAATTCAGATCAGTTTAGTGACATCTGAGGGAGGTGTCATCATGTCCCACTCCCCTCCCCCCACTCCATTTCTATGAGCAACAGTATTGCAATTAGTACTATTAGGACCAGACTATATTTACCCTGTATGCCTTCTGTGGGAAGCAGTGTAAAAAGCACATTGCCAGATTTGCAGTAGATGTAGTTGCTTCTGTGAGCTTTGCATATATAAGAAGCGTGGCACTAATAAGTGTGACAAAAGGTCCACCTAGTAAAGTGTGAACACTGAAATGGATGCCTCACAAAGAGTAGGATAAGCATTTCTCATAAGTCCCGTGCCCCTCATTTAATCTCAATTTGTCACCCCTTGCAGCTCAGAGACCTTCTCAAATAAAGGATTTTAATTTTATTTATTTTTTTTTTTGGGGGGGGGGGGGGGGGCGGGGGGGGGGGGGGGGAACCTGGAAGCTGGGGTGAATTTTTTACAGGTTCCAATGGATCTCTATATCCCCATGGTGCTGAACAGCTAACTTTAAACTCAGACATATTCCTGATATACTTGGTAAATGATGGCAAAGAGCTCCTTAGCTGAAATACACACTGAATAAATGGACAGCTCCTTTTATTTACTTTTGAACTCGCAATGTTTATTTGATGCCCTTCTGCTCATATGCTGGACAAGATGGTGAAAGACAAGGTTACGTCCTCTTCATGCCAATAATAATTTTGTAGACCTGTACACTGTCCTCTCTCAGATGTCTTGGCTAAAGAGGCTAAGCCTGACTAGTTCTCTATTCATGTGATCCAACCAGGAACCATGCCATGAAAGCTTTTGAGATTCTGGACCTCTATGCCCACGCTCAACATGAAAGGAAGGAAATGTAGACTGTTCAACAGTTTGCAGCACTTCCCAGGTATATTGGATTTACATGGCAAGGTTTTGGTAGCAGGGGGCTGCAGGAGTGGCCTCTGTGAGCAGAGCCCAGCATATGCCCCATGTCAGAGCAGAGCCAGCTCCAGCTGCTCCAAAAGGGACCCACTGCTGGTCAGAGCTGAGCCAGGGGGTGATGCTGGTTGGGCCTCTGGGAGAGCAGATTGAAGGAAGGGGAAAAAAACTGCTGTGCTAAAGCATCTGGGAGAGCGAGGAGTGAGAAGCAGCCCTGCAGCCCCCAAGGTCAGTGCAGCAGGAGGGCAGGAGGTGCTCCAGGCATGCAGCAGCAGTTCCCCTGCGGCCTGTGCAGGGAGAGGCCCCTGGTGGAGCAGGCTGTCCCCCTGCAGCCCATGGGTCCCTGGTGGAGCAGATCTCCACGCTGCAGCCCCCCCGTGGAGGAGCCCCCGCTGGAGCAGGTGGATGTGGCCTGGAGGAGGCTGCGGCCCATGGAGAGCCCCCGCAGGTGCAGGCCCCAGGCCGGAGCTGCAGCCCGTGGACAGGAGCCCACGCAGGAGCAGGGGGTCTGGGGGGAGCTGCCGCCCACCCGTGGGGGACCCGTGCTGGAGCAGTTTGCTCCTGGGGGATGGATGGACCCCGTGGTACGGAGCCATGTGGGAGCTGTTCTTGAAGAGCTGCTGCTTGTGGGCAGCCCCCGCAGGCTCAGTTTGGGAAGGACGGCATCCCGTGGGAGGGACCCCACGTGGAGCAGGGACAGAGAGTGATCACAAAGGAGCGGTGGAGACAAAGCGTCAGGGACTGACCGCAGCTCGCATTCCCCATTCCCCTGCACTGCTTGCTCGGGGAGAGGAGATGGAAGAGGGTGGATGGGGGGAAGGTGTTTTTAGTTTCTCATTGCTCTAGCCTGCTAGTGATAGACAATAAATTATGTAAATCTCCCTATGCTGACTCTGTTTCACCTATGATGATAATTGTTGAGTGATCTCCCTGTCCTCATCTCAACCCTTGAGCATTATTTCATCGTATTTTCTCCCCTTCTTTCTCTGAGGAGGGGAGTGGGAGGGTGGTTGTGGTGGAGTTCAGCTGCCCAGCGGGGTAAAAACACTATGTCAGGACACTTATATTGTTACATCTCCTGGGCAGAAGCCGAATAACTTTCTAGGTTTTTAGTAAGTAGATGTTAGAATTTACTTTCTTTTATTCCAAAATTATGCTGTCTGTCTTGCTTGGAACAAAAAGTGACAAGGAAGTTTTACTGATAGTTTTTTATCGTCATATATTTGGAAAAAAATATTTCTTGTGGGAAAAGGGGTGAAGTGCATCCACAGTTCTCAATTCATCTAAAATCAAGAGGTGTTGAAACATGCATTTTTTAATGCATATGTTAGCTTTTAATAAAATTTATAGGTGTAAAGCTCAGATGAAAATAATTTGTATAGCTTGTGTGAAATTAGCAGTGCTATGGCAAAAGTAAAGCCTGCTCAGTTGAGAAGTTTGTGCAGGATTAGATCCTTACCAGATAATTCATCTATACTTCCTCCCCTTCTGATTTCAATATTTGCTGACAGAATTTTATAGATAAATTATAAATGTATTCAAATATAAATAAATAAATAAATGTTCTAAAACTCTGAGAGCTACCGCTTCTATTTCCAGTATTCTTTCCAGACTCTTCTGTGGTTTTCCTGTGGTTGGTATTGCTCTCTGCTGTTCTGTGGTGATCTCTGTATGTGAAGTGGAGGTCAGAGGTGGACTCTGTATATAGTGAAAGGATTTACATGTTCACAAGTCTACTGCAGTGTCTTATTTCTGTCCTGTAACAACTTAAATGCCTAATTACAGAAAATGCAGTGCTTAAAATATACATATTATTTCATTCTAAGAGGCGGGATTTCTGAATGTTGGCATCTTTTGTGGGGTTATCATGACATGCAATCAAAAAATGAACTAGTTGTAGTAACCTTTCTTTTCAGTACAGTGCAACGTAGGAGAAGGTATCTGACTGTAGTCTTGGAGTTAACCAAGAATAATATAGTGTCCTCAAATATACAGATTTCTGACATGAGACCATCACACTGAGACTAACAAATGTATAAGGCCAGGTTATGTCAAGGACAGATTTCTTTCGAAAGCTGTCATTTGGAATTGGATATGCCTATCATAAGCCTTTCAGTGGTAAAAAAGAGCAGAACATTATTATGAGTAACAATAATATTGCCTAATAATAATGTTTCAGTGTTGCCTAATGTAATTCTGTTATGTGCAATTTTGTTATGTACAGAGCAACTCAGAGAGCAGAATCAAAATAAAAAGACCTAATTCAAAAAATGCAGACTACAATACTTACATACATACATATATAATATACATATCTGTATGTTATATATATTTGTTCTTCTGTAGTGAACCTTGACACTATTAAATATCATGCATTTTCATTTCAGCTAAAACAGAACTGCATAATCTGTTTATATGGAGCTGCATGATAAACTTGTGTAATTTAATCTCATGTTCCTGAGAGTTGATTTCTTTTTCCCATGGATAAAAGTGGAATCAGTGGAAACTGCAGCTCATTTTCAGTTAGGTTGTTCAGCAGTTGAGTGATGGTAAAACTTTGGTTAAAAGTTACAAACTGAACCGCCTTTTGTTTGTTCATTTGTTTTGAATGTATCAAGTGTTGCGACTTTTAAAAGAGCACATAATTGATTACTTGTCTACCCAAGGTATAGTTGAAATGTATTTCTAGCCTTTTAGCTGCTTACTCTATTTATGGGAAATAAACAGTCATGAAATAAAACTGTATGTTGATATTAAACCCATTTCTTCTCATCTGGTATGTTATAAGAAAATGAAGAATCATGACCAATATTTCTCTTTATCCTGAACAGATTGATATGAAACAACTTGCAATGTTTAACTTCCTGAATACTTTTTTGGAACCAAACTACTTTCTTAGAAAAAAATAATGGTGAAAAGCAGTGAGAGAATATGCAAATACTGAAGACATTTTACTAGTATGATAGTTATAAAATTGTTACATTATTGGTGCTAGTAAATATCCATAGTCATGACATAAAACACAGAACACAGAAGACAGAAAAATCTACTTAGTGTTTTTTTAGTATAATTTCTTCAATTGAACTATGATTCTCTTAATTTATTCCACCTATTATTTAACTTTATCTTCCTGTTTCTTCCAAGTCAAAGATAAATAATGGCTTGCTAGAATAAACAGAACTGAACCCTTGTTTTTAAGGAGAGAAGTATTAAAACAATTCAGTACCTTTCAAAAGTGTTCAGTGTAGAAGGAGCAACTACTATGAAAGCTGGAATATTTAAAATGTCAGTTCCATGCTGTAGTGGAAGCTTTTTTTTTATGATATGTCAGTAATAGCATTCAATGGAAGAAAACACCAATGTCTGATGGAACGCAATTGTGTGATCTTGTGTGATCTTTTTAAATATGCAAACATTTATATATAAATATTATTAGTATATAATATCCAAAGCTCTAGCATGCCTCAGTTCACATCATTTACAGATTATATATTTGATTGATCTATGCATATCTCACAGTGCAGTTCTATTTTTTAATGAATGTATGCAGTAGAAATGTAGCATTCTTAAGAGAAAAGATGGATATTCATCTTAATACATTCAATTTACGGATTAATTCTGCATGAAAAACCTCCAAACTTTAGATAGCACTTTACCTTTAATCAAGAAAGATCTTATAATTTCAGTATTTCACTGTGTGAATTTTGAATTTCCTAGGTTCTGTGATACTCTGACGTCCTTACGTTTCATTCTTCTGCTCAACCGTGAAGTTATTTTTAATTTTCCAGACCAGATGGGCTAACAGTAGATTAATAGCAGAAGCAGGTTATTGTTAAATACTGTGTTCTCAGATGCTGATGAGATAACTGTGAACAAATGGATTTTATTCCCCAGTATCTTGAAAAGTATCTTTTCCTTCTAGATATTTGATAGAAACGTTATCTTCAGTACCTATGCAGAGATTCACAAAGGAGAAGAGAAAAATCCCTGCCTAGCAAAATTATACATTTTTTGCCAAGAAGAAATGTTGTATTTATTTTGAGGTTTTAAATAATGCAGAAGTTGATATTTTCCCACCATGGAATCTTCTGTCTACTGTTCAAGCACCCTATATCTTTCTCTGATTTAGTTAAAGGTAACTCTGGCTGTGTGCATTAAAATCTGTTGATTTCATCTGTTTATGGACCACACTGGGATGTCATGCATTTTCTGAACTTTTAGAGGCTAACAGAATTCACAATGGGGCACAGTGTTTTGCTTCATCCAGTAAATGAGTGAATTAGAGCCTAGATTGCCTTTATACTTGCTATATGAAGGAAAGTACCTGTTACTGAAAATTCAAGTAAATAAGAGGTATTACAGTCTGACAGGTATGTAGGTATTTTTGGTGTTGTTGTTTGTTTGTTGTTTGTTTTGTTTTATTTTGTTTTTAAAGACATTTGATATTAAATGCTTTGTAATTTCCAAATACATTTTTGAGTGAGAAGTTGAAATTCGTGTTTGGTGCGATCTTGTCTGTTGACAAACAGCAAAAGACTAACTGCTCTGAAATATATGTATTTTTTCTGAGCCTCAGGATAAGTCATCTCCAGAAAGGATGATGTGACAACACGAGAGAGGATGAATGTTAGTCCAATGGAATAAGAACAATCAAAACTATTTGTTTGGCTAGACTTTTAATAGAAACTCCTGTGAGCACTTCCAGCTCATAGCCTCCATAAAGGCTGTAAGTTGAAGGAACTTCCAGTATAAAGATATTCAGCAAATTCTGACCCATTCAGGATTTTAGTGCAAAAGACTGTCGGCAAACTCCAGCTGAAAATGCAAATGATTTACAACCAGCTGAATATGACTGAAACTGCTGAAAAAAGATGTTTCTTATTTTTTCCAGCTAAAGGCATCCACATCAGTAAATGTGTAAAATGAAAAACCTGTAATGCAGTCCCGCATTTCATTTGCTCACTTGCCTATATTAAAGATGAATTCACTATAAAATATCAGGGATGATAGCCTTGTCTTATGGTGATCTAGCTTTTCTTTTTCTCATAGACTAAAACCATTACTGATGATGTTAAGCATGAAAGCGAAGCATGAAAAGAATTTCTGAGATTTTAAAAACCCCAATAAATTCTAAATAGTAGGAGGAATCTTGGAATGGATTGTTTCTGCATGTGTGCCTGCTGATGTCATTTGCAGTAAATTTCAACTGCATTTTCATATTTAGTTGAGTCAAGGGGAAAATGATAATCCCAAAGATGACAACATTAGGTCACTCTGAAAGAGTAGCCATAGGCTAGAGCTGGGGACAGAACAAAGAACAACACTGATGTCAGAGAGGAATATTTCCTGAGAAATGATAAGAGTGATTCCATGGAGATAATAGGCAGCTAAAAGCATAAGGCCAATTTACCAATATAATATATTGTTTGGAACTGCTATTTTTGTCCTAGAAAAAGATTTATTTATTTTTTCTTTTCTTTTTTTTTTTTTTTTTCTGGGAGACAGAAATAAGGTAAGCTGAAGTGGCTAACTGACATCAGTTTTTCATAATAATTATTAACTTCTTTGTTACTATTGCTCATAATAAGCTTCCTTTCTTGGACATAGCCGTTAATGACTGTTATGAGACAGGTGTTTAATACTGTTATCAAATGAGATGGCAACAAGCTTCCTATTCAGAAAATCACCTCCATAAATGGAGCTCTGCTTGGATGGTCTTAATGGAGAAAAAATTCCATTTGTGGTCTTTAAGAGAGAACTGCTACTGTGCTTCTCTATGAGAGGAAGTAATTTCCTTTTATTAGCTTGCAAACTAAATATCACGACCTCTTGGCCTGATATGCCCTATACTATTCCACTTATTCAGTGACATTGTAATGCCATTGAAATAAAAAAAACCTGACTGTACTATGTTTTGTACTTTAAAATTCTTACATCTGTGTTGTGAAATAAGATTTTGCATTAAACTACCAACATTTCTGAAATAAAATAAATAAAATCTTAAAACTTGAAAAAGAGGTTATTATACACATTATGTTTTCTTTAGTTTTCCTTCGTCTACAAAGGTATGTCTGAACTATGGCCTTGAGTCTTTTTTATATTTTCTGGCAAGTCCATGAAGATGCCTTATCGTAGAAAATACCTCAAGAAATTGTACAGCAGTCTTCTTCTGTATTAGCATTCTTGGTGTATCATCATTTCTTTTCCTACGTATTCAGCAGATGATCTATTATTCTCTGTTTTTGCTGCGCAGCAAAATGGCAACTGAATATTTTGTTAAAGTTTGTTGAATAAAGACTGCAGTGCTATCACAGTGAATGCCAGATGTGGAGCACAATAATAAAACTCATTAATAAACTCCTAACACCCAAACACTACATCTGGGGATTTGTGAAATTCAACAGTTGATATTTTCCCACAATTACTGTGGTGTGTTACAAAATCTTTTACAGCATTCCTCTCTTTGCTAAAAAATGAAGGTGCCTCTCTCTGTTGGTGTAAGCAGGGAGTTATACTGTGCTCAGGTAAAAAAACAGTACAATAAAATCACTATGGGCCAGAAAGAATTTTTTGGTTATCCTCATTTGTTATCGAAGTCCTGTAGTATCATTATTTCTGGAGAAGTCATTACAAATGCTTTCCCCCCAGAGAAGTTACACCGTAGGATTAGTCATAAACTGCATTATCATCATGGTTTGTTGGTAATATCTAATTTTCTTCTGTGTGCTATTAGTAGTTAAAGATTGTTTTTTTTTTTTTTTTTTGTAGCTAGTGTTATAATCTCCATTCTTCTCTTGACATGCTTATGAAAATGTTATTGACCTTCTTAGGGTTTTTGTTAGGAGACTCCAGGGTAGAGGTATGCATTTTTTCAATATTTTTCCAGCAAACTGTTAAAAGGAAGAAAGGTATTGGCCATAAAACTAGCCTGATAGAAAGGATTTTCTTGCACTGTAATGCCTGGTGTAACATTTTTGTGCAGCAGAAACAGTATGACGAAATTCTGTTGCATTGCCTGCCATAGCCTCAGAGTGTCTTACCAACAATTTAGGAAATCATTGGCCTCAATATCACCCTGAATGACTGTCATCTTTCCTCCCTGGGAGTGCATTGACAGGAATAATGATGCACAGTAAGTGAGAAATTCTTTAATGAAATATTTTTTGGCTGAGGGTTATAGCTAGAAAACTCTGCTTCAATGAAGCAATCATATCTGCCCTTGGATGTCCTCTACATACAGTGCATAGTTTCTGTAGAGAGAGCAGAAGAATTGCATTTAGCAAATTTCCATTTTTATCTCCTCCCTGGTAGGCAATGAAATGAAATGCTATTAACCCTTTCATCATTTTTGCTTTGCAACAGAATATATTCACAGGAAGGGCACTTCTGTGAGCGCTCTGGTATTTGACAAAATTTAGAGACAGAACAAAAACAATTCCAGTAACTGTCAAAGTTATTTCAATGATGACATTGCTACATCCTTTTTAATTTCTAATTAGTAAAACAAACAAACAAAAAACAACTATAAGATCTAATGTTTATGCTTCATTTTCAATATCATAGTTTCAGATTTCATCTTTACTGCAGCCATCTGCAAAAAATAATTCTTAAATACACTTATGACTTAAGGATCTTTTTTCTCTGTTGAATGTGAGTTTGGTTTAACTTTTTCAAAACTGACTTCTCTATGATCAGTATTCTAGCTCCATGTTTTACTAGCTCTACTAAACTGTGGGATCTGTCTTCTGATTTGGAGGTTTGCTATACAATCCACTGTATACTTTTAAGCTATTTCTTCATCTGTTAAACACATCAGTGCTGTAGTACATGTATTCTGTAGACCTGTCTTGATAATGGCATGAGCATTTGAATGAAGACCTGTGATTTCAACAGTCAATTTTTCTAAGTATTTGAACACCTATTAACGTATTCTGTATAAGACAACGTACTTGTTATTTGCTCAGATATAATCAATACTGCTCCTAGGCCTTAAAATCATAGTTCTGTTTCTAATCTTCTATTCATATCACTGCAACACAAGTTTTGTATCTTTTCTGAATGATGTCTTTGTAAGATTTATTTATTTATTTATTTATTTATTTATTTATTCTGACACTGGCAACAATTTGAATCTTAATATTAAGGAGAAAAAATGTTTTGCTTTGTGCACAGGAAAATACAGTCTTTCCAACATAGCTAACTGCTGTTCAGTGTGAGCTACTCTTTGTTTGGCTTCTTAATAAGTCATATACAATTTTTGGATAAAAAATTAATAGATGCTATCAGTGATAATTAAAAAAAAAAAGTGTTTTCCCAGCAGTGTTCCAAGGACTAATGGCAATGAAGTAAAAGAGTAATAAAGGGAACTTTCTTTGTTTTTTGAATAATATGTGTAAAAACTTATTCGTAAATTAGAACAGTAAAACGAACAAATGAACAAACCAAAATTAAAATATTAGAACAATAAAACAAACAAATGAACAAACCAAAACTTAAATAAATAAATAAATAAAATCCCACTCATAGTATCCTTTAAAATGTGCTTGGACAATATTCATCTTCTTCCTTTGTTCCTTTATTACGTCAGGTATTCCAGGCAACAGATAGATTCTTCTAAATATTGGGTTCAGAAATTGCAATGAATTTTTCTATCAAATGTCTTTTGATTGTGAACTGAAATGAAGAGACAGTACATGTGAGTTACTAGTTTTAAAACCAGCCATTGTCTCTAACGGACAAAGCATTTAAACGCAAGCAGAATGAAAATATGTGGCATGGCTTTTAAGTGAAGGTTACAGAAATATTTTATTTTTTATTTTTTTCCCCAAAGTTAATGCTTTCATTAATTTCATCCCAGAATTTCATGTTAGTTGCTTAACTGTATTTATTGGGATGCCAAACCTTTTAAGATCTGGCAGATGTAGCAATGCATATTTCTTTTTGGTTTGCTTCATTATTACAGCCTTAGGAGAGACTTTATTCATTCTGTTTTGTTCTACATGTTACCTGTTAATATTACACAATAAGGTAAATTAACATTGGTGAGAATTTTCTCTGCGTAGCCTTATCTGAAGAAAACAGATTTTTTGGTTACCAAACAACGCGATGGTAGGAATGAGGCTACTGGTGGTAAAACTCCATTTCTTTCAAGGCTGAACAGTGTGTCAAACATTGCTTAGCTTTCATTGCTTGTATTGTGGAAAATACCCACACTCATATGGGGGAATGGTGATCATTTCCTCTGTTGGGAGTGGATCAGCATGGGGAAATGCAAAGTCTGCACCTGGGAGGAAGAGCCGCAGACATCAAGACATGCTCGAGGCCATGCAGCTGGAAAGCAGTTTGGCAGAAAAGGCCCTGGGTCTCTTGAAGGACACCAAGTTGAACAAGGACCAGCAATGTGCCCTTGCAGCAAGGGAGGCTAATGGTATCCTGGGCTGCATTAGGCAAAGTATTGCCATCAGGTGGAGGGATGTCATCCTTCCCTTTTCCTCAGCACCGGCTAGGCTGTGCCTGCAGAACTGTGTCTAGTTTGGGGTCCCCCGTAGAAGAGAGACATGGGCACACCGGAGAGAGTCCAGTGTAGGGCCATAAAGATCATGAAGGGGCAGGAACATCAACAAAGAGATCAACAGAGAGAGCTGAGACTGTTCAGCATGAAGAAAGGAAGGTTTGGGGGGGATCCCATCAATGTGTACAAATACTGAACTGAGGGTGCAATATGGATGGAGCCAGGCTCTTTTAATTGGTGCGCAGTGACAGGATAAGAGTTAATGGGCATGAACAGAAACACCAGAGAGTTCCTCCGAACATCAGGAAACACTTCTTTACTGTGAAGTTTACAGAGCACTGGCGCAGGTTGCCCAGAGAGGTTAGAGAGTCTCCCTCCTTGTAGATAACCAAAAGAGCAAGGTCCTGGGCAACCTGCTGTAGGTGGCCATGCTTGAGCAGGAGAGTTGGACCAGATGACCTCCAGAGATCCCTGTCAACAGCATTCTGTGATTTTTGGCCTTCTTGAAAATGGAGTGACAGTTGTTTTCTTCCAGTCCTCAGGAACCTTCCTAAACTGCCATGACCTTTCAAAGAAAGTTGAGAGTGGTCTGAAAATGACATCAGCCAGTTCCTCAGCACTCATCAATGCATACCATTAGGTCCCATGACATTATGTATGTTCAATTTATTTCACTGTCAACTCACTGAACAGAAAAATCGTTTTGTCTTAGACTCCATTCTTGGAGTCTAAGACTCCTGCATGGACTTTTGCTTGTTCTTTGAAATAACAGACTGGGACCAGATCAAAGGAGACAATAACATATGGCCCTTCCAACCTGAACCATTCTGTGATTCTGTGTAATACTTACGGAATTATTTCTCTAAGCAAGTTCATTATTCAGAATTTATGTAAAGGGCAGTGGAAGTTTGACATATGTCTTTGTGGCTCTGGACCAAAGAACTGAATAGGACCTGCAGCCTAGCTGTGCAGATGAACGGTGTCAAGCCTTGTATCAATTTGCAATTGAAATTGACTTTCTCACTTGTATTATACATACAGAGACTGTTCATTCTTCTCATTTCCAAACTAACTGATATGATCATTTTTTCTGTTACGCTTGTGAGATAGTTTTCTTTTGGTTTGGGTTCCTGTCAGTGACTAGGTCCTTTGCTTGTATACAATCATGGAAGACAAAAACATGTGGAGGTTCAATTTTTTGTTTTGTTTGTTTTGCTCTATTCTTTGTTTTTCGCCAGGACAAGGAATCTTTACTGCCTATTTGCACTGCCTACATAATCATACATGGAGTCACATGAACAAGGACAATGGAAAGCTTGGCTGTATAAAATTGCAATAAATGACATTATGCAATAAATGACTGTTGTGGTTTAGCCCGGCTGGCAGCCAAACACCACACAGCCGTTTGCTCACCCTCCCCCCTCCCTCTCCAGGATGGGGGAGAGAAACGGGAAAGTGAAGCCTGTGAGTTGAGATAAAGACAGTTTATTAAGACAGGAAAAATAATAACAATAATAATAATAATAATAGTATTACTAATAATAATGTGTACGAACCAAGTGATGCACAATGCAATTGCTCACCACCCGTTGACCGATGCCCAGCCTATCCCTGAGCAGCCAGCCCCCCCAACACCAGCTAGCCACCCCTATATATTGTTCAGCATGACGTCAGATGGTATGGAATACCCCTTTGGCCAGTTTGGGTCAGCTGTCCTGGGTCTGTCCCCTCCCAGCTCCTGCTGCATCCCTAGCCTGCTCGCTAGCAGGACAGAGCGAGAAGCTGAAAAGTCCTTGGCTTGGTGTAAGGACTGCTCTGCAACAACTAAAACATCAGCATGTTATCAGCGCTCTTCTCATCCTAATCCAAAACATAGCACCCTGCCAGCTACTAGGAGGAAAATTAACTCTGTCCTACCTGAAACCAGGACAGATATCCACCCCTTATTCCATACCATTTATGTCATGCTCAGGTTACACTCTTTCCAATACCTTCTAATTAATCACCATTTTCATCTATGATATATAGCAACCATGGTAGTGATGACATACAGTGTTATATGATAATTAACATACTACAATTCAACTCATGGGCTATTCTCACCCAGGATTAGGTCCCCTTGAGGTACACACCGGACCTCCCCATTCTTTTGCATTACCCACCAAGTGCATCCAGGTCCCTGAGCAAAAGCAATCCCACGAATGGGCTTGCCTTTTTCCGAGGCAGGAGTAGCCCAGACTGTCTTACCCAGCATGTTTCTTACGTGCACTACAGGAACTTTATCCCCTTCTACAGTGCGTAACAGGTTTGATTGGGCAGGTCCAGCTCGGTTGGCAGATCCTCTAGTATTGACTAACCAGGTGGCCTTTGCCAAATGTGTATCCCAATTTTTGAATGTCCCAGCACCCATTGCTTTCAGTGTAGTCTTTAACAGTCCATTGTATCGTTCAACTTTCCCGGAGGCTGGTGCATGATAGGGGATGTGATACACCCACTCAATACCATGTTCTTTGGCCCAAGTGTCTATATGGTTGTTTCGGAAATGAGTCCCATTGTCTGACTCAATTCTTTCTGGGGTGCCATGTCGCCATAGGACTTGCTTTTCAAGGCCCAGGATAGTGTTCCGGGCGGTGGCATGGGGCACAGGATATGTTTCCAGCCATCCGGTGGTTGCTTCCACCATTGTAAGTACGTGGCGCTTGCCGTTGCGGGTTTGAGGGAGTGTGATGTAATCAATCTGCCAGGCCTCTCCATATTTATCTTTCAGCCATCGTCCTCCATACCAGAGAGACTTTGACCGTTTGGCTTGCTTGATTGCAGCACATGTTTCACAATCATGAATAACCTGTGCTATAGTGTCCATGGTCAGGTCCACCCCTCGGTCACGAGCCCATCTGTATGTTGCATCTCTGCCTTGATGGCCTGAGGTGTCATGGGCCCATCGGGCTATAAATAATTCACCTTTATGTTGCCAGTCCAGCTCCACCTGAGCCACTTCAATCTTAGCAGCCTGATCCACCTGCTGGTTGTTTTGATGTTCTTCAGTAGCCCGATTCTTGGGCACGTGAGCATCTACATGGCATACCTTTACAACCAGGTTCTCTACCCAGGCAGCAATAGCTTGCCACAATGCAGCAGCCCAGATGGGTTTGCCCCGGCGCTCCCAGTTGTTCTGCTTCCATTGCTGTAACCACCCCCACAGGGCATTTGCTACCATCCATGAATCACTATAGAGATAGAGAACTGGCCACTTTTCTCGTTCAGCAATATCTAAGGCCAGCTGAATGGCTTTCACTTCTGCAAACTGACTCAATTCACCTTCTCCCTCAGCAGCTTCTGCAACTCGTCGTGTAGGATTCCATACAGCAGCTTTCCATCTCCGATGCTTTCCCACAATATGACAGGACCCATCAGTGAACAGGGCATATTTCTTCTCATTTTCTGGTAGCTTGTTGTGCAGTGGGGCTTCTTCAGCACGGACCACCTCCTCCTCTGATGATATCCCAAAGTACTTGCCTTCTGGCCAGTCCATAATCACTTCCAAGATTCCTGGGCGACTGGGGTTTCCTATTCGAGCCCGCTGAGTAATCAGTGCAACCCACTTGCTCCATGGAGCATCAGTTGCATGATGTGTAGAGGGGACCCTTCCTTTGAACATCCAACACAGTACCGGCAGTCGGGGTGCCAGGAGGAGCTGTGCTTCAGTACCGACCACTTCCAAAGCAGATCGAACTCCCTCATATGCTGCCAATACCTCCTTTTCGGTTGGAGTATAGCGGGCCTCAGATCCTCTGTATCCCCGACTCCAAAACCCCAGGGGTCGACCTCGAGTTTCCCCAGGTTCTTTCTGCCAGAGGCTCCAGGTGGGACCATTCTCCCCGGCTGCGGTGTAGAGCACATTCTTTACATCTGGTCCTGTTCGGACTGGCCCAAGGGCTACTGCATGAACTATTTCCTGTTTAATTTGTTCAAAGGCTTGTTGTTGCTCAGGGCCCCATTCAAAAGCATTCTTCTTACGGGTTACTTGGTAGAGTGGGTTTACAATCAGACTGTAATTTGGAATATGCATTCTCCAAAACCCCACAACACCTAGGAAAGTTTGTGTTTCCTTTTTGCTAGTTGGTGGAGACATAGCTGTTATTTTGTTGATCACATCCATTGGGATTTGACGACGTCCATCTTGCCATTTTATTCCTAAAAACTGGATCTCTCGTGCAGGTCCTTTAACTTTATTTTGTTTTATGGCAAAACCGGCCTTCAGAAGGATTAGGACTATTTTCTTCCCTTTCTCGAAAACTTCCTCTGCAGTGTCACCCCACACAATGATGTCATCGATGTACTGCAGGTGTTCAGGAGCCTCCCCTTGCTCCAGCGCAGACTGGATCAGTCCATGGCAAATGGTAGGGCTATGTTTCCACCCCTGGGGCAGCCGATTGCAAGTATATTGGATTCCCCTCCAAGTGAAAGCAAACTGTGGCCTGCACTCTGCTGCTAGAGGGATGGAGAAAAATGCATTAGCAATATCAATTGTGGCATACCACTTGGCTGCCTTTGATTCCAGTTCGTACTGGAGTTCTAGCCTGTCTGGCACTGCAGCACTCAGTGGTGGTGTGACTTCGTTCAGGCCACAATAGTCCACTGTTAGTCTCCACTCACCATTAGACTTTTGCACTGGCCATATGGGACTATTAAAAGGTGAATGGGTCTTGCTGATCACTCCTTGGCTCTCCAGTTGACGAATTAGCTGGTGGATGGGAATCAGGGAGTCTCGGTTGGTGCGATATTGCCGCCGGTGCACAGTTGTGGTAGCGATTGGCACTTGCTGTTCTTCAACCCTCAGCAACCCCACAACAGAAGGGTCCTCTGAGAGACCGGGCAAGGTAGACAACGGTTTAATATCCTCTGTCTCTAAGGCAGCTATGCCAAAAGCCCAGCGGAACCCTTTTGGGTCCTTGAAATATCCTCTTCTAAGATAGTCTATGCCAAGGATGCACGGAGCATCCAGGCCAGTCACAATATGGTGCTTTTGCCACTCATTTCCGGTTAGACTCACTTCAGCCTCCAATACAGTTAACTGCTGGGATCCCCCTGTCACGCCATAAATGCAGATGGGCTCTGGCCCTTTACAGCTGGATGGCATTAGAGTACATTGTGCACCGGTGTCTACTAGAGCCTTATACTTCTGTGCGTCAGACGTGCCAGGCCATCGAATCCACACAGTCCAATAAACTCGGTTGTCCCTTTCCTCCCCCTGGCTGGAGGCAGGGCCCCTCTAGTCCTGGTCAGAATCTTCGTTTCTGTGTTTAAAAGACTGCCCACTAGAAGTTGGAGCAGCAAACTTTTCAGAGAACCCCTTTCTCCCGATTGTTTTCTTTTGCAACTCACGTACCCGTGCCTCTAGGGTCTCAGTAGATTTTCCATCCCATTTTCTCATGTCCTCTCCATGGTCACGTAGGTAAAACCACAGGGTGGCGCGGGGTGTGTACCCACCATATTGTCTTCTTTGCACGGATGCACGTTTACCCCTAATAGCCGAGACGCTGGTTTGTACAGGTGGGGAAGAAAATACACTCTCTTTAAGTTGATGGACCTCTTCAAAAAGTTTCTCCAAAGTATTCTCTTTTAGTTGGTGGCCGCTGGTTCGTTCAGGTGGGGGGGAATATAAATTCTCTTTAAGTTGGTGGAACTCCTCAGAGAGTTTCTCCACAGCCGAGATGCAGGCCTGTAGGGAAGAGGAGAGATTTCCTTCGTACTCCCGGAGTTGTTTAGCCATGTCACCCACTGTGGGATCTTCACCGTCTTTCCAGGTTATTATTGTCAATGTGCTGGCCCATGTTGATGGTGCATTCCGTACAAACTTCCGCCACATGGGTCGAGTACACTGGACTTCATCTGGATCTGTGGATGTTTTTGCGTCGTCTAGGTCCTTATAAATTACTTCCCGTATGGCTAATTCCCTCAGGTACTGAATTCCCTTCTCCATGGTGGTCCACTTGACTGGTAGACATACAAGTTCTTCCTTGTAGGGATACCTTTCCTTCACAGCTAACAGGAGATGCCTCCAGAGGCTGTGAGATCGTGCTCCATCTCCAATTGCTTTGTCAATGCTTGCATCTCTAGCAAGGGATCCCAACCGCCTGGCTTCCCTGCCCTCTAATTCCACACCATTGGCTCCAGTGTCCCAGCACCGGAGCAGCCAGGTGACAAGCTGTTCACCTATACAGCGACCAAAATCTTTTCGCACATCTCGTAGCTCACGCTGGTATAGGGTTCGGGTAGTTACTGTTGATTTTCTAACATCCTCATCCTCATCTTCATCCTCCTGCACACTTGATGGTCCAGCCTCGTCTTCTCCACACCCAGACTTAGCAGAAGACTGTCTGCGTTCTAAACGACCTGAGTCTCTATACCATTTTTTCACCTTTTCTACAGGGGCAACTTGCACTGCTACAGCTTGCCTCTCCGACCCAGCCACAGGGTCTGCCACAGGGGTTGGAATACCCTCTGCAGGGGCGACTTGCACTGCTACAGCTTGCCTCTCCGACCCAGCCACAGGGTCTGCCACAGGGGTTGGAATACCCTCTGCAGGGGCAACTTGCACTGCTACAGTTCGTTTCTCCGACCCAGCCACAGGGTCTGCCACAGGGGCTGGAATACCCTCTGCAGGGGCAACTTGCACTGCTACAGTTCGTTTCTCCAACCCAGCCACAGGAGTGGGAGCGGCTGCAGGAGCTGGAGCAGCTGCAGGGGCTGGAACGGCAGCAGGAGCTGGAGCTGGAACAGCTGCGGGAGCTGGAGCTGGAACGGCTGCGGGAGCTGGAGCCGGGATGGCTGCGGGAGCTGGAACAGCTGTGGGAGCTGGAGCTGGAACGGCTGCGGGAGCTGGAACAGCTGTGGGAGCTGGAGCCGGGACGGCTGCGGGAGCTGGAGCTGGAACGGCTGCGGGAGCTGGAGCCGGGACGACTGCGGGAGCTGGAGCTGGACTGACTGCAGGAGCTGGAGCTGGACTGGCTGCAGGAGCAGGGACTGGAACGGCCGCAGGGTCTGTCACTAGGTTGATAGTAGCATCAATTGCAGCTCAATAGGCACAAGCCAGACCCCAGCATGCCACAGTGATTTGTGTCACTTTGGAACTGCCAGAGTCATGACACCTTTTTTTCAAGCATTCTACCAGTTTTTTAGGATTTTGCAGTTGTTCAGGGGTGAATGTCCAAAACACTGGAGGTGCCCACTGCTCTAGAAACCTGCCCATATCCTCCCACACTCCCTGCCACTCGCAAATATCCCGCCTCAAGACAGATCTCCGGATGAGATTCCTAAGTAGTTGTTTAACCTTAAACAAAACCTGAAGCGCATTCAGGAGACATAACAACAAGAACATGCTGGTCTGAGTATCCCAAGGATATTCAACATCTTGGAGAGCTACCGTAACTAGCTCGGGGGATAAGAGGGTGGTGAAGGAAGAAGGGAGAGTGAACAGGTAGGAAAAAATATCTTCCCCTGTCCCCTCCACAGATTGACTCCCTGATGAAAAAAGGCAATAGGTGTAATTGCTAATAGTTTCTGAGATATGGTTTCCGAAGTATAGAGTCGACGACAGTGCTGAGTACAAATACCAGGTTAGAGTCATGACCAGATATCTCATCATTTCATAAGCCATCGTTACACCGCACAGTACCATAACAATCTTAAACCAGGGCCCGGAAAGGATAAACAGCACGACAGGGAGCACATACAGAAAGTAACTTGCTATAAAACTCAATTTGGGAAACAGGCACAGCAGACTTGAGATTAAGGCAATCAACATTGTGACTAGCAACTATTAAGCAGGTCGAATACTTATCCCAATTTTAGTTTAACACACTCTGGTCAAATCTGTCGATATCTCAACCCTTCGAGCCCCACGTTGGGCGCCAAATGGACTGTTGTGTTTTAGCCCGGCTGGCAGCCAAACACCACACAGCTGTTCGCTCACCCTCCCCCCTCCCTCTCCAGGATGGGGGAGAGAAACGGGAAAGTGAAGTCTGTGAGTTGGGATAAAGACAGTTTATTAAGACAGGGAAAATAATAACAATAATAATAATAATAATAATAATAATAATAATAGTATTAATAGTAATAATGTGTACGAAACAAGTGATGCACAATGCAATTGCTCACCACCCGTTGACCGATGCCCAGCCTATCCCCGAGCAGCCGGCCCCCCCACCCCGGCTAGCCACTCCTATATATTGTTCAGCATGACGTCAGATGGTATGGAATACCCCTTTGGCCAGTTTGGGTCAGCTGTCCTGGGTCTGTCCCCTCCCAGCTCCTGCTGCACCCCTAGCCTGCTCGCTAGCAGGACAGAGCGAGAAGCTGAAAAGTCCTTGGCTTGGTGTTAAGCACTGCTCTACAACAATTAAAACATCAGCATGTTATCAGCGCTCTTCTCATTCTAATCCAAAACATAGCACCCTGCCAGCTACTAGGAGGAAAATTAACTCTGTCCTACCTGAAACCAGGACAAGATCTGATAGTGCCTTATTAAAACTGAAAAAAAAAAAAAAGCAACTTTCTACATATGTATTAAAAAATATAGATTCCTTTTTGTATGAAGAGCGCTTTAACTTCACAGTGCAAATGAATGCATGTATATGCATTTTTAGAACACAACAGAAAATATGATTACTCTTAGTGTGCAAGATTTCAGACATAACCTGGTATTCTCAATTATATCTGTCAATGCTGGGAGTAGCCAGAGGTGTGTTTGTTGCTTCATTTTTCTTTGTCTTCAATCCCACGTGAAAACTGAACATTGAAACAGGAAAACGTGTGTCAAAAGTGTAGATAAGGTTTGATGTTGACATTTATGAAAGGAAATGTCTTAGTAAGTACGAGGATTTAACTGAAAGCCTGTACCATATTTAATTCCTGTATCTGTATTTAATATAGCAGTTGAATCATAGTTCAGATAAGTGAACTACTTTAATCATTGTACATCAATGTACATGTAAAATAATGTTTCCTGTGTGCATAGACTGGAGCATAAATTTAGGTAAAGTGAAGCAGCTGGGGTAACAGAAAAAAAAAATGGGCAAAAATCTACCTTCTTCTCCTGCATGTGTAATTCTTCAAGGTCTATGTTCTTGCATAGAATGTTTCTTATCGGTAACATTTCTTTCCCATTTCACTGTAACTGGGTGCATTGTCAGTTAAACACTTGCATCATCTGTTTGTTTTCTCTACCAAACAGATGAAGCACCAAGCTGCTTTATCTAATATTCAGCTGGAGAGAACCAGATGACATTTTACATAAGGCCACATCAATAGGTTGGCTAAGAGTGTGAACCAGTTAATTTTGGAGAGAAAATTGTGCTGCCCTGGCACAGTTGTTCTGTATGAAGGGGAATAATAAAAATGTCTTTCTTTTAAGGAGGGCTAGTGAATGCCCGAGTAGTGAGAACTACTATTTCGGTTCTCATCTTGTTTTTTTGAGAATGTAGTGGGAATTTTGTGCAACATAGATCTGTGGCTTATATTTGCACTGCTGTGACTTAGTGAACAGTTACTAAAATAGAAAATCGTTACCGAAAGGATACAATAGTTGATGTTCTGTACTATACATTGGCTTGCAAGTGTAAAGCATTGAGTTTATAGAGAAAGGGGAGAGAAGAAAGAATGTAATTCAGTAAACAGTCTCTCTTCCATTTAATGCTTTTCAGTGTTATTTTTTTGTTTGGTTTTGCTTTTTTTTTTTTTTTTTTCCTATTCCTGTTTCTCCTACAGTCTCCACTGCAGACATTATTCACAAAGTGCCAGACTTCAGAAAAGAGAAGGAGGAAGAGAAATCATGCTGATGTACAGAAAGGGAATCTGACATTATGTCATCTGCATTTTATAATATTTATATAAGTAATGCATTTCCCCATTACTTTCAGCTGTTGGAAACGCTTGCATTTATTGAAATTGTTTTGTGGAGGGGTTTAACTGTGGTGAGTACAGCAATGTGTTTTTCCAAATCAAATCATATTTTTACTTCTTGTGTATGGATAATACTTTTCACCCTGTGTCTGAACTACAGAAGCAAGTATTGCTGTCATTTTGGGACAAGTGAAGTTATGCATTTCTTGTCATGACCTGTTGAGCATTTCAGGTGTAGGTTCGACAGTGCATTTCTGCAATACAGTTGCTAGCCATACAGGCTAGCTTTTATTAGTCTTAGAAATGATAAAGTTGGCTTATACCCTGGCCTCAAGTCTTCCAGATGTTCGGGGTTTAATGACTCCATAGAGCTCTATTTCTACATATTTTTGGCAGAGGTAGAAATATATTGGCTTTCTAACTGACTCGAGCTTATCATGGAGGAGAAATTTGGTCTTTCGATCACTTTTGATTTTAGCACTGCAGATGGCCTGTGTTCTGCTTTTAGCTGTGATTTGACTGTGGTCTTGGGAAACTAACTACAATTTTGAGCCCTAAGGAGGCTGAAGCTCTCAGAAGAGCCCATGTAATTTTTTTATTTATTTTTTTGCTTGTATGTAGGTAGTTCTTTTCCAACAGCACCACTTCCAGAGTCTTAGAGATGAAATGAAAAGTAACTATAGACTGTTATATGGAAAAGCTCTAGAAGTCTATGAAGGGCTGTGGTAGTTTGAAGGTTTTCCTTAAGTACAAATAAGTGAAAAGTTACGTAGGAAACTAATGCCGACAATACAACTTTATTTCCCTCAGACATTTAGGAGGATGAATTAATTGGCCATCATTTGAGGGACAGATTTATTGAAGAGAAAAAATAATCATTACTGACATTCAAAGATCCTAAAATCAAGATGTCTGCTATGAGTTGTTTCTGAGTGAATCAAAAAGGGAACATTTATAAGCACTGTTATTATGACAGAGTTGTAGATGAATAATCTGTACCAATTGCGTAGTGATTAATTTTATGACAGTGGAAGTGGGGGAAAGAGAAATTAAGGTTAGTTATTAAACACTAGAGAAAAGATGGTATGAAATTTTTGTCCCTTGTAGCAGCATTTTCCCAGTGTGCTTGTTTAAGAAGACATTTGAGTGCTATTTATTCTCATTCTGTAAGCTAAGGAAGCTTTCTACAAAGTGTATTTACAAAAGGCTTCCATAAGGCAGATTTTATTAGTTGAATTTGTAAGACATATATGTTAAAACAGGAGCCACATCAGTTTATATGGTAGCCAAAGAATTTTAATTCTTTTCTCACAAACTTTGCTGTATGCAGAAGCTATGATTCTAACATCCCACCCCTAACCCAAACACAGTACATTCAAACTGCTAAGGAGTGAAATGCCTAATGAACATTGGACACTTGGTTCGCTCCTGATACCCTAGTCCAGTTTTCAGAAAAATTACTCAGTCGCTTTTTGCTCTTTACTCTCTCTCCCCATTATAGAAAAGGTTCTGGTAAGAAGTCAAGAACAGAATCAATGTGAAAACATCAATGATGGCTTTGTTCTTTAGAAATGTACACGATTATGCCTATTCCAGGCATGTCCTATAAATAAATTAGACGTTCTGTAATCTTAAATTCTTAGTCTGATCTTTGTTACTAAGTTGCTGAAAAAAGAAATAGTAAAGGACTAAGAGCTCTTCAATACAGGTTTTTTTGTTTGTTTGTTTGTTTGTGCTCTTCCTATTTTGTCTTCCAAGATTGCAACGTGTGTTTTGCTTTCCTAAGTGTCCTTTCAAAAAACACTGTTAAATGGATTCTTCTAATCCTGTTTGATTTTATACTGTAATTGTCCTTGTACCCAGAAAAATGCCTGGGCAAGTGTATTTTCTTATGGAACCTATTTCAGTTTAATCAGTTCAAAGTTTAAACCACTTCAGTTTAAAGGCATAAACCACTTTAACCTTAACACTTTAACTTTTAAACCACTTTAACCACTTCAGTTTAAAGGCATCATTCTGATTGATTAGCTTTAAGAAACAAAAGAATCTGTTACAACTTTTTCATCAAGCATGTTTCAGGTAAGTATGAAGACCAAAATGTTGTGCATAGTATTGTTTACAAAAAGTTTGGTAGAACCCCTGTCTGCAGTACTTTTGAGAATGCTGTTACTCTGTTCTCATAAGTAATGCAGTATTCCTGTGTGAACCTCATGAGGTTCCACAAGGCCAAGTGCAAGGTCCTGCATCTGGGCCGGGACAATCCCAAGAACAAATACAGGCTGGGCAGAGAATGGATTGAGAGCAGCCCTGAGGAGAAGGACCTGGGGGTGCTGGTTGATAAGAAGCTCAACATGAGCCAGCAATATGTGCTTACAGCCCAGAGAGCCAACTGTATCCTGGGGTGCATCAAAAGAAGAATGGCCAGCAGGTCAAGGGAAGTGATTCTTCTCCTCTGCGCTGCCCTTGTGAGACCCCACCCGGAACACTACATTCAGCTCTGGGGCCCTTAGCACAAGAAGAACTTGGACCTATTGGAGTGAGTCCAGCGGAAGGCCACAAAGATGGTCAAGAGGCTAGAGCATCTCTCCTATGAAGACAGGGTGAGGGAGTTGGAGTTGTTCAGCCCGGAGAAGAGAAGGCTCTGGGGAGACCTTAAAGTGGCCTTCCAGTGCCTAAAGGGGGCCTATAGGAAAGCTGGGGTGGGACTCTTTGTCAGGGGGTGTAGTCACAGGACAAAGAGTAATGGTTTTAAACTAAAAAGGGGTAGGTTTAGATTAGACATTAGGAAGAAATTCTTCATTCAGATGGTGGTGAGGCACTGGAACAGGTTGCCCAGAGAAGCTGTGGATGCTCCATCCCTGGAAGTGTTCAATGTCAGGCTGGATGGGGCTTTGAGCAACCTGGTGTAGTGGGAGATGTCCCTGACAAAAGCAGGGGGGTTGGAAGTAGGTGATCTTTAAGGTCCCTTCCAACCCAAACCATTCTGTGATTCTATGATTCTATGATTCTATGATTCTATGATTCTATGATCTCATCTGATATATGGAAGTACATTGCAAGTATTCAGTTACGCCAAATGTAAAATTTGATTTCTTCATAAATTTGACCAAGTGCTCTTGAAAGCTGACGAGTTCACTGAAAAGGTTCACAAAACCTTAGCAAGACTAATTTTGCAGTAAATAGGAACAATAAGAATTGCATAAAACCTTTTTTTTTTTTTTTTTTTTTTTCACCCAAGCTTACTAGAACTGCTTTTAAACATTAACTATGAAAACTGGGGTCACTGAATGACAGTTTCATTGTGAAGGTGAGGTTATATCTAGTCTAGGAGTAGGAGTGGTATGTGGTATTGCTGTCACATGTCCTCATCATCAGGTATTAAAAATGAGGGGACTAGAAATTTCAGCATATGAGTTGTTTTATCTTTCTATGTTGATAGTTGTACTTTGATCTGAACACTTAACAGGTGGTTTTTAGAGTTCTTTCAATTTCCTACCAAATCAGGATAGTTACTAGTGTCTATCAGCTGTTACCTTTACACTTAGCCTTTCCCATCTGATAATGAAGCTAATGAGCTAGCATATGCGTCAGAACTCTCCTGTCTTCCTACTCTCCATTGTGGCCATTCTGTTTTATTTATCATTTTCCTTTTAGATTCATTGTGATATTCGTATCTGATATTCATCTCTTTTAGGTGAACTATTTATGCCTCACTTTCAGTACTTTTTCTAAATTAAGCCTGAAGTTTCGGTCAGATGTCAGAATTTGTGTGAATACCCAACTTACATAGCTCTGCAGGTTTGTTTTTATGTCCTCTACAAAATTGTTAGAAATAATGACCCTGGTTTCTTGCTTCATGTCTTATTTTCCTGTGAATCTTGTTTTCCTCTGACCCAGAAATACTAAAAGGTACATTGGGATTCAATTCTACCTTTGCAGTTTACATTTGAATTATCATATAGATGAATGCTTTATAAACATTGATGAAAAAAACCTTGGATGCTCTAAGGAGTATATCTAAGCTCATATGCCTTTGTTGCATGACAAAACTATTTTCGTTGGATGATAAGCTCTAATATCAAGTTGAAATGTTTTCCTTATTCTGAGAGAATTTATTTTATAGGAATAATAGTCTGCTTCTTTCTAAAGAACGCCCTGTGTAAAGAGGTGAGTTTTATCTTGCACACCAGCCTATGTCTGCATAGAGTAACTCAGTGCTACATTGAAATGTGTAAACTAACTACCTCTGTACAGGGAAGACCACAGGAACTGCAGGACCCTGAGACAGGTAGAAGAAACTTTTAGTTAATATGTGCTAAAATTGCACAATGAAAAGCATAAACTTAGTTTTGAAAACAAGTATTCAGTTGTGTCTTGCGTTATACTTCACACTTAACACATGTACCTTTTTTATGGCTACTCAAATTATTTAATAGGGGGACTAAATAATATTTAATCATAAATCTACAGCAAAATTGTAAAAGACAAGAAAGGCAGATACAGAGAGCAGCAAATTCATAGTTTCAGGCACATAATGTATCTAATGTATCTATTCATTTAAATGTCACTTAGATTAAGAACTGAATTGTTTCCACCATTTCTATTTTAGGTAAGTTAGGGGAGATAAGAGGGAAAAGGAAAAAGCTAGGGAGTAAAATACATACTGTATGAATAAAAATAGTCTGTGTATTAGCAAATTTTCACTACATGAGAGATTCTTTTATCTTTCATTTGGAAGAAGACTCAGAGAAATAAAATAAAGTTGTGATTAAATTATTTCCAATGCATTTTCTTATGGACAGTTCTGTTTTTAAAATGCTCTTATTGCTCCCAGTATGTGCCCAGGTCCACAGTAGTGAAAAAACTTTTTTTTTTTTTTTTTTAAAGCACATGACATTATTCTTTAAATATTTGCAGAGGTAAATGTATTCACAAAGGAATCTTGTTGGAAAATTGTGGTATCTGGCCAATTTTTGTAAAAATGCATACAGCTAGATGATAATGTTTCTCCTTTTTCTAAGTTCTATTTCTTCTCCATTTTATCCCACTCTAAAATAAACGAATTTTACATTCTTTTATTTGCCTGTAGGTTTCATTGTCTTCCATGCACACTAAAATCAAATTTGAAAGTTTCCAAAAATGAATTTATTTATTTGAACAAGTAACTTTTCCACACAGCAGACTTCAGTAGTCTCTATGACACCAAGAGATTCCTTATCTCTATTGTGAAACTTGCATTGGGCTCTGAAAGGAAAAGGGAAGTAGGATTGCAGTTGAGTATGTAATACTTCAGGGTATGTATGTATTGGGGGTAGGGGATAAGAGGGGGGAGTAGGGAGTGGTGTTTTTTATTTTTATTTTTAATGCAGATATCATATTCCTTCACAGCTGGTAGCAAGCTTTACTATCCAAGAGTAGAAAAGCTTCATGTAATATTCCAAAATGCTAACATAATGACATACTGACATTATGATTTAACTTTCCATTAACAAGAATGGGAAGTTTAGGTGTTGGGCTGTGTAGGAAAAATAAACAATAGAGCATGATGCGTCTGGTAAAATAGTAATTGCTGTAACTTTGGAAAGAAATAATGATATATTTAATCAGTTGTGATTTTACACCAAGAGAATGGAGCTTGTATGTGGGCTTTTTTTTTTGTTTGTTTTTTTAACTATACTTGTGAAAATTTCTGCTGAGAATTTGATTGTGGCTAATGAGGAAATTTCTAATTATTTTGTATGACTTTCAGCTTACCTACTTCATATTTTGGTTGATTACACAAAGTTAACCAAATGAATTTCTACAAGGAAACAAGCAGGAAAAGGTAAGTAAACACAAAGACAGCAATCAGTTATTTTCAAGGTTGAGAACTGTGGAGTGAACAACGTGTGTCCTGAAGAAATATCTACTTGCCTTTTTCCACCCAGCTTAATAGGATTATTTTTTGGTTCAGATCCTAACCGCAAAAGAAAGTAATGCCTTAAAACTCCATTTCTAAGAGAGATGGGAAGTGGAGTGATAAATACAGGAGTAGAAAGAAACTGAGGGTAAAGAGAATGTCTTTTTGTCCACTACAGAAAAGCCAGGAAGCTTGAAGTTATCTAAGACAATAAACATTTCAGACAGTAATTTCTGAGACAGAAATCGCCAGAACTAGAGGTCAGGGGGTTTTATTGCCGTATGCATTAAGCAATGCAGACAATTGAGTGGCTGTCCAGTACAATTTTTTTGAAAGAACTGTTACTAGTTTTTGGTGACAACTACTGAATTTTATCACCTGTGCTGAGATGTCACCAGGGAATGCAGCCTTTAATGGGGAGACCGGGACAACTACTGCCAGGCTGCTCCTCCAGTGCCAGACGCTTGAAGCCACAGAAAGCAGTCTACAACTACCTGAAAGGAAGTTGTGGAGAGCTGGAGGTCGGCCTCTTCTTGCAGGTAACTAGTGATAGGACTAGAGGGAATGGCCTCAAGTTGCACCAGGGGAGGTTTAAGTTGGAAATTGGGAGACATTTCTTCTCAGAAAGAGCAGTCAGGCATTGGAATGGGTTGCCCAGGGAGGTGGTGCTGTCACCATCCCTGGGGGTGTTCAAGGAAAGGTTGGACGTGGTGCTTAGGGACATGGTTTAGTGGGTGATAGTGGTAGTAGGGTGATGGTTGTACCAGATGACCTTGAAGGTCTTTTCCAGCCTTAACAATTCTGTGATTCTATGAAGTGTGTGGGGGGTCAGGGCGCGGCCCCATGGTGCCCGGGTGATGAGAGAGGAACTGGGTGCAGGGACAGGAGCCAGGGACAGCCCACAGGCCATCACTGCCAGACCGGCACGGGGTGGGTTTTCACTCTGCTAGCTGTGCAGAAAAGTTAGGTGTGGTGTGGAGTGAGACACAGATTATAGCTGTTCTTGGGCTCTGAAACATTGAAGCCCAACTGCCAGCCTGAAAAGTGCATTTCTGCAGAAGAACAACAGTGTCTAGCGTTTCTGTTTGAAAGTCCCTGTGGAAAGGTTTGCCTTTGCCCCTGGCTTTTTTTTTTTTTTTTTTTTTTTTTTTTTTTGTTTTCCCCATTAGGCAACCTGGTTGCTCTTTATGAAATGAAATAAAAACTGCTGAAGGAGTTACCCCCTTAACCTTTAACTTCAGTATGGCGATCTACCCTCCCCTACGGCTAAAAGGATTATAATTACACTAATAAACAGGGAACTTGTCCTTTTATATATACCACTCCAAATAAAAGCAAATTTTCATAAATCTACATATGCCATGCAAAATTTGAGCTCAGTGTAAATGTACATTGCAGAGCTAAAGCTCTCTAAAATAGGGCTTTTGTGTTCTTTTTCTTACATTTTATTCTGAAAGAATTGAGATTTCTATTGGTCAGTTGCTGGCTGAGGAGGATTAGGCATTGGAGGAAGAAGTGCTGGGGTTTATGGAGCTTTATGCTTTGATATTTCTATCCATTTTATTAGGTTGTAGTTGATTTCCTTGGCTTTCTTTTTGACATTTATAATCATAATTGTGTCTTTTAATAACAGCACAATATCCAGCTGCCCCACTGAGTTATTAAATAATATCAGTTCTAAACAAAGGAAGTAAAATACTAAAAAGACATTTTCAGACTTCTTAAGCCATTAGTAGTTTTACTGAAATTGAAATATAAGGAAGAACACAAGAATGAAAACCAGTTCCCTTCTCTAAGTCCAAATGAAGAAATATATACTAGGATTCTTTTCCTTAGTCTAAAAAACTGCAGCAGAGTTTCTTCATGGTGCTGTTCCTTTCCACCAAAAGCAATTCCACATACATATCAATGTCTGCTCATGTCTGTGAGTCAATACCTCGTACCTTTTATGTATACAGACTCTTCTCTCTAAGGTTGCTGTGTCACTACTTTGGCAGACTGCTCCATGGCATGCATCTCTGTCCTTCAGTCATGTTCTGGTCATCAAAGTGCTTTTGTGACATTCAGTTGATTATTCAGCTGTAGTGCCAGGAAAAAGGACTAGGATTTAGCCTAGAAAGGGTTTCCATTTTCAAAAAGAAAAATGACATTAAAAAACAAAACAAAACAAACAAAAATAAACAAACAAACAAACAAAACCCCTGCTCTAGTACCTGAAATACTGAGCAAAAAGATTAACAGAGAAGCAATGGAAATTAATTTAAGATGAAATTAGCAATAACAGCCGCTACTTAGGAAAGGACAATCATCTAATGTAATAAATATCAGTGTAAGAGGGCAAGATGACACTGCACAATATTCTTACTCCATGTTGTGGTTTAACCTGGCCGGCAGCTAAACACCACACAGCCGTTTGCTCACCCTCCCCTCTCCCTCTCTGGGATGGGGGAGAGAAAAGGGGAAAGTGAAGCCTGTGAATTGAGATATAGACAGTTTAAGACAGGAAAATAATAATAATAATAATAATAATAATAATAATAATAATAATAATAATAATAATGATAGTAGTATTACTAATAATAATGTGTACGAAACAAGTGATGCACAATGCAATTGCTCACCACCCGTTGACCGATGCCCAGCCTATCCCTGAGCAGCCGGCCCCCCCAACACCAGCTAGCCACCCCTATATATTGTTCAGCATGACGTCAGATGGTATGGAATACCCCTTTGGCCAGTTTGGGTCAGCTGTCCTGGGTCTGTCCCCTCCCAGCTCCTGCTGCATCCCTAGCCTGCTCGCTAGCAGGACAGAGCGAGAAGCTGAAAAGTCCTTGGCTTGGTGTAAGCACTGCTCTACAACAATTAAAACATCAGCATGTTATCAGCGCTCTTCTCATCCTAATCCAAAACATAGCACCCTGCCAGCTACTAGGAGGAAAATTAACTCTGTCCTACCTGAAACCAGGACAGATATCCACCCCTTATTCCATACCATTTATGTCATGCTCAGGTTACACTCTTTCCAATACCTTCTAATTAATCACCATTTTCATCTATGATATATAGCAACCATGGTAGTGATGACATACAGTGTTATATGATAATTAACATACTACAATTCAACTCATGGGCTATTCTCACCCAGTATTAAATCCCCTTGAGGTACACACCGAACCTCCCCATTTTTTTGCATTACCCACCAAGTGCACCCAGGTCCCTGAGCAAAAGCAATCCCACGAATGGGCTTGCCTTTTCCCGAGGCAGGAGTAGCCCAGACTGTCTTACCCAGCATGTTTCTTACGTGCACTACAGGAACTTTATCCCCTTCGACAGTGCGTAACAGGTTTGATTGGGCAGATCCAGCTCGGTTGGCAGATCCTCTAGCATTGACTAACCAGGTGGCCTTTGCCAAATGTGTTCCCCAATTTTTGAATGTCCCAGCACCCATTGCTTTCAGTGTAGTCTTTAACAGTCCATTGTATCGTTCAACTTTCCCGGAGGCTGGTGCATGATAGGGAATGTGATACACCCACTCAATACCATGTTCTTTGGCCCAAGTGTCTATAAGGTTGTTTCGGAAATGAGTCCCATTGTCTGACTCAATTCTTTCTGGGGTGCCATGTCGCCATAGGACTTGCTTTTCAAGGCCCAGGATAGTGTTCCGGGCGGTGGCATGGGGCACAGGATATGTTTCCAGCCATCCGGTGGTTGCTTCCACCATTGTAAGTACGTGGCGCTTGCCGTTGCGGGTTTGAGGGAGTGTGATGTAATCAATCTGCCAGGCCTCTCCATATTTATCTTTCAGCCATCGTCCTCCATACCAGAGAGACTTTGACCGTTTGGCTTGCTTGATTGCAGCACATGTTTCACAATCATGAATAACCTGTGCTATAGTGTCCATGGTCAGGTCCACCCCTCGGTCACGAGCCCATCTGTATGTTGCATCTCTGCCTTGATGGCCTGAGGTGTCATGGGCCCATCGGGCTATAAATAATTCACCTTTATGTTGCCAGTCCAGCTCCACCTGAGCCACTTCAATCTTAGCAGCCTGATCCACCTGCTGGTTGTTTTGATGTTCTTCAGTAGCCCGATTCTTGGGCACGTGAGCATCTACATGGCATACCTTTACAACCAGGTTCTCTACCCGGGCAGCAATATCTTGCCACAATGCAGCAGCCCAGATGGGTTTGCCCCTGTGCTCCTAGTTGTTCTGCTTCCATTGCTGTAACCACCCCCACAGGGCATTTGCTACCATCCATGAATCACTATAGAGATAGAGAACTGGCCACTTTTCTCGTTCAGCAATATCTAAGGCCAGCTGAATGGCTTTCACTTCTGCAAACTGACTCAATTCACCTTCTCCCTCAGCAGCTTCTGCAACTCATCATGTAGGATTCCATACAGCAGCTCTCCATCTCCGATGCTTTCCCACAATACGACAGGACCCATCAGTGAACAGGGCATATTTCTTCTCATTTTCTGGTAGCTTGTTGTGCAGTGGGGCTTCTTCAGCACGGACCACCTCCTCCTCTGATGATATCCCAAAGTACTTGCCTTCTGGCCAGTCCATAATCACTTCCAGGATTCCTGGGCGACTGGGGTTTCCTATTCGAGCCCGCTGAGTAATCAGTGCAACCCACTTGCTCCATGGAGCATCAGTTGCATGATGTGTAGAGGGGACCCTTCCTTTGAACATCCAACACAGTACCGGCAGTCGGGGTGCCAGGAGAAACTGCGCTTCAGTACCGACCACTTCCGAAGCAGATCGAACTCCCTCATATGCTGCCAATACCTCCTTTTCGGTTGGAGTATAGCGGGCCTCAGATCCTCTGTATCCCCGACTCCAAAACCCCAGGGGTCGACCTCGAGTTTCCCCAGGTTCTTTCTGCCAGAGGCTCCAGGTGGGACCATTTTCCCTGGCTGTGGTGTAGAGCACATTCTTTACATCTGGTCCTGTTCGGACTGGCCCAAGGGCTACTGCATGAACTATTTCCTGTTTAATTTGTTCAAAGGCTTGTTGTTGCTCAGGGCCCCATTCAAAAGCATTCTTCTTACGGGTTACTTGGTAGAGCGGGTTTACAATCAGACTGTAATTTGGAATATGCATTCTCCAAAACCCCACAACACCTAGGAAAGTTTGTGTTTCCTTTTTGTTAGTTGGTGGAGACATAGCTGTTATTTTGTTGATCACATCCATTGGGATTTGACGACGTCCATCTTGCCATTTTATTCCTAAGTAGTTGTTTAACCTTAAACAAAACCTGAAGCGCATTCAGGAGACATAACAACAAGAACATGCTGGGTCTGAGTATCCCAAGGATATTCAACATCTTGGAGAGCTACCGTAACTAGCTCGGGGGATAAGAGGGTGGTGAAGGAGGAAGGGAGAGTGAACAGGTAGGAAAAAATATCTTCCCCTGTCCCCTCCACAGATTGACTCCCTGATGAAAAAAGGTAATAGGTGTAATTGCTAATAGTTTCTGAGATATGGTTTCCAAAGTATAGAGTCGACGACAGTGCTGAGTACAAATACCAGGTTAGAGTCATGATCAGATATCTCATCATTTCATAAGCCATCGTTACACCGCACAGTACCATAACAATCTTAAACCAGGGCCCGGAAGGGATAAACAGCACGACAGGCAGTACATACAGAAAGTAACTTGCTATAAAACTCAATTTGGGAAACAGGCACAGCAGACTTGAGATTAAGGCAATCAGCATTGTGACTAGCAACTACTAAGCAGGTCGAATACTTATCCCAATTTTAGTTTAACACACTCTGGTCAAATCTGTCATTATCTCAACCCTTTGTGCCCCATGTTGGGTGCCAAAAGGACTGTTGTGGTTTAACCCGGCTGGCAGTCAAACACCACACAGCCGTTCGCTCACCCTCCCCCCTCCCTCTCCAGGATGGGGGAGAGAAACGGGAAAGTGAAGTCTGTGAGTTGAGATAAAGACAGTTTATTAAGACAGGAAAATAATAATGATAATGATAATGATAATGATAATGATAATGATAATGATAGTAGTATTACTAATAATAATGTGTACGAAACAAGTGATGCACAATGCAATTGCTCACCACCCGTTGACCGATGCCCAGCCTATCCCCGAGCAGCCGGCCCCTCCCCACCCCGGCTAGCCACCCCTATATATTGTTCAGCATGACGTCAGATGGTATGGAATACCCCTTTGGCCAGTTTGGGTCAGCTGTCCTGGGTCTGTCCCCTCCCAGCTCCTGCTGCACCCCTAGCCTGCTCGCTGGCAGGACAGAGCGAGAAGCTGAAAAGTCCTTGGCTTGGTGTAAGCACTGCTCTGCAACAACTAAAACATCAGCATGTTATCAGCACTCTTCTCATCCTAATCCAAAACATAGCACCCTGCCAGCTACTAGGAGGAAAATTAACTCTGTCCTAACTGAAACCAGGACACTCCGTTAAGGCGTCTGAGCAAGGAAGATGCAAATCACAACTGGACACCATCCCTGCTGTTCTAAATTAGGAATTGTTCTAAACACTTGCATGTTAAAATGATATTATCTGGAGTCTTATAGAATATGCCAAGTAGAGTGTGTAGCTCAAATCTAATGCCAAAACACCCAGCTCTTCAGACTTTACTCAGGCAAAACCCCTAAATCTGTCTGTCAAAATATCTATCTATGAAAACACCTGAAATTTGAAGTAACACCTAAAATGAAATAACAATGGCTTTGTGTAATAATAGGTTTTAAGAAATAATAATATATTAATTTGATGAGGACTTTTAATTTGCTTCGTTAATTGAAATAACAGGAATAATAATTCCTGCTCTATAGAAAGTAAATCAGAAGTACTTTGATGAACATAGTAAAATGGCTGCCTAAAACTTACTTCATCTGGGTCTAACTGAAACTTAATTAAAGATCTGGAAATACACTAGATATCAGTAGTTAATTGATGAGTTGTTTGGAAGAAATAAGAAGATGTCTTACAAAATAACAAGGCTTCTGTGCTAGGGATAAAAATTGTCAGGAAGCTATGTCTACTCTGAATCTGTACCTTTAGGTATGAAGGATCTACTAATGTGAAATGGGCAAAGTAAGGCTTTATCCTTCTGTATATTATTATTATTATTATTATTATTATTATTATTATTATTATTATTAAACAATAATATATTATTATTATCATATTAAATATAATAATGATAATGATAATAATGATAATAATGATAATAATAATAATAGTAATAATAATAATAATAATAATAGTTATTATTATTATTTCCACAACTGAGCTAATAACAAATTATGGTCTCTTTTTTTTTCATGAAATATTCCATTTCACAGTGTTATCACTCTCACTCAGGAACAAAACTTTTCTCCTTTTTAAAAATGTCCTTTAAAAGTCTTAAGGTTAGAGGAATATGCAATATAAACCAGTGTACCAAGCTTCTTTTACCTGTGCTGCCTTGTAACGCTTACATTTTCAAATATAGATGGAAATAAAGTACAAAGGCTCCCTTGTAACGCCTACATTTTCAAATATAGATGGAAATAAAGTACAAAGATGTTACTCTTCTATGACTTTGTCTGTGCCAGAGTAGAGGTGTTTTTTTTTTTGTTTTTTTTTTTTTTCCTGCTTTCTCATAGGTCTGAGGTCTGATATAATAATTACCTGAAGCTCTTGGCAGATATGAGGTCCTGTGCGTTCTGTGTTTTGATTAGCTTTCTGTAAGAGGTTGTAAAGCATTGGAGGAGAGGCTGGAACATTTTAAGAGGACTGGTGGTTGTGCAAAACCACTGGCCTTAGCTATTGTAAGTGCAAGACCCTCAATCATTTCTGTAAAAAACAGTAAAGTGTCTTTATGTTTTTCCCCTGGTTTGTAAAAGTCTCTGTTTTTACCTAAAAGACAGTTTAATTCAACTTTGCTGAAGGAATAGAAAGACAGTGTTTGACCTGTGAGTCATAAGGAAAATATTTTTTAAGTAGGGATGGTTTCCATGGAACGGTTTACATTTGTATTGATTTAGTAGTGTATCCTAACACTTCAATTTACAGATGCTACAGCCACTATTTTTTCCTATGATTTCAATTTTATTATGTGAATTTTTAAATTTATGCCCCCCAAATTAGTATAGTAAACTACTCTAGTTTCAAGTACGGAAATATTTTCCTGACTCTTACTGAGTTGAATTTTATAACTTTGCTAAAATATCACATAATATAATGTTCAGTATATTTATCAATTGAAATTTAATGTCCTTTAGCTGCAAAATGAATGTTGTTGATCATGCATGATGAAAAATGGGTTTAAATATTGAATAGTTTTTTAAAACAATCTCTGATTTTACAGTTGGGTGGATGCTAATGGAATATGAAATATACTCGAAGTCCTGTGTTCCCATTACCTTATTTTCAGCTCAACCTGATCAAATTGCAAATGTTATTTAATAGGAAAAAACATCATGGAACAGTGATGCTGGCAGTTACTGAAGTCAACTTCAATTACTGCTAATAATAAGTAATAATCCTTCCTCTAAGCGAGACTTACCTAGAAATCATTAAGCAAAGCCTCTATTTGCCATTCATAGGGACTTCTAATAGATGAAACAGCAAAGACTAATGTAATCTGTCTCATATTAATGAAGCTGTACGTCTCTACAGAGTATATTTTACTGTTCTATTTTAAATTAACCAAAATGTATCCTGAAAAAAAATAAATATCAATATTTAGATTAATTTGGGATTTCTCAATTTTGGCAACAGGATCATGTTTTATTTATTATTATTATTATTATTTTTTAAATATTCAGCTCCTGTTTTTCAGTGGCAAGCTTCTAATTCATGGATTTCATTTCATGTAAGGAATTTATATAATTGATCTGTGTGTAATTTCTCCCTGTATTTTGTATGACAGAAATAAGAAATCGCATCTTAGTTTGTTAGGTTGAGGCCTTCCTAACTTCTTTTTAGCATATAACACAATAATCAAACCCTCTCACAGATTCTTTGATTGTGGTAATATAAAATTAATCAGTCAAACATTTTTTTTTTCTGCATAATCTAACTGATATGAATAGAAAAAGATTTTCAATATCATGAATATTCTCTTCATGAATATTTCATGAATATTCATGAATATTCTCTTTAAGACAATGTTTAAACCCAATGCTTTTTTTTTTTAATGAGGACTGAAAAGGTATAACATTTTCAGTTAATTACTTTTTTTTTTTTTTAGATAGCTTTGATGCTTAAATTTATACTAATGAGCTCCAGTTATGATTTTGATAAAAAGAGCTAAAAAGAGCTAGCAGCAAAAGTTTTCTTGTAATAGTTCACTTCCACTAGGCAAGTACAAATGTATAAATGTTACTTTGTTTGCAATAGGGATTAATTGGCCCATCTTTAAAATCTGTGTTTGCTACTTCATGTATGCTGGGAAAAAAACCAACACTTAGGGTCTCATAAATCTCAGCACATAATACTTTCTACTGAACTTCTACTGAACTGTGCCTTTATTGGTATATCTGTAGTGTCTGTCATTCATTTGTTGAAGACATTGAGATGAATAACAGAGACATTTGTATGTATTTTATTGCAGTGACTTGCTATGGTCTCCAAACACTCCTTTCATTTAGCATTTTCCTTGGGCCACAGGAGTTCCCACTTGAAACCAGAAAATCTGAGTGAAATCTCTCAGCCCATATTAGTATACAGATCACTTTTGATGTTGGGAGAGCCTATGGTGCTGAAGAAATTGTCTTAGATGAAGTGAACTGGAATTGTCATAAATTTTGGTTTGTTTTAGTGTCTTGCATCATAAAGGTGGAAGTCTCAAGCTTGGAGAAAACATCTTGGACATGCAGGAATGGGGATAGAAGAGCTTAGCATAAGATAACATAAAGGCAACAAGAAAAGCTTCTAATGCAATGTTACTAGTAAGGCAAAAAGAGGAAAAAGAGGCCTGTTGCTGAACAGGGCATATGATCAGGTGAACACAGAAACAAGTTAAGTGTAAGGTACCAGATAAGTTCCTTGCCTTGGTCTTCAGATGCAACATCTTACAGATTGTATTAGATTCATGTAGCGAGGGTTTGGTAGTGGGTGGGATACAGGGGTGACCTCTGTAAAGAGTCCAAGAGCTGCCCCATATAAGATAAAAGCCAGCTCCAGTTGGCTTCAAAAGGGACCCGCCACTGTCCAGAGCTGTTTGCTTCTCTGTGAGAGCAAATTTAAGAAAGGGACAGCAACAGCAGCTGGGAAAGAAATTAGAAAATTTAGAGAAAAACAGCCCTGCAGGTGCCAAGGTCAGCGCATCAGGAGGGCAGGAGGTGCTCCAGGCACGCAGCAGCAGTTCCCCTGTGGCCTGTGCAGGGAGAGGCCCCTGGTGGAGCAGGCTGTCCCCGTGCAGCCCATGGGTCCCTGGTGGAGCAGATCTCCACGCTGCAGCCCCCCCGTGGAGGAGCCCCCGCTGGAGCAGGTGGATGTGGCCTGGAGGAGGCTGCGGCCCATGGAGAGCCCCCGCAGGACCAGGCCCCGGGCCGGAGCTGCAGCCCGTGGAGAGGAGCCCCCACAGCAGGAGCAGGGGGTCTGGGGGGAGCTGCCGCCCACCCGTGGGGGACCCGTGCTGGAGCAGTTTGCTCCTGGGGGATGGATGGACCCCATGGTACGGAGCCATGTGGGAGCTGTTCTTGAAGGGCTGCTGCCTGTGGGCAGCCCCCGCAGGCTCAGGAAGGATGGCATCCCATGAGAGGGACCCCATGTGGAGCAGGAGAAGAAAATGAGGATGAAGGAGTTGCAGATGATGGAGCATTATGGACCAACCGCACCACCTTGGGGTGGGGTGGGGTAGGGTGAGTGGGGAGGAGGTAGAAGAGAGTGGATGGCAGGTAAGGTGTTTTTAGTTTGCTTTTAGTTTTTCAGTGCTCTAGTTTGTTAGTAATAGGCAATAAATTATACTAATTTCCCTACACTGAGCATGTTTTGCCTACGATGATTGTTGAGTGATCTCCCTGTCTTTATCTCAAACCTTGAGCCCTTTTTCATTGTTTTTTCTCCTCCTCTTCCTCTGAGTGAGAGAGTGGTTGTGGTTGAGTTTAGCTGCCCATCAGGCAGTTAAATTAGACAGGTAGTTTTGGAGGCAGAAGATGTATGAGCAGCAGCAGATGATCTAGTCAATGATTATTTGTGAGAACTTGACACACACAAGTCCTTGGGACCAGATGGGCTGCATCTGAGGGTGCTGAGAGGACATGACTGATATCATAGTAAGGCTACTTCCCATCAAACCTTCAAAAAATTCCAAAAAGGCAAACAAGGAACATAGATTGAGTCCACTTGTAGGACATGTCTGAACACATGAAAGAGATGAAGGTGACTATGAAGCATGGATTTACCAACAGCAAAACATGATCACCCGACCTAATTGTCTCTAGGATAAAAACACTGGATTTGTGGAAGGCAGTGTATGTCCTTTACCTCAACTTTAACAAGGCTTTTTACACCCTCTCTCACAATATTTTTGTTGGACGTTGTTGTCTGGATGGGTGGAAGGCTAGGTAAGTTAAAAATTAATGCATGGCCAGACTTTGAGGTTGACCATAGTGGTTAGTGTCATACTATACTGAGGGGCAGCTAACAATGCATGTACGATGGGAGTCTGTCTTGGGACTTCTGCTGTTTAATACATTTATCAATGAAACATATGACATTGTGGCTCAAAGTTTACAGGTATGTCTGTCCTAGTTTTAAAATACCTTTAACTTCACTGTACCTTTTCCATATGGTGAAGTACATCAGAAATCTGCCAGTCCTGTCCAAAAAGATTTTTTTTTTTGGCAGACCCTCAATATTCCTGATAATACTCTGGTATGTTTCAGTGACAAGAAGAAAAGGCAGGACAGTATGCATGGCTAGAATACAGCTATGAAAGCGTTTGGGTGAAATTCTATGTCAAGGATGTCCTATTGCAGAGAAGGATGAAGCATGTCTATGGCAAACTAAGTCTTTCCTTTTCCTGTTAGTAAAATCTTTTTCTATTGAGCTCTGCTGTGATATAGTGATTCTGAATAATTGGGGATGCTAATCCTAATGGTGAAGGGAACATTAAGTTTCAGGGAAAACAAACAAACAAACAAACAAACAAAACGCCCTTCTGTCTGTGTATAGGATGACAATTTATACAAACTTAGTTACTTAAATTTCACTGGAGTAGTGCTTTCCTGTGTCATGAAAGTGTGATCTGATGTGTGTGAGGTCTGATAGATATGACACTTAAGAACCTCTACTACTAGTAATATTTAGCAGTTTATATAAAGCAACTGCTCCAAAACTAGCAACAGACTGCTTCTAGAGTTTCAGGTAAAAAAGATACTCATAGCATCTTTATTAGTGCCAGTCAGTGACTTCCAGTCAGTTGTATCTCATTTCATGTTATGTTGCCTGTTTACTTTCACAGTTGACTTTAGCACACTGAAGTGGTCTTGAAGTATAAGCCCAATGCCTACATACGTGATTTTGGTTTTCTCTGTTGGTTCTGAAAACACATCTTTAGGTTTCTAAATAGGATCGTTCAAAGGAGACTAGGAGTCTCTTTTTACCACATCTCCTTAAAGTAACAGCTGTAGTCCCTTATGTGTTTGCAAAGGTGTCAATCATCTAGATCATCTAAACACAGATTGTGAACAAGAGCTACTGGAGCACCCTGTCAGAGTAGGCTAAGCTGAAGCTGATTGTGGATGTGTACACTTTGGAATACCAGGTGGGTATGGGTTTTAGGTGAGCATGGGAGTAACTGGAAAAAAATGGAAGCAACGGGTTTACTGGATCAGACATAATTTATTTATTTATTTATTTATTTCAAGACTGTGAAATAATTTCCTTCCAGTTGCAATAGGAAAGGATCAAAGTAAGCACTTGTACTCAAGGTGACATTCCACACTGCCCCAAGTAACTCATTTTTTATTTTGAATGATACTGCTGAGCATGTGGCATTGCAAATGCTTTACTTTGGTCTAATGCCAAATGACCCACAAATAAATTTGCCTTTGCACAACTTCTCAATAAAAAAATGGGGTGATTTTTTCATGGTAAAACAGCTCATTGAAGTAAAATATTTCAAAGTTTGGTGACAAATAACATGGCTTCACTAAGGGCAAATTCTGCCTAACAAATCCAGTGGCCTTATATAATGGGGTTTGGCATTCATTGATAAGGGAAGGGCAACTGACATCATCTACTTGGACTTGTGCAAAGCATTTGTCCCTCATGATATCCTTGTCTCTAAACTGGAGAGACGTGGATCTAATGAATGGACCACTCAGTGGGTAAGCAATTGGCTGGATGGTTGCACTCAAGAAGTTGCGGTCAACGGCTCAATGTGCAGGTGGAGATCAGTGACAACCGATGTTTCTCAGGGGTCAGCACTGGGACCGGAACTGTTTAACATTGTTGGTGACACGGACAGTGAAACTGAGTGCACTCTCAGCAAGTCTGATGATGTCATCAAGCTGTGTGTTGTGGTCAAAATGCTGGAGGGAAGTGATGCCATCCAGAGGAACCTGGAAAGGCTTGAGAGGTGGGCCTGTGCAAACCCCATGAGGTTCAAAAAGGCCAAGTACAAGCTCCTGGATCTGGGCCAGGGCAATCCTAAGCACAAATACAGGCTGTGTGGAGAATGGATTGAGAGCAGCCCCAAGGAGGAGGACTCGGGGGTGTTGGTTGACAAGAAGCTCAACATGAGCTGGCAATGTGTGCTTGCAGCCCAGAAAGCCAGCCATGTCCTGGAATGCATCAGAAGAAAAGTGACCAGCAGGGTGAGGGAGGTGATTCTATCCCTCTGCTCTGCTCTTGTGAGACCCCATCTGGAGCCTTGCATTCAGCTCTGGGGCCCTTAGCACAAGAAGGACATGGACTTATTGGAGCGAGTCCAGAGGAGGGTCACAAAGATGATCAAAGGTGTTTGAGCAACTTGGTCTAGTGGGAGGTGTCCCTGCCCATGGCAGGGGGTTGGAATTAGGTGATCTTTAAGGTCCCTTCCAACCCAAACTATTATATGATTCTATAATTCTATAAAAGATAACAAACTTCTTCACACCCTTTTAGTTCTGACAGTGATAAGTTAAGAGTGCCTAGTATGACATACTGCTTCAAAGCATTAGCATTACAGAAAATGCATAGATATTTGTGCAAAAAATCAGAACAAAAGAAAAAAAGAAAAGAAAAAAAAAAAAAGAAAGTTGCTAGGGAAACTGATGTGTGGTTTCTCAGAGAGGAACCAAACTTCAGGTCCTGATGTTGGTGCATATCCATAAAAATTTCCTCAATCTCCATATCCCTTCTTGTTTTGGTATTCAGTATAGAAATTGTACTCTAAGATTACCATGAATTAGGTGTGAGCTTGCATTAAGCAACTAAATATAGGACAGGGTGCATAAACACTAATAATTAGAGGTAATATCTCAAGAGCAGCTGAGATTTCTTCCCATTTTCCTCAATACATCAGGGCTCAAAGGGCACTGATAGCCCTGCCTGGCTGTGCCTGGCCGCCTTGGGGCTCCCCCACCTGACCTGGGACCAGGACCCTATGTCAGCCCTGGGGACATCAGTCCCAGTGCCATCAAACCCTGCCAAGCTGGGCCCTTCTATGGGCCCATGTCTCAGAGTAGCCTGGCCTTGTCCCAAGGGACGTTCACAATGCCTGTGACTGGAGCTTCCCTAGTGGACCCTAGAGACCTGCTCCCCAGGCCCCATGTATGTCTGTACATTCTTAGTGTTAAATTTCTAGGTAGTAGATCACTGGCTCCCCATGATTGCTTTGGAATATCTGCACAAAGTATTGTTGTGAGGTAAGCTGAGTAATTTTCAATAGTGATAATTTATAGAAATTACTTTTTCTTGATATCTGGGGTACCATCTGTCACAGACATCTGTGTGTTTTACTTACTGGCTTTTCAATTAAGTGTATAATCAAAATTGGATATGCGTATGGAGTAGAGTGGGGTGGGAGGTGCAGCAGCTCTCCTGCAAGAGAAGTTTTGTCAAAAAGTAACGCCTGCACTACTCTGGGAGGAAGATCTAATGCTGCCTTAAAGGGAATAAGAGGAGTGATTAAAGTCAAAGTTCTTTTTTTTTTTTTTTTTACTTTATTATTTTTCAATCTGATTACCTGAACAGAAATATTTGTCTAATGTTGATGAACTTTTCAACAAGTCTGTAAAAATGACCCATTTACACATGGAAAGTATAATTGCATTTAAGGAGCAGACAGTTTAATGTGTAATTACCTGTTTTATGCATGTAAATGTACCACTAAGATCAACTGAAATTTGACTCTATTGATGAAGCAGAATGAACAGCTGAATTTCTAGTAATCATAGCCTTTAAAGGATGTCTACAGCTGAATGAGATTGCTGTTATGCAGGTGCCTTTAAATATACTGTGCCTTTCTCAATTATATTACCTCAGTCCCCTAAGACTGTGTTACAAAAGGTAATGGTTTCTCCACTCCACTGAACTGTATGTTCAGCTGTTTTGTAGAACTACAAAGGAAGAGTGTCCTGGTTTCAGGTAGGACAGAGTTAATTTTCCTCCTAGTAGCTGGCAGGGTGCTATGTTTTGGATTAGGATGAGAAGAGCGCTGATAACATGCTGATGTTTTAATTGTTGTAGAGCAATGCTTACACCAAGCCAAGGACTTTTCAGCTTCTCGCTCTGTCCTGCTAGCGAGCAGGCTGGGGGTGCAGCAGGAGCTGGGAGGGGACAGACCCAGGACAGCTGACCCAAACTGGCCAAAGGGGTATTCCATACCATCTGACGTCATGCTGAACAATATATAGGGGTGGCTAGCTGGTGTTGGGGGGGCCGGCTGCTCGGGGATAGGCTGGGCATCGGTCAACGGGTGGTGAGCAATTGCATTGTGCATCACTTATTTCGTACACATTATTACTATTAATACTATTATTATTGTTATTATTGTTATTATTTTTCCTATCTTAATAAACTGTCTTTATCTCAACTCACAGGCTTCACTTTCCCGTTTCTCTCCCCCATCCCGGAGAGGGAGGGGGGAGGGTGAGCGAACGGCTGTGTGGTGTTTGGCTGCCAGCCGGGCTAAACCACAACAAGAGATAAATTCTAATTATTAATTGACATATCTTGTCCATGTGCCTTTTTTAAAACAACAAATTTTGGTATAGTACACATTTTCTTCTTCTTCTTTCTTCTTTTTTTTTTTTTTTTTTTTTTTGTTTTGGTATGTGTGGCTACATAACATTAATCTTAAAAGTACTCATTGGATATATTGCCATTATTAATCAAGACATTACACAATTATTCACCGTGCTGTGGAGATCATCAAGTGATAACAAAGTTACAGGAAACCAAATAATATATGTTTTCTATTGCTGATCCGCTTGTGTGAGGAGCTTGGGAATATTGTTTTCCATTACTTTCTTAGCCATTTTGCTCCCTGTGCCATTGATTTCGCCTCTGGGAATCACAGAATGACTCAGACACCTGCCATAGGTATAGGAGTAGTGAAACGAAACAAAAGAAAATTCTCCATTTTATGATATATCCCCAGACTACCAGAAAGGAAAAAAAGTGGATGTTTATTGTCTGCTGAAAATGCAGTTTCTGAGAAGGAGAACTGGTAGTAAAAACCCAAATCATTCTATGCCTTGTAAGTGGTGTCTTTACCTAATTAGCTGTAACTGCACTACCTTTTTAACCATTCAAAATATATCTTCAGAAAGTCACTTTTGGAAATTATACTATCTATAATAGCTGTACTGACTCAGTGGTGGCATAAAAAGTGTGTTAAACATGGCACAAAAGTACCATTAGCATCCTGTTCTAATTGCTGGGATGATTCTGTTAACTTTTTCATTATTATTTTTATACCTACCAGGGTAAGAGAGCTGCCTTTATCCATTCTGTGAGGCCTCTGAACAACAAGTACACCAAATGCAATTATTGACTGCATTCTGTTGGCCTCTCACTTCAACTCCATGTGTAAGTTCAGCCTTTTTAGAAAGTAACCCAGCTTTTTATTTTAAAAGCATTTACCAATAACCTATACCTCAATACAACTTGTATTACCTCTGCTGTTTTTATTTATTTATTTTTATTGTTGTTGTAAGCTACCATGTGGCTCAGTCTCATGTTTCCAAATTCACCCTATTTTTTCCTATGTTAGTTTTTCTTTGACCCAGGCCATCTTATCCTAAAAGGAAATGCCCAAACCAACACATTCTTCTTCATGTGACAGAGAAAGGGAAATGTCTTATGAAACGTCATTTCCTATCTGATGCTCTGAGACATTGTTTTTCCTTTAATCTGACATGATGTTCATTCATGCCTAAAGTCCATTTAGTAAGTTAACTAGCAAATGTGCCAAACAATGTCATATACCACAGTAAATTCTTCTGTATTTTTAACCTGTTTTTGCAGAATGGGACTGGATTCAAAATCATTCCATATGGGCTATGACCACAGTTAATAAGTTGGGAATATTGAGAAATTATTTTTGTGAGTTCCAGACTTGGTTTGGAAGGCTCTAATGTGGAGAAATAGGAGCATCTGCACTCTGAGGACATGCAGATGCATTATAACATCTGCTCCATTTTCACCTACTGTTTTGCTTGTGTGATTTCAGGCTGAGAAAGGATGCAGGGGTGTTCCAGGATGTGCCCAGGATTTGTTGGGAAAGGGTAAGGAGTATTGCGTTAAGAGGGAAAAGGAACAATTATTGCTGCCATTATCAGAGGAGTTGCACTATTGTGGGCTCAATTTCAGCCTTCAGAGATAGGTTTAAAAAAAAAAAAAAAAGAGAGAAAGAAAGAAAACTGTGTTGCATTGAGTCAACATTTTTTTTTTTTGTGCACAGCTGAAACAATTTTACACCTCCCCATAGTCTGACTGACTGCTCTTTAGAAACTTGTCTGATTTCCCGTCACTGTTAAAACACAAAAGGTGCAGAATTAGACTTGATAATCTAAAATGTCTGTCGTTTCCTTGCTGAGTTTTCTTGCTTAGTCTTTGTGCTGGTGTGAACACAAAAACACAGAGTTGCACAATTTCAGCTGCCTGTTGTGTTTTATTTTTTAGGTTTATCAGAGCTAGGGCAACATTTAGCTATTTGTCAATAGCATGGTAGATGTGAAAAAAAAGCAGTTATGTTATTTTCTTATAATAATGTAATTGCCACCACTGTACTGGGTAAAACGTGATACACTTTCATGGTGTTACATGACTGCACAGTTGAATATAATGAGAAAAGTTATTGCAAAATTTTCATTTCAGCTTTGGAGTTGACTATAAATTTATGTTCTCAGGAACATCTTTTCCATCATTTTAATTCTCTGTGAAAATTAAATAATAATAAATTATTTGTGATCTTTTTTTTTATAAAAAGGTAATATTTTTGAAACAATTCTTTTATGACTAAAGAACACTTCAGTTATTCACAGTCTTCATTCAGTTTAGTTCTTGTTTTTCAACCCTTTTCCCCAGTCCTAAACCAATTTTAATTGCCTTAATTTTATTAGGCAAATGATAATCATATAAACGAGTGATGAACTTCTAATGATATTGATGGCTAATTTTCATGGTCTTCTCTGACCCTGTATTGAGGACTGCCACATACAGTCACATTCTAGAAGGGCAGTAATGAAATGTAAATTGTATAGGTATTTATGCCTTTCCTTGATTCTGCCTTGCACTAATTTCTGCTGTTTTCTAGGTTCTGTCTCATGAAATTGTCTACTTAGGTGGCTATAATTCATAGGTAATTTTTTATTGTATTTAACTATCTTAGTTTCAGTCTTCAAGAGCTTTTTCTAAGTGCAGTCTTCAGCAAGGGGGAGAAATGAAGGAAATGATAAATGAAAGAGGGAAAACAGAAGAGACTGTTCTAAGTTGCCAAGGAGAAAATTAATTGCATGAAATAAATCAAATTAAAAACAAAGCAAAAAGAGAAAACACTTAAACCACAATAATGCTTTGCTCTTAACTCATTGAAGGGTTATCTCCCTTGTGGGGAATGTGTTTGTTGTGGTTGTTGCGGACCCATCTTCTTTGAAGGGATACCTTTCCTCCACGCCTGACAGGAGTTGCCTCCAGAGGCTGACGTATTGTGCCCCTTTTCCAATTGCTCTGTCAATGGCCCATTCCCTAGAGAGGGATCCCATCTGCTTGGCTTCCTGGCACCATTATCCCAGCATCAGGTCAGCTAGGTGACAATGTGCTCACCTCAACAACAGCTGAAATTTTTTCATATATCTCACAGCTCACCCATGGATAGGGATTGGGTGGTTGCTGTATTTATGAGATCTGCCTCTTCCTCCTCCTGTTCCGATGATGGCCATGCTTCAGAGTACCCTGCCTTATCCTCTTCTTTCTCCTTCCCCTTCTCAATAGCAGTTTATTTCCTTACTAAGACAGCTGACTTTCGCACCCGTTGCTCTGTCTTGCATTTGGGGGCCACCGATACAGCACAGGTCAGTTCTCTGGTTCGGCTGCAGGGCCTGCTGCGGGAGCTGGAGCAGTTGCAGGGCCTGTTGCAGGAGTTGGAATGTCCACGTTATTTGCTGCAGAGCTTGGAGTGTCCACAGAGCCTGTTGCAGGTGTTGGAGTAGTTTTGGGTGCAGCTCGGTAGGCATGGGCCAGGCCCCAGCACGTTGCAGTCATCCGTGAATTTTTAGAATTGCCAGGGTGACCACATACTTTTTCCAAATATTTTACTAGTTTTTCAGGATTTTGCACTTGCTCGGGGTGAAGTTCCAAAATACTGGAGGTATCCACTGTCCTAGGTATTTACCCATGTCTTCGCACACTCCCTGACGCTCATAATTATCCTGCCTTGGGCGGACCTCTGGGTGGTATTCTTAAATAGTTCTTTAACCGTAAACAAAACCAGAAACACATTTTGGAGGCACAGAAACAGGAACACGCTGGTTTGAACATACCAAAGATATTCAAAGTTCTGACTAGCTATAGCCTGGAGGAGAAGTGGGAGGTGATTGAGAAAGGGAAGGTGAAGGAGAAGGCGAAAGCATCCCCTCTTGTCTCCCCCATGGATTTGCTCCTCAAGGATAACAGGTAGAGGCTGTAATTATTAATAGTCTCTGAAAGATGGTTCCTGATGATGACGGCAATGCTGAATGCAAATGACAGATTAGTCTCACAACCAGTAATTTTATCATATCATAAGCAAGTGTATAAGCAAGTTTTAAACAGTACAGCAAAATGATAACCTTAAACCATCTCCAAGAGATGATCAGCAACAGTGAGCATAGACAGCAAATAAGATGTTATACAGCACAACTCTGAGAACAAGCACAAGAAGTCTGAGAGCTAAAACATCAGTGTTTTGTTCAGTAACTATTAAACTGGTATAATATTTATAAAAATTTTGCTCTAACACAACTCTGGTCAGATGTCATTATTCCAATCCTTTGTGCCCCATGTTGGGTGCCAAAAGGACTGTTGTGGTTTAACCCATCTAGCAGCTAAGCACCGCACAGCTGTTCGCTCACTCCTGTCCCCTCACAGTGGGGGTGAGAAGTGAGAATCAAGAAAAAATAAAAAAATTAAAAAAAAAAAAAAGTAAAACTCATGGGTTGAGATAAAGACAGTTTAATAGGACAGACAAGGAAAGAAAAATAATGATAACAATTGTGACAATGGTATATACAAAGCAAGTGACGCACAATGCAGTTGCTCACCACACATTGACTGAAGCCCAGCCAAACACCAATCAGCAGCACACCCGCACCCTCCACTCCTCCACTTTTGTCATTCAGCATGACACCACATGGCATGGGACAGCCTCTGGCCAGCCTGGGCCAGCTGTCCTGTCTGCATCCCCTCCCAGCTCCTGGTGCACACCCAGCCTCCTCACTGGCAGGGCAGCACCAGAAGCTGAAAAGTCCTTGTCTTTGTGTAAGCACTGCTCTGCAGCAATTCAAACATCAGTGTATTACCAGCATTATTCGCATCCTAAATCCAAAACACAGCACCTTACCAACTACTAGGAGGAAAATTAACTCTGTCACAGCCAAAACCAGGATATCTCTGTCTCTTTTTCACCTTTGAATTCATAATAAACTTACATCCAAAAACATGGCATTTAGAATCCTTCATTTTGCTGTATAAAACTAAATTCTTCGTGTAATAAGGATATATTCTAAAGCGTTTTTACTCTGTTTTGAGATTCTGAAATTCTCACTGAAATTCAGAGCAAATGTCAAAAGACAGGAATGAAGTTTTATGTGGGTCTGCATTGTGTTTTAATGTAAATTGAGAGCAACTCCAAAGCCTCTGATGTGCTTATACAAAATACTTGAAATATAGAAAGAGAAGGGTTCTGGATGCATTTTTTAAATTAAAATTTTAAATTAAAAAATTATTTGTTAAGAATATGTCTTATGTTATAAGACATAATATAACATAATGTAAAGTAACAACACAGACAGAGAATGTCTGTTAACATATTGTATGTAAATATGTAACCCAGGATCAGCAAAATGGTATTGTCCTGGTGTTACTCACCTTGCATCTGAAACAACTCATGTCGCTTTTTTAATAACTGTGAAAATAAGTGTAGTCTTCACCTTTAAATGTTAATTTAGAGCTAAAGAAATAATTAGAATGCCATTATTACCTTAATCAAAGTAATGAGTGGCAGAGTTAACACTATAAACAACAACACCAACAAAAAGGAGGAGATACTTCTGACCTTATCCATTTTATGCATCGGTTTAATTATCGTCTTCCTGATGTGACAAAAAATTGCTGTCTGTGGCAGTGGAAAAATATTTCTCTGGATTAGGAATGTTACTGAGCACTTTTCTACAGTGAATGCTTGCCTGCCTCCTGGTAAACATCAAGCTGAACAAAGCAAAAAAATCAGACATCTCTTGATAATGTAGAACCTTTATAAGACTGAAAATCTGCAATTACACTTGAAAAATTAAAATGGTTTTGCAGTTATATGTCAGTCTTTCTGAGTCTCATTTTGTTCGCTGACATTCAGTAGTGTTGCAGTGGGGTTATTTCTGTGGTGAACTATTACTAAGCATGAATAAGGATGAAAGAAATTGATCCTACATTAATGTAACATGAAGAAAATCCAAGAGGTAAGGATGCTTCCAAGATATAAGACCTAATTTTTCCTAAGCATCAGTATAGTATGTTTGGAGGATGTGTTTATGGATTTGCTGTAGGATCTATAATCACAATATTCAATTTTGATTTAACTTTGTCTTGAGATAAACAAGGGTAGAAGACTCTGTTCTGTCAGAAATCACACAAGTTGCTTTAGCGGGTTTAACTCCATGTTAAGACCAGGCAACCTCTTCATATATGCTTTACTGCAGTGAAAATATATTGCTTCAGTTGGGTGAAACACTTCTGGGCTGCATAGGTAAGTAATCACTCTTTGACAGATGAAGATTAACACAGAGTGTATTTCATTTTAGTCTGTTCAGGTTCTTCTATCACACTAATCACTGTGAGCATTTTGCAAGGAAATAGCAATGCACATTGAAGAGTAAGAACTAGCTGAGAATATATTATGTTATACATCAACAAAATATAGGTTTGTCTGAGCACCCAGCAGAGCTGAAAATCAAGCCTTTTCATTGTGTCTGGCTAAAGAGAATAACATAGAAGCAAAGAGTTGAAATTATTAAAGAAACTAATATATTTGGGAAGAGATACTTTTTTTTTTTTTTTTTTACTTTCTATTTATTTATTTATTTATAAGGTTTAATAGAAGGATTTAAAAGGCATAACCCAATAATTTGGAATTTAAAATAAAATGCGTATTTTGGAAAGGGCAGAAGATAAGGCATGCTGCTTAGTGGATTTTTGGAATATGTTAGAAACAAATGTATCAGAATGTGAAGAAAGCCATTAGAGAAATTCAGTTCACTTAGGCTTTTGGATGGAATAGCACAGGCATCAGAAGATGCACATAAGGGAGATGTATCTTCATGAAATGTAGGTTTTTGAGAGACTGTAGAAATAAATAAATAAATAAATAAATAGCTCCAAGCTGGTCATAAGCTGACACAAGCATTGAGATGCTGGGAAGAAATTCTGATGGGATGAGAAGCCTATAGAAAAGCTGTCTGATTCTAAGGACTCAGAAGTAAAATGCAAAGGTTTGGTATTCTCACACTCCAAGTCTTGATTTTTCTCTACACTTCTCAAACCACAGCTGATAAACGTGGGGCATGTCTAGGTGACAGCTTCAAACAGTTTTACTAGTTTGAAAGGAGACCGTAAATGTCAGCTGTTGAAATGCAAATCATTTTATTTCATCCTCACACAGATGACAGGGCACTTGAAAGTTGGTAATACCTTAAGCTTGCTTAACTAAACCTGCTGCAATATACCTGTCAGGCCCCTATATGAGGGTATGATAAAGGCTCATAAGCAAATCACCCTAATTCATCAAATCATAGAATCATTTAGGTTGGAAAAGACCCTTAAGATCACCAAGTCCAACCATCAACTTAACACTACCAAGTCCACCAATAAACTATGTCCCTAGGTGCCATATCCACATGTCTCTTAAACTGACTCCATCACTTCTATTCCAATGCCTTATCACCTTTTCCAAGAGAATTCTTTCTGATATCTAATGTGGACCTCCCCTGGCACAACCTGAGACCATTTTCTCACCTCCCATCACTTATCACCTGAGAAAAGAGACCCACACCCGTCTAGCTACAGCTTCCTTTCAGGTAGTTGTAGAGAGCAATAAGGTCTCCCCTGAGCCTCCCCTTCTCCAGACTAAACAAACCCTGTTCCCTCAGCTGCTGCTTATATGTCTAGTTTTCTAACCCCTTTGCCAGCTTTGTTGCTCTTCTCTGTATGTGTTCCAGCACCTCTATGTCCTTCTACTAGTGAGAGGCACCAAACTGAACAATGTATTCAAGGTGCAGCCTCACCAGTGCCAAGTGCAGAGGGACAATCACTTCCCTAGTCCTGCTGGACTGTTACTGGATACAAGCCAGGATGTCCTTGGCCTTCTTGGCAACCTGGACACACTGCTGCCTCATGTTCAGCCAGCTGTTGACCAGCAACTCCAGGCCCTTTTCTGCCAGGCAAATTTCCAGCCATGGTTCATGAAATATATTTATATTTAAGTTTGCTACATACATCTATTTTTTTGACTGGGATAGATGGAAACTAATGTTAAGTACTTAAAGAAATTTCTGGAGCTATAAGTTGTAGTTTCTGAGAACTCACAGAGGGTGAATGATGCCCAGAAACCGAGAGAAGAGAAAGCACATAATGTATGTTTAAAAGAGAGAAGAGAAATGAGTGTAATAATAAACAAGTTAGCCTAATGTAACTTCCAGAAAGGAACTTTCCAGCTATTAAACTGTATGCATGTAAATTCCTGGAGAATGAGAAGATGTGAAGTGTATGCTGGTTCTTTTAATCTGTAGGTTGAATTCAGCTTCTGCTTTGACAAGTTGTGGGGACTCATGAACAAGGAGAAACAATCATAACCTTCAGTAAGCTTTATCTGCTCTTCCACATTCTACCATGCAAGCTAAAAAACAAAGGGTCAAAATTACTGCTGAGTACACAGCTAGTTCAAAGACTGTACATGGAGTTTAATCATTGTTGGTTTCCTGTCTAGCTAGGTATTCATCATGCTTATGTGGAAGGAAACACCAAAAGCAGTTTCAGTGTGCTGTGCCATACTAATATATTCATTAATGATTTGATTGACTAGGTAGGGAATACACTTGTAATTTCTTGGTGGGTAACAGCAAGATAACAAAATTTGCAAGTGTTTGGAGAAATAGTATTAGAATTCAAACTGATTTTGATGCACTGGAGAACATTCTAAAATCAGTGAAAAGAAATTCAGTAATGACAAATACAAGTTCTATGACTCTAAAGGGAAAAAGAAATATGTGGTATAGGTTTATTTTCTTTAAATCAAAACAAATTTATTGGAGGTTAATTTTTAACTAATTAATCTCTACTGTGTGATTAGTATGTAAGTCATACAGCAATATTGAATTTGAACACAAATTATTTCTTTTTTTGAATACTAACCTTCTTGTTACCTAGACAGACACACTCACCATAAAATCATCCTGACTCCATATGAATTTATTTAACATCATGTATTTAGCTCAAAAGCATGACTGTGGTAACAACTGTGTATTTTACTCTCCTTTTTTTTTTTCCCTACATTAGTAGAAATATTTTTTACTTTTGAACCTGTTAAAAAAAGCATTCTGAACAATTAGTTATATTCAAAAGAAATCTTATTTTCTTTTACTCTTCCAGAAAAGAGACTAAATGAACTGTTTTGATCTTAAATTCCAAATGAAAATTATTGCGAAAAATTCTATAATAGCAAATTGTATGACTCCAGTAGTTGTTATTTTGAAGCATGCTTTGCATTTCTGAAAAACTGGTATTTTTCCATCTGCTTTTATTACCATTTTTTGATTTTTTTTCAGTGATTTTTTTTATATTTCACTGATTTTATTTCTTGTTTATGACAGAGAAACATTTTAAAGTTATTATGAAAAAGTGTATGAATACACAAAATTATGTATAAAGGCAAGATTAGCTTAGACTAATAGTCCAACTAATTTGTTTATAGAGATTTTTTGTTCTTGTTTTTTTTTTTTTTTTTTTTTTTTTTTTTTTTTAGTGTGCTAAGTTGGATGAGGAGCAACTGACGCTCACTAGCAGAAATTCAACATGTTCATCTGTCCCATCTGGGACAATCTCTGTCATATGTGAGGGATCCAATCTCTCACTTGTCTGTTCTGTTATGCTAAAAAAAAAAAAAAAAAAAGACAAAACTTTGAAACACTAGGCCCAGACAATTGCTATCTCTCAATATTTTGAAGAACATTTTCTCTTTTACAGTCTACTTACTATTATGAAAATGTAGATCAGTTTCCCTAGCACTGTTATTTCTTCTGGTAGGTAATAAAACCAAGTATGGCTGCAACTATAATTGCTCGGGAAAAGCCCTATTAGTTTCTTTCTTTGAGTATTTCTTTGATAAAATTCCCAGAAAACCTAAATAACTTTCCAAGGACATCCAGCAAGTAAGTTATTGCATCTGGATACTAGGGTTTCTTAAGGATTTAAAAACTATTTTGATTAACCAGGATTATTCCATTTCTCTATAAAGATGGAGAGAAACTTAATGGTATTCTCTAAGGTCAGATTTTTCTATGTAAAGAGATTTTGTGTGGAATCCTTCACACCCTCCAAAAGACTAGAGGTTTTGTGCCGTGGTTTGGTTAGAACTATATGTGGGCAAATCTTCCTCCATTCTAAATAGGAAATGCCTGGATAAATCATGAAACTGGAGCCAAGACATGAGACTGCTGTGACAGACCATTTGCATTGGTAAAATGTAGTTTGGGAAAAATTTACTATTTAAATAAAATCTAATTTGCAAAAGTAGCTAACATTTTTTATTATTATTATTTATTGAATTATTTACAATGAACCATGACAGTGAGCATATTTTTTTTTCAGTATTTGAACACTGAAATACTCCCACAGTATTCCATGGGAGAAGATAGAAGCTCATGGCTTGGACAGGTTCACTCTTAGCTGGGTTAAAAGCTGGCTGGACGGCTTGGCCCAGAGAGCGGTGGTGACTGGAGTGAAATCCAGCTGGCAACCAGTCACCAGCTGTGTTCCCCAGGGGTTGGTGTTGGGGCCCACCCTCTTTAATATGTTTATTGATGATTTGAATGAGCGAATTGAGTGCGCCCTCAGTAAGTTTGCAGATGACACCAAGCTGGGGGGAAGTGTCAATCTGCTGGAGGGTAGGAAGGCCCTGCAGAAGGACCTGGACAGGTTAGATCAATGTGCTGAGGCTAGTGGGATGATGTTGAACATGGTGAAACATGTTGAACATGGCTAAGTGTCAGGTCCTGTACTTTGGTCACAACAACCCCATGCAGCGCTACAGGTATGGGGCAGAGTGGCTGGAAAGCTGTGCAGAGGAAAAGGGTCAGGGGGTGCTGATCGATGTTCCCTTGAACATGAGCCAGCAGTGTGCCCAGGTGGCCATGAAAGCCAATGGCATCCTGGTTTTTATCAGGAATAGTGTAGCCGGCAGGACCAGGGAGGTTATCATCCCCCTGTACTCAGCTCTGGTGAGGCTGTGCCTCAAGTACTGTGTTCAGTTTTGGGCCTCTCAATACAAGGAAAACATCAAGGTCCTGGACCATGCCCAGAGCAGGGCTACGAAGCTGGTGAAGGGCCTGGAATACAAGTCCTGTGAGGAACGGCTGAGGGAACTGGGGTTGTTTAGTCTGGAGAAGAGGAGGCCCAGGGGAGACATTATTGCTCTCTACAACTCCCTGAAAGAAAGGTGTGGGGAGCTGGGGGTCAGCCTCTTCTCGCAGATAACTAGTGATGGGACAAGAGGGAATACCATCAAGTTGTGCCAGGGGATGTTCACCTTGGAAATTAGGAGAAATTTCTTCTCAGAAAGAGTAGTCAGGCATTGGAACAGGTTGCCCAGGGAGGTGGTGGAGTCACTGTCCCTGGGCGTGTTCGAGGAAGGGTTGGATGTGGCGCTTAGGGACATGGTTTAGTGGGTGACATTGGCAGTAGGGTGATGGTTGGACCAGATCATCTTGAAGGTCTTTTCCAGCCTTAATGATTCTATGATTCTTATATGAAAAATCAAATGTCATTTAAGACTATTATTTCCTTGTGTCAAATGTTAATGATTCATTCTGTCATGATTTATGGGTTGATGTTATCTTTTGGTTGGTAATACATAATGGACTAAATGGACCTGGACTAAAGGACCTGGACTAAAACCAGGTACAGACTGTAAAACAAGGTTCAAGTTCAGTAGATTCTAATAATGCATTAGCTGTTTTTGAGGCTTCTTCCTATTCCTGGATGAACAGCAGATGAATACGTCTGCTTCATGCTTCCCTACTATGGCATCAGTCAAGGAAGAACTGTGACAAAAATCTTTTCATGGCTGGACTTTGATAATGTGTGTACAACCTATGTGGCAGAAGTCTAGTCTAGCACAACATCATAATTTCACTGTCAGATTTTAATTATTTTTTTCTATTTATTATGCAGTGTTTTTGCATCACTTTAAGACACCTTCTTTTATTCCTCTTTCTGATACTAGGAAGAATTTGCTTCTTAACAAAAAGTTAAAAAAGATAAGTATCTTGTTTGTAAATGTAAGAATACAATTTTTATTAATTAATTTGGCCAACACGTACAACAGTTATTCAATGCTTTCAGTCATATGATAATAAAGGAAGTCAGAAAGAATGTACTTGCAGAATAAGTACCTAAAATTGTTGGAATTATTCTTAATCTCTGGTATCAAATCAGTATCGAAGTTATTCAGTCCATTAAATTATCATTTGAAGCTATATATCAGCAATATAAGCATAAGATACTTAAAACTGCAATCTTAGAAGGCTAATTACCTGGATGGAACTGGATCATAACTTTTACTATGACATGTGGATCCATGGATTTCCCATTATGTGATTCTTATGCTGGTTTTACAGAGCTGATCTTTTCCATTCTGAAGTGAAAAAATAGTGAAAACAATGACTTCACATTCAAAATGCCATAATTTCTTTATTATAAAATGTAACAGGCTTTCTTCAGTAGAAAATAAAACTGGTGATTAATTTGGGTATAGAAAAACAACATTCAGCATTACTTTTGCCCAGTAAGTAGGTTCTCGGGAGCATCTTTGGTGCCGGAGATAGTGCACATGAAGATGAATTCAAAACCCTGGAAAGCCGTGGGAAGGCTATCATTTTCTCAGAGCTGACAGATATGGTTAACATGCATATTAAGAGGTGCTGCACTTAAATTGGAAACTTCTGGATATCCACAGATGCTCCTGCTTTATTACTGTTAAGTAATGTCCTGATGCTGATAAAACATGCTAGGAGGTACTGTATAGATTTACTTTGCTACTTAGCTTCATAAATATTTAGAAACAAACAAATAAAAACAATTAATAGAGGGATTCACTTTTGCTGGAGAACTTCAAAACAAGATCCCAGTGCCTGTACTGATGACATTAATAGTTACTTATATTTACCTTTCCTACAGTATCTGCTGTCCTACCTGTAACTTGAAGAACGTGCATCATGGTAGAACAGGCAGCTGTATCTATGTTGAAGTCTATTGGCTGTGTACAAACTCTCCAGAAATGGCAAGAGATGTTTTTGGGCAATCTGATGAATTCTTATTTCAGATGAAAAATTTTCTGTCTGCAGAGAGTGTACAAAAAGGATTTCTTGAGATCTCTGCACCAAGAAGAATAGCTGTCATAATCTTTGAAAGCAATTAAGTGAAATGCTCCTTATGAAATCAGATTTAGATTCTGTACCATTTTTTTCTGTGTATTCTATCCATGTTAAACACGTGGTCAGAAGGACTATTGACAGCTGGCTTTTACTGAAGATTAAACTTTCATACTTTGCAGTGTCCTTCAGTCCTGAAGAACAATTTTCTTCTCTGTAATCATTCTCCATTTACAGACTTTTTTTTTTTAATTATTTTAAAGAAAATCCATATCCATCTTGTAAGAATGGGATAGGAATTACCACAATAACATATGTGAAAAAAATGTGGTATTTTCTTGCTCTCCATTCTGGCTGAAAGTTCTATTAAAATATTTTTTAAAAGTGGAATGTTGCCAACATTTATTTTTTTTCAGATTGCAAAAACAATTTGTGGCATAGCAGGTAGTAATTTGTGGTACTAATGTGATTTAAACTAACTGGGCAGTTAACTAGACTACCCCTTTGCTTTGTAAATTACATATGATTAAGAGGAAAAAAAATGGCTGTGAACAGTACAGCATATTGTCTTTCTAGCTGCTTGGCCATCCAGTGAATTGGTGGGCAGTAAGGCACACAGACATCCTGTAAGTTATTCTGCATGGGAGCATTGAGCCACCCAAAGAAGCATGTTAATTTTGACATTTTTGATCTTAAGCTTTGTGCTGCTTCCTTCAAACTGCTTTTAGCTATGAGAAATAAAGTAGTACAATGTATTTTAATTCAATCTTACCGTTCATTCCTGGTCACTGGCAGTATTGTGAGGGAGAGATTTGGCTAGACATCAGCTTTAGTGGAGTTTTTTTAATACCTTGGATTTCACTCACTCTCTACAACATACTGTTGTGGTTTAATCCAGCAAGCAGCTAAACACTACATAGCCATTTGCTCAACCCTCCCATCCCCCCATCCCCAATGCAATGCAGGACAGAATCAGGAAAAAAAATAGTAAAAGCTTGTTTGTTGAGGTAAAGACAGTTTAGTAGGACAGAAAAGAATGATAAATAATAACAATAATAACAATAACAATAATGATGATAATAATAATAATAATTATTATATTTATATATAATATATATAATATATATAATTATTATAATTATCGAGCACTGCTCTGCAACAACTAAACATCGGTGTGTTATCAGCATTATTCTCATCAGAAATCCAAAACACAGCACATACCAGCTACTAGGAGGAAAACTAGCTGTATTCTAGCTGAAACCAGGACACACACTCCAGGCTTTCTAATTCTTTCTTAGGCCAGAACAAGAACTGCTTTACAGCAGTGATGACTATTTCTAGATGCAATAATTATCTTCAGAAAATCCTTTACAATAAGTCATTATTGATGTAGTATTGGGCCAGACCTAATGTTTGTTGTCTTACTCTGCCACATCTTTTATGAGAACCAGTTGCAGAGAAAATAAAACAGGTGAACAACTTGCTTTTCTTTTGTGCCTACTACTTTTGCTAAGGCATTACACTGCAGTATGTTACTTTCTAACCCAGAAACCAACCAGTCCCAGTTTTTTTAGCACTTTAATCTAGACGCTACAGTTCAGGAATAATGGGAAGGTGCCTGACACTAATGACTTATGTGTAAAACATAAATATTCATATTATCTTTTGTTTGGTTCTGGGTAGAAAATTGCCAGTGAACTGGAATGTGAAAATCCGAAGTCATGCATTTTACATTACGCACGGCAGCATGGAATTATATTAAGTGACTGCCATAACAACAAAGGTAAATAAGAGCACTTTAGGGAAAAACAGCTTCATAGCAAAAATCATTGCACCAAGAATCTGTGTGTTACCTTCTTAATATTGTTTGTTTGTTTGTTTATAACTCAAAGTGACAATAGTTTGTTTTCAGAGTTCTAAATAAGAATGTAAGGTTTGGCCCATGATACTCAGATATCAGATTACTTTAGCTGTCAAGAGACACAAAACCCTTAAATATGTTGAATATCTGTCTAGCTGATGTAGTGTTGATTGCTTTTGGTTTCTCTTGATAGACTTGCAATACTTGTTCTTCTCAGGCTTTATACCATTGTGGCTGTGTTAGACAAGGTACAGTTAATCTGCAGAGCTTGTGCAAAGCCATCTGAAGAGGCTGCATGAGAAACCCTCTTGGAAGGGTGTATATTGAGGAGTGGAACACAGAAACGCACAGTCTGGCTTTGAAATAATATGTATCCAAGGTCAAATAGATTACATCTACCTGTTATGTCCAACCTAACAAGTTACACCTCTGAAAAAGCCACCTATTAGTCCAAGAAGAAATATTTCTACAGGCTTGAGCCCTGTCAATAATGTGTTGGGCTAGCATGATGGATCTCTGTACCATGCTCTTGTAATGTTCTGGGGGCAAGTGTTTGTTATGATCATAGTAAAAGTACCCAGACCATAAGACATTGTTTAAAGTACCACATAACGATGCTAACACTAGAAGGAGAAAGAGAATAGGTAATCTCATGTTCTTTCAGATGCTGTAGACACTGACGTTTTCAGCATTGGACAGTCCTCCAGTTATGGCACGGTACACTGTACAGATCCCATCTGTGGAGGCATTTGTTGGCAGTATGGTCTTAACAGATTTTCTTAGAAGAAAAAAAATCCAAATCACTTTTCCTAATATTGGGGGGAAAAAAAAGGGATGTTCATCTGAGCGTACTGCTTTACTCTAAAACAGAGATAAGGACTTGCAAGTGGAGTAATCACTGGAGTCAAGTGCCTACAAGCTCCTCCATTATGATCATCTGGTTATCTTTATCTTACGGACAAGGCATATCCACAGCACAACACAAGCCTGACGGACAAGCTATACATGCAACACAGCACAGCGTAACGTAATATGGTGCTGGCCTGTGCTCTTCAGGTTGACTGCAATGTGGTCACTAACTGCTCCATGTATGATAAGTTTCCCAGTTAGGATCACTGTTGCTCAATGTAAACATGCCTTTCTAAAGTCTTGGTAATGTCAGTCTGATTCCCAAGACTTCAGTCTTGAATTGGTGGGGGAGGAGAAGCCGTGCTTACAAAGTATGAGAGATGATTGTGAACCTTAGTTATGTTCTTTCCTATAGGTATTAAGCAGTAAAGCAGGTGGAGTGATAGCATTTACCTCTGTTTCACAGGATTTCTGAGATTCATTTTTGTAGATCTAGAAATTCAGACACATTTCAGTGCTTCAGCTACTGCTTGCTTATACTTTCAAAACCTCATTCAGCAGTTAGTGTTTGGATTTGAATAAAGATACATTTCAGTCCCTCAGAGGACAGAGGCCACACTGAAGGCACAATTTTAAGATGATCCATCAATAGTAAAGCAACTGAAGTACCACCACATCTAAACTTTCATGGGATGCAGTGACAATATACAAGGTAAATATGCCATGTGTTTTTCATATGTTTGCACATTTTAACCACTCAGTATATCTGTTCAGGCATAACAAGCAGTGAATCAAGTCATGACAGTGTTTATCAAGCTTGGAACTGCGGAAAAGGGGAAGGAATCGCTACACACAAACTATTTTTTTTTTTAATGTGAATATATACATAAAAATATCAAAAAGATACCTTTGCTTCTATGTGTGTTTTGCATCTAAAATACATATTCAATAAATATTATTTTTAATAACCTTACTGTAATATCATAGAGGTTAATGGCATGTGGATATCATGGAGGTTGATGATATGTGGAAACGAGTAGGTGAAAATGTACATTCACAGACTCAAGGACTGTTACTGTAGCATCTGAAAGTCATGATTTATGTGATTCAGAACAGATCAGTCAAAGTTTTCCTTCTTAGTCCATACTAGGATGGGACCTAAAACGTTAATCTTCTGCACTTCCATGCAGAAGATTTCAAGCTTTTTGAAGACTTTTATTCACTTCTAAAGATGTGTGATACAGCTGTGTATCCACCAACTCATTTGTAAGAGGCAGAAGCTAGTTCTCTGATTATTAACAAAAAACTTAATCTGATGATTGTAAAGTATAGGAACAAATTCTGAGCCCGTAACAGTTCAGATTCTTTGTTTGTTCTGGGTATGCTGTAGTGCAATTGACATCAAACTTGTGTTGGAGCTGTTGCCTGTTGACTTTCATAGAAACTGTCAGGGCAATGAGAGCATCTCCCCTCCTGCAGGTTGTCAGTGAGGCTACTGCTCCTCTGCCTCCATTGTTACTATGGCTGGCTCCTGGCTCACCATCCTCAGCCTCACTGCGCTACTACATCGGAGCCCAACACACTACAATTTAACATTAATTTTCCTCAAAAGCATAGAAGAAATTTATTTTTCCATTCATTTCCCTAATGGCTAGCCATGCGTGATTTGCTAACTACTATCTTTTCTCTGCTCCTTGTAAGATTGCTCCTCCAATAAAGCAATAGTGATGTCCCTCACTGCCGCTGTTTGACCTATTAAATTTAGGAACTAATCATCTGCAACAGATACTCCTAAATCACACAGGTTTTGGTCTTCTTCAATCTGTGTGTAGTTTGGCTATGTACTTGCAGTGCTTGGCACAGAAACCTGTACTCTAAATGTATATTCTGATTCTTTTGGGACCTAAGACAATTCCTCATGGATATCTGTTTGAGGTACAGACTATGAACATATTTGATTAAATCTGGTGAAGGTTACATTAGTTCAATGGACCCTGCTACAAATTCCTCTTCATTCTCAACAGTCACAAGTGAGAAACTGGAAAATGGATAATGTTAGGGGTAGGTTACAATGTGACTTTAACTATAGTTTTGGTGTTCCTCAGAAAGGATTTCTGTAGTTCTGTGCTGGGAGATGACTGCTTTCTTTAATAAGGTATGTGGCCATGAATGAATGTGTGTTGGACATGCTTGTGCTTTGGTGTGTTTGTACGAGATCGGGTTGGTTCGAAGACACGTAGTCTGATTTTCTTCATCCTACCATTTATTGCCAAAAAGTATGCTGGAATACTTATACCAATTCCTCTTGATTAAACTAAATATGGAGAACATGAGAGGTGTATACAATGGAAAATGAGAAAAGCACCTAGCTCATCCTAGGAGCACCATGTAGCACTGTCTCAGCATGATTCATTTTATTGCAGGAATCATCTGTTGACAAAAGGAATGGTTTCATTAGTGACTGGTTTCTGAAAATATTAATAAAGGATTTGTGTATTTATTAATAATTTACCACACTTGAATATAGCAGGCAAATTGTATCCCAGTAGGGTTGTATTAATGACAATGTTATGTTCTTTTTCTTGAAAAATGGTTCAGAATTTCTGTAACTAAATCAGTGAAAAATAAGTTGCATTAAATGTAAGGCTATGAATTTGTTCCAATGCAATACTATATCTCTGATTAATGAGATTAATTAAGAAAATCTTGAGCCAGGCTACTAATATGATATTCTTCTTAGATAACAAATGCTAATTTCACCTCGAAAGCCTTTTCATAATAGTGTAGATTATTATTACTGTATCAGATCTGAAAGTAATAAGTAATAACAGGGATATGTATCTGACCTACTTTTAGGCTTTTTTTTTTCCCCTTACTTGTGCAAAGTTGAAAGAAAAGTTCAGCCAGCCAAGAAGATTTTTACAAATGATACTCATCTCCCTTTCTGAGTCAGAATCCATATGGTTTTCACGAACTCTGAGAGAAGCTGTCACTTGAACTGAATGCCAGGATATTTCTTGTCTTTTATAAAAGATAACATGCAAATCACTGTGCTACATAGCATCAACAGAGCAATTAATAATCCCAGTTTAATGGACTGTCTGGCTATAGTGAAATGAAAAAGGCAATAATGTTTATATGCAACTGTAGACTGAAAGTGATGTGGCTTTATAATTATAACAAGAAAAGAAAGGAAACACTACAGTAAGTTTTTTCAATTATAAAAATACATGTAGTTAAAGAATCATCATTCTAATACAGCTTCCTAAAAGTTAATTGTTTAAGAAAAAATATGACCTAAGAATTATTTTTAAATTGCACATATAAATCTGGTGTAACTCTCTTTATTTCGGTGTGTGACTTCAGATTCACCAAATTGTGACTAGAAGCACAGTTTGTCCTACCGAACATAATGAAATATTTTCTGTTGACAGTAACAGTTATTTATTTTATTGAAATTCAGAGCAGTTTGCAGTCATCAAAAGCATCTGCAGCTAGTGATTAGAACCACTCTGTGTCAGGGCTAAATAGGGGAATGGATTTTAAGAAATAAATCCTTAACAATTCTGTAAAATAAAATTTATGTCCAATTTTTAATTAGTTTTAACTAGCTGAGGGACAAGATTAAAGGTTTTAAGTAAATGTGTTTACTTTATCCCATTAAAGAATAAATGAAACAGCTTAAATATAGAAAATTTGAGTGACCAAACCTAATTGTTTAGTTTAATGCCATGTATAGTACATGTGGTGCTTAGCAGATAACATTTTCTCCTTATAGACCACATCACTTTGAATAAGTGTAGTGAAATTCTAGGGAAAGTTGCAATGCTTTTACTACTTTGATCTGTTTGGACAAATATCTATGTCACATGAAAAATATGCTAGGTTGTTAAGTAGCTGTTGGTGTGATTACCTGTGTGTATCTGTGTATTAGAAATTTAGAAGCAGCTGTGTAAAATGTAAAGCCTTGTATACATACATATATATATTAATATATATATATATATATTGCCTGAAGTTGGTCAAAAGCTATCAGTAACATTCGGTGGAGTTTGAAGGATTCAGAATATATAATAGTCTTGACACTGCTTAGAACTACCCCATCTAGATTTTAAAAATGACTATACATAAAAATATGTCTGAGTGCATTTTGTATATATTCTGGAAGTTCAGCAGTCCACTGTACATAAACAGGTACTTTAAAAAAAAAAAAAGGAAGGACATGTAGTTGCACTTCGGGAGCTTTGCTAACAATGAAGAACATTTAATTTCTGTTATATGAAAGAAAACAGATTTACATTTTACTTTTCTCCTAAATTTAGCAATTAAAGTTCTCTCTCAGTGTTTAGGACATATGAAGTAAAGAAATTACAATACATAGTATTCCTATACATAGTATTCCTAAAGCTTACATTATTTCTCACTTTTATATGATATTTTTAATGTTTCTATATATCTTGATAGAGCAAAATTTCATGTGATTTGAAAAAAAAAAAATGTCAAAGCACGCTTAACACATAATCCTCGAAAATCTCAGAATCTCAGATTTGTTGTTGTTTTTGTTGTTGTTGCTTACTTATCTACACAGTATCTTAGTGCAAATACACATATATGCTCATGGCATTGTTGAGAAATTTTAGAAACAGTACTCCTTTTTTTTTTTTTTTTTCAGAGAAGAAATGAAATCACAGACAGGCAAGAAACTTCTCAAGGTTTCATAGGAAGTATGCAATTGAACAAGACCCAAATGCATGTTCTATATGTCTTCTTGGGTAAGTTCAGGCTATGAGTGGTGCTGTTGGTATTGCCAACTGTAAGGATATACAGCTCACATTATGGATGGGGAAATACTTGGATTCTTTGCTAATGCCATGAATGCTCAGTCTCAGATCTCATTCCATGTAGCTGATTTTGTGTGAGATTGTTGTACATGCCAAAGGAAGTCACACCTGAGATTTAAGTGGTAACAATGACACTAGGCTTAACATACATTTATTCCTCCACTAGTCTGTTATCTTACTCGTGAAACTCATTGAGTGTCTTAGGCCTAGTTACCTTTACCTCACAGAGTTTATTATTATTATTATTATTATTATTATTATTATTATTATTATTATGAGTAGTAGTAGTAGTAGTAATGTTTTTAATGTAATTATCCACTCACCTCTCTTATTCTCATCCACTACATGGATGGAAAACAGAAAGAGATGGTTGCTCCTTTTAGTCCTCTGTTTTAACCAAGGTACAGTTTTGTTATGAGTGTTTGTAGTGGGTTTACGTGGCAAGGTTTTGGTATCAAAGGGCCATAGGGGTGGCTTCTATGAGAAGAATCCAGAAGCTGCCCCATGTTAGAGAAGAGCCCCGCTGCTGGCCAGAGAGAAGCCAGTAAGTGATGTTGTTTGTGCCTCTGTGAGAGCATATTTAAGAAAGGGAAACAAACAAACAAACAAACAAAACCACCACCACCAACAACAAAAAAACACCTGCAGTGGAACAACAGCTGGGAGAGAGATGAGTGAGAACCAGCCCTGCAGAGCCGAAGGTCTGTGCAGCAGGAGGGCAGGAGGTACTCAACAGGCAGCAACAGTTCCCCTGTGGCCTGTGCAGGGAGAGGCCCCTGGTGGAGCAGGCTGTCCCCCTGCAGCCCATGGGTCCCTGGTGGAGCAGATCTCCACGCTGCAGCCCCCCCATGGAGGAGCCCCCGCTGGAGCAGGTGGATGTGGCCTGGAGGAGGCTGCGGCCCATGGAGAGCCGCCGCAGGAGCAGGCCCTGGGCCGGAGCTGCAGCCCGTGGACAGGAGCCCACGCAGGAGCAGGGGGTCTGGGGGGAGCTGCCGCCCACCCGTGGGGGACCCGTGCTGGAGCAGTTTGCTCCTGGGGGATGGATGGACCCCGTGGTACGGAGCCATGTGGGAGCTGTTCTTGAAGGGCTGCTGCTTGTGGGCAGCCCCCGCAGGCTCCGTTCAGGAAGGACGGCATCCTGTGGGAGGGACCCCATGTGGAGCAGGGTAAGAGAGTGACCAAGAAGGAGTGGTGGAGATGAACTGCTATAGACTGACCACAACCCCCATTCCCTGTTCCTCTGCGCTGCGCGGGGGGAGGAGGTGGAAGAGGTCAGATGGGGGGAAGGCCTTTTTGGTTTCTTTCCTTTGTTTCTCACTTGTCTAGCTTGTTAGTGATAGGCAATAAATCTTACTGTCTCCCTATGCTGAGTCTGCTTCGCCCGTCACGATAATTGTTGAGCGATCTCCCCATCCTTATCTCAACCCTTGAGCCCTTTGCATCGTATTTTTTCCCCTTTTCTGTTTGAGGAAGGGAAGTGAGAGAGACGCTGTGGTTGAGCTCGGCTGCCCACCCGAGTAAAACCACCACATCTTATTTTGTAGATCTCCCTTCACTGCAGTTTGGATAGATGGAAGTGTGACTGAGCCTTGTGGGAAAAGGGTCTACTACAGGAGAGTTTAAGAAGTTCAGTATGTGACTGCTCATGTTCTATTTTCTGAAATTCTGAATCCTGCACAAATGGTTCATCATGCTGTCAGTGGCAGCACTTGTCAGAGAGGTGAGCACACTTTTCTTATTGTTAAACCTCAAATAGCTAATTTATTTTCAGAAAGCTGGGGGAGTCATTTTCGTTCTGCTGTGTAATAATGCATAAGAGCATATGTTTTTGTTTCTGAGGATCAGTTTCTCTACTGGGACCAGGTCTGCAGTTTCTCTAGTGTTCCTCCATTGAAGCATCCTAACGCTGAAAAATAAGTTCTCTTTATTTGCACCCTGAAGTATTGTTGTGCTTCAGTGAATATCAAAGACCTCTTCATAAGTGCTGAAATGGCATTCTATTATCATTCTTCTCCGTGAACAGGGCCATCTGTTTCTTCTGTTGGTAAATCTTCTGGAAATCTTTGGCTTTCTGTGAAATAAAATCTGATTATAAAAGCTAGTTGTTTCTGGGAATAATAAAATACTGGGAGTGTAAGCCTAGCTCCATGAAAATCAGTGGAACTTTTATTAAGAACCTCAGTGGAGCCAGGATATTGTATTCCAAAAGAACCATTAAAATATGCTTTCAGACACACATTTAATAGAGAGTAATCAAATGCAAAATGCACATAGTTTGATATTGAAATGCCTTTCATAGTTGCTGCTCCCTATCAAAAGCTTGCAGTGGAAAGGAACAATGTGATAATTCTAATAATATACTTGGATGCTATAGAGTTGGAGAGTTCATATAAAATAGAGGTGTTTAATATTATTGTATCATTTTACCTGGTGCATATGCAGGCAGGTGTTTAAACTCTTTCTTATATAACCCATAGGGTTTAAGGATAAGTAACAGCGTGGCACAAATTTGCTAAACCCTATATGAAATATTATACTCAGGTGCCTTTTTTATTCTTCCCTGCCTTCCTCTCCATTTTTATCACTTTATTGTAACTAACTTGTATATGAAAATAACAATGATCACTGTTTCCTCTCACTAGTTGTTTCTGTACTGTTGATGTACATTATTATTTTACTATTTGTGGGTCAGACTCTGGTTTCTTGTACAGACTCCAAGATGGAATTCAGTGCTGTGTAAAGTGCTGCTGTTTCACTGGGCCTTTGTTGGGCCCATATTTTTTTTTTTCAAATGTGATTTTTTTTTTTTCAAAACCTTGAGTTTCACATTCTTCTTTGATAATTGCTATAGGTATTTGTCAAATGAAATAAAAAATTTGGTGTGGGTTTTGTTTAATTAGTAAATTACTTAAGTACTTCATTGAATAATGTGGAAACATTTTATCTGGGAAAACTAAAGAATAGAGAGTTTCAGTGGAAAAAGCATTCATTAAAGCGATGGCAGTGCAAACTCATACCTATTATAACAGTAGCTCTGGAAACAAGGCTAATGGTTTGGTATAGTTACATTTTGGATAATAGGTGTTTGCTTGTGGGAGAGGACCAAAGAAGAAGGGCTAAAAAGGGTAATCTCATAACGGAGATTAGGTGTGGTTAGGTCAATTTTCTTAACTCCGCAATGATGATCTAAGATGGACTCAAATGATCTCTTTCAAATCATTTAGAGTTATCCTCAGAGGTAGTCTGTTCTGTTTGTTTTATTTACTTTTCTGTACTTCTGAAGGTGTATAAAATATGTGCTTGCGCTTCCTAGGTTGTAAAGGCATCATTTATTTTATGACTATCTGATTATTTGTTTTAACCAAATAAATACCCAAACAACCTTCTTCTCAGAGAAGGAAAAGCAGATTTCAGTCCTGTTCTCAGAGGACAGATATCTTCACCATAAAAGCACAGGCACAATTGGCAACTTTGTTAACTGTCATCACAGTTAACACCCTTTCTGTAAACGTTCTACAACTGAAACATAACCTTGTCGTTTTAGAATCTTCCATTGTCTCTTGAAGTCTTTGTGGCCATGAGTATGGTAAATATATCTATTTCTCAATATTTATAAGACAGTAACATTCTCATTTGATATTAATACACATTCTGTTTATCAGAGAAAGTATCAGAATATTGCTGTGTTTCAAGTGTATAGTACTGGTGTCAATACCTGAAAAATGTTTCAAAGTTTACAGGTTTACAGTGTTCAATTTTTTTTTTTCCCAGGAGTAAATGGAAATTTCAGTGAGTGACTTGGAAAATACACAGGAAACTGAAACTTCTCTATATGGTCAGCACTACTGTTGTAGGACAATGAGGACTTGTTAAATGAACCTGCTGACGAGTCCACATGTTAGATCACAGTAGTTATCCATTTCTGTAGGTGTTCAAAACCCAGCTGGAAACAGTCCTGGGCTGACCCTGCTTGAGCAGAAGAATTGGAGTAGATAATCTCCAGAAGTTTCTTCTAACTGAAACTATACTATGGTTCTGTGATCAGTATTTATCAGTTCATTGGTAAGAAAAACCTTGGAATAACATACTGTAATGAAACACTACCTGTCAGCTTGTATGTGGTGCATGACTTTAATTTCCAATTCAAGTACTAAATTAGGCACTATTGTGATTTCCATGCTAAAATCTGTGATTGGTTTTCCTTACTTAGTGGGATAATTTTGGCTGCTGCTTTTGTCCATTTTTTGTTGAGGTATACTCCTAGCTCACTGTGTAGAATGCGGTAGAGATGTTAGTCACTTTTAATGCATATACCTGTACTGCAATGGATGTTAACAAGAGGTTGCTAGGTTTCCTAAAATTGGCTCAATGAATGTGGAAGGCATATTGTAGGACTACTACATGGCATCACTTAAAGTGATCTTTAAGAGTGAATTTTCTTTCAAAACAAGATGAGTGGTCTTTGTGAAAAACATTTCTAGCTCAGCAGGAAATAATATTCTTGGTGCCAAAGCAAACTGTGATACTTTAAGGTCTGGGTTGTACTGAGGTTCAGGTTATACCTTCTTGAGTATCATGTCTGTTTTTTTTTTTTTTTTTAATTTTTACTTAAAAAATTCTCAAGCTACAAAATATGGAATTAATATATAGAAAGTATAGAATACATTTGCATTAAATCCATTTTTTTAAATGAAAATATCCAAAGCAGATAATTTGCATGTTTTGAAACAGTATATAAGGCTAAAATTTTCGCAGATCTCTCATACTGAGATAAAGAAGTCACAATTATCATAAGTCACAATTATCATAAACTTATAATTAAAGTACAGGATATTGTTGATATAAATCTGTATCTTAATCTTCAGTTATGTAGAAGGGAAAAAAGCTCCTGAACTGTATCAGAGTTGTTGAGAATCTCAGTATATTGTATACATGGGATCTTTCTTGGGTAAAACTTACCTTGGAAAGAAAACTTTGCCTGTGTTTACAGTGAGAGGAGATGGTGGGACTTAGCTATTTGCTATAGAAACAGACAATGGAGATATTTTGTGTACAAACATATTTAGAGACATGGGAAAATAAAAAGCTATTCAGCTTTAGCCAATGGGTGCAAGGTGTGGAAAGAGGAAAATATTTACAGTCTAGTTAAAACTGGAGTTTTGTGTTACCTTTTATTTGATAACACAGCTGCAAGATTTTCCTGGCTCTGCCAAAACCTCCAGCTGCTTTTTATTACCCCCTCAGCTGTCCTGGTGCACTGTTTGCAAATCACTATGAGTTTAATTATTTAAATGACAGTGGTTTTAAAGAATGAAAGCAGTCCTTCCTTCCCTTTCCTATTCTCTTGGTGAAGTAGTCACTACGCTTCTTTTCATGTTTTTAGAGATTTGAACAGTGTCTTTTGTCTGTTATCATACTAAAAAAAAATAAAAATTATAAAATGGAGAGACTAGAGGTTCTGACTTGGTTAAAAAAGAATAAAATGTAATTCCCACGTGCCTATTTGCTGAACATAAAATTGGACTGAAATAAAATGAATCCCTGTTGAAAAGAAATTCCATTCCTTGCAAGTATAGTAAACAATCTGAATGTCCTGTAGTTAACCTGTCTTATTGGGAAGAAGAATCTGGCCCTTAATATACAGCTTTGATTAGAAGCAGTAATGGCCAGAAGTGCACAGTTTTTTATTAATCTGGTAATTTATATATCACTGGAAAAGCTGAAAGCTAAAAGTTTGAGCAGTGGATAAGTAATCATGTACAAATGAACTTCAAAGGATGCTGTACTCCTGTATTTCAAACAATAGTTGTTTTAGTAAGATGCTGTTTGAAAGAAGGACTAGTCTTGTAATTGCATTAAACAACTCCAGGGAAGTCTTATTACACTGCTATCAGCCCACATATGTAATGCGTATATCGATGCAGAGTGCCTCACTGAATTTTCCTTAATTAACATTAATTTTCTGGAGCTTTTTTGAACTACAGCTGTTCTTACATTATAATTTATCATATTTTATTTTTTAATAAAATTTACATTTTAAAGTTTAAAGTTTGTTTCATTTACATACACTTAAGCAAGTGGATATTCTTGCTAGTGAAAAAGAAAAAAAATAACTTGAATCTTTTAGGTTACTAATTTACTGTAATATTGACCTAGAAAAAAATTCTTCTTTCATTTTCTGATAAAATTATATTAAAAAAAAAATTAAAAAGTTATCAGAAACAATGGTTTCCAATTAGAATTTATGGATGTCCAGTAGTTCTTTTTATAGACTGCTGAATACATGCTAAATGTAGTTTCATAAAAGACAGTAATGAGCACTGACAGTGACCATCCTTTTGGCAACATAATGACCTACTTATTGATGACCTACTGGGGAAGGGAGGAAATATGTTAAGCTTTGTTAAGTATGATCTATAAGAATATAATTAGAAACTTTAAAAAATATATTATGTTAAAAAATAAAAATAATTTTATGTAAGATTTCTTTGAGAACTCTTGCTCTCCACAGGTATCCACATTTTATTGACATTTCACATTTAAAATCAGTTTTTGCTATCATGTGTGCAGGTCAGTGTCTGGTTACCAATTCTATATACCAATATAATTGAGAAAATATCTGGCAACCCAACTTGCATTTGGATGTTTGACTGGAAGAGCAGAGTCTGGGGACAGATTTATAAATAGTCCAGTGAAGTTAATGGGATTTCTCAATTAAACTTTAATTCCTGTGTTGACAGATGATTTGACAGTATTCCTAGAAATTGAACAATTTGCATTTGAAAATGAGAGGGTCTAAATATACTATTAAATATCTTTATTGGTGACATTGTTGGGGTAGCCTCCGGTATCAGTACAGATTGGTTAATGAACTAATTGAGGGCAGCCCTGCAGAGAAGAACCTGGGGATGATGGTGGATGAAAACTTGTGTATGAGCCAGAAGTACACTGGCAGCCCAATAATCCAACTATACCCTGGGCTGCATCAAAAGCAGCATGGCCAGCAGGGTGAGGGAGGTGATTCTCCCCCTCTGCTCTGCTCTTGTGACCCCACGTGGAGCACTGCGTTCAGCTCTGCGGCCCCAGGGCAAGAGGGACGTGGATCTGTTAGAACGAGTCCAGAGGAGGCCACAGAGATGTTGAAGGGTCTGGAGCACCTCCCTTATGAAGACAGGCTGATGGAGGTGCGGTTTTTCAGTCTGGAGAAGAGAAGGCTCTGGGGAGACCTTATTGTGGTCTTTCTGTATAAAGGGCTTAATGAAACTGAGTCATTGACAGGACTGAGTTTTTTGCTGCCATTTCTTTCTTTGAAAATTTTTGTGGTAAGCCTTTGCAAAAAGTGCTGGTTCAACAAGGATGAAAGTGGAAAGAAAAGTTTGACACCTTACACTATGTTCTTCTCTTGCTCAAGGAAATTTTGTAGCAGGCCCACAGTCAGAGTACACTGATGCATTTAAGTAGTCCTTTAATGGGGAGTTTCACTGTAGGCAAGGCTTTGCCATGCTCCTGCCCTGTGTCTGCTGAGATTCTTCTTCCCTTACTCCTGATGCACAGAGACAAAGCAGCTCTTGTTGTGTCAGCATGGTTTGATATGAGCAAAGGTTTTCTACATAAATGCCAGGAATTTGGAAGTGCAGATTTGGAGCAAAATTTTCCCATAGTAAAAGAAGGGAGCAAAATTAAATCACTGAAACAGAGCTTTGAGCTTATCTTTCTAGCTTTTGTTGTTTGTTTGTTTGAAAAAGGGGTCTCACCTCAAGAGTTTTGTCTTGTATTGTAACAGCTATAATGCGATGAAGCAATCCATGTTCATACAACAACGTGGCAGAACCATGTTAGAACGTTTTGGGTGTTGCAGTGATAATCACATTAGAGACATTTAGCTCTGCCTGTGCAGTATGGTCCTGTACAGGTGTTGTGGTTTAGCCCGGCTGGCAGCCAAACACCACACAGCCGTTCGCTCACCCTCCCCCCTCCCTCTCCGGGATGGGGGAGAGAAACGGGAAAGTGAAGCCTGTGAGTTGAGATAAGGACAGTTTATTAAGACAGGGAAAATAATAACAATAATAATAATAATAATAATAGTAATAATGTGTACAAAGTGATGCACAATGCAATTGCTCACCACCCGCTGACCGATGCCCAGCCTATCCCCGAGCAGCCGTCCCCCCACCCCGGCTAGCCACCCCTATATATTGTTCAGCATGACGTCAGATGGTATGGAATACCCCTTTGGCCAGTTTGGGTCAGCTGTCCTGGGTCTGTCCCCTCCCAGCTTCTGCTGCACCCCCAGCCTGCTCGCTAGCAGGACAGAGCGAGAAGCTGAAAAGTCCTTGGCTTGGTGTAAGCATTGCTCTACAACAATTAAAACATCAGCATGTTATCAGCGCTCTTCTCATCCTAATCCAAAACATAGCACCCTGCCAGCTACTAGGAGGAAAATTAACTCTGTCCTACCTGAAACCAGGACAACAGGCAAACTATATCCTGCAACTTCTGGTTGCAAGGAAGGTATCTAAATGTGGAACAGCTAACTCCTGTGTGGAACCAAACAGTAAAGGTTTTATAAACATTTTTCATACAAAAGCAAAATCACTACAAGAATAAAAATAACCCACAGGAGAATTTTCTGACTTCTGTAAATACAGTGCAACATTTTAACTCCCTCTGTGTCCACCTTTCTGCTGTAAGCCTGCCATGAGGCTAAAGGAAATTGTTTAAAACAAAGGGGAGACTCCAGTACATGAAGCCAAGCTGATCATTGGCAGCATTTTGTACAGCATCCATGACTTGGAATGAATTATGTATTCCTTCTCCTGCAACCTCCATTCTTCGGTCTAAGATTCATGACTTTTTGTTTCTTTTTGTTGTTTGTCATGTAATGGGAAGTGGTTGGCCGACTTCAAAATTTTATTTTTTATTAAGTATTTTATTTTATTTTATTTTATTATTTTATTTTATTTTTAACACTACTGTATATAAACTACCAAACAGTAAGCTGTTGAGTCCTGGCAGCCTAGAGATCTGTGAAATTTTACCTCATGACTTAGATTAGATCTAAATCTAGGATTCAATCCATGTAAGTTTAGATAAACATTAATCTCATTAATTCTGTGATTTGTCTGTGCTGTGTACAACACATCTGTCTTAAGCATCTCATAATATTTCTAAAATTAGGTCAGGAGGATTTAGCCATATTCAACTCATTACAAAGTCAATTAAAATACATGTTAAAAGGAAAAAAAAATACAGACATATTTCCTTTTGGTAGAAAAGTATTGTAACACTAAATGGGAACCTGCCTGCCTTGTCTTCCTGGTCTGGTCTTTCTAAGGAAATTGTATCCCTCCATGGCAGTACTCCAGTCATCAATACATCTTACCTTAAAAAAGTCTGGCTACTCTTTTTACGCTAGGCTGGATTGAGGGCCAATGGACCTATATTTCCTCAAGAAGCTCTTAACAGTAGAAAAAAACAGTGCCTAGGCTTGGCACTCATGCCAAACAGCACCAGGGTTTAATTATGTATACAAAAAAAGACACTAACTCTGAATAGTATTCTGAGCTTATTCGTAATCATGTAGTCTTAAGTGTTCCCTGCTCATATTCAGCAATTCTCAATTTTCTTTTCCAATCAACATGTTGATTCCCTAATCAACCTCAGTGCATTTGTTATACTAGATAATAAAAGAATGAGACTGTGCTCTCATATATGGTTTTAAAAAATTTTGCTACTTCTGCTCAGTAGTTAACATTCATGAGGAAAGAAGATAGAAAAATAATGATGATTCACCCTGAAAACAGTATTCACTAAAAAACTTATTTCAAGTTTAAGAAACACAGACATTTTGCTTTTAAATGCATCATGATTTGGGGAATGAGCAGGTAGAGAGAGTTTTTCCTTTAATGATTACTATCAAAATAGCTTTAGTAGTTAATCATATACTCAGAAAATTCGAAGAACTGAAAATATTTAACTGTGGCCTGTCCCTGATTTCTATGGAATATGCAGTTCAGATCGTAAGTAATATACCTTGTTTGTGAAATTTTACTTTTGTAAAGAGTCGAATTGACTGGAGGAATCTTTTTCATAATGCAAACCATCAAAATCTTTCATTTCAAGGTGATGAGTTCTGTCAGAATTTTGTGAGGGAGAAGGACTGATGATAGTCCTGAGGAAGTTTCATCTCACTTTTTATTTTTGTATGTGCATGTAAAGTGTATGATGGAAAATTTTGAAAATGAAAATTTCAGACAAGTTTTATGTCTGCAAAAGATAATTTCCCCCATGTAAATTTAGATATACAATATTGAAATATTTTTTCCTTCTAAAACAATATTCATATAACTGAGTGAAATATTAAGATATTGTAAATGGTAAGCAAATTATTCTGTGCAAATCTTGCTATTGAACAGTAAATAATACTTCCATATTACAATCAGGTTCAAACTGAGAAAAAATTTGAACTCCTGCATGCTATACGCGAACTACTTAGGAATTGTGTTATTTTCATTTCTATTAAGCAAACAAACAAAAACAAGTACAGTAAAGATGCATGCTAAATAATGACTGAATCCGAAACCCACAAATGGTAGTGAGCTGTAATATGCATATTCTGTGATACTGTTATCTGGAGATCTTTCATTGTAGTTAGGGTAAAATCATTTGCATGTGCCTGTGTCATAGGTAGCAAAAAACAGCATAGTGAACACTGTTGACACATTTTCCTTCTTACACGTGTTCTTCCTATAAAAAACTGTGATCCCAAGTTATATTCACTTACGTGTTCAAACACCAGCTGCAATATTTAATTCTTTCTATTTCCATGGTATTTTTTTTTCTGCCTTTCTTTTAACTTATCAAAATTGTCTATTAATAGGAAACTATGTTTTGTTTTATGCATATCAATATTCTTCAGTATTGCTGTCATAATACTGAGAAACACTGAAGTGGAGGCACATTTTGCAGTTGGCCTGTGGTAGAACATTTGAGAATTAAGTGTGTTGCCATGATAAATTTGGAAAAAATGAAGTTCATGAAGATTTCGAAATTGACCAAGTGAAGTGGATTGATAATTGGCTGGATGACAGAGCTCAGAGGGTTGTGATAAGTGGTGCAGTCTAGTTGGAGGCCTGTAGCTAGCGGTGTCCCCCAGGGGCCAGTTGTGGGTCTGGTCTTGTTCAACTTATTCATCAAAGACCTGGACAATGGAACAGAGTGCACTATCAGCAAGTTTGCTGATGACACAGAGCTGGGAGGAGTGGATGATACCCCAGAGCGCTGCGCTGCCATTCAGAGAGACCTTGACATGCTGGAGAGATGGGCTGAGAAGAACGCCATGAAGTTCAGCAAAGGCAAGTGCAGGGTCCTGCACCTGGGGAAGAATAACCCCAAACACCGGTACAGGCTGGGGGCTGACCTGCTGGAGTGCAGCTTTGCAGAGAGGGACCTGGGAGTCCTGGCAGACAGCCGTCTGACCACGAGCCAGCAATGTGCCCTTGTGGCCAAGAAGGCCAATGGTATCCTGGGCTGCATTCAGAAGAGTGTTGCCAGCAGGTCAAGGGAGGTGATCCTCCTCCTCTACTCAGCCCTGGTGAGGCCACACCTGGAGTATTGTGTCCAGTTCTGGGCTCCCCAGTACGAGAGGGACATCGAAATACTGGAGCAAATCCTGAGGAGGGCTACTAATATGATTAGAGGACTGAAGGACCTGCCGTACAAGGACAGGCTGAGAGAGCTCATAGCCTGGAAAAGAGAAGACTGAGAGGAGATCTCATCAATGTGTATGAATATCTGAGGGGAGTGTGTTGAGAGGATGGAGCCAGTCTCTTTTCAGTTGTGCCCAGCGAGAGAACGAGAGGCAATGGGCGCAAACTGAAGCACAGGAGGTTCTGGCTGAATATAAGGGGGCACTTCTTTACTGTGCAGGTACTGAGCACTGGAACAAGTTGCCCAGAGAGGCTGTGGAGTCTGCTTCTCTGTAGATATTCAAAACCCGCCTACATGCCAAACCGTGCAATGTGCTCTAGGTGATTCTGCTTGGCAAGGGGGTTGGACTAGCTGATCTTCAGAGGTCCCTTCTGGCCCCACCCATTCTGTCATTTTGTGAAGGTAGTTTTTACCACTGAATCACAGATGTTGCAAAACAGAACAGTCCGCATTTCAAGCTTTTGAACAGAAGTGAGAAAAGAAGAAAGAACATCATCTATACTACATTATGGGGATATATTATACGTATTAAGAAGGCTCTGACTGTCTTTTCTCCAGTAATCGAGTAAAGCTTCTTTCTCCATGTGAAGTAAACTCTTTTTTTTTTTTTTTTTTTTTTTTTAATTCAGTTAGTGAAGCACAGTAGTAGTTCTGGAGGTCTCAAGAGGAGATACATGTATCTGAATTTATGATCTGGTGAATGTTAGAGCTTTCTGAAAGCAAATTACCACTCTAAATACAATAATATAGACTAGGTGTTCAGGACTTTGAGAAAGTACCATATGTGCCTCAATATTTATGGGTACACAGGAGGGAGCAGAATTTAGGCTGCAGTGGCAGGTGCTGAGGTATTTCTTAAGTCTCAAAACAGTTGGAAGATGTTCTGAAGCATATGTGCAGAAAAAGCACTTACAGCGGTATTATGAAAAAAGAAGATCAATACAACTGGAGGGAGGGGGAAAAATAGACTCTATTTAATACTTGCCCTTAACCATTTATTTCATTATTATTATTATTATTAAAAAAAAAAAAAAAAAAAAAAAGCTTCCTGAAGGAGCTAAGACCATGGATAACCTTTGTTGAGGGGAAGGTGGGGAGGGGGGAATTTGCTAAAATGGCTACATAAATTATAAGTTGATGTCATTCAGATACAAAACATAGATAACACTGAAAATTTCTTTTATCAAAAGGTTTTGCCTCTGTCTGTCTTTATTTATAAATAATGTTCATTGATCAGTGAGGCAGACGTTGGTGTAATAGGACTGCTGTAACCATAAAGACCTGATACGGACAACTGTGTCTCAGGATAATCATGAGAGTGTTGAATGAGTCATTAGGACTTAAAGTGAAGATATTTGAAATAAAGAATAAGAAAAAACAAACAAACAAACAAAAAACCACCACTAATACAATCTAATACAGGGAGAACTTAGTAGGATAGTAAGATTAGTATAACAAACATCTATTCATATCAGCTGCTACTAGATGTTTAACAGACAATGGAAACACATTTTTCTTGCTCCAGTGATGCTGAACTGTCTGCCTTGACTGTTTTAAGGAGACAAAATTCACAACCCACTTAAGGCATTAGAAAACACATTCTAGATGAAACTTAGGCAAGAATGGGTGTATATTGGGTTACCAAAGATGATGAAGGCATTTGTAAGCCCTAATTAATATTTGGCAATTGAAGCATAGATTCTCCATTATTATTTGAAGATCACATTTATAGAAGTTAGCATTTTTACCACTTGTCTCCCAGGTTTACCTCTCACATTATGACTTTTATGAGTCAGATTTATGTTACCTTTAGGATTTTTGTTGCTCTTTTTCAGGTCTGAGGTGAGTGGGGAGTCATCTTCTTAGAGAGAGAAAGTATACTTTTCGTGGTGTTTTGCTCTAGAATCTCTTAGGAGCTGACACTCATGCGGTACATAATCACCACTTACTGAAGAGGGTATTTTACTGGGACCACTGATGTACTTCTGTGGTATTTACAGTGACTGCTTTGTGGTCTCCAGATGGAATTTAAGTTGTTGGTTATGACCCATAAAGTCCTAAATGGCCTATCAGGAATTAAATCTATCCTCATGCTGTTTCACCACAGCTGCTACCAAGTGATATATAAGAGACGTGGTGGTTGGCAGGACGTTCCCCATGAAAGCTTTTTCTCTCCTCCTCAGTTCAAAACAGTCTGAAACTGGCAGATTTCTGGGAAGCCTGAAACAGGTGTTTGGTATACCTTTTTGGAGAGGAGTAGAGGCAGAGGTAAGCTTTAGTCTTAAATTTGCAGAAGACACTGGAATTAACTTGAGATCCTAAGTCTCATTGTTATCTGATTAGTTATTTTAGACCAGCAAGTAGCAATAAATAACATAATCATATCGTGTCAGTAGAACCTTTTTATTTGGAAAACAAACAAACAAACAAAAAACAACAACAAAAAAAAATCAAATACTTAACTGTTCTTCCAGTGCATTGTGGCCTTACCTTAAAATAATGATTAGCAAAACACAGTAACAAACAATGTACAAAGTCTACATGGCATTATTAAAATGTATTTTAAATGCACTGTAAAAAAAAAGAATTCAGTCTAAACAGCAGTTGTCAAAAAAAAAAAAAGTATTTTCATGCAGTGCTCTTAATCTTATTTGCTTATATAGTGGTCTATAGAGGTAGGACAACTTACAAAATGAGTACTAGTCAATATTGTGGAACGATGATTATTCCACTGCAGTTCACAGCTCTCAAAACTGCAAGTCATCAGAGGTTAGATTTCCTCACCTATAAGGATACAGGTACCTAGATTGTAATTAATTAAATCATGTCTTCTTTAAATCACTAACTGTATATTTGTAATAGGGATCTAATTCTGTAACGTATATATTTCTTTTAACTGTATATTTGTAATAAGGATCTAATTCTATAATGTATGTATTTCTTTTCTAGTGGAATAGTTGGGGAAAACCTATAGTTTCCCCAACCATGCCTAAACAAATCCAAAATAGAATCCACCCATGCAGTGCAAACTGAGGAGGAAGTGATTTGGGTTGTCTGGCAGGGTTAGGGAAGTAGAAGCTGACAGACATATTTCTATATTATACAGAATATATGACAAAGCAAAATTTGCGTTTTTGCATCAGCAGACAATAGAAAATATCTTATTTCACAGTCAAATTGTGGCTCTCTTTATTAGAGAGTGTTTTGATGTTGAGGAACTTGAGGCTGGGAATGATAAGGTTGAGTCTCTTTTGGTTAGGATCAGAGGGAAGGCCAACAAGGCAAGCATCCTGGTGGGGGTCTCTTATAGACCGCCGAACCAGGATGAGAAGATGGATGAGGAGTTCTACAGGCAGCTGGCAGAAGCCGTGAAATCGTCAGCGCTTGTTCTTTTCGGGGACTTCAACTTCCCAGACATATCCTGGAAGCACAACACAGCCCAGAGAAAGCAGTCTAGGAGGTTTCTGGAGAGCGTGGAAGATACCTTCCTGATGCAGCTGGTTAGTGAGCCTACCAGGGGAGGTGCCCCGCTAGACCTTCTGTTCACAAACAGAGAAGGACTGGTGGGAGATGTGGTGGTTGAGAGCTGTCTTGGGCAGAGTGACCACGAAATGGTTCAGTTCTCTATTCTTGGCGAAGTCAGGAAGGGGACCAGTAAAACCGCTGTATTGGACTTCCGAGGGGGCTGACTTTGAGCTGTTCAGGACACTGGTTGGCAGAGTCCCTTGGGAGGTGGTTCTGAAGGGCAGAGGAGTCCAGGAAGGCTGGGCACTCTTCAAGAAGGAAATCTTAATGGCTCAGGAGCGGTCTATCCCCACGTGCCCAAAGACGAGCCGGCGCGGAACTAGACCAGCCTGGCTGAACAGAGAGTTGTGGCTCGAGCTTAGGAGAAAAAGGAGGGTTTATAATCTTTGGAAAAGAGGGCGGGCTACTCAAGAGGACTATAAGGATGTAGCGAGGATGTGCAGGGATAAAATTAGGAAGGCCAAAGCTCATCTGCAGCTCAATCTGGCTACTGCCGTTAAAGATAACAAAAAAAGTTTTTACAAATACATCAACACAAAAAGGAGGACTAAGGAGAATCTCCATCCGTTACTGGATGCGGGGGGAAACTTAGTTACAAAAGATGAGGAAAAGGCTGAGGTACTCAATGCCTTCTTTGCCTCAGTCTTTAGCGGCGAGACCAGTTGTTCTCTGGATACCCAGTACCCTGAGCTGGTGGAAGGGGATGGGGAGCAGGATGTGGCCCTCACTATCCACGAGGAAATGGTTGGCGACCTGCTACAGCACTTGGATGTACACAAGTCGGTGGGGCCGGATGGGATCCACCTGAGGGTACTGAGAGAACTGGCGGAGGAGCTGGCCAAGTCGCTTTCCATCATTTATTGGCAGTCCTGGCTATCAGGAGAGGTCCCAGTCGACTGGCGGCTAGCAAACGTGACGCCCATCAACAAGAAGGGCCGGAGGGTAGACCCAGGGAACTATAGGCCTGTTAGTTTGACCTCAGTGCCAGGGAAGCTCATGGAGCAGATTATCTTGAATGTCGTCACGAGGCACTTGAAGGGCAACCAGGCGATCAGGCCCAGTCAGCATGGGTTTATGAAAGGCAGGTCCTGCTTGACGAACCTGATCTCCTTCTATGACCAAGTGACGCGCCTGGTGGATGAGGGGAAGGCTGTGGATGTGATCTACCTTGACTTCAGTAAGGCTTTTGATACTGTTTCCCACAACATTCTCCTCAAGAAACTGGCTGCTGGTGGCTTGGACTGGCGTATGCTTCGTTGGGTTAAAAACTGGCTGGATGGCCGGGCCCAAAGAGTTGTGGTGAATGGAGTCAAATCCAGTTGGAGGCCGGTTACTAGTGGAGTCCCCCAGGGCTCAGTGCTGGGGCCGGTCCTCTTTAATATCTTTATCGATGACCTGGACGAGGGGATCGAGTGCACCCTCAGTAAGTTTGCAGATGACACCAAGTTAGGTGCATGTGTCGATCTGCCCGAGGGAAGGAAGGCTCTGCAGGAGGATCTGGATAGGCTGGAGCGATGGGCTGAGGTCAACTGTATGAAGTTCAACAAGGCCAGGTGCCAGGTCCTGCACCTGGGGCACAACAACCCCGAGCAGCTCTACAGGCTGGGAGATGAGTGGTTGGAAAGCTGCCTGGCCAAGAAGGACCTGGGAGTACTGGTTGATAGGCAGCTGAAGATGAGGCAGCAGTGTGCTCAGGTGGCCAAGAAGGCCGACAGCATCCTGGCTTGTATCAGAAGCAGTGTGGCCAGCAGGTCTAGGGAGGTGATTGTCCCCCTGTACTCGGCTCTGGTGAGGCCACACCTCGAGTACTGTGTTCAGTTTTGGGCCCCTCGCTACAAGAAGGACATGGAGGTGCTTGAGAGAGTCCAGAGAAGGGCGACCAAGCTGGTGAGGGGTCTGGAGAACAAGTCTTAGGAGGAGCGGCTGAGGGAGCTGGGGTTGTTTAGCCTGGAGAAGAGGAGGCTCAGGGGAAACCTCATCGCTCTCTATAGGTACCTTAAAGGAGGCTGTAGAGAGGTGGGGGTTGGTCTACTCTCCCACATGCCTGGTGACAGGATGAGGGGGAATGGGCTAAAGTTGCGCCAGGGGAGGTTTAGGTTGGATATTAGGAAGAACTTCTTTACTGAAAGGGTTGTTAGGCATTGGAATGGGCTGCCCAGGGAAGTGGTTGAGTCGCCATCCCTGGAGGTCTTTAAAAGATGTTTAGATATAGTCCTTAGTGATATGGTTTAGTGGAGGTTTTGTTAGTGTTAGGACAGAGGCTGGACTAGATGATCTTGGAGGTCTCTTCCAACCTAGACGATTCTGTGATTCTGTGATTCTGTGAAACTGATTTTAAAAGAATATGGATCACCAAAGGGTAGAATGCTAACAGACCATGGAAGGACTCGGTAAGCCTAAGGCATTCAGTAAGCCTGAGGTATTATACAGATGCATATTTTTAAATTTTATATGAAAAACCGAAAGAAAGACTGTGTAGTAATTTTTACCCTCTCTCAGGATGATATATGGAACAAAAATGAGCTGGATGTGGGTATTTCCTATATCCAGCTTATCTGGCCAAATGGCATTTCTTTTGGACAAGACCAAGGACAGGTGCCCTAGAACCAGTAGTAGATGAGGTTTCATAGTACTGCATTGGATCAATCTAAACAGAATTAATATTTGGAGTTTCATGTAGGCCACAATTTGGTTCTAGCTAAGTGTACAGTTAGTCTCTGGGTAGGCTTAGTGAAAGGAGAAGTCCTGAAGAGGTCTGTGGATTTCAGCCTAACTACTTCTTTCAAGTGTGCAGGAGTTCAGGTAGTCTTCAAGAGAAATGTAGAATGTGACAGAGGGTAACACGGTATTGTTAGCTATTGCCAACAATAAAGTTGTCCTTGCAGTGCATGACCTCATAAAAATAAATATTAAATTAAATTAAAATTTAATTAATTAATTAAATTAAATATAAAAATAAAATATAGCCCTTTGTTTCTTGCTCGTATTACAACATATACACATTATAATACAGACTGATTATGTTGAATATGCTGTTAATACTCCTGACACAGAGTAGAAAGAAGGAGCTCCTGATTTTGTCTAACACAGGGTTTTAAAGTTCATTTCCACTTAGGTTCCAGTTTCATCGCTAGGTGGGAGTATTGCTTGCCCAGCTCTGCCTTTCTGAATTACTAGAGGCGTTTTTCGGTGAGATAATAGGAATTCCATACCACAATGTGCTAATTACCAGATGGTAGGGGGGCAGGTCCCAAACAGTCTAATGTAATTAAACATATATAAGTAGTTTAGGACTGAACTTTTTGTGTGGTCATGTTTTGAATGGAAAACAACAACAACAACAACAACACAATATATTAGATAAAGCACTAAAAGTGCCTAAAATAAGTGTTTCATCTAATAATGGTCCAGCCCCTCTATATTCTGTTTCTGTGTTTGCTTTGACCTGATTTTCTCTTTTTTTTTTTTTTTCTTTTTTTTTCTTTTCCCTTCCCCAGAGTGCTATAATCAGCTGCCTATGGTGGGTAGCATCTTACAAGACTGAGATTTAATTCATCCTGACGACTTAAAGTCTTCCTTCACAATAAAGAGCTTTCTTTGCAATCTATAAACACTTCCATGTTATTGTTCCTGAAATACTTTTCACTCACCACTTTGTCCACAAAATATTTAGCAAACAAAAGCAAGTTAAGCAAAATAGGATAGTGCTCAAGTCATGCCAGAACTTTTCAGAAAATCACCTATTTCCTCTTGGAAACATTTACTAGTTTTCTCCCAAGCTTATTCTCTGATGTTCAGAGAGCAGTATATATGTAGCTGTAACACATTCACGAATGTTCAAGTCCTTCATCTGTGCACAGCTCACCATGGATGCAATTACTTTTCAGCTACAGAATCTGTAATTCAGAATCTACATGGCTCAAGCTGTGCTAATATAGTCCCTTACATAGGCATATCTTCAGCTCTGTTTTTGGTCTGTTGACTGAGGAGTAGCTAAAATAGATCTTTATGCCCTAAGATTTGACTCAAGGTTAGAAAATGGACTCTTGTCGTCTCTTGTTGAAGATGAGAACGATAAAAAAATTTTGTCTTGTAAGATGAATGGTGGCATTTGGAAGTATAATACTTCATGAATATCTATAATATACTATACGATATCTATTCTACTTCATGAATATCTATAATATACTATACTTCTTATACTGCATGGTCTAAGAAACTGGGGAGGAGTTATGACTGGAAGAAAAAGGACTTACTACAGTCTAACTTTTTTTTTTTTATTATTATTGATATTTGGATTATAGGTTGAGGCAGTTTCAAAAGTCATTTGTACAAGTGACTTTATATAAACTAGTCAAAAAATGGAAACTAGTGAATAGATTTGTTTTTATTACCAAAATATGTCCGAAAGACTAGGAAGGATTTTCAAAAAGCAACAACTCTGGATCACTTTAAATGTGGTGACTGTTATACAACCTATATTTGTGTCTGCTTTCTCAGCTGTTTTGATACATTCTGTTTGCAAACTTTGGATCTCACTTTTCATTTTAGGAGACAATAATATTAGATTTCACTAGGGATGTTCACAATCACACTTAAGGCTGGGTCCCAAGCAACTGGAGTAGAATATTGCTGTGTTACAAACCAGATGCCACTTTCATGTCTCATGTACCAAATTCTCTTTAAAGTGGCAGGCATAAATTACTTAATTAAAAATAATCACTGCTGTTCTACAGTTCTCCTGTTTCCTCCTACTAAAGTTAATTTCAAAATATTCAGAACGTGATTTCTGAATTACCTCTAGGAAATGTATGGTAAGGTGTAACCCTGAAGATGCTTTTGATTAAATGATGATGGTGTGAAGAAAGTGCTGTATCCTCCATGTCAGCTTTTCATTTAGTGTTTCATAAAGACACCAGCTAAAACGTAGCAGAAATTCACTGTCAGTTTGGCATATATTAATTAGCTTTTTTCTTTTTCTCCATGTAGACAAAAAAAAAAAGTCTTCTCATGTGTCATGTGAGTCATCTTTATAATACGTCACAAAACAGAGGCAAACTTTTATTTTTCACGTTACTCTATTTATAAATATATCTGTAAAAACATAATCTTTGTTTATGGTTGCAGCAGGGCAGCTAGCCATCTGTCTGAGAATAGTAGTGTTCTTGTTCCCTATCTTAGAAGAGTGTTCTTGTAACCAAGGTAGCTCAGGAGCTGCAGTATAAAGCACCTTATTTTTGTTGTAGAGCTTACACTCTCTGGCAAAGTTATTGATACATTACCATTTGAAGATAGTAGTCTGCTACCTACAAAGTCACAATTTCTAATACCTCTCAGGAAGAAATATCCTTGGATTCAGTTATATAGGAAACAGTGGTGACATTTCAAAAGCAAGCTGAGCCATAATTTAAATTTGCATTTGTGAAAAACGTGTTAAAAATCACTGCATCTGTGAAAGGGGAATGGTGCACATTTTCGTTGCAGATAATGGAACTTCTCAGTACCTCCAGTGAAGGAGAAGGCTGTAAGTTTTCTTCCTCTGCACAAATTATTTTGAGGCAGCTGCAATTACAGCGCCTCTTGCTTCCCTGCAGCAGAAATGGAGTGGTGAGAACTGGCTGTATGAAAATGATGATGAAGTGGACTTTGAATATGCATTAGAAGGTTCAGTAAGGAATTGATGTCACTGGCACAGATCCAAATTTATAACATTTCATTGCCCCTGGCATAATGCGAGGTATTAAAAGCATAACCTAACACTTCTATAATTTCAGGATTGAGATTGATTTTCATATGACAATGCTAAAACATTATTAACTAAGAGAAAATATTATTTTCTAATCTACTTTTCTAATGCTGAGACATACATGAGTAAATATCCTAATCCCTCCTCTTTTTTTTCTTTTTTTTTTTTTTTCATTTACCATTTCTCTTCTTGGGATTCTCCTGCTTATTTCTATTTAACCGATTACAGATGCATAAGACGATATGTACAGGAGGTACATAGATTTAACCTCTTAAAGTAATCCACAGAGTTTGACAGGCACTAAACCAGTTGATCACTAAATTTGTTTTCAAATTACAGGTCATATAACATTACAGTTTTACCTGTGTGTCGATTCCTGTTAACAAATGTTGATGTGAAAAAGAACAGGTGGAATTCTGAACAAAATTCTACAGCTAAAATAGCTGTAGAAAGTACAAATAAAAATGTCTGCTCAATGGATAGGTAGGTTGTATCTCTGCATACATTCAGACTTTCATCTATGTGTAATCCTTTTTCTAAAGTTTTGTATATTCATCCCTTGAAATTAATAGGATTTAGGAACAGCACAGCACACATTCACAGGTAGCAAGGAACAGAACATGCCAAGAAATAAGACAGTATTTTGTGGAAAACCTGCACGGTACACACGAGATAGAAGAAGTATTTTTGCCATATAGCAATATAGAAATTTCTCAGTAGACCCATTTTTCACTGCTTCCTTCTTATGAACATGTGCAAAGGTGGACTGCAGCAGGAGTACTTACTAGCTCTTTGTTAGAAGTGAAGGGTTTTTATTAACATGGACTTTTCTTGCACTCAGTACACAGTTCATCTACTCATAGTGGAAGTTGATTTGAAGGTTATCTTCTCTGGACTTGACATGCTACATGTAATGATATTTTAATGAAGATTATTCTTTTCTGAATGCATTTTTATGTTTGCTAAAGCACCAAATACCATTATCTGAGACAGCCAGCATGGCTTTACCAAAGGCAAATCATGTCTGACCATTTTGGTGGCCTTCTATGATGGAGTGACTGTAACAGTTGACAAGGGAAAACAAACTGATGTCATATGCCTGGACTTCTGTAAGGCCTTTGAAACAGTCCCACATGACATCCTGATCTCCAAATTAGAGATGGATAGATTTGATGGGTGGACCATTCAGTGGACAAGGAATTGGCTTGCTGATCTGTTGGAGTGTGTCCAGAGGAAGGCTATGATGTTGATCAGAGGGCTGGAGCACCTCTCCTACGAAGAAAGGCTGAGGGAGGTGGGGCTGTTCAGCCTGAAGAAGAGAAGTCTCCATATTGCATCTTTTCAATACTTAAAGGAGGCTTATAAAAAAGATAGAGAACAACCTTTTGCTTGGCCAGGACAAGGGGGACTGGTTTTAAACCAAAAGAAGGCAGATTTAGATTAGATGTTAGGAGGAAATTCTTCAGTTAGAGGGTGGGGAGATACTGGAACAGGTTGGCCAGAGAAGTTGTGGGTGCCCCATCCCTGCGGATGTTCAACACCAGGTTGGGTGAGGCCCTGGGCAACCTGATCAAGTGGGTGGCAACCCTGCTCATGGTGCTGGGTTGGAACTAGATGACATTTAATGTCCCTTTGAACCCAAACCATTCTGTGATTCTATGATTTCCCAGAATACTGTAACTAATATATGGTGTGCTGAATGTTTTGTTTATATTATCTAATTAAATCCCAGTTAATTTGTCATGAAATATCTCTTTTAAAATGTCTTTATTATGCAAGCAGTATTATAATTAGCATTAACATCTATTCATGAAAATGCCTCAATTAAACTTGTAAATAGGTCATCTGTCATTCTTGTGGTTGCTTTATAGATGAAGGATAGAAAAGCTTGGTTTCTATATAACTGTGTTATCTGATGCTTATATGATGATGTTTCTTCTTAGGTAGTCATTGACAGTTAAATAATGATAATAATAAGAAAACAATCTTTAAATATGTTTTTGTTGTTGTGTTATATAAAGAACATGACAAAACCCACATGAGAACCTTGCAAAGACAAAACTGTAAGAACTGAATTATTGCAAGTTTTCTGGCTGCAAAGAGCAGTGAAAAGCAGGTAATGACAAATTGCTATATGTCTTTATATTGGTGCAAAACCATTAGTTTTATGTGGTTCAGGGAGAATGGTTGTTAAGTGGAGCTCGCTCTTGGAAGTTAAAGCTAGTATGCTGTACTGTTGCAAAGACCAGATGAGACAATTCTCTGTTGCAAATGTGTTGGTTTTTTTTTTTTACTTTGGGGGAATGTAAAGCATTCTGGGTATGAAGCAGATTTTGAAAAACCTTGCTTTTGTAAGTTTATATTTCTCATTTAGTTATTTGAGAGATGTTCTCTGAGTTTAAGTCTGCTCAAAGCACATGCTACGAGAAGTCTATCAGTCATTTCAGAGACTGGGCATGACCTCAAATCAGCAGCGAACACTCGCCATCCATTAAGACTGAATTCGAAATGTTGGCAGACAATCTAGTTTTTCTAATCTCTATCTTTAGTAAATAGTCTTAAAGTCAATTTCAGCTTTCATTTCATAAAAGCTAATTTTCCTCCAAGATCCTTTCACTGGAATCCAAGATTCAGTCTACAAGTGGAATGGTGTTCAGACTATATTTTTAAGTCAGGAAGTAGTAACTGTTCTAATTTATAGTGCAGCATTGGGCAGTTATCATTTGCTTTCACCCTCCATGTTTCTGATGGATTAATATCATGGACAGCTCTGTTCTTTATCGCCAGAATGTCAGGCAAGTTACACCTTGACCAAAGTGGGCCACACAAAAAACAGTATTGACAAGAAGCTTGGCTTAAGAACTTAAGGACAGAATTTACCTAAAGGAATATCTCTAGAAATTTATCTAAAATACTGTATCAGATATTGTTTGATACCTTGTTGTGGTTTAACACTGGTGGGCAGCTATGTACCACACGGCCACTCTCTTACTCCCCTGCCTCATTTGCAGGATGTGGCTGGGAGAAAATGAGATGGAGGAAAAAAAAATTGTAGGTTTTTGATATAGCAGCTGTTTAATGAAAGGAAATAAAAGGCTTTGCACAGAACCAAAGGGAGAAAAAAATATTCTTCACTTCCCATCAGCAAGCGATGCCCAGCCACCTCCTGGGAGGCAGGGCCTCAGTACGTGCAGCGGTGCTCGGGATGATGAATGGCTTCATAATGAGAGTCTTCCTTCTTCCCCTTCCCCAGCTTTTATTGCTGAACTTGACATCATACATTATGGGGGGATGTCCTCTGGTCAGGCTGGATCAGCTGCCCTAGCTGTGTCCCCCCAGACCTCCTGCCCGCCACAGACTGCTGGCTTTGGGGGGAAGCTGGAGAGCCAGCTGTGATGTCCTGATACTGTGCCACGCTGCTCTGCAACAGCCAAAATATCAGTGCAGTATCAGGGCTGTTCTAGCCTCAAGCGCAGAGCACAGAACTATATGGGCTGCTGTGGGGAAAGGCAACTCCATTCCAGCCAGACCCAGTACAGCAGGTCCCAATGTAATTCTTTTCAATCCATTACTTGAATATAATTCAAATAAAACTGCACGAGTCCTGGAAATAGGAAGCAGAATTATGTGCAAAAGACAGAGTAGTAGTACCTAATATTTAGCATTACTTATAATTTTTAAGTTACTTATAGTATTAAGGTATTATGAAGTAAATTTTAGAACCTGTAAAGTGACTGTTGGGATTATAGTTTTCATATAATACATCTATTTTTACTTGCAGAATGTCTGAAAAATTTTTGATGATATTATACTCTCAGAGAAAAGTATAGCTTGATCTATATCCAAATATTTTCTGGGATCCATGCAGTTTCAAACAAACTCGACAGTAATTAATTTGGTATCTGTGCTTTGTTGAGATATTATCAGTCTATTTGAATTGAAATAATAAAAAAAATCATTCTGGATTAGTGCTTTTGTGTATTTGCAGTTTTGATTCTACAGAAAACAAACTACTGCTATAGTTTGGAAGAAAAGATTTAATTTCATGACTTAAAGAAAGAGAGAAGGTATGACGAAGGAGTTAGCTCTCCAAGAATCAGGAATTTTGCTTTTATCTGCAGATGCAGTCAGAGAAACTAAAAATAGGAAGCCAAAGTGAAGCAGAAGTGTAAGTCTTTCAGTGGGTTTTAGAGAGTTCCAGTAGTATTACAGTTTTGTAATTGATATTTCCAAAGAATAAATGTAAAATTAAGAGGTATTGATTACATTATGATCTTGTTGTAAGATGCTGTATTCTGCTGAGCTGAGAACTATTATAAATGTAAAGACATGCAGCTGTATCAGGATACACATTTTTTTCTTCAAGTACAAGAAGAAATTCCATGATTAACTTTGATTGGATGTACAGGTGTGCTGAGGGAACTGTAGCAATAATAGCATTTTCAATCTTTGTCCTAAGTTCAGAGCAGTAATTTAGGTGTTCTGCGTTATTTTGGTGTTCTACAGATTTCAGGTATTTTTTCTAACAAGTTATTAGGTAGTTTGTCTCATGCACAAGCTTTGACATCTGAACTTATCATTATAAAAGAAACTAGATTAAGCTTACTGAGTCAACGCTAAAATTTTAACATTTTTCCCTACAAATAAGTCTGGAGTCTAGGTGAAAAGACTTTTTTTTTTCCTCTTTTTTTTTTTTTTTAATAGGCTAGGCAAGTCTATACAATACTAGAAATGCCTTTTATAAATGTTTAACTTACTTCCGTTTATACCTCTTATTTTTGTAAGTCATTGTCTTTAGAAAGAGTTATCATTTACCATGCCTTACTTGCCTTTTATGCCTGAGCTGGTGCGATCGTGTTTCCCATATTTAACCCTGTGGTGAAATCTATTAAATACTGACTCTTTCACTGATATGCCAGCACAAAGTGAGGGAAAGAAACATCAAGTATCTAGAATTAAGTTATGGTTCTGTATTTTTTGACATGTTGTGCTGTTGAGCCAAATCTAGAAATAAGCTAAATTTTCAGGGTTAACAGAAATGTATATTTATTCCAAAGACAGCGTATTGTAACCTTACCTGAAAACATACTAAAAATCAATCATTTTCAAACAGAGTGCAGTGCTGTAATTGTATTATGTCTGTAGTATAATTTACAGTTTTTCTGTGCTTTCAAGCCAACTCTGTTGATAAGTGAGAGGAGACAGACTGAAAAGTCTTTATATATTAATGTGAAGAATGATCGGATTATCTATAGACCAAATTATTGATTGGGAATATTGGGAATTCATATTGGAAATTCAGTACATTGACATGAGAAGTGCATAAAACTCCATGCAAAATACAGCAGAGCTGTGTTGTTTTGTTTATATACATTTCCTTTTTGCATGTACAGAGGAAGCAAAATTCATTGTAACAATGCAATTTTCTAATAAAATGAAACCAAATAAACTTGGAAGTCATTATGCATTAATGAGCTAGCCTAAAATTCCTTTGAATGTAATTAGAGTTAATCCATCCACAAATGAAAGTGTACTTATAAACACCTTGTATTTCTGTATTTCTTGATTTTAGCTATTTTGTACTGTTTGAAGAGGACTTAGTTACTACAGTATTTTGATTTAGCAACAGAGGTCATGCAGAGGAAATGATATCTGAAGTATAATTTGGACTCCAGCATTACTGTAAAGCAATAGGAAGCATTGCTAAGTTCTATAAAGTGTTCGTTACAAAAGGAAAGATAAATTTGGTGAACGAACATACATTTCATATATACTTGCAAGTAAAGTAATAGTGACAGGGGGTGAATATGCATTTATTATATCAGAAAAGCAACATGCCTTGTGTAAGATGGGCAATTCTAGTGGGTAATTAATTTAAACCTGAAATACCTATAATTGGAGGATCAGAAGAGTGCAAGAAATAGAACTTGCTTTGACCAATGTACCAACAAAACTAGGTTTCAAACAAATGTTTCCTTTTATTTGTTAATTAATAGTCCAAGTATAGAAATAAAAATAAAAAACACTGATGTAAAATACTGAATTAGATAAGGAGTCAAAATTATTTGGTCAAATTGTAATAAGTAGGAAAAGCTTGGACTGTTCCATGGTTTGTCATGCTACTTCTATGCTTCCACATTCAGTTTCATTATTCCAGAAGCACCTTCTCTCTCTAGAAAAAATTGACTGTGTTGCAGGTAACTTGATAAGTGACCAGTTTTAAAAACTTTGTTTTTTGTCAACATTGGGTTAAGTAAATTTGAAATATTTGTATGTTGGCATGTCAGATTAATCTGTCTGTCAACTTTATCTACAGGTAAGTAGAAAAATATGAAGTACTTTTTAAAATAAATGCAGATGAAATAAATCCAGTTCATTCTTTCATAACTAAGTAAGCATTTATATAATGTTTACAGTTACATCTGCCTGGAAAGCTAGATTATTTTTCAGTACCAAGTAACAAAACTACCAAGTACCCTGATGAACGCACACAAACAGGAGGCATGGTTGTCTGCTGCTGCTTTTCTGCAGCATATCTCACTGACACAACAAGGAATCTTTAGTGGATTAGGTTAATCTCCAGTTTAGATGGAGACCAATTCATATCTGTTAACTTTGTTAGGTAAAACTCCAGTCAATAATACTATAAATAAAGGAGTAAATCAACAGTTTATTTATACAGGAATCAAAAAGTGTAATTAACTTTTTCATGTTAAAATCAGAACTCTTTATCTGTACCATGAACTGGAACAACATGAGCAATAAGGTCCAGAATACTGTCCTCTGAGGAGAGATTCAGAATGCTTTTTTGTAATATACATGTTCATTTCTGAGGAATGTATAACCATGGTTAACAAGTTATACATGATTAATGGTGTATAACAGGTTAACACAGGTTAATCTCTTAGTGACTGTGCAAATCACTTCCACCAGCTCTATATCAGCCTATTACTTTAATTTTATTGTAAGAATATAATATTACTCTTTGTTAGTAACCAAAAAAACCCACAGCACTAGCTAATAAAACAAACATTGTCTTCATCAAAAATACCTAGTCTTACTACTGTTTCATCAGCAAATGAGAAAACCATAATGTTCTTTGTAGTAAAGTAGCTTCTGCATTTCAGTTTGCAAACCCTTTAATTCTATCAAGCAGACCTCCTAGGCTTTACTTTTCCCAGTTTGTGTTTCAAAGGAGCTAAAACACTTTTGCAGGGTGAACATCAAATTATAAGGTGAAGACAGAAGAAAATCTTCTTGGGATGAGGGAAAGAGAAATTATACATATCTTTTTTTAAAATTATTTTTAAGAAAAGTTTTCTCAGTGCTCTTGTAGTTCAGAAGTCTCTTTATCACTATCTGTAAAAACAGAAGCATGAAGAAAAGGGCTTAGTGATGTAAAATAAATATAACAGCTGTTAATGGAAACTGTTTCCCATGTAGTATATAGTACCTGGAATTAAGGGCCTAATAAAGAATAAAAACAATTTCTTATGAAACTGATTACAGAAAATTATTGTCTTAGAGAAAACATCTCCAAATAAACTGTAAACAGGCAAATGACCTTGATAGCATGGGTGTCATCTGCTACCATGGGAATTGCTTTCTGAAGGTGACCTGGAAGACTGAAGAATTACTTGCCTTCAAATGAGACAAAATGGAAGAAGGGAGATTAGCTTCATCTCCTTCATAGCAGATGAGAAAAGGCATTTAAGCAAATGAAAGATGAAGGCTACCGTGAATGAAAGCACCCATGAATAGTTTCATATATATGAGATGATTGCTTCTACCAGCAGCTAGCAATGAAGTCCAGAGAAAGAGTTTTTGGCTCTGTTATTCAGAGAATCTTATTTTATTTTAAAAAAATTACATCTTTTCTGGGTGACTATAGACAAATTACTTTGCATGAATTCCACAAGGGATATTTGTTCATTTCATTATTCACAATGTTTCCCACTGTTCAGAACCCAAAGACTAGCCTTTATTCATGCATGGGGATTAGCCAAAAGAGAAGAGATTTGAGAAAGACCCACTCAGAAATACCTGATAACTCAGTAATTAGAGCATTGTCTTGAGAATTCAGACATGTTCATTCAGGTTCCTTTAGGGATAGCTGGAATTTATACCACAATCTCTTTCAGTCCTGAATGAATAACACTAAGAATATGACATCACTATCACGCTGCCTGGCTGTGGGTCATGGAAACTTGAGCTCTCCAGATCTTACAGATCTGGATATATTTTAGGGGATCTGAGTTTATTAGATTGGTCTTGAAAGTAAAGAAATCTGGGGAAATGACATATTTTGGTTTCTGATAGGATTTGGACGTGTATCTTTGCAGCACTGTTAGGAGTAAGCTGATGTGGTGGCAAGATGGAAACATTTAGATGAATGTGAAAGGGCAGAAATACAAGTGTGGGGAAAGTTCTGACCTTCAAAGAGACAGAGTAGCAGTACCTCAGTTTTGAGGACATAAATTGGAAGAATGGCACTTGGCTCTATTTGTGGATATAGCCTTATTTTTTTTATATCTTTATCCTGTATCTGTAAGTATCATTGTGTCATATCATGTGATACAATATCCATATGAAGAGGATGAATGAATTAGTTACTTGGGACAATTCAGAAAGTCACGTGCAGATGAACACTTGTAGACAGGTTTACAAGTAGATTAAACGCATTAGTAGTTAAAGTATTTGTTATGTTGATGATTGCATTTGTGTCATGCTTCAGAGTGGTCCAACTGCTTCCTTGGAGCTGCAGCACCAGGACCCGTGAGGGCTCCCCCTGGGATAGCCAGGACAGAGACTCACCAGTCAGGGAGCAGGGCAGACCATGGGGTCAGCTGGAGGCAGCTCCAGCATCAGGAACCTCCCTTGGGATGGAAGTGGGCTGAGGTCAAGCCAGGAGTTCAAGCCAGCAAGCCAGGGACAGTACTGGGATCATCTTTGAATTGCCTTGGTAGCTTCATAACTGTGTATGCAGTGACTTTGAGCTGCTGTACACTTACTGGGAGATTTGGTTCATCAGTTATACCTTAACACTGCCTGTCCAACATCCCTACACTATGTAGCTGTAAACCAGAGCCTGATCTGAAGCTGAGGTACAAATTTTTGTAGTCCTGAAGGTAAAATCTGAATCTGTACTTTATGTTGAATTTTCTTACAGCTGTAGAAGAAAGATTATCACTTTTAGGGTGGCTATTATCATGTTTAATTTCATGAAAAAAAGCTAATAATGAGCTAAAAACATTTTTACTGAACATATGTTTGTATAAAGTATCTTTCTTAATACACACGTGTTGGCATAAAATAAATGGCTCAGTAGGTAGAGACACCTTACACAGAAAGATGCAAGTTTTCTGAGAAGGGAAAAAGGAGTTTCACCTCTTATTAGATTAGTAGTCATCTATCCATTAAGCAGGCAGACATACTGGAAAGGTTCACTTGAATGCTGAAATGCAGACTCCCATTAATAATAAACTGAAGAACCAGATCTGAATTTCAAAATCATGCAATGTTATCATAAGTGGTATCTTCCTAACATGATTCTTTTTCCTATTTGTCCGGTGAGCTGAATAGACCTCTTCTTATTCTCTACATTTCTGCAGTTCAGGAACTGCAAAGCTGAAAATGGCAATTGAGTAACAGTATCTTGCTTAATAATCTAATGCATTAATTCATTGATTTATAAGCTTTGTTTGCTCATATAACTTGCTGAGGAAATTTTAACAGATTAATCAAGAAGGACTGAGTTAGGCTAATGGTTTTACCTCCTGTGGCTGGCATATGAGGTTATTTATAAGATGAGAGAGAAAAGGCAATCAGTTTGCACTTAAAAAAAAAAAAGAAAAAAAAAAGAAAAAAAAAGAAAAAAAAAAAGATGAGACTGGATAAATACGTGAGAGAACTGGGCTGTGGTACTAAAATCCCATAAAAGCACAGAAGCAAACCAGAATACTTAGTGAAGGAAGAAAATTGTAGACGTTCCTAAAAGTGCAGCACATTTTTTTTGAGATTTTTTGCCAAAGTGTTTACCAACTATAGTATTTGCCTGAGGGGAAAATATAATGCAGAAAGAAAATCTAGGGAATCTCATATTTGTTTCAGAAAGAGAAAATATATATGCACATGTATGCACACAGGCTACTACTGAATCCCTGAATGGTGATTTTCTTGGAAGAACATCAATGTGGCTCAACAGTCCATACTGGCACCACTGTAAGGATAAGTGGGGACGACTTACTGAAAGCATGATGAGCATATATGCATGACACAATATATGCATTGCTTAAATTAAAGTATGTAAAAGTTAACTGTTTGAAATGCAATGGAAAAAACTAATCAAGAATATTTATGCATTTCATGCATATTTTTTGTTTCCTTGTAAATAAGGGTGTGTGTTCCTTGCTCCTTGATTCTATTCTGGGTTTAGATTTTTTTTTTTTTTAAGAAAAAAAGACACAATTTGTGTTCTTACACTTTAGATAAGATTTGTTATTGTTGCTTGTGACAATAATGGCACAGGTGGCTTCATTTTGAACTGGAGGAAATATTTCCTGGTATCAGAATAATTACACTCCAAAATTTATACAGCATTGCCATGAAATCTTCAATAGAATTGATTTGAGCCAAGTTCCCAAAAGAAATACATGGAATTCAAAAGGCCTGAGTAAATTCATGGAAATTACTTTGCTCACCCTGGGGTAAAATTCAGAATTTTACCTAGAATCTAGAAATTAGATCACTGTTGACATAAGAACAGCGACGATCTTTGCCTTATGCAGAACTTGAAAGCTAACAATAAAAGATCAGTGGAATGCACAGCGCTGCCATGGAGGGGAGGTAAAGAATATATCACTTTACATCTTTGTGACTAGACATAGCCAGACGAAGTGGCGACTTCTGAAAACTGTTACTTCAAGTAAACTAATGATGGAAAACCACACAGTAAAAGAACATAACACATACAACATAAAATTGTGTGTGTTCACACATGTATGTACACTGTACACACATGCACATATATATTTAACATAGTGCATTTACATTAATCCTCATATGAATTACGTTAGGCGTAATCTGTTGCATTTTTAAAAATTTCTGATCTGTTCTATTCTTTCGAATTCATTCATCTTTACTTTTGGTTTTCTGTTGTGCATTTTCTATTGCTTTGCTCAATGTTTTTTTTTTGTTGTTGGTGGTGGGTTTTTTTGTTTTGTTTTTCCTGGGTCAGTGAGAGAGAAATTGAATAAAATCCAGCCTTAACTTTGTGGCTGCCAACTTGTAGTCCTCATCCATCTATTCTCAAGCAGTGTCAGTCTTCAGGACCATTTGGTTTCAACCCTCATTCAGTTTCGCACTCAGCTTGCTTCTTCCCATCAGATCTACTAACCTTGTATATGAGACTTTGTGTGTTGTGCTCCATTGAAAGCTTTCTTGAAGTGGTGGTAAATTATGTCTTCAGCTTTTCCCCTGTGAATTCTTTGTATTAGCTCTTCAAAAGATAGTGAGATTTATTATATAAGCTTTTGCTTTTCTGAGCCCAGACTATCTTCATTCTAACTATGCCTCACTAAATGCCCTTCAGTCATATTCCTGATTGGCCCTTCTGGTATTTTCTCCGATAATGGCACCAGTCTTACATTTCTCTGTCCTAAGGTCTTACCAGTCAGTCTAGCCTGGTTAAAAAAGAACATTTTTGGGTATACTTAATCTTATGTGTTCTTCGAATTTGTTATGAACACAGAAAGTGAATTAATTAGCTTATTGTCTTAAGTTCAGAAATCTATCAATAAATGTTCTGGGAATGTTTAATATCAGAGACTCTGCATTCTTCTGCAGCAAAATGAAAGCTTTACTTTAACCATAGTCAGAGGAATAATAGAAAGAAAATCCAGTAATGATGGAATATTTTAATTCAAAGCTCCAGAAATCATTTTTTCTGGGATGGGAAGAAGGATTTACAGAAATCTGAGCTCATGCTGAGACTAACAGCAGGCCATTCACACCGTATAGTCACGTATAAGTTTCAAAACAATACAGTGCTACGTGACTGCAACAGCAGTGAAGGAAAGTAACCTAACCTGCAACAACAACAACAAAAAGCAATGCATAAGAATAGTCTTTGAAACAGGTATTCTACAGAAAAACATAACCCAAAATAATATACATGTATGAAACATTATAGCATCCCACTGTGCTATAAAGTTTAGCTGTAGTTTTATAATATCTGTGAAATAACATTAAATTATAGAGATCTATGTATAAAGAGGAAGACTGTTTCTAACTGGCCCAGTTGTTGCTTTCTCTGTCCCAGAACATCTATTTCACTATGTCATAAAAGTCTATGTAAGTTTCAGTGGTAATTGGCCCATTATTTAGTTTCCTGCCCACTGCAGTCATATTTTTCCTTTAAAAAACACATGTATACTGTGTGCACTTTCTGTTCACTTGAAAATGTTTGTTTTGTGGTTGAAAATTTCCCCTTTTCTTTTTTCAAAGCTGGAAAGTTTTATGAAACCACTTTACATAGTTTAATATTAATCTTGTTTTGCTTACACTGAACTGCATATCCCTCTCTAATAAGGTGACCAACACAATATACATTATTCACAGTTAACTTCACTAATCCCTTCCTTATGTGGAATTAAATATAAATGGGAATAAATTATTCTAATATCTCTATGCAGTCTACTGTTCTTATTGTCAGTTACTCTGCATGATAATCCAGCATTTGTTAAATTTCTGGATTCTTCTCTGTATCCTCTGTATTTGTACAGAAAGACATTTTAGTTTGATATACTTCCTTCTGCATTGACTCTTCCCTTCCATATCACATTTAGTGATTGTTGTTGCTGCCTGTCATATCATTGTTCTTATTATTACTATTAATAGTTATACTTTGCAAGCTCCAAAAGGCTTTGATCAAGGTGTGGATGTTGTAAAAAAATAACACCTGTACAAATAAGCTTGTAACTGAAAAGCTTACTTTCCTAAAATAATCACACTTGCACAGAATCTATATGAAATGGTTTGTTTCTTCAACAGTGACCTATTTCCAGACAAAAGCAGTCATTATTTAGACTGAGCTGCAGAGTTGGGGGATTTCATGATTAGGAAAGTTTGCACAAGTTTGACGTACCGCACAGTTTAAGGGGTGCTAACATCAGTGGTACTTTGTGTTGTTCTCATTTTTAAGAAAGTAGTGTTTGCACTCATGCAGAAAAAATATAATAGCAATCACCATTTCAAGATTCCAATGCAGGTGAGAAATGAGCGAGACTCCAAATAAAACTCACCTCAATTTCCTATTAAAAGTGATTTAATTATATGAAAGCAGCAGCTGAGATTCTTCAGAAATTAAGCTTTAAAGTGCATCACATGTTCTTCTGCCTATATTTCATGGATTAAATGAGCCATGACAAGACAGAAACTAAATACAGCCTTCAGAAAGTAAAACCTTGCAAAAGAATACAGGGATGCATTATTCTGTGTTAAGTAATTAGCTGTGCTTTTCAAGATAACACAAAGTATTATTGAAAGAATGCAGTCAGTTTCTTATCAGCTGCTGATTGTATTTTGAGTCATCAATTAGTAACGGAGAAGAACTAAGAAATCACTTCAAGGTGCATTTCAGGTTAAATGTTTCTCCCATACTTTTCTTAGAAATTAGGCATGAAGAAAATCATTATTAAATTGTCTGTGATTTCTTCTAAGATCTGATTTCCAGCCTCAGAAATAAAACCAGTTGTACTCTCAACTGGATGATGGTGCGCTGAGCACAGATGACCTGACATCTTACTTTCTAGTTTTCTAAACTCTTCCTTGTAGGTTGATAACACTGCTTAGAACTTGAGTGTGATGAGTCACATGCAGAATATGGAAAGAAAATCTAGCTGCCAGATCTAACTATTGCCTTCTCTGTCAATAAAACCCACAATAAAATATGTATAAAAATTCTGAGCAGAGTAGTGTTATACTACTGATGTTGTCCCACTTCATCAAAGTAAGAATAATTATTTTATTAAGGAAATAAAAGTGATGTTGCCACAGTCTGGGATATCTAAGACTGCTTTATAGTCTTTGACAGTGGAATTGACAGTGGAAGTTATTTTTATACCAGGTATACTTTGATGATATTTAGTGATATTTACTTATGTACATTTTTTCAGTCTTGTTTACTGTTCATAAATGAACTGAAATGATAACACTTTATTGTCAGTATTTATTAAAATAGTTATGATTATTTATTAAAATATATTTACGTAAAATCATCTTTGTTCAGGAGAGTACTGGAAAATATTCACCTGTAAATAAAATAGGCTTAAAACTATAATGTATTGGTACACCTTCAAGGACTGAACCTCCATTTATCTTTCCTCAAGGCTTCAGAGAGTGTTGGGAGTGCTTGTCACCCTTCTGGGCAATGACAATTTTGAAATATTTCCATACCAAATGCATAGCAACTTAATTTGGATCTCACTCTTGTAGTTTATATCAGGTGTTAAAGGTGACATTATCATTTTCAGGCAGTCTAAAAGACTATTTCTTCATTATTAAAGTGTGTCAACTCCAATAGTGCCTGTAGTTGTCCTTCAGGCAGACTCTTGCTCTAACGAGTAGGTGTATATATACACTATTGAAAATGAAATGGCATTTTTTGTGATATGCTCTGGGGCAAAGCACAGGATTTTATTGCAGACTTGATATGAATTCAAGAAATTCTCGGCCTACTGCATTAACAGAGAAAATGGATTGTGGCATTTGAAAGGAAAGAATATTCAAGCACAATAATTGCAATATCAGTCTACAGCTGATCTATAAAATTATACGTCCTTTTCCCTTATTCAGAAGTATCTACTCATGTTACAAAATTTTTATATATATATTTTTTGCCCTGTTTTGATGTAGCCATTTAAATGACATGAAAACTACTATTTATGTCATACTTCTTTCATTTAAAGACAATTCAACATCTCTGCAGCAAAATAATAAGCACTGTTTATTAAAATTCTATTGATCTGTTTCGTTTGTAGAAAATTGCTTTTAATTTGACGTGTGTTTTTATCCTTTTACAAAAGTTGCTGATTTGCATCTTTTAGGTTTTAGCTTTCATAAAAAAGTTCATTGCATTTCTTATTCATTGTTCTCATAATGAACTGTTAGATCTATTTAATCAGTTGCTGAAATTTCTACAGTTCTTTAAACAAAGTGGTAGCACAAGTATGAACTAGATTGTCAGTATGGACTATACCTGTCTGGATATTATATGCAATTGCGTCTTTGTTTTTGTTTGTTTGTTTGCTTTCTTAAAAGTAACATTCTAAATGCCCACAAAGAGATGCAAATGCCCTGTCAAAATGTATTCTTTGTATAAAATCTGTTCCTAAAGGAATAGTTTTACAGTAATTTATTAGTTTTACATGGCAAGGCCTTGGTAGCAGGGATCTTCAGGGATGGCCTCTGTGAGCAGAGCCCAGCAGCTGCCCCACGTCAGCACAGAGCCAGCTCCAAAAGGGACCTGCTGCTGGCCAGAGCTGAGCCAGAGAGCAATGCTGTGTGGGCGCCTGGGAGAGAAGGCGGAAGAAAGGGAAAAAAAAAAAAAATATATATATATATATATATATATATATATAAGTGCTGCTCAACAGCAGCTAGGAGACAGAAGTGAGAACCAGCCCTGCAGCCCCCCAGGTCAGTGCAGCAGGAGGGCAGGAGGTGTCCGGGCAGGATGTGTCCAGGCAGGCAGCAGCAGTTCCCCTGCGGCCTGTGCAGGGAGAGGCCCCTGGTGGAGCAGGCTGTCCCCCTGCAGCCCATGGGTCCCACATGGAGCAGATCTCTACGCTGCAGCCCCCCCGTGGAGGAGCCCCCGCTGGAGCAGGCCCCGGGCCGGAGCTGCAGCCCGTGGAGAGGAGCCCCCGCAGCAGGAGCAGGGGGTCTGGGGGGAGCTGCCGCCCACCCGTGGGGGATCCGTGCTGGAGCAGTTTGCTCCTGGGGGATGGATGGACCCCGTGGTACGGAGCCATGTGGGAGCTGTTCTTGAAGAGCTGCTGCTTGTGGGCAGCCCCTGCAGGCTCAGTTTGGGAAGGACGGCATCCCGTGGGAGGGACCCCACGTGGAGCAGGGACAGAGAATGATCCTGAAGGAGCGGTGGAGACAAAGCTTTTAGGGACTGACCGGAGCCCTCCCTGTTCCTCTGCGCTGCTTGGGTGAAGGAAGTGCAAGAGGGTGGATGGGTCAGGAAGATGTTTTTAGTTTGCTTTTAGTTTCTCACTAAAAGTGAGAAAACTAGAGAAACTCTTTAGTTTCTCTAGTTTGTTAGTAATAGGTAATAAATTATATTAATCTTCCTATGAGTCTTTTTTGCCTGTGGTGGTAGTTGGTGAGAAAATTCTCTGTCTGTATTTCAATCCATGAGTTTTTTTCATCATATTTTTTCCCGTTGTTCTTTTGAGTAGGGGGAGTGGGAGAGCATTGTGGTGGAGCTGAGCTACCTACGGGTGTGAAACCACCACAAAAACTTTCTCTGTATTTAGGTCATGTATACAATAATGAGTTTCAAAGGCCTGTTTTTGTTTCAATGACAATCATTATCTCAAAGTGATTGGAATTTTGTCAGTGAGGGACATTGGAGATATTAAGGTAAATTATGACCTTCAGTCCACTTGTGCTAAAGTGGAAGCAAAATTGGAAGAACAACATTCAGAAAGAGGGTGTCATTTCACACTTGCAAAAATAAGTGGGTACATAAGCTGTGTTGTATGAATTTTCTTCAAATACATGCAGATGAATAGATAGACCTACACAAACTCTTGGGGGAGAGGGATTGGAGAAGAGGGGAATCTCTTTGCGTACTTCCAAATCATGATTACAGATCTTTGGATCTTTTCTCCAAAGCTAGGATATTAGCTTGCGAACACTTTTGTGTGTCCATACTCAAATACTAAATTAATGTAACTAAGTACTTAAAAAAGCTGTGAAAGTCAAAGACAATCAATTTGTGGGCAAATACAGTCTTCATATAAGTTTGAAGAATGGAGTTAGGTGAATAATGTTAGAGTAATCATTAAAAAATTGGAAAGAAATTTGGAAAAGATTGTATTTTGGAAATGCAAAGAAGGAAAAAGAAAAGAAAAAAGAAAAGAAAGGAAAGGAAAAAAAAGAAAAGAAAAGGAAAAGAAAAGAAAAGAAAAGAAAAGAAAAGAAAAGAAAAGAAAAGAAAAGAAAAGAAGAAAGGAAAACAAAAGAAAAGAAAAGAAAAGAAAAAAGAAAAGAAAAGAAAAGAAAAGAAAAGAAAAGAAAAGAAAAGAAAAGAAAAGAAAAAAAGAAAGGAAAAGAAAAGAAAAGAAAAGAAAAGAAAAGAAAAGAAAAGAAAAGAAAAGAAAAGAAAAGAAAAGAAAAGAAAAGAAAAAAGAAAAGAAAAGAAAGAGGACTGCATTTGAGATGCTCTGAAGGTACTATCAGAAAGAAAAGGTATCTCCAAGTGTCTATGAGGTTAAATATTTCATTAATTGAATGATTCCCACTCAGCACTATCCCCAAAACAGTAAATCCAAGATGAAACTACAACCATGGCTTTCTAGCCTCTCATTTCCCCACTTCAGAGAAACCAGATGAGTGTTCTTGATCCCTCGCCATTTTTGCCTTTCTCTTCTGACAAGTTGAAGTTAAGGGGGGAAAAATCTATGTATCTCCAGAATCTGATTCTTCCCCAGAGTGATCAACAAAAGTTAATACCCAAGACATAATTGCAACTACCCTTGTTTTCAATCCACAGATTCTGTGGGAATTGCTTGAAGCACTGTGTTGTAACTATTGCAGTCTATTTTTATCATGATTTTCCTCATCTCTGTTCGTAACTGTTTTCATTTTCCCCAGCGCAGTTTGCTACTGTCTTATCCAATTCTGCCGTACTTTCTGCTATCTCCTTTTCTTCTCAAAAATTTTCTGTCACCTTGCTCTGAATATCACACCCTTACTCAGTTAACATGTTTTGAAATCAATTTAAATACTACATCTGGAAAAGAGATTTTGTTAATCTAAATTAAAGTATATCTGTTCATCTTTGCTTTTTCTTTTTTTGTATTGATGTCCCAAGTGCTATAACAAGAGATACTTGATTCATAGTATCACTAATGTGAGCAATCTGCAGGACAATGTACATGTTGTGAAATTTATGGACTGGAAGGATATGAAATACATAGTCCAACTTTCTCAGAGCTCCAACAGAGACATTGGTGGCAAAAACTGTAGCAACGATATCTTTGTAAATTTTGTATATAAATCTGGATTAATGACATATTATGCTGTAATCATGAGATCTCAGGACTTCCTTTCTTTGTGTATTTGTGAGAGCTAATTTACAGAGAAGTCACAGTGTATTATCTCTCCCTCATTTTTTTCTTTAAAGCCATGCAGATTAGCTGCAAGGAAAAATTTCCTTTCCTGACTCCACTTCGGTACGAAAAACACATTCTCAATTTTGTTTTAGTATGACAAGAGTATCTTAAATAAATATTTTGGTCTTTTTCTTTTTTGTTCCACATGTGCCTTATGAGAATTGACAAATTCAGAGAGAGGATTTTTTCTTTACATTTTCTTTAAAGTTATATTATTATTATTATTATTATTATTATTATTATTATTATTATTATTATTTGGGACAAGCTCCAATTTATTTATCTATCTATCTATTTATTTCTTTATATGAAAATGGCAAATTGCTAGGAACAGCATTTGTTATCAAGAGTGTTAGAAAGCTTTTTCTAAAACCTTTGACAGGCCAATATAAAAATAATTATTAGCTGTACACCAGTTATCTGAAGAACTTATAAACTGACAAAAAATCACTTGGCATTCAAAACAATGTCTAAAACTTTAAAGAAGATGTTTATACTATCTGCAGACAAGGGAACTTAGGTGTAAATCTCAACTCAGCTTTAAATTTGGAAATATTTTATGATCTCCCAATCTGTTCTTTTGAAGAACAGGCAAAAATCATCTCTGCAGGTGGATCCAAGAATGGAATTTAAAATAAGATGATTTTTCTGTTCAGTGAGTTTACACTGAAATAAATTGGACATATGCAATGCTATGAGACCTGGTGGGTTGCAGCAGGTAGTGCTGAGGAAGTGGCTGATGTCATTGTCAGGCCTCTCTCAACTTTATTTGAAAGGTTAGGAAGTTTATGAAGGTTCCTGAGAACTGGAAGAAAACAAATGTCACACTTGTTTTCCAGAAGGGCAAGGATCACGGAGTGGCTAAGGCTGGCAGGGACCTCTAGAGGTCATCTGATCCAGCTCCCCTGTTCAAGCAGGGCCACCTACTGCAGGTTGCCCAGGAGTCCAGTGGGATTTTGAATATCAAAGGAGGGAGACTCTACAACCTCTCTGGGCAACCTGTGCCAGTACTTTGTACTCTGCATAATAAAGAAGCGTTTCATGATGTTCAGAGGAACCTTGTATTTCAGTTTATTCCCATTGCCTTTTGTCCTGTCACTGGGTGCCACTGAGAGGAGCCTTCCTCTATCCTATTTGACTGTCTCCTCATAGAATCATTGAATCATCTAGGTTAGAAAAGACCATCAAGATCACCTAGTCCAACCATCAACCCAACCTACCACGTCCCATCACTAGACCATGACCCTTAGTGACATATTCACACATCCAAATACCTGCAGGGTTGTCAACTCCACCACTACCCTAGGTAGCCCATTCCAATGCTTGACCTCTCTCTCTGTGAAAGAAATTCTTCCTAATATCCAATCTAAACCTCCCCTCATGTAACCTGGGACTGTTTCCTCATGTCTTATCACTTGTTATCTAACAAAGGAGTCTGACACTGGCATCACTGCAATCTCCTTTCAGGTAGTTGTAAAGAGTGATGTGGTTTCTCCTCAGCCTCCTGTTCTCCATACTAAATAACCCCAATTCCCTCTGTTGCTAACCCTAACGTTATAGCATTGCATGGGATTGTTAAGACCGAAGTGCAGGACTCAGAACTTAGCCCTGCTGAATGTCATGTGACTGGGCTCAACCCATTGATGTAGCCTATCCAGATTCCTCTGAAAATCTGTCCTGTCATCAAGCAGATTGACAGTCCCACCTATCTTGGGATCATCTGCAAACTTACTGAAGGTGCACTTGATTTCCTCAATCAGATCATTGATATAAATGTAAAATTAAACTTGCCCCAGTAGTGAGCCCTGAGGAACATCACTCACCAGCTACCAAATGGATTGAACTTCATTCACTACGACTCTTTGCCTGACAATCCAGCCAGTTCTTTACCCAGGAAACTGTACACCTGTCCAAGACATGGGCAGCCAGTTTCTCCAGGAGAATACTCTGGGAGATGGAATGAAATTGAGGTAAATGACATCTTTCCCTCATCTGCTAAACAGGTCATCTTGTCATAGAAGAAGATCAGGTTAGTCAGGCAGGACCTGCCTTTCATAAATTCATGCTGGCTGTACCCTATAACTCAATTGTCCCATATGCGCTGTTAGATGACATTCAAGATTATCTTCTCCATGACCTTCTCTAGTACTGAGGTCATAATGACAAGCATGTAATTCTCTGGATCTTCCTTCCCATCCTTTTTGTAGATTGAAGTCACATTTGCTAACCTCCAGTCAACTAGGACCTCCCCAGTTAGCCAGGACTACTGGTAAATTACTGAAAGTGGCTTGGCAAGCACTTCTGCCATCTCTTTTAGTACCCTTTGATGAATCCCATCTGGCCACATAGACTTGTGAACATTCAAATGATGTAATGGATCACTTACAGTTTCCCATTGGATTATAGGTGCTTTATCTCTCTCCCTGTCATAGTCTTCCAATTCAGGGGGACTTGGTACCCAGGGACCAATTAGACTCACTAATATAGGCTGAGGCAAAAAAAAGGCAGTCTTATCCTTGTCTTTCATCACTGTTTCCTCTCACATCCGACAAAGGATGGAGATTCTTCTTAATCCTCCTTTCACTGCTGATGTATTTATAAAAACATTTTTAATTGTCTGTTACTACACAAGCCAAATTGAGATGTAGCTGGGATTTGGCCTTTTTTTTTTCTTCAGTTTGACAAGAATAGACCTAAGTCTGCCCACTGGAAATCCACAGTAGCTGTAAACAGGGCATCTTTCCTGTTTAGTTCACTCACCATCTGTGTTAGGAAGTTATCCTACACACAATTCAGGAACCTCCTAGACTCTTTCCTCTCTGCTATATTGTATTTCCAGCAGGTATCTGGGAAGTTGAAGAAGTTCCCCATGAGAACAAGAGCTTGTTTATTTCCCATGCTGCATGCATTTTGTACAGAGGCACTTAACCTGGGCCCCTAATGAGACTGTTTTATTGAATGAAGTGTCTGGAATACATTTGTGATGCTTTTCAGCAGTTCTCCTGCTGATCTCTGATCCCTTTCCTGACTCTGGAAATCTATTGCTGGTGCTGGTACAGAACCAGTAAGAGTCAGTTAGATTAAAGTTCCCCTCCCTTGTCAACTCTAGTCTAAAGCTCTCTTCACCAGCTTGGCAAGCCTGTAGTCAAAGATGTTCTTCCCCTTCTCTGACAGACGGACCTCATCCATTCACAATAGACCAGGTTTTTCAAAGAGAGTCCCACAGTCCTTCACATTGATGAGATTCCCCCTAAGACTTCTTCCAGCTGAACCATCCCAGTTCTCTCAGCCTTTCCTCATAGGAGAGATGCTCCACTCCCTTTCATAGCCCTTCATTGGACTCTCTCCAGCAGTTCCATGTCTCTCTTGTACTCTCTTGTACCATCATCCAGGTCATTAGTGAAGAAGTTAAACAGAGCTGGAGCCAGTATTGACCCCTGTGGTACACTGCTAGTTACTGGCCTCCAGCTAGACCTTATGCCACTTTTCACCACTTTGTGATCACCATCCCATTCATCCAGCTTACAAACAAGCTCACTGTCTGCTCATACAGCAGCTGTAAGGATCCTATGGGAGACTGTCAAAGGACTTACTAAAGTCCAGGTAGACATTATCCCTAGCTTTCTTCCTCATCTTCCAGATGGTTCATTTCATTGTAGAAGATTAACATGTTGTTCTAGTATAGCTTCCCCTCAGTGACTCTTCCTGATTATTTTCTTGTCCTTTATGTACCTGGAAATGGTTTCCACTGTGATGGTGTTCCATCATCTTCCCAGGGATGAGGTGAGGCTCACTTGCCCATACTTCCCTGGGTCCTCATTCCTGCTCTTTTTGAAGATAGGAGTGGCATTTGCTTTCCTTCAGTCTTTGGGCAGGAAAAGTATTGGGGGAACTACAGGCAAGAAATTCTTATCTTGATCCTTGGAAACATAATGGAGTTTATCCACCTGGAAATCATTTCCAAGCAGACTGAGGAGAAGGTGAATGAGATAAGTCACAGTGGATTTATGAATGGGAAATCATGCTTGACCCATTTGGTTAGTCTTTTGTGGTAAGATATAGATAAGGCAAGAGCATTATATGATTATATATTTATGTTTACCTTGATTTTATCAAGGCCTTCAACACTTTCTCCCATAACATCCTCAGTAGAGAAACTAATGGAGTATGGAGTAGATAAATGGACAATGCAGTGGATTAAAAAGTGGAAGAAGTGCCATGCTCAAAGGACGATCTGTGATCAGCAGTGCAAAGTCCCAATGGAGGCCAGTCACTATTGGCATACCCCAGGGGTATAATAATAATGGGGCCAATAATAATGGGGCCAATGATAATGGGGCCAATACTGTTTAACATCTCCTATATGGTCTGGATGATTGGGCAAAATGTGCTGTCAGAAAGTCTGCAGATGATACAGAACTGGGAGGGCAAACTGATAGACCAGATGGTTGTGCTGTGATTGAGAAGAACCTCGACAGGCTTGATAAACAGGCAAACAGGAAGCTCAAAAAGTTGGTAAAGGGAAATACCAAATTTTGCTCCTGGGAAGGAGTAAGGTCAGTCCCTGGTATATGCTGAAAGCCAGCTGGTTAAAAAACCAACTCATATGTGTTGGATGGACATACGTGTTCTGTAGGACAGAATGGCCAGATGGAAACAGTAGTCCATGCTGCAAGGCCAAAACCCTTGGGGAGTTGTGGGCCAGCCATAGAGGTCTCTGTTTTTATAGGGTCTGGGTTAAAATGCAGTGAGGTGGGTCATGACATCAGTTGGTCATGACATCAGTGGTCCATGGTGATGTCCACACACAACAGCCACCACCACAGTTTTTCTTGCTGGTATAAGGAAAGGATATAATTGAATGATTAAATGTAAAACCTTTTGTATATAGGAAAGGAAGCTGAAAGGAGTTCATGAAACAAGTTTTCAAAGACTGACACAAAATATGTTTATTGATGAGGGCATTGAAGACCGTTTAGGTCATGTGCAGTTAATGGAGCCTACAGACACTATGAAATAAGCACTTTTTCACCCACATCCAAAAATAAAATAAAATAAAATTCTAATTGAAAAGTAGGGGGTGGGATGGCATCCAGATATAACATGTTTTAATAGATTTTTTATAAACAGAAGTGGACACATTTGTTCTTCTTAAATCCTTTCTTTACTAAGCTATACAAACAGTTGTGTAATGAGTTTTAATCAGTGAGAATAACATGGATATCATTAAAAATACTGTAACTCAGGAAAGGATATAAAATCATACATGTTTTTCAGGAAAGTGATGTGATATTAAGAAGGAATAAAAAATATGGAAATGTATGGCTCCTGAAGCAGGAATATGGTAAAATACAGTGCAATGTGTTTTACCTGAGAACTTACTTGTGGTGACAAGCGGATCTGTGTAGCTTTCAGAGATCGAGGATACCTAGTTAACATGCTAATAACTATGATTTTTGCTTTCTGTAGCTAAATAATTTCCTATGTTTATCCAATCTGAAGAAGAGTTGCCAGTTACTTAGTAAACATTAAGTAAAAATGTTTAAGATAAACATAGCTGAGAAAGAAGTGAAGCAGGTAACAGCTGGGATTTTAGGCACTGAAATACTATTTTTTTTCTACATGAATCATAAACTCTGAATAATCTTATGTATACAACTAGTTAGATGTTTTGGGGTATTATAAAAATATGACCTGTAGATAATATTTTTTACCTTACCAGACATGCAAGTAATAAAATCTCTAATTTATGAAAACAATTGGATCTAATTAGTTATTATGAAGAGCACATCCAATACCGATCAAAACCTTGATCTTTTGTAATAAGACCAGATTAAAAAGCTAACACAGTAAATATTATACTTTGATCAAACAGAAGATGTTTCTTTTATTTCTTCCAGAAAATTTACTCTCTGAAGCAAATTAAATTCAATTAATTTCTGCTAACTTGATTTTAAATTCATTTAAGGTTTCAGTGTAAGGGTTTTTTTTGTTTTGTTTTTGTTTTTTTTTTCTCTTAAATCTATTTAATGTTTTTATTTCCTTCATAATTCCTGCTTTCATTTCAAACTTGATTAATTTCTTGATTTAAACAACAATCCTTTCAGTTAAAGTAATGCAGGAACCATAATCTTAGACACTCGATTTAATCTTAATTAAGAATTTTAAATTATTTTTATTACACTTTCTCAAAGTCTTTAATTGTTCATGCAAGCATCTTCTCCCTGCCTTACTAATGAAAAATTACTTGTCATACTGCCAGGATTCTATAAATATATCATTGCTCTAAGAGTGTATTTTTATATTATTATTTACATAGTTAATAATAATAATAGATTTAAAAAATGAATTTTAGTCCACGGGTATTTGTGAAATGCTTCCTTTGTCAAATTCCAATCTTGGTACTTTAAAAAGGATAAGTGTAGACTTATAATTACCATTTTATTGACAAACTGCAGATAATTTTTTGATGGTTTGTACTGACCCCAAATATGTTGCCTTACATGTCAAAAAAAAAAAAAAGAAAAAAAGGAAGTGAAAGAGAGGGACAAAAAACCTTTACTACAATCTAAGGGATAATTTAGGCTATACTTCTGTAGATGTATCTTACTAGTACTGTACTATTTCTAATAACTAAATGATAAGGGGAACTGATAATAGAATTGAGGCATACCAATTTCTGCATGTATCTCTTACTAGTAGAGTAGAGAATTAATATACGAATTCTCTGGGTTAATTTACACTTAAATAGTTAATGCATGAATGGTGGTGACGGCAGTGTCAATGATTAGATCATGTTTTTCAGAGTAGCCCGTAACTCATCTCTGGCAGCACTCATCAACATACTGTGAGACGTAAGTTCTAATTTTTCTTCATCACGTAAGTGAATTCAATCATCTTCTGAAAAGAAGATGAATTGTCATGATCATTGTAATACTGGTCTCAGGAAAAAATAAAATAAAAAGGTCACACCAAACTATTAGCAAAACTGACCTTAAATGACAAATGACAAGTGACAAATAGAATGGAACCTGAGAGGCTGGAAACTGGAAGGAAAAATGTGGCATTGGCTCGTAAACCATTTGTTGTTAACTGTTTTCCCTTGCTTTGGCCATGATGCAATACAGTACAACTTCCTCGGAATTCAGTATAGGAGACATTGTTTAAAGCTGAGGAAAACAAAGAAAAACAAAACAAAACAAAACAAAAAAACGCCTTGCTCCTATGCTTCAGACAGATTTGGATTGAAATAATACATCAAAGTGTTGGGTATATCTATGCAACACAACCATTCAATCACGAAATTCAAACACTTCAGGAAATTTTTATGCCTGAATCCACAGGCTTATAAAAAGACTTTCTATGGATATTGCGTTACCGAATGTCTAGATTTATCTGGTTTGTAGAGCCTGTGCTGTAAATTTTAAAACAGAAAGTTTTACTGAATATAATGGGTATTATATGGAATGAATATAATGGATATTATATTAATGAATATAATGGACTCCATGGATAGGAGTTCTTGTGTCATGACAGGAGAAATAAGTGTCAACTTGTTTCCCAGTACTTAAGATATTCTGTATATATTGTGTATCTGTGCATATATACTGTATATCCTAAGTACTGTGGTATGAAAAGGGATGATTCTGCAGCGATTTATATTTATATATATATATATATATATATTATTTCTTTGCATCCTTGGCAGATGATCTGGAATTAAAATGTCCTACATGAAAAAATAATCTATGTGGAGCAGAGAAAAAGAACTAATGTGAGATTAAAATAATATACATGGAATAATTGTCAGATCAGAGTTGGAAAAGGTGGAGAAATTAAGCAGAAGGAAGGTTAATAAAGTAATAATGTCAATGAAATTAAATGGTTTGCCTAGATAATGACCTGCAGCTGAAGGAAAATTTCAGGCTCATAAAGTATCAACAGTGATCTCTCTTCTATATGGTTCTCAGTGGTTCTAAGAGGAGAAGGGCTTTCCAAGTATAACTTCATTACTTGTGGATATTAGCAGTGAGGACCTGGCTAACACATTAGGCAACAAGTTTCAGTTGCTCTATAAAAGGTTAAGCCTGTGAACAGTACTGAAAAATTAAAGCTTGCTTAGCAACAACCATCCTCTCAGCAGTGTTAATCACTGCTTCTATAGCAGGAATGAGAAAAGGAAGCAGTAAACTAGAGGAAGAAAAGTTAAATGCCTCTATATGCATATACTCATCAAAAATAACTTTCTGGTGTGTTAGGTGTGAATACTTGCAAGACAGGGTTTTTTTTCAGTAACAATCTGTATCTGGTTATTTTGTAATATTAGAAAGAAATATCAGGAAAAAAATGCTTTTGAAAGATATTTTATAGCAGTTAGCAACAATTGCATTCTTTTGTAATTTTATCTTTGATAGTGAAAATTGAAGCTCTGGTTCTAATTTTCAACCCATTGTGTGAAAGATAAAGCATTAAGTGGGCAAATAACCCTAGATACACAGGTGTGGAGTAGAGTTCATCACTTCATGGCAACTGTATTTTGCTCTTAAAAGTGACTGCAGCTGTCACCTTTATTTTTAAAAACAAGGGCCTGAATTTGCTGCTGCTTATTTTTAAATGGTTATTTTATTATTATTATTGTTATTATCATCATCATCATCATCATTATTATTATTCAGTAGGAATGGACAGAGGAGAAGTCTTAAGGTTCAAAGTAAATTCAAGATCAAACTGTTTTTTTCTCTTTCGGTATGATTACAAATTTTTGTAATGAAAGCTTTTTTTATTTTATTTTATTTTATTTTATTTTATTTTATTATTTTATTATTTTATTTTATTTTATTTTCTATCTGTTCCTAAGAGATATTGGGATATGGGGATACTAGGTAATGGTGACTTCAGTCAGGCTTTTGACACCATTTCCCCCAGCATTCTGAAGAAACTGGCTGCCTGTGGCTTGGATGGGTGTACACTTCTGTTGTGGTTTAAACCGGGCTGGCAGCTAGGCACCACACAGCTGTTCACTCAGCCTCCCCCCTCCCTCTCTGGGATGGGGGAGAGAATCAGAAAAAAAATGAAAGCCTGTGGATTGAGATAGAGGCAGTTTATTAGGACAGAAAAGAAAGGAAAATAATAATAGCAATGATAATAGTATTACTACTAATAATGTGTATGAAACGAGTGATGCACTGTGCAATTGCTCACCATCCACTGACCGATGCGCAGCCTATCCCCAAGCAGCCGGTCCCCCCACCCCGGCCAGCCCCCACATATTAATTGTTCAGCATGACACCACATGGCATGGGACATCCCTTTGGCCAGTTGGGGTCAGCTGTCCTGGGTCTGTTCCCTCCCAGCTCCTGCTGCACCCCCAGCCTGCTCTCTGGCAGGACAGTGTGAGAAGCTGAAAAGTCCTTGGCTTAGTGTAAGCACTGCTCTGCAACAATTAAAGCATCAGCGTGGTATCAACATTATTCTCATCCTAAATCCCAAACACAGCACCCTACCAGCTACTAGGAGGGAAATTAACTCTATCCTAGCCAAAACCAGGATAGCTTTGTTGGGTTAAGAACTGGCTGGGTGGCCAGGCCCAAAGAGTTATAGTGATTGTAGTTAAATCCAGCTGGAGGCTGGTTGCTAGTGGTGTCCCCCCAGGGATCAGCATTGGGGCCACTTCTCTTAAATATCTTTATCAGCGATCTGGATGAAGGGATCGAGTGCACCCTCAGTAAGCTTGCAGATGACACCAGGTTAGGCATGAGTGTTGATCTGCTCTAGGGTAGGAGAGCTCTGCAGAGGGATCTGGAAAGGCTGGGCTGATGGACCGCAAATATACAAAGTTCAAAAAGGCTAAATGCTGGATCCTGCACTTGGGGCACAACAACTCCATGTTGGGAGAAGAGTGTCTGGAAAGCTGCCTGGCAGAAAGGAACCTGGGGGTATTCATCCAGCAGAATATGAGCCAGCAGTGTGCTCAGGTGGCCAGGAAGGCCAACAGCATCCTGGCTTGTATCAGAAATGGTGTGGCCAGCAGGACTAGGGAAGTGATTGTTCCTCTGTACTTGGCTCTGCTGAGGCCTGATTACAAGAAGGACATTGCTGGAGTGTGTCCAAAGAAGGGCAATGAAGCTGGTGAGGGGTCTAGTGAACAAATCTATGAGGAGTGGCTGAGGGAGCTGGGGTTGTTTAGCCTGGAGAAAAGGCTCATGGGAGACCTTTCTGAGCTCTACAGTTACCTTAAAGGAGGCTATAGCGAGGTGGGAATCAGTCTCTTCTCCCAAGCACCAAGTGATAAGACAAGAGGAAATGGCCTCAAGTTGTGCCAGGAGAAGTTTAGGTTGGAAATCAGGAAAAATTTCTTCACCATAAGGGTTGTGATGTGTTGGAACAGGATGCACAGGGAAGTAGTTGACTCACCAGTCCTGTAGGTCTTCCAAAAATGTGTAGATGTAGAGCTTAGTGACAGGGTTAATGGTGGTCTTGGCAGTGCTAGGTTAAAGGTTAGACTAGATGATCTTAGAGACCTTTTCCAACATAAATGATTCTATGATTCAATATATCTCTGAAGTAAAGAGACAATCTTGAGACATAGAGATATCTCAGGTAAGCAGTTTGGTATTGTTAAAGTTGGCCATTCACAGCTTCCTGCTGCTAATTTTTTTACATACATCTCAGGGTGCCTGAGCCTGATTGAAATATGTGGTAGAACAAAAGCAGTACAACAACTTAAGAAAAGAATATTGTTTGATCAAGGTTCTAAGTAAGAAATAGAATCATGTTCTTAAAGAAGAAAAAAAAACAACCCTGAAGACAAAACAAAATTTTAAGTCTACTTCATCTGCTTAACTTCTTTTACTTATTTTGAATCCCTCGAAGAATTTACAGCTGTCAAAACTGTATATGAAGTGCCAACAATATCTGACTTTCCAGCAGCTGTCCTCAAACATCTGTCTAAAATTGGCCTCAGGAGGTAGGCAACAGCACCCTTCACAGGGCACCCCTTCCACCACTGTTTTCCTCCGTGCTTTACCCACCCTGGTTAACCCGGATCCTTCTTATGGTGCTTTACAAACACCTATGTAGCTTGCTGTTGTGGTTTAGCCCGGCTGGCAGCCAAACACCACACAGCCGTTCGCTCACCCTCCCCCCTCCCTCTCCGGGATGGAGGAGAGAAACGGGAAAGTGAAGCCTGTGAGTTGAGATAAAGACAGTTTATTAAGACAGGGAAAAGAATAACAATAATAATAATAATAATAATAATAATAGTATTAATAGTAATAATGTGTACGAAATAAGTGATGCACAATGCAATTGCTCACCACCCGTTGACCGATGCCCAGCCTATCCCCGAGCAGCCGGCCCACCACCCCGGCTAGCCACCCCTATATATTGTTCAGCATGACGTCAGATGGTATGGAATACCCTTTTGGCCAGTTTGGGTCAGCTGTCCTGGGTCTGTCCCCTCCCAGCTCCTGCTGCATCCCTAGCCTGCTCGCTAGCAGGACAGAGCGAGAAGCCGAAAAGTCCTTGGCTTGGTGTAAGCACTGCTCTACAACAATTAAAACATCAGCATGTTATCAGCGCTCTTCTCATCCTAATCCAAAACATAGCACCCTGCCAGCTACTAGGAGGAAAATTAACTCTGTCCTACCTGAAACCAGGACAGATATCCACCCCTTATTCCATACCATTTATGTCATGCTCAGGTTACACTCTTTCCAATACCTTCTAATTAATCACCATTTTCATCTATGATATATAGCAACCATGGTAGTGATGACATACAGTGTTATATGATAATTAACATACTACAATTCAACTCATGGGCTATTCTCACCCAGTATTAAATCCCCTTGAGGTACACACCGGACCTCCCCATTTTTTTGCATTACCCACCAAGTGCGTCCAGGTCCCTGAGCAAAAGCAATCCCACGAATGGGCTTGCCTTTTCCCGAGGCAGGAGTAGCCCAGACTGTCTTACCCAGCATGTTTCTTACGTGCACTACAGGAACTTTATCCCCTTCGACAGTGCGTAACAGGTTTGATTGGGCAGGTCCAGCTCGGTTGGCAGATCCTCTAGTATTGACTAACCAGGTGGCCTTTGCCAAATGTGTATCCCAATTTTTGAATGTCCCAGCACCCATCTCTTTCAGTGTAGTCTTTAACAGTCCATTGTATCGTTCAACTTTCCCGGAGGCTGGTGCATGATAAGGGATGTGATACACCCACTCAATACCATGTTCTTTGGCCCAAGTGTCTATAAGGTTGTTTCGGAAATGAGTCCCATTGTCTGACTCAATTCTTTCTGGGGTGCCATGTCGCCATAGGACTTGCTTTTCAAGGCCCAGGATAGTGTTCCGGGCGGTGGCATGGGGCACAGGATATGTTTCCAGCCATCCGGTGGTTGCTTCCACCATTGTAAGTACGTGGCGCTTGCCATTGCGGGTTTGAGGGAGTGTGATGTAATCAATCTGCCAGGCCTCTCCATATTTGTATTTCAGCCATCGTCCTCCATACCAGAGAGGCTTTGAGCGTTTGGCTTGTTTAATTGCAGCACATGTTTCACAATCATGAATAACCTGTGCTATAGTGTCCATGGTCAGGTCCACCCCCCGATCACGAGCCCATCTGTATGTTGCATCTCTACCTTGATGGCCTGAGGTGTCATGGGCCCATTGGGCTATAAATAATTCACCTTTATGTTGCCAGTCCAGCTCCACCTGAGCCACTTCAATCTTAGCAGCCTGATCCACCTGCTGGTTGTTTTCATGTTCTTCAGTAGCCCGATTCTTGGGCACATGAGCATCTACATGGCATACCTTTACAACCAGGTTCTCTACCCGGGCAGCAATAGCTTGCCACAATGCAGCAGCCCAGATGGGTTTGCCCCGGCGCTCCCAGTTGTTCTGCTTCCATTGCTGTAACCACCCCCACAGGGCATTTGCTACCATCCATGAATCAGTATAGAGATAGAGAACTGGCCACTTTTCTCGTTCAGCAATATCTAAGGCCAGCTGAATGGCTTTCACTTCTGCAAACTGACTCAATTCACCTTCTCCCTCAGCAGCTTCTGCAACTCGTCGTGTAGGATTCCATACAGCAGCTTTCCATCTCCGATGCTTTCCCACAATACGACAGGACCCATCAGTGAACAGGGCACATTTCTTCTCATTCTCTGGTAGCTTGTTGTACAGTGGGGCTTCTTCAGCACGGACCACCTCCTCCTCTGCTGATATCCCAAAGTACTTGCCTTCTGGCCAGTCCATAATCACTTCCAGGATTCCTGGGCGACTGGGGTTTCCTATTCGAGCCCGCTGAGTAATCAGTGCAACCCACTTGCTCCATGGAGCATCAGTTGCATGATGTGTAGAGGGGACCCTTCCTTTGAACATCCAACACAGTACCGGCAGTCGGGGTGCCAGGAGGAGCTGTGCTTCAGTACCGACCACTTCCAAAGCAGATCGAACTCCCTCATATGCTGCCAATATCTCCTTTTCGGTTGGAGTATAGCGGGCCTCAGATCCTCTGTATCACAGACTCCAAAACCCCAGGGGTCGACCTCGAGTTTCCCCAGGTTCTTTCTGCCAGAGGCTCCGGGTGGGACCATTCTCCCTGGCTGCGGTGTAGAGCACATTCTTTACATCTGGTCCTGTTCGGACTGGCCCAGGGACTACTGCATGAACTATTTCCTGTTTAATTTGTTCAAAGGCTTGTCGTTGCTCAGGGCCCCATTCAAAAGCATTCTTCTTACGAGTTACTTGGTAGAGCGGGTTTACAATCAGACTGTAATTTGGAATATGCATTCTCCAAAACCCCACAACACCTAGGAAAGTTTGTGTTTCCTTTTTGCTAGTTGGTGGAGACATAGCTGTTATTTTGTTGATCACATCCATTGGGATTTGACGACGTCCATCTTGCCATTTTATTCCTAAAAACTGGATCTCTCGTGCAGGTCCTTTAACTTTATTTTGTTTTATGGCAAAACCGGCCTTCAGAAGGATTAGGACTATTTTCTTCCCTTTCTCGAAAACTTCCTCTGCAGTGTCACCCCACACAATGATGTCATCGATGTACTGCAGGTGTTCAGGAGCCTCCCCTTGCTCCAGCGCAGACTGGATCAGTCCATGGCGAATGGTAGGGCTATGTTTCCACCCCTGGGGCAGCCGATTGCAAGTATATTGGACTCCCCTCCAAGTGAAAGCAAACTGTGGCCTGCACTCTGCTGCTAGAGGGATGGAGAAAAATGCATTAGCAATATCAATTGTGGCATACCACTTGGCTGCCTTTGATTCCAGTTCGTACTGGAGTTCTAGCCTGTCCGGCACTGCAGCACTCAGTGGTGGCGTGACTTCGTTCAGGCCACGATAGTCCACTGTTAGTCTCCACTCACCATTAGACTTTTGCACTGGCCATATGGGACTATTAAAAGGTGAATGGGTCTTGCTGATCACTCCTTGGCTCTCCAGTTGACGAATTAGCTGGTGGATGGGAATCAGGGAGTCTCGGTTGGTGCGATATTGCCGCCGGTGCACAGTTGTGGTAGCGATTGGCACTTGCTGTTCTTCAACCCTCAGCAACCCCACAACAGAAGGGTCCTCTGAGAGACCGGGCAAGGTAGACAACTGTTTAATGTCCTCTGTCTCTAAGGCAGCTATGCCAAAAGCCCAGCGGAACCCTTTTGGGTCCTTGAAATATCCTCTTCTAAGATAGTCTATGCCAAGGATGCACGGAGCATCCAGGCCAGTCACAATATGGTGCTTTTGCCACTCATTTCCGGTTAGACTCACTTCAGCCTCCAATACAGTTAACTGCTGGGATCCCCCTGTCACGCCATAAATGCAGATGGGCTCTGGCCCTTTACAGCTGGATGGCATTAGAGTACATTTTGCACCGGTGTCTACTAGAGCCTTATACTTCTGTGCGTCAGACGTGCCAGGCCATCAAATCCACACAGTCCAATAAACTCAGTTGTCCCTTTCCTCCCCCTGGCTGGAGGCAGGGCCCCTCTAGTCCTGGTCAGAATCTTCGTTTCTGTGTTTAAAAGACTGCCCGCTAGAAGTTGGAGCAGCAAACTTTTCAGAGAACCCCTTTCTCCCGATTGTTTTCTTTTGCAACTCACGTACCCGTGCCTCTAGGGTCTCAGTAGATTTTCCATCCCATTTTCTCATGTCCTCTCCATGGTCACGTAGGTAAAACCACAGGGTGGCGCGGGGTGTGTACCCACCATATTGTCTTCTTTGCACGGATGCACGTTTACCCCTAATAGCCGAGACGCTGGTTTGTACAGGTGGGGAAGAAAATACACTCTCTTTAAGTTGATGGACCTCTTCAAAAAGTTTCTCCAAAGTATTCTCTTTTAGTTGGTGGCCACTGGTTCGTTCAGGTGGGGGGGAATATAAATTCTCTTTAAGTTGGTGGACCTCTTCAAAAAGTTTCTCCAAAGTATTCTCTTTTAGTTGGTGGCCACTGGTTTGTTCAGGTGGGGGGAAGATAAATTCTCTTTAAGTTGGTGGAACTCCTCAGAGAGTTTCTCCACAGCCGAGATGCAGGCCTGTAGGGAAGAGGAGAGATTTCCTTCGTACTCCCGGAGTTGTTTAGCCATGTCACCCACTGTGGGATCTTCACCGTCTTTCCAGGTTATTATTGTCAATGTGCTGGCCCATGATGATGGTGCATTCCGTACAAACTTCCGCCACATGGGTCGAGTACACTGGACTTCATCTGGATCTGTGGATGTTTGTGCGTCGTCTAGGTCCTTATAAATTACTTCCCGTACGGCTAATTCCCTCAGGTACTGAATTCCCTTCTCCATGGTGGTCCACTTGACTGGTAGACATACAAGTTCTTCCTTGTAGGGATACCTTTCCTTCACAGCTGACAGGAGATGCCTCCAGAGGCTGTGAGATCGTGCTCCATCTCCAATTGCTTTGTCAATGCTTGCATCTCTAGCAAGGGATCCCAACCACCTGGCTTCCCTGCCCTCTAATTCCACACCATTGGCTCCAGCGTCCCAGCACCGGAGCAGCCAGGTGACAAGCTGTTCACCTATACAGCGACCAAAATCTTTTCGCACATCTCGTAGCTCATGCTGGTATAGTGTTTGGGTAGTTACTGTTGATTTTCTGACATCCTCATCCTCATCTTCATCCTCCTGCACACTTGATGGCCCAGCCTCGTCTTCTCCACACCCAGACTTAGCAGAAGACTTTCTGCGTTCTAAACGACCTGAGTCTCTATACCATTTTTTCACCTTTTCTACAGGGGCAACTTGCACTGCTACAGCTCGCCTCTCCGACCCAGCCACAGGGTCTGCCACAGGGGCTGGAATACCCTCTGCAGGGGCAACTTGCACTGCTACAGTTCGTTTCTCCGACCCAGCCACAGGGTCTGCCACAGGGGTTGGAATACCCTCTGCAGGGGCAACTTGCACTGCTACAGTTCGTTTCTCCAACCCAGCCACAGGAGTGAGAGCGGCTGCAGGAGCTGGAGCAGCTGCAGGGGCTGGAACGGCTGCGGGAGCTGGAGCTGGAATGGCTGCGGGAGCTGGAGCCAGGATGGCTGCAGGAGCTGGAGCTGGAACAGCTGCAGGAGCTGGAGCTGGAACAGCTGCGGGAGCTGGAACGTCTGCGGGAGCTGGAACGGCTGCGGGAGCTGGAGCCGGGACGGCTGCGGGAGTTGGTGCTGGAACGGCTGCGGGAGCTGGAGCTGGGACAGCTGCGGGAGCTGGAGCTGGAACGGCTGCGGGAGCTGGAGCTGGAACGGCTGCAGGAGCCGGGACTGGAACGGCCGCAGGGTCTGTCACTAGGTTGATAGTAGCATCAATTGCAGCTCGATAGGCACAAGCCAGACCCCAGCATGCCACAGTGATTTGTGTCACTTTGGAACTGCCAGAGTCATGACACCTTTTTTTCAAGCATTCTACCAGTTTTTTAGGATTTTGCAGTTGTTCAGGGGTGAATGTCCAAAACACTGGAGGTGCCCACTGCCCTAGAAACCTGCCCATATCCTCCCACACTCCCTGCCACTCGCAAATATCCCACCTCAAGACAGATCTCCGGATGAGATTCCTAAGTAGTTGTTTAACCTTAAACAAAACCTGAAGCGCATTCGGGAGACATAACAACAAGAACATGCTGGTCTGAGTATCCCAAGGATATTCAACATCTTGGAGAGCTACCGTAACTAGCTCGGGGGATAAGAGGGTGGTGAAGGAGGAAGGGAGAGTGAACAGGTAGGAAAAAATATCTTCCCCTGTCCCCTCCACAGATTGACTCCCTGATGAAAAAAGGCAATAGGTGTAACTGCTAATAGTTTCTGAGATATGGTTTCCGAAGTATAGAGTCGACGACAGTGCTGAGTACAAATACCAGGTTAGAGTCATGACCAGATATCTCATCATTTCATAAGCCATCGTTACACCGCACAGTACCATAACAATCCTAAACCAGGGCCCGGAAAGGATAAACAGCACGACAGGGAGCACATACAGAAAGTAACTTGCTATAAAACTCAATTTGGGAAACAGGCACAGCAGACTTGAGATTAAGGCAATCAACATTGTGACTAGCAACTATTAAGCAGGTCGAATACTTATACCAATTTTAGTTTAACACACTCTGGTCAAATCTGTCGATATCTCAACCCTTCGAGCCCCACGTTGGGCGCCAAATGGACTGTTGTGTTTTAGCCCGGCTGGCAGCCAAACACCACACAGCTGTTCGCTCACCCTCCCCCCTCCTTCTCCGGGATGGGGGAGAGAAACGGGAAAGTGAAGTCTGTGAGTTGAGATAAAGACAGTTTATTAAGACAGGGAAAAGAATAACAATAATAATAATGATAATAATAATAATAATAATAATAATAATAATAGTATTAATAGTAATAATGTGTACGAAATAAGTGATGCACAATGCAATTGCTCACCACCCGTTGACCGATGCCCAGCCTATCCCCGAGCAGCCGGCCCCCCCAACACCAGCTAGCCACCCCTATATATTGTTCAGCATGACGTCAGATGGTATGGAATACCCCTTTGGCCAGTTTGGGTCAGCTGTCCTGGGTCTGTCCCCTCCCAGCTCCTGCTGCATCCCTAGCCTGCTCGCTAGCAGGACAGAGCGAGAAGCTGAAAAGTCCTTGGCTTGGTGTAAGCACTGCTCTACAACAATTAAAACATCAGCATGTTATCAGCGCTCTTCTCATTCTAATCCAAAACATAGCACCCTGCCAGCCACTAGGAGGAAAACTAACTCTGTCCTACCTGAAACCAGGACACTTGCAGATACATTCTTGCTGCTTATTCTAGTTAGTGTCTTTCTATTTGAACTTTTTATATGTTGTGTGTACTGTACTTTCCAATTTGTGCCTTTATTATAGTTATCTGGATTGGAAGAAGACTTTCTTTTTATTACAACAGCATTTCTAGGTTAAGTGGTTAATATAAACAGGTAACATTAGAAGTGGGGTATTTTATATTTTCTAAATTTGGGTGCATATATATACATACATGTTCTCTAGCTTGTGAAATACTTCTTCAAATTCTAAGACAGGTTTTTAGATCTATCATCCATGAGACCCCTAAGAACACGGTGGCAACAACTGGAACAATTTGTGGTAAATCTTTAAGGGTGTGTTACACACCCATCCTCACAGTAACACGTAGTTTTTTGTCACAAACATATTGCTCATGATTTATGTAACAGTTTGCTGATCTGTCTTTCTGTGATGAACAACAGTTTGTTAATATTTAAAAGTTTTCTTTCAAGGAAGCTAGTCCACCACCTCTATCTTTGTCTTTTTTTTTTTTTTCCTTTTATCTGTTTTTCAATAATGGTTTGAGAAATGGGAGTAATGAAGCTATAGTTTTGTTATTTAAGTTTCTGTATTTTCTACACGTTTTGTAAATAAAACTGTAGAACATAACTGTTGTCTTATAGAAATTTATGTGTTAAAATGTAATTACACAATACCAGTCAAAAAGCAGTAGTCTTGACCATTAAGACACTTTTTGTTTGTTTGTTTGTTTTTAATTTAGTTTCTAAAAGCAAAAGATAACTGCACTGAAATAGTCTAGCTTTAATGCTTTTGAATCTTATAATGTGTTCTCCTGGAATAATTACTTTACTTTAGGTGTTTCTAACAATAAAGTGTATTATTTAACACATCTTATATATTTTCTATTAAGGCCCTAACTCCAGAGATTTAACTACATGAATATTGAAGAATTACTTAAATTAAGAGACCAGGTATTTATTCCTTATTTAGTAGTTCTAAAGCTTATGGACTGTTGAGGACAGAGAATCAACTCACAGACTACACTGATAGACTAGTAGCAATATTACCCCAACATTTTCTGTAAATTTGCTACACATTAGTTTAGAAAAGCCTAATTTGGACTTAAATGCATGAAAATCCTTACATGTCCTTGTATGAAAATAATCTTTAGCATCCTGAAAACATGGTTGCTATACATAATTCTCACTCTTCAGATGCATTTAGATGCATCTCTCTTTAGACTGATATGTGAGAGTGGCATTCTTGGCAATAATTCACGAACATAGATAATCTTAGCAAACAAAATGGGAATTTTAAATTTCTTGACTGTGATCACCCTCATAAAACCATCTGCAGAGGTAGTGATTAAAATATCTTTTTTATACATCTGACTAGTTTTTTCTGTATGCTGTTACTTGATATTAAGTATTCTTCATTTTATGTAGAGATCCTTGCCTGTAAGTTAATACTAGTGATCTTTTTTTTTTTTTTTTTTTTTTTTTTTATACCATGACATTGTAAGTGATACTAAAGTGTTACTTTATTTTAAAGGAATACTAAAATATATTAAAGTATTTTTGATTACCTAAGACATGTGAAAGAAATTTAAGGTCACAACTGGAAATCGATTAAATTGATGAAACCTCATAAATTTGCAGGAGACTTTCCTAAGTAAAGATTTTAGTAGTGATTTATAATCTTAATTAGGTAGTGTGTTTATTAATTATTTATTAAAGTACTATAAATTACCGCAGAAGTTTTACATTTATGTACTGTGGTCTTTTGCTTTTAGAAGTCATGTGTGTGTTGGACTTAACATCTTCATAGAGCTCTCCAATGTGATTCTACTAGCTGATTATCGTTGTCAATGTTATATAGAACCCATCAATGTCTATTAATAACTTGAGCTTTTCCTCCTCTGTGCAGTACTTTGCATTAATTTATTTTTTAATATGATGCTTTACAACCTGCTTTTAAATCATTATAGAGCTCATTATAAAACTTCCCTAGATGAATCAATCAAAACTATTTGATATCATTATCAGACTTTTCTGTCTTGCCCCTTAACTTCTCCCTGATAAACACTGTCTTTTGTGGCTCCTGTCCTAAGGAGAGTGAACACTGATATTCTGCAGCACTTACCAGGCAGTGTTTACTGAAACCAAAAAGTGCACGAATATACTGTAAAGACAGTGACAAAAGTGATAATCAAACATGGATAAATTAATAAAGTGAGAAGGGTGTTGAGTGGAGATGTGAATTACAGGTCCCAAATGCATAAATTAATAAATAATGAGTATATTTGTAATAAAAAGATGTATTTTGATTTTCAACAACAACAAACTTTTATCAGTTCAGCTATATCTTGCTTGGATTTTCTAGTTTATTCACAGATGTGGGTTATATATGTAAGTCCTATAAACCTGTACAGGGCTTCAACAACATTGCTGATAAGGGTGTTCTCTTTCTGATCAATTGCAGGTGTCACCTGAAACACTGGTACCTGTCTAGACTATGGTTAATAACACCAAGATGACTGTGGACTCAGAAGGAGCATACAGCATTTATCACAGGAAAAAAGTCACCAGAGATAAAACATCATATCGGCTGGAGCAGACTTTAGTCATTTGTGGCTGTTGCCATTTATCTCTGAGAAACTGAAACTGAAACCACTATATTTTAGTTCTTTCTCAAAGTGGGGAATCTTGTAGGGCCAAGAACATAACACACTTTAGAGGACTTAAGGGTTTTCTTTAACAAGTTTATCCATCTGGAAAGTAAGCAAGCATCAGAAAAGAGGCCAGGATACTTTCCAAAAGAGAAACATTTTCAAACCTCAGTATTTCTTGAAAACATGATCACAGAGAGGCAGTTTAGAAGGTCTCCAGTGAAACAGATTCAGGAAAAGGATATGTGAAACTGTGCAGATTTGTTCTGCCTTGAAAAAGGGATTGCTCAGCTGAGTTAGTCTGAACTCTATTACGGAAAGTCATGGTTGTGTGGAGGGGGAAAGCAACATATTTTTTCACCAGAATTTTGCAGGCAGCCAAGCAGTTTGAGCTTCTGTTCACACGGGACAGAACTATGAATCCATCTACCCATCTATCTAGAACTATGTCCATCTCTGGAAGTGTTATCAACCTTATCAGGTAAACTCAATCTCAGAAACGGGGAGCTGGCATTCCTATACCCTGATATGAGACTGCTTAGATCATTAGTGGGCTGTTTGACACAACACAGTGAGATGGGGAGCCATGGTTACTCTGGTAGCATTGGATTTGGAGGGTCTAGTCTGAAGTCTCAAAGATACCTTGATTCTTATCAGTATAATGGATGTTCTGGCATTTAGTCAGTGCTTAGAAACCCTGGAAACACTCTTCCTTGGCTGTTAAACAGACAAACTCTGAAATGCCCCAAGGAGTCTGGGAGTTTAGGATGCTGAATTGTTGTCGTCTGGCAGTTTACCAGGCTGGGGGCCTCAGCAGCTTGACAGGTGGGCTGCCAAAAATCCTGTTACGTTTCAAAATCAAATTCCCTTCACAGAAGATTTCTGCATTGACAAATCAGCAGTCCTCTGTAGAACAGTGTTTTTACCTGAAGCTGTAGACATTAGTCTCTTGCAGGTACTGGTTGACAGGATGAAGTAATAGAACATGAGATGACTGCTAGGTTAGACTTGCCTTTTCCTGGAGTAATTGGACTTGTTTTACATATGTTATATTGCCTGTCATTGTGACAACTAGGTCCCTACAGAGTTCTATTCACAGCATAGCAAATTTAGGGATTCTTAACCAGCTCATTGACATGAGGCTGATAAACAGCCAAAACAGAATTAAGAGCTGCATGTTTTTATGTAACTGAATCCAGCTGAAATGTCACCTTTTGGCAGTTTAGATATACATTGTTATTATCTACTACCTACAAGTCATTTTTTTTTTTTTTAACAGAAGATACAGCAAAGGTAGATTTATTATACTTGAGCTAAAATTTGAATCTTGTAATACCTATGTGGAAAATAGGATTCTAATTCTACTCTTCTAGAAGCAAAGGTTTTCTTCTATTATCTTCTCGCCAGGGACTTTCAGGACTTTTCATCTATAGCTGTTTATCATCAGACCTTCATAGTTATTAATGACATGAATGTTATTTATTATAATATAAAGAAGAAAAGCAATAAACAATAGTACTATTAAACCTGGGAAAGCATGTCTCACAGCTGCCTTTTTTCTATTCTGATTTATGAAGAACAGCTCTTTCAACGAATGTCAGTATAGACTTTAGGGACAACTGAAAACTATTTACCTTTCAAGTAGCTGTGTACTTCTTTCCACAACTCATATGCAGTTATTTGCTGTCATAAGCTCCAATGTAATTATAACTTCCGTATGCTGAGCTTTATTAATATAATTTTATTTTCCACAAAATTTTGATATTATAATAAATGATTTTACTTTGCTAAATAAAGTTAATGTTTTTTGTTTGTTTGTTTTTGTTTATTTGTTTTATAGAGCAAGCAAGGTTATTCCACCAGTTCATACAGATGTGTTAAAAACACTTGAACATTGAATGTCTTTTTTTTTTTTTTTTTAATAAAATTACAAAGAGATTGTTTAGCTCACTCCTGACTGTGTAGACTCTTTCAGATGATTTCAGTAGGCATTGACATGTTATTTAGTAGAAGGAATTCATGCTCCCTAAAAACAGAACTTTCAATCTCTGTTCATCAGTTGAAAAGCTATCTGATGACTGGAGACAGTGGTTAGGTAGGTCTAGTCAGATATTCCAATTACAACTGAAATTTTCATCAGATGCTCTCTTGTATAGCAAACCTGCCTCTCTTTATGTAATTGGTCTGTTTTCAGATGTCTGTGGAGCTGCTGCATTGTATGAGTCTAGTTAAAAAAGTGTGTCTTAAGACAAAACGGCAGATTCTTAGAGGAGTTTTCTTCTCCCTTGGCATATTGTGAAGCTCATTGTAGTTTGGTTACTTAAGTATTTTCTGAGGTGAACTTGTTGGCATTCATAGCTGACTATAAGACTATTCTTGCTGCAGTGCTTAGATGAACTTTTTTTTTTACTTTTTTTTTTTTTTTTAATTCTAGTTTGTCTGTATTTGCAATATGTTCCAGTTCTGTCTTAGATGGCAGAAAAGAGGTAGACTTGCAATATGTTTGCCAGAAATGGAAGTGTTTACTTGGCATCAATAACACTGGTTCATTTCTTCATTCAAGGAGTGTTTGGACAATGCTCTCAGACACATGATCTGACTTTTGGGGTGTTCCCTAGGGGACCAAGGAGCTGGACTCAATGATCCTTGGGGGTCCCTTCCAACTCAAGATATTCTATGATTCTGTGATTCTAGGATTTCAGCTAGTTCAATGAATAGGGGAAAAAGGGAAAATCCATGTTCACAAGTGTAGGGCATTTGGGTGTGTATCTTTCTAACATAGTGATCTTAGATAAGTCTGAAGAAATTACATTACTATCTTTTTAATTTTATTCTTTACCATTATCTGTCAAGAATTTTCATCTTCATAGCAGAGTTCTTTCTAACTGCTTATTGAAATTATTTTTCTTTCCTCTTTAAACTAAAATCTATGACAACTCCATTTCATCACTTTTACTCATAGTCCTGGATCTGACTCACGCTAATATTTCCTAATGTTAGCACTTAATATGGGTCAATAGCCTTGACTTTTTGTTTGAGGTTTCCTGCTATACCTAAAGAAAGCAAATCTTACAGATGTGCTGATATTTTCAACTGCTAGTGTGACTGCCTTAAGATCTAAGGCCATTCAATTTTAAACTTTAATCTCTATGATCACCCTACAGCAGCTATTCTCAGATTGACCTGTCTCGACTTTCGTATGCTTAGGAGATCCATAAAGTCTTTGTTCTGTCTCTATTTAATTCTTTCTCAGTATGACTGGAGCTACCTTTTAAAGAAAGCTGCTTATTGTGATAGTCACCCTGACTTTTTCCTATGAATTTAAAAAGGCTTCAGATACTTTGGACCAGTACCTTTGCTCTTCCATTGTTTGATTAGCCAATGCAGTCAGTTTAATCCAAGCCTTTTATGCGTTCCTAAATGATGATATATTTAAATGGAGACCTTCACACTGAAGTTAATTTTAACACACAGTGAATCAAACGAATTAATCAATCTGCACTTGAGGTTAGCTTCATATCACAAAATTAGCATCCAACTAATGTTGTATATAAACAAATTTATTCATATCATACTCAACTTTAAAACGCTTTGATGTTTTCTACTTTACTTTTCCCAAATTGTCATGGATTCGTGGCTTATCATTAAGGTCTATATCTTCTCCCTCCCTGAAGCATAAAATGACAGAAGTAGGCTGGTAATGTAAGTTATTACTGAATTGAGAACAGCTGTACTGTGAGACTACAAAGAGAAAGTTCATTAGTGTTTATTTTATTTATTACTTATTACATGCTAGTCATATGCAGACACAATAACAGCTGGTATATTGAGAATACATACCATTTTGGGAGAAAAAATGGTTGGGCATTCTTCTATAAACTGACTCTATAAAGCTGGTTTGGGAGGATTTATTGTGTTACTGACCATCACTGTTTTTTGTGTGTGCTGTTTTGAATATAAATTCTGCCTATTTTTCTTGCTGTATCCAGGTCCTCACATACTTCTCTTCAAAGAAATACACTTGAGCTCTATGGAGAGCAGCTCAGCCCTTTCCTGCATTTCTTTCCTAAATTTATTCTCAGATCTGTTATTCAGAGAGACTGTTCCTGAGCACGGTGTTGGAGCACAGGAGTAACGTGTACTGCCTTTAGCCATGGCCAATACAGGGAACTACCTGAAAGGAAGGTGTGGGGAGCTGGGGATCAGCCTCTTCTCGCAGGTAACTGGTGATAGTACAAGGGGGGAATGGCCTCAAGTTGCACAAGGGAAGGTTCAGATTGGAAATTAGGAGACGTTTCTTCTCAGAATTGGAAGGCATTGGGACGGGTTGCCCAGGGAGGAGTTGGAGTCACCGTCCCTGGGGGTGTTCAAAGAAAGATTGGATGCGGTGCTTAGAGATGTGGTTTAATGGGTGATATCGGTGGTAGGGGAATGGGTGGACCAGATATCTCGGAGTTTTTTTCCAACCTTAATGATTCTGTGATTCTATGAGGAGAACATAAGACAACACAACCATCAGGTAGTGATAGCCTTCCCCAGAATACTCTCGCAACCTATTCTTATAGGTATTTCCTAGTCAGAAACAACTTATCCAGGTAATAGTCCTTGACAGAGTTCTCCTTTATGGATGTTTTAGTCTCCCCTTGAATTTACATGGCAGTTCAGCATCCGGCATGCCTTGTGGGCAAGAACTTCACAGATTATTTACAAATGGAACAACCAATCTCCTTTTCAATTTGGACTTTCAATGAGTCATTCTCTGCTGCTCCACTGAGAAAGACAATCTTTCACAAAGTTTCTGCTTCACTGGAACTCAACTATTTTGATAACTTTTTTTTTTTTTTTTTCTAAACATTATAAACTGAGGAAAAAATACAGTGTACATCCTCTGTCAAAATAGTCAGAGATAAAACCAAAGTTATCCAGACAGCAGATCAGAGCTGAAGCAAAACCTGGGCTTCTGGAGTTGTAGAGAAGGCCAAAAGAGATGAACTTTTCTAAACATCTCCATATCACTTCATTGTTGGGGGAATAATAATCTTATAGCCTGTGGGTATGAGTATAGAGGGCCATAATTTTGTTTCTTACTCTTATATTTTTGCTGAGTTGATTACAGACTTCTTTACTACTTTGGGCTTGCTTCTTTTCCTGCAATGCCATTTGCAGGAAATTGAAAGCTTGTATTGTATGAAGAAGACAGGAAAAAATAAAATTCTGTAGAGTGAACAGAAATTCTGAGTGTACAAATAGCTACTATTTTGTATGAAAACAAACAAACAAACAAATGAAAACTCTTGGATCAGAAATCATTGTTGGCATTTCCACTTGTAAAGAGGTGTAAACCCATCATTAGAGATGTTTTACATTTTACTGGATGTTTGAGCTATTTTTTTAGGCAACATCCTCTGAATATGAGATATGTTATACATTTCTTAAAATATTGACATGAGTGAACATGTATATGCTTGTGTTTGGTCAAGAGTCATGTGTATATATATGTACATATTAATGCATGTACATGAGTAATTATAGCTAGCAGATTCCATTTTAGAATTAGAAAACACTCTGTCAGTTATTAAGTATTTCATTTCTCATCATAATACTACCTGCTGGGTCTTACTGCAGTCCTACTCCAGAGAAGAAACATATTTTATTAAAAACAAACAGACAAACAAACAAAAACTCTTAATAGCACTCTTTTGAGTCTTTGTAAGACTCCAGTGTTTTCAAACTCAAAAAGCTTAGATCAAGTTTAAGTGAAAAAATATTAAGCAACTGAAATGTTGAAAAAGGCAAGTCTAATGAGTTAAATCTCAGAGCTCTGCAACTTATGTGGAAGATAATACAGTATAATACAAAAATCGCGTTTGCCGTGTTTTTGGAATCAAGCACACTTAAATATAGAATGGACAATCTCAGTTGTAAGCAGTAGATTATTGTATGGCTACATATATGTGTACTGTCTTTACTGTATGACTGTGCTGCCATAGAAGGACTAAATTAGACCTTTTATTATTCATAAGTACATTTGTTGAAGATGTAGGGACGGCTGGTAAAATATCAGCATTTTTGCTAACTACTTAAACACATTTAACTGCCTGTGCAGCAAATTTGAATCAATACTATTTATACAGCTTTATTTCTCTCTGGCTATGGCATATCACTACAAGAGGGACACTGAGGCCATGGAGCATGTCTGGAGAAGGGCAACGAAGCTGGTGAAGGTCCTGGAACACAAGTCCTACGAGGAGCAGCTGAGGGAACTGCGGTTATTTAGTCTGTGGAAGAGGAGGCTCAGAGGAGACCTTATTGCCCTCTACAACTCCCTGAAAGAAAGGTGTGGGGACCTGGGGGGTCAGCATCTTCTCACAGGTAGGTGGGACTAGAGGGAATGGTCTCAAGTTGCACAAGGGGAGGTTCAGGTTGAAAATTAGTAGACATTTCTTCTCAGAAAGAGCAGTCAAGCATTGGAACGGGTTGCCCAGTGAGGTGTTGGAGTCACCGTCCTTAGGGGTGTTTAAGGAAAGTTTGGACATGGTGCTTAGGGACATTGTTCGGTGGGTGACCTTGGTAGTAAGGTGATGGTTGTACCAGATGATCCTGAATGTCTCTTCCAACCTTAATGACTCTATGATTCTATATCCATAATTATTACTGATTTTTATTATTTTATTTTTCTATTTTTTAGGCTAGTTTTTGTCCAGCTCTAATCTATGTGGTGGTGTAGAAGAAGATTCACATCTGACATTTGAAAAGCTATGAGGAACTCTATATTAACAGATAAGCTGGTGTTAAGCCTTGACTTGTTGAAAGGCTGTGCAGCCAAATAAAATGAAATAAAAATATTCATTTCATGTAACGGACTTTATGATAAGGGACATGCAATTATTCAGTGAAGCATTGAATTGTCTGTTCTTATTTCAGTCCCATGCATTTTGAGTAAAGCAACTGATGATGGATGGGAACCTAGGGGTACTTTAGAATGTAAGAACATCTGAGTCCTTTTACATGTCATTGTGCAGCAGAAATAAGAAAACTTTAGAAAAGTTCTGTGCATTTGACAAATCTCACAGGAGTGCTAGAGAGTGTATTTATTTATTTACTCATAAATAGTGATAACATCAGTATCCTTTCTGTAAGTGAACATGGATATACTGGGCTTAAACCCTCCCTTCTTCCTGCATATGGATTATCACAGTGCTTGACTTTATTTTCCCCGGGAATGCTAGCCATGAATTTAACTGGTAAAGTTGCCATAGCTCAGATTTCATTTCCTCCTGCTTTGATTACTGTTTTGTGTGAGTACCCTGTTCTCACAGAAGTCTACCACACTGCCATGAGTATCAGTGATATTTCCCTTATCCAGGTTTCTATGAGTCCTTCAAGATGCATTTCATTTTCAGAACATTTCTAACAATAAGAAACTTGTTTAATTCCTTTTCTTGCTTCTGCTCAAAATGTTCCCTTCCTATTGTAGGAAATACCAAGACTATTTCCTGCCATACTCCGTTTCCATGGTTATCTCACATTTTTAAACCCTCTAATTCATCAGCGTTCTTGCTGATGAATTCTACCCACTGGAAAAAAACTTGCTCCCATTCCCATCAAAAAAGTTAGTAATCAGACTAAAATTGGACCAAGATTTTTACTGCCGGTTTTTGAAGCCCAGCTAATACTATTAATCTGCATTATTTTAAGTAGGAATAGAAGAGTCAATTGGATTCAAACAAACAAAAAAGTACTAGTGCATCAGTCTTAACAGATTCATATATAATGAGGGTGCTTGCTGAAGAAAATATTTTGGGAAGAAGCTCTTCAAATAAATCTTTAAAAGGTTGAAGAAAGCTAACAACTTTATACTGATTTGTTTGAGACCAGTCTTAATAATTCAGTGCACAACATATCTCTCCTGTCTTACATTTTACAGTCCAGAGTGTCTCTCGAGGTCAGTTGTTCCCTCATGGTCCTTGATGCAGCCTCTCCTTTCCAGATAGCTTTGTAATCTTCTGTAGAAAAAAATCGTTCCCCAGTCTTAAACAGGGTCTCTACAAATGCATCTACATGCAGATGCATTTCAGGATATATATCAGGAAAAGGTTCTTCACAAAGAGGGTGGTTGGGCACGGAACAGGCTCCCCAGGGCAGTAGTCATGGCACTGAGCCTGTTGGAGTTAAGAAGCATTTGGACAATGCTCTCAGACCACATGGTCTGATTTTTAGGGTGTTTCTTTGGGGACCCAGGAGATGGACTTGATGATCCATGTGGGTCCCTTCCAGCTCAGGATATTCTATGATTCTATGCAGTATGTCTTGCAAACCAATGTGTTGGTAATGCTTGGAATAACAAGGAAACCATAAGAAAAGTGCAGTTCACATAATTTTATTCCTTATTTGTTATTGTTTGTATCTTCTGTCTATATGACAGAATGGAATAAGATCATCTCACTGGGAGTTTTTCATTTAACCCCTCCAGCGAAGATGTGCTATGTATTAAAATGACAAATATAATAGAAGTATTGTTCTAACCTGTTAGTTTTTAGCAGAACAATATAGACCATAAGACCACCATCTGTATTGTCTAAACACAGAGGTTCTCAGTTTTTAATTGAACTCATGCATTATGAGCACAGTGAAGCAGATTTTTACTGGCCGTTATATATTAGCAGCCATTTTGTTTTATAGTATAACACACATAGCAGAGAACTATAATTACATACTCACTGGAGGGGACCATAGGTATCCTCTGTGGTAGTTAAGTTAGTTAAGTCAGTTAAGTCAGTTTAAACCTTCATGGGAGTCCTCAGTTGGTACAAGATATGTTTAACACGGGACATCTCTGCCTTGTTGTTTGGGGAGCTATATGCCCATGGAGGTTTGTATCTCTGAACTTGAAATGTTAACTATGATTTTTGATTCACTGTCTTACAGCTTACTCGTGTAATCAATGCTGTATGGAGTACCGCTCTTGGACAGTCTTCAGGTAGACCTGGAGAAACAGAATTATTACTTTTTCCTCTTATCAAAGGAGTAGTTTGAATCGCTTGCTTTGAACTGAAAGGAAAGGATCAATCAGTAATTTGTGTCTGGCTTAATAGGACAAAATTGCTGGGTAGCTCGTTATTTATTGTCTTAAAATCAGAAAAGCAAAATAAATCTGACACACATCTGAGATTAAAAAAAATAAAAAAAAAAAATATCCTCATCCATTTAATAATTGGCAAAAATGCAAAAACAGCTGTCCAAGCAGATGGCTTGCACAAAATCCTATCAGGAAACAAGCTCTGATTAAAATCACAAATGGCTAATCCTTTGCTGTCAATAGCCAAGCAATTGTGGACATGTTTGCTTAGCAAAGTAAATGGGGTCTTTCAGCAAAAAAATAATTTTTTTATTTCTAAAATGGTAATGCCAATGAAATTCTAATGCCATCATACCTTGATGCTGACTGTGCTCTATCATATTGGACTCGAAGTGGGTCCATTCCTGACAAAACAAAATTACTAAGAAAAAAAACTACAATTGGAAGAAAAAAAATAGCAAAAGAAAATCAACAAATTTATATTCACATGTTATTAAATTCCAAATAAGAGTTTACTTTAAAGCAGTACCACTATTTTTAAAATGTAATGGATTGCAAATTTAAGCATGCCTAAAAAAGAATGGCAAATCTGCTTGTGATAAGGTTATTACATGATGCAAGACCATATTAAAAAACACAAATGAAGGCAAAGATGTTCTACAGATCTAAAAACATTATGGAAGGACCAGAATAAATGGAGAAAAAACAAGAAGGCTTTGCATGTGCAAACTAATCTGCAACTTTAAACACTCAGGTCTGCATATCCTTAAAATAAACTTTCCTCCTTTAAGGGCCTGAAGCTTGAAAGCTACCACCAGCTGACTTTCTTATGTCCGCTTCTAAAGGGCATTTTAGCCAGCCACCTTTTAAAAAATCATAAAAACAAAAAACCTAGGGTCTTGTAGGGTTTACCCCTAAATTAAAGCAACTGACTCAAATTCATGTATTTGTTTAAAAAGCAGCTATGTAACCTTTCTTCTTTAAAAATCTGCAGCATACATAAAAGGTGGTCTTCAAAAAAAAAGCTAAAGCATGAAGTCCCCCATGTTTGGAAGATGACTTTTTTACCCAAACAGTTTAAAAAGAAACAACATTTTAATTAATATAAAAAAATTGCGTAATCAAATATCTAAAAATTTCAAAAAGTCAGTGCTGCCATAATGGCATCCATGAGAGGGGAAAAAGTTGATGATGTCACAAAAAATTTGTGAAATCCTAATATGGATTAAAAAAAGTTGCTGGATATAATGCCCCCGCATGTGCTGTTTGCAGCCATTTAAGCTGGTTAGAGTAGAAAGCTCATGAATTCCTATTGCTGGAAAAGAAGAGACTAAATTTTAAAAATTAAATGACAAAGGAACAGGCAATTAAAGCCGTTCTTTTGCACTTAAGCCAAAGGTCCTTAATAATGTTTCAGATCTTAGACATTATGCATTTTAAATCTGTATATGCCAGCAGGTCTTGCCATGTATAACCATATCACAAGCAAATTTTTTAATTCTAACTTCAATGTTTGCAAAAAAAAAACAAAAGGGCTAAAAACTTACTTACATTTCCTAAACAAAAAAAAACAAAACCTATAAAAGCTGATGTAAAAAACCTCTTTGCTTACATGTTCATAATTCCTAAAATTAAAATGAAAAGTAGTTGAATTGTGTCAATATTGGCAAAAATTGTATAAAATCACCACAGCTGAAAAAAAAGCATTTCTGGTAAAAAGGGGCCAATAAAAAAGAGGGCATAAGGATGCTGACTGAATGAAATGAAAAATCAATGCTGTATAAAAATTGCCTGCTTCAGTTGCGGTGGCCAAAAATACCATTTGAGCCCGGCGGCCACAACTGCTCCAGATTTGAGAAGCAAAAATTGAGGATGATGGAAATTAGACACTGCCACATATGCTCACCTGACATGGATTGCATTTCCATTTAACTCTGCACTGTCAAGATTGCATGAATAGTTGCAAACCCCTTATGACAAAGAATTTTTTAATTGCTTTTCACAGGTACAAATTAAATCATTAATGATAATTCTGCAGGAAAAGAAAACAAAAAGATCAAAACCACCTGCAACTGTGCCGCGGGCAATTTTGTTTAAAAATGTGTCCTGTGAAAAAGACCAAGCAGATTTTTCAGTAAATTAAAAACGCCTGGTAAAAATTTCCCAGCCAGCCAAATCAAATTGAGGAGCCCCTTCCAGCTATAATAAAAGAGTCTGGACGCAGGGTCCCTGCTAGCCCCTCCATGGAGCTGAATTTTGACCAAGAGCTAATAAAAAACTTTTAAAAATGCGGGGCATTTTGCAACTGCCAGAAATACAAGCATGAACGACGACAAAAAAACAGTATGCTGCATAAAATTGCAAAGGAAAAAATGTAAGGGTTTTTAGATAAAAAAATACATTTTGCAATGGGCCATTTAATTCAACAAACTATTGGCGGTTAATGCCTTTGATGGAGGAATGGAGGCAAGGTAATGGCAGCTAACATTGAAACCACTAAAATTATAACTTTTGAAATTTATTTTAAAAGTGCTCTGCCTGCAAAAATTTCCGAAATCTTGTTTTAAAAAAATTAATTAAAATTATGCAGTTTAAAAAAAAATAAAAAAATCAATGCTGCATACTGTTTCCAAAACTTTGATCTTTAGGAAGTGGAACTTAATATTACCTTTGGGATTCTCTTTAAACAAAAATCCCTGAGTTAGACCAGAAATGAGAAGTCATAATCATGAAATTCAGCATGGAAATGAAAAAGTGTAAAATTGCAAGCAAAAAATGTTAAAAAAAAAGGTCACTCAGATTTTAAAGATGGCCCTCACTTAAAAAAGCAGTGACATTTTTCAGTAAAAAGTCAAATAAAAAATCCTCCATGCATCCAATAAGGAACTTAAGCTAGTTGAATTTTTGTTTTAATTTAGCTTTTTGTAAAAATTAAAAAGTGCACATTAAAAAACATTAAAAAATGCAGAGCATGTGCACTACATTAAAGAACTCAATGAAAAATGAAGCTTCTCATTTAAGTGGGATGAAAATCAAGATTTAAAAAACCAACAAATTGGAATCCAAGGTTACTGGGCCTGCTGATAGTAGGAGCCATTTCTACAATATGAGGATTTTAGTACCTCTGAGAAACCTAAAATAAAAAAAAAATTTTATGAGTTTCCTTTCTGGAAATGCTTCAACTGCATAAGTATGGCATATCACTGTCAACCAATAAGCAAGTTTATTCATCTTGCCTTGCCTTAGGTAAATTTTAAATCAAAAAATTCTAATTGGTAATAATTTTTTTTCTAATTTGATCAAAATAGTTTGCCTAAGGCAAATCTCCAAATAGGTCCAGTAGAAGTGTCCTGTCCTGGTTTCAGGTAGGACAGAGTTAATTTTCCTCCTAGTAGCTGGCAGGGTGCTATGTTTTGGATTAGGGATGAGAAGAGCGCTGATAACATGCTGATGTTTTAATTTGTTGTAGGCAGTGCTTACACCAAGCCAAGGACTTTTCAGCTTCTCGCTCTGTCCTGCTAGCGAGCAGGCTAGGGGTGCAGCAGGAGCTGGGAGGGGACAGACCCAGGACAGCTGACCCAAAAACTGCCAAAGGGGTATTCCATACCATCTGACGTCATGCTGAACAATATATAGGGGTGGCTAGCCGGGGTGGGGGGGGGGGCCGGCTGCTCGGGGATAGGCTGGGCATCGGTCAACGGGTGGTGAGCAATTGCATTGTGCATCACTTATTTCGTACACATTATTACTATTATATATTATTATTATTATTATTATTATTATTTATTATTATTTTTCCTGTCTTAATAAACTGTCTTTATCTCAACTCACAGGCTTCACTTTCCCGTTTCTCTCCCCCATCCCGGAGAGGGAGGGGGGAGGGTGAGCGAACGGCTGTGTGGTGTTTGGCTGCCAGCCGGGCTAAACCACAACATTTTGGACCAGAGTGTGTAAAAAATTAAAATTGGTATAAGTATTCGACCTGCTTAATATTTGCTAGTCACAATGTTGATTGCCTTAATCTCAAGTCTGCTGTGCCTGTTTCCCAAATTGAGTTTTATAGCACTCCTTACTTTCTGTGAAAATGTGCTCCCTGTCGTGCTGTTTATCCTTTCCGGGGCCCTGGTTACAAGATTGTTATGGTACTGTGTGGTGTAACGATGGCTTATGAAATGATGAAATAGATTCTGGTCATGACTCTAACCTGGTATTTGTACTCAGCACTGTCGTCGACTCTATACTTCGGAAACCATATCTCAGAAACTATTAGCAATTACACCTATTGCCTTTTTTCATCATCAGGGAGTCAATCTGTGGAGGGGACAGGGGAAGATATTTTTTCCTACCTGTTCACTCTCCCTTCCTCCTTCACCACCCTCTTATCCCCCGAGCTAGTTACGGTAGCTCTCCAAGATGTTGAATATCCTTGGGATACTCAGACCAGCATGTTCTTGTTGTTATGTCTCCTGAATGCGCTTCAGGTTTTGTTTAAGGTTAAACAACTTAGGTTTCTCATCGGAATCTGTCTGAAGCGGCGCTTCAGGTTTTTTTACTAGGTTAAAGTCCTGAACTACTCAAAGGAATTTTCTCAGTTGGAGATCTGTCTTGAGGCGGGATATTAAAAATTTGGAGAACTTAAAAAGTGTGGGAGGACTATGGGCTTTTTCTAAAGCAGTGGGCACCTCCAGTGTTTTGGAATTCACCCCTGAACAACTGCAAAATCTTAAAAAACTTAGATTGCAAAAAAAAGGTGTCATGACTTGGCAGTTCCAAAGTGACACACAAATCACTGTGGCGTGCTGGGGTCTGGCAGATTGTGCCTATCTTAGCTTACCCAATTTTGATGCTCGGCTATTCAACCTAGTGACAGCTGCACCCTTAAAGATTTCCAGTCCAGCTCCCGCAGATTCCAGCTCCAGCTTGCAGCTTTTCCAGCTTGCAGCTGCTCCAGCTCCTGCAGCCGCTGACTCCTGTGGAACTTTCAGAGCTCCATGAAAAACTGTGATCCAATGCTAAGCTGACAGCCTTTTCCAGCTGCAGAAAGTATTTCCAGCTCCAAGAAATTTGTCTGCCAAAAACCCTAGCAGTCCAACTATAGTGTAAATTGGCTCTCTGAGAGAAACTGAAGTTCTACAAATGTTCAGAAGACTTTAGAGGGGCCCTGCCTCCAGCCATGGGGAGGAAAGGGACAACAGAGTTTATTGGACTGTGTGGATTCGATGGCCTGGCACGTCTGACGCACAGAAGTATAAGGCTTTAGTAGACACTGGTGCACAATGTACTCTAATGCCATCCAAGCTGTAAACTGGGCCAGAGCCCATTCTGTATTTATGGCGTGACAGGGGGATCCCAGCAGTTAACTGTATTGGAAAGCTGAAGTGATTTCTAACCGGAAATGATGGAAAAAAGCACCGTTTGTGACTGGCAGCGGATGCTCCGTGCATCCTTGGCATAGACTATCTTAGAAGAGGATATTTCAAGGAGTGCCAAAAGGGTTATTGGGCTTAATTGGCATGCTGCCTTAGAAACACAAAACATTTAAAATTAAACAGTTGTCTACCTTGCCCGGTCTCTCAGAGGACCATTTCTGTTGCAGGGTTGCTGAGGGTTGAAGAACAGCAAGTGCCAAAAAGCTACCAGTTACAACAACTGATTGTGCAATTTTGCGGCAATATCGCACCAACCGAGACTCCCTGATTCCCATCCAAATAAAATTCGTCAACTGGAGAGCAATTTTGAGTGATCAAAAAGACCCATTCACCTTTTAATAGTCCCATATGTTTTTTTGCGAAAGTCTAATGGTGAATGGAGACTAACAGTGGACTATCGTGGCCTGAACGAAGTCACGCCACCACTCTAGTGCTGCAGTAAGCCGGACATGCTAGAACTCCAGTACGAACTGGAATCAAAGGCAGCCAAGTGGTATGCCACAATTGATATTGCTAATGCATTTTTCTCCATCCCTCTAGCAGCAGAGTGCAGGCCACAGTTTTGCTTTCACTTGGAGGGGAGTCCAATATACTTGGAATCGGCTGCCCCAGGGGTGGAAACACAGCCCCTACCATTTGCCATGGACTGATCCAGTCTGCGCTGGAGCAGGGGGGGAAGCTCCTGAACACCTGCAGTACATCGATGACATCATCATGTGTGGGTGTGGAGTGACTTTGCAGAGGAAGTTTTTGAGAAAGGGAAGAAAATAGTCCAAATCCTTCTGAAGGCCGGTTTTTGCCATAAAAACAAAATAACCTTTTAAAGGACCTGCACAAGAGATCCAGTTTTTTAGGAATAAAATGGCAAGATGGACGTCGTCAAATCCCAATGGATGTGATCAACAAAATAACAGCTATTCTCCACCAACTAGCAAAAAGGAAACACAAACTTTCCTAGGTGTCGTGGGGTTTTGGAGAATGCATATTCCAAATTACAGTCTGATTGTAAACCCGCTCTACCAAGTAACCTCGTAAGAAGAATGCTTTTGAATGGGGCCCTGAGCAACGACAAGCTTTTTGAACAAATTAAGCAGGAAATAGTTCATGCAGTAGCCCTTGGGCCAGTCCGAACAGGACCAGATGTAAAGAATGTGCTCTACACCGCAGCCGGGGAGAATGGTCCCACCTGGAGCCTCTGGCAGAAAGAACCTGAAAAAATCCCAAAACTCGAGGTCGACCCCTGGGGTTTTGGAGGGGATACAGAGGATCTGAGGCCCGCTATACTCCAACCGAAAAGGAGATATTGGCAGCATATGAAGGAGTTCGATCTGCTTCGGAAGTGGTTTACTGAAGCGCAGCTCCTCCTGGCACCCCGACTGCCGGTACTGGGTTGGATGTTCAAAGGAAGGGTCCCCTCTACATTACATCATGCAACTGATGTTACATGGAGCAAGTGGGTTGCTGATACTCAGCGGGCTCGAATAGGAAACCCCAGTCGCCCAGGAATCCTGGAAGTGATTATGGACTGGCCAGAAGGCAAGTACTTTGGGATATCATCAGAGGAGGAGGTGGTCCGTGCTGAAGAAGCCCCACTGTACAACAAGCTACCAGAAAATGAGAAGAAATATGCCTGTTCACTGATGGGTCCTGTCGTATTGTGGGAAAGCATCGGAGATGGAAAAGCTGCTGTATGGAGTCCTACACGACGAGTTGCAGAAGCTGCTGAGAGAAGGTGAATCGAGTCAGTTTTGCAGAAGTGAAAGCCATTCAGCTGGCCTTAGATATTGCTGAACGATTTAAAAAAGTGGCCAGTTCTCTATCTCTATACTGATTCATGGATGGTAGCAAATGCCCTGTGGGGGTGGTTACAGCAATGGAAGCAGAACAACTGGGAACGCAGGGGCAAACCCATCTGGGCTGCTGCATTTTGCATTGTGGCAAGATATTGCTGCCCGGGTAGAGAACCTGGTTGTAAAGGTACGCCATGTAGATGCTCATGTGCCCAAGAATCGGGGGCTACTGAAGAACATCAAAACAACCAGCAGGTGGATCAGGCTGCTAAGATTGAAGTGGCTCAGGTGGACCTGGACTGGCAACATAAAGGTGAATTATTTATAGCCCGATGGGCCCATGATATCAGGCCATCAAGGTAGAGATGCAACATACAGATGGGCTCGTGACCGAGGGGTGGACCTGACCATGGACACTATAGCACAGGTTTATTCATGATTGTGAAAACATGTGCTAAATTAAAAAAGCCAAACGGTCAAAGCCCTCTTTGGTATGGAGGACGATGGCTGAAATACAAATATGGAGAGGCCTGGCAGATTGATTACATCACACTCCCCAAACCCGCAAACGGCAAGCGCCACGTACTTACAATGGTGGAAGCAACCACCGGATGGCTGGAAACATATCCTGTGCCCCATGCCCACCGCCCGGAACACTATCCTGGGCCTTGAAAAGCAAGTCCTATGGCGACATGGCACCCCAGAAAGAATTGAGTCAGACAATGGGACTCATTTCCGAAACAACCTTATAGACACTTGGGCCAAAGAACATGGTATTGAGTGGGTGTATCACATCCCTATCATGCACCAGCCTCCGGGGCTTTGAACGATACAATGGACTGTTAAAGACTACACTGAAAGCAATGGGTGCTGGGACATTCAAAAAAATTGGGAACACATTTGGCAAAGGCCACCTGGTTAGTCAATACTAGGGATCTGCCAACCGAGCTGGACCTGCCCAATCAAACCTGTTACGCACTGTAAGGGGATAAAGTTCCTGTAGTGCACGTAAGAAACATGCTGGGTAAGACAGTCTGGGCTACTCCTGCCTCAGGAAAAGGCAAAGCCCATTCGTGGGATTGCTTTTGCCCAGGGACACTGGATGCACTTGGTGGGTAATGCAAAAGAATGGGGAGGTCGGTGTGTACCTCAAGGGGACCTAAAATACTGGGTGAGAATAGCCCATGAGTTTGAATTGTAGTATGTTAATTATCATATAACACTGTATGTCATCACTACCATGGTTGCTATATATCATAGATGAAAATGGTGATTAATTAGAAGGTATTGGAAAGAGTGTAACCTGAGCATGACATAAATGGTATGGAATAAGGGGTGGATATCTGTCCTGGTTTCAGTAGGACAGAGTTAATTTTCCTCCTAGTAGCTGGCAGGGTGCTGCTGTTTTGGATTAGGATGAGAAGAGCGCTGATAACATGCTGATGTTTTAATTGTTGTAGAGCAGTGCTTACACCAAGCCAAGGACTTTTCAGCTTCTCGCTCTGTCCTGCTAGCGAGCAGGCTGGGGGTGCAGCAGGAGCTGGGAGGGGACAGACCCAGGACAGCTGACCCAAACTGGCCAAAGGGGTATTCCATACCATCTGACGTCATGCTGAACAATATATAGGGGTGGCTAGCCGGGGCCGGGGGGGGGGCCGGCTGCTCGGGGATAGGCTGGGCATCGGTCAACGGGTGGTGAGCAATTGCATTGTGCATCACTTGTTTCGTACACATTATTATTATTACTATTATTATTATTATTATTATTATTATTATTATTATTATTATTATTATTATTTTCCTGTCTTAATAAACTGTCTTTATCTCAACTCACAGGCTTCACTTTCCCGTTTCTCTCCCCCATCCCGGAGAGGGGGGGGGGGAGGGTGAGCGAACGGCTGTGTGGTGTACCTGAAAGCTGCCTGGCAGAGAAGGACCTGGGAGTACTGGTTGATAGTCGGCTGAATATGAGCCAGCAGTGTGCTCAGGTGGCCAAGAAGGCCAACAGCATCCTGGCTTGTATAAGAAGCAGTGTGGCCAGCAGGACTAGGGAAGTGATTGTCCCCCTGTACTCATTTGTACTCTTGGCTCTGGTGAGGCCGCACCTCGAGTACTGTGTTCAGTTTTTGGGCCCCTCGCTACAAGAAGGACATGGAGGTGCTCGAGAGAGTCCAGAGAAGGGCAACGAAGCTGGTGAGGGGTCTGGAGAACAAGTCTTACGAGGAGCGGCTGAGGGAGCTGGGATTGTTCAGCCTGGAGAAGAGGAGGCTCAGGGGCGACCTTATCGCTCTCTACAGGTACCTTAAAGGAGGCTGTAGCGAGGTGGGGGTTGGTCTATTCTCCCACGTGCCTGGTGACAGGACGAGGGGGAATGGGCTAAAGTTGCGCCAGGGGAGGTTTAGGTTGGATATTAGGAAGAACTTCTTTACTGAAAGGGTTGTTAGGCATTGGAATGGGCTGCCCAGGGAAGTGGTTGAGTCACCATCCCTGGAGGTCTTTAATGAGGGTGATGAGTCACAGAAACAGGTTGCCCAGAGCAGCTGTGGACACCACCTCCCTGGAAGTGTTCAAGGCCAGGTTGGATGGGGTTTTGAGCAACCTGGTCTAGTGGGAGGTGTCCCTGCCCATGGCGGGGGATTAGAATTAGATGATCTTTAAGGTCCCTTTCAACCCCAAACATTCAACAATTCTATGATTTTATTCTTGTGTGTACATCTGTTTATACATATATATATGATATATATGTATATACAGCTTATGCTTACCAATTCTTTATTTCCATATTAAGCTTGTTCATAATCTACTTCTAATAAAGCTTTCATAGTTCTCAGGGCCTGCCAAGTCCCAGTCTTGTTATATGAATGAAAAGGATCCTACTGATGTTCAAGCAGATCAATTTGTTACTCTCTCTCTCCCCTCCCTAAAAGAAAAGCTCGGTTCAGTCCGAGTGGAAGCAGTGAGTGAATTAGGATAATCTTCAGAATTCCTCTTTATTTTTTGTTTTCTTGTCAACCATGTCTGAATTACAATGTGGAACAACCAGACAGAATAGGAAACAACTAAATATTTTCGTGAATAGCTTTTTATCTGAGAGCTTATATTACTTTGCAACCTCTTAATTCATCATTTCACAGATGAGTAAGCCTGTTTATTGGCAGATTAAATAACTTGCTTGAGCTGAGGCTATGAATTACAGAGTTGGGGACCCCATAAAAGTTAAGAACTTTTGTTTTTGGTAGCTATAACTTCTAGGACTATCTTATCAGATGATGTAAAGTAGATTTGGCAATGCAAAGGAAGCTTCAGAAAATCTAAAATCTGCAGCATGAATTTAACTAAAACTCTGCTTGTATTTCATTTATGAAATCTCTACTTACAGTAAATTTAAGATGTTGCCATTTTTGCCAGGTAAGAGGGGTGGGGTGGGGTGGGAAGGGGTAAAGAGTCAAAGTTGGACCCTTAAAGAATAATTAAAAAAAAAAAAAAGAAGAAGATTTTTAAAATATCCTGATAACTGGGATTCTTAGAACCTATGAACATCTATTTACAGTGTTATTCTGCTTGTATAACAGGAGATGAAACAACTTTACTTACTTCTTTGATATCTTTAGCCACCATACTTACTAAGGTGGCTGGGTATCTGGATATATGGGGTTATCGTCTAGCAATATAATGCTTATTTTCTCTGGGAGGAAAACAGAACAATTTATTGCGAATGAAATGTACAAATAACATGGAAAAGCTGAGGGCATTTCTGTGGTGTCCTGTATGTTTTTCATAACCAATGACACTGTATTTTGCTCAAATTTATAAACATCTTTTTTAGATTTGTTCTCATTACAGGAATAAATTTGTCAAGACAGATTTTTACTTTAAAACTTACATGTAAAATTCTTTAACATAGTATGTAGCTGAACAGAAAGGAGACATTAAGAATTTTTTCTGTTTGTTAGTAAACCCTAGTTGTCTGATGAGCATACAACAACCTTTTTCTCATAACAATCAGTTTATAAGTTTTACTGAAGAAGAAATAAGAAACATGAATTATGATTTGATAAGATTCAATAATTAACTTTTCTAGGTTTTGAAATTTCAGAATATGAAATAAGGTGGCTATATATATATTCTAAATAAGGCAAAACTTCTAATAGCCTTTAAGTGGTACTCTCCTCAAAATGGAAAATATTTATTTACTTATTCATTACAAGCAACTATTGCAAAGGCTAGAAAATAGTGTTTACATGAGAAATCGATTACAGTAAAGTATATCACATTCCTGAGAATGGATGAATGGATGTTTATATACATTCTATTGTCATCACAGTTTCTTTGCTGCTTAGGCTTATATTATCAAACAAGAACAGTTCATTCTTTTGTGATGTTTCAAAGATTCAAAGTTGCTATTAAAATTGGAATCTACATTGTGTTTTACCTAATACAATGAATTTTGAGAAAATACCACATTAATTTATGGAATTAATTTGTATTATTAGAGAGTTTTCAGAACAGTGCTGATTTGGAGTCAAGCAGATCATTAATATTTTACGTCCCAGAGATTAATACAAAACTTAAGCTAAAGGGTAAATTACTATGCAGCAGTTGAAATTTAGGCTCCCTCTGCAGTAAGCTCTGCATATTTTTTGTTACTGATTTTTATAAACCAAGGAAATGCATGTAATTATTAGAATCCTTGCCTAATTAACATTGTAAATTAGTTTTGACTAGCATTAGTTTTTCCTGTTTGAAAGCATAATTCTAAATTATGAAAATGTTTTATTGTTTACTCCACTGTTATATGAGAGCTGTGGGCAAGTGAAATAGATTAGAGAGACTTTCTGTGTTTGGTCTTCTGCTTTGTTATGTGAATTGGACAGAGCATGAACTTGAACTTGACTGTTTAAAAGGTTCATGTCAACAATTGGATCTGCCCCCAGCCTTGTATAAATGATATAGTCTGCTGGTAGAACCATTATCTGAGAATTTATTAGAATATTTCCAGAACCATCTTTCAATAAAGACTACTTTTCTAAATTCAGTAATGTCAGTTTGTCTAATTTCTGTGATGCAAATCCAAACAGCTTAACATAGACAACATTCCATCTGGCTGAATAAGCTCATTGCTAGCATACATTTCTAATGATTGGCTAAGAAGAAAAGAGGCCAGTCCATTTATTTAGGATGTTGCTTCTCTCACATTTAAGAGTCAGAACAGTAGTCGTTGTATTAATGTGAAAAGGGGAGTTATCATGAACTCCAGCCACTGGATTTGAGTTCAGAAATATCTAAATTTAATTATAATATGCCAAGTCCTTTTTCATTTTTGTTCTAATATTTTAGCTGGTTCAAGGTATATTTCACAAATGTAAGAATAGTATTCGTATACAATCAGAAACAATGTACGACAGACTGCACTTGCTTTTCTGAGAGGATATTTATTTGCTCTTTGAAGAAAGATGAATCAAAGGAGACAAATGTAAGCAGAATATTCCAAATCATAACTGAACTCAGCTGTGTGCCTGATGGACATTTCTACTGTTGAGACATCTAAGGTTGTTCCCTGCTGGTTTTGCCCCTAATTATAAGCACTCATTTCTTTTGAATTCAGCTCTTTGAGGAGAAGTTTGAGACCCCAGTTTTCATCTCACCTACAGTCCTTTCAAAGTAGTATCTAAATTAGGTTATCAGTGCAGTCCGTTTGATTTTATTCTCTTAAGAACCCTCCCAAATCTTCCCTTTTGATTTAGAGGTGGCTTCTTATTTGCATTAGATTACCCAGACAGAGAGATTTCAATTAATAAACAATTCATTTCACTCTCAGGGCAACTGTGGTCTTCAGGACAACTATATATATATGTATATATAATGTTTAATTACTCCAACTTTTTTGGCCCTTCCATATATTCTTATAGTCTATTAAATGGGCACACTTAAGTATCTTTGAAAAATTATATTTAGGTAGGCCAGCGCTTTCATGCATGTGGGCTTTCTGTAACGCCCTTGCTATCTGCTCCTGTGGGACACCAGTCTGCGTCCAGTGAAGGAGTCTGCTTGCCACTGGCTCACAAATTTGCTTTCTCCAGTTGTCAGAATGGCACTTAGAACCTGCATATTCTTGATTCATCACTCATGAGAAACAGGAGTCCATGCCGCTAGCCAGAACTGTTGGCCTGAGTCTATGCAGATATTCTTCTAATATTGAGCAACAGACTAAGCATATCCTTAGCACTTAGCTCACGGTCTCCTGTGGACCCAATGTAGTGTCAGTGGTCTAAAGACATAAATATGTACATGATTCTAAGTTTCAGAACATCTGAATCGTGTTCTGTTTCATCCCATTGCAATAGAGTTTGCACATTTTGAATCCAGAGGTATATTAGTTTCTTGGGATGTTCTAGACTGCATGTCACAGGAAGGTACATTAGAGAGTCTGAAGACTCAAAAGGTCCATACTCTTGCTATAGACAGTCCCTGGAAAATGCTGTTCCCTGAGCTATGTCTGGAATACTGCATGACTGAATACGAACAGCCAGAGACAAAAACAATCTGAGGGAACATGGAATGCAATATGGTGCAGATAGAGGTGTCTCCTTGGCATTATTCTGTGTAGCAAGATGGGCATCAGTAGAGGTATACTTGAAAGAACACTGTCTGACTGGAGCAGATTAGGATGTGAGCTTTAAAAATGTAGGAAGTGTTTGGTAATAAAATTGGTTAAAATGAAACAGAATGGAAATATAACAAAAAGTGCAACTAAGAGATAGAATTCTTAAAATCTACCAGAAATTTAGCTCTGCAATACTTAGGAGCATTCCTAAAGTTGATATCTACCAATCATTGGTGCTAAGAACAACTTTCCAGTGATACTTCACTGTCTGATTTACTTTGTAAAATTGGCTGCTTGGTTTCTACTTATAATCTGGGTTATTGGATAACAGCAAAGTAGAAATGACCAAAATGAACCTGGAATTCTATTTTATGTTCCTTCTGTTGTTCCCAGTGTTTGTTATCATTTTGTATCAGTTCCATATACAGAAAAGATGACAGTGAAGCAGTTAGGTTTGTCCAAACAAAAATAAAAATAAAAATAAAAATAAAAATAAAAATAAAAAATCCAGAAAATCTCTTTGAAATGCAGGCTTGATATCTCTGCATTGCTGTTCTGCTTACACTTACATTGTGTTCCTTAGCTAACTTGATCTTTCTTGTATGAATAACTTTCCTTTCTGCACAGTTTATTTATCTTGTTGTGGTATGCCACATAACACCAGAAACAACTACTGTACAAATATCTTATTAGTTTTAAAGTTTTCTCTTCAGCTGTCATTTTATAGATACCAAACCAGACACAGCAGCATAAAAGAGAAGTGTCAGGACTGTTCAATACTATTCAATAACCTTCCACCTCTTCTTTCTGGGGTTTATTGTACAAATTTACACATCTTTGAGTGCAGGCCTTTTCAGTTACAATGCTATATAAGTTTGACAGTTTAGTGAGTCTGAATTTGTTTGGGCAGAGTTTTTTTCCAGTTTAATCACAGGGAAAAGTTGAAATATGTACATCCAGTACAGTAGTTTTGTTAGTTAAAATCAGTAATATTCATCTCTAATCTTCTTATAGAGAACCTAAAGTAATCATATATGGACAATAAATATAATGTAGCTTTTTTAAGCACTGAGATCAGGTAATACTACTCTAACATATTAATATGAAAGGATGAAGAAGAAATAGGAAACAGACAAACAAACAAAGCTTCTTAATGGAAACAAATTCAGCAACTTTTCTATGTTTTTAATCTCTCTTTTCCACTCCAAACTCCACTCAAAACTCATTAAGCTAGTGTAATCTGTCTGCTCCAAGACCATATTTATTGTTCATGGCCAAAATTTTTATCTAGATGGTGAAACTGGCTGCATTTTTATCTAAAATAGATGAATGAAACAGTTGTAGTACTTTCTTACCCACCACTACAACTGCAAACTCTGTTCTTAATAGGTTTTCTCAATAATATACAGTGTAAGAAGAAAAAAGAAAACCAAAATATTCAGCAATAACGTTCAGATTTACCATAAATGTGCCTTGAAGGTTAATATAACTGGTTCAAAGTTATTGGTTTCTGGTGGGAATTTTTATATGAAGAAAGAGTATTACTGAAACTCTAAAAACAAGGTGGTCTGACTTTGGCTGAGTTCTGTCTTCTCAGAACTCTCAGCTTCATTTTTTGTACTGATGTGTCGGTCCATATTAGGTTCCCTCCTGCACACACTGTGATTACAAGCATCTGTTCAGACCATAAAAAACATGCAAAGAGAGCCAGGTTTAGAAACACACTAAACTTCATTCAGAAGCTTGGTTGGTACTGCAGAAAATTTTGTGACAGGGCCATATTTATCTTTAAATTCATCTATTTATCTGGGCCATATATATCTGTATATCTGTAAACTACATGCTCAGTAGTTTAAATAGTATCAGTTGGATGCTTATCTAACTGAAGAAGTGTTTATTATTTGTATCTTCAAATTTCTTCAGTTAAAAAGGATGTCCAGTATAACTTGTGCAGAAAATTGCCTTTGCCAGACACAGGGACATCTGCTCGATGCTCAATCACTTTTTTTTTTTTTTTCATAGCTGTATCTTGAATGTTAATGCTCTTTTGACAGAAGACTAGCTGCTTGTATGGTGTTCCCTCTTTACCTCTTTCTTTCTCTCTCCCTGAAGCTATTTGAGTATATAATGGAGAAGACAGGTACTGGACTATAGTGGGTTTTTTTTTGTTGTTGTTGTTTTTTTTGCTTTTTTGTTCGTTTTTTTGTTAGTTACTCCTGCACCCCTGCAACACTTGAGACAGTAAAAGTTCACTTCTCCTGTGTTCTATTTGTTTGTAAATATGATCTGGTATTCTGAACCAAAAAGGGTACTATTCAAACAGCCCTACTGGAAACAGCAGAAAGTAATGGAATTAATTCTATGATCAGTGTACAATCGTCTTCAGCATTTAGTGGATAGGAGCATCTAACTTTTCTCACTGCGCTGGAATAAAATATGTGTATCTCTAAGCAAAGTATTTATTTCTATTCATCAATGTGCTTCACACTTATATAACCATGGAGAATTTAACTTCCACCTATAACGTAACACTGGTACATGAGACCCGTGAAGGCAGACACCATGGTGAATTCCCTGTGCACTCTGCCTTCACAATGTTACACAGCAACTTTATGTTTAATCTCCCACACTGTTCCTGATTTTTCCAGAAAATTAACTTAAAATAGATGCTTCATTTTTGTATTCAGTATCTAGTGCACTGTGACATCATAGAAAATACCTAGGAAAATATTCTCATTGCTGCAAAAAGGTTACAATTTCATTGCAGACCCAGCTGAACAAGACAAGACTATAAATAATAGGATGACTGGTTGGAGAAAGGTGTTTAGTTTTGCTTTCAGTCCCATAGTTATATAACTAGATTACTTATTCTAAAGCTTGTATTTATTGAATGAGCCCAACCAGTTTTTGAGCATTTTAAGAAATGGGATTTTTAGAATCAGGTTAATTAGTTTGTGCATTTTTATGAGACTTTACAAAAGTGAAAACTGATGGATGTTCTAGTAATAGATATTATGGTAGGAATTAAGGTCACATAAATTTTTACCTTGTTTTTAAGAAAGTCTTTGATAGAAGATACTTGATGCTATTTTACTTTCATGACACGGGAATTCTCAGGCATGAGAATAATCCATCAACTTGAAGAAAAAGACAAGTGAGTAAACTACTCTCCCTGCATCCTGGAGAGTCTGTTATACATGAGGATTGTACTGTTATGTTGCCATCCTGTTTACCTGTGGTTGTAAAACGCCATGAGTTCTTGACCTATTTCTGTCTAACCCATAGCATCTTTTTATGCCCTAGAGAAAACAAATTAATAGTATTCAAAAGTTACATGCTTACCTTACAAACAAACAAACAAAACAAAACAAAACAACAACAAAAACCACAAATATTCCACTTACCCAAGATAAAATGCAAAAGGTCCATGTGGCAACATCTGAATACTTCCCTATTCTGTCTCAAAGAAATATGAATCATATAATCATCTTCCAGTGCATTTAGGGAAAAATGCAGGAATGATTTTGTTGCTTCATAGAAACCCAAAAAGGTATTGCTTTTCTTTTTTTCTTGTTTGTTGTTGTTGTTCATTTGGTTGTTTTGTTTGTTTTAAAATCATCCTCTCTGATATTGGTACTGAAAATGTCTTGATGCTCTTGCAGGCTGTCTTTGATACTGAAAAAAATGTTTGAAAAGGTACTCAGCATTTCTAGAAGGGGAACATCAAATATCATAAACAACTGTTCATTCTGTCAAAGTTCAGAGAATCGCTCCAAAATGAGAAAACCATTTTGTTCTTCCAAGTGCTGCGGTTATTCTGACGTTCATACTCCAACAACCCAGAACAATTTCTAAGGATTTGGTACCGGGGTAACCTGAGTAACCTGAGTAACACAAGTCTTTCAAGCAATTTTAAAAAGGGAAGGAAATTGTGTTTAAAATAGCAATAGAGAGTAAGTGTAAAAGAACTGATGCTACTATTATACTATTATAACTTGTCCTTTAAAGAGAAAGAGTATACTTTAGCTGTCTACCATTGGCCAACCTTATCCATTATGTTTGCTTGTTAGCATGTTAGTTGCTTTTGCAAGCAAGCATACACATTGAAAGAAGTCCAGCTGAACTGCTTGCTTATTCTGTTCTGAGAATGTCTCCTTTAGAAGCAACTTTGCACAAAACCAGTACCTCTGATGTACCTAAATGCATCAATGCAGATAAAGCATGGAAGTAATAAAAAGTTAACCAGTAATATAGATCAAGAAAAAGATATTAATTGACACCTTTATCTATTATTTGCTTGTCTGTGCATAATCTACTCATAACTGAATAGATGAATGATCCTAACTTTCCTTTTTAATTTTCTGGTGGTTGTTGTTTGTTTGTTTGTTGTTTGTTTCTCGGTAATCAGTTACTGCTTGGGATTTCTATGCTATTAAATAATATCAAGATAATTTAAAATACATACACAACAGAATGACATAAAACAAATAATGTTACATTTCATTTTCTATTAGGAATATATTAGGCTTAAATGAAAGAAAAAAAAAAAAGTCTGAGACTCTTGGTTAGAAATAGTTCTGTCATGGAATTCAACATGCTATGTGTAAAAAAACCAAACCTATGAACACATCTTTTTTATTTTCTGGTATCCAGTGGGCAAATGTTAAAATTACTGCATATTATACATGTTTCCCAGCAAATATATTTTATCTCTGTGCTAAATTTTCAATGTATACTTTGGATAAACACATCACTTTTACTGATAGAACCATTTTATGGCTCTGTTTGGATGTGATAGAACCTTCTTTTCTCAGAGGAACCATGATTTATAGCATTTTCTTTCACTTATTTTAATGACTATTTTTAAAATGCTGCAACATGGTCTGTATTCATGAATATTTTGCATGGATTTATGTAGATTAACACTAGTAGAGGAGAAGTAAATATGCTTTATTTATTTTTTACATATCATACTATAAAATTGTTGAAGGCAAGATACTTCTGTGTTTTGCTGAATGAGAGAAGCCCATCTGTAGCCTGACTTATCTGGCAGTTGTAATGAATATAGTCCTATAATGGTAAAACTCAATATGAAAGAATATAGTGTGTATAGTCGAAATGCACAGCACCTGGATAAAAAATCAGCAGTTGATACTTTTCTTCAAGCTGATTGCCTTGGTTTTAAAATGTTATAACACTTTTACTTTTATCTGAGTTTTTAGTGACATCACTACATAGTGCTGAAACACAACCAAATGCAACTGAGGTTAATACCTTTGGTACTGGCTCCTTGCCTACCCTTTCTGTCTGTACCCCATTTTGATGTCTCCTGACATTTTCCCCTGCCCATCACCTGGGAAGGTGGGACCTGGCACAGTCCCACCAACCCTCTCCGACATCCTGGACCCTCAGGTCTGCATCCTTGTCAGTCGCAAAGTCGCAGTTCATGGGCAGTTTCTTGGCAGTCCATCGGTTAGTGTGAGAGACCATCTTGTCTTTGTTGCCATTACGTTTGTCTACCATGTTTGTGTCTCTGTATACTTTATTGCTTCCCCCTTTTCCTCAGTGCCCACTTGAGAAGCTCTTCAATCAGATAACCATAATGGAAGAAACATTCTCACTCTCCACGTATCCTTACCAGCAGTGTGACTGACTGGGCTTGGTCCTGGTTAATACCTCTGTTACTTGTCAGTCAGGTTTGTGTCTGTCTGTGTTCTTGTTTATGGCTTCCTCATTTTCTTAATATCCCTTTTTGTGTTGAGAAAGTCGTTGAGCAGACAACCCTTAAAGGATCAGACACTCTCCTTCCACATATCGTACAGGAACTATGGCAACTGTTATGGCTCTGCATCATAAACTAGACACTGACAACAGCATTCCTTGAAGTTGAAATATAGATTTGATTAAGAGAAATAATTTTAAGGGTACCAATTCACTTAGTATCACAAAGTGTTATTTTGTTCCAATGTGCTGAAATTCTTCCATAATAAGGTTCATAAATCCCACGCTTTCAGACCAGTCAAGCAGAAATTTTTGAATATATGATCACAGGAACATTTTCAAAGTCAAGCAAGCAGTAAAATTTGAAATTGAACCCTTTATTTACACATGCATTTTTATTAGAGGCATATTTACCCAAACTCAAGAATAAATATTGGAAAGTGTAAATTGAATCCACTGCATTATCTTCACTCAGCATTGAAATACTTCATCTGAACTTATACTGCTTAGCTGTGTCTTTCAGGGCTCCAAATGATTTCCACTTTAAATTTTTGCTGTTTATAGTAGTATTACTGGCTAACAATATTCTGTTGCAAAAGGATAAGCTTGCAGTGTTTTGTACATTGGTTTAAGATAATAGCCTTCTCATGTTAGAATAGCAGTTCTAACAGATTGGAGATGCTAGGAATAAGTTGTTGTTGCTGCTGTTGTTAATAAATAGGCAACCACTCAGCTTTTGTAGTTAGCACATAACGTTGTTCATAATAGTAGACCTAGTATTGTTTTGATATTTCAATAGGTTCACTCCATTTTTGTATATAATATGTGTGAATATCTCTGCTGACTCCAATCTATTTTTGAAAATGGCTGTGCATTTGAAGTTGGTTCTTGTCTCATAACCCTTGGTTTCCCTATATCAGCTGGATGTTAGTGTGTCCCATATTACTACACATGAGCTACTGTGTAACAGATTGGTGATATCAGTTAATCAGGTGTTAAAGCTAATGCAGCCAAGCTTGCTCTGAACCACAGAGTGGTAATTTCACAGTGCTTCTTGCTTGCTCTCTTTGCAGCTGAATCTTGCTTGCAGCTGTTTCTGCAGTGAATGTTTGACAATAGTCCAAGGTTTGGCTAACTCTGCTAGCTGTGGTTTTAGTTGTATTTCTAGCTATATTCCTAGCACTTCCTTACAGATAGGAAAATGTTCAAGTAGACAGAGTTGTGACAAAGAAAGCAATCTAAATTCTTATTAAATTAATATAAACAAAAAAAAATCAAAATATTTAAATGATTGGTCTGTAATTCTGAATTTGTTGCTTGAAAGGTTTCACCTAGTAATCTTGCTAAGTAGGAAGATGGACAAAGATGAAGATACAACTAGTGGAACAAATTTCTAGCATGGTTATATGCACAAAAAGACATGAGGTTTGTGCGCGACTAATTCTGACGAAAATACCATGAAAAAGATGCAGAGATTGCAGTGAGGTGGAAATGAATTCAGTTTTGGAATTATAATCAGGAAAACAAACAAACAAGCAAACAAAAACAAAACAAACAAACAAACAAAAACAACAACAACAACAACAAATGTAGACCCTTTCTGTGAAGAATGCTGTAGGCCACGAAAAGAGACTGCAAGTTGGAACACCAGGAAAAATAAAGCATCTGTGAAGATTATATAGAAGAGGTATTTAAGGAATTAATTGCTAAATGTTCTGACAGATCTCATTTATGTAGTAGTTGTTGATGATGTTATTGTTGTTGTTTTGACAGAGCCTTTAAAGAAGGTTTTCCACTGTATATACCAAATCTAAATAGCTCTTCTACCCCAATACTTGATGGATGCCTTTAAAAAGACTGTTAGAAATGAAATAATCATGCATATTTTCACATGTGAATCAAACTCGATGTGCTGCCTGGAGCTTCATGTTCAGTCAGAGGTTGAATTAAGGAAACCTCCTTGCTCTGAATACAAGCTCTGAATTAATTGTGAGAAGCATGGGAGACCTGGAATAAAACACTGTGTACCAGTCTCATGCAAATCAAAATTCCCCTGGACTTAAAAGCTTCTGAATGTGCAGGGAAATACTAAATCTGATTTAGAGTACACCTCATGCTCTGTAAAAAAAAAAAAAAAAAAAAAAAAAAAAAAAAAAAAAAACTAACAAGAAGGAAAAATGTTCAGCTAGTCTACATAAAAACAGCTGTTTTTGAAGTTTAGTTTTTTTTTGTTTTTTTTTTTTTAATTATCATTATTATTCCTAAGATGTTACAGTACATTCAGATTAAAAGGGATGACTATAATTAATAATGGTTACCTTTCAGGAATATTATGCTTCAGGTAACCCAGAAAAATCTTGATATGTAAAAGTAGGCAAGTAGGGTATTTCTATTCTATGTATGTCTAAAGAGTCAGCTTTGTAATTTGAAGAGCCAACTCTTAGACTTTGTTATGCTAATAGTAAAAGGAGTTGCTAATAGTAAAAGGAGTATGCTAATAGTAAAAGGAGTCTACTTAACCAGTAAGAACTCATTGAGAAGAATAAATCATCAATTCAAACTGAACTATTTTGGAAGATTGTTCTTCAGGAAAAGGAAATTAGTATTTTGAGTGGATAAACTATATTCAATATTGAACAAAATATACACAGAAAGTGTTTGCAGTATATTGGACTTCTATTCAAGAGCAAGGGTCACACTACTTTAGAATGAGGAATTAATCAACTAAACTTCCTGACGTGTCAATAATTATACTCACCACTACATGCAGCAGTCTTAAAGAGCTTAAAAAATATTCTGAAAATTACACCAGTTTTACTCAGTTTTTATTCCAAGTACATTTATATATTCCTCCTTAGGTGCACTCAAAGTCCCAGTTTTGGTGTCACCTTCCAGGTGGGTACATGAGAGATCCATCCAGATACTGTTGCCATTGTCAACACGAGTCTACTCTTGACTACAGTGTTCTTCAAACTTGCCTTGTCTTTGCTCCTGCTGAGGCCCTGAGCTAAAAGTGGAAGAAAATGAATTCAGATATCCTTTTGAAAGAAAAGTTGATGCTTTAACTTCAACCTTTTAAGAGAGATAATGGTGAAATAGCACCATTAAAAGGGGAAGAAAGTATTGCAAAGATAAATGTCTTTACATGAATGTTTGATACATCCTAATACCAATGTATTGCTAGTAATATTTCACTATTTTCTCCTCACAGGTTGGAGAGGAGTGATATCTTATTTTAGCCATCTAATAGCTAAGTGTCTTGTCTATGTTCAAGTTCTTTCAAGTTATTTCCAAAGTTGGAGAGAAAAAAGAAAAGGAAAAGAAAATATTCAGAAAGGACTTTATTTCATTTATTTTAACAACAGTCTTTGGCACCACCAGATGATGAATCAGTTTTTAATAGTTAAAGAATTAATTTTAAGATTTGCTAGGCAATTTAAGGACAGTTAAAATTAAGTCACTTGAAGTTCTGTGATCTAAAAATAAGTTCTAACAGATAATAATCCAAAGGCCTATTAAAAGGGTAAAAATATATAATAAAAATAATGGTACATGCATATGAGAGAATGTACTAGTCTAGCAATACTGAGTCCAACAGAGTAAACTTAGAGTCTAGAAAAAAGTAAATATCTGTATTATGGCAGGTGTTTTAGAAAACCATTTCTCCTGTATTGGTCTACCTAGAAGAGGACACCATGAAATTAAGAGGTAATATATTTATAATAGTGGAGAAAATGTATTTCCTTGTTAAGTTGAAATGGATCTGTTGAACTCTCCATTGTGGAATACTACATTGACAAATTGCTTTGTAAACATAGGCTACTAAGAAGAGTAACACTATGCAGCTGTATGCAGTAGGGAAAAAAGGGTTTTATATCCTAATTCTTCAAAGTATAAAGTGTCATTAGAAGAATTTTTTTGTCCATATAATACTATTGTAGTTATGAATGCTAATGAGACTTTATGCTTTACTATGGAGGCGTATATAATTGCTCAAGAGAGGGTAATTATTCTTCACAGTATTATGGTAGTTTTTATGGTCTGGCTACATTAAAAATTGTTTAAAAGATTTACAGGAAATGTTTTGTGAAGAACATAAAATATTTATTCAACTCATGAATTTATAGAGCTTTTCCCAACACATATGCACACACACACTAATATATATGTGTCTGTCTGTCTGTTCATAAAATAACATATATTTACACTATAATTAATTAATGTGCCTATTCATCAGAGCCTGGTGCTTCAGAGATTGGTCAAATTTACAAAAATATTTTAAGTCTTTGACATATGAATGTCAGAGGCAAATGAAACAGAAAAATTATTCGTACGCTCATGAAGATATCCAAATATATATTTAGGTTCATTAGATTAGTCATTCAGAATTAGTAATGGTAGTATTTAGAATATAACATTATTGAGCAACCTATTTTTGTATGACTGCTTGTCTTGGGACATGTGATACTTCTTCAGAGAATCATCTGTTTCTTCTTCTGGTTGTTGGGTTAAAAAATCTTGAGTTTATGATAACAAAGGTCATCAGGGGTCATAATGTCATTCTCACCCAAGAAAATAGTGCAGTATTCTTGCACTTCCTTTCCTAAGGTATTTGTGAGTGTTAGCACAGCTTGACATTAGCCCAAAGGGTGACACAGGTGCTCTATATCTCTGAGAAGTCAGGTCAAACAAGCTTTTATTTTATAGTCCTGTGGCTCCCATTGCAACTATGTTTTATAGGATGTGTTTGGATGCAAATTATGTAATTGAAGTCTGGCTAAAAAGGAAGAATGGGCCTCTACAACCACTTTCCCCAAAACTACTGTTCAACGGAGGAAGAAAAAGAAGAAATTACAGGATCTGCCCACTGTTTGTAAATACAGGACGGATTAGATCAACCTTAGATTAGATCCACCCAGGCATTTGATGAAGTCTGTGAGATCTTTATCAAGTAACTAATCCTGCCATTTGGTGAGATGAATGGGATGTGGAAGATTTTGTTTAGGTTCTACTGTGAAAGGGAGGGGAAGAATACACTATGGATGCATACTACCTAGCAGAAGGTTTTATCATGAAGAATCATTCAGATAAGCATCTAACATGTATCCAAAATTTACTATTTCTTTACTGCTAGACAAATATACACAGTAAATTGTGATATCGAAGATAGTCTGAAATAATTCTCATTTCTTTTAGTTTAGTTTTACCAAGTGTTCTACCAGGAAGATCCATACTTTTATAATTATTTTTACTATTGCTAAGCTGCTGTGTAATCAGACTAATAATGGATTTTGTTGTGGTGAGGTGTTCTGTTGTTTTCATAATTTTCGTTCTTCTTCCATATAAGAATGACAAAATACTTCCTTAGATGGGAATACAGGATTAAATTATTATTCCAGTTTCAAATTCTGTTTAGAAGCAGAAAGAATGGCCAGACATAAATTTGTTGTGGTTCTGACGTGCATACAAAATGACTTTATGCCAGACCTCCAGCCTCTTATATGAACTCTAGTGTTTATGTGTCATTTCACCATTGTTACTACAGCAGCTTGACAGAAGATGTTAACTAACATGGTCTCTTTGTGATGTTTGTTTGTTTGTTTATTTTCATTCTTCTTTTTCAAGGAAATGGCAGATTGTCCAATACAGCAGTTATGGTATTACCAGATACTGAAGAGCAGGCAAGCTCCAGGAAACCAAATGAGCATCAACCTATTCCATTCCCATCCTCTTTGACGCTCTGAAAAGAAGGGAAGAGGCTTTTGTCTTGCCACTCCACTGATTTTCTAGATATTAGAGTCATCTTTTAGTATTGGGGTCTGGCAAATACCAGAATAATTAATGCTATTTGAAATTTGTAAATTTAAAGCAAGGCCCTTAAACTGTGCATTATTTTTCAGTGAGATGATTACTTTCCTGGTAAAAGACTAACAAAATATTTTATATGGTACATTTATACTTTACTACATAGTCATTATGATGTTATTACTACAAAACATTTTATAGATAAAGATTCTCTCTATAAAGATAAAAAGTGTAGGGCCTAAGGCAAACTGTGAGGAGAATATGTTAATCTCCAGGAGAGAATAAAAAGTGAGCTGTTAAAAAAAAATGATGTGACCTTTCTTTTACTTACATCTTTTTAAATCCAGTATTGAAGGATTTTTTTCCCACTTTTTGAACCTACCCATTAGAAGTTGTCTATCCTGTTTTTAAGGTGGTGTTAATCAGAAAGGTTTGTATTATGTATTGTGCATTTCTCTTCGTGTGTAAAGATGATCAAAGACATTTTTGAAAATGTTGCTTTTAAATAATGCTGACTTGCATCAAGCAAATCAGTATCTTTTCCTTGGGAAGCTGAAGTGCCAGCTCAGAAAAACAAAACAAAACAAAACAAAACAAAAAAGAACAGCTTTTCACTTTGCATCTTAAATATTTGTAAAAATGTACTTTGAAAGGAACAGCAACTCATGCTACCAGTGAAATACAATTGATGCTTGCTGTCTGCAAGACAGCATTGTTAGAAATACAATAAATAATACCAATGGATTCTTTCACCTTGATAAAATGTTAGGAAGCCTTTAATCCACACTCATGAGTGAAAATGAGACCTTTAAAATAGGCTTTCAGATATACTGTTCATCACACTAAACAATAGATGGTGTGTTGTCAGAATGAACTGCAGCACGGCATAGGATGAATAGTATGAAGCTCATTAAATTTAAGCTAGTCACACTGAACTTTCCTATAAACAATTGTTATATTCCAGGAACACATCTTTCAGGAAATGAAAGCCCTAATATCAAGAAATATACTTATGAGTCCTGATTTTATAGACCTGTTCCCTAACCCAAACTCCTCTCCATATGTATTTCTTTGCAAAACTGGTGACTTTACCACCTTTTCTTAGCCTGTGCATTACAGAAGTTGATGAATGGTGTTGGAAGGGTGCCTGCAGGACCTATGGGAGAACTCTAAGGAGTTTGTAGGTAACTCAGTGAGAGCAAGTGTACTGGGTTTGGCTGGGATGGAGTTAATTTTCTCCCTAGCAGCCCATATGGTGCTATTTTTTTATTGGTGACCAAATCAGCATCGACAACCCATTAGTGTTGACAACACATCAATGTTTGTTGCTAAACAATATTTTCATATCATCAAGGCCTTCTCTGTTTCTCACAAGCAAGTGGTGGAGGGGAGACAGGCAGGATAGCTGACCCAAACTGACCAAAAATATATCTCATGTCATTTAGCAAGATGTCATATTCTCAACTCATCTCGTGATCTCATGTCATATTCAGCAAGAACACCAGGGGTTGTTTTTGCAAAGTAGTTGTTGCTGAGGGACAGGCTAGATATGGTCTCTGCAGGCAAGTGATTGCTTTTGCATACTGTGGTGTTTGGGGGTGAGGGGAGGGTTGTTTGTTTCCCTTTCACTTATTAAACTGTTTGTGTCTTGACCCATGAATTTTCTTTCTTTTGCCCTTCTGATTCTCCCCCAGATTGTTCCAGGGTAGACTGAGAGAGTGACTGGATGGGAGTTTACTGGTCTAAGAAGGCTAAGAAGGGATTTAGATGGAATTTTGATGTTTAGCTGTGAATTGCAACAGATGTGAGACTGTACTTGGCATGCACAGAAGACCAGGGTCCAATGTGCAATTTAAACCTGAGGGTTGTCTTGATTTAGGTAATCAAAATAGTTCTCATTGTCTGACATCCGCTTCTTAGGCATCAGAAGTGGGCAGTATGAACTCACCAGTCATAGCCTAACAGCATTATTCACAGAATCACAGAATCACAGAATCATCTAGGTTGGAAGAGACCTCCAAGATCACCTAGTCCAACCTATGACCTAACACTAACACGTCCTCCACTAAACCATATCACTAAGCTCTACATCTAAACATCTTTTGAAGACCTCCAGGGATGGTGACTCAACCACTTCCCTGGGCAGCCTATTCCAATGCCTAACAACCCTTTCAGTAAAGAAGTCCTTCCTAATATCCAATCTAAACCTCCCCTGGCACAACTTTAGCCCATTCCCCCTCGTCCTGTCACCAGGCACGTGGGAGAGTAGACCAATCCCCACCTCGCTACAGCCTCCTTTAAGGTACCTGTAGAGTGCAATAAGGTCACCCCTGAGCCACCTCTTCTCCAGGCTGAACTATCCCAGCTCCCTCAGCCACTCTTCATACGACTTGTTCTCCAGACCCCTCACCAGCTTCGTTGCCCTTCTCTGGACTCTCTCGAGCACTTTGACGTCCTTCTTGTAGCAAGGGGCCCAAAACTGAACACAGTACTCGAGGTGTGGCCTCACCAGAGCCAAGTACAGGGGGACAATCACTTCCCTAGTGCTGCTGGCCACGCTGCTTCTTATACAAGCCAGGATGCTGGTGGCCTTCTTGGCCACCTGAGCACACTGCTGCCTCATATTTAGCTGCCTATCAACCAGTACTCCCAGGTCCTTCTCGGCCAGGCAGCTTTCCAACCACTCATCTCCCAGCCTGTAGCGCTGCTTGGAGTTGTTGTGCCCCAGGTGCAGGAGCTGGCCCTTGGCCTTGTTGAACTTCATACAGTTGACCTCAGCCCATCGGTCCAGCCTATCCAGATCCTCCTGCAGAGCCTTCCTACCCTCGAGCAGATCGATACACGTACCTAACTTGGTGTCGTCTGCAAACTTACTGAGGGTGCACTCGATCCCCTCATCATTCATATCTGAATAATGATGGAAAACCTACAATTTAATTTCTTTACATTAATCTGGTATTGTCCAGAGGAAATCTTCATCTCTCATTCACTTGGGAGACAACTATCTAGATCTTATGAAATCAGAGCCCTGAGACTTCTTTCTGGTTACCAGACTATGAGTGATGCTGGCTACTTGCTAGCTAGCATAGCTTGCTTTTTCCACAGCAAGTATTTTCCTTTTGAATAAGCAGCTAATGTGAGGCAATTTGTGCTGACTTGTATATAGCTATACTGTGCTGACTGATCTCTGGCTCCAGTCATATCAGGAAGTTTTAAAACATAGTCTTTCTAAAAACTCAATTTTTTATCAGCATAATTTCTAAACAATTTTATGTTACATTGGTCTGTTTGCATTTTTGTTTGTTTGTTTGTTTTCCTTATATTGTTGGTGTGTGAGGTGGGCTTATGTCCACAGGCATGGATAGTCATATCTTAGGTGAGGTGGACTCTGCCAGGCTTGTTGTCGTTTATATAGCTTTGAAAGTTTGCATAGAAGTCTCAGTATTACCCGGAGTTTCAGCTAGTGACAATTTCCACGTAGGTTTCTGTCAGTTTACAGATGTTTCTTACTAATTACGGCCCTGTAATAGATAATCATAAAAAAATTGAAAGGCACTTGATAATTTCATTTCTAATGATCCCCTCCACTGATGCTAAAATCTGTTCTTTGTTTCACTATAAAGCATTTCTTTCTCAGTGTGTGAATGTTTAAATTCTCATGAACAAGTTTAATCATTTTTAAGACTTGCAGCATAGCTCTGACTTTTTCTTAGCAGAAAAGTCCTGCAAGATTTGATGGCATTTTCAAATGAATACCACTTAAGAATATGCTACAGCATTCTTTTGAGTTTAGCTCATTGGAAACAAACAAACAAAAAAAGATACAAACTTCCTCAGATGATCAAGGAAACCTGGATTAATTTTTTTTTTTTAATTCCTCTGTGCCCTCAGTAACTATTTTAAAGAAGGAGTTTGTATTCAAGAAGACATGGTTTAGAAGACCTGTTTTCTAGGCTGTAAACAGCTAATGGGAAACAACATTTTAGTTAAGCATCATTACTCAAATTGTTATTGCACTTGCCAGTTATGATGAAAATAAGGATACCCTATGATGTCTTGCATAAATATTGTGGTTGAACCCCAGCAGGCACCTTGACACCACACAGTTGCTCACTCGTTCTCCCCTGGTCGGATGAGGGAGAGAAACAGGAAGGTAAAAGTGCAAGAATTCATGAGTTGAGATAAAGACAGTTTATTAAATAAAGCCAAAGCTGCATGTGCAAGCAAAGCAAAACGAAGTATTAATACACTACTTCCCACTGGCAGGCAGATGTTCAGCCACTTCCAGGAAAGCAGGGCCCACCGTGCATAACAGTTTCTTGGGAAGCCAAATGCCATCCTCCAAATGTCTCCCCCTTCCTCCTTCTTTACCATAGTTTTTATTGCTGAACATTATGACATATGGTATGGAGTATCTCTTTGGTCAGTTTGGGTCAACTGTCCTGGCTGACACCCCTCCCAAATTCTTGTGCACCTGCAGGCTCCTCACTGTCAGGGCAGTGTGAGAAGCAAAGGAGTCCTTGGCTCTGTATAAGCACTGCTCAGCAAGAACTAAACCATCCTGTGTTATCAATACTGTTTTCATCAAAAATCCAAAACACAACATCCTATGAGCCTCTACAAAGAAAACTAACTCTATGCCAGCCAAAACCATGATAATGAACTAACATATTTGATTTACACATGAAGCAATAACACCACAACATAAATTTGTTATCAGCATATGTTGCTTTTTACTATCACAAATATTTGTGATAAGACTGGCATTGTTTTCTCTTTCTTCTGTGTGCTCCTGTTGTTTAAACTGATACTCATCATCTTTGGTAATTATCTGGAGTCCTTTCTTATCATTTTGCTGTAGCTATTTCAAGATTTTTAGTTTCCTGACTATCATTTCCACTATCTTGTTATAACAGGAAATTTATTCCTTGGCAAAATATCTAATATTCAAACACGTCATAAATCAAAAGATATTAAACATTTGAATCAATGAAATTAGTATTTTGCTTATCTTAATATGCAGATTTGTTTTCCCTCTTCTTTTTGTTGCCTTGGAGTTTCATGTCCTAGTCCACAAGATACTAAAAAGTTGTTCAAGTTTTTAACAGTCTCTTATAATGATACTTTATTTTCACATATTCTCAACAGATTAGTTTTCATATATAGTATCCTATCTGTAAGTTTTTTGAATCAAAGCCTGTGACTTGTTAATTTAATTTTACTGTAGAAGGTTATGATAGTTTTATTGTAGAAGGTAATGATAAAAACTTTTCAGACTAGGACTCAGGACTGAAGTGTTTGAAGTTTTATGCTGGCTGTATTTGTACACCCTTAAGCTTAGTATTATATTTCTATTACAACTCTCTCAAGAAGAGAAGGCAGAGTTGTTCTAACTTTCCAAATCCCTAAAACACGTTTAAATAATAATCTCAGTTTTCTTTAACAATAAATAAACAAATAAATATAACAATGTTGGTTTACAAATAATCGGACCATATGTTTGCACCCATAAATACAGTACAGAAGTGCTTAAAATTTTGACTCCCAAACTTGAAAGTCATAGTCCTTCTAGCCAAATCATACAACAAAACAGTTTGGCTTCTTTGTACCTATAAATCACTTCTCATTCCAGCTTCTTCTGTCAAGATATTTATTACTGACAAAACAATTAAAGCTTTTTTTCTCAAATTAGTGGAGATTTTTTTTTTTCCCAAAAAGCCTTTTCCTTGAGCTTGAATATTGCTGGTGTCCTCCAGGTACATCACAGAATGCATTCTGATATAATCATTTTTTAATCTGTTAATAAATGAATCTAACTATCTAACATTCTTTTTCCACTAATACTTTTTCTTGTATTTTCTGCTTTTCTGTAGTTTGTTTCTGTACTATGTTTTTTAATTGACTTAGAAGTTGTAATGGAAATTCCTCAAAATTTTCTTCTGACTTAAATTTAAACTGCATAACCTGCATGTTGGGCCTTGTAATAGCTCTCCCCCAAAACACAATTTAGAAAGCTTATTCAAAAAATAATTTCATGTTCAAGCATAGAATGCATATATATTGTTTATTTTATTTATTCTTGATTGCATGATAAGATAATAAATATCTATATTTATTATTTATTATTGTATATTTATTCATTTTCCTAAGAAGGGCCAAATTATTCACTGGATTACTGAAATCATAGTGCTGAAGTAGATAATACGAATACAACCTAACATCAGTCAGAATTCTTCCAGAAAGTGCATGAACTGCAGTGTTAAAACAAACAAAAAACAGTCCAAATGTGGGTTGTAGACTTAATAAACCTGGTACATTTTGGTTATGTTTACAAGTTCTCTGCTTCTGGATAAATTCCATAAGATTATGAAATATGATGAGCTGAGAGCTATGATTAATCAAGTGAGAGTTTATGGGAGTATTAAAGAGTAGACTAATGTGAATGAGATTGTGGTGTATGTTGGCTATAGGCCACCTGACCAGGAAGAACAAGTGGACGAGGCCTTCTCCATTTCTACAGACAGTAGTCTCATGTTCACAGGCCATAGCCCTCATAGGGTTCTTCAATCCTCCATGTGTCTGTTGGAGAGACAACACATCAGGGTTAAGCAATCCAGGAGATTTTTGGAGTGCATTAATGACAACTTCCTGACCCAAGGGATATAGCACCCAATCAGGAGAGGTGCTCTGCTGGACCTTATGCTCACCACCAGCAAGGGCCTCAATGCAGCTATGAAAGTCAGAAGCAGCACCAGCTGTGCTTACCGTGAGATGGTAGATTTCAGGACACTGGAAGAAGGAAGCAGAGCTAAAAAGAAGTTCACAATGCTGGTGTTCAGGAGAGTACTCTTTGGCCTCTTCAAAGATCTGCTTGGAAAAGTCCCATGTGATAAGGCCCCAGAGGGAAGAGGAGCCCCCAAAAAAGTGCTTATTATTCAAGGATCACCTCCTCCAAGCCCAAGATCAGTCCTAGCAAGCAGGAAGTCAAGCAAAAAAGTCAGGAGGCACACATGGATGAACAAGATGCTGCTGGGTAAACTCAAGCATAAAAACAAAGCATGCAGAAGGTAAGCAGGGATAGGTCACCTGAGAAGAATACAGAGACGTTGTCCAAGCATGCAATGATGTATTTAGGAAAGCCAAAGCCCCACTAGAACAGAATCTGACTAGTGATGTCAAAGATGACAAGAAGGGCTTCTGTAGGTACACAAATGACAAAAGAAAGGCTAGGGAAAATGTCCATCCACTGCTGAATGAGATGGGGGACCTGGTTACACAGGATAAGGAAAAGGCTGAGGTTCTGAATGCATTCTTTACCTCAGCCTTTACTAGCATGATTGGCCTTCAGGAACGTCAGGTTCCAAAGATCAGGGAGGAAAAAGTGGAGCTAGGAAGATATAACCTTGGTTGAAGAGGATCAAGTCGGAAAATACTTGAATAAATTCAACTGAACATAAGTTCATGGACCCCAATGGTATGCACCAGGTACCCACAAGGATCATCGAGTCCAACTTCTGGCACCACACAGGTCTACCCAAAAATTCAGACCATAGAAGCGTAGCATTCAGACTATAGAAGCATTTAGAGCATAGTCCAAATGCTTCTTAAACTCCAACAGGCTTGGTGCTGTGATTATATTCCTGGGGAGCCTGTTCCAGTGTGCGACAACCCTCTCGGTGAAGAACCTCTTCCTGATGTCTAGCCTGAACCTCCCCTGTCTCAGCTCGACACCATTCCTGCAGGTCCTATCACCGGTCACCAGAGAGAAGAGATTGGCACTTGCCCCTCCACTCCCCTTATGAGGAAGCTGTAGACCACAATGAGGTCTCCCTTCAGCCTCCTCTTTTCCTGGCTGAACAGGCCCAGTGACCTCAGCCGCTCTTCATATGTCTTCCCCTCTAGGTCCTTCACCATCTTTGTAGCCCTGTTCTGGACACTCTCCAATAGTCTCACATCCTTTTTGTACTGTGTTGCCCAAAACTGCACACAGAGCTCAAGGTGAGGCCACACCATCACAGAGTAGAGTGGGAAGGAAAACCTGGGGAACTACAGGCTGGTCAGCCTGATCTTGGTCACTGGGAATGTGATGGTGTTGCATTAAAGGGAACTTATCAGAGTCCAACATTTGTCTGTTTCAGAGCCCTGCTAAGGGCTTTCAATGGGACAATCTCACAAAGTTGAAAGTATTTGCAACCCAACTTTTGCCTGTTTCAGAACCCTGCCAAAGACTTTTGTTGAGACAGGTTCACAAAATTGAACGTATTTAATAAGGCAACAGATATTACAGATTCAGAATGCCCATTGATAAATACACTTACTACAACAGCTCTAATATATGAAAATAGTGCTAGAAAATTGTTGTCTCGGGTATTCTTCACCAAAGGTTGAAGGTGCAGAGCTTACCAAGAAAGCATCCATGTCTTGGTGGACGAGAAGAAGCACAGCCCATCAACTTCCTCTTCTAGGTTTCCAATTTCTCCCACCACCACCACCCCCCAAACTATTCTTTTTTCCTCTTCTTTTTTTTTTTTTGTTTGTTTGTTTTTTCTACTAACTTCTAACACTCTTTTATATCCTAACCTTGTATGTCCCCTCCCTGGGATGACATTTAGCGTGATTTGGGTGAAGAGTTGCATACTACAGTCATATATGTTTAGCATGTACTTCATTAATCTCATCATATTCAAGGATGATAGCTTTAATATTCATTTTACACATAATGAAGCAAAAGCTTTCACTTGGCCATGGTGGCCCTCAAGATTCTGCTCTGCCATCAAAACAGGGCCATCCCACCAACACAAGACTTCAGCAACCTCACATACCAAGTCTACAGACCTCCTTCCACAAAGTTTGGGCTTTGATAAGGCTTTTGACACTGTCCACCATTAGATCCCCATAGACAAAGTGGTGATGTATGAACTGGATGGGCAGGAAGTGAGGTGTATTGAAAACTGTCTGAATGGCAGGGCCCAGAGGGTTGTAATCAGTGCTGTGACATCTAATCAGAGGCCAGTAACTAGCTGTGTAGCTCAGGGGTTGACACTGGGTCCAGTCTTGTTTAACATCTTCATTAATGACCTGAACAATGGGGAAGTGGACCCACAGCAAATTTGCATGATACAAAACTGGGAGGAGTTGTGCTGCCATCTAGAGGGACTTTGACAGTCTGGAGAAATGGGCTGATGGTAACCATAGCGTTTAACAAAGGGAAGTGCAAAAGGGAGGAACAACCCCAGGCACCAAGACATGCTGGGGCACACCCATGTCAAAAACAGATTAGCAGAAAGGGACCTGGGGGTTGCCCTTCTGAACACCAAGTTGAACATGAGCCAGCAATGTGTTCCTGCAGCTCAGAAAGCTAATGGTATCCTGGCCTGCATGAGGCAAGGCCTGCCAGCAGGTCAAGGGACAGGGTCCTTCCCCTCTACTCAACACTGGTGAGGCCATCCTCATGTTGAGTCATGAAGTTCAGAAATTACTGCCTTGCTTTATAAACTGCTTCTCTGAGGTTAGCCTAGGTCCAGCTGGATCTAATCCTACTCCTAGACTTGGTCAAAAGTTTATGTCTGAAGGATTGTGTGTATCGCCACTTAACAGAATCAATGTTTGCCTGTTTCAGAGCCCTGCCAAAGACTTTCACTAAGACAGTTTCACAAAGTTGAAAAGATAGCTAATTTAGTAAGGTGGCAGATAAATTCAAAATCGTCATTGATAAATTTTCTTACTGCAACAATTGAACTTGAGTTAATTGTTAGGTGTTTTAGATACCAGTATTTTCCCAGGTAACATCTGACAGAGTCAGAGGAAAGAGGTTCACCAAAGAGGCATCTCTGCTAGGGAAGGAGAGAGGTCCAGGCCTGTCAACCCACCCCAATAATTGGGGTTCTTGTCCTCAAAACAGAAGCTTCTGAATACCAGATTGGTACTTTTGGTGAGGTGGGACGAAGTCATTTATTTTATTTATCACTTATACCTAAAGGGAGGTTGCAAAAAGGATGGAACCAGGCTCCTTTCTGTTGCACCTGGTAACAGAACAGGAGGCAGTGGCACAAATTAAAACACAGGAGATTCCCTCTGAACATCATCAAGCACATTTTCTGCTGCTTATGTGTTGCTGCTTATTGCGAGTTAGGTAGTGTTTATATTCCAAACTATCACAGTAAAATTTAAATTGGATGCTTTTTCTTTAATCCAATAAATCATCTGGAATGTTGAAATTAGTAATGTCCATGGATGTTTCCATTCAAGGGAAACTGAGTATGAGCATTTTAAGTTTTAAAGCAGCATTGATATATTTTATGCTTTCTACACATACCTTTTTTTGAGCATCCTTTCTTTCTTTCAGCATCTTTTCTTTCTTTCTTTCTTTCTTTCTTTCTTTCTTTCTCTTCCTTTCTTTCTTTCTTCCTTCCTTCCTTCATTCCTTCCTTCCTTCCTTCCTTTTCTTTCTCTCTCTTTCTTTCTTCCTTTCTTTCTTTCTTTCTTTCTTTCTTTCTTTCTTTCTTTCTTTCTTTCTTTCTCTTTCTTTCTTTCTTTCTTTCTTTCTTTCTCTTCTCTTCTCTTCTCTTCTCTTCTCTTCTCTTCTCTTCTCTTCTCTTCTCTTCTCTTCTCTTCTCTTCTCTTCTCTTCTCTTCTCTTCTCTTCTCTTTTCTCTTCTCTTCTCTTCTCTCCTCTTCTCTTCACTTCTCTCCTCTCCTCTCCTCTCCTCTCCTCTCCTCTCCTCTCCTCTCCTCTCCTCTCCTCTCCTCTCCTCTCCTCTCCTCTCCTCTCCTCTCCTCTCCTCTCCTCTCCTCTCCTCTCCTCTCCTCTCCTCTCCTCTCCTCGAGTCTCCCTCTCCTCTCCTCGAGTCTCCTCTCCTCTCCTCTCCTCTCTCTCCTCTCCTCTCCTCTCCTCTCCTCTCCTCTCCTCTCCTCTCCTCTCCTCTCCTCGAGTCTCCTCTCCTCTCCTCTCCTCTCCTCGAGTCTCCTCGAGTCTCCTCGAGTCTCCTCGAGTCTCCTCTCCTCCACTCTCCTCTCCTCTCCTCTCCCCTGCTCTCCCCTCCTCTCCCCTCCTCTCCTCTCCTCTCCTCGCCTCGCCTCGCCTCGCCTCCCTCTCCTCTCCTCTCCTCTCCTCTCCTCTCCTCTCCTCTCCTCTCCTCTCCTCTCCTCTCCTCTCCTCTCCTCTCCTCTCCTCTCCTCTCCTCGAGTCTCCTCTCCTCTCCTCTCCTCTCCTCTCCTCTCCTCTCCTCTCCTCTCCTCTCCTCTCCTCTCCTCTCCTCTCCTCTCCTCTCCTCTCCTCTCCTCTCCTCTCCTCTCCTCTCCTCTCCTCTCCTCTCCTCTCCTCTCCTCTCCTCTCCTCTCCTCTCCTCTCCTCTCCTCTCCTCTCCCCTCCCTCCTCTCCTCTCCTCTCCTCTCCTCTCCTCTCCTCTCCTCGAGTCTCCTCTCCTCGAGTCTCCTCTCCTCTCCTCTCCTCTCCTCTCCTCTCCTCTCCTCTCCTCTCCTCTCCTCTCCTCTCCTCTCCTCTCCTCTCCTCTCCTCTCCTCTCCTCTCCTCGAGTCTCCTCGAGTCTCCTCGAGTCTCCTCTCCTCGAGTCTCCTCTCCTCGAGTCTCCCTGAGTCTCCTCTCCTCTCCTCTCCTCTCCTCTCCTCTCCTCTCCTCTCCTCTCCTCTCCTCTCCTCTCCTCTCCTCTCCTCTCCTCTCCTCTCCTCTCCTCTCCTCTCCTCTCCTCTCCTCTCCTCTCCTCTCCTCTCCTCTCCTCTCCTCTCCTCTCCTCTCCTCTCCTCGAGTCTCCTCTCCTCGAGTCTCCTCTCCTCGAGTCTCCTCTCCTCTCCTCTCCTCGAGTCTCCTCGAGTCTCCTCGAGTCTCCTCGAGTCTCCTCGAGTCTCCTCTCCTCGAGTCTCCTCTCCTCGAGTCTCCCTGAGTCTCCTCTCCTCTCCTCTCCTCTCCTCTCCTCTCCTCTCCTCTCCTCTCCTCTCCTCTCCTCTCCTCTCCTCTCCTCTCCTCTCCTCTCCTCTCCTCTCCTCTCCTCTCCTCTCCTCTCCTCTCCCTCTCCTCTCCTCTCCTCTCCTCTCCTCTCCTCGAGTCTCCTCGAGTCTCCTCGAGTCTCCTCGAGTCTCCTCGAGTCTCCTCGAGTCTCCTCGAGTCTCCTCTCCTCGAGTCTCCTCGAGTCTCCTCGAGTCTCCTCTCCTCCTCTCCTCTCCTCTCCTCTCCTCTCCTCTCCTCTCCTCTCCTCTCCTCTCCTCTCCTCGAGTCTCCTCTCCTCTCCTCTCCTCTCTTCTCCTCTTCTCTTCTCTTCTCTTCTCTTCTCTTCTCTTCTCTTCTCTTCTCTTCTCTTCTCTTCTCTTCTCTTCTCTTCTCTTCTCTTCTCTTCTCTTCTCTTCTCTTCTCTTCTCTTCTCTTCTCTTCTCTTCTCTTTTCTCTTCTCTTCTCTTCTCTCTTCTCTCTTCTCTTCTTTCTCTTCTCTTCTCTTCTCTTCTCTTCTCTTCTCTTCTCTTCTCTTCTCTTCTCTTCTCTTCTCTTCTCTTCTCTTCTCTTCTCTTCTCTTCTCTTCTCTTCTCTTCTCTTCTCTTCTCTTCTCTTCTCTCTTCTCTCTTCTCTTCTTTCTCTCTTCTCTTCTTTCTCTTCTCTTCTCTTCTCTTCTCTTCTCTTCTCTTCTCTTCTCTTCTCTTCTCTTCTCTTCTCTTCTCTTCTCTTCTCTTCTCTTCTCTTCTCTTCTCTTCTTTCTTTCTGACAATTTAATAATTAAGTTGGCTTTTTTTTTTTTTTGCTTCACTATCACGTGGGTGATCTCTTTAGCAGCCACTGCACTGCATTTAAAATATTGCTACATAATTTAACTTAGAGTTTGACTTAGAGGATTTCTTGTGATATGAGGAAGTATTCAGTAGAGAAAATGATTTTGAAATTATTCAAACAGTTTTGGCAGTCATCAGCCTCTCAACTGCTTGAACATTAATTTGTGTTTTTAGGAAGAACTAGTCACAACTCTAGGATTCTTGTGTTTAGTAAAGATATCTTCTTCAGAGCTCTTTGCTTTCCTGTAGAGAATTTGAAAGTTTTTTTGATTAATTAAAAGTTATTTATACAGATCAAAAATCTGTTCCAATCCAATACATCTTTCTGCATTTTATGTGGCTTCTCACTAGAGTTCCTTGGCTTTCCACAAAATTGCTTTTGGTTATCAATAGAAATATGAAGGATTCTTATAGCTGATGGAAGAAAAGGGGAAAATAAGTACATACAGTACTGCAGGTGATGAAGGTTGGAAAAAGTTGGGATCTGAAATGCATTATGAAAAAGCAATTTATTTGTCCTCGGTTGTCCTGGTCTGGGACAGCTGTTGTTGGCTGGTGCAAAGAAGAAGCTACAAAATCATGAATTTCCCTGCAGAACTGCCTTTTGCAAAAGAGAGTACTTCATGCTATGTGAGGCCCTTCTCACAAATCTTACCAAATAGTCCAGTCACTGAAGAGATAAATATTGTACCAAATTCAAGGCCCTTATTGCTCAGATTTTTCATCATGTTTCTCATTTGAGAAGTGAGGGTGCTGAAGTATCAGAAAAATATTCAGAAAAGCTTGAAATGTTGTAGGTATTTCTGCAGAAGGCAGCCCTCATAAGAAATTCAGTACAGAATCATCTAGGTTGGAAGAGACCTCCAAGATCACCTAGTCCAATCTCTGGCCTAACACTAACCAGTCCTTCACTAAGCTCTAAATATCACTTAGCTCTAAATCTAAACATCTTTTAAAGACCTTCAGGGATGGTGAGTGAACCACTTCCCTGGGCAGCCCATTCCAATGCCTAACAACAGCTGACATAATTCAACTTTTTAAAAAATTGTAACAAAGTCTAAACTATACTATTCTTAGTGTGTACCACATGGAGATATGTCATACTTCACAAACTAAATGACAGCATGTGAATAATTTCTCACAATGGATAAGCTTTGTGAGCCAAAAACAATTATTTGACTCATCTGCATCCAGTACATTCAAGCAGAGTGGGTGAAAGCCAAACTTATACTATTCAGAGAATAATATGTGTATGACTTTTAGCCTGTTTTTGTGATGATCCTATCAAGTCTCATCTTCTGGCTTTACCCACTTTTTTACTACTTTAATAAGTATTCTGAAGAGATAAACATTAACATTCTCTTGTCAAATATAAAGCTTTCATTACATGTGAAACAACTGGGCTGAAAGAATTGCAAAAGAATGAGAATGTATAAGCTGGTGACAGTTTTTATTTTTTTTCAACTTTGATGTGTTTGTTGCTTTGTTTGTTTGTTTGTTTGTTTGTTTTTAAGAAAGTCAACAGCTTTGCATTTATATATTTATTTATTGGCATAGAAAAAAAAAAAGATACATTTCAGCTGTCACAATGGTAGCAATACTAATGCTAAATGTCTTTAATGATATCCTGCTTCAGATAAAAGTTGCATTAAGGAATGAAAATGGATGCCTCAATAAGAGCAGTTACAGATGTGTGTCAGAAACTTCAGTTTACCAAAAATGTCAGTGCAGTCATATGTAGACTGGTTTTTCTTCTCATTTTCTACACAGAAATCAATGTTCACAAAAAGTCCTTATCACATTCATAAAATGGTGCTGCCAATACTTCTAATCATCCATTAGGTTCTAGGAGAAGAGAGACAGCCATATCAGAGCTGGATTTTCTGTACACCTAACAGGGGATTTGAAATTAAGTGTTAACCATACTTTGAAAGCAGAAAGGAGCAGAGAACAACATTTGTGAAACATAGGAAGGAGGATGACAATATGCAAATTATTTAGTGAATGTCAGCACCTGAAATTCACTTCAGTCTTTGGGAAAAAGGTAAACAAAGTGGTCAACTGGGGCATTAAAATACAAACCACACATCTAGTAGGAGTACAGGAGATGCAATAAGACAGAATGAGCTCAGGATAAAAATAATGTCACAAGGATAAGCTTCAGAAGTGAGCCCACGTGAACTTAATGAAGTTCATCAAATCCAAGTTCAGGGTGCTGCACCTGGGTCGGGGCAATGCAAGACAGGAGCACAGACTAGGAGAAGAACTCATTGGGAGCAGCCCTGCAGAGAAAGACTTAGGAGTGCTGGTGGATGAAAAGCTTGACATGAACCAGCAGTTTGCACTTGCAGCCCAGAAGAACAACTGCATCTTGGGCTGCATCAACAGAGATGTGGCCAGCAGGGCAAAGGAGGTGATTGTGCCCCTCTACTCTGCCTTTGTGAGGCCCCACCTAGAGTACTGCATCCAGGTTCGGGGCCCCCACCACAAGAAGGATATGGATCTATTAGAATGGGTGTCCAGAGGAGGGCTACGAAAATGATCAGAGGGCTGGAGCACCTCTCCTATGAAGAAAGGCTGAGTGAGCTAGGGCTGTTCCAGCCTGAAGAAGAGAAGGCTTCAGGGAAACCGTATTCCATCTTTTCAATATGTAAACAGGGCTTATAAAAGAGATGGAGAGCAACTTCACTCAGAGGGTGGTGAGGCACTGGAACAGGTTGCCCAGAGAGGCTGTGGATGCCCCATCCCTGGAGGTGTTCAAGACCAGGTTGGACAAGGCCTTGGGCAACCTGATCTAGTGGGTGGCAACCCTGTCCATGGCAGGGGTGTTGGAACTAGATGATCTTAGGGTTTCTTCCAACCCAAGCCATTCTATGATTCTATGATCTATAATCAGGAACTAACTTGGGAAAACAAACAAACAAACAAACAAACAAAAAAACACACTAAAGATTAAAAATTAAAAGATGGGAAAGAAATTATATAAAGGAATGAAGAGGAACATTTATTTATATATATATTAAAGAAACAGGCAAGCACATAAATTAGAAGGAATTTAGGGCAGAAAATAGGTGGTGTGGATGAAGTTCAAAGTTAAAGACTTGCCAAATTGTTTTAAGAAGAATATGGAAAAAAGATGAGAAGTTGAATTACTCTGTTAAGAAATAGGCTTACTTCCAATGTAATCTGAGAAGTATTGTATACTTTAATTTTGCATTTCATTTAATTTTGTTTGCTTTGCAAAATTTCTCATATAAATTCAGCATCTCACCTGTTGGACATTTCTTCAGCCAACAATGGCTGATAAGGCTGTGGCTGTTGAGATATGATATTATTGCTATTACTCTGAGCTTTTCTCAGAGCAGGAATTTGTTCTGAAATGTATATCCAGGTGTCTTTCCATGTCATCAAACACCATCTGAAAAGGTGAAACACAATGACTAAAGTTTTAGGGAGAGATTTTTTTACAACAAGAATTAGGCAAAGCTGAAAATACCATACAAAGACAACCAAAAACTGATATGAATCAGGCAGATGCAATTCTTTATATGTAAACATATTTGGAAAACTGCTTTTCTGTTTCCTTCTTCACTTTTTTTTTTTTTTTTTTTTCTTTTGGTGATGAACAGGTAAGGGAGGAAAGTTTGAATGAAGTGCAGATCCAGAGTTGTTACAGAAATTTACAGCAAGCACTTAGAACTACAGAGATAGTACGCTTTGAAGATATATGGAAAAAATAATAAATCTTAAGTATCTGCTTTCCGTCTAAGGAAGATGAGGAAAAGTGATGAGTATCAATCAGGATAGAATGTTAACAATAAATGTGGTGAAGTTCTCAAATTTGGGGCTAAACCCTACAGCCTTCACCCATAGAATATCTTTTTAAAAGCCTGTCTCTTGACAGAGAACTGTAAACATTCTACTCCATTGTTTTTCATCTACAATAGCTATCCAGAAGAAAGTAAAGACTGGAACAGTCTTACTGAGATGGAACAAATGTAAAATGAAAGGCATACATATTTATTTATTTATTTATTTAATTTTAATATCATAGCAGTTTTTCCTTCCTCTTTTGAAAGGGTTGATTAGTCTTAAGATTTGAACTATTCAGGCTCTGGAAGGTCAGATTCTTGTGCCATATTAATCATCTTGAAAGACTTTTCCAATGTAGATGATTCTATGACTCTATGTAAGTTAATAAAAACTTTTTATCAACTGATTGTTCAGTCCTGGCAGTATTTTAATACAAAACTTAGGATTGCAAGTAAATTAGATGACAAAAAGACAAGAATATTCTTTGAGGAAAGTTGTCCAGAGAACTTTCAACCAAGAGAAAAATCTGTTCCCTTTTCTACTTTTTTTTTTTTTGAGTGAAATTTGTTAGCCATGTACTTCTTCCTCTAACTTAAATCTTATCTCTTATCTCTTTGACCATTACCACTTGTTCTGCAAGTAGTTGATTAAAACCTGGTTATTCTTTAAAGACACAATGGACGAAACCTATTTTAACAATCAAGGAAGACTCAATCTTTACCAATATACAAGAGCAGGCAAAGGAGAGGGGATACCTGCATTTAACTTCCTCAAAATAATTTAGTAGAACCATATAGTTGTCTTAATCTGTAGATCACAGAATAGGCTCTGATAGAAAATGCTAATGAAGTACTAAAGGAGGTCAAAATCCCAGTTCTTAACCTAAGAAACATTCTAATGTTGGCTCCCAGTTAGATATTGCATTCCTTATAACAAGCAGTAAAACATCACCTCCAAAACTGTCATAATGCCTCAATTACATTGCATACAGACAATAAAATATTCTTAAAACTATATTAACATACGATATTTCCTTTTTATGATCAACAGAGACATTGCAGTGTTCCATTTTCCCTCGACACAGTAGCAGAAATTCAGACTGTTACCAGCTTCTGTTAATATAATCTCTCCAGTTGTTGTCTCTTTCCCTCACCTTTCTCAGGAGTTACTGTTATACTCTGCTATGCAAGATTTTAAGTATGGCATTGGTGTGTCTTATAACACATCATAGATCATAGAATCATAGAATGGCTTGGGTTGAAAGAAATCTTAAAGATCATCTAGTTCCAACCCCCCTGCCATGGACAGGGATGCCACCCAGCAGATCAGGTTGCCCAGTGTCTGGTGTCCAACAAGTGGTGACCACACCTGGTGACCATATATAGAAGTTTTGCACAAGGAAAGTTTTAAAAAGAAAAGATCCAAATGCTTCCAATCCAGAGAAATTTCAAACTTTTAAAACTTTTTTTTTTAAATTACTCTTGATTTCAATATTCAATCTGCACTACTAGAAGTAATAATTGAATTACTAGAAGTAATAATTGAAACAATTGCTCATTCTTCATAGGTATTAAACACAACTCAATGCATCATTTAAGGCCTCTAAGGCCAGTATATACCAGGCAGTATATATCATTAAGCTTGACATTTTCAGTAATATTCACCAGAAGATTTCAAAAATACTTCAAATATACAAGTGCATGGGATTATAACTTTGTTTTTGCAAAATGATAGTGATAATGACTCTTTAAATGCTATTTAGATTTCTTGTAAGGGCAAATCAAAACCAATATGAGAATAGTGGACATAAGGGATATAATAAACAATTATATCCCTTGTACAATTAGTTTCAAGTTCTTATTGCTCATGAACACGTTTTCCAGAGATGCTTATGTTAGTTTTATTTAATTTGGAGAAATAACAGAAGGATACAGAGCTTGTACTTTTACAGCAGACATATCAGTGTAACCATGTTACTACTGATACTAATTGAAGTATTTGGAAAGTGCTGTATTGTACTAATTAAAGTATTTGGAAAGTACTAAGAGAAATAGTTTCCTTCAATACACAGTTTCATTATATTGCCCAGAAGGAACGAACTTTACTTTTCCTAGTCTTCTCTACACTTTACTTAATACTACCTAGGCAAACCAGCATTTCTTTATTTTTTCCTAAATCTTTTCTGGCAGTTTCTGTAAACGTAGGTCTGGCCCTCTGGTTCACCATTCAGCAATGGCCCCTCCCAGAGAAGCTGGAAAGCAAATACAACTTTTATCTCTCTTTCATTGAGTTTGCAGGGCTGTGAAAGTACCTGTGGTTTAAAATGAAGAGTCTGTAGAGTATGCTTCATTTAGTTTTCCATTATATGTATTCTGATGGATTACACCCATTAGATGTGTTGACTATTGTATTATTTTACAGTGTTCCAGGGAAAGATTAGAAAAGAAGATAACTGAAGCCCTGTACACACACTCTCGTAATTAAATTCAGTGGCACTATTTGGTAATAAATAAAGATGCTTCCTATTATATTGGAAGCTGGAGAAATTCCATATGGCAATTTGTCTCCTAGCTACAGTGGGGAATAAAGGAGTAAGAAACTTTTGGCCATCCTCAACTGATGTGCAGCCTTCACACTGGAGTACAATAAAATAGGAGACCTCTTTGGAAATTGGGGACATAGCTCTGGTGAGGTAACACTGGAGAGAGAGATATGATTTTCTGGGAAAGAATCGGTGGAAGGAATGGACAGTGTTTTGAGAAGCTTAGAGGAATTAAAACATCCAGGAAACTGAGGCGAAAAACAAACAAACAAACAAACAAACAAAAAACCTCTTGTGTGGGCAGGTTTAACCAGGGCAAATGTACATAGATTAAGCAAGGTGATAGGAAGCAGTGTATTCAAATGCAAGAATTAGGGGACAGGAAAACTTAGGGAAGAGAAAACAGGCCCTGCAGTTTTCACAGTGAAGCTTGTGAGAAATGCTTCCTGTTCTAGGGATAAATAGAATGGCAGGCATTATTTTGGAAGGAAGGAACAGGAGGTGGGGCCATAACAAGAGTTTAGTGGAGGGAGAAGAAGATTTTGTGATGATGAGCATCTGTTATTTACTGGCATTGGTCTTGACTTAATATGATTTAATATGACATATATATGACATACATGACTTAAGTTAACATGAGATAAGATACAGCCTTTCACAGGATTCTCCTGTACTATGGCACATTTTCTACTGCTAGTTGAGGACATTATGAGGCTGTTAAATAAGACTTCACTGCTGATCATGTGAAAAGGTAAATATATGCCAACATGTGGAAATAGGGTGAAACTTTTCAGGTTTCCAAGGAATCTTAGAAGAAAGCTGTGAAAGAAGGAACTCTAAATACTCTTCCTTGATCTGGCAGTCAGGGAAAAGAATTATTTGTCACTGTGAATAATGGAACAAAATATGAAAATATGGTGGGACTTTCAATATTGCAATCAAAAAGAGGATTAGCTTGATCAAACATATTCTGAAGTGAACAACTAAAAAAAAAAGAAAAAAAAAAGAAAAAAAAGAAGAAGAAGAAATGAATGAATGGTAATGAGAAGGAAGGGCCTAGGCATTCATATGAAACAGAAGTCTGAAAAAATTGCAGTTGGAAAGAAAAAAATATGGGTAAAAGTAATTAAGACCAATGAGAAAGGTTTCCTATATTAAATGCATGAGGAAACTGGAAATGCTTTTAGAATAGGTCCACTGTAGCTGGAGAAGTGGAAGTCCAGAAAAAACAGGTGCTCCTTTTGCTAGTATCTTCCAGACTGTAAGGAACTATGTTTTCTTCCGATGTGAATGACTGATATCTAACCATTAGTTCTTTTTGAGAATATATGATTTAGCATCTGAGATTTTCTGTCTTTGAAAATGTTACAATTTGTTTTCAAGTCATCTTTCAATCTTGTTTCATAAGTTTTATATATTAAACTTGTAAAATTTTTCACTATGGCATTTTCCCAATCTTCAAATTATTTCTGTAACTCTTTTCTATACCCTTTAAATTTTTTCAACTTTTTTTTTTAAACATAAACTCTGGAACTGACAGTTTTCTAGTATATGTCTCATCATGGTGATATACAGAGGTAAAGCCTGCTCTGTTTATCTAGCTGGAGAATGCTTTAGCCCGTCCCACTGCAGCATCATACTGAGAGCTGAAGTTGTTTGTCCACTGTGGACTATAAATCTTTTCAGAATTGCTACTTCCTTGGATTTAGTCCTTCAGCATTCTTTATAGTCTATCTCCCTTGTCCACAGGGGTGGAATTCACTTGGCTTATCACTGCCAAGCTAATTATCCCAACCCAGTCTTGTTATGGCCCAAAGTAGACTGTAATTTAAACCCCTGTTGAAGGCACTCTGTACATCTGTGTGATAGACAGACAGAGAATAAGAACCGCTGGAAAAGGATTCGTTTTACTCACTTGAATCAGCTAATTTAGGAATAAGATGAATTACTGAAAAAAATCTTGATGTCAACTGCATATATAAAACTCTTTTATATATGGGATACTAACTAATTGAATAGAATATCAACATAATAATCAGTAGAACTGCTAAAATATGCAATTTTCTCATTATTCAGTTATTGGAAGTCATTGCACACAATAACTCATATTTTGAAAATTCTCAGAATAACCTCAGAGAAGAATACAGTCATTAAGACTATAGAGAGAGTAAGATTTTTTTTTCTAGAAGAGTTTGACTTTCAGCTTTTTTTTTTTTTTTTCAAATCTCACTTGAAAATAAGCCAATCTGTTATGACCAGTATTGAGATATGCATCTACAAGACAATGTGTTTATATACAGTTTATATATTTATACAATAATATCAGATGGACTAGTTATCATGGATTGTGATGGTGACTGTAAAATATTTAAAGGAAAGATTTTTTTTGGTATTTAATCTAAAATGCAGACTATTACAAGTATTCTGGATGCATCCATACAATATCAGTCATATCACATCAACCCAGTAGAAGTACCTGCAATCAAGAATAGTCCCTGAGGTTCAAAAAACTTGAAGAAAAATGCATAGTTTAAAATAAGGAATATATTAGTGCGTCTAAAATTGACTGAATTTGGGAGAGTCTTATGAAGCTGAAAGCAGTGTTTTTCAATCCTTTATTTCCAATTTTTAATTAGGCATTTTTAATTTCTGTCTGATATTCTTATTTCCTCAGTGGCTGTATAAGAAAGAATGAATAGCCAGAAGAGCAAGAACTTAATTTGGACAGTGGCAGAGCATATATATCTTTGTAAATTTCATGCTATCTTTTCATGTCTGTTTTTCAAGACAGTTACGAGCAATATATAGACTTTCTTTAGCTAATTACAGAAGTCTTGTTAGTGACTTCTTGTGTATTGTTTTGGAGTTTTGTGGTCATATCTAAATAGATGTATTCTCATACTGATCTTATTTCTGAATATTCTCTCATAAGGCCTTTAAACATCTTTCTTTTATATTACTCTGTTTCTACAAACTAGCTTGTGTAAATACTAACATTTCATAATCCTTATTTTTATGCATTACAGTTTATATTTAAGATGATAATTTTTTTAGTAAAATATAGACCTTTCCATGTAATCAAGGTTTGTATTAGATAGAACAAACATTCTATTTGTTCATGTTTACTAAAACATACTACATTTTAATTATCAGGAAGGAAATATTCACCACTTATTCTGCAAGACTGCATATTAATTCCTGAAAACAAGTCTTAGCAGTTTTATTACAGTCCATTTCACATTACACATTGTATAGTATTTCAGTTTTCCCAATTTAATTAGGGATGGTAATAAGTTTCTAATGCCCACTTAATTACTTGACCAGTTAACAATATGATTAATCAACTGTCTGTAATGCTCCACTACTTTACATAGACCCTTTTATAAAAGTCTCACTTAGCAAAGCAACTTGTAGAAGGGAATATCCCTGTCATAAGTTCTGTATATAAACTGCAGGAAAAAGAAAGCAAAGCCTTTACTGATCTCCTTGAAGAAGGGTAGTCTTGGGGTAAAAAGTAATTAGACCTAGCGATAGATACTGAACCTTGGATGAGTGTATGCAGTTTATTCTTGATGCTTACTACCTTTTAGAAATCTTGTAGTAGTAATGGTACAACTGTACTACTATGATGTTTTAAATTGTACAAGCTGCACAAGAGTTGTGTTCTATGAGTTGCCAGCTAGGGCCCATTTGAAATAGAAACCAAAATGATTTCATTTAATCTCTTCATAATTTCTGACAGAGCAATTAAAATAGAACACCACCATAGTGGCAGGACGCTTTTTACCTCCACAATCTCTATCCAACCTTCCTGCCTACTCCTGTTGCAGATGATACACATACATTGCTGAGATACCCAGAGTAAAAGCGTTCTGAATCCTGTACCTCCTGGGAAGACATCAACAGGCATCTTTGAATCAAAGTATTTCCAGCTACATGTGGCTTCTGTTGCAGTTGCTTCTGGAGTATTTCAAAGAAAAGGTGAAATGCGACTGGCTTCCAATGGTCCAGACTTTCTGAGATCAGCCCTGCTGTTCACTTGATGCCTTATAAAGCCATGGGATTCCTCCTGGAAATGGTTGTTGTTTCGTTCATGTAAACTGGAGGTGACGGCAAGCATGAGAAGCACGTCTTTTGAATATGTGCTATTAGTTAAAAATCACGTTTAAATTAGTGGTTTGCTACTATTTAAAATCATTGAAGTACCAATAGCAGTTCCCACAAAATCAGGGTTAGCCTGTTGCCCTCATGAGCTTTTCACAGGCATGCCCTGCATCTCAGTTGTGTTTTGCTTGACTGCTTTGTTTCCTTCTTCTGACTCCTAGAGTAGACATAAATAACTCCTTTTAAAAGTCCTGAGCACACTCCTTTCGTGAAACACTGAGATGGAATTTTTGCTCTTCTGCCATCTACTCCCAGCTTTTAATGCTCTGAGGAATATACAGAGAATTTGTTTTAAACTACAGATGGTTTTAGACATATGGTTTCAGTAACTGACAGCTTTTTCTACTACTCATTCTTTTCCTCCCCTTTATGTTTTTTTATTATTATTGTTTTTTAATTTTTATTTATTTATTTGCAACCCATCTTAACCAGCATAGTACCAGGTCTACACTTTCCTCCTGTTTCAGTAGGCTTTGACAGTCTTAATGGTAACATTTAATGTTATCAGGTATTCATGGTGGATTACTGAGAGGAATCATCTCATTAACAGCATCAGCCTTTTCTTAGCACATTTATATCTGTGTATGTGTGTGGGAAAGAAAGAGAGCAACTTTTTTTTTTTTAATTTTTTATTTTTTTTTAAATCATAGCATCATAAAAGATTTTGGATGTGCTGCAGCAAACACATATGTCATAGAACTGTAGAATCATTTAGGTTGGAAAAGGCCTTTAAGATCATCAATTACATCTACATAACACTACAAGTTCACTGCTAGACAATGTCCCTAAGCAACACATCCACGCACCTCTTAAACACCTCCAGGGCTGGCAACTCCACCACCCATTCCAATGCCTAACCACCCTTTCCATAAAGAAATTTTTCCTGATATCCAATCTAAAGCTCCTCTGGTACAGCTTGAGGCCATTGCCTTAAGCTATGTCACATGCTAACAATATCAAACAGAAATAAAAAATTACTCTATGTTCATGTGAATTGTACCACATTTAGGCACTGACAAGGAGGGATTATCTTCAACATCTGGAAGCTTATGGAAATAAAAGAAAGGTAAGACAGCAAATCTATCCCACAAGTTTTCTCACTTTGATACCTGCTAAAATGTTTCATTTTATTTGCTGTAAGTAACCATACTGTGAGTTAGTAGCAACAAGAAATAGCATTGTCTGCAGATAATTCTTTCCCATTACCGGGAAAAAAGATTATTTAGTATTTTTCCCTTCATGAAATATTCAGTCTTCTGGTAATTGGAAGAATTTAACTACAGTTTTCATAGATATGGGATCATAAAAGCAGTGAGAAAAACCTCCATAATTTTGATATGCTACTATATTGTATTAGAATTTGCCTATTGACAGTATTTCATGCATGGTTTAAGTACCACCACTACAGGACAGCAGTTCTGATATGTGTCAAGACTGTACCCTCTGTACCCCAGCCACAGCTACTGAATAATGTATTAGGCACAGCAGGAGAATCTTATGTTTGTGACTTAATAGCCTGAAATTCAGTTTAGAGCACTAAGCCTAAGTCTTTTTAATTATAGCCCACTGTCTCTTTCAGTTTTCAGGTGTTGAACTCCCATTGAATTAAGTCACCCTGATACTTTGAATTCATTCAGCTAGGGTAATTTTGCTGATTTGGACTTTTATGAAAAATCCATGTTTGCTCCTAAGGCATACGGATGCATTGGGGTTTTCATAGCCTGCTGCTACCTTTCCTTGGAAGCTGCAAAATGCAGGACCAGTTCTGCCAGTAGCATTAAGTAGAAGTGGAAGCAAAAAGGAAGAATGATAGGTTGAGCACAGTTGTTGTTTCTTGGGTCATGAGTCCAGGATCTGATATTTCTCCCAGAAGGAATTGTTTGCATGAAAGAGAAAATATTACAGGTGGTGTATTCACACGTATCTCCTTGAACAGAATATAAGCCAGTTGTTTTTCTCTCTCCTTTGTCCTGAATTATTTCTGTGTAAATTCTGCAAGTCCCCAAAAAAGTAAGATTAGACTTGAAAGAAAATGGTATTTCTATAAATATTATGGCATAATAACATAAAATGTTTTAATGGAAGATAAAAAAGTTTGCAGGGAGGGTAGAGTAGATTTTGTAAGGAGAGCAGTGGTGTATTGTATTATAGTAAGCTTAGAGTCAAATAGTCAACAGACAAAAAATTCAGTAACAGAACCCCTGTAAACTCAGAATCTAAAACAGCGGCATATATAGACTAGGGCTATTCCAGCAGTCATCTTGTTTGAATGATACTAGTAATCACAAAACATTTTGGAAAAGCAGTTCAAAAAAAAAAAAAATCAATTATAATGGTCGTTCACAAAGATTTCCATATTACCATTCTGAAAGCAGTGAAGCAACAAAGCAAGGATAAAGAATATGGTTTGCAGGTAAGTAAAATCACATTAGCAAGGTTTTACAATCTAAATGTATTAGAGATGGATTGCATTAAACAATTTTCATATAGGTCTGTGACTGAAAAATATGTCTAGGAAGGCTGGACAGAACTTCAGAAACAGGGTTGAGTTTTAAATATGGAGTCCTAGTTCTGTACCAGTTGTGAATTATTTCATTTTTCAGAAGAACCAACAATTATGGACATTTTTAAAAAGCTTGATAAAAATTCGCATTCCTACAAAAGACATACAGTTTGTCTTCATCCCTGTTATTGAGGAGGAGACTTGCTGGAAATCTCATTCTCAAAACATCTCAGCAATTTCAATAGCATTCTCTAAGGCAGGGGAGAAAAATTCTCTAAGGGAAGAAACAGCAGGTTTAGCATTGAGAAGGCAAGCAGCCAACCTGTTGATGAGTTTGTGTGAGGACAGTGTATACTTGCACCTAACACAAGGGGACTAATTAGCTTGAACAACCATATTTATCTTGGTCCGTAATAGCTAGATATTTGTGTCAGGGGAAATATTTTTTTCTGACTTGCAGGAGACAATAAATAATATTAATTAAACTGCTCTTGCTGCAGTCTGATCTAATAACTTCTACCAACTATTACTAAGTCCTTAGTCTGTGATCCTTAAATTATTTCCCTTGCTGGATCTATGTAATTTAACACACTATTTAAAGCTATGCAGGGTACATGGTTGAGAGAATAGCTGCCCAACTAAACAGAGACGAAGGAATGATGTATACTAAATGTAGGATTTCTGCCAGTTCATTTGGTCAGCTGTGGACATCAGCGTTTTTGAGAATAGGCAGAATAAAACATAAACATGCTTTAATAATGCACTAAAATGCTGTTAATAATTTGGGTAGTACATTAAAATATTACTAAACTCTTGAAGTTATAATCGTTGTTTATCTTTTACTGAATTATAATATCTAATCTTGGAAAATGAAGCTGAATTGATTATCATATTCATTGTTTGGCAATTTCTAAGGGTAGCTTTTTGTTTGTTTTTCAGAATTCATTGCAACTCATAGAAACCTTTTGAATTACATTTGTCTTCTGTAAAATACATTTCAAGAGTTATTGTTTCTTGGTGAAGCAATCCATCATCAATACAATCTAATGCTATTTATTCATTCATTTAGTTTTAAGCAGTATTTGATCATTAATGCTGTCTTTTGGCAATTTCTAAATGGCTAAAAGGCATATTCATGTCAAGTAGAGTTTATCTGATCTTTGCGTTTGAAATATCTGTCATAGCTCTAACCTTGGGTTTGCACTTTAGGCTGAACAGTTATATGCTGTATACAGAACCACTTGACAACATCACCTATGTCTTTCCTTTTGTCTGATCATTGTATTCGTTTATACATTTTCCATTTTATGTATCACTGACATATGAATGTTAAAATGATTGTGGCCTTTTTTTTCTGGATTACTAAAAGGATCATTATGCATTCAGTGCATAATGGATGGAAATTGCTTTCAGTCTAGGAGGTTTCAGCACATGATAAGCCATATTTTAAGGCCTAAATTGTATTCTTGATCCACAATATGCAAAATACACCATAGATTACACTTCTCTGTCTTCCACAGAAGCTGTTTTCAACTGTTCACAACGACTAGATGAAACGATGTCTGAATATAATGACAATATTAGATTCAGTTTTTTGATCTTTAACATTCATTGTCTTGGTCCATAGGGTTAATAAAGTATTAGTCACAGTAAAATATCTTGATGAGTATTCATATAACTGGAAATTCAATGAGAGTCTTGAATACTAGGAAGTATCATCCATTTTCTTTTGAAATCATTGTTTAACAACTACATATGCTAGGTTTTAACTATAAAAAGATACCTTTTTCTTGAAAAGCAAAGTTTGAAAAAGAAATTGATGGATCTTAATACAACTGTGGTTTATTTTATTTAAGTTTTAGTCATATTTTTTATACTCCACAGAATCTATTTGTTTGACAAAGTATGTCTTGACTTTTTGGTAATTGTTTTTGTTTAGCATGGGATCATAGTTTTTTTGATTTCACATTATGCTCTGCATCCTCTTTCTGATAGACACTCACAAATCAGTAAGTTCTGTAGTTTTTTGTTTGTTTGTTTGTTTTTGTTTTTGATGGAGTTTGAATGGAAGGAGAATGAGAATGCTGTTGATTTTGAGTTTAACTTACCAATGCATTTTGCTCTCTGTGGAAATCTTGCTTGCTTGTAGGCAAGACCACCTTGTGGTTTGTTGTGAATTAGTTACTGTTTCTTGGAAGATGCACTGGGGCAAGATTAAAAACATTTTAAGTGCCACATGTAGGTGTTCAAAGACATGCATGAGAAAAATTCATTAAATATGATTCACTGTGAACTGTTTGGTAATGTACTCGACATGTTCCACGTTCCCCAAGATTTTCTAGCTGGCTTGTTTGTGATGTGATGCTGACAATTAATTCCTTGAAACTAGCTGTGAGTTCTATGTATTTTCTTTGGTGAGGTGTGATATCTATATTTTGTGATCTCATGAAAATCAACAATTGTATACAATTTACCACATTACCAAATGAAAAAGAGATGAGCCTTGTCCATGACACTGTAAAATAAATAAACTAATTAAAATAAATAAACTAATTAAAAAACAAAACAAAATGAAAGAAAATGACAACAACAAAACCAAAACTATTACAGCTCTGGAATGGTGGCTGAAATGAAGGACACAAACACATTTAGTATGAACCAAGATGAATTTTGGAATGTAGAAATAAACAATTGCTCTTGTAATGCAGTTTATTTTTTATGGAAGAATTATCATTGTACAAAGTTGCCAACTATCTTTAAAATGCATGTCCTGGGTTATTGAATTACATGTTGGGAGCAGATGCTCATGACAGTTGTCTAGAATATGTATATTTTGCCATGTGGCCAAAATTAACTGCTTCAGCGGGAAAAAAAAGGATTAAAAGCAAGAATTATAATTCTTTTTTTTTTCTTCTTCCTACCCCTCAACATTTTTAACGCACTGATCTAGAGAGCAGCTACACAAATAATTGATACAGCTTTTGTCATAAATGAAGTGGATGATGAATCACAAATGGTAGTGGGTTGCTGGAAGCAAACAGCAGAGCCTAGAATGAGTAAGAAAACTCCAAAAAAAATTAAATAATAAGTAAAATTCCTAACATTTGTGAACATAGTAATTTATATGCTGATTCCCACTAAAGTGCATAATACCAGAATTGTGGTATTTATTGTATCCAAAGCTAGGAGTCTAAGCTCTAAATTAAAGTTCTAAAGTCTAAGTTCTAGTCTAAGTTCTAAATTAAAGAGAAAAAAGTGGTTGGAGCAGATCTCATAAATGGAGATAGCTGAGTGTGAGGGGTAAGACAAGTCTCTCTAGATATGTTGTGCCTCTCTGTATCTTTGTTTTGCCTTCACAGAGCCTTTTTGGCACTAATCCCTGAATACGGAAATACTGGAAAAATGTGATCTCTGTTGAAGAAGGCAGAAGTGCAAATTTGGAGGGAAATCTAAATGAAGAAAAAATGATAACATCCTCTGATTTTTGATAATATGCTGCTGCTTCTTTAGAGGAATCCTCAGTTGCTTAGTGTGACACAAATTTTATTATTTAGTAAGCTTAATTAGACTCCTCAAAACAGGTGTTTTCCTCTCTTCCACATACCCTTTCCCCAGTAATCAGAAAAGGTTTTTTTTTTTTTGATCAGACAAACTGTTAGTCATTGTTAAATGTATTCATTTTCAGAAACCCTTTTTGTCTAGAGTCCCATAAGATAAAATGATATTTGAATCCTTTGGGTCAGAAGAGTGACATGTTTAAGCAGAAATTAAATCTTATAGGAGACCTAAGAGACCTTAAGTATTGTGATGAATCCTTCCCAAGGTGGGATATATGAATAAATACAAATTTCTGCGATTCTTAAGAAAATGAAATCTGGCTTCATTTACATTGGAGAAATAAATTAATTCACTTTATATCTAATCATGATTGGTTTGTAAGTATTAGTTACTATTTGTTTATGGGTTGATTTTCCATGTGATTAAGAACTCTATAAGGTTCTTCTGGTCTACTTCTACTGCGGAGAGGGTGGGTGGCTGCTGGTGTGTTAAGATACAATATGGTGAGTTAAAATACACAATGACGAGCCTTTCAAAGCCTAAAGTATATCTAAGCTGTGAAGCAAATTTAGATCTTACCCAAACAGTATAACTGCTTTTTCATTGCTTCTCAACCAATAACCACAACACAATAGAAAAGGTGTATGCTGTATTGAATTAAAGACAGCCTAGTAGGTGAATCTAAACACAAAATTTAATGAATTCATTCCCTTTTTTGTAGCTCCTTTAAAACTTCAGTGATAACCCGAATGAACCTCCTCTTACTGTGTGATTTGGAAAATAACTATCCAGAGAGAAAGAAATTTAGTGAATGTAGGTGACTGTGCTTCATGAAGTAGGTCATTCATGGACCTTTTTCTTTACATGGATTATATCATCCATATTTACGGATGAATAACTTCTATTACTACACAATATCTTTGGGGAGTACAAAACTATCTGTTCTGTATTGGAAGAATTTTAAGAAACCTGTAAAAAATTTATTCATCTTTTAAGCATCTTTCAGGTATCTGATATAGTGGCATAAGACATTACATGAGAGGATTCAGCTACATGATAGAAATCTTCGAACAAAGCCCCTGGGTTTTAAAAGCTCCAAGACAGAAATGTAAAAAATATTACTGGCTGTCTAGCTACTGGGTAACTTTTTGCATCTAACAGTAATTGAAAGAAGCAGAAATAACTAGGCCTAGTATATAGAGTGGGAAAAAAAAAAAAGGAGAAAAAAAAAAAAAGGAAGTCCAGTCTTAGTGATGGATTTCATTTTTCCTTATAATTCAGGACCTTTCACCAGAATTATAAAATGTATAGAACCTTATCGACCAGAAAGAGAAGTAGAAATCTTGACTCTATAAAGCTTTTTGTGATCAAAAATTTCTGTGTTAACCGTCGCTCACAATACCCAGGCTAAAATACTACATTTCAACGTACAGTCAACTTTCAGCTATCCATAGTCAATTTATCAAAGTTATGGCCAGTGATGTGGGTGCAGAGGATGTTCGCTGTCTAAAAAGCAGCAGCTTATAAGCAACTTCATGCTGTCTCCAAACAGCATGACTCCAGTGGTCCAGCTATGTTTTTACTGGGAAACACACGCAATAATATATGTTGTTAGACATAAGAGGTTCCACGCAAAGCCAGCACAGAGAGCTATGAAATGCATTTCCAAAGGGGACCACTGTGTGGAAGTACCCCATTGTCTATATAGTGGTTGTGTTATATACACATGGTCTGGGTTCTTTTCAGCTTACTGACAGTCAGATATGTCCTGGAGGAGACACTTGTGCTTTTAAGAAACCTGTTATTATGCCCTTGAACTATGATTTTTGATCACCTGGGGTATCCCATATACGTCCAACCCCTTACCTCTCCAGATGCTGAAGTTGATGATAAAATGTTTTTTCATGTATATCTGTATGTACACGTTTACATATTGCACATAGGTAGTTATATTTTGTGAATTACACAAGCAGAGCAGCTGACACAGACAATGGCAGCCTTCATCCACGTCCACCAACTAACTCACTGGTGAGCATGCGTTAATAGAATCATAGAATCACAGAATCATAGAGTGGTTTGGGTTGGAAAAGACCTTAAAGATAATCTAGTTCCAAACCTCTTGCCATGGGCAGGGACACCTCCCAATATAATATCATGTAGTATAATGTATTATATCATGGTGAGCATACAGACAGAATAAACAAATATGATCGTGTATATTTTGGATTCATGACTGACTGCAGGAGGAAATAATTCTTAAAATGAGGATGTCAGTGTGTGACACAGTCCCATGTCAAGTTTGTCAACTTGTATGAAATGGTTCATCTACTTGGAACAGTTCTGCTGACGTGCACTCACAAACAGGCTGTGAATGAAGGAATGGACCCATTGTTCTTCTTAGTGTATAGCACAGGACTATGAAACATTTTGTTGCAATTGATTGGACTTGAAATATGTCTTCTGTCATTCCCACTGTGCTGAAAACTGTGGATACATTGGAGAAAGAAAATACAGCATGCATGGCAGTAGTGAATAGAGCAGTTACAACATCACATCAAATAACAGATACATTGCATAACTTGAAAATCATGTATGTATATATATATATATGAAATTCTGGGATTCGTGAAGAGGTACTCATCTGAGACCAGACAGTGCTATTAAGCTGAGCAATCTTTTTAACATTAAGATAGACTCTCACCTTCGTACCAAGAGAGGGTTACATTGCTCAACATAGCAGAGTTTTTTTTTTGTATTATATATTTTGAAGTTTGAAGCCAAATGTGGACTTCTGTGATATTTGACAGTAGTAAATAGGTCTACTTATGTATAAAAATGCTTAGACATTGGTTGTATGAATACCTATCACAAACATGAGCTAATTTTTGCATCTCTAGTACCAAGTTCAGCAATGTATGATCACATTTCAGTAAACATTGAAAATTCCCAGTTATTTTTTTATTCTCTGGATCTCTAAAACTAATAAGCACATTTAAATAACATATTTTTCATGTGAATTGTTTCTACATGAGAGGTTAAATCACTTGGCCTATGCAGCACTGGACTACCTGGTTTCTCCAGGTAGCTTCCAGTGCTAAATTTTTGCAAGTTGTTAATAATTTTAGCTGTGGTGTGGCAATTTCCATGTCTTGCAAGCCCTTATCTGCTGGAAACCAGATATATAAAAAAATAATTAAAAATGAAAATCCTATAATATCTATTAATGATAATTACTATTTCTTTTGTACACAGGCACCAGCAATCCTTATACAGGTTATCATTGCAATGCACATGAGGTAAATACTACTGTGTTAGAGGCATCCATGTTAATACTGTGTTCAGATTCTTTGTTCCATTTCATGTCCTGAATTTAAAAGGTGAGCTGAAGATGTGTTATATGGCACAGCTACTGGGGTAGGATTACTACTGCTAAATGAGAAGGTTCTCAGCATTTCTGTAGAGTCCTTTTCTGGTGAGTCATTTAGCAAAGAAGATGTAAATACTAAATAGAGATCACACACACAAAATCTATGTTTAAACAAAAATGTTTTGTCTAATGAAGAAATAACATCCATGTTTGGAAGTACGGCTTTGCTGCTTTGTTTTATATACAATTAAAAATAAATAAATTGTATTTATTCTCACATTTAAAATTGTTATGCTTGTATTGGAAATTATATCTCAAAACTGTTAAATGATTGGCAATAATGTTATTTATTTTCTGTTACATTTTGAGTCTTGCCAAACATGAAATTAATTTCTTAAAAAAAAAAAAAAAAAAGCCTTATGACATTGGTTCATCACTGACATACAGCAGATAGCTTCTTGTATTTCTAAAATTAACTGCTCTGAAACACTTGATTGCAGTTCACATGGGAGACATAGTTTGCCCTCTATTCGTTAACATCTCTTTTCACAACACAGTAGACTTTTAAAACCACAGATTTTTTCTAGCTACATTTCTTATAAGCACATTCAATATAAGATTTAGTTTTCAGTTCTTCCTGTATTAATTATTCTTGTTGAAAATAAGAAAGTAGAAATCTATGGCTTTTTTTTTTTTTTTGTAAGTTTGTTTTGTTCCTCACTAATCCCCACTGCTTCCAGTTGTTGAAGAATTTTCTTACGTATTTCTGGAAACACACCTTCCTGAATAAGTGAGCCACAGACTTACTATCTGAAAATCACCTTGTATTGTAGAGATTGTATGTTTGTTTGTTTGTTTGTTTGTCAAAAAAATCACCTTTTGTTAATTTCATTTCCAAACTTAAAAATTATAGACGAAGTAATTGAAGAGAATAAATTAGTAATGGGAAAGTCCATGAATCATAGTAGCTCATTTAGTCTGCCACAACACTGCACTTTTTCTGGAAATTTATTTATTTTGTGCCTCCCTACATTTTTCAGGTTTCTGTATACTTTTTTCTTCTTCTTCTTGTTCTTCTTGTTCTTCTTCTTTTCTTCTTCTTCTTCTTCTTCTTCTTCTTCTTCTTCTTCTTCTTCTTCTTCTCCTCCTCCATTTTTTTTAAAGTCTACCCACACTTGTTCTAAGATAGTATCCTGATGAGTCTTTCAGTAGGTTTCTTTAGTTTTACTTAAATCTAACAGAGGAGTAGAGTAGATCTGTGTTTGGTAATTCTGCATCTGTTACTCCCAATTATTTAACAGACCCAGATAATTTTGGCATCTGTAAGCTTCAGCTGTTTCTTAAGAACTTGTTATGACAGGTGACTGAAGTAACTCAAAGCAGGAATTTTAATAAGGGAGTTATATTTAGCATTTCTTCTTGACATGTTTTAGAGCAAGGAATGTTGATACTGAAGGACTATGGACTCACACTGGCCCTCATCTAGTCTTGTATCACAGAAGTATATGGCTGAAGGTTCATGAAGAAGTCAATCATCTAGTCCACTGCTCTACCTCAAAATAAGATCAATTATATTTATGCAAACCTTGGTAGAGACTTACTCAGTCTATTCTGAGTAACCTAGTTGTTTCTGATAGACCTCCTATTCCATTCTCAACCCGCACCATCAGAATGTCTCCCCCAATTCTGAAAGTTCTCCTTATTGTGGTTGAAGATCATTGTTTCTTGATTAGGATATGGAGAATAAGTTGTACTTCTCTTTGCTGCAGCTTCTTAGTGTTTCAAGACTACAGTTGTATGCTCCCCAGTCTTCACGTTTTTACATTAACCAACCCCCAGCTTTTCTCACATATCATGTTACTTTAAACATCCACTCGGTCTCTCTGATCTTTTCTGCACCTTCTCCACTAGTGTCATAATCTTCTTGAATTGATGTACCCCAGACTAGAAACTGTATTGCAACTCAGGCCATACCACCACTGCATATAGAGGAAGAACTACTTCACATTTTACAGGCAGTGTTCTTGTTTATTTCTTAATCTCTAATTGCAAACATTTGCAAGTTCTTCCCAGAACAGATAAACATATCTCTTTGCAGAAGCTGAGAAGTGATCTGCCTACAGTGTACTGTCACTCTCTACCTCTGACTGTCAGTTTGCTGACCATAGATTTAGCTCATTTTATATTTGGATCAACATTGTAAGGCTTCAGTATTCTCTTTAATCCTATGTTTTGGATCTGGAGAGAGGGTGTTTCGTTAAACTTGCTGAAGCAAAGCAAGAAGTGCTTCTCCTTCTTCCACCAGGTAATACATCCTACTATCAGGAACTCCAGAGTGTAATTATCTGTAAATCATTGTTTGCCCATGTTGATTTTTTTTTTATTTTATTTAACTTTCAGCATTTAACTAGGTTTACATTAAACAAGTAATTGTATGCAAACACAAAAATATTCATAGTATTTATTCATACGCATTTTGATGATAAACAAATATTTATTTGTTAGAGCAAGCATTGCAGATAATTGTCATACATATTCACAGGTATGAGCTTCTTACAATCAATCTATAAAGCTTATTTTTTTCATTGAGGCATGATAAGGAGGAATGAAAGGAGCAAAAACTGCAAATAGCAGAACATTTTATGTCAAATTATTGACACAGGGAATAATACTGTTATTCCAGTTCTCATTCAGAGATGATGTGAATAACTGCACTTACAAATCTGTGATACAAAACCATACATGTTATAAGGACTATAGCAATGAAGTATTAAAATCAAATTATGTCCCAGAGCTTGATAATCCCCAAAGAGGCAAGGATTCAAAAACTTTGTCTGATCTATTATTTAAAGTGAATTAATCAATCAATCCTTCTGGTTAATTTTTTTCACTTGCTTAATTCATATAACAATGATTATTACAAGCAATTTTTTAATAAACAGTGTTGTTATTTACAGTGTCATTTATATGTCACTTAGGCTTCCATAATAGTTAGAGAAATCTAGTTCTTTATCAGCTTATCAATGCCTTACCACCTACTGAAATGAATTTCAGAAATATGATATACCCCAAACAATTTCTTCAAAGTGCAGAAAAAAAAAAAAAAAAAAAAAAAGTACATTCTATAAGCTGAATTCTTCACAGTGACCCAGAACTACATCTCTTCTCTGGAATTATAGCATGTGTCATTTACAAAATGTCACAGCAGAAGATCTTCAGGAATATGTAATGTTCCTACCATTTTAGGTAGTTGTTAGCTACAGCCTTAAATATAGTTTTATTATTTTATTTTATTTTATTTTATTGTATTTTATTTTACATTTTATTTTATTTTATTTTGTTATTTTATGTATAATTGACAGCTGGTATTAAGGACATTCAGCTTCACAAAAAGCACACAAAAAAACCTCTCTTTTCTCTGGGATTCATGAGACAGAATGTCACTGACATCCACAAATGTTTACAACACAACACTAACAGGTAATAATGAACAAGTAGCTGTACACTATATGTTGGTACTTTTAAAAAATCACATTTGAACATGTTTAAACTGTATTAACTGTTTAAATTGTTTTAAAATTAATCAGATTGCACATTCATTTTCTCCTCTGGGGTCCCATTGCAACCAACAGAAATCTGTACTATCTTTTTTCATTATGACTATTCAAAAGTTGCATCTTATTTTTGTTTCCTGACCTCAGCTAACATGACAGATGAGCAGACTGTCATTCCCAATATGAATACTATTGCAACATATCCAACATATTAGTATAGGTAGCTTTAAAAGCTGATTGCTGGAATTTGTTTCACCAATTATTTGAAGGACATGTTGTAGAAATAAACCAAACCAAACGCAAAGTTAATAATATCCTAAAGCCTGTATTTGTTGAATATATACCCTACTTGGCATGCATCTTTTTATTAGCTGGGGATGAAGACATCACAATTTTCACTGATAAAATATTCATTTGAAATTAATCATGGAACTTCCACTGCCTTCAAGGGAGTTTGGATTTGTCTTTAGTTTTGAGTATGGTGATGAAAGACTGCCAGCAGAATTCTTCATTGTAGACCACATTGTTGACAACACTTTCTTATCATCCTTCAATTAGAAATAAGTTTTGCTAACTTAGATTTAATGTTCTGGGGACATTTGCTACTCTGATCTGAAAACCTGAATGGGTTTGTGATTCCATACATATAAATATTCATGAACACAGAAGATGTGAGCTGAAATAGCAGTATGAATGACATATAACTGGCTTTCTTTTTTTTTTTCTTTTTTTTTTTTTCTTCCCCTACTGTGACTAAAATGCAGAAATACCTGAAATACTGTTTTGGTAATACTCTATTTGGAGCAGAGGTAGTGTTTAAGCAAGTGGATTATTACTATTTTTACTTTCTTCTGTTGAGTTACTTGGAAGATAACTAGCTAGCATAAGAGAAGCTGCAGTTCTACTAAAGCAATAAAAAATCTTTTGCACTTTTTCATCTGAGAATCTAAAAAGTTATTTACAAATGTTAATAAAATGAGTCTTTTAACATTGAAGTAACACTAGCTTTATTATCCCACTTTATAAGCAGGGAATATTGAGGTGATAAGGTCACACAAGATTTTGGGCAGAATCCTGAGTGAAAGCCCATATACTATGGCTGTTCTTTATCCACAGTATCATCAGTAACAGAGCTGCAGCAACTGTTTTAAACTAGAAACATTTTTTTTCCCCTCTCTCTAAAGGCTTTCCTTCTCCATACCTTCCATTTTAACAAATGTGTTCATTATCTGGAATTATGTCATGAATGATATATGTGAAGTTTTGCAGGCCAGATGTCTTTAGGTTTTTCAAGCTAAGTCAGTGCTAGTTCATGCTTCTGGCATGTATATTTCTGTATTGATGTGGCAGTTCAGATTTTAAGCTTCAGATTACTAGAAGGTGTAAGCTAAGTGATAATAATAATAATAATAATAATAATAATAATAATAACCTTTAGCAAGTTAGTTATAGACTAATTTTGCTGTACATTTGTAGCATAGCTACTAGAAAATAAAAGGAATTGCTCTATGAGACTAATTTTGTGAAGACTTACTTAAACCCACCTCTCTTTAAAGGAACATTTATATACCACCTTAGGCATGTCTGTAAGTCCCACTCATGAACAGCAATACTTTTTTTAAAGCAGTAACCAAACTAATATTGCCTTCAGCAAAAAGAGGATTTTAGCCTGAATACTACATTCCATGTAAGAGGGAAGCTCTAGATTAATTTCTCCTTTCTATCTCTTGCCACTAAAGTATTTAAATATTTATATAAAATAAACTGCAGAAGACACAGCTTTAGGCTTCTTAGCTTTGAGTGGAAGTATAAAATCACCTCCTGCCAACAGTGAGTAGACAGAAGACAGATTTTGACATTCCTCCAGAAAAAGTGTACAACTGCTGTGCAGGGGACAGAATAACAATGACAGGTCCTCCTGCCTGAATTTGTGCAACGCATTGTTTAGGAAGAGTTTTCAGAATACAACCAGTAGCCTCAGTCCCAGAGATGCCAAAAATCACTGCACTGTGAACCCTGCCAGGGCATAAGTGTCTAGTTGCCTGCATTCATACAGATTTATATAGTAGTACTTTTGCTATATCAGCATCTGGGAAAATTAATTATGGGAACAGGGGCGGCTCACTTGTTTGCATGCAGTTAAGGTGTTACAAAAGAGGGGTTTGTGGGGGGAAACAGAGATAAATCAAGCTCAAAGGGGTGGTTATGTCTAACATTACAGAAGCTTTATGAAATGACAGCTCTTACTGAGGCTTATCACACGCTGTTCTTACTTCCTGAACCGTCTAGTGGGTATTTGAGTTGCAAGCTTTTGGGAAACTTCAGTTTTGTAGAGTAGCTACAGCACCACGAAATCTTGAACATAATGCAAACAAGAAAAAGTTCCTTTCATTGTTTGCAACAGTTTTTTATTTATTTATTTATTTATTTATTTCCAATAGGCACCCACTCAACTTTTTATTAAGTTTCTGCACAATCTGAGTATGAGTGCTAACCACTGAGAGGGAAGTGCTTGGTTTAGAATAAATTCATTAAAAATGTTGTCAATCTTCAAAACTTGCCAAGCATCAGAAACACCTAGTTTTTTTAAACACAACTGAGGTACCAGAAGTATCTTGTAGATATCTAGGCATGAATATCATTTAAAATATACCTTTTACTTGTCAAAAAATCAATCACACACTAGTGTGATTGCTAGCAATGGCTAAAGAAATTCTTGTATTTTGACATCAAGCACAACAGTCAGTAACATGTAAGCTACAGATTTGTGAAGTTGTAATGGGTTGTCTAATGTATGGTATCATTCCTGCATCAGCAGATAAAATCCACAAAAATGTGAAAATTGCCTGAAATAAATCTATTAGATATACAACACTTTTCCTTAGTGGAAAAGTTTTCTGATATTAAAGACCTATCACTTTTGTCCTGCAGCAAGAGAAATAAAACCACTGGCAAACAGGATTTTGATCACCTTGTCTGGAATATGGGAGTTCTCCATTTCCTACTTTACCTTACAAATATGCTAAAGTGTACAGCCTCTCTTTATAGCTTTATATGCTATTTCTTTCTTCATAACCTACAACACTGTTCCATTCCCTATAGTTTATGTTTTGCTGCCAGTTACAGTAAAAATCCCCTGCAGGAATAACTAACATGTTTTGACAGAAACAGGAATAGTGTTTCCAACGTAGGCATGTTCTTGTTCTTGTTGCTGTAAATATAGAACTTCCCGTCAGCAGATGAAGTGTTAGGAACACAGGAGGCTCAGACATCTTGCTCCACATTTCATCATTACTATTTGTCATGTGGTGGAGCGGCAAGTCATTGTAATGGTGATGACAGAACTGCCCAGGTTGTAGCTGCCAGTAACATGTCCAGTATGATATGAATCTCAAAAAAATTAGCTGCACGAGTCTAGCAGTTCTGTAATGAACATGTACATACCCTAAGCCTTTCCAATGAACTTGTACATACATTCTTAGCAATAGAAGACACATTCCTGATCCATCTGCCAAAATTCAGCCATGCTCTTCAAAAAGAAGCAACAATATTTCCTCTCAGCTGGTAAGATCAATATTTTTAACATGGCTGAAGGATGGCTGTTCTTATGCCTTGTTCTTGGAAGTTACTCAGAAGTTTTATATAAAATCTCAAAAACAAAACAAAACAAACAACAACAACAAAACTCTTTGGGATAGACATTCTGCATATAAAAGTGAAGTCTTCCTAAGCAACTGTACAATAGTGATTTTGTCAGCCTACATTTGTGGTGCTAGAGTTACTGCATAGAAAAGATTTGATTTTTCAATGTCACTGCATACTCTGTGACCTCCCTTCCACTTTTTATCAGGGTGTTTTTATGTCTTCAGATTCAGTAGGTATGCTTTCATATTTGGAAAGTTACTTTGGTGCTAGGAAATGTATTACTTCAAATGTATTGTTATGTTTTCATATTTAATTTTGTTTCTCTTACTGAGAAGAGCAGAGATCATAAATTTTATTCTCTGTTGTCTGACAGATATTCCCAAAATTTTAACAGCTGAGGATTAAATAGAACAAATACAGTCAGTTAACCCTATCTCTTTATTAATAAGGACTTTTTCCCAGCCCATTTTTTCCACTGGTAATGAAAAGTAAATCTTTACTTAAAAACAATACAAATTAAAAAAATGTATTTCTCTGGACAAACTCACATAAGAAAATACAATACATTTTTAAAACCACAGAACACACAGACTGTATTTTCTATTGAATGCACAGCTGGCATAACATCTTGTGTGTTAAAGGTATAGTAAGACTCATGAAAGGAAAATCATCTGAGATATAAGAAGCATATTTTCAGACAAACAGTAAGAAAAAAAATTATAAGAGAATTTGAATGATAATCTGTCCAGGTGCTGATCCTGGTTTTAGTGCTCTTCCATTTTTTAAGGTATCTATTTCCACTGGGTGTTGCTTTTTAACTGCTGCAAAATACATGATTGCAATTAATGTATTTTTAGAAATATGTAGGATTCTGTTGTTGTTTTTGAAAGTGGAACACTCAAATGGAAAATAGTATTTCTAGAATGCAGTTGAAAAAATATATACGTTATATATTTTTGCTAATTGTCAAGCCATATAAGGTTTTATCAAAAATACCTTCTTTGACTCAGCCTTTAGTAGCATGACTAGCCTTTGGGAATCCCTGGTTCCAGAGACCAGAGAGAATGGCTGGAGCAAGGAAGATATAAACTTTATGTGAATAAGATCAGGTCAGGGAATACCTAAGAAAACTGGACACACGGGAGTGAATGGGCCCTGCTGGGATGCATCCATGAGAGCTGAGGGAGCTGGCTGAGATCATTGTAAGGCCACCTCAATAATTCTTGATTGACTGCTCCCTTGGTGACTGGAGGAAGTGCCTGATGAGAGCAAATGCACTCCTAAAATCAAGAAGGGCAAGAAGGAAGACCTGGGTACTTACAGGCCTGTCAGTCTCACTTCGATCACTGTGAAGGTGATGGAGCAGCTAACGGGAAGCCACCTGAAGTATGAATGGCAAGAAAATCACCAGGAGGAGTCAGCATGTATTCAAGGGAAAAACAATCTGATAAACTTTCACAATGAAAGACCAGCCTGATGGATGAAGAGAGAGCAGGGAATGTCATCTACCTGGACTTCAGTAAGGCCTTTGACACTGTCCCCCATTAGATCCCCTCACAGACTAGGTGCTAATGTGTGAACTGGATGGGCAGGCAGTGAGGTGAATTGAAAACTAGCTGAATAGCAGGGCCCAGAGGGCTGTGATCACTGATGTAACATCTAAATTGAGGCCAGTAACTAGTGGTGTAACCCAGGGGTTAATACCTAGTCTGGTCCTGTTTAACATCTTCATTAATGATCTGAACAATGGGCAGTGTACCCACAGCAAATCTGCAGATGACACAAAACTGTAAGGAGAAGATGATACTCCAGAGGGTCATGCTTTCATCCAGAGCGACCTTGGCAGTCTGGAGAAATGGACTGACAAGAACCTCATGAAGTTCGACAAGGAGAAGTGCTAAGTCCTGCACCTGAGGAGAAAAAACTCAAGGCACCAACACATGCTGGGTGTCACCCAGCTGGAAAAGCTTCCTGACAGAAAAGGACCTGGGGGTTGTCCTTTTGAACATGAGCTAGCTGTTGTACATGACCCAGCAATGTGTACTTGCAGTGAAGAAGGCTAATAGTATCCTGGCTTGCATTAGGCAAGCTCTGCCAGGAGGTCAAGGGACAAGATCCTTCCTTCTCTACTCAGTACTGGCGAGTCCACACCTAGATTAATGTGTCCAGTTCTGGGCTCCTTGGTATGAGACATGGACATGGAAAGTGTCCAATGAAGGGCCACAAAGATGTTAAAGGGAATGGAGCATCTCTCCAGTGAGAGAAGGAAGGGGCAGCTGGGACTGCTCAGCCTGAAAAAGGAGAAGGGTCGGGGAATCTTATCAATGTATACAATTACTTGAAGGGACAGTGTAAAGAAGATAAGAACCAGGGTCTTTTCAGTGGTGTCCAGTGACAGGAAAAGAGACAATGGGCAAAAGCTGGAACACAGGTGGGATGCTCTGAACATCAAGAAACACTTCTTTACTGTACAGTTTATGGAGCAATGGAACAGGTTATCCAGAGAGGTTGTGAAATGTCCCTCCTTGAAGATAATCAAAAGCTGTCTGGACATGGCCTTCAGCAATGGGCTCTAGGTATCCCTGCTTGAACAGGCGATGACCTCCAGTGGTCCTTTTCAATATAAACCATTCTGTGGTTCTGTGATTCTGTGATTTTTGATGTCACCCTGGTAGTACTGAAGGACCAGGGTGAAGTCATCCTCACAATACTCTTTAGGTCAAGCAATTGCCTGCTTGTTATGATTGGTTAACCGAAACAAAGAAGTTCAGAGATCAGATCTACTTTTTCAAGCACAGAATAGCTACAGTAATGGGCAGGTTTGGCTGAAGGTCCAAGGATCTTGCATGACTAGTTAAATTGTTAATATTTTTAGAAGCACTGTGTGGATGAACACTTACTTATTCTATGCTGCTGTTAAAGAGAAGACTATGCAAAGGCAAAGTAATCTCACTGAATAGCACTTCTTTTATTATCAAAGCCTACCCTGTTACTGGTTCAATTATTAATAACAACTTCCAGTAAATGTTTTAAACATTATACATATATATATTCATTATGTTTTATAAATCAATGAATGTAATGAATTTAATATATGTATTCATTACGTTATATATAATGAATATATATATATTCATTATGCTATAATGAATATATATATTTATTTATTTATTTATTATATTGCCTGATCTTGTTTTGCTGTCAGTATTGTTGATATTCCTTGCTGTGTTACTGTAGAAAAAAAGCTTTATAGTCATCCATCATTGCTGTTGATCCCGCTCAAAACATATGAAATGTCTCTGTGAAAGCCTGAGAACTCTGTGTGAATGCATTGGGTTTACGTTGCAAGGTTTTGGTAGCAGGAGGCTGCAGGAGTGGCCTCTGTGAGAAGGATCCAGAAGCTACCCCATGTTACATAAGGGCCAATTTCAGACAGCTCCAAAACGGACTTGCTGCTGCCCAGAGATGAGCCAATAAACCATGTTGTTTGTGCCTCTGGGAGAGCGGATTTAAGAAAGGGGAAAAAATGCTGGGCAACAGCAGCTGGGAGAGAGGAGCAAGAAGCAGCCCTGCAGCCCCCCAGGTGAGTGCAGCGGGAGAGCAGGAGGTGCTCCAGGCACGCAGCAGCAGTTCCCCTGTGGCCTGTGCAGGGAGAGGCCCCTGGTGGAGCAGGCTGTCCCCCTGCAGCCCATGGGTCCCACACGGAGCAGATCTCCACGCTGCAGCTCGTGGAGGAGCCCCCAGTGGAGCAGGTGGATGTGGCCTGGAGGAGGCTGCGGCCCATGGAGAGCCCCTGCAGGAGCAGGCCCCGGGCCGGAGCTGCAGCCCTTGGAGAAGAGCCCACGCAGGAGCAGGGGGTCTGGGGGGAGCTGCCGCCCACCCGTGGGGGACCCGTGCTGGAGCAGTTTGCTCCTGGGGGATGGATGGATCCCGTGGTACGGAGCCATGTGGGAGCACTTCTTGAAGAGCTGCCGCCTGTGGGCAGCCCCCGCAGGCTCAGTTCGGGAAGGACGGCATCCCGTGGGAGGGACCCCACGTAGAGCAGGGGCGGAGAGGGGCTGTGAGGGAGCTGCGGAGGTGAAACACTATGGACTGACTGAATCCCCCATTCCCTGTTCCCCAGCGCTGTTTGGGGGGAGGAGGCAGAAGAGGGTGGATGGGGGGAAGGTGTTTTGTTTGTTTGTTTGTTTGTTTGTTTCTCACTGCTCTAGTTTGTTAGTAATAGGTAATAATTTTCTCTAATTCTCTCTTTGAGCCCTTTTCATCATATTTTCTCCCCCTTTCTTTTTGAGGAAGGGGAGTGAGAGAGTGGTTGTGGTGGAGCTCAGCTGCCCAGCTGAGTAAAACCACCACAGTGAAAAAACAGATTATATTTCCTTTAGGTACCACTTAGCACATGTATTTATATATTCCGGAAACAGCTTTTTTTTTTTTTTTTTTTTTTTTTTTAATGTTTCTGTTAAAGAAAGAAGGTGAGAGAGACACTTCTTACTCTTTTGAATTTTTCTCTTGTGATCCTGTATTTCTCAGCACTAAATGGCAATTAAAACCTTCTTACCCGTGTAACTGACTGATCTTAATGCTTCCTAGATTATTATTATTCACATTATGTGCTGTGTCTCTCAATTAACCCACAGATAGAAGGACAGTCTGGCGCTTACCAGTAGTGCCATAGGACATCTGAATTAGTGGGTAGCAGCTGGAAAACTAGATTTCCAGGGCTGTGCTCATTGTGACAAATAATGAGTACTGTTCTTGTAATCTTTTCAATTTTTTGATATGTTTTTATGAAACATTTGAATATTCAGCAAAGTGCCTGCTGTATCCTATACACAATGTTGATCTCCTTTATTGAGGCTTTTTAGACTTGGCTGGATATTCCAATACTCCTTAATTCCTGCTGGAAGTACAGCTGTGGGATAATGTAGCTCCTAGTTTTGTGGCACACCTTACAGATTTAGCAGAAAGAGTTGCAGATATCATGCTGCAGGGTTCCTGTTTCTCTGTGGCAAACTCCTTCCAAGAGAGAAGAAGCTTTGTTCAATTAGAATGACTTTGGAAACCCAGCTTCACTATGTCTTTAGTCTTTGGTATACAGTTAGTAGCTGGTATATCTTTAGCATTTTAGCATTAGGTTGGATACTAATTTAAACGCCTTTGTTTACGTGAGTCTGTTTGTCATGGTTTGACCCCAGCAGGCTGCTCAGCCCCACACAGACGTTTACTGACTCCTCCCCACTGGTAAAAGTGAGAAAACTCGCAGCTTGAGATAAAGACAGTTTAATAGGTAAAGTCAAAACAACACACACAACCAATGCAAAACAAGGAATCCATTTGCTGCTTCACATTGGCAGGCAGGTGTCAGCCACTCCCAGGAAAGCAGGGCTCATCATGCGTAACAGTTTATTTGGAAGACAAACACAATCACTCCATCCCTGCTTCGTCCTTCTTTACCCCAGCTTTTTATGCTGACCATGACATCACATGATACGGGACATCCCTCTGGCCAGTCTGGGCCAGCTGTCCTGGTTGTGTCCCCTCCCAGCTCCTGGTGCACCCCCAGCCTCTCGCTGGCAGGGCAGCACCAGAAATTGAAAAGTTGTCTATGGGCTCTATGTGATCACTGTTCTGCAACAGTTAAACATACTCGTGTTATCAGCATTATTCTCATCCTAAATCCAAACATAGCACCATACCAGCTACTATGAAGAAAATTAACTCTATCCCAGCTACCAGTACACACACACAGTTAGTGAGGATGTTATATTCCATTAGGACTTTCCCCAGTCCAGGCTGCCTGGGTACTAAACACAAAATTTTATCTTTGTTTCTAGTTAACTTGCTTTCCAGATGTCCCCTACACCATGTCTTTACTTGGTACTATGCTCTAGGAGTGATTGCCTTTGTGGTTTTTTCTGTTTGTTTGTTTGTTTGTTTTTTTCCCTCTGCTCTTCCCCTATTAATGTCTTTATCTTGACCCACAAGTTATCTTACTTCTTCTCTTCCTGTTCTCTCTCCTTACCTGCTGTGGGGGTGTGGAGCAAGCATCTCTCTATGTGCTTAGCTGCTGGCCAGGGTCAATCCACCAAGAGCTGAAAATATACGAATAGTCATTAATATGTGAATGCGCATATGTGTGTGTGCAATCTGTAAAAATCACAATCTTTGGCTCATTACTACTAGAGGCTCTTTACAGGGAGGGATCATAATACATTTGTAACAGAGAACAAAGGGATTGAATTAGAATCCCTGGACATGTCAATGCATCTCTCTCTGCCACTGAGAGGCATTTGACAAAAAATGGTGCTGATATTTCTAAAATCTAAGATGGGCCTCTCACATATATACCCTGTCTAGCATCTTGAACTTATTTATGCAATGGAAGAGCTTATTTGCTGGAAATAAGTACAAAGTAAAGAACCGAAGAAACCAGGCATTATTATTTCCAGGTGTGTGTGGATTAATTACATTACAGGCAAATGATTTTTGACCTTTAGTAAATCTGATTAAATTAAAATGAAAATTCTACCTTCGTCTTCACTGAACAAGCTCAACAGTTTTTATGTGCAATTTTCTGAATAAAGTTTAGTAATAGGTCAGACAAGGTCTGTTCCACCATTATGCAGATCTTATTTTAAATAATACTTTTACGTTATGTTTTTATCTCTAAATTTAATAAAAGGTTAAAATAATACATTAAAATACTGCGTAGTTGAAATAAGTCTATTAATATAGATAGTTATTAAGAAAAAGTAGATCCACAAAAATGGAAAACCTCTGTCCTACTTAATGGAGGTCGTCTTTTGCATTACATGGGGAGATTTTTCTTGAAAAGCCTCAGACCTGTTGTGGATCAGAGTCAGAACATAAGTGTCCACTGCTATGAGCAGAGGGCAAGTCTAAGACACAACTGCACTTTGCCTGCAGTCCTTTAAAATGCACACTAGAGAAGTTACCTAGTGTGCTGTGATTGGTTACTTCACAGTGTTGCAATGACATTGAAAACTTTGCCTAAAGTAAGAAGATGCAGTGGAGAACACCATTTCTGATGATCTAGAGGGGAAAAGGGTAAAAGGGTAAGGAGAGGGTACAGAAAATAGATAGGAGTGACAGAACTGGAAACCAAAGCACATATTTGGAAATAGTTTTTTCATACATTGTCAGAGACAGAACTATGCTACGAATCGAGGCTAATTACACAAAATAGACAGGTGACTTCTGAATAAAAATAGATTGAAAACAAGATTTTTACATGTTCTTGACAAGTGAAAATTTTATCTAAAGCTCTATCTCAGTAAAACTTCAAAATACTTCACTTCTTTTTTAGTAAATAAGGTTAGGACTGAGGGAGCAAAAGTATTTCAGTCAGCAGTGCTGCTGATTTGGTTGTACAGCATTCAGAGACAGCTTATTCCATTTATTTTAAGTTTTCACTTGCTACTGAACTATCAAAGTGTTCAGTGGCTCATGTTGTCTTGGGGGAATTTCAGGTATGGTAGGCAGAAGAACCCCACTGCTCAGTAGCATGAAATACAGAATTTGTTTAGTAACTGAGATGGACGCAGTGGATGAATAACAATTTCTGTTTGAAGGTATCTATACATATACATGCTCTGTAGAAGTGACATTCACACTAGCCAAGGCCTCCAATACAGCTGTGCCCAGCAATGTGAACTGGGGTAACAGGATGCTTGGACCTTTTTTCTCCTTGTTTAAATTCAGTGTTACCTGAATCACTACCACTTTCTGATCTCCCACCCCCAAAAAATCTAAAACTCTTCTGAGCTTTGTGTTTCTCTCCAGCACATACCTAATTCTTTAAGAACAGAACAGATGTGGCCTCTCCCATAACAATTGCCTGCACCTCATTTGTGTTCCCAAAAGATACCAGATTAATCTAATGAGAAGAGTAGAGCAGATATAATCAAAATCTTTTTTTTTCCTTTTTTTTTTTTTTTTTTTTTTTCTGAATGGGACATTTGAGCAGACTTTACTCTGTGACATACATATAAAAGCTGGATTATATTTGTAGCTTTCTTATCATTCCTTATCCTTGTTATTTTTTGTCTTATTCATTGATTCTCCTCTTCATTTCTGGCAGGTAAGCTTCTATATGCACATTTAAAACAGGTCAAATTTTTTCCGAAATTGCTTTACCAGATAAGTGATGCTTCATCATCATTGATGGGGATAAGGCAGGAGAACAAAAGAGCTGGGAAATGGCTATTGTAATGGTCTTGAGACTTTGCATCTGAAGAGAATTTCCTTTCCTATTCTGAATTCTCTCTGAGCTTTGTTTTCAAAAGGCAGGCTGTCTTTGCCATCAGAGCCATGAGAATAACATTTCCAGCAGGAGTCAAAATTGAGTGCCAAGGGTTTGCCTGAGTTCAAGTAGGCCTATTGTTGCTATCATGGCTAAGTATCCCAGTTACTGTAGTTGACGGAGCACAGCAGAGTCATACAGCTAGTCCTTGATCAGTGTTGTTGTTGACTCCCTAACTTTGGATAATGGGTATCTGTTTACAGATAACTCACCCTGGGAGAATCTTTGGCCCATGCTGTCAATGCAGACCAAACTGTCAAGGCAGGAGCCACAGCAAGGTGTCTTGACTTCCTTAACAGTTAGTTCTCTCCAAAAGGTGTTACAGACCAATAAAATGTTAAAGATCCATCAGCAATTTCAAGTCTCAATGTACAGGTCAGGAAATTAGAGCAAGTTCTAATTTCACCCAGGTGTTTTATACTTCATCTTGACTAGAAAGAAGAGCAGGTTATAGATCCTTTTGTGCTGAGCAAGCTGCTTCATCTGTTCTGATGGTCTTTGAAAAGTCCTTAGTGGATAAGTAAGGTCATGATTGTTGTGTCAGTTCCAAGGAATGATGCTAACAGGATAAGTCAAGAGTTTGGAGAAGTCCTTCTTTTCTCATCTGTCTCTCCAATGATTCTCTGAGACACTCCTGCCTTTTAGTTACCTTTACTCTTTTTTGCACTAGAGAGCTATTCAGTGATCTCTCCCGATGGTGGCAGTGAAATAATTTAATGACAATGGTAATAGCTTCAGACAGATTTTTTTACTGGAGACAGTGTTACATTAAGTGAAGAATTCCAGCAATACAGTGGAAAAGAGCATAAAGCAGCTGAATAAAATAGCCATTAGTAACTGTGAAGCACTGGTGATTTTACAGCAAATAATAAAATCCCTAGTGGTTATAGCATGCTGGAAATTTGGACATAGTGGACAAGATTTTTCTTCATTGATAGCTATGATATATTCCAGCAATTATTTAATTGCTTAACATTAAGCAATTGATTAAGATTGCTTAAGCAAAGGAAAAATAATTAAGCACATAAAACTATAATCCCAAAATACAATCTGCTTGAGAGAAACATGAAGTAATTTTACCATTTCACCAAATGGTTTTTTTTTTCCGTTGCAACAAAAAAAGTTGAAAAAGTCAAAATTTGGATTGAAATATTTTCAAAATGCATGTCAAATTATTTCCTTGACTCACTCCCAATGTGTTTCTGTATTGATATATCCTGCATTTTATTTAAAGTGGGAAAATACATAATATTTTATGTCAGCATGAGATTTTTTCCCTTTTCCATTTGTCACTGAAGATTCTTACAAGTAAATAACAATATCTCAGTAATATCTTGTGTAAAGAAAAAAAATCAATAGCAGTTATAGTCTTTTACTTACAAGCCATAGGAACCTTGAAGCTATAACCTGACAGGTTATATATGACAGTTTCAGGACTGAAACAAATTTTCTTTCAGTTAAATTACAAAGAGGTTAATCTATCTGTTATTCTATCCAGATTACTCAAAATATCTCATCAGTGTATTCTTTAAATCTACTTACAGTTTTTCTCAAGATTATTTCAGACAACCTTTTAGACAACTGTAGAACTAGGCAAGCATGTGAATGAAGGTAACTTTACATCTCCTGAATGGTGCAAAAGACCACTAACCTATTACTGACCTGAGGTGAGACATTCCTTGGCAGAATGCAGTTCTATGTGGTGATACTACCTGAAGTCTAAAAAGCCACATGGCTGTATTAGTGCAGTGCAGAAAATCTTCCTGGGCTGTTTAGCTCCCAAGACTTTTGTTTTAGCTTTATCTCTGTCACTGCTAGCTCAAGGTTTCAGCGAGGCACCCCATTATGCACTGCAGATATTCTGTGAGTCTGTTGCAAGATTCTCCCATTAATCTTCTTCCAACTTTCTATTGAAAATTGTGTATGTAGTTCTTATTATCCTATGTAAAAACAAGTATAAGAAAGTTGTTGATTGATGTTAAAAATGTGGAGGATATAGCTGAAGAGAAAACAAAAAGTAATCTGGAATATAGACTTGTGTAGTTTGAAAGTGTGCTACAAATGACCTGCTGGGCCCTCTTTAATTCTTTCACTCACGAATATCTGTGTATTCCCCTCTCTTTTTGCATATTATTTATAGGCAAAATGAAAAGATACATTTCACTGCATGCCTAATTTGTCAGTATTTGGGGACACTTAGTCTTACTTCAATACTTTTTAAGGAAAATAAAAAATAAAAATTAAAATAAAAATTAAAAAAAGAAAAAATTTCAGATGATGTCTTCTAGCAAGCATGTTTATGACCTGCTTCCAAAAGCAGTTCAAAGATTAAATTTAATGGAAATGTGCTGAAGAAATTTTGTTGTCATAAGAGAGGTCACATATTAATCCTGTTGCCCATGCAGAGCTACGGAGACATTAGTGAATCTTCATATAGTCGACTATGGGTGTTGTTTATGGCTTTATTATGGCTGTTAGTTATTATTTAAAAGCATTTTATAACATACAATTATAATAATTATTTTATATATCATGTTATCAATGTTAACTTGGATCTTCTCTAGAGGGCCAAAACGAAGTGCTAATAGATTCAATAATGAAGCATTTTTCTCAGATTTTTTTTATGCGAGATTTATTATGACACATAGATGAAATTTGACATCAAGACAATGCTCAAGTAGAGTACTAAATAAAGGCAGTATTCAAAGCCAATCACAGTAAATTTCAGAAAAGCAATTCACAAAAGGCAATTCTGATGGATAATTGTGTGATAGAAAAGGAAAAGCCTTGCGTGAGATTTTTCTTACAGAGACAGTAATTGATATGAATAATCTGCTGTTTGTAAAACAAAGACATTGCTCTCTGAGACAGTGTCAGTTGCACATAGAGCATTAAGCTAAAGCAACCAGGTGTTACCATAGGACCAAACAGTGGATCCTAAGAAATGTCATATGTTATAGTATTGACACAGGAAGCAAAATATCCTGGTTCATATTGCTACCTAGCCTAAAAAAAAAAAAAAATTAAAAAAAAAAAATGGTTGCCCCTATTCAGTGCTCCAGAGAAGTAGGCCAGAGGTTCAATTTTCCCTTTCAGATAGAACTAGATTCTAGTACTAGAACCTAATAAATGCACAGAAATAAAAATTTTGAAGAAAGAGAGAAATTAGGAAAATATTGATTCTGTCCTAGAACATTGACAGAGGGATTTTTGTTCCTGTTTCTCAAGCTTTTTTCACTTTTAGCCATTGCATAAACTAATGTACACATTCTAGAGAGTTGGCTCTGGAAGCCCATTTGTTCCTCCTCTCAGCTGACTGCCATCAACACTATGACTATGCAAAGACTTCTTCTGTCTCCATTTTCGTAATCCCAAAACCTTGGCTTGCCACAGGTAGCTAAAGATGAAGGGGATGTATTCAGTCAGAACAACTCCAACCAGGTATAGGCAGGTATGAGCAACAGTTTGGTCAATTCCCTGTAGTGTAAGAGTTATTGGTTCGGTCTCCTCGGACGGGGCTCAACACTGAGATATTCCAATTCCTAACAGAGCCCTCTGGTTTCTCATTTGTAAACTGAGAGAGAGCTATTTTCACCTGTCCATACCCTCAGCCACCTAGAAAAGTTGCAAAAGGAAACTTCCACTGGGAATCTGGGTTGTATTCCCTATCAACTGGTCCTGAACATTTCCCAGTGGTTTCCTGCACCACAGTGGGAAAGGTTGATTCTAGTACCCTGGACTGTCTTGTACAATCAGCAGGTAAAAGTTGTGTGGCTTCAGTGGATTGGATCACATTTTGCACATCTTCTGGTACTTTCATCATCATGGATAAGCTTGTGCTCCTCCAGACTTAGAGCCTAAAATTTCAATGATAAGTGCCCCGAATCAGTATTTAGATTACATAAATTAGGTACAATTCTGAACTATTAGTATTACATAATCTAGTATTTTGCAGAAATAATAGTGACATCACTAGTTGGTTAAGGTAGTCCTAAGCCACTGAAGAGACCATTATAGATATCTAAGAAGAATAAAGAAGGGAATACTTTTTTCCAACATTTTTATCAAATTTCTTTCTGAGTAGCATCAGTATAATATAATTTCCATCTTAGCTGGTGCTTAGACAAAATTCTGATTATATTTAGGGTCATGTGGTTTTAACATGTCAGTTAAAGATGGAAGCAGAAGCAACAAATGCTATGCATTGTATGGGGTGTGTTTCCTCCTCATTCACAATGCTAGTTTTACTCGCTACGCACAACAGTGGAAGCAGTAGTGTGCATTTAGTTGAGTTAATAGGGGTGAAAGCATTCTGTGTGTGGCATGCTGTATGCTCCATAATGTTGCTTGTATTTATTTCATTGGTCATAAAATACTGTTAGCAGGCTTATATGGTTAAAACTAATGAGTCACTGATTCGCATCCAAGAAGCCAATTAACATGATGTGTTTTCTTCCAGTCTGCTGTTGTGATAAATTAATTAATATCTTCCATGTCACGGGTCAGTAAAATTGTTACTATGATGTATCTGGCATTTAAGGATCTGGCATTTAAGGATCTGGCATTTGTTCATCCAAATTATACTACCTTTTATTTCTGGCTTTCTAACATCATTTTAATAATATATAGCCACATCTCCTTAATGGACTTCTCTGTGCTGCAAGTATAAGCATTCATGATAATGAAAACCAAATGAGAGAGAAAAGCAAACCTTCCAATATTAATTCGTATTAACTAATACCCATTTTTTTTTCTGTTTTATTTCAAATTGCTCTTCTGAAAGATATAAACAATGGTAGAAGGTGTATTGCTTCCCAAGTGAAAATGTGATCAGTTGTGAAGTCAAAAATATGTTACATATAAAGGATGAAAAAAGAATAAAAACAAAGATTGTAAATACCAGTAGGCAAAATAAGCAGAAGATACTGTTAGATGATGATGATGATGATAGTAATAATAGTAACAGTAATAATAATAGTAATAATAATTATTATTATTATTATAATTGCAATAGTGGATGTCTCTGGCAGGTATTACAGACCACTATTTAAAGATACTTGTATCTTCATGTATGACACCGTATAGATGTGACAGTTGTATGCCCAGTAGGATAAGGGTAACAAGTGTCAGTACATCAGCACTGGTGGATATCCTCCCATTCCGAAGGACATGTCAGTAAAGGCAGAAGAAAGAATCTTTTCCTTGGCTTTTCAGGCTTGTTCATTAAAGATTTTCTGCTCCATGTGAAGAAAAAAAAAAAAAAAAAAAAAAAAAGTTTGGTTATCTTCAGGTCAAAATTTGACTTATTTAAATGAAAGTTCATTGCATCTATGAAACCTTTAGGCTTGAGAGTAGTTACTGGGGAAAAATAATCTATAAGCCTTTTTCTCCTAAAGTCACAGCCAAGCTTGGGTAAGGCATGACTTGAAGCAGAAGACAGAAGATCTTGAGGTAATAAGTAGGTATCAAACATCCATTTGGATACCTTCCAGGATGGAACAGTGATTAGACAATCAAAGAGATTTCTTTAGTGGAAAGAGGCAAGGATAAAATGAATAAAGGAACTGAAGATGCAGCAATCATTATTTTTGCTTCTTTAACTCTTGATGTATGCTTAGTATGTGTCTCTTGGATTCCCAGCCTTTCATACTCCATGTTGTTTTCAGACAGTCAAATAGTGTTAGCAACCAGAATGGCTTTTTGCTATCTTTATCTCATGTACAGGTTGTTACCCTGTTGCTGTCATGCAGATTCCTTAAGACTATCTTTGTGGTCTTTCTATGGTCTATCTTTATGGAATGCATGCAGCTCTGTCTTGGGGTGGATGAAGAGAGAGTTGAGAGCTTATGGGTAAGGATTAAAGGGCAGGCTACCATGGCTGTTGTGGGTGTTTGCTAATGGATCAGGAACAGGAGGTAGATAAAGCCTTCTTCAGACAGCTCCAAATAACGTCTCAGTCACAAGCCCTGGTTCCCATGGGGGACTTCACCTACCCTGATATCTGCTGGGAAGACTGCACAGAAAGACACAAACAGTCCAGGAGGTTCCTGCAGTGTATTGATGACAACTTTTTGACACAGGTGGTGGAGAAGCCACCAAGAAGAGGTGTGCTGCTGGACCTTGTATTAACAAATGAGAAAGGACTGATTAGATATGTGAGGGTTGGGGGCAGCCTTCGCTGCAGTGACCGTGATATGGTGGAGTTCAGGATCTTGTGAGGAGGAAGCAGGGCAAAAAGTAGGATTGCAACTCTAGACTTCAGGAGAGCAAATTTGGCCTCTTCAGGGATCTACTTGGAAGAATCTTATGGGTTATGGCCCTAGAAGAAAGGGAGGTCCAAGACAGTTGGTCAGTATTCAAGCATCACTTCCTCCAAGCTCAAGATTGGTGCATTCCTATGAGTAAGAAGGCAAGCAAAGGGGGCAGGAGACCTGCGTGGATGAACAGGGAGCTCCTAGCGTAGTTCAGACAGAATTAAGTTTACAGCATGTGGAAAAAAGAGACAGGCCACTTGGGAGGAATATAGGGACACTGTCAGAGTATGCAGGGATGTGATAAGGAAGGCCAAGGCCCATTTGGAATTAAATCTGGCAAGGGATGTCAAGGACAACAAGAAGGGCGTCTTCAAACACACCAGTTCGAAAAGGAAGACTGGGAAAAATGTAGTCCTGCTGCTGAATGGGGTGGGTGCCCTGGTGACAAAGGCTACAGAGAAGGCAGAGTTGCTGAATGCCTTTTTGTGTCAGTCTTTACTGCAAAGATCAGCCCTCAGGAATCTCAGACTCTGGAGACAAGAGAGGAAGTCCGGAGAAAGGAGGATTTTCCTTTGGTCAAAGAGGATCAGGTCAGAGATCATTTAAACAAATTCAACATCCACAAATCCATAGGCCCCACTGGAATGCACTCATGGGTGCTGAGGGAGCTGGCCAATGCTATTGCTAGGTCACTCTCCATCATCTTTGAAAGGTTGTGGAGCACAGGAGGGGTGCCTGAGTACTGGAAGAAAGCCAATGTCACTCCGGTCTTCAAAAAGGACAAGAAGGAGGACCCAGGCAGCTACAGGCCAGTCAGCCTCACCTCCATCCCTGGAAAGGTGATGGAACAGCTCATCCTGGAGGTCATCTCCAAGCATGTGGAGGAAAAGAAGGTGATCAGGAACAGTCAGCATGGATTCACCAAGGGGAAATTGTGCTTAACCAATTTGATAGCCTTCTCTGATGCGATGATTAGCTGGGTAGATGAGGGGAGAGTTGTGGATGTGGTCTACCTTGACTTCAGCAAGGCTTTCGACACTGTCTCCCATAACATCCTCATAGACAAGCTCAGGAAGTGCGGCCTAGATGAGTGGACGGTGAGGTGGATTGGCAGTCAGCTGGATGGTAGAGGGTAGATGTCAGAGGGTTGTGCTCAGTGCTGCAGTCTAGTTGGAGGCCTGTAGCTAGCGGTGTCCCCTAGGGGTCAGTACTGGGTCCAGTCTTGTTCAGCTTATCATCAGTGACTTGGAGGATGGAACAGAGTGCACTATCAGCAAGTTTGCTGATGACACAAAGCTGGGAGGAGTGGCTGCTACCCCAGAGGGCTGTGCTGCCATTCAGAGGGACCTCGACAGGCTGGAGAGATGGGCTGAGAGGAACACCATGAAGTTCAACAAAGGCAAGTGCAGGGTCTTGCACCTAGGGAGGAATAACCCCAAGCACCAGTACAGACTCGGGGGTGACCTGCTGGAGTGCAGCTCTGCCAAGAGATACCTGGGAGTCCTGGCAGACAGCCATCTGACCACGAGCCAGCAATGTGCCCTTGTGGCCAAGAAGGCCAATTGTATCCTGGGCTGCATTCGGAAGTGTTGCCAGCAGGTCAAGGGAGGTGATCCTCCTCCTCTACTCAGCCCTGGTGAGGCCACACCTGGAGTATTGTGTCCAGTTCTGGGCTCCTCAGTACAAGAGGGAAATGGAAATACTGGAGCGAGTCCAGAGGAGGGCTACTAAGATGATAAGAGGACCATAGCACCTGTCGTACGAGGACAGGCTGAGAGAGCTGGGTCTGTTTAGCCTGGACAAGAGAAGACTGAGGGGAGACCTCATCAATGTGTATAAATATATGAAGGGAGGGTGTCGAGGGGGTGGAACCAGATTCTTTTCAGTTGTGTCCAGCGAGAGGACGAGAGGCAACAGGCACAAACTGAAACACAGGAAGTTCTGGCTGAATATGAGAGTACACTTCTTCACTGTGCAGGTGACAGAGCACTGGGACAAGTTTCCCAGAGAGGTTGTGGAGTCTCCTTCTCTGGAGATATTCAAAACCCGCCTGGAGGCCATCTTGTGCAATGTGCTCTAGGTGATCCTGCTCGGCAGGGGCGTTGGACTAGATGATCTTCAGAGGTCACTTCCAACCTCGTCCATTCTCTGATTCTGTCTAGGGTACACACCCAGAGAGGCAACATGCCTGCTTTATAGTAGAGATGTGTTCAGCACTAATGCTTTGGAATCTGTACGCAATTCCTACAGATTTCCAGGGACAGTTTAGATTGGATGTCAGGAAGAATTTCTTTATAAAGAGGGTGGTTAGACATTGGAAAGGGCTGTCCAGGGAAATGGCGGAATTTCTGTCCTGGAGGTGCTTAAGAAATGTGTGGACATGGCGCTTAGGGACATGGTTTAATGATGGACTTGCAAGAGTTAGGTCGATATTTGAACTTGATGATCTTAAGGGTCTTCTTCAATCTATACGAGTCTATGATTCTGTAGTCTCCCATAGCACAATAATTTTGAAAAAGACTCATAGAGACCTATAAAAATGTTTCAATATAGTTAATATATTTGTTCATTGTCTTGCAGTATGCATGTTATATTGAACAGATATAGCCTAATCACTGAACTGAAAAAGCCAGGGAAAGTAATAAAAACCTCCTAAATATATATATATATATATAAAGAGTTCTAAGCAGTAACACACATGTCTTGTGCTTCAAAAATCTCATTTCAACAACTGCAGTTGCTTATTACCTTCCAAAAACAGTATAGCGTAATTCAGTCAGAGCATCTCAGGAACAATTAACTTGGTGTTTTTCTGAGAGTAGATACTTTGGCATCTCATGTGGCACAGAAAAGTGAAAGCAAATTTATATCCACCCACTACATATGGCCTTTTACCCAAAAAAGATACCTTGCAGTTAATCACATTGCCCACCACTACAATACGGTAACTTCTCAGACATAATGAAACAGATGTATAAGAACATTCATCAAATATCTCATGACAGTTCAGAATCAGAAGTATAAAACTTCTGTGTGCTACTGAATTATAAATGAACGAGATTTACATAGTATGTGAGTATCCAACTAAAAGATGTTAAGGAATAACAACTCACTGTACAAAAACTGCCACTGAAATGGAAGTGGCTATAAAAACTTTCTTGCAACTCATCTGAAAAGCTTCTCAGGTCAGTGACACTTCATGCTGGAAAGCTGCTTTTCCACTGTTTGAATCTGGACACTGTCAAGGAATAACAATAAAGTAACAATGCACTGCAGTTTTAGTGCAGGTTGTTATGTTGCTCTGTGACTTTTATGTTTTTTAGATAAATCCCACTTGCTCATTATGATGGACTCCAGATCAAGTCTATGGTTATAATCGTGCTATAATTTCTTGTGAGAATAAGCTGAGCAGGATATGGCTCATGGAGTACCCCTTTCTAATTGCATTCTCTTTCATGCCAAACAAAGATTTTCAGCAAATGGAAGAGAGCATTCCAAATGGAAGTACAGCTGTCATGTGTCTTTCTCTCTTTTCTTCTAGTCAATCCATTATGTAAGAACATCATCACTGTGAGAATATATATATTTCTTAGTGTTTTCACAGTTGTTAGTCAAAGCATTATTGAAAGCATTTGTAAGAAATCTGTCTTATGGTTTGTTCATGCTGTTTGTACAATGATAGCTGAACTTAATGCATCATCTATTTCTTTCACAGTAATATCTTCCTATTTTCAAATTGGCTATATCTCTTTTTTTTTTTTTTTTTTTGTGCTACATCTTCCCCCTCTATCTATAAACAGACATACAACAATCCAGTTCTTCTTCTGAATTCTAAATAAATTCTGTTTTAATGGTTTCTATCACTCTACTTACATTTTCTAAATGTATACTCCCTCCTCTCCCCACCCAAAACAAACAAACAAATAACAAAAAAAAATGCTTAAAAACACACCCTCAGCTTTAATTGAAAAGCAAAATAAGTGTAAAGATAGCTTGTGTTTGTGCTGGCTTAGGATATCTGTGTGGCTGATCATTTTTGATTATAAATTTGAGCAAGATTTAGTGTAGTTTTAGTGATTTCATCTCTTACTCCTCTGAGGTAACTGGGAGTTTGGTGGTATTCAGGAAAGCCTAACCACCTTTGATTGATTGCTTGTTCACTGGCAGCCAAGCTATAGGAGCCACACTGGTATGATAGCTGTTGTTTACTTTAGAGGACTTCTCCAGAGGTGTGGGTAGCTGTGTATGCTTTGTCAATGCTAGTGAGGTATTCTGCTCAAAAATTTATATTTAAAAATATGCTTTATTATTATTATTATTTACCTCACATAAATATGGATTAATGCAATTTGATTCTTACATGTGTTCAAATGATAATCTATGTTTCTTCATACCTTATTCAGCTATGGTCCACAATCAGATACATACTTTAAAATGATTGTATGGTATTACGTGTGTTCCAGTGAGGGCTTTAGTCTTGGTTTTACCATCTCAAGAAGCAAACAGCTACTGAAGGAAGTAATATGCTTGCATTTCAAGTTATATTTGGAGAAAAGGTATTCATTCCTCATACACAAAGTGGTCAGTCTCACTTTAGCTAACAGTAACAGACTAAAGTAAGCAACTAAGACAGTGACAAGTCTTTTTTAAGTATCTAGAAACTCTTAAAGGAACTCTGTTTCCCCTGCTGTGACTACCAGCACGTGGAATGCAAAAAGAATACAGAACGGCACCTTGTAGTATTTCTTTTTACATATATATATGCCTTTATTATAATAATTATAAAGAAAGCTCCTGAAACACCCTCCTCCCCACTTTTTAAGAGACAACCTTATCCTTGAAAAACAACGTAATGGGCCTGCTCTGAAAATCTGACTAAAAAGAATTACTTCTGGCTGGAGATGTTATGTGCTTGGTTTTAACTTAGAATGAATCTACTATGAACCTACTGCCACCAGTAACCAATGTTTAAAGAGTGGAGCTGAGGTGATGAGCCCCACAGTGGAGCAGGGGATCGCAGTGCACAGGGTGGTTCCCGGGAAGGCCCAGGAGGGCACAGAGACCTCCATGGGCTGGTAGAAATCATGAGAGCGTCTGAGGAGGTGTAGACAGGGCCAGGACTAGCAGCAGCCATCCCCTGTCCCCATCAAAGGCAGCCCTGGGGAGCACAGCAATCAGGGTGTGGGGAGTCCATTGGGTGTGGTGGCTGGTGTTGGAGGGTGCCTCTCCAGGGAAGGCCTCGCACTAGCCAAGTGGGAGGCTGGAAGTAGACCTAACTCAGCAACCGGGTACCATTCTGTGGCCATCTGCAATGACCAGGGGCAGTCATCTTACCTGACACTTGAGGCAGAATGGTGGCTGCTCATCTGAGAGCACAGGCTGTAGCTCCAGCTGAGGTTCTGCACCAACTGCCCCAGTGGTGGCCAATGCCTCCACCCAGATCAAGCTGCTGAAAGGAGAGGCTGCGATGCAGATCTCAGGCTGCAGGAAGTGCCTAGACCTTTCTGCTGTGGCAGGGACAGGCAGCAGACATTCCCACAAAAGGCGCACCTAGGTGGAGGACCTCCTGCAGCAGATGGGAGCAGCCTCGCCTTCATAAGCCCAGGTCCTCATGAAGGACTTCCTCTACCCTGATATCTTGTGGGAGGAGAACACAGCACAGCATAAGCAATCCAACAGGCTCCTGGAGTACATTGATACCTTCCTCTCTGAGTGATAGGGAGCTAACACTGGGAGGTGCTATGATGGACCTCATTCTCACCAACAAGGAGGGGCTGGTGGTGATTGTGAAACTCAAGGGCAGCCTTAGCTAAACTAGAAGAGGGCTGATTTAGATGGTTTATTAGGAAGAAATTCTTCACTCAGAGGGTGGTGAGGCACTGGAACAGGTTGCCCAGAGAAGCTGTGGATGCCCCAACCATGGAGGTGTTCAACACCAGGTTCGATGGGGCTTTGAGCAACCTCGTAAGGTGGGTGGTGTCCCTGCTCAAGGTAGAAGGGTTGGAAATAGATGATTTTAAGGCCCCTTTCAACCCAAACCATTTTATGATTCTCTTGTAAGAAATGTTAACATTTGCAGTAGTTCACTCCAGATAACTTCTGCCTAATGATATGACTTATCTTTTCCATAGCTAACATACAAATACATGCACTAGTGCTATCTAGGTGTAAAACTATATGCATAAAATGTGACACTTCTTTCTTTAACTGCATGCTTGTGTTACACAAGAAATGAGTTCAGAATTTACAGAAATGATCTCTATAGAAATAACTGATGGGAAATGTAAGTTGTCTGAACTACTTTTTAAATTTTTATTGTTATATTTCTGATTAATTTATTAAATGTCCAGAGAGCACTCTGTGAATAATGAAAACAACCCTTCTATTAATTATGAAAAGAAAAAAAATTTGCTTGTACATTATTTTTTATCTAATAATTAGCATGTATTTTTGGAGGATGTTGGTAAAATGTAAAGAACAAAGGGGGATTAAATCAGATACAATTTTAAGCATTCAGTTTGATTCATTAGAAAGAAAATCTCTTCATCTCAGTGTTTGTGATCTGATTCTCTAACTCTGTTCTTAAATACTGACCTATGTTCAGATGCTACTGGTAGTGTCTTGCAACTTCGCACAGAAATGAAAGAAGAGAAGAAATGTTATGCTTTCTACTCAGATTATCATATTTTATGGAATTAGAGTCACTCGCTGGTCAGTTCAATGCCAGAGAAGAGGCTTTGTTGACTGGATGCATTTTGATGGTTCCTGTTCTACAGTTTAAATTAGTCTCCATATCAGTAATGAAGACAGTTAGTCTGGCCAGGGAGGAAGTGCACAAAGATCCCAGTTAGGAATTGAAAAACAGCACTGCAGTTTCATCATCTTCTGTGTACAGTATATTCTAGATTACTTTATGATAGACCTTGACAGTAGATCTCATTATGCTTCTATCTAGACTTCATGAAATATTGACAAAATTGCTTCCATGTTTAATATTTTTTCAGTAATAGCTATAAATACTGCTTGGTTCCTACTTGCAATGAGGCAAAACAGTAGCCCATCATCACTGACATATCACAAAGAAAGCAGATCTCAGGAGGCATCATATTCAGACTGCATGCTAAAATAATTTTCTAGTGTTTTTTCTTATTAAAGAAGATCATTTACACAGAATTGCTGAAGAGCTTACATTGTTTCCTGTACTGAGTGCAGTAAGTAATTAAGAGATCAGTTCATGGGCCTCTGAAACTGTCTTCTGCCTCCAAGCAGAGGGTATGTTCTTTTTTTTTTCTTTTCTTTTCTTTTGCACGTAGAGTCTCTGAACCCTTTGCAGTACTTGATTCTTACTGTTATCACATGGCATTAGGAAAAAGTTGTCTGAAAAATCACTAAAAACTGCAGTTTCTAAATTATTGTGTAGTAGAAATGATTGTAGCAGACCTCATGCCTTTTTCTATGACAGAAGAAGTAGGATTTCCGAGCATATAGCCTTAGCTTTCAAATACTATCATAAGATTTTTTTCACGGAACAGTCAAAGGAAAAGGTCTGAAAATGTGTTTCAAAGAGTCAAGTAGTCACTAAAATAAACAGAGAATACAATGGTTCATTTCAGTACTTGTATGGGCTCCAGCTCACTATAAAATAGGCTATATGGCTTCATTGTGCACTAGATCTCTGTCTCCATTTATTTTATATTTATTATTTTGTATCACTGAAGAGATACACCAACCTCTTTACTTGTTTTGCTATACTCTGAAATCAATGCACGGCACAGACTGATGCATACTAAAATTGGAAACAAAAGGCTAATCACCAATGTCATACCTTTTAAACAGAAAATAGACCTGAGTTATTTTACAAAGTCAATTGAAGCAGCTAATGATAATTGACATGGTGCCAGGACAGTATTCACTGAAGCTTAATCTGCTTTGGTCAGTTTGTAGAAGTACAGAAGCCAAATACCATGGAATTATTACTCTGTTTAGTGTAACTTTGGGTCAGAACAACATTACCTTTCAATGGAAAACAGAACATTGGAAATATCCTCAGGCCTTTCAGAAGTTTCTTGAAAACTTCTCCTCTGTGTTGTTGTGATCCTATAAGCAACCAATAACCTGAAGGCTTGTACTTCTGATGCAGTAGATGTTCCCACTAGAATTTGTGCTCTGATGTACTGATCTAAATTCTTTTATTACTTAATACTTACTGTTTTAACACACACTTTATTATAGTGATGGCTGTGGATAGCATTTCATACCACCCCATTGATTCAAAACGTGTTATTCCAGGAATCCAGTAAGTGAATGGTGAAGTGGTTCTGGATCATACTAGAACTTTGCTAAATTCTTTGCTAAAGGTATCCATACTCACATATTTTATGTACATACACCCACCAGTACGTATGAATATCATATAAATCTTTTTGACAGTGTTTCTAGCATGTTGCGGGCTGATAAAGCAATGGGGAAAACTTTGCTGTGGACTTCCTTTCATCCATCTTTAGCAATGTATTCTTCTTTCCACTGTTAACACCCACAAATCTCAAAGGGATTCTCAGTTGCTTTCCTGGTCAAGGCCAAATGTGAACAGTTCATCAGCATCAGTGAGATCTCCAGATTTCTTCCTGGAAATATATATGTAAAAAAAATAAAAATAAAAATAAATAAATAAAAAACTAGTTGTTGAGGAGTCAGTCATGTACTATACAGTCTCTGTTTTTCCCAGTTAGGGATAATACATTTTTATTGTTTACTGTAATCTATCATGGAAAGCTATGAAACTATCTGGTTAGTAGTAAATGTTGATTATAAAATTTCTTCCTTTGCTGCTCATACATTTAGTAAGGCAACTGTTTGCTTTGGAGACCTTGACATTCAGTAGTAATCATTTTCTGATCTTTTGCTTTTGCTATGGATATGATTCAGTGAATTGTAGCTATGCTGAGTAAACCTTGAGAATACTTAGGATGTTGGATATAGGATTAGTTCAGGGGTTCCTATTGTTTGGCACCTGGAATGGGAGTCTAAGGTGCCTGCTGACCCAAAATGTTTGTCAGAAAAGCAAGTCACTTCTTTTTCTATATTACATTTTCTCCAACTCTGAATTAGAAATAATAACATTCATCTTCTTTAATATATGCAATGCTAATTTTGATATATTATTAAGAATTTGTGTGTATTTAGACCTTTTTTTCCATGCAAGTTATACTAATTATACTTCATGAAAATGAATCCAGTTATAATCACAAGTACAAACTTAATAGTTTGTTCTGTTTTCTCTATGTTCCTGTCATAATTCAAAGTAACCATCACCCTCTGTTTGTATGCATTTCTGGCTATTTTATATAACCAGAGCAGCAAAAACAGCTGCATTGCATCTGTGAATCTTCTGCATTATTAAGTTTACTTTTTTTGGGGGGGGGGAATGGGGGGGGGGCGGGATTACAGAGGTTTTCTGTGGTGCTCCTCTAGGTGAACTTTGAATTTAAGAGCCCCTGGATATCTTTGTATAGTTCTTTGTATAGTATCCATCACCATATATTTATCTTTAAAAGTCTGGTTTATGCTGTGTAGCAATTTCAAACAAAATGTTTAAACATGTTCACAGTGGGAAATGACTCTACATATTTTGCTTTGTCCATTGCTTACAGATACCATTGTGATTTCTCAATGGACTACTGAATTAGTTTCACAGATTTTTTGCTTAAAGCATCCAAGAAAGAAGTAGTAATAATAGCTTATATTAGTTGCTTGTGCCTCAAACAGTCTCATGGCAGGCATATCATGCCTGCCTGTTTATATTTTCTGCATGCCCTCAAAACATGGGTGATAGATATATTTAAGAACTCTGTAAGTAAATACCAACAGCAAAAGCATTACATACTCTTCACATTGAATTTAGCCTGTCATATTGCCTGTTGGTACAAAAAAAGACACCATACAGTTACTGTTTAGACCACACAATCTTTCAGGGTGAAATGGCAGGTTTTTGCTTATGGGTTATGATGACACTCAATTAGCCGGAAAAAAATAAAAAATAAAAAAAGGATATACAAATAATTTGGCAAACAAAACTCCTGTATTTTGTTGTTGGAAAGTCTCATAAGTAATAATAAAAAAAAAAAGACTTGAAACTGAGGTGCCAATTCTACTTTTGGATCTTGTGAATACTGGAGAAATGGGGATGGAGAATTTTCAGCTGATGAGAGATTTTCATTTTCAACTGATGTGTGGGTATTGTTGAAGATTTGTTTCCCTGTTCTGCTGGTCAGGATGTCAAAATGCATCTCTGGATGGTATGATACACTTGAAGGGCAAGTTCTTTGCATTTTCTCCTGATAGTACATCAATTACTATAGGCAGCTTTGTTCTGTTGGAACCCTCAACCCCCCCACCCCCCACCCCCCTCCCACACAGAGTTTTGTAGTATATATCTAGGAGCAGATTTAGTTACTTTAATATTTTCGTGGGCATATCTGTATGGTTTCAATATGCAGCAGCTTGGCATATGGACATACTACATGCTCCACTTCCCAAACCCCAACAGCTTTTCTCTGTAGTAACTAAGGAAAGACAAAAAGGGAGACCAGTATTACATCATAAACAAACAGACAAACAAGCAAACAAACAAACAAAAAGAAAAAGAAAAAATCAAGCAGTTGTTCTGCTTACTTTATTTTACCTATAATGCGTTATCTGTCTGAATTTTAATTTTCTCTTTTCAAAGGCTGTGAGTTTGCTGAAGCTTGCACAGGCAATCTATTTTTCCTACTGAAGATGCCTAACATAGCATCAGCATGATCATTTTTCAGTACTTTGAGATCTGCACACCACCCCCTCCAATAGACCTGAACGCAAAAAAGTTTCACTCAGCTTATAAAGATGTCGTCTAGACCAGTGACACTGACACTTCTCAGTGTGAATTCCAGATAATTCAGTAGTTATTGAAAACAAAGCCATCTCACTGCCTGAAGATAAAAAAAAAAGAGGTACTTTCCCTTATCAGAAAAAAATCACAAGTTTCAGCACTGTCATGAATTAGATGTTGATATGACGTAAATCAAAGGGAACATCTTTATGATGCTAAGCTTGTACATCAGATCAGTAAGCAATGTCAAATGAATTCTTCAGTCTTATTTATTTATTTATTTATTTTTATTATTCTCAGCCTTTCTTTTCCCTGCATAGCTTTCTGTCTTGCAGTGGTAAGAGCCACACACTATTCAAGCTAAATTTGTACAATTACTTATACTGGAACTTTTCATGCTCCCAACAGACAGGGTTGGACAAGTCACTTTAGTGTTTCCTGACTCAGTGCTGCATACTTGTCTTGTTTTCTTGACTGCTGTAGTGTGTTTGTGATGGTGCTTTATTACTTTGTTTCTGTATGTTTTTCTCCCTCCTCTCTTTCAGCCTCCAGTGCATTGCAGTGACAAGAGATTTGAATGAATATCTTTTAGTTGATAAAGTCAAGCCAAAAATGTATAATAATTTGGCTTCTTTGCAGCAACAAGGGTAAGAAAATGGATTGTACTTTTTTTTTTTTTTCCCCCAATGGATTAAATGCTTCCATATGCTACCATCCAATGAAACATGGAAGATAATGACAACATTATTTTAAGATGAAAATTAAAAAATATCTCCACTTTGGACAAACACACTGGCAAAAACACATTGATGGCAACTGGTGGGGTACTCTTGAGGTGGTGTCATAACCCCAAAACAAAACAAATTACATGTAATCATTCAAATTACTTTGAATTAATTATTTCTTGTTTATAAGTGGTTAAAGTGTTCCTTTTCTTTTATCATTTATACTGAAACCTAGATGTGCTTAGAAATTAATTAGACCTTACCTCTACTGGAAAATCTACAGTTGCCTTTTTGTTAGATGATGAGGTAGCCTCCTTTTCAATGAAATCTGGCCCACTTTACACTGTAATATTGCAAATAATAAATCCTGAGGTACTATGGGAAGAAGGAATTTTGACGAGGCACAAGATATTTTATTAGTCTTTATACTTTGTTAGTTACATCTTTCTGAGTAGCATCTATTTGTGAGGTGTACCTTACAAATTCATTGAGATGTGTGTTCACAGTAATGTGTGGACCAATGACTTAATCGCTCAAACGTCGATCACAAATACAATTCTCTGTAGCAAAACACAAAATGTGCATATTTGGGACAAGGAAAGACTAAAGTGCCTTAAATACAGAACAATATAGGGTCATGAATCCTAGGGGCGACCTAGTTCCCTCACATTTTCTGCTGCTCTTTTTTTCTTTTTTTTTTTTTTTTCATTTCTCTCCTTTTCTGCAGAGGAACTTTTAAGAGAAACCTCCTGGGTCGTTGGCAGTTTAACATAGCATCAGGTGCTGTTTAGAGGTGTATCCTAATTATTGGAAGATGAACTAGGAACTTACTTAAATTCAGAAGCCATTTGTTTCTAACACATAAAATAATGTGGTATTTAGACACTGGGAAACCACATGAAGCATAGGAGGCCCCAGTGTGGCACAATGGGGAGTTTGTGATATTTTCCACTGATACATGGCTATAAACAGTGTTGAAGAATTCTGAGAAAAGATTACATATGTTCCCAATAGGTAGGAGTCACTATAGCTCCTCACATTTCTGTGGATAGGAGTAAGCATTTCCAAATGCTAGACAGAGGGACTATAACTAAAACCTTTTCTAGAGGCAGAAGTTTCTGTATTTAATCTTTCTCATATGAGTTTTTGGCAGCATCTCCAAAAAGACCTTTCAATATTCTCTCTCCCACTTCAGATTTTCATCCTTTTGCATTCCTACTGCCTGGTAGGTGAATGTATTGAGTGTAGGTGGCAAGGTTGTGGTAATGAGGATGCTGCAGGGGTAGCCTCTCTCAGAAGAGGCCAGGGTCTGCTCTATGCTGGACACAGACCAAATGCAGAACACAGCCGAGCCCATCAGCAAAGCTGATGGTGCCTCTGGGTAAACATATTTAAGAAAGGGCAAAACACAGCACAGGAGAGGAGTGAGGAATGTGAGAAACCGTGTGAGAAACAGCCCTGCAGACACAAAGATCAGTGAGGGACAAAGGGCAGGACATGCTGTAGGCGCTGGAGCAGAAGTTCCTCTGCAGCCTGTGGAGTGGACCATGGTGGAGCAGGCATTCCCTGTGGCCTGTGGAGAAAACCTACTGGAGCAGATATTGACACTGCAGCACATGAAGGTCCCCACACCAGAGCAGATGGATAGGTCCTGAAAGAAGCTGCGGCTCACAGAGGAGACTGACGCTGGTCAGAGGAAAAGCGTGAGGAGGAGGGAGCAACAGGGAATAGTTGAAGACTGGCCAGAACTCCCACATTTCCCATTGCCCTTGTGCCACCTGCGTGGGGAGGTAGAAGAGTTGGCAACGAAGGAAAGAAGTTGAGGTTGGGAAAAAAGTGGGAGGGTGGTTGGATTTATGTTTTTCTTTAGCTATTGTCTTTGTTTCTTACTGATTTCTATCCAAATCTATTTTATTTGGCAATAAATTAGCTTAATGTTCTCTAGGTTGAGTCTGTTTTGCCTGTAATGGCAATTGGTAAGTAATCATCCTATTTTTATCCCAACTCATGTACTTATCTTATTTTTTTACCCCATCCTGTTGAGAAAGGGAAGTGTGAGAGCAGCTGAGTGGGTGTATGGCAGCTAGCCAAGGTCAACCCACCACATACCAGGCAATGTCAAGTTTGACCCGGTTTATTTCTCAATCTTTGCTTAGTTTCCCAGCCAAAGAAATATGATTGAATAACTTAGGAATGAAAGATGTTTTCAAATGAATATGTGCCCAAAACCATACATTTAAGCTTCTACTTCATTTTGTACAATATTTATGTGTGTGTATATATTTAGACAACCTGGGCAAGATTTAAGTTATGGACTAGTACAGAAGATAAGAGTTATAACACGGTTACTAACCCGTAGACTGTTCAAATGAGCACTTGTTTATAGCATTGATATAGCAATAGTGAATTATTTCTTGTTTTTCAAAACTATTATTTTTATGTTTAATGCTATGCAGTCACATCTTAGGTTTTGAAAAAAATCGCATGCTTTCTTCTGGAACAGAATTACTGAAAGTAAAGGGTTATGAATGACACCTTCCTTTGCACTTGTAGAAGCCAATTACTTTAAATGGTGTCAGTGGTTCTGCAGAAATGTCACTGATTGGTGCTCCGGTTGTGCAAATAATCCCGTTGTTGCATAGAAAATGTGGCTCACTTATTGCCTTATATTTCACATATCATATTGCCTTATATTTCACTTATATCACATAATTGCCTTATATTGACTATGGTAGTTCCCAAGTATAGAAGCAAGGAAAAAGTGTATCAATTCTCAAGAATTAAAATCATTTTACTTAACTATATAGAAATTAGCTGCCTAGCTTGATCTAGTTAGTGGGTTTCCTTTGTACTCAAAAGACAGACACGTCCAGAAGGTAGTTAAACTGTTTATCGTAGATTCTTATTTTAGGATGGTCTCAAACATCCTCTTCATGTAAAGGATTTAAGAATATTATATATATATGAATTTGTTGGTAAGTGCCTATGCTGTTTTTCAAAATCTCCCTAGACATAGAAATACACTGAAAAATCTGTGCCTAATATCTAATATATATTAGGCAAAGAAAACTATGCAAATACTCTGTTTATATATGGTGGTTTTCGTAAATCTGTTGGAACTCAACTGTTAGCAGAGAGAATGACTGTTTGTTGCCACACCAAAAATCACTTGTCACCAATTAGTTGCTCCTCATGGATGGTTTATTCCACCAATGCTCATCTCAGAGTAATTCTTCTGCAGTCACTACCAATAATTTTCTGCTCTGACAGACCATTATCCTTGTATTTACTGACATGCTGCAATAGTGAGTGAGTGGGGGAAGAGGGCACTATGTAAGTGCATCCTGCTTGTAGGTGGACATATTTATTCTAGTTTTAATTTTTGCAGTTTCATACGTGTGTGAGCAAATCAGTATGCATGAAAACAAGTAGGGCAAGCAGATGCTAAACTTGAGAAATACACCTATTAACACTCAAAAGAGAGGACAAGAGGTGAATCTAATTGCAGTTTTGTAAGAGATTTAGGCAAGATGCATGCCTATTCCCTATTTAGGAAAGAAAAAGCAATCAGGTATTTCAATTGAACAGAGGACACCAGTTTTACTGGAAACGAATAGTATCATGGATTTTGAGGAGCCATTCACTCCCTAAGCTCCCAAATCTTTTTTTATGGCCTGCTTAGTTTTAAATTACTATGATGAGAGATAATGCCAAACTTTCAGACTTTTTCCCCCTCCATATTTTATGTCAGTCTTTATGCTTTGTCTCATTGCATGCCCAAGAAACTTAGATTCCAAAATAACAAAGTCAGTTTTGAAAACAGTATTGAGTCTTTAAAGCCTCTTACAGACAAGTTTTCAAATGTCTTTGGACACTTGAGGGGCTGACTATATGATTAAGTTGCTGGGATTTAATTGCGGAGGGAGCTAGAGCACAGTAGCTCCTCCAGGTATAAATGCTGACATTGTGGTAGATGGAAAGCAACTTATTACTCGGGGGGCAGTGGGACAGCCCAAACCATACTCATTACTGTCAATGTGAAGGAGCAGTGGCTCTGTGAAGCCAAATGATCTAGGAGAAAACCAAATAAACAAACAGAACCACAGAAATAAATCCAAGTATCTCATAGACTTTAAAAGCACTTTTAGTGTTTGATTTGCATGGTGGTTTTGCCCTTTGAAAAGAGATTTTACATGTTTGGATTTTTTTTTAAGCATTTACTTCTAGGGCATGGTTGTTGTACTTTAGTGTGATGGCACTACAAATGCTTTACTTTAGAGATGCAGTACCAGAAAAAATAATGGCGATGTAGGTGAGTTATGAATCTATGGGCTTTCTTTTTTCAGTCATAACTGCCTGATTACATGATCTTACTCTGATGTAAATATGAGGTAATGTATCCCTTTTATTTTCTTTCCCATCTTTATTTTCAGTTTCAATGAGATAAATGTTTACATGTGGGCAGATGCTAAATGTACACGTGTATACATCTGAAAATGTATGTATAAATGTATAGATCTGAAACAATGTGCAATACAGAGAAGCTAATTCAGCATTTTCAATTTTCCATGGAATGCAGGTACAAAGAACATCTAATGGAAGACGAAGGGGAAGCTTAAGAATTACGCAGATAAATACCTCTTTTTCTAATGCATAATTCAATTTTATTAATTCATTTTCCACAAGATAGTGTCAAATAAGAAGTAGATATTTATAAGGTAATGAGGACATCTAAAAATTTATTGGGTAGGGAAGGTAACAAGGATTTTGGTAGAAAACCATCAGGTGACTAGAAATAACTGCCATAAAAATACAGCCGATGCTGTAATTCCAAAGATTGTTCTACAAGCATCTTTTTAGTTTGCTATGCAAAGCTGGCAGCACCAGAAACAGATCTAAATGGATGCTTGGACTACTCATGCTGTGTGTTCTGTAACTCCTATGTTGGGGTTTTTGTTTGTTTGTTTAGCAGATTCATGTTGTCATAATCAAACTGTTGAATTTTAAGGTGATAAGATTTGTTACAGCCACCTACATTGCCCACTCACAATATTAGGGTTATACTTGTAAGAAGCACTTTGGCAGTGGGGAACACACAGTCTATTAGTAGCAGCCCTGTGTTGTGATTTTCCTTTCCCTGTGAGAAAGCAGACTTACTTCTTTGATGCTGACTGACATTTTTGCTAGGTATTTATTTATTTATTTATCAAAAAAAAAAAGAGACAATAAAAAAGGTCGAGTGATTTTCTGATTGTCTGGGATTTTTCTCTTGATGAAATATGACACTTCAATTTTGTTCAGACCCAAGAGACATAGAAATTGAAAAACAAACACGTGGATTTAGTTCCATTGAAGACTTATTGTCCTAAAAATCTTCTCTGCAGAACTGTAAGAATGCCAGCGTTTCAGAACTACACCACTAACTGTAAAGTTCATATTCCTGTAGTAACTAATATATGTTTTCAACAAAATTTCTTCTTCTCTTCTTCCCCTTCCTGCTCAAAAAGACATAAGATAGTGTAAAACAGCAAAATTCTCCTGCTTTTTTCTCCTGGGATAATGTGGCAAATTGTCACATAATGACATTGTAACACTAACATAATGACATTGTAACACTAACAGGGTTCATTTAACAACACTTGTAGTTAATCTAGTCCATAATTTTAACAATGCATGAGCATTCTAAGTCAAAGTGCATGAAGATTCAGACCACCATTTTTCCAGAGAGACAATAAAAAGCTCAAGTATAGGTTAGCATTCCAGATTGTCTTTGCAGTACAGCAGTATTAATGTCCAACCTAGGCAAAGTGTTCCCAAGTTCAGCATAGGTTTCAGCAGCAACTTGTGCTTTTTCTGTTACCCTGGAATACGTTACCCTGGAATCTCAGCCACATGTAAAATGCCAGCAAAAGCATGGCATTTCAGTGTAGCTGAGGACTTTTGGCAGTGAAACTATGGAGATCATGAATCAAACACCATATCTGAGGTGATTACAATTCTACACTGTACAGCAAAGAAACTGAGTGTTTTTTGTCACAGAGACAGAAAAAGCGATATTTTGTTCCTAATGCTTTAAATCAAAGAGAATTTAGAGTATATCCATCCACTAATATGAAGAAAAAAAAACTTGTTACTCATTGATTTATATTACTATACAAAATTATTTTTCTATTGCAAAAAATATCAAAATTAATCTGGCATCAACTTCATCATCTCATACTATGATTTTGCTGAGCTCTTCTGCCCTCTGCTGATTCAACAGTCATTCCTGATAAAAGACAGATATTTATCCAAAAAGAATGATCTACCACATGAAATGTTACCAACCAATTTGGCTACTAGGACTAGGGTCTGTGTTCACCTGGTTGAGGACCGCACGGCTAGATGTGTTAGAAAATGCTGAACTCTTTGGTTGGCCAATTTTGGCATCTCAATTAGGGCAGCTCCTGCAGAAATCTGGAGACAGGGTGAAATGAGAATTATTGCATAAGCTCCAGGGAGCTGGCAAGCAGGTAAGCTTTGGCATGTCAGGAAAGGACAGAGCTGTTAAGTGAGACATCAATATATTTGTTCTCAAACGAATCTATATTCCTTTGTGCTTTATCTCTTAAGTACATTTGATATGGAAATGTTTTTGTTAAGATTTTATCTGTTTGGTTTTTTTCTTCATTGTTACACCACCTTTAAGATGTATACCTTCATTGTTATATATGCCCTTAAGATTTAAATTTTAAAATCAGATTCCTGGCAATTTGCAGACGCTGGTATCTGCAGAGAAATAATATGATTGCCCAGGCATTTACTCTGTGCTTTTCCTACTGTCACAAAGGCGAGAGTTTCTAAAGTACCAACGATGCAATTAAACTCAAGCAACCTTTGGTCACGTGAAATTCAGCATTTGGATATCTGAGTAGTGGTGCTAGAATCCAGGAAGTGGAGTTTAACAAGGTTCATTATATAACAACAGCTAAACTAAAATTAATTGGGACTGAGCTTGCAGTGCCTAAATTCCGGATTCCTTAGTGACAAAAGACCAAGATCTGTTCTACAGCAGAGCAATGGCAAACATCAAGGCAAAACTTATGCTGTGAACTTGAACAATGAGATCACAGGAAGAATATATATGTATACTTCAAATTTTCATTTCCTAACTGGAAAAAAAAAAGTAAGGTAATTTAAGGTATATTTTGAAGTCAAGTCTGTGAAATAAACAGGCATTTATGAATATTTTCCCACATACCTCAGTTCCTAAAATGTACGAAAATCAAGCATGTGTTCTTGGTACCCACTACTTGCCTTTATCAGACATAAAACAGTTATAGTCTGATATTTGCTCTACAAAGTACAGACAATACATAGATGATTCATTTTTACTATTTTTGTTAACTGAAAGCAGAAACATCAAGCATCTGTTCTGTTTGGTTTTAGAGTTATGTAAGTAAATTTATCCCATAGTATAGTGCAGATATGGTAGCTTGCTTTCTCGCATGTTATTTTTTTATGATGTTTTTAGATGTCAAGTGATATCTGATTTACCTTCCTTTCAGATGTCAAGTGATACCTGGTTTAAGTTGCAGTTATTATCGATATTATAATTGTCACATCTTGCAACGATACCTTTCCTACATCCCAGTCAAATCTTTATCTTAACATGGATGGGTTGTTTTGTATTCAATGACAGGTTATGATTATTTTTCTGTTCTGTCTCTCTTTTTAGACAGGTATTGAAAATCAGTTCTTGTGATCTTTGGATAGTGTTGGCCTGCTCAGCACTGCATTTGTGACAGATGGTGGTTATTGCTCCTGAATAAGAGTCCAGCATAAAAGGTAGCTTATTTCATTTTTTTCAGTAGGATTGTAAGAACTCTTTTAATGGGCAGAGTTTAGAGAAATATTGTTGAATGAAGTATAGAAGGACAGTGAAGTAAAAACATTTTTTTTCTTGGCATTCTTGTTCAGTGTTTTAAGGGGTTAATGGTTTTTCTCTTGGGTAGATTACTTTCTGACAGCTTCCTGAAAGACAATGAACAAGGGTTTAGTACTAATTGGCTTCCCTTCTGGTTGTTTGAAGATCTTGACTTCTGGCTATGAATACTGTTCTCTTAGATAGTGGTTAGGATTACTTGTCTTCATTTTCAAGATTTGCTTTCTCTTTTCATCCATTAGTTATTGCATTTACTTGACATAAACCCTGATACAGCCCACAGATTACAAGATCTGTTCCCACAGATCAACTTGTTTCCCTTCTGGGATTCAAATGAAGCTTTTTCATTGAGGTAGAGCTGCTAAATGCAGTTTAATGTGTGTGTGTGTGTAATAAAATATCCATAATATTTTAAAATAATTGCTTAAAAAAAAAAAAAAGTAAAGGTTGCTAAAGAAAGATTTAAACATCTCCCTCTCCAACTCCTTTTCTACTATTGTATGGTGATTGTGCTGTAGTTAAAACAGTTCTACAGAGGAAATCATTATAGGTACAGCAGCTTCACTTAAACTTGCCACTAACACAAAAATCAGTATTTTCATCTTTTTTTTTTTTAAAGGTGTTCTCTGTTATTTCGCAAGAAATGCTAACATGGTATTCATGTGAGGCAGAAGGCACTCATTGACAGCACTCCCTTTCAAATCACAGGTGGACCAAGATCACATTGGTGTGCCAGCTCTCAAGGCAGAGAAAGGCCTTTGGGTGATGTAAAAGTGTTGTCATAACTAATGAAAATATCTGTCTTAGTATAAGCAGGAGATCAGCTGAGATAAAATACTGAGTGCTGCATGCATGCAGTGTAGACAGACTCAAAGTCTGTGCTGCAGTGTAGTGCAGAGTAGCCCCAGGTAGATTTGAATGGTTTAGCATATTTTCCAACAGCCTTCCAGCTCCCCAGTGTTATCTCCAGCTTACCTCCAGCTTAAGTTTGCATTGCTTCTGGTACCTAATGACTGCATCTGAAGCCTGTTCAGATATCCTTCACAACCAGACAACATGCAATGTAGGCCTCCTCATTTAAATTATACTCAAGTGCTGTTTTTGCTCCTAAGGCTAATGACAGCAGCAATAAATTCTCTTCATCTCTTTCCCTTCTACCATCTTTTACCAGCCTCTACAGTCTCTGACAGATATTTCTAGAAAACTTTTAGAGGACCAGCAAGCTTTGTGCTGAAACTGGCAAGCTTTTTCTACTACCAGTAATGCTATAGCCCCAGCTTGTTCTGTTGAAGTCCCAACTTTAGAGAGTGAGAAGTTCTGGAGGACAAAAATGACCTCCATTTCATAATTTGTTTAGAAAATGATTTTGAACTACTTACAGAGACAAAAACCATTAGTGACATCTACCCTTCTTTATCCTAGAAGATTGCTGCAAAAGCATTTCTTAGAGTTTCTGTAATCTCCTTTACCTCTGAAAAGCATAAAAGAATTAATCAGTCTTTCAGACCTTGAAGGATAGCATAAAGGAATTTAAGGCTTTACTTCTGTTCAGAGAATAAATCTGGCTTAGATGCTGCCAGGTGGGCATTTAAGGGTCTGACTGATATGAAAAAATGGTAATGCATTACAATTTTTAAAGTACAGAATTAGTCCCTGTATCATCTCCTAAGCAGGCAGCCCTGCTTGGGAAGATATAGCAGAGGTGAAGAAACTCAAGAAATTATGGCTATGTTTATGTACTTTAAATAGGGCAAGGGAGAGTTCCCAGGCAATGGAACACAAACCTGTCTACTTTTAAACTGCTCTAACAATCCCTGTCATTATTTATTCCTTTATTTATTCTGGGCTCATATCAAGAGGGCTTTGCCCTCATCTTTCTGCAAGTGTTTTAGAAGTTAGTGTGGGGTAGGAGTCCATTTTTAGTAGGCAGCTGTGACACTCATCTTATTAAAGAGAGTTTAATGATGCAGCAAGTTTTTCAGTGCTAGCTGGCCTCTGCTAAGAAATGGTCTTGTGGTTAGCTTACTAATACAGCTAATGAGTCTCCAGCATATCCTTGAATATCTAGCAGCAGAGCACAGATGGGACTTTTACTGCACCTTCTAAGATATTTGCAAGAGAGTACAACAGTGCAAAATGTTATTCCTAGGGGAGAATTGTCCCTGGAATTGCAGAAATATCTATAATCACAGAAAGGAAGTTGCATCTCTTTCTGTCACTGACTTGAACTAAATAAACAGTTCTTGAAAATTGGTCTGGTGGCTTGGTGTGACTGGATGCAAAACTTTGGCACAACCACAAGGAATTGTTCACAGGTGAATTACATTCACCTTTTTACACTGGAAACAGGGCTGTAGACAAGGAAAAGTCCTTTGTGTACAAATGTGTTTGGTTTGGGTGCATTTGAGAGTTCAGATATGCCTGAGTCCTTTAAGAGAGGTGAGGCCAGAGATGATGGCAGAAACAGAAGAACCAAAATACCTCAACATAACCTGCCAAGCAGAGAAGCAGACTGCTGGTGGCTGGTGCTGGAAATTTAAGCTTGAAATTTAAACATGGTAAGAGGGAATGGACATAGCCAGGTAGCCAGATTTGATTAAAGATTATCTTATTTTTTTAATAAGAGAAAGCCGCACCTGGACAACTTGATGGATGTAGTTACAGCTGATGGAAGACTAGGAGGGATGTTGTTGAAAGTACAGCCTAGACAGAGTAAGTATTTAATTTGTAATTACTTTTTTTTTTTTTTTCCCTGCAGCATTTTATTTTCAGAACCTGGCGATCATTATAGTGGGTTTGGACTATCACGTGGGGAAACTAAGGCAAGGTGGATGAATCATTACAGTTCCAGAGACACTGCAATAGCTACAGATGAGTCTTCTAAACTGGAGATGGGTTTGTTACTACCCTGCTACTGAGCAGCAATATCCAGTGCTGTATTTAGTATTCCTGACAGTGCCTACTTGAAAATGTATGCTAAACTTTGTGCATGGCCTTTTTGGACTAGAATTTATGTTTTCTTTAGATGATTGAAGTTTGTTCACAAGATTTATAGATGCATTTTTACATATGTATCCCTCAGCATGTTTCCCAGTTGTATCTTCTTAATAATGGAATAGCATGCCCTGCTGTGCTGTTGAATAAAATTATTTTCTCCTGTTTTCTGATCTTGAAATTGAGTTCAGCAACATAGAGCTGTATTACTCTTTGTGTGCACTAGTTAACCCATGGTAGAAAACCAAAAGTCTTCTTTTCTTTTATTTGTAAATACTTAAAAAATACTACATTGGCCCCCACTTGTGTGCCTTCCAATTTGTAGTGTATTTAACATTACTATGCATAAGTGTACTGCTGTTTTGTTGTTGTTTTTTTTTTCTCTCTTTTTTTTTTTCTTCCATTTCTTGCTGTTCTTGTAAAGCTGAGATTCTCAAGGATGTTTGATATTGTGATTAGTGACAGACAAATAAATAGTCTTCGGAGGATCTGGGCATAGCTACTTTTCCTGAAGCAATGCAGACGTTTGTGACACAGGAAGGAAATCAGCATTCCCAAAGCCTATATAAGACTCTAGCTTGGTTATACCAATAATGCTAAATAATTAGATACTATTAATATTTGTGAAAAGGTGGTGGTGAGAGCAAAGCTGAATTTTTTGTTTGTTTGTTTGTTTGTTTTTTAATATATATTCGTTCTGGGTCTTCAGTGAGGTAATCCTGGGCTAGTGCTGCATTGTAGTGTTTTCACCCAGTTGGGCAGCTGAGCTCCACCACAACCACTCTCTCACTCCCCCTCCTCAAATGGAAAGAGGAAGAAAATACAACGAAAAGGGCTCAAGGGTTGAGATGAGGACAAAGAGATCACTTAACAATTATCATCATGGGCAAAACAGACTCAGCATAGGGAGATTAATATAATTTATCGTGTATTGCTATCAAGCTAGAGCAGTGAGAAACAAACAAACAAAAATACTAAAAACACCTTCATCACAACCACGTTCTTTTCCCTCTTTCCCTGAGTAGTGGGGGCTGCCGTTAGCCCCTGACGCTTCACCAGCGCCGCTCCCTCACGGTCCCTCCCTGCCCCTGCTCCACGTGGGGTCCCTCCCACGGGATGCCGTCCTGCCCGAACTGAGCCTGCGGGGACTGCCCACAGGCAGCAGCTCTTCAAGACCTGCTCCCACATGGCTCCGTACCACGGGGTCCATCCCCCAGGAGCAAACTGCTCCAGCACGGGTCCCCCACGGGTGGGCGGCAGCTCCCCCCAGACCCCCTGCTCCTGCTGCGGGGGCTCCTCTCCACGGGCTGCAGCTCCGGCCCGGGGCCTGCTCCTGCGGGGGCTCTCCATGGGCCGCAGCCTCCTCCAGGCCACATCCACCTGCTCCACCGGGGGCTCCTCCACGGGGGGCTGCAGCGTGGAGATCTGCTCCGTGTGGGACCCGTGGGCTGCAGGGGGACAGCCTGCTCCACCAGGGGCCTCTCCCTGCACAGGCCGCAGGGGAACTGCTGCTGCCTGCCTGGAGCACCTCCTGCCCTCCTGCTGCACTCACCTGGGGGGCTGCAGGGCTGCTTCTCGCTCCTTTCTCCCAGCTGCTGTTGCCCAGCATTTTTTTCCCCTTTCTTAAATCCGCTCTCCCAGAGGCACAAACAACATGGTTTATTGGCTCATCTCTGGGCAGCAGCAAGTCCGTTTTGGAGCTGTCTGAAATTGGCCCTTATGTAACATGGGGTAGCTTCTGGATCCTTCTCACAGAGGCCACTCCTGCAGCCTCCCGCTACCAAAACCTTGCAACGTAAACTCAATACATGCATTTAGCTGCTTAAATCCTGCTAGTTTCAGTACACAGTCAGAATTAAGCTCGGACCTCAGATGTTTTCTAAATGATGGTCTCTTCAGTTAGTAACAGTGTTGTTAACAGTGCTGTTACCACTTACTGATTGATTAATGGTCTTAAAACTGGAAAAGAAATAAAGAAAAACCATCAGTAGCTAAACAAAACTCTGTCCTAAAATAGGATATGTGCAAATGCATTTATTAATTTGTACAGAAAATCTCATCCTTGTGAAATGGAATTTGTTTCTAATCATGATCATGGAAAATAGAAAAAGAGAAAATCTCATTAGAATGAAATCTGAGTTCTGTTACACACAAATAAATGTGTATTCAGGATCAGAATTTGTCAAGAAATTTGTATAATCCAAATATTATTTGTAAGTCTGACAAATAAGAAATATTTACAAATATATAGTTATCTTAGGAAACCACAGGTAAAAATGGCCTTTCCAGTTTTAAATTATTTTTCACATATTAAAAAACTAGACTAGTCAGTGAAAGATCTGAGTTAAAAAAAATGACACGCTACACCTCTCTTGAATAATATAACAAGCAGGTCGATGATTAAGATACTCATCTAGAATATGAAGATTTAGGGTAAAATGTCATTTTAAAACAAATAAACAACAAAAACAAACACCACTGAAACCAGGGATGCTCTGACCCCAGGATTAATTTTTCACATACATGGTAAGGTATCCATTATCAGGAGGATTTTGAAAAGAATTATGTTCAGTACTAGGTAAACTAAGCTAGAATTTTCAGGTGGATTAGAGAGTTCTGTATGAATAGTTTGCAACTGTCCTCTCTGGCTGCCAGGTAACTAAGAGACCTTATAGCTGCATGGTAATGTAGAGGTATCTTTTAATACCATATTTCTGTTTCTGCACCTATGCAGTAGTGGAGTTACTAGGAAAAAAAAAAAAAAAAAAAAGCAATCCAATGACTTAAAGCCCTGGAGAACCACTGAATTAACTTTTAAAAATCTGTCATTACCTGCCAGCTTCCATACAAATAGTAATTTCTGGAAAATAAACAAATAGGGAAATGTACATTGTTAAAATAATAATAATTAAAAATAATAATCTTACTTTGGTTGAAAAATTAAAGAAACTTGAACATGAAAATATGTATTTGAGACAAAACAAATTAAATCAGTCTGGATGGTGGTTTAAAAGCAACCTGAAAATATGAACTTGAATTGAACCTCTTTTCTAAAGGGAAAATAACCCCCCACACACCCCCAAAAATGCTAACAATATTGGTAAAGGAATGTGTGTACTTATCTTTGTTATAATTCGGTAAGTGTTAAACTCACAAGACATTTTCAATCTAGGGGAAAGCATGAACAATGGGATGGAATACAATATGAATCTTCAACATAAACTAATGTAAAGTCTGCACGTCTGTCTTTTTTTTTTTTTAATTAACTTTAGACCTTGAAAAACAATTGAAAGAATTTTTCATCAGTTCTGTGAAACTGCAATATTATCAAGCCTGATAACCAATTTACTTAATACAAAACTCTGATTTCTTGTGATTATTTAAAATGTGTTATAGTTTTCCATCAGAACTTTAAAGTGTCATTCTACAACCAAAGATTGCTCACTTCTGTGATCTTTATGACATGGCTGAGCAACAGGCATGACTCCCTTTACAACAGAGCAATGAATTCTCCTTCCTACTTTTGAAACTGGCACACTCTATACACTTCAGTGGAATAAAACTGTTGTTCTAAGAAATATAGAAAAGAGCATTTCTAAGAGAATGGGGTCAGAAGTTGAGTTAAAATTTTACTCAGAGTGTTTCATACAAAAAAAAAAAAAAAAAAAAAAAAGCTACATCTCAGCTACATAAAATGTTCAATCTAAGTTACAAAAGTTAGTGGCAGACCCAAAGTAAGATCTGGCTTCTTAATGTGGAACTTACTGGCAAAATGAAAGTATCAAAGTATAAAATGGTGATCTCAGACACATTGATTACCTCCTGTGCTGCTTTTGAGCACATGCTCTGCTGATTCTGGTACACACATTTCTGCATGGGAGCTTAGTTTCAGCAGGAGATTTTGTCAAACAGACTAATAACTTTAGAGGCTTGTCCCAAAAGGGAGGAGTGTCTGCTTTAACTCCTCAGGGAGAGGAGGGTAATCCAACCAGATCTCACTTTCTTGGTGAGAACATAAAACAGGAAAGCAGGTACTTTACTACCAAAAGCAAACTACAGTAGCACCGTAGTTCTGAAAAATGCTGGTTCTTCCTCTGTGCTTTGAAAGAATAGCTGGATGTACTGTTCTAGGACATTCACAATCAAATTCTGCTTAGCAGCTGAATGGTCTTGGGTGACTCTTACTTGGTTTCCCTTACTGAAACTGATCTACTGTAAGAAGCTGTCCTCAGAGAAAGCTCATTAGAGTTCCTAGTATAGAGGCTATCAGCGTTTCCATGAAAATGAGCAGAATCTGCCCAGGAATGACTAAAAGTCCACAAATTTTATTGTTTAACAGTCAGTGACTGAAAATATCACTGGTGCATCTGATATGCATCTGAAAAGATAGATGCATATCAGAAGCATAGCTTTTTTGAAAGCCCTAAGCCAAAATTACCTTCTAGTTCTTACCTTGTAGTCTCCGGGCTTCTTTCACCTGCATCATTCTTGCTTAATTCCTTCTTACCTTTTTTTTTTTTTTTTTTTTTTTTCCCTGAAATTAACAGAACTATATCAACAGCTATTTATTAACAACTATATCAAAAATTGGCTTTCTTGAAAGCTGAGAAAATGGAATTGCCTCACTATTTTGTTCCTTACTGCAATGCTACAAGCATTTACAGTACTGTTTTGGGTCAATTAACGAGGGAACATGAGTTGTGCTGAATGAGAGGTGAACAATTGTTTACATCAACACTTTTCTTATAATTACAGCTTCCTTAGATGCTTCTCAGAGAAGATTACACCAAGAAAGGATGCCAAGTGGAAAAATGTTTCTGCTTGCTAGAGTTAAAGATCTCAGCTAACAATGAACCAGTTAGCATAAGAGAAATATCGAAAGTAAACCTGTCTATTTCTGAAATGACAAATCATTCATAAAGGGTGCCTTTCAGTAGACTACTAGCATTGGTTTTCCCAAAGCTAGGTAGAAAATGTTAACCAAAGCAATTCTTGTTTTGTTGTGTTCTGTTTTGTTTTCCTCAGAGACTCTATTTAACCTGAATTTAATCTCATTTTTGTACAATTCTCTCAATTTCAGTCAAAAGCTTCCCAAAGGGACATTTTTTTAAAGTGCCTAGTGTTACCTTTAGATTAAAGTTGACTTTAGAATATTTTGGAATTTTATATTAGTAACTTTTTATTTTGATTTAATTTTGATTTAATTTTTTATCTTAAGCTATTTTGCTATTAACATTACACTGGTTTATTTTATCACAAATATGTGGCACTTAGTTACAAAAAAGAAGCTGTTTCTGTGGGTCACACATTTAAAATAACAAGAACATAATATAATATTTACACTATCATATTACTATATAGTCATTGGACATACTGATCCTTTAAAGCATAACAATAAAATATTTTGAAATAAAGGACAAATTGCAATGTGAAAATTGAGGTTTTTCAAATTCCCTTTTAAGAGACATTCTTAAATACATATTAGCTCTGTAATTAAAAGAAATGTCAAGTCTGGCACAAGATGGAAATTGTGAATTTTGAACTTTTTTTATTATTTTTAATTGAGCAAAATTCAGTTTTTAAAAATAATATTCTCAATTTAGAAGTAAAAACTTTAGACAGCATGAAATGTGCTGTAAAAATAAATTAATAATATCATAAAGTAGCTCTAATGACTATGACTCTAATGGCACTTATTCCACTCTTATACATATATAACAGACTTGGAAGCAAGTTGTTGTTGTTGTTGTTGTTGTTGTTGTTGTTGTTGTTGTTGTTGTTCTTCTTCTTCTTCTTCTTCTTCTTCTTCTTCTTCTTCTTCTTCTTTTCATATAAATTATGATTTCCCATTTTACAATTGATCTTTTCTATGACACAACAACCTTTTCCTATTGAGTTCTCTCTGGTTGTGATTCAGCAGTTAAATGTTTTTGAATATGGTCTAAAACTACTTTTAAAATAGAGAGTGGACTATGACATCATATTTTAAAGATAACAACAGTGGAGAGTAAAGCTTGATATTTAGCAAGACAATATGGTCAAATCTTTTTTTTTTTTTTTTTTTTTTTTTTCCACAGAATCACAGAGTTGAAGGGGTTGGAAGGGACCTCGAAAGATCATCGGGTCCAACCCCCCTGCCAAAGCAGGTTCCTTAGAGCAGGCTGCCCAGGTAGGTGTCCAGACGGGCCTTAAATATCTTCAGAGAAGGAAACTCAACAACCTCCCTGGGCAGCCTGTTCCAGTGCTCTGTCACTCTCACCATGAAGAAGTTCTTTCGCATGTTGGTGTGGAACTTCCTGTGCTCCATCTTGTGGCCATTACCCCTAGTCCTATCCCCACAAAGCACTGAAAAGAGGTTGGCCAAATCCCTCTGTATCACACACCTCAGGTATTTATACACAGGTATATATACACAGGTATATATACAGGTATTTATACAGGTATTTATATATTTTTATTTGCCCAGGCTTTCAGCTATGAAACCATTTAGTGATGGAACATTTATTATTTTTTAAATACAGTACCTTGAAATAGTTTTATGAAAGACATTTTGAAAGTATTTATATCTCTGCATTATATCTTGTTGCTTTGCAGGAAATTTATTTTTTTTCCTAAACAAATATATTTTAATTTAAAGCAAATTTTAACTTTCTTTTCTTTCTGCCACTGTTAGCTATCTTCAACTAAATTTGTCAGTAAATCCTTTGTTTAAATAAAAATTAATTTTATTTTACAGTTGTGGACAAGAAGACAACTTCATCAGATTTCTTTAGCTGCATCAATATAGATTTATACATAATGTGTGAGTTCTTTTGCTTATGCATTCTAATATCTCAAATTTATTAAAAGAAAAGCATTTTTATTGGAGCTAAGTATTCAGTAAAATAGGTAATATAAATCACAATTATAAAGTGCAAATGTGGTTGATCAAATGCCACTTCTCAAGCTGGCCTGTCTTTTCTGAAATAGGTATTTTAGTTGCATTAAACTTGCTTATAAAACAAAATAAAAATTGTTAAAATTAATGAGATTTCAGAATGAACTACTTGAAAGTTTAAAAAAAAAAAAAAGTATTAACTATGGAAACTTAGCCTGATTGAGTTCACATATCATGTTTTCCACAGGCCTTCCTACTTCCTTCAGTGTTCATAGTGGATACCATTCATTTAATGACCTCCTGTTCAAACTATGCTCTGTGGACAAGGTTAATAACCTTCTCTTGAAATTGCTGTGGTATTTTTCCTTATGATTTCACAGAATCACAGAATTGTAGGGGTTGGAAGGGACCTCAAGAGATAATCGGGTCCAACCCCCCTGCCAAAGCAGGTTCCCTAGAGCAGACTGCCCAGGTAGGTGTCCAGACGGGCCTTAAATATCTTCAGAGAAGGAAACTCAACGACCTCCCTGGGCAGCCTGTTCCAGTGCTCTGTCACTCTCACCATGAAGAAGTTCTTTCGCATGTTGGTGCGGAACTTCCTGTGCTCCATCTTGTGGCCATTACCCCTTCTCCTGTTCCCACAAACCACTGAAAAGAGGTTGGCCAAATCCCTCTGTATCACACACTTAAGATATCTGTAAACATTAATAAGATCCCCAATCATTAATACGTTTTAAATGTTAATTAATCATTTTCATATCATAAATTTCAGGTGAAAGAATGACATTAAACCCATTTTGCGAAGGTATCAGCGTTTGGCCACTAAATTGCATTTGGCCCAGACTGAGGTGCTAGGAGCAGGGGCTTTTGCATATCATTGTGTTCATATATTCAAAGTACAACTCGTGTTGACTTCAGATGCTTCTGTAAGTGCTTGGCACTCTACAGATCATAATCCATGCACATTGGGTTTAAAATCCTATATTATGAACCCTCGGTCTCCTTCCTCTTTTTCTCCTCTTACAATAAAAGCAAACAAACAAACAAACAAAAAACAAGGTGCCTCCTCCCCTGGCTTGCACATTATCTTGAGCACTTAGCCTGTGTCAAAACCTCCAAGGGATGATGCTAGCTGGCTAAAACACAGTTCTTCAGCTCATGATAAAAACCTGGGAATTTGTATATATTTTATACTGGAATATTCACAAGACCTTTACCACAGTTAATCAGGAAATATGGAACAATTTTACCACAAAGAACAGTTCGTTACAAAGCCCTTGCATTCTATAAGCAATGAAATCAGTGGCTTATTTTTTAACTTGTGAATGTGTGAGAACTGGCAAGGAAATAATAAAATAGACAGAAAATGGTTGCATTTTACTCATTTTAGCATAGGAATGGAATCAGACTTGAGCACAGGCTATGAGATTTTAATCTGCTTCCACAGAAGAAAAGAAATCAGTATGCAACTATAAAAAGTGCTATAAGCATAAGAATGGTGTTAATATTTAACCCTATGGGGGAGAGGGGGATGTGTTTTCATGATATTTTACTTAAACAATTCCTTCATCACAAACCTGCAATTAATGCCAGTCTTATCTACCCTGTTTTGGAAGCTGTAAGCCTGGTCACAGCTTCAAATTGGCGTTTCCCTCATAGCACGGAATTGTAGAATCAGAGACTCACAGAACAGTTGAGGTTGGAAGAGAACTCTGGGCATAATCTGGTGCAAGCCCCAGCTCTAGCAGGCCCTACTACAGCAAGTTACCCAAGACCATGTCCAGATGGCTTTTGAGTACCTACAAGGGGGAGACTGTACATCCTGTCTGGGCAAACTGCCAGTGCTCTGTCACCCACACAGTAAAGTGCTTCCTGATGTTCAGATGGAACCTCCTGTCTTCCAGTTTGTGCCCATTGCCTGTTACTAGGCACCAGTGAAAAGAACCTGACTCCATTGTCTTTGCACCTTCCCTTCAAGTCTTTATACCCACTGATGAGATCCCAGTCTGAGCCTTCTCTTCTCCAGGATGAAAAGTCCCAGCTCTCATCTTTCCCTCATAGGAAAGATGCTCTGTTCATTTTGTCATCTTTGTGGCCCTTCATTGGACTGTCTCCAGTATGTCCACATTTTGTACCGGCAGGCCCAGAACTGGACACAGTACCTGCAGGTGCAGCCTCAGTACATTTTGTATGCCTACACTCAAATGAAAAGAAGGAAAATGTCAAAAACTCCTAAGAGCCCACACAAGAAATATATGTATTTCTGCTTTTTTAACCGCTACAGCACACTGCAAGTTGTCTGTTCCCATTTTGGAGCTGGCACTTCGTTTTCTGCAAAATAAATAAATAAATAAATAAATAATTCAACCATATATAGACATATATACATATATACATGTGTGTGTTTATGTACATAAATATATAGCCGTATCACATTCAAGCTTCAGGATTGGTCTGGAAATAGGAAAATTCCTGCATGGTAGTGAGTTGAAAGTGCAGAAAACCGGTACTTGATGGAAAATGATGACATTCCAGTGTCCTGCATAGGTACCAATAACCAGGACAGATATAACCATAAATAGGGAGAAGAGATCTTGCTGTATTTGTTTTGAAGAACTGACATTATATATGTTGTTTTACAAAGAAAACTATACATATTTTTCCCTGGAGTAGACTCGTCCTAATAAGGATAATTCTTTATTTGATGTTACAGGCTTACTTATCTTCTTATATTTTGCACTGTCATAGCTTTCTGTAGTGTCCACAGCAGGGATGGTAATTTTTGTTGTTGTTGTTGTTTATTCTAGCTGGAGTGCACTTTTGCATTAGCATCACCTGTTTATTTTTAATATAATTCTCGCACATAAATACTTTGTTGTGTAGGTAGTAAGATGAATGGTGGAGTACTTTTGCTGCAAAATAAAATGTACAAGGTATATGCAAATGTATATCATCCAGAAGGATCAGATTCTCTCTGTGCTTTATTTGGGTAGACAATCAACACCTGGAGAGGTAACCTAAGAAATCAGTATTGACATTGCTCAATAAGACTGTCCAATGAATTGAATATAGAGCTGTACAGCAGGCTTTTTCATGCCTCCCTGGCCCCTTTCATTTACATTTTCTGTTCTTGGCTGTTTTATTGCCCATGTGTGCTTAGAAAGGCTTAGGCTGAGTGTAACAATGTTCCATCTCTCTTTGACAGATATAAAGTCCTCCTGGACTTCACCTTTACGGGGATAGAAGAGAGGCTGACTGGGCTACTGTGCCCTTGTGAGGTCCCTCTTGGAGTGCTGCATCCAGGTCTGGGGCTCCAAGAACAAGAAAGATGTGGACCTGTTAGAGCAGGTCCAGAGGAGAGCTGCAAGAATGATCAGAGGGCTGGAGAACCTCTTCTAGGAAGAAAAGCTGAGAGAGCTGGGGATGTTCAGACTGAAGAAGAGAAGGCTCCAGGGAGACCTCATTGCAGCCTTTCAGTACTTAAAGGGGGCTTAAAAAAAGATATGATAGCACAAGGGGAACAGTTTTAAACTTAAAGAGGGGAGATTCTTATTAGACGTTAGGAGGAAATTCTTTAGTCAGAGTGTGGTGAGACAATAGAACAAGTTACCCAGAGAAGCTGTGGATGCCCCATCCCTGGAAGTGTTCAATGCCAGGTTGGATGGGGCCTTGAGCAACCTGATCTAGTGGGTGGCATGCCTGCCCATGGCAGGGGGTTGGACCTGTATGATCTTTAAGGTCCCTTCCAACCCAAGCCATTCTATGATTCTATCATTTCTGAGTATCAAGTTTGCCTAAGTGTATCTAACCCAATCCTCCTCAACCAAGGGAAAGCATTCCTTTCTCCAGACTCCAAGCTGTTGATAGCTAGAAAGCAGTCTGAAGGACATTTGATTTTAGGCTTCCCTGTTATCAGTGTGGTTAGTGTGTTTGCTGCTGTTGAGTCCATTAAGCTCTGTGCTTATCAGCTTTTGAAGACTTATGATATCTTCAGTATTTCATTGTTCTTTGTGGAAGCACAGGGACCAGAATTTTTATTGCTGTCTTGCACAGGATATAGGGCTACGTTTATTTCCTTACAGGATATTTGAAACCTAAAAGAGATGATAATAGGGGCATGTAGCACGTTGCCTCAGCTTTATAGTAAACAGAAGAATTGGCCGACCAGACAACCCAGAGCGAACTGTGCTCTGCAGAGTTGTACTTTGCATTTGTGGATATTCCAGGCTGGAATGTCCAACCAAGCATTTCTCTAAGGTTATACTACATTAGAGACAGGATTGCTGAAAGGATGAGGTGTGGAGGTATCAGAATGAAGGGATGAGATATTAAAATCTCTTCTACTACCAGAACAGAAACAAAGCTGTATTCACTGCTCTTAAAAAGGGCTGTGAGAGGATCAAGGAAGCAATACACCATTGAGTCTAGTTTCCATACTAGAAAAATGGATTGAAATATTAAGGGGGGGTGGGGGTGGAGAGAGAGGGAGAGAATTGATTGATACATAAAAATGCAATACAATTGACTTCTTCTTTTGCAGGGTAAAATTATACTCTATAAATCTATGACCAGTCTTTTTAAGGAGTCAATGAGTGTGCAATTAAGGATGATCCAGACAATTTACTGCTCCTATTCTAAAGCAAATTTTAACATATTCAGCGCTAAATACACTTAGGAAAAAACTTACCTGTCATAGGATAAAAAGATGATCTTCATATATATTAACAACTGATTAAGAGTTATTATAAATGGCATGTCTATACATTATACAGAGAGCCTTTACAAAAGGAGTTTCCTGTACCACATGTCTCTGACATTTCAACCTACTCTTTAGAGCTGATAAGACCTTTAGTGGAAGTGAGAAGTGAGCCAAGTGTGGCTGGTTGACCTCAGCTGGCTGCAAAACACCCACACAGTCATTCATTTACTCCCTGCACCCCTGCTCCATGGGAGGAGTGACAGAATAGGAACAAGAGTGAAAAAAATTATGGGTCAAAATACAGACAGGGAGACTGCTTACCAACTACTGTAGATAGCCAAATGGGCTCAACTTTAAGCAAGTTTATTGCCAGTTCACGTATTTAATTACTGATACTGGTATTCAGAAACAAAAAGACAAACTCCAAAAAACAGGGAGGAAAATTAGATTCATAAATATTATATAAACTAGATTCAATGGGGAAACAAGATGTACCTGTAAGTGACACAAAAGAACCACTGAATGTGAATAATTTTAAAAACAGCAGTGAAACACCTGTCAATCATCCCATAGGAATTAAGAAGGACTCCTCTAAAAAGGCGATGCAGCCCATAGCCCAGCTGAAGTGCCTCTACACCAATGCACTCAGCATGGGAAACAAGCAGGAGGAGTTGGAAGCCATGGTGCAATTAGAAAACTATGATCTAATTGCTATTATGGAAATGTGGTGGGACAAATCACACACCTGGAATATTGGAATGGAGGGCTACAAGTTTTACAGGAGAGACAAGCAGGGAAGAAAGGGTGTAGACGTTGCCCTCTATGTTAAGAAATGGATAGACTGTGAAAATTTGTTTCTGAGAAACAGCCAAGAGCAGGTTGAGAACCTGTGGGTAAAAATTAAGGACCAAACCAACAAAGGACACCTTGTAGTTGGGGTCTACTACAGGCCACCTGATCACGAGGAATCTATGGATGAGGCATTCTTGCTTCAACTACAGGAAGCATCATGCTCACAGGCTGTCATCCTCCTGGGGGATTTCAGCCACCCAGATGTCTGCTGGGAAAGCCACATGGCAGTTGGTAAGCAATCCAGGAGACTCCTGGAGTGCATTGAGGACAACATCCTCGTCCAGGTGTTATACAAGTCAATGAGAGGAGAAGCATTACTGGACCTGGTACTCAACAATGCAGAAGAGCTCATTAAACTGGTTAAGACTGAAGGAAGCCTGGGTTGCAGTGACCATGCCCTGGCTGAGTTTGTAATCTTGAGGGATATGAGCCTGGCTAAGAGCAAAGTCAGGACCCTGAACTTCAGAAGACCCAGCTTCCAGCTTTCAAAGAATTAGTGGATGAGATCCCATGGGACACAGTCCTTGGGGACGGAGAGTCTGATCAAAGCTGGTAACTCTTTAAGGATATTTTTTCTTAGACCACAAGAGCTCTCTATTCACATATGTAATGCATCAAGCAGGGAAGGTAGGAAACTGGCATGGCTGAACAAGGTCCTGCTGGTCAAACTGAGGCAAAAGAAAGAAATGCACAGACAGTGGAAATAGGGCTATGTGCCCTGGGGAGAGTACAGAAATGCTGTCCATATGGGCAAGGATGGGATCAGGAAAGCCAAGGTACTGACAGAACTAAAGTTGGCGAGGAATGCAAAGAATAACAAGAACAATGTACATGTTCTACTTGTACATTGGCCGCAAAAGAAAGACTAAGGAGAGCTTGACATCTCTGACAAATGAAGATGGAGAACTGGTAACAACAGATGTGGAGAAGGCTGAGGTACTTAACAACTTCTTTGCCTTGGTCTTCATTAGTGATCAGGCTTCCCACATCTCTTGAGACCCTGAACCTCTAGGTGGGGTTTGGGGGAGCAGAGTGCCTCCCATTGTACGTAAAGAGCAAGTTTGGGACCTCCTGATGCAACTTAACAACTACAAGTCTATGGGGCCTGACGACACACATCCCAGAGTCCTGAGGGAATTGGCTGATGTATTGCCAAGCCACTCTCCATCATATCCAGTGGATAAGGAAGTGGCTTGATGGCTGTACCTAGAGAGTGAGGTCAATGGATCTGTGTCCAGGTGGAGGCTGGTGATGAGTGGTGTCCCTCATGGGTCTGTTTTGGGACCTGTGCTTTTCAATATCTTCATCAATGACATAGATGATGGGATTGAGTGCACCCTCAGAAAGTTTGCAGACAACACCAAGCTGAGTGGTGTAGTTGATACCAAAGATATGGGATGCCATTCTAAGGGACTTGGACATGCTGGAAAAGTGGGCCGATGTGAACTGTATGAGGTTCAACAAGACCAAGTGCAAGGTGCTGCACCTGGGTCTTGGCAGTCCCAGACAGAAATACAGACTGGGAGAACACACTGAGAGCAGCCATGTGAAGAGAGACTTGGGGGTTCTAGTAGACAAAAGGCTCAACATGAGCCAACAGTGTGCGCTTGCAGCCCAGAAGGCCAACTGCATCCAGGGCTGCATCAAAAGAAGTGTGACCAGCAGCTCAAGAGAGGTGATTATGCCCCTCTACTCCACTCTTTTGAGGGCCCACCTGGAGTACTTTGTCCAGGTTTGAGGCCCCCACTACAAGAAAGATGTGGAATTGTTCAAACAAGTCCAGAGGAGGGCCACAAAGATGATCAAGGGGCTGGAGCACCTCTCCTTTGAAGAAAGGCTGAGAAAGCTGCGGATGTTCAACCTGGAGAAGAGAAGGCTCTGGGGAGACCTCACTGCAGCCTTTCAATACTTAAAGGGGGCTTACAAAAAGGATTGAGGGACTCTTTACTCAGGTGGATAATGATAGGAAAAGGGGGAATGGTCTTAAACTAAAAGAGGGGAGGTTTAGGTTAGACATTAGGAGAAAATTCTTCACTCAGAGAGTGGTGAGGCACTAGAACACCATCCCTGGAGGTGTTCAAGGCCAGGCTGGATGGGGCCTTGGCCAACCTGATTTAGTGGGTGGCATCCCTGCCTGTGGCAGGGGGAATGGAACTGTATGACCTTTAGTGTCCCTTCCAACCCAAACCATTCTATGATTCATTCTTTGATTCAAAATACCTCCCACATTCCCAGGCTCACTGTCACTCCAGACTTCATTCTTCTAACCATTATCATCACATGTTACAGTCTGTCCCTTCAACAAGTGGTGCAAATGGTTTGGAGTCAGGATGGAGCAGTTTCTGACACTCTTTGTTTTACACAGTTTTCCCCCAGTCTGTTGTGGGTCCTCAACAGACTGCAGGCCTGATGGGAGAGTACCTTCCCAGCCATGGAGCACCTCCTCCTCCTCTGGCCTCGGTGCTCCTGACATTTTTTCTCAACCCAGCTTTCTTCCCGTCTCTTTTCCTTCTCCATTGTTTTTTCTACTTTCTCACTTTGCTGATGTGGATCTAGCTAGAACCATCTGTATCTGGCATGGGGCAGCTCTGGCCTTGTGTCACAGAGGAGCATGACAGCCCCACAGCCAGTAGAGGGGCTAAACTGGCTGCTGCTAGACTAAGGAACAGGCTAATAAAGCAAACATGGTGTCTGGGGTCTGCCTCTCAAGGGAAGCTTGTTGGTGAGACCTTCTTGCTTCACTCGCTGAGGCGATAAGCTCTGGTGGGTGCATGCCACAGTGGGGAATTTCAGAGCTGATGAACTACTAAACTCTCTGATAATCTTAGTACACGTTGAAAACACATTCTTTCTAACATGTAGTATTTTTCTTTGGCAATTAGATCCCTGTTATGTCTTCTGAATTCCCTAATTTAATTTCCACAAGGTAACATGGAACCAGTAATTAAATTGAGAATGCATACCTTTACTTTCATCTTGAACTTTTAGCTTTTTTTTGACCAACAAGTTAATGACAGGTAAGTTGAAAATAGCTTCCATTTTGGTACATTATTTACTTTTGCATAGCCCAGCTAGAGTGCAGTCACTGCTGTATATGAATTGTTTCAACTGTTGTATTTATTCAGTATACTAGTGTACTTTTTCCATTGAGAGATGTTAAGGTTATCATTAATAAATATGCAGTTTCAGGATGTTGACCAATCTGTTTGAATTTTGGTAGCAGTAACATGCAGAGTTATGACAGCAGTGAAATGTAAATTTTGATTTATAATTCAAGGTTGCATTCTCTCACCTCTAAAGGTTGGCAGAGATATTAACTTCATTGCTGAGAGAAGGTGTGGGCATGTATAATGTGCATGTAATAGAACAAAAGCTCTAGTTCGAAAGTATATAAAGCCCATGTATTCTTTTCAGCCATTTGATATTTGTTTCATAACTGTCAGACTTTTCCTTCAGTAAATGGCAGGCAGTAAGATTGAAGATGTCATGCTGCAGGTATCACCAATACTCTTATTAAACTGCTCACTCAGCTCTGCATGTACTTCAACTATGCAAGTTGTATAGTTAAAATACATACATATTTGTCTGTGTGCACTTTTTTTTTTTTTTCCTCTTTGTATTAAAATACCATTACGGCCTGCTGTAAAATTGTTTTTTAACACCGTTATTTGATTGGGGGTTTTCTATGATATGCATATGATATTTCTATGAGCATGCATAGCCAGTATATGTTTTCATACAAAACATACATGTCCATTTAGTTCTGGGATGAACTGGGAACATCTATTTTCTTTGTGGGGACAGTGATATTCTGAGAGAAGGCCTGACATCACGTGCACTGCTGTTACACATCCAGGATCCTGGCTGTGGCAGTTTACATTACATTTTCGCAGTATATTCACCATGGTTATTCTCCTTGGTCTTGCCATTGGCCTACCATTGTTATAGATAAAACTATTAGTTTGAGTTTGAAAGACTTTTAAAAAGTTGATAACTGATCACATAATTATAGTTGTTCGGTTCATACCATCATCAATTTTATGGCTTAGACCCAGCTAAAAACCCTTAAGTTCTTAGACCTTGAGTAATTTTTCTGCTTTGGAAATTATAATAAAAATTATCTCTGAGAGAAAACTGTCTTACCTCACAAGTACATTGTGATTTTTTTGTTTGTTTGTTTTGATTTCATATCTCTCCACATTCATTTACTCCAAAAACTATGGCATTATATTCCTTCATTTTTTGCTCTCTGCCTGCATGTTTTCTGTTTCAGCAGACATTGATTTTGTGTTCCTCAAATCTATTTGTAGAGTCTACTTCTCCTATAGTTACTAATTTCTTGAAGGTCTTTTGTTATTAAGGCTCATCAATCTAGCAAATAAAATACCATTTTTTAATAATTATTTTTAAAATTCTCTGTTCCTTTTCTTAAGATGGGCATTTGACCTTCCTCTTCTATCTGAGGAACCAGTCAAATTATATCTTTTTCTCTCTGCACCCCAGCCCCACCCCCTGTCATTTGTATGCATCTCCATGTCCTTATTTTATGAAGTTGTATTTTGATATTTGGAAACTTTAATTTGTGCTATGTTTAAAAAGTCTGTTTCTGGATAATAGCTTGCAGTATTCTATTCTATACAACTGAATGTTTTTAATCAAAACTTTTGTTTGTTTGTTTGTTTGTTTGCTTGTTTGTTTGTTTGTTTGTTTTGACCCACAAAGGATTTTCAGCTACTTGGATTCCCTTATGAAAACTGTTTCCAAATGCAGATGATATTAGTACTTTGGCAACAAAACAAACACTTATTTTTGGCTTAATACAAAGGAAAATTCAATTTGAAGATTACTGTCACTGAAAGTACATGTGCTGTGCATTATCTTTTTCAATATATGTATTTTTTAAACTGGACTACAACTTCCATGGGACAGCAGAAACAGACTTTCAGTCTGTATCACAGTGACTAAGGAAAACAGAGTATGGTGTAATGTAGGAGCCACCATCTGTCATCAAATTTTGACCATGCAGGACAATAATGCAGTAACTCCTGAAAAATAAAGATCCCCATCAGACACTACAGCAACCTTTCCAAAATGGAGTTTTCTAAATTTGCACTGAAAGGTTTGTTTTCTATATACAGGAGATGGTGGGGGGGTAGTGAAAATTGTATAGAATATACCTTCCCAAAAATATCTTTTTGATGCATTATGGCAGTTACTACTCACATAGCCATGAGCTCCAGACTTGGTTATCTTTAATGTTCAATATGCATGTCGTGCTCCTATCGTAGTAACTTTCAATGAAAGTGTAAGGAGAGTATTAACCGGAATGCATTGACTTTATGACATGTTGTTATATAAAAATAAAGCAATTAAATTGTGCCATGACTGTGCATCCTGTCAAATTGCAACTCTCAAGCAGACGTTTTACTGCATTCAATCTTTTTATACTTCATTGTCATGGAAGTAAATGAAGTTTTAAAAATGAGAATTGTATAAGATACGTAAAAAGGATTATTACAAATTTTAAAATATCACTTTATAGATAGTTAGCTTGGTAAGTGATGGCATAATAATGACAAATCTCCATTTTTCTAGAGTGCTCATTAGTGGCAAGACTCTCTACAAACCTCAAATTTCCCTGTTACTGGAGGAAAAAAAAAAAAAGAAAAAAAAAAAAAAAACCACCAGAGGCTGGTAAGTATCTGCTGTATTTCAAAGGGAGCTACCAGCAGCAGAATAGCACAGGTATTTATATTGCTTCAATACAACCCAATGCTAATGGCTTTTGTGTGGTGACTATGTGTTTCCATTTTCTAACTGTGTGCAAGTGGCTAGGACAAATTCCATCAGAGACAAAAGAGTCGGATCCCTGCCTTGAACAGGAAAAGGAGATACAAAAGACTATTTTGGGTAAGCTAGATGCATTTGGATTGGCTGGGGTTGATATTTAAAGATCTGACCACATCTCACATTCAGAGTAGGTCATGTAGAGAAAAACTTTATAGTGGTAGGAATGGTAACCAGAAGAGACTGGCTCTAGAAGCTGAATCAATCTGTTTGTAAGTTTGCTGTGGTTGCCTTATATGCTTATATGCTTCTGGTCCTGACTCTGTGTCACTCTCCCAATGCTTCAGTAGTGTTATAATTCCAGAAATAAATTCAGAAAAGTTGGAATTATTTTCACATAAATGAGAGACAAAATAGTTCCCAAAATAGGTGTTATTCCTTCTTTAGCAGGTATGCCATTTGAGCGCATATTATAATAACAGCTAGGAATAATTGAGACTCTGACGAATTCTAAAAGGGTTGGCCTGTTTTTCTTATATCTTAGCCAAAGTGATAGTTTTTTAACTCTACAGCGAGAGATTTTTTTTTTCTTTCACTGAAAATAGACTTCATGGTTTAAATGTCATTGCTAACTTTATTTCTGACACTCAGCTAAGGTTTAAAACAACACTTTTGTTCCATTTGTCAATGTGTATACACATTGTCATATTTTCAGATTTACACAAAGGAAAGAAACAAGTTACAGTGTTTTTAGCACATAAAAGAAGGAGTAACTTACAGGACATATGGCATTAGAGATAATTTTTATTCCAAAAACATAGAAATTGCACTTAATTTGAAATTTACATAGAAGTTGAAGTTTATTAGTGAACTCAAGGGTATATAATACATTTTTTTTCTTCTGTTTTCTTTTTGAACATCAGGAACTCAGTACTATCTGGATGGATACTTACCAGATGTCTCATCAGTCCAGTGATTCTGTGATAGAAAAAATAGCATAGGGTTTTTTTGCAGTTATCAGACAGCTGAGGATGACAAATGGAGTGAGAGACCTTTCTCCCTTGCCTGTTTTACTACTTCAAAGTATACTGTCAGAGTGTCGTTTGCAGGTGTCCATAAGCTTTGTGTGTATCAGTGTAATTTATAATTTTAAGTTGCAATTTATCAACATGTCAATTTATCATTATCAGTCTAAAAATAATAGTACATGGATAAAAGACATTTAAATATTTATATTTGAAACTTTTAAATAGTTTTTATTTAGATAGCTTAAACTAATTTAACTACTCAATAAATAGATTTTTATTGTCTTTTTTTTTTTTATAATCTTGACTGAAAAGAACATCCTTGTTCAGAAAATTGTCACAAGTGATTCTCTAAATTAGGGCTAGAAAGTACAAAAGCAAAAAATTATGCAATTAATCAATGCTAACACATTAAATATAAACAACATGCTATTTAACAAGGAAACAAAATGCTTTAGGAATAGATTAAAAAAAAAAAAGATACATAGAATAGAAATGCAACAGGATTTAAATCTTACTTTTGGCAGAAGATTCCAAACATTTAAATGTTCAAACATTATTTTTGAACTCTATTTGAAGCTGGGGTTACTAGGCACCTCCTCTACACTTTAAAATTCACTCAAAGCTTAAGAACATATAATGACCAGGGTTATAGTTCATTCACATACTAGGAAGTAAGTTATTTCTTTTGATTTTTAGGGTCTGACACAACAGTTATCCTTGGAGCATTCTTTCTTGGAAATTGTTCAATTGAAATGATGTGTTGGATTTCAGAAGCACCTTATCACAGTACTAGCAACACGTCCAGTGTACTTTTGCATTTTTTATCTTTTGAAGCTACAGTTCAAGTAACACAAATATAATATGTGATCATATAAAAAGCTATAGTATTTGTATTGAATTTCCTCATTAGCAGAAGTTTCGCTGAAATTAAGATAACAACAGCATAACTTCAGAGCATTATTCACCCTTCAGCCTTTAACCTAGGCCCCAAACTCCACATCATGTCCCAATAAGGTGAACAGAGTTGATCAGCAGATGCTTAAGATAAAATCCAAATGGAATATGAATGGATTCTGCCCTTCGAGAATCACATGCTAGGAGTGGGTGCAGACTGAGCCAGTTTCTGTAGTGCTGCCTCTGTGCTGCTCTCGTTTGGTGCTTTGACTTCTCAGTGGATTAATTCAACACCTTGTTAAAATTTTCCTTGTAGATAATATAGGATCTCATGTCTGCACTGTGAGAGTGAATCTTATCCTTTAAATACTTACAAAGTGCAGCCTCTGGAAATAATGTGATGACTGCAGTCTCCTGTCTACTTTAATGTAGTTTAGTTTTCAAACACAAAACTTGATTATGGATTTTAACAGACTCAAAAATCTTCCTATATTTGGCACTGCTCCTTAATCTGTATTTATTTCTATAAATATTAGTCCACATATGCACCCTATTTCTAATTTTAGATTATGAATATAATTATGCCATTTTAAAAGCCTCTCCATCTGTTCTTAAATGTACCCAAAAAGTAGAATGAATCTGAAGAAAATATAGAAACATGCAAATAATAACTGTAAGAACTAGGCAGTATCATAAACAGGGGCTTTAGTCTGAAATCCTTCCAATATTTTCATGATCAAAAAAAAGGCATTATCTAAAACATAAGGAAATTATTATGAATGTGATTTCTGAAGTAACACAGGGGAAATACAGTCCTGCAGTACATACTGCAGTGTAGTGGTTGGTGCTATCTCCCTCTATGCCCTTGCTATTTTACAATCCTAGCCACAGATCTTGAGGAATTTACATGCAAGACATCGCCTTCTGAAGATGATTTTAGTCTGATTTTTCCTGCTGCCTCCAAAGTGTGGTGGAGTCCTCTCTGAAGAAGTACCTCATGCACCATTTGGAACTGTAAGGGAAGACAGCTGCTAGCATACTGGTCATAGTCCATCCATAAACAGCAGAAAATTCTTGATATTGATATGTGAATCAATCCATATAACATGCTTGCAAGCACTGGCTAGTATGCAAAATCTAACTCTAGTGCTTGATAAATGTTTCAATGTCCATAAATATGCTGTTAATCTTATGCCTAGAGATAAGTAAGTGCTTCCATAAAGCCAGTCATCAGGAAACGTTTTTTAAAAAATTTCTTTAATAGGCATTGCTTGTGTGCAGGGGAGCAGTATTCTTTTGCCTTATTATTTTTGCCTTAAGAATTTTTTGTCCTTATTATTTTATTTAAATAAATCCAATTGTCATTAGTCTAAAAACCCTTCAGATTCTCCCGTGAGAACCCTAAAACAGAAGATGAGAACATGGATGCAATCAGGGTAGTATTCCAACACTGTCAGCTATCATAAATTCAGTTACTGCTCAGATAAAAAAACAATTTGATCAAATGTTGAACAACGGTAAATCTGTGCTTTCATATATATAAAAATCGTACCTAGTGGGAGAATGGATTAAATTTTTCAGATGGGCCAAATGTAACTTAGTTACATTAATTTAGCATAGGATATTTCCTAAAACAGAAGTTCTTTTCAAATTGTGCATTGTCCTCAATCGTTTATGAGGCAAACTGATTTGCTAAGGGTAAAAATGATTTGAGTGGACTCTGTTCTAGAAAATGGAGTTTATTTTGCCTAAAATGTTAAAACATTCTGAAGTACTGTGTAATAAAACAGCTCAGCCTACAACCAAATAGTAAAATGCATCTGGAAAAAGGAGAACTTAAAATCTTGTCTCTAAGTACCCCGACTGAGTCTAGAATTTCTGAAAATGGACTCATATACACACATACTACCATCTGAGGACAACATGCATGCTTTAAATTAAGGAGAAAGGTGGTTTTTTTTGTTGCTGTTTGTTTGTTTTTGATTCTTTTTTTTCCCTTTAAATATTTTGCGAAAAGAATAACTCCATTTTCTTTTTCTTTTTTTGACTGAGCATTCCCTAGTGGACGGTCTTGCTTCAAATGTCAGAATATATTTTCAAAACATGTGTGGTTGTTTTTTTATTTAGTCTGATGTAATATGAGTAAAATGAGTAAAATGAGTAATTTTGAGTAATGAGTAATGAGTAATTATGAGTAATATGAGTAAAATGTAAAATGAGCTAATTGTATAATGTACACTTGTATGTCTGAAAATTATATGTTAATGAGTCTGAAAAACAACAGAATCTGCATCAACACCAACCACATATTGTTTCTTTCATCAGCAGTTTTATTTATTTATTTATTTATGTAAAAAGCACATTATCATTGTTGCTGCAGTTATTGACTGTGTGATCTATTGTCTCTTGTCCTGCACACCTTGGCATTTTCCTGTAAGAAAACATTTATTGCAGACAGCTTATTTCAGCCAGTGATTTACTGATGTATGTTTCTTTCTGTGATATATGTTTTAAATAGGTGCAGGTTTATAAATTTTAAAATATAAATGTTTTTTGAATAGGTTTAAATTCTTTCTTCTTCTGTATGCTAACAAAAGCACTTGTGAAATAGAGTTTTCACTGACTCAAAGATTTTCCTTGGGCTTTGCAGAGGAAGCCTCCTTTCTAATGTGGCCTTTTATGTTATATCTAACGTGGCCACTGAGTAGTTTCTGACTGGAATATTCACAAACATATGACCTAGCTTTATTACAGGCCTGTCAAAACATGGGCCTGCGGTTTCACACGACATCTTGCTATTTCTCCCAAACCATCCTTTCAAGCATGAATCAAAGAGTTCTTTAAATTCTAAATAACATGATCTAACAGTTTTTTCCTGATCCTGGTGGCATACATCATAGCTTCCTGAATCCTTCAAATGAGGAGAATTTCACACATCTGATTTCTCTATGCTGTGATTTGCTTAGAGAAGAAAACAAAAGCTTTACAGAGACTCAGACTGAGAGGTAGGAGGGATTGTGGAGGCTTTACTTCACTTTTGCTAATTTATTACTTTTTTTTTTTTCTTTTTTTACTTTCTCAAGCCATATAATAGAAACATGACATACAAAAGTCAAGGGGAAAAATCTAATTGTCTGGTCTCTATCAGATGCCTAGTTGCATCAGATGTTACCAGTGTTACTGAGAACTCCTGGCTTTATTATCTGCTCTCCTTAGCTGAACAGTCCAGAAGCTTGGTAAGAAAGTCATCCAAAAGGCTGCTGTATTGGCAGCCATGTGCTCAAGGATGTCCCTGGGGAGTTGAAGTAAGTTTAAAAGATCAAGGAGCTGAATTTACATATCCACCTTCCAATTTTATGTATTTATTTACTTTTTTAGAAGAAAGCAGAAGAAGCCCAGATATTCACTTCAGCTGTTGCTGTGAAACCTCACCTCCCATTTCAGCTTCATTTATACAGCTGATAAGACCAACTGCATAAAGGCTTCAACTGGGAACTCTAGTTTTAAATTGTTTTCACATCTCAGATACAGATTCTCTGAGGAAGGACATCATCAACATACATGGTGTGTTCAGAGCGACTTGCCACTGCATGAAAAGTCAGAGCAGCCTGGGGCTACAGGTGAGGACTGGTTGCCCACAGAAGTGGAAATGGAGTAGAAATGGAGTGGCTGGAAGGAGAGGGCAGGTATTTGTTACAGCAGTTAATTGTGATTGTAGGGGACTGGCTGACGTGGTAGCTTGCTTCAGTTAATGTTCGCTCAAGACCTGAGACAGAAATCAGAGATCACCTTTAGTTAATATGGAAATGGAACATGCTGATGTAGTAGTTTTCAACTGCAAAGTCATGAAGAAGTGAAACTACAGAGGAGTAAATCTTCCAGTCTTGATTGATTAAAATGAGTCTTTCTTAAGAGAGAGATAATAGTAGCTGTAACATGGAGCAACCCCTTACACCAGAAAGATTAAAGCCCCAAAGACTTACTGTACCAAGGACAAAAAAACTGGAGATAAGAATGAACAGTACTTTGATACAGTGATTGCAAATTCAAATTGCCTAAAATAATAAAACCCTGATCCAGAATGTAAATGAAGAAGATGAAGCTACATGTTGTGACAACAAGCAGAAGACAGGGCATTACCTGGCACGTGGCAAAAAAGATGCAAGAAATACAGCAGAGTTTGCATGAGCTGTTCAGCACCCATGGAGCATGTACAGTGTGTATAAAGAGAAGAACAGCTGCAGAGCAAGCTTAAATGTAAGATTTTTACTTCTACTTTCCTCTCCTGGTGAATATAAGAATGAGATGTGCTTCAATAGAGCACTGTACTGCTAAGCAAAATTATTCAGCGTGGTTTTAAAAGCTTTAAAAGCTTTACCGTATGAAAATGCTACTTTCCTTGAACAGTAAGGGATCAAATTCATCTTTTAGGAGTTTGAACACATTTCCCAGTGTTAAGGGAGCGTTCAGTAAGGTAAAATCTAAAGCTGAATATAAGTTAGTGACACACAATTCAATCGGAAAAACTTCCAATGTCATAAAGCAGACAAAGCAAAATAAACGGGCAGTGCTGTGGAGGTGAGGCAGGGTGAGAGGGGAGAGAGGGATGGTGTGGAAGAATGGGGAAACAACACAAAATCAAACAGAGAAAACATTCTTTATACAAACCCACAAAACTGGTGGTCTTCAGGAAAAGATGTATTTGTGTGGTGTAGGATCTTTCAGCAAAGAAACAAGTCTGTAAACATGTAATAGTGCAAGATTCCATTTCCTCAAATTGTTTTTTTGGCATCCTATAGGAAGACTTTCACAGGCAAATAAAACAGAATAGCACAGATTCTCAGATTAAAAATTAATCTAACAAGGAAAAGGGATATTTTGCAGCAAGCCTGAGCTCATTTGTCACCAACTTGCTTGCTGACTGTCAAAGTTGCTTGCCAATAAGCACATATTTTTTCTTGACAATCATCAGTCTCAGTTCTAAAATCATCATCCTAGTAATGCTGCGTTGTGAGATGCACATCTCAAATCTTCATAATCCGAGATGCTGACAGAAATGCTTGGAGGAGTCTGAAATTCAAACTACATCCTGCACTAAGTTGTCCAGGGGAACTCTGAGAAAGGTGCTGCTTTGCAATGGTATGATCAAAACCAGCTAATACATCACAGGTGCTGAGGGTCAATACTCTCAAATGGAGGAAGACTCTTGTATCATACTATAAAATCTGCAAGCTATTTATTTTTGGGGAAGCCAGCACCACCTGGAACTCATCAAAAACAGTGTACTATTATTGCCAAAAGGGCTTCCCAAGCTCCTCCTCGATCCTGAGAACAGAATATGCCTGTGCTCCATACCAGAATTTGGGCTGGTAGAAACTGGCCCCAGAACAAATTCAGCTGCAAGGGGAGGATTGAGATAGCACACTACAGCTCTCTTCTCTGTCCTTTTCCCTCTGCTTGGCATGCTCTTTTTTTTTTTTTCTTTTTTATTTTGGTGGGGTGGGGTTGTTCGTTTTTTTTGTTTCTTTTGTGTTTTGTTTTGTTTTTTGAGGCAAGGAGGTGGAGAGGAAGCACAGACCTAGACATGGCACATCTGTGATATGCATTGTGGAAATTCTCAACAGGGAGCACACAACTAGAAAACAGTACTTTACAGAAGCTGAGCAAAAGCATTTCAAATGATTTGTTTATGGGCACAAATCTATATTAATAATCTACTTTTGTCTAGCCTAGGCCCAAGAGAGACTTTACCCCTATTCAACTATTCAGTCTGCTGAAATAGACCTATAAAAACCATTTACCAAAATGCTGCCCAGATAGGTGGTAATTTCCTGTTTAAGCACTTTGAATGTATGTTTGTCCCTTCCTATGTAATTAAAGTATTTTTACATTCTGTGGTTTACTGCACTTCGTGTGTGTGTGTCTGTGTGTGTGCATGTATATATATATATGTATGTATATGTTCTTTTCCTTCAGACAATATTCTTTTTCAGGAAGGGCTGAAACAAAATCAAACATCCCTTTAGCTTTAATGTTAAAGTTCACAGTCTGTTATAAGCTTGGAAAATCAAATTTACTTCCCATAACATTTCTCTGAACTATAAAAATATTTATTATGCTCTTTATTTCCATCAAACAGTTATATTTGGTTTTGTGACATAATTTGCTTTTAAGAGCACTGAAACTTAAAGTATCCTAAGCAAAACTAAAAAGTCCTCTGCATTTTACTTAATGCAAATCATATTTTTAAAAGTCAAAAGAAAAAGTCTCTGAAGTTGATACAGTGCTTACATTTTCTTCAGATGAAAAAGTCTTAGAATCGAAAAGCATTTAAAGGACTTCTATAACTGTGACCAGTTAAGATTTTGTATGCTTTTCCTGAGTAATCAAAATATGGGAAAAAAAAAAATCCTCTACACTGCCTTTGACCAGATTACAACTAATAGTATTAGATTATTAGTGCAATTTCTATGGGATATGTTTGTGGTTTTTGACTTTTATATTTATTTTTTTCAGCCTAAGAGATAATATTTAATGAAATGTACTTTACTAAAATTAGTTATCTTTCTTGACATGTTTTTGTTATATTTAGTGGGTTCATGTTTTGAGTATAGGGCTGGGAGGCAGGAGACCTGAAGTGATATCCTAACCCTGCTGAAGTCAATGAAAATTTTAGCATTTTCTTCAGCAGAGTCAGAAACTCAGCCTCAGATTTGCTTCATGTGTTACCGCTGACCTGGGTGACAAAAAGAAAATCACATTACATTGTGTGTTTTTCCTGCCCCAGTCAGCATCAGTCTCTTCTGTGTGAACTGTAATTTTTGAATATTTGCCTATCCTCTGCGAATTTAAATACCTAGTACCCTGATTATATATTGTTGGAATGCTAAATTCCAGCGTGCAGAGAAATAAAATAGAAAGCGGAAGAAAAAGAAAAAAAAAAAAAGAGGCTATTATGATATTAATGCCCTTTAGAGAGAGAAACTTGCCCTGCCTAAGCCACTGCTTAAAAATCTTACTTGGAGTGTGATAAACCAGGGGTTTTGTCCTCTGTTAAGCATGAGGCTATGGAGTTTCTCTTCCTTCTTCCCTCACTCACTTTTGATGACTGTAAAGCTGTCATCAAAAACTACCATTAAAAAATGAACTCAATCACAGTAACACAAGCTGAGACTACAGCTTCACCAACAGGTTACCACAGGAAAAGGTATACTGTAAACTTGCAGTGTCTGTTGGATGTTATACAGTAACTGTTTGCACAGGCGCTCTTATCACCAGCAAATACAAGATCATTTTGAGGTAGCTTAGCTGTCAACAAAAAGGGGTTGCTCATTCAACTGCACATACAAGACAGAGAACCTTTTCTGATGGGGGATTTGAGTCCAAATCCTTTGTATGCTGGGTGAGTGCAGAACAGATGAAATTACGTGTAGGTGTAACCTCTCCCACCAACCAGAAATTCAGTTTTGTATATAGCAAGCATCTCCTTTTGTTGAAACTTATAAAGATGCCACCAAGTGTTGTTGAAGTTTTCCAATTAGAGGGGGAAAAAATGGAGACAAATTCACAAGACATAGTCTTGATCTCAGCAAATGCCTCAAAGTGTTGCTGTCAAATAGAGATAAGTAAGAAAATATAGCTTAAGGCATATAGGAAGCTCTTTTGCGTGATTTTTTTTTTTTCCTAACACAACGCAAGAGAATTCAGGCAATTTTGTAGTATCTATACAGTTTAACCACCATTAAATTAAATAAAATTAAAAATAGCAATAATAAAAATAGGAATTAGTTTCCAAAGAATGAATGTCTCCTGCTGTGGTTTGAATTCAAACAAAAGCTTCCTTTTCTACCTCCAAATCTACAGTGCCTAGGTGGATATCCTGCTGGGAACTATTAGTAAAATGATGGTTCTCACTGGGAGATCATTCATAGTTATTAAAATATAGTAGAATCTTACAAATCCATGTACCATATAGCTCCTCAGAAAGAGATTATTTTTTTTCCATTTCTCAGACACGGAAAATTCATACAGCAATCTCTCATTTATATCTTTTCTACGATGTTTTTAGGAAACATATTGCTCTGCATGTAGTAATGAGTTAAGGAACATTATAAATCAATGAAAATAAAGCATAACTTTTCAAATGAATGAAAAAATCATTTAATATTGTATCTCCCTTGCTTTTCTAATTGTGATTACCCATTTGCAAAAACCAACCAACCAAACAAACAAAAACCCCAAAATAAACAAGCAGACCAAATAATTTCCACCAAGCAGCCTCTACATTAATACATGTAAAGCCAGAATTATTATCCGTTTCAGATACTTCCTTAAACTTGATTTCTGCTGTGACAACTGAAGAGTATTCTGGTAGCTGGCATTTGAACATGTCTTAATTACAATTAAGATAATTTGGGTTCTTCCCACACAAGTCTTCCTGTCCCATGTCATATGAGGCTCTACTGGGATCATTTGTCTGAGGGCACTGAGTCGACTCAGTTCAGCTGAGTTAGACATGCTCTGGGGACAGTTTGGACCTAGGCTTTACTGCATGCATGAGCAGAAACAAAAGATCAGGGCTACCCCAATGCTAACATTTGTCAATGATCCTTCTTCACTTTCCCTTCTGCAATATGAACAGGTCAATTAACATCATAAGAAGGTGTTGGAAGTCCTTTTAAAGTATCAGTAATTTCCCATGACTCCTAAGGAAAGTCTCAGAGGGGCTGGACTGTAATGAAAGTTTTCTTGATTAACTCTCACAGTCTGACCTGGGAATACTTAAACCCTGGGCCTAGGTTTAGAAATGACAGAAAAGATGTCTTGTTCCCTTTATGAAGAAAGGAGTTGGAGGTTGTAATCAGAAAGAGGGATTCTTACTGGAGTTGTAAACATTTACATTTTAATTGTGTTTATTATTTACAGATTGCTAATCTGCAAGGATGGACATATGACCAGAAAATTTCTTGACTTTCATTCATTTGACCAAAAAGAAAATTTTAAGTAAACAGCAGTTTCCTTGCTTAACCAAAGCAGAATTGTATCTAGACGGTGAAGTGAACTTGGGGCTTGAGCACAGGTGCAGGTACATTGAAGCAAAGCTGACAACTGTTATTCTTCCTTTTAAAAATTAGTTTTTTCTTTGGCTAGCACAGGAAGGACAAATCAAGGCAAAAGAGAGACAAAACCATATATATTTCTTACCTCAGTTTCTTCAACATGAATGAGTTAATCATCCTCCTGCATTTAGATGTTTTCTTGTCCCTTCTCTAGACTCTGCTTTTGTTCTCCCTTATCTTTCATTGAACTAGATACATAACAGTTTCCTTCTCTGCCAGTTTCAAAACAATTAATCCATCCATCCCCGTCCTTCTTCTGTATCTATTTCCATTCTCCCTTTTTCTTCTATTAATGTGTTCTTTAATCCTTATTTCTGCTTCTTTATTTTTTCTGTTCATCCCAATTATAAAAAATACAGAATGATCATTTTCCCTGAAGGCAGACTGTCCTGAGTCTCACTGAAAACAAAATATGGATAGTAGTGCTCATCATTATTGAATTTCATGCATATAGCCTCTAGGAATATGATGGCCATTTTGATTTAAAGCAGTGTGTTTTTAGCCTTCCTGAAAGGCATAGTAACTGATAGACACTTTGAATTAGCAGAAAATTTGCGTATTTATACCCAGGTCTGTGGGACATTTGCAACATCCCATGTCACAAAGGAAATGAGGAGATCATGACAACTGACAATGTCCTGTTTTAGGTTGACCTCTCTCTGCATGATCATTCTGCTTGAATGTTAATCTAGTTTATATTTCACAACTGTAAAAAACTGTGTCTGGATCAGGGAAGTCTGCAATGCAACAACTAGAGTAGTGTGTGCCCCTAAATTAGACATCCTTCCTTGCTGTTACACTGCAACTTCAGCTGAGGATCTTCTGCACAGGATAAATACATGACTGCAGAAATAATGTAAAGCGGAGAACATGACTTCATTGGGATTTAGTTCTAACACTGTCTAAGGACCTACAGTAGCGTTTCTTCCAGAAAGAAGTTCTCTTTCTATCACACACACAAAGAAACTGCTCAGGGATTCATGTAAGCTTATTGCACCTGTCTCTACATTATTGATCCTGCAGTTGATCTGTAAAGCAATTGCAAACAGTAACTCATCATTGCATGTTAGTCACAAGAACAAAAGTGGAGATGAATCTGAATACAGATTCTGACCTGCTTTTGGTGTCTCAAACATTATGAGAAATTTAAGCATACCTAACCCAAATCTTGAGTCTTAGTCAGTGGAATACATGCTGTTTACAATACAGACATGCAGCTTACTGGTTCATCTTTAATTCTACAGCACATAGGAAAGCTATTGCATTATAAAGCTGATGTATTTAAAATGCTGCTATTTGCAATACTAGTATACATGCTAAATACATGCTAAAAATGTAATAAAAGACTATGTTTCTAGCACAATAGCAAGTAGATTACATTTCAAAGATAAAGACATTTTAACAAAAGCATGTATGGATAATGACAAATAGAGGCACAGAGGATATTCATAGTTTGTCTGTAAGAGTATTTCTTTTGCAAAGTATTAGTGTTTTGTGCACATTAACTTAAGCAAGCAATGGGGATGTCTGGTATCTTTGCTTGAACCATCAATGGAAATATTTAAGGATATTGATGTTTGCATGCAAACAGATCTAAGTACCAGCTTTACTTAAAAATATGTTAAAGAATCATTCAGTGTTTTAGATGATGTTTCTTTTATACAACAAAACTTGAATAGTTGATACTATTAAACATGTTGCATAAAGCAGAGTTTTAAAATTGCTAAGCAAAAGCAAGAATAAAGCATCAGCAAAACGTTTTCCTGAAATAGAAGCATGGACATGACCTTGCTACAATATTAAGTATTCTGTAAGAAGCTATTAAACAAGAATCAGATACCTATGCTTCACTGTAATTTGAGGAGATTTACATTAGAGTCACACACACACAGTAGTTAGAAGGGACCTGAAAATGTTACCTCATCTGTATTTCCACCATGAGTTTAAGAATCCAGAGATTTGTGCAACTTGGTCCTAAAGACATCCAATGATGAAAATGTTATAGCTTTCTCAGGCAATCTCTTTTAGTGTATCTCTATCCTCAGTGTTAATTAGGACAAAATTAAGTCAGAAGATATTATCTGGGCACCCACATTCAACATGAAATAGTCTTAATGCAAAAAGGGCTTTATATGGTAATATGTTTCAACGAATGTAAATGTCTCAAGTCTTGAGCTACTTTCTTCAGCATGAAATGCAGCCTTTTCAAGAACTCTTTGTCATAGGAACTAATTAGCAGTCTGAAATTTGAAATGCTTAAATGCATGATTATTTGTATTATTCACATTTTTGCTCCTCCAGTAGTCTTCATGAAAGAAATTTTACTGTCATCACCAGCTGCCATGAAATAGGATTTACTGAACATGTTTCTGGGTCCACAGAGCTAAGCCATTCTTTTAATTCATATAAAATAAACCATACTATTTGATATAAACTCTATTCATTATTTAAATATCATTAGATTGTATGAGAAAGAGGAAAGCATTTCAAGGCATAATTTAGATAGCTTGTTAGAGTTATGAAGTGCTGTTGATGATACATTAAAGAAAGGTAATTAAAAGAATTGGTGACGTGCTAGACATGAATGTTTAAATTCTTTATATGGTAAACTCATTTTGTGTTGTAATAAACTTTGTCATTGCAAATGAAATGCACCACCTGGCCCAATTATGTTACATATATATTATATATCTGTATGCTGTATACCTCTGCCCGCTACTTAAGTATATATAAGAGCTGAAGGATAAAGGTATATTAGGAGGGAGTCACAATATCGTAGAACAACCTGAGTTGGAAGGGACCCACAAGGATCACTGAGGCCAACTCCAGGCTCCACACACAACCACCCAAAAAATCAGACCATGTGTCTGAAAGAATTGTCCAAATGCTCCTTGAACTCTGTTAGGCTCAGTGCCATGACCACTGTCCTTGGGAGCCTGTCCCAGTGCCTGACCACCCTGTGGGTGCAGAACCTTTCCCTAACACCCAGCCTGACCCTCCCCTGTCCCAGCTCCATGCCGTTCCCTTGAGTCCTATCGCTGTCCCCAGAGAGCAGAGCTCAGAGCCTGACCCTCCACTCCCCTTGTGAGGAAGCTGCAGGCCACCATGAGGCCTCCCCTCAGCCTGCTCTACTCTGGACTGAACAACCCAAGGGACCTCAGCCACTCCTCCTCATACATCTTTCCCTCTGAACCTTCACCATTTTTGTAGCCCTCTTTTGGACACTAATAGTTCTGTGTCCTTCTTATATTGTGGCACACAAAATGTCACACAGTACAGTACTTGAGGTGAGGCTGCACCAGTGCATAGCTGAGCGGGAAGTATCACTTCTTTTGACCAGCTAGCTATGCCATGCTTGATGCACCCGAGGGTGTGGTTGGCCCTTTTGGCTGCTGGGGCACACTGCTGACTCATGTTCAACTTGCCGTCAACCAAAACCCCCAGATTCCTTTCTGTGGGGCTGATGTCGAGCCTCTTTTCCCCCAGTCTGTATGTATAGCCAAGGCTTCCCTTTCCAAGGTTCAGAATCCAGTACTTGCTCTTGTTAAAATTCACAGGTTTGGTGATTCCCCATCCCTTTAGTCTGTCAGGATCTCTCTGCAAGGCCTCTCTACCCTTGACGGAGTCAACAACTCCTCCTAATTTAGTATCATCTGCAAATTGATTATGCATTTTAGTCCTGCATCCAGATCATTTATAAAAACATTGAAGAGTACAGTCCCCAAAACGGAGCCCTGGGGAACCCCATTCATGACTATCAGGCTGCCAGCCTGATATAACCTCATTTACTGTAATCTCTGAGCCCAACCCATCAACCATGATATTCACCCATCATATTATGTACTTGTCCAGCTGTATGCCATACATTGTGTCCAGAAGGATACTGTGAGAAACAGTATAAAAATTTTGCTGAATTCCAAAAAAGATAGCATTTACTAGCTTCCCTTGGTCAACTATATGGGTAACTTACCATAAAATGAAATTAAATTGTTAAACAGTACTTGCCCCTCATGAACCTGTGTTGGCTATGGCCAATGACTGTGTTGTCTTTCAAGTGTTTTTCCATAACTCCCAGAATAATCTTCTCCATATCTTTACCAGGCACTGAAGTGAGACTGGCAAGCCTGTAGTTACCGGAGTCTTCTTTCTTGCCCTTCTTGAAAACTGTGACTACATTAGCCAACTTCTATTCAACTGGGACCTCTCCGGATTCCCAAGACCATTATAAAATAATTGAGGTCTCGTGATGACATCAGCCAGCTCTTTCAATACTATGGGATGAATTCCAGTGGGCCCCATAGACTTACGTACATCCAGCTGGAGCAGCAAATCCCATACAAGTTCAGAGTTGGCTGGGAGCTTACTGTTCCTGCGGTCACAGTCCTCCAACTCCGGGCTCTGGGGATCCCAGGGCCCATCATAGATGTTAAAAACAGAGGTGAAGAAGGAATTAAACATCTCTGCTTTGTCTATATCCCTGTTTGTGAGATGACCAACCTCATCAAATAACAGACCAATGTTATCTCTGGTGCTCCTTTCACCGTTAACATACTTTAAAAAAAGCCCTTTTTGTTGTCCCCATGGTACTGGCCAGCTTCAACTCTCATTGAGCTTTGGCCTCATAAATTTTCTCCCTGCAATGGTCAACAGCATCTTTGTAGTCCTCCTGTGCAGCCTGATCTTGTTTCCAAAGTTCATACACTTTCCTGTTTGTTGTGGTTTTACTCAGATGGGCAGCCAAGCTCCACCACAACCGCTATTTCACTCCCTCCCTTCAAAGAGAAAGGGGGAGAAGGTAGAATGAAAAGAGCTCAAGGGTTGAGATAAGGACAGGGAGATCATTCAACAATTATTGTCATGGGCAAAACAGACTCAGCATAGCAAGATTTACATAATTTATTGCCTATTACTAACAAGCTAGAGAAGCGGGAAACAAAGGAAAGAAACTAAAAACACCTTCCCCCCATCCACCCTCTTCCAAATCCTTCCCCCAAGCAGCACAGGGGAATGGGGGAACAGGGCTTGCAGTCAGTCCCTAATGCTTCACCTCCGCCACTCCTTCATGGTCACTCTCTGCCCCTGCTCCACGTGGGATCCCTCCCACGGGATGCCGTCCTTCCCGAACTGAGCCTGCGGGGGCTGCCCACAGGCAGCAGCTCTTCAAGAACTGCTCCCACATGGCTCCGTACCACGGGATCCATCCATCCCCCAGGAGCAAACTGCTCCAGCACGGGTCCCCCACGGGTGGGCGGCAGCTCCCCCCCAGACCCCCTGCTCCTGCGTGGGCTCCTCTCCACGGGCTGCAGCTCCGGCCCGGGGCCTGCTCCTGCGGGGGCTCTCCATGGGCTGCAGCCTCCTCCAGGCCACATCCACCTGCTCCACCAGGGGCTTCTCCACGGGGGGGCTGCAGCGTGGAGATCTGCTCCATGTGGGACCCGTGGGCTGCAGGGGGACAGCCTGCTCCACCAGGGGCCTCTCCCTGCACAGACCGCAGGGGAACTTGTGCTGCATGCCTGTAGCCCCTCCTGCCCTCCTTCTCCACTGACCTGGGTGTCTGCAAAGCTGGGTCTCACTTCTCTCACTTCCCAGCTACTGTTGTGCAGCAGTTTTTGTTTGCTTGTTTGTTTGTTTCCCTTTCTTAAATCTGCTTCCACAGATGCACAAACAACATTGCTTATTGGCTCGGTTCTAGGCAGCGACGGGTCCCTGTTGGAACTGGCTGCAACTGGCCCTTATCTAACATGGGGCAGCTTCTGGATTCTTCTCACAGAGGCCACCCCTGCAGCCTCCCAGTACCAAAGCCTTGCCACATAAACCCAATACACTTTTCCACCCAGCATTCCAGGATGAGATCCCTGTTCAGACAACTGGCCTTCTGCCCCATTTGCTTGACTTCTTACACAATGGAATTGCCTGCTCCTGTGCTCTTAAAACATGGCTCTTAAAAAGTGATCAGCATTTACAGACCACAATACACTTAGGGGGCCTTACTAGATTCTTGAGCAACCTACAGTCTGTTCTCCCAAAACCCAGCAGCTCTGTTGACAATTTTCTCAGTCAAAGACTTTAAACTCGACAGTTCCATGATCACTGTGGCCAAGACAGCTACCAATCATGAATTCAACTATGTTTACAAACAACCAACTGTGTTTACAATCAGAGCAAGGAGGGCATCCTTCCTTGTCATCTCCCTTAGCACTTGTATCAAAAAGTTATTCAGCATACTTACAGAACTCATTATTAAAGTGTGCTTTGGGAAAGACTGATGGAAGTTCTCATCAATAAATATCTGGAGGGAGGGTGTCAAGAGGATGGAACCAGATTCTTTTCAGTTGTGTCAAGTGAGAGGACAAGACGCAACAGGCACAAACTGAAGCACAGGAGGTTCCGGCTGAATATGAGGGGACATTTCTTTACTGTGAGGGTGACATAGCACTGGAACAGGTTGCCAACAGAGGCTGTGAAGTCTGCTTCTCTGGAGATATTCAAAACCTGCCTGGATGCCATCCCACGCAATGTGTTCCAGGTGATCCTGGTCAGTAGGGGAGTTGGACTAGATGATTTTCAGAGGTCCCTTCTGACCCCAACCATTCTGTTATTCTGTGAAAGTTTTTTTCTCAGTATCTATTCTCACTAAAGTGTAAACAGATTGATTTACCTTTTAATAAGTGAATAAAAATTTTGTATACTTGATGGTTCAGGGCCAGAATATTAGACAGGTTCCTCAGGAGTGCTGGGAGGATTACATACTCTTGATGGTATTTAAAACCACATATAACTAACTAACTAACTAAATAAATAAATAATATAACAACAACAACAACAACAAAGAACACACCAAAACCACAATAAAAAAACAGTCCACTTTCCTGGGTGAGACTGTTGTAGCTCCCTGGACGTAGAGTCAGTCTGAAGTCAACCTTTTTGACCTCTTCAGATGGTGGAGGTGGGTTTTAGGAAGACTCGTTGCAAGCAGGTGAAGCACAGACAGAAAAGTGCACTGCTGATCAGAGGTTTTCCTCATGGCACCCACCCCCATTAGTTCTAAAGCCTCTTGGATGCAAGTCGGCCAACCTTTGTGTGGGATGAAGATCAGTCCATATCAGGGGAGCTGGGTCTTAACCTTAAGGGGGCAGAAAGTGCAGCTGAAGGCGTGGAAGCAGAAGTCACATTACTTTCTGAATATGCACATGGCCTGGCACAAAACCAAGAATGGCTGTGGCTAATGGTGATATTGTAAGCTGCCATTGGTGGCAAAAAAACTGCCACTGAGTAAAACCACCATTGAAGATGGGAGAATTTGGGATCCTCTGTATGCATTGTGGTATCTGTTGCTGATGAGCCTATCTAACTACAAAAACAATGCAAAAATAATGTAAAGTATGAAAAAGAGTATTACAGGTGTTCAACAGGACTGACAGGACTGATGTAACCCTCTTTCATGCCTAACAAATGATACGGTTTTTGCAACTGTGTCAAGATAGGATTTTGCATTGAATCAATTTGTTTTTCTAGAAGAAATTGTCTAATGCAAATCATACCAAGAGAAATTTGAAGTTCACACTACTAAAAGACAGAAAGGGTTTTTCTCCTTTTGCTACTGACGCTATTGAGGTCACTTTCTGAGACTAGGTTATCAGAGCTGCAGCAGAGAAGAGCACAGAAAACATAGCTTCATCTGGCTTGTGTGAAAGGAAATTGCAAAGTTTCCTTTCCACTGAAGCTGAATTAAACCTTTCCTACTAAAGAAAATTGATTTTTAAGGCATCAAAACTACTAGCATCCCTGACATTCTCAACGACTTCTCAAAACCTTTCTTCACTTTAAATGCCTGTGAGTGAATATTCTCTTGGGTAAGAAAAATCCCTACTAATCTCCAAATTTGCCTGCATCTTGCTGTGAAATATCTGATCCTAAACAGTTCTGGAGACAGCATATCAGACTAAATAGACACAGGGAAGGTTCTGTCATCCCACACGTGGGTAGCTCCCTTAAGTTAAGAGGAGAAGGGTCACACTAGATTTGTCACAAAACCTTCCTGGATCCCCGTGGGAGAAGAGTGATGTTGGTATTGAAGCTTGCTCCGTAAATGCAGACTTAAGGGCTGTAGGCAGATCCCTGTCACACCGAATAAGGATGGTGCAGGACAGTCCAGTCACTTTGAAAAGGGCGATATGATATTGAGAAAAGTGGATATAGCTCACGATTTCTCTTTCATGTTCCATTATGCATTTTAAAGTGTGCTTTTTTTTTTTTTTTTTTTTTTTGAGGAGGTGACTTTCAGGGAAATCGTCCCAGCAGAAGTTGGCAAGTCACGACAATGTGTACGGTGGATGAAAAGGGTCGCCGGGTCGCGGGGGACCAGGCTCCGGGACCAGCCTCCACGGCCGCTGCCACTCGCCTCCCGTCGCCTCCTGCCCCCGCCGCAGCCTGCTCCGGTGCTGCGAGGCTGGGAAAAACCTCCCGCGTGCATCGGGGGAGAGGGCTAAAAAGAGGGGGAAAAAAAAAAGAAACCCACAGCAAACCAGCAGCAGAACACAAAACCCCCATCCTCAGGAGAAAAGGAAGCGTGCAGTTTCTTTGCGATTGCATCGCGGGCGGCGGCGGCGTTGTGCGGAAACTTTCCGAAACACAGCGGCGGACGGGGTGCAACGCGCTCCAGGGCGGAAAGTCGCCCCCTCCCCAAATACAGGGGAGCTACGGGGGGAGGGGGGGGGGGATGCGGGCGGGCAGCCGGCCCGGTCCCGAGGGGTGCTCCCCGTGAGCCGAGACCCCCCCAGGTCCCCACCCCGCGGCGGCACCTCCGGGAGCCGGGGTCCAGGGTCTGAGTCTGGGGTCTGGGGTCCGGGGTCCGGGGTGTGGAGTCTGAGGTGTAGGGTCCATGCTGTGAGTGCACCCCGGCCGTGTCCCGCCGGCGGCGCTGGGTGCCCGCCCCCGTGCGGCGCCCATTGGCCGCGCTCCGCCCGCCGCCACCGCCCCGCCGCGGGGAGGGAGGCGCCAGCGTCGCCCCCGGGCCGCCGCCGCGATCGTAGCGGGGCCGCAGCGGAGCCGGAGCCGGAGCCGGAGCCGGAGGAGCAGCGGAGAGGCGGCACACGGACTTGTCCCCACCGGGCCGAGGGGAGCGAGCCGCCGCCTGCCAGCCCGGCTGGCGGGCAAGGGAGGGAAGGGGGGAAGAAAAGATAAACTAAACGCCAGACAACCCCCGGCGTCTGATCCCGCCTGCTTTTTGTCCTTTTTTTTTTTTTTTTTTAATTTTCCTTTTTTTTTTTAATTTTTCTGAAAAAAAAATTATTGCAGTCTTTTTGTCAAATTGTGCCGCGCGTGGAGTTGTTTTCCGCACACCCCTGACAAACAAAGGAAAAAGGGGGAGGGGGACCGCGCTTCGCAGAAGACATGCGTTCAGTCAGGAAGAGGTGGACTGTGTGCACCATAAGTCTCCTCCTCATCTTCTACAAGACGAAAGAAATAGCGCGGACCGAGGAGCGCCAGGAGGCACCGCTCGCCGGGTAAATGCGGTCCCCGAGGGGCGGCGGGGCGGTGTCGCTGCCTCGGGTCCTCCCCCGGCGTTCCCCGGCCGCCCCCCACTGCCCCGCGGTGCTGCCGCCGCTGGGCCGGGGGCGAGCTGGCCGGGGGGCGGCCCGGAGGATGCTCACTTGGCCACGGCTGCTCCCCGAGGGCCGGGAGGGGAGGTGGGGGGGGGGGGGGGGGGCGGGGGGCTGCGGCCGCCGGGTCCCGTTTGCAGCCCCTTGGAGCCCGCCCGAGGCGAGCGGCTCCCTCCCTGAAGTTTGCCTGGGAGCCGCGCGTAACTTCGGCGCTCGTGGGGGCATCCCCTCGGCTCCTGGGACCCCTCTGTTGGAAGCCCCGCGCCCGCGCCGAGACCCTGGGTTTTGTCCCCCCCCCCTGCCCCGCCTCCTGCTCGTCTTCGGCTGAAAAGAAAAGGCAAAAAGTCCCTTGCCGTTTTCTGTTTGCACCTCAGCTTTCTGTTTCTTTGTTCCTCATCGCGTCTGCGTACGTGCATGCCTGCGTTTTCTCCCTTTTCTCCCAACTTACAGCTATCCTGTGAAGAAGTTGCATTATCAGCCAAGGGTGTTTCTTCTTTGGGAGATGTGATTTTTTTGTTTTCGTAGGAAGGATGCATAAATTCTGTGGCGGCATAGTGAACCTGGCAAAGGCGGGGAGGGGTCTTACGCTTTGCATTTGCTTGTGCAAATGTGCTGCGGGGAGATGCATTCACCGCGGGTTTTTGTCCTTTGGTGTAAGCCCTTGCCTTAATTTGAGGAGGAGGAATAAAGAGGTTGTAAATGCCCAGGAGAAGAAGCTGGGACAACCCCAGCCTCCTTATTCCAGCCCCCCCCCCCCCACCGCTTTGTCACCACGGCCCTCAGAAATAAAAGCAGAAGGTGTGTCCCTCTTCCCTGCTCCTTGTGCAGGCACAGCCGTGGGGGAGGGGGGCGTGGGCACAGCTGGACCCATCTGGGGGGCAATGGCCCAGTGCCTCCCAGAGCAGCGGGTTGGTTGTGCCTCTCTGTGTGTACAATTATTGGTGTGGTGCTTGCTTCCCTTGGTGTTAAAGGTTTTCATAACTTGCTGGTAACTTTCCCTGTTCTTCAGCTTGGGTGGAAGCCCAGTTTCTTCTGCGGTGCTGTGGTATCCACATACTTGCAAGATGTACAAACGTGTAAAATGTTTGGTTTGTAGGTGCACAGAAATACATGAGAGAATGTATCTGTGAGAGAGAATCAGCATTAACCCATGTTTCTTAGTACCTACTCCTTCCTGTCAAACTAGAGGTAGTTGCTAAAATGATTCAGAAATTAGTCACTAAGTAGAATCCGTACATATTTGCATAAGAAGCCCCCTACATCTTATGCTACATTTAATCTGATGTGATTTAAAAGGTACTAAAGGGAGCTGATGCTTTAATATTAAATTAAAGAAAATAGGTGTATTTAGTCATAGGTATGTATGTGTTTAACAGCACTTTAAGACAGAGCCATAATGTACTTGTGCCCAGACATTTAGCATTATGCCTACTTTGGTAAGACTTGTGCAGAACGGTGCTGCTCACTTTGGCTGAGGATGTTGCAGTATGGTTTCTTTTCCCAGCCCATTGTCCCATCCCTTACCATTAGGAGGCAGAAAACAAAAGGCAAGTGTACTGCTACCATCTCCCACTGCTGTCAATGTTATGCTTGCCTTTCTCCCGAAGGAAGGGCTCACTGGAATGCTTGGTTATTTTTGACTGGCCACATGGGAAAACAATGGGATGTTTTCCATGGGATGTTTTACTTCCAGAAGTACCAGTAGCACAGAACTCTGAAGGCTCAAGGTGTCCCATTTTGGGGTTATTCATGACACCGCAGGTAAATCCCAGGTGTTCTAAAATGTATTGTTGTGTGATTCCTGAGTATACAGTGATACACCTTAAATCAGCAGTGTTTTCACAGAAAAAATTGCAAGGACAATAATTGCAAGAGCGTGCCATTCTTCAACTAGTCAGTAATGCCCTTTTAAAGGTTACACAAGTAATGAAACGCATTATATGGAAGCAGCGTTTTTTAAACTGTGTTAACTTATTCTGATATGGAATATGCTTTTAAAACTTTAAATCAGTTATTTATATTTAATGAGCTGTATTCAGGAGAAGAGAGTGTCTTATTGTATTGGTCTGATTGGTCACCAAAGCAAGGTAATTCAGAGTCAGGGTTGAGACCGTCTGCCAGAAGTTGCCATCATTCTACAGCGGTTGTTTCATTAACATCCACCAGAGAGGATTTGCTGTGATTTGTGGAAGACAAAAAGAAGCCCAAATTTGTTGTACAACTTTTTACACAGTGAAGAATTTTCTGGAGTAAATTGAGCTTTTTATGCATTAGTCTATTTAATATTATTTTAATTGAAAATTAAATGAAACTACTAATACGTAAAAAGGAGGAAAGCATGTTAGTGAACATGTTTGTATTCATACTAAAACTTTAACACAAAGTGCCTAGGACCTTATTTTGGCTCATGAGAACATAATTCAACATTGTGTTACCATACCATACATGTATAGCTCACTGCACATGTTATTGTGAGTACATTTCAGATGCTGTGGTACTTCAGGTGTTGTCTACGTAATTTATTGTTACGTTGTGTCACCTACATCTCTGTTAAGTGTCTACTGGATAAGGTTTAAGGCAGCATAAACAGGAGACATCTCTGAAATACCTCCAGACTGTGCACTTTACCGGGATGTATTTTCGTAATTTTTCTCTAGGTGTAAACATTTTATCTCACTGCAGGAAAATATATCCACAGCCATTATGGAAAATTTTAATGAACAGAAAAATAAAGGATAGCAACAACAACAACAATAATAATAATACTTACATTCTGATTATTGAATTTAGAGCATTCAGCATCATTCTCCCATCCATTAAGTTAGTGTGATTAGGAAAATTTGCATACACATCTTGTACGTACAGAATTGCTTATAGTGGTAGGTTTTTCAGTAGGTGGCACTCTTACCTATGAGTCAGCACAGTGTCAGTGCTGCAGCTTGTTGGCATAGTGGGGATGAGGGAGGGAGAGTACTGCAAGTGATGCTGGGCTGTTTTTGATGAAGTGTAAAATACTGGTTTATTAGTTACAGGGGCTTTTGCAGTCATAGCAGTTTTTTACAAATGACCACCTGTTACAAGTTTTGCCAAGTTAGCTTAATCAATGTCCCACTGAAGGATAGTTCAGGTTTGGTCTGCTAAATTTGCTAAATACTAATACTTAGTACAGATATGTACTGCAGTAATGTAGCTGGAGCTCCCATTAAGGCCTAGGATCCAATTGTTTTATGAACTTAAGGCCACATGAAAACAGCAATTCCATAGATGGCTTACAGTCTCACGTCTTTTATGTTACATTTTATTGTTGAATGGTTGGTGGTCAGAAGTTCTATTTGCAAGCAAAGTGAAGTTTTTATTATTGATGGTATTTGAGACACTGCTTATTTAACAGATAAAGAGATTTCTGTGTATTATTGAGATACATAGTCCTTCTCAAATACAAGACATTGTACATGGTAGAATGTTATATCTAGTGTATTTGATATATTTATATACAAAACATTTTATATAACTATACATAATAGCTGTTTTTGAACTCAGCTAAATGTTGCCTAAATGGAAACAGTGTGGAAGATAATGAAAATATATGGAGATAAAAAGAAATTTTAGACCTTAGGTCGTGTGGTGTTTTAGAGTCTCTGTTACATCGGTGTGACCCTATTGCTGAATATCTTGTAACTGGTAACATTTTTGCTACTCCATCAGATGTTCAGTGGTCATCAGTCACAGCTTGCTACATTTTTTATTTTTTAAAGTAACTAGCAAAATTTACGAGTATGATGAGATTGGTGAAGAGAAGATTAAGACAATTGAGGTTGTTTGGTTATGTGCATTCAAAAGTTTCATGGCATCATAGGGTAATTTTGTGGGTTTTATGTCATTAAACTCCAGAATCCCATGCATTAAAGTCCCTTAGTATCAACAGAAGGGAAAGGGAGACTGCTTGGCAATTGTTGTATATAACACGACTGATTGCTGGGGGAAGGATTGAAAGTTAACACTTAATTCTTAGTTTAACACTGGAAATTTGGAATGCAGAAGTGCAGAATCTGCTCTGCATACATGCTGAAATTCAGTCCAGTTTCACAATTTGGAGCTTATACATAGTTTTTGTTTTTGTTTTTCTTCAGGTCTGTTTTTTTACAAATAAAAACATATTAAAGCTCTTAAATTGCATATACAAATATTAGTTAAAGATGTCCCACAGATTTCTTGTAGGTACAGCTTATTTGCTCTAGCAAGCAGAATATGCAAGAAGGGGAGATAATTGCTTCTTTTTGTTGTGCATAAATGAAAATATCACTGGTGGTTGTGAAGTAAATTACTTAAAACCAAAGTTAATCTTAACGTAACTGTGTTTATCTGTATTGCATTGCAGAGATGGTGAGCTGAGTTTGAGTAGATCAATGATCAATAGCTCTGATAAGATAATCCGAAAGGGTGGCTCTGCTATCTTCCAGCATTCTGTAGAAGGTTGGAAAATCAATTCTTCTTTGGTACTGGAGATAAGGTAAGTTTCTTAAATAACACACAGCTCATTTTGTATTACTGTTGCCTATAATTTGTGTGGTCTAGAAAACAGTCATTTGATTTACTGTTGGAGTTGGATGTTTTATAACTGTACTTACTTAGGGTGCAATGTTAAATGCAACTAGATGACAGTGGACTCCAAAGTAAAGTCATTCTTTATACGAGTGAATAAAATGTTTTCATCTGGCTGTGTCAGTCAGACCTTGAGGACAGTGTCTACATTATGTGTGCTCTTTTGCAGTTAGTGGTGAGAAACTGGCACTTTTAGGACGTGATTTTCTCTCATCCTAAAATAGGGCAGATGGGAGTGGTCTGAAAGTACCTATTTTTCTTCCCTAAAAGAGAGCTTAGGTAGATGACTTAGATGTAGGAGTCAGAGCTCGGACATCAGGTGCTGTGAATTCAGCCCCATGTGCAGCTGGTCTAAGTCACAAGGTCAGACACTGGCAACACCAACATCTCATGCAGTTTTCTTTTTCTTGGAGTCAAAGAGGCAAGAAAGAGCCTTTGGCTTATGCTGAGGGTAGGAACACAGTAGAAGAATTAGAGTGGTAGTTCTGATGCGTCGTAATAGAGTGGGTCTATCCATGTTGAGGCCTGAGGGGAGAGAAAGCAGAAGCCTCCTAGTGTTGTCATCATACCTTCCTTGTCTTGATCAGTAAGGTGGCCAGTGGGAGAAGTGTGGGGCAGGGGTCAGCAGTGTGAAGGGCTAGGAGTGAGACATGATAGAAAAGAGACATTTTTAGTTCCAATTGGTTAGCAGAGTAGACTTGATTTTTGGAATATTAGGATGCTGAATAGGAATTTGATCTAATTAAGATGTAGTTTCTATGTCTTTTCTCTTTCTACTCTTTTATTTTTTATTTTTTATTTTTTATTTTAATTAATGACATCTTAGCCAAACCCTTAAGCAGGCAGTGTTTCCATTTACAAAAGCAGGGCTTCTCTGAATGAAGAACTTGAAGTTTTTGTTGTTTTTATGACTACTGTTTATGTTCTAATTCTAAAACAGGTAGAACATATGGTTAGCACAGAAATTACTAATGTGCAAAGGGGTAGTAAAAAGAGCAAGTGGAATACTTGTCACCCCATTCTGGAAGTCTTGTACTATGGTGGAAGAAGTGCATCCCCACTGTGACAGCAGAGGAACAGCGTCAGAGATGAAAAAAGTAAGGTGAATAGGCACTGAATTTTGCTCCTCTTGGTACTCTGGAGCCTGTAGCTGTGCCTCAGCTGTCTGTCAAGAGCTCCATGGTGCCCTGTGGTGTCTATCCCCTGGACTAAGGGACCCTTGGACACCCCACTGCTTCCCAGGCGCTTGGGGTTCCTACTGGTGGGGTTCCTGGCAGTCACCCTAAAATGCAGCTGTAGTACACTCCCAGGCCTCAGGAGTTTTTCCCAAGAACGTCTGGTTGGTGTAACCTGTATTGGTCGTGAGGTAATGGTTAAGTTCTGCTCCAAAGGTAGCCTGGGAAAGATATGCACGTTTCATATACCAATAACAATATTTAAAAATTATATGCATGTAACTGACAGTTTAAGTTGGAGAAATAGTGAGAACTTCAGAAGAACACTGTTGAAATTTCAAATCATATGTTATAGTTCTGACAATTAGAGGAAAATAGCACACTGGTTTACTTTTGAAGTAAACTGATCTGGAATCCACTGAGAGACTGTAAGTAGAAACAGATAATAATTCTTCTCAGTCATTCCTTTTTTTTTTTTAAAAAAAGTATCTTATTTCAGAACCATTTAAAACAAATACACCTTGCTGCTCAAGGCAAACAAACAAGTAAAATAATACAACAGATTATGGATTAAAATTAAGAGAGAAAATGAAGCTTTGGTTATGCTCATTTTTCACCTGTTTTGGAAGCAAAATATATTACTCAGAAAAAGGGGCAAAACAGTGGAGAGCAACTTAGATTTTATTTTATTTTTTTTAAGCCTGTACCTACGTGAGTATCATCTCAGTCTACCAAAAACATGAGTTTCAAAATCAATATTTTTTTCCTTCCTGTTGGAGGGTGGGAAAGTTCTTTTGTTTTATAAATAATTAATGTATTGTGAAGAAGCCTATGATGTGATTACATGGTGTTTTTAAAAAATGGTACAGTGAAGGATGCTTTTTGTCTCAGTAGTTCAGAGAAGAAAAACATATATCCTGAACATTGGTTTAAGCAGCAAAGGTTCCATCAGTTTAAGATTTTCTCAGTAACAAGAGAGCATAAAGCTTTAGTTATTTAGAGATGCTGCTAGTCTCATTTTGAGATGAAATAATGATCATCATTAATGGGGTAGAGAGCCTGTGTTTCTACTGAACCAGTAAAAGATTTTAGATTAATGTGAGTTAGGGACAAAATTTGGAATACAGTGTATGAATGGAATCAGGGGTACCAACCAGTCCTGTTTTCTTTGCTAACTTATGTAGCATATTCAGTTATGGTATTCATCTGTGAGGGAGGGAACTTTTGGCGTGATTTCACTTGAGGAACCCCTTCCTTGTGAAATATGTTCCATTCTAGATGCTGACTAAACAATGTTCATTCTTCTTTCACTTTAACAGGAGATTTGCTATATACCTTTCTTCCCTGTCTCAGCAGTGAGAAACATCTTAGCTGTAAATATTTTTATACTTACAGACCTATCAGGACTAACTTCAAATGTAGCGAGCAATCTCCTAGAGTGCTCTCATGGTTCAACTAACTGTTCTGCCCTCCAAAGTACGTTGCATGCACTGTGTAGACCATGAAGATGATTCACATTCTATTATAGCAACTGTTAACGTGAGCAGTGATAGTCTTGTGGTGTGAGGTTCGCCTTAGCAAGTAATGGTAGGAGAGAAACTTTTTTTAAAAAAAAAAAAGCTAGCATCTTTTGAATAATGTATAAAGAGTTATCACTTCTTAGCAGTGGAGACATAATTTGTGAAACTATTAGTATGTAACCTAAAGACATTTCATAAAACTTGTAATCATCCGTAGATTGCAGCCACTTTATGTCTTATATCAGCTTGACACCCACAACAACTATTTTAAAACATGGAAAATATTTGTTAGTGAGTTTTGCTTTGTGCAAGGACCGTTCCTTAATGGTATGTCTGGACATAGTTGTCTGCTAGTGGGAATGTTAGACTTTGTTATTATTCTGTGGTGTTTTCCCTGTTGACCATGGGCTCTGTTTTTTGCTCAGGTTAGTGACCAGTTTCTGTCAACAGCAAAGATCCTATGAATTCTTGTCCAGGTCAGACGCAGTGAGAGTCAGTGAGTGAAAAAGCTTCATTTATCAGGACCCTACGGGAGCATGTCAAGGCTCCCCTGAGTTTCTAATGCCGCAGGATGTTTCTGGGACTTTGCAGCCAGAAGAGACTGGGGAGTGTAGCAGCTGTTTTGGGAGGGCAGCAGCCCATTTTTGAGATGCTAACCAAGCATTAGAAGAAAATGCTAGGCTTTCTGTGATTGAGATGGGAATGGTGGGTATCATCAATTACTAGAGACTGTAGCAAAGTTGCTGCTTTGCCAGTCATGATTGCTCTAGTGGGAGAGTGATTTTTCCACCTGATGTTACCTTCTGACTGCTGACAACCTTTTTGAAAAATAATTAGTAATTCCTGTGCCTAAGGGAAAAAGACTGCTTGCTCTGCCTCCTTTCTGTCAGAATGATTTCAGGCACGTGGAAGAGAGAGAACCCACCTTCTGCAAGATTTTATGTCGTAAGTCCTTCCTACTTTCTGTAGCAATGTGAAGGTTTTCCTTTTACAGAAATTGGGAAATTTCTGTGGCATTAGGGGTTGTGCTTTCAAAGGGGAGAGATGTGTCTGAGACGGTAAGAATCTACCTGAGGAAGCCTACCGAATAGGACTGATGCTAGCACATCTGTGAGCTGTGTGAACTGAACTACAGTTTGAGGTTTCAGTGCTTGACTTTCTTCTTCCACTTATTTTTGATTAAATGTGGGAATATGTTTGTGTTGGAAGGAACAGATAGATATTTTGAATTGCAGGAAAGCAAAATGAAAAACCAATGCTTAGGGTGTATTCATCGCTTTGCAATGTGAGAGAGAACTTGATGAGTGGAAATTTCCTGTCAGAAATGTGTGAGAACTTGTAAGATGCAAACAGTGTAACTTAAAAAAAAAAAAAAAAGCAAACAAACAAAAAACACAAGAAAAAGCACATGTGACTTCCCCCTTAGAAGGGTTTTGATTATTATCATTGTTTATCTTTCAAGTGAATAGGAAACAGCAATGATAAGTTGCTGAAGTGCAAGCAGTAAAGACTGAACTGGCAATGGAGCAGTGAAATTGCTTGAAGCATTTGGATGAACATTTTAGGGCCAGCTGTGCTGTTTCCTTCAGATCCTCTGCATCTCTAAGATGTGCAAACTGGGGCTTTCCAATCTGGTTTAGTCACAATAACCTTAACGTTTTTTTCCTCCTCAGTTCCTTACGTCAACTGAAAATTCAGTGTTTTCTGTCAGTTGGGGTGGTTAACTCCATCGACTCCTTTCTTCTGACTCCAGCTTCCTTTGACTCATTAAAAGCTGACATATGGCTGGTCTTCATATGGTAAGCAGCAGTAGTGTCATGCTGTGTTTAAGAGACCACTTTTCTTTTTGCTGGAAATCACTGAAGATTTGTAGCTTGATTAGTACATGCTTCAGCTACGGAAGTGACCTTTCTGGTCAAGGGAGAGCCTGGGTACCCTAAAGGGCATGAGGAACTGAGATGGAGTCAGACAGCAACTGCCCGTAATACATCACGTCTGGTGGTGTGGTCCTCCAGGGGCTGGTGATTGCCAAGAACATTTCTCTGGTTACTTGCAGTTATGCATGTTTTTTAACAAACCCAAACCTTTGAAAATTTTCAAAGTTAAATGGAAGGAAAAGTCTGCAGTGACTTCAGTGAGACATGGGAATGTCCTGAGGATTTTGTATGGTTTGTTGTACCAAAATAAATAAATAAAATAAAATAAAATGAAATCAAAAGAGCCCAAAAAATCTAAAACTTGAAAAGCCTAGGTTCAATTTGAGAGAGATATGAAATCAGCACTTTAACAGACTAGTTGCTATCAAAATGATCAAAACAATATTTAGAAATTGAAATAATTATTTATGGTTAGTTGCCTTACAAAGCAAATAAAATCATTTGGATATATGTAATTTTTTTAGTTAGCATGTGAAAAATCTTCCATGCAGTTGCATGAAGAGCATATTCAAGAATCAGAGCTGCACTGTTAAAGCTGGTTAAAACTCCTAACTGTTCTTAGTTTGTTAGGGGGCTCATTGTGATCAGTATGCATTGAGAGAGCGTAAAAAGGATGTCCGGGACAGGAAAGATAATTAATCAAACTGAACTATTCATTTTTTCCTTTTACAAATACAGTTTGGCTTTATGTATCCGTTTCATTTTCAGTGCTGAAGGCAAGCAGAGAGTTGGAGAGCACTGCTCCTTTGGCACAGGATTATTTTTAGTGTTCTTGAATAAAAACAACAAAACAAGAAAGAACTCTGCGGTAACACAAAGTCACAGCCTGCCCTTGTAGATTGCTCCAGCTCCTGTTTGCCTCCTGAGGCGACAGGGGGTCTGCGAGTGCACCTGAGTATGTTCTGGCCAAGGAGGCTTGTGTAATTCTCTTTAGCCTAACTGAAAGGGAGTTCTAAGAAAATGTGTTCAAGGGAAGCAGCATTTCATTGGCAAAAAAGTAGACTTTACTTAGGTCATAGTTCTCGGTGATATCAATGGCTGAGAGCCACCTTCTGCCCTCCATCTGGGGAATGTGAAGCAACATCAGGACTTGCAAGGGTTAGAGTAGAATCTTGGAAAACCAAGTTGTTTAAAAGGCCTGAGTAAATCAGTTGGAGAAAGTCTGCAGGACAGCAATGAGAAGGGTCAAAGACCTTAAACAAATACCTGTCCTTGAAAAGAAGTGCTTTTTGTTTTGTTTTGTTTTGTTTTTTAAGTTAGGTGGCTTCCAAGCCTCAGTTAAATGAAGGCTGTTACCAATAGTAATGAAAAATCATCTGTCACGTACAAAGTGAAAGGAAAAAGACCAGCTGCAGTTGTTGCAAGAAAGCACTAGGAATATTGTGCTCCAATAAGGATAGGGAAGCTGTGAAATAGGTACCATGGAGAGTTTGCTGAGTCTCCACCACTGGAGAGGCTGTTAGGAATATGTTAGGTAAACATGGGCCGGCCTGATGTTGATAAATGTGTATCTTCAGAAGGGCAGGGTGTGGCCTAGGTAGTAGTTCAGTCCTTCTCTGTTTCCATAATGTGGTAGGTAGTGAGCTAGCCTGGCTTCCTGGATGCTGAGGTTGTTGGTCAGGGGCTTCCCCAAATGGCTGGAGCTCCTGGCCAGACAAGCCCTGGTGCTCCAGCATCAAGGCATTCCGGAACTGCCTTGTACAGAAGGAAAGATTTTCCCAGGAAAAGTGGAGATGGAGTTGTGGCCTATATGGGCTCGTACAGAGAGGTTGTATGTCATTTCTCTTGAAAACTGCTTGGAAATTTATTTGCAATCCTAGAAGCTAAATGTTTCAGTGATTCTTTTTTTTTTTCTTTTTCTGTTAACCACGCAGTTCGGAGGCAAATGAACGTGAGGCAGCCATTGCCTCGTGTAGTTCAAAGAATACAAAATCAAACTAGAAAAATGCATGTAGGTAGAATAATGTCACCACTTTGACCCAGAATAATACACTTTATATTGTTTGGAAAGCTATTTGAAGAAAATGCTGTTAACATGTACTTTATTGGATAACCAGGAGTTGTATTTGGTATTTAAATATCATGAACATCTGGTTTTGGTCATGAAAGAAAAATCCCAGGCCAACCACAGGTTGTGACACCATGTTTCTGTGAGTCATGTAAACATGTTGCAAACAGCTGCTGGGCTCCAGATAAGCATGAGCCACATCTGCCTCACCTGCCCACAAAGGGCTCAGGCCACGCCCCAGGTATTGTTTTATTCATCAAAATAAAACTTCAAGGCTACCTTGGATAAAACAGTTTCTTTACACATTCTAGCTTAAGGTTGCAGAAACTCCATCTATTTAATGCTTTTTCTTCAAGGTTCACTAAAAATCATGCTGTTTTTTTCCTTCCTCTAATTGAGCTTGCTTTTGAATTTTATGCGCAGTAGGATGTAAATTAGCACTTATTTTAAGTTATTTTGTTATATCCATTTAATCAGAATAACCATGTTGTGCTAATTTTAGGGCTCTGTGCCCTGGAACAGAATAGATGTTTAAACATGTTTTTATTATTAACCATAAGAAAGACTCATTGAAACACCCATGTATGTTTCATACTTTTAGGTTTTATTATATCCCTTAGTTTATTTTTTTCTCTCAACATTTATGTGAAAACGGGAAGTACTGCTATCTCCATGGTACAGATGAGTCAGTAGCACAGAGGAACTTAAAAACAATAACACGAACATCTGCATTTATAATCATATTTCTTTTAGTATTAAAAGATACTTGGATACAGCCAGGTAATTACAAATTTTAATCCTAGCATTGTTACACATTTCTTATTGACACTGTTTCTTATGTACACTATAAAATCTGTGCACTCAATTGAATGTGCTAATGACAAATTCAGGTTAAAAATATAGGAGATGATACTGAGATTCAGTGACTTTTGCCCACCTCAAAATCTTACTGAAAAAGAAATTCATTAGACATTTTGGAAATTGCAGCCCTGTTTAATGAGTGCTAATTAATAATTCTAATCACTTACAATACTCTCAGATCGGGCAAGTCATTCTTTCTTACTTTTTTTTTTTTTTTTTTCATTTTGTAGTCATTTCTGTATCTGTTGCAGAGTACCCACAAAATGAACTTATCAAACCCATGGGGATTTTAAGTCCATTAAACTTACAGGCTGAAGTGAAGTCATTATCTTGCTTTACAGAATACCTTGCCTGGCCTTTTACACTGTTTGCTAAAAGTTTTTGGTACTTGTGATTTTAATATTCTCCACCCTTCTCCATTATTCTGAGTCCCTTGTATGCCTCAGTGAAAGCTGTCTTTGCTCTGATGCTGCTTCATTCATACATGACAGCTGTAAAAGACAGCTCAGGCCATTCTTTTTTTTTTTTTTTTTTTCTCCCCCTTGTCCTCATGTAGGAAGTGAGAGGAAACACTTAAAAAAATAGATTTTTATCGTGTTTCACTTCCCCTATGGCTTTTAAGGTCAATTCCAGAGTGAGTGCTTTGTGGAACTGCAAGGGTTAGACTTACTCTTCCCTCATAAGGCAGTGACACAAGCGCTGGCTGGTGGGCATGGTGTGTACCTATAGTTCATCCCTTTTCACGTGAAATTATTTCCCCTTTATGTCTCTCAGTGGGTGTTGCAACTGCTGGAGTGGCATCTCTAGTTATCTTTTCCTGTTTTGATCTGCTGTAAGGAAGTTCTGCTCTAAAAATTGATTACGTAAAAATAGCATTGTGTTACTCAACAGATTTTCTATTCTAAATCCCATTTTACCTGCTGACAGCAGTGGAAAGTGTAAAGTTACTGCTCTTTTTCTTGTCTTGTTAGTGTTGCAGAGACAAAAATTTCTATTTGTATTAACACATGGTGATACCCTGCCTGAGTTCAACATGACCTGTCTGTTCCATATGTGTAGTGGACTTGTGTGCGCTTAAGATCAGGTGTGATGCTCACGCCTGCTCACAAACGTTCATGCTTTGCAGAGCAGAGGTGGGCACAAGTGCATCAGGCTGTGCTCATTTGCAGTCCTGAGCTAACAGTGGCTCCTGCAGCTCTGGCCTGGGGTCTTTCACAGAATTTTATCCCAGGGATAGACACGTACTGCAGCCTGCAGGAGACTGCCAGTGCAGGTATCAGTCCATAAGTAGCTGCAGTCATTAAAAGAGTCTTTTGAACTGGTGTACTTAAAGTGCTTCAGCTTTTACCACCCCGTAAGCAGGTACAAATTACCATGATTTAACTTCCTCAGCTGACATTTAAGTATGCAAACTTCACCTGTTTGCTGTGCACTGGGACTATACAAATCCTTAATTATAGTGCGCTTGATCTCTGGTAGCTTGTTAAACCCTGTTATCTTGATCATGTGTGTATGAACCCTGTTAATAGTTTAAACATTTAATGGCAGAGAAGCAAGCTAGAGGATCGAGCTAAACTGATTTAAAGCAATGATTGAGTTCCCAAGAAGTGTTTCTATGAGTTCAGGTAACAGCGTGACTAGACCTTCAGCTGCAGTAGTTTAATTTGCAGCGTGTTTTTAAGCTGATTTTGCTTAAATCAGTGTAAAAGACAGTAGGTGTTCTTATTTCAAGTTAATTAGAATAACTCTGGCTGAACTTCAGTTAATTAGTAGTAAGTTTATGTTAAACTCAGTGTGTTGCTCTTATAGTGTAATAATGAACTATAAGAAAGCAGGGCCAGTACTGAACCAAGCAGATTTGAGAGACATGGGATTACAGTGAAACATTTATTTCCAAAATCATAAATACATCATATTTTTAACTGTCATGTTTCTATGAAAACAAACTGCTGTAGTCTTTTTGGAAATAGGTGAATATTCCAAAGGTTTGTAAAACATTAAAATAGTATATACTGTCTAATTTTTAAAGTCATCTTCCCTTGGTCTCCCAGTGCTTTCATCTCTATGGAGGGATTGACATTTTTCACTGCAGTATTTACACGTGATGTTGTAACCAAGATTTTAATTCTGGAACAACTTTTCTCTAACTCCATTCTAGAACATGGGATGTGACCTTAGTCTGTCTGATGCTACCTTCTGCATTGTGTTATATGCTCTGTACAGTCTTTGTTACTATTAGATTAACAGTGAATTCTGGGTCTTACCTGTGCATTTTTTTTTTTTGTCAACCCAGAAAGAGTATACTTCGATTCTTGGATGCTGAAAGAGATGTCTCAGTGGTCAAAAGCAGCTTCAAGCCTGGAGATGTAATCCATTATGTACTGGACAGGCGTCGCACCCTAAATATTTCACAGAATTTGCACAGCCTTCTCCCTGAGGTTTCCCCAATGAAGAATCGCCGATTTAAAACCTGTGCAGTTGTTGGAAATTCTGGCATCCTTCTGGACAGTGGGTGTGGAAAAGAGATTGATAGCCATGACTTTGTAATAAGGTGAGTTTTCTTCAGCTTTTGATGATGCAACTTGCTCTGTTTCTTGGTCAAAATCTGGGAGAAATGCTTTAACTTCAGATACACATTATCTGAAAGTACTGAGAAATTAATGTGAAACTGTATCCTTCACTGTGGGATTCCCCAAATTTGAATATATTCCTGTATTTTTTACAAAAGGATTATTTTTACAGTGAAAGTAAAACAAGAGGCACACTTGGCTAGAGGAGAGAGATTCATGCTACTTATTTTTGCTGCTTGTTGTTTTTTTATTACAAACAAAATAATCATTCTTATGGAAGCCATGGTGAAAGAAATGCAAAATGTTCTCTTTATCAAAAAAAAAATATTTCTTAGGTAATTGAGATGGTTTAGTAAATTACTACATTACCACTGTGCATCATTGGGTAAAATTTCAGTATCGATGCTGACCAGATGGCTGCCATTAAGGTAACTGGAAGCCACACATGTAAGTCTTTTTATGTTGCTCTAGAAATGTAAGTTTGGGCAAAAAATGTAGATATGCTTCACTTTTTATTCATTCATCTGTCAAGTTTGGACAATGGAATACCAGTGGACTTCACATGTAAATAAGAAATGAATAGGAGTAACTGGTTTCAGTTAGAGGAAGTTAGGCAAAAGATAGGTCCCCTTGATTTTAGAGCAGAAGTTTCCATTTGTTTGCTATGAGAAGGGTGGAAGGGCAGTGTTAGAATACAATACGGAAAAGTAACCTGTGATAACAACAACTTCTCATAAGAAGGAAAGATGGTAGCAAAAAAAAATAAATATATATATATCAAAAGGATATGGAAAAGAAAAATTACAGATTTTCACTACTTAAATCAAAATAGGTTATTCACTTGAAAATTGTATTTGATTTGAAAAGTATACTAGCAAATGGCCACTGAAACAATAGCAAGCCACTCTTTCATTTTTTAAATTTTTTTTGCTTGTACCAGAATTGGTCTTTCAAATTAGCACCATTATTGCAGAAGGAATCCACAAATATATACTACATTTTTGAATAGCTTTTACCCTATGGCATGGTTATGTACTTTCTTATAGGTTAAATGTAATTCATTTAACAGAACTTCAGAGAAGTTAACACACTTGATTTTGTAGAGGAAAATTTCTTTGAGAAGGCAAACTCAGGAATGCCATTCAGAAAGTTCAGTATCAATTCAGTATCAATCAGTATCAATTCAAGTATGTTCTTTTACCTAAATCATGAGTTAAATTTCATTGAAGTTAGATGCACATTCTTCCCCAAGTTTAACTAGACATGAAGCTAGGTGGTGATATCTTGGGAGATTTTAATTAATTTAAACCATATGGTGTAAAGGTAAGATTCTCTAAGATCTGTGTATGAATAACGAAACTTAATAGGAACATCAGAAAGTTACACTTGCAGGTCACGTTTTTAGACTTGAAAGATAAAGCATTTGGTGTGTGAGTAGGTAAAGCAATCAGTATAAGAAGTAGAGAGTCTTGAGGATAATAGCACATCTTTGATACTGCAGTCTGTAGACAGTTTTAATACAGTTAAGGTTTTGGATTTACAAATAATACTTTGAACATCACAAAGTTCATCAATTCACCATGGTTAATCTATATAATTATTTATGTATATTTGGGTGGTATATGACTTAACTGTTCAAAGTAAATAGCAAGAAATTTATTTGTATTCCAACTTGAAGAGAAAGGCAAAGTATCCTTCAAAGTTATAGTTTCCTGTATTCCTCTTCTGTTCAGAAAAAAAGTCGTATGCTTCATAGTGAAACCAAATGATCTAATAGTGCCAGTGCCCTTTATAACCATTTACCTTTGGCTGTTAGGATTCTGGTATTAAATTGTAGCATTGCACACAGTTGCTCTTTTTGCTTTCAGCTGATTTTTCTAGAATTAAAATGCAGTTATTCTACTCACCACCTGACATTGTTCTGAAAAACAGTTAGTGTACATATACAGAAAATCATGAGTGCAGCCAGGTGTGTAGAATGATAATCAACATTTATATAGAACCTCATGATGCTGACTACATTATGCCTAAGTGCGATGAAAAGTATGCTATGCTATTTTGGTTAAAAATATAGTCCAGATGATTTTGATAGTATTTTATGTTCTTCTCTAATGAAATCTGAAACAGAAGTACGTGTGTTTGAGAGAGAGTTTCTTCTTAGAACAGGAGCTCTAATGCTAGATCCAACATGAATAATCCCATTGATTTCATGATTAAACTGATGTTGAAAGTCTGTGATATTGAAAAGGACATGGTAGACATCCAGCAGTAGTTGCATTAAGGTACAATAAACCCCAATATCCTAAATTTTAATGTTTCTATAAAGATGATATGAAGATGTTAGTAATAAATAATCAAGACAGAGAATATATTCTTTTCCAAGAGTACAGAAGGTAGTCAGTACATAGCGTTTTGCCAGATGCTATCAGGCTTAAGTTAGTGTCTTGAAAGTCATCCAAAGTTGCTAATAACTGGCCATCTTTCTTTGAGACGTTCCAACTTTCTGTTTAACAATGCTTCTCAAAGAACAGTGATGCAACGAAGACACAAGATAATTAGAATACTTCAAGAAGAAGATTTAAAAATAGACATCTAAACTAGAGGCAAATAATAGGCATGCTTGCAATCCAACAAATTTGACAAGTAAAACAATGCAAGTCTTCTTTAGATATCTCTGAAAGTGCATAAATAAGTCATTTTTGCAAGTGAGGTAATATCTTGTCAACATAAGCAGATTTACTATATTTACTGAAGATTTTAAAGTGGCCTTTTTTTAGTCACTTGGTCACATAGTGTTTTATTTTGTTCTCATGGCATCAGAAATCAAGAGTCTAGGGACATGTCTTCTGACAGGATAAAATGGATTAGTTCCACAAGTTTAGTAAAGTCATGCTTGTTTTGACAGTAGAAAATGTGAACCATCAAGTTAAAATAGGAAACAGACTCTTTGCTGTAAAAAAAAAAAAAAAAAAAAAGAAAAAGAAAAAAGCGATGACTATAAACTACTTTCCTGTTTCTCATAACTATTTCCTTTTACTGTTTTTTTTTATGATTTTGATACGTTGATACTATACCCAGAAAAAGTTCTGAAGCATTCTAAAATCTGACTCCGTAAAGTAAATTAGAATGAAAATATAAGGTAATTAACCTGACTACACTCAAAATGTATGAATGACACCGTTCTTTTGCAGCAGCTGTTTTTCACATGGTATTGTTTTCAGCTGCTTCTTGTTTCAGCAGCTTCTTCTTTAGCTGTTGGGTCAGATATATAGTGCTTGTTCTATCTGAGATTTAAATAAGATAAGACTTACTCTCCCATCGTCTCCACTTTCTCATGCCGGAACTCTCAAGCCAGGGCTCTGCCATCTGTGTTACCTATTACAGAACAGATGAGCTAGTTATAGTAAGTGGTACATTTTGAAATGCAGTAGTTAAGTAGAACTTTCTGAAAAAGAAAATTCTTTTAGATATGTGATGTAAAACAATAATACTGAACATTGCCAAGTAATAATTTTCAGATTATTGGAACTACTTCTAACAGCCAAGAAGTACCATAATAAATTCAGAAATTCAGTTCAGCTTTTGGTACTGATTCAAATGATGCCAAAGATCAGAGGAAACACATTCTCCCTGCCTCCCTGCTCCTTCCCTTATCTCCACTTTCCTTCCCTCCTTTTTTTTTTTTTTTTTTTTGAATTTGGTGTTCATGACAGGAACTTTTCAAAGGCACACACGAAATAGAGTTACAGAGTTTTTTTTTTTACTTAAGAAGGAAAAAGGGTAAATAAGTAGTGGAATCCTGTGTTTTTGCTCATTATGACACTACTTCTGGAAAAGTCCTTTTCATTTTAGTTAGCCTATGTGGAGAACACACCTGAAATATCTAACACATGTGGACTGAAGTTGCTTGACTGCTGTAGAGCTGCTTTGACAAGGAACAGCCATGAGAAGATATTAGTATTTAATTGCTTCCTAATATGTTTGTTGTTTGATCCTGTGCACGGAGGAAGATAATCTGTCCCACTTCCTTCCTGATGTTTTCTTTTTGTGAGCGAGCAATTGTGATGTGAGCAGCCACAGTTAGCAGCTCTGTTCAAGAAGAAAAATGAAGAAAGAAAAAGAAGAAAAGGACAGACCTGCTAACTGTACTGCGAGATGTGGTTTTTCATTTCAGGAGAATAGCTTAAATTTCTCTACATCTCTGCTAATCTTAATATGTAACTGAAGAGTGGTAGTACCTTCTTTTTTTCTGTGTTGTTCCTTAAATTGATAGGAAAAAAACAGTTGTAAATTTGTCAGAAGCATAAGAGTGAGGGTATTAATTTAGTTTCATTCTGAAACTAATTTGTTGTTGTTGTTGTTACACGTAAGTAACAGCTTTTATATCCAAATATTTATTAAATATTCCTTACTTGGAGCATTACCATTGTGCCAGCAGAGTCAGATACACAAAGAAAGCAGATCTGTTGAAAGAGAAGTTGCCAGTTAAATAGACTTACTTCAGAACATAACTCTTCCCTGAAAAATATCCTTTGAATGTGTCATTACTATCTCATCAGACTGTTTTCAACTCTTAAATGTGTCAGCTCCTTTTTGCCCTCTCTCGTTTCCTTCTTTAGCATCAAAGTGCTAAACAAATATGACCTTCAAATGTTCTTACTCAAGTGATTTAAGTGGCCTCGCATAGACATGAGTAGCCTCTACTTACGAGAACCTTGGAGTAGGCCTAAATTCTTGTGGCCATAACTTCTCTTTTTGGCTTCACCTCATGATGACTTCTACTGCTAGAAGAGGTTGTGCATTACTGTTGCTCCAGGAAGCCTGTTGTGGGGACAGAACACCAATGCAGAGATGTATTCTTATGAAGTCAGACATTTTGCTCTGTCAGCACATAGCACCTGTTGCTACCTACACTGTTGGACCACAATACTGGATACATTCTGTAATCACAGAATCATAGAATGGTTTGGGTTGGAAGGGACCTTAAAGATCATCCACTTCCAATCCCCTACCATGGGCAGGGACACCTCCCACCAGACCAGGTTGCTCAAAGCCCCATCCAACCTGCCCTTGAACACCTCCAGGGATAAGGCATCCACAGCTTCTTTGGGCAACGTGTTCTAGTCCCTCACCATGCTCTGAGTGAAGAATTTCCTCCTAACATCAAATTTAAATCTCCCCTCTTTTAGTTCAAAACTGTCCCCCTTGTCTTATTACTATACTCCCTGACAAAGATTCCCTCCCCAGCTTTCCTGTAGGCCCCCTTTAGGTTCTGGAAGGCCGCTGTAAGGTCTCCCCAGAGCCTTCTCCTCTCCAGGCTGAACAACCCCAACTCCCTCAGCTTGTCTTCACAGTAGAAGTGCTCCAGCCCTCTGATCATCCCTGTGGCCCTCCTCTGGACCCCCTCTAATAGATCCACATCTTTCTCATTCTGGGGGCCCCAGACCTGGACACAGCACTCCAAGTGAGGCCTCACAATGGCAGAGCAGGGGGGGACAATCACGTCTCTCCCCTGCTGCCCACACTCCTCTGTTGATGCAGTCCAGGATGCAGTTGGCCTTCTGGGCTGCAGTTGCACAATGATGGCTCAAGCAGTGTGCATAGGCATTTAACATTCCAACTTTGGAGCAACATTTTTTAATTTTTTTTTAAAGGAAGTTAACTATTAATTAGGTAATATAGGAGGTGGATCTAAGTTTAGAAGGGTAAGGGAACAGCAATAAGAAATTACTTCTATAAACCCATATACACTTGCTCATACATTATCCAAATGTCTCTTGAACACTGACAGGCTTGGCACATCAACCACCACCTTAGGAAGCAATCTCATGGTGAAGAAGTTTTTCCGAATATCCAATCTGAACGTGCCCTGGTGCAGTTTTGTGCCATTCCCTTGTGTTCTATCATTATGAACATTTCCCACTTAGGTTTTGTCCTAAATCCCTCTCTCAGCTTTTCCTTTTGTCTCATTAGACCAATCTCTTAACACTTCTGTAGAAAAAGTGCTTAGAAGAAGTAAGGGAGCAATTAGTCATTATCTTAGTGCAAGGTAAAAACGATGTAGCTAGAGCTTCTGCTTATATATATATATATGTGTGTGTGTGTATGTATATGTATATAATATTATCCATTAGCCTGTTAATTTTAAAGAATACACTTAAAATTAATTTTATGGGAAAACAAAATAACAACAACAATTAAAAAAAATGAACAAGAAAACCATTATTTTGCAAAATTGTTTTTTTCTGGGGCAAGCAGCATTTCATCATTTTCTCTGTAAACAGTCAATAGCTTGGGCTCAGAAGAAGGAGTTCTACAAGCCATCATATAATGTGATGGATGTGCTCAATGCTCGTGTTTACAGCTATTTGTATAATTGCCCAAGTCAGGTCTTCAGTGCTACATGTGGCTATTAATTTCAACCTGTTCCTATGATCTCAGTATGAGTGACTTTGCAATAAGTTTGTTCTGCTTAGCTGTGACCTGTAGTCCCCTTTCTTGGGTTGGCTTAGGTGAAGGCAATGCTGAAGTATTTTTAGAATGAAAGGGTATGTATGTCATGGAAAATAATGGTATATTGCAGAAAATTGTGTTTTGGGGTCAAATTTTAAGCAGTGTTGTAGTTTCAAAGTGTCAATAACACGGCATGTGAGAAAGCGGAAACTCAGTAAATGACAGTCTTCTGTTTATACTTCCTGCTGGATTTGGTATAGCAATGACAACTTAATACTAATAAAAATAAAAAAAGGTTTTATTTATTCCGTACAAATTCCCAGGCACTTAATGGCAAAACTGTGCTGCAAAGCTCCCCTCACCTACTCATCACTCTTGTGGATATACTTGGTGTTCTGTGCCTTACCACAAATGAGCTGGAATTAAAGAATATAAGCAGGATACAATGCCGGTTTCAAAGTTGCTGAGTTAATAAACTTCTTAATTTACTTAATAGAAAATAAGTATATGTTTATGTGTGTCTACTTATAGGATTTTTTTTTTTTTTATGAAAGAGTCCTGGGAATTGAGAGTGTGAGATTATTGATATCTACTAGCAACTTAAATAAAAATTGCCACAATTGTATGAAGCTATAGTATAGCATAAAGATATATTAGAGATAAAAGCTCAGAAACAGGTAACAAAAGCTATCAACATATACTCAGGTGTACAAGCAAATACACAATAGCCGGTGTTATTAGCCCTGAAACATTCCTTTCTATGAAATTTTCTAGCACTCAACTGGAAATACGTATAATCGGGTACTAGCAGTTTAGGGTGAGTGTTAAAGTTACACAAACTCTTGAATACATATGGAAACGCATCTGACGTAACAGTTCTGTTTACTCCCTACTGAAGTATTACTGGAACTAATATTTTCCAACTCTGTAGATAAATATGAAGTAGATATTGAATTCTGATGCTTCTGATTTAATGAGCACTAGAATTATTCATTGAAGGAAGTAAACTCTAAGAAAATGAGGAGTGGCTTAATGAAAGTAATATTCTTATAACTTGGTCAACTACAACTGATATGGTAGTGTTTATTTTCTTAACGCAGCTAGAAATTACTGTAAAGCTTATCTTGTATTTGTGTTCTACTAAATTAATAATGTCAGCACTGGCGGGGTAACAGCAGCTAGTTAATTCTTTGCAAACAGAGCCTTACAAAGTTCACATGTACTTTATTACCACACCATTTCAAACTTCAGTACTACTACAAATACACATTTGTATACCTGAATTTTTGAAAGATCAAATGCTAAGAGGTGCTCAGCATTTGGAATACAAAATGTCTTACCTGCCTTTAATACTATAATCAGGTATTAAATGTGAGACACTGAAGCTTGAAAAATATGGTGCATAAGATTTGAAAAAAAAAAAAGTTTTTAAACAACCCCATTGTTATAGAGTACATTTGCTCATTGCTTTCTAAAATTCTACCTGAAAAATCTGAATATACAGCATATTAAGGATTTATGTTGCTAGATATATTATGCTGTAAACCTTTCTAAAATACAGTAGTTGATATTAAACATTACACTGTTGAAGCAGTAATGACATGCAGGGCGGGTAGACCTTGTGTTTGATAATTTCTTTTAGGCTCTAGCTGAAGTTACAGTGAAATACTGCTTTAAAACTGCATATGTTTTTAAACTGAAGAAAAAAAAAAGATTTAGACACTAATTCTGTTGACAGGTAAGAAAAGAGCTGTCCAAAGAAATAAAGAATCATATTAGAACCATATGGCATATGTTATTTGTGCACACTTCGAATATAATGCACAGCTTTTTAAACAAGGTTATGTTTGTACATAGGTTCTTCTCAAATTTGAACAAAGAGAGAGCTTTGCAATGTCAAGCTCGTCTCATGTTTGTAAGTAATAAATGTTGTCATCTGCATATAACTGACTGTGCTCAAAAAAAAATCCTGCTGGGCAAGAATCCTTTCTATGGTGAACAGTACATCCTTAGAAGAGATATTTTAAAGAGCAACAGTAATTCGTTGAATTTCATGGGTTGATTTTAAGTTTTCTGTCTGATTATTTTTAGATTTTATGCAACACAAAACTTTTGAGAACTCTAGATTAAAAGTTCACGTGTTAATGTTTTCGCAACAATTTTCAAAGCTAGTAAAAAATTTTGTTTTGTTTTGTGTGTGTGTGCTCTAACAACCATTTTCTAAAAGACATTACTCTTAGCAGCCTGTAATACATGCAGAGTGTTTGTGGAACAGATATTTAAAAAAACAGAAGAACATACACCCATTTGCTAAGAAAGCTTACATCTGCCCACGTCGTCAGAAACTTGAACAGCTTTATCTCCTCAGCATATATAGGGTTTATAGTCTTAAGAACATTTCTTTCTGAAGAAGACTGGACCACTTTACTTCACAATTACAGAATAAAAATGATGTTCTGAGGAATTAGTATTATCATCCACAGCTAGATCATGAGATGGTGTTAGTCAGTATCACCCTGCTGACTGGAGTTATTTTTATATCAGATGAAGATCTGGCCATTAGAAGATGCTAAAGGATTAAGCTTAAGTAAAAAGTTCACAGTGCCAGAAAAGAATGCAGAACAAATAAAATAACACTGTACTTGGAATATAGTAACATGCAGATGTTTCAAAAGACCTAGATCTGACATCACTTCTTAGCATCCTTTAACCTAACAGTTTGCTAAATTGTGAAAATTTGGTGATTTGGTGGATATCAGCTATAGGTGAATTCTCTGAAGATGTTCTGGAAGTGATTTGTTTTGGTTGGGTCAAACTCACCACTAAAATCACAATTAGTGTCTGAATTACATTTTGCAACCTGCCTCCAGTGCTGCTTATGGAGTAGTGCTGCCTGCGTGATGCATATATATTTATATAACAGAGATAAAAGACCTTGGTGAGCAAAGGCCTGATGAGACCTTTTTCTTAAGCGTAGAAAAAAAAAACAAAACACAAAGTTACTGCAAATTAGACAAGATTTGAATATGAGACATCATGAGAGAATGAAAAGATGAATTTTTTTTTTAAACAAAATATTTCAAAATGGAATAAAAGCTAAATTTCAAAACATCCTCAGTTGCAGTGATAATCTAAAATAGAAAACAAACAACCAAACAACAAAAACTTTATCACAGGCTAAAGTTAATTTGTAAATGATATTTAAATACTGTATTCTACAAAAATGCAATGACTAACCTGTATAAATTATACTTTAATTGGCTGATATGGTTTCCTTTAAGACTGTGAGCCATTGGTAACAAGAAGATGACCAATGAACACTAATGAAAGGTAATAGGTGTTAGAAGGCATACTCCAGCTGATGATGCATGTTAAAGTATGATTACATGGCTTTCAATTGTACAGAATGCTATCTTCATCATAGACTTACTTAAATTCGATGTTTAAAAAAAATGTCCGAAGAGTGTTCAAGTTGGTAAAATGCTATATGCTATCACACCTATTATCACTGGTAGCTTTTCTTCATGTAGATTGAAATGGGCTTGCCTGTTCATTTTCGGCTTTTCCTTCATGCATACATTTTTCTGAGTTAATATTTCATATTTATTTTCATTTTCCATTGATTTCTTCCTCTTCAGGTGCAATCTAGCTCCTGTGGTGGAGTTTGCTGCAGACGTGGGAACTAAATCTGATTTTATTACCATGAACCCATCAGTTGTACAAAGAGCATTTGGAGGCTTTCGGAATGAGAGTGACAGAGAAAAATTTGTGCATAGACTATCCATGCTGAATGACAGTGTCCTTTGGATCCCTGCTTTCATGGTCAAAGGCGGAGAGAAGCATGTGGAGTGGGTTAATGCACTAATCCTTAAGAATAAATTGAAAGTGCGAACCGCCTATCCATCACTGAGACTTATTCATGCTGTCAGAGGGTAAGTGTCTGGAAAAGACTGGTCTGTCCTTGGCACAGTGAAACTCATAACTAGAATTCTTAGCAGTCAGAAAAAAGAGCAAGTAAAATGTTAAAAGGATTAGCATATTTCCATTATTGTTTTAATGGATTGCATTAATGATGAAACAAGCTTGTTTGCTAATAAATGTCCACTCATTTGTCCTGCTCTAATGCAAACAACTGAAATGCATTAGCACAACAGCTTTTCACTTCTGCTTTTACGTACAATATATCTTTATGATCATTACAGTGAGAAATTGATGAAAATTAAACTGGATTCAAAGTGGTAATTCAAACTGGATTCAAATGTGGTAATCTTAGCAAATCACAAGACAATGAAAGTGCTGCATGTCTTCTTTTGCGCAAGGCTATGGTGATAAAAAATAAATTTAGGTAACATAGGGGGGTAAGATAACAACCATACAAGTAACGAAGTTTGGCAGATGTGAAAATGAGCTCCTTTCCAAAATGTCTAGGATTTTGTAGCAAACTTTCTCTTTTTGAATTTGGCCGGATGCTTGGTCAATTCAAGAACAGTGACCAGAATCACTGACAACATTAATGTGACAAGTTGTTGAAAAAAGGTATATGTCCATGCTTCATGCAGATACTTGTTTTTTCAAGCTCATAATCAAAGAAGACTTTTAGTTGAAGGCTCCGATATCTTTGCCACTCCAAATAAGAGTATGTAGAGCCATTTATACAAAACATTCAGAAGATAATGGTATTGTAATATCTGTTATGCAAATTATGACGATATGGCACTACTCAGATTGTTTTCCTTGAACTATCCTATTTGTGGGATTGGGGAAATGTCTTAAAGTATTAATGTTGGTTTGTACAACAATTAATAGTTATGTGTCTGACTGAAAAGCTTGTTCTGTTACAACAGCAGAAATAAGAACAGAGGGAGTTGATCTGATACCCCAATACAGTATGAGAATATGAGAATGAAGCTTATAAATATGTTGTTCTTGAGCATATTAAGGCTTTTGGATGTGCTTTTCTCCTCCTACCATGTTCCAGATAGGTAACTGTGGCATTCTTCATGTGGTATAATTCTAGCTGGAAAAAAAAAAACTGTCCCTTTTGGAATTTGTCTCCTTTAATTTCTTATTGTGTTGTTCAGTTTTCTGGTGGATAGTTGCATTGTTATACAGTTGCAATTTAGCTATTTATGGGCCTTTATTGTGTTGAATTTTTGTGTATTCAGGGTGCCTATAGCATATGGGTAAGTGCAGTAGTTTTTACAAGTGTGTATAAATCTGAAGAAATTAAGTTCACTTTCAGTTTAAAAACAGCTGTTCTCATTTCCGTCTTCTAAATCTATGCAAAATTATCAAGTGTGAGTGTTAATTCAAGATATTTGGTTTTTCAGTTCGCCAACCTGAAACTCCTTTACAGGGGCTCAACTTGAAGAATTAGCATCTTTATTTTCTCTTTGAAAGAAAAGCAACAGAAGCTGTCATCAGAATTGCTGATGAAAATTTAGACTGTAATGTATTTCAAATTATACCTAGCAATGTCATCTGATATAACTACACATTTTTGTCACGTTGTTGAATCTGTCCTCTAACCCTTAGCCCCTCCACTTTCAAACCTTTTTGTTTTATCACATCACTTTTCTTTTTGTTGTTCTTTTGGGAGATAACTTAATATAATCATATATTCTTTACTGTTCTTTTTTGTAATTTGAATAAGAACAAAGTAAGTCAAACATTACATGTGAAATTTATCTTTAGTCTAACAACTTTAAAAAGCGTGATGCATGAGGCGAGTATGCCTTTATGAGTGAAATTTGGAAATGATACAGCTAGCAATAATGCATTTGGAACAAATACTCTTTAGATTTTACAGAAGGCAGACTTAAAACAGCAGCCCATAATAATGAGGTTTGTATTATAGCAAAGTTAAATTTAGGGATCAAGTATTGTCTCTTTAAAGGTTGCGTTACACCTCTTTAAGATCTCTTTGGTTTGTATTTTAAATGGAATACCATGGCAGATGAGAAATAGATAAGCAAAAAAATATTTTTAAATTAAACTGTACCTGAGCTAAAAATTAATACTTTCCACAAATAATAGTATGATTGAATCAGTCCACTTTGAACAGTAAGACTTGTCAAGACTTAAGAAAGTTATGTGTGGTAACTTTAGTTTGAAACTAGGGGACAGCTAACTCCACTGCTATTTAAAGCAGTGTGTGCAGTTTATCTACTTAATCTTAGTTTTAAGGAAAATCTTCATAATACTGTATTCTAGGTGTAGATATCTGTTGTACTTATGTTTATTTCAAATCTACTGTAAAGTGATAACTTATGAGCCTTTGAAGAGACACTTCCTAAAATGAAACTCTTATAGAACATTCCTTGTTATACCAATCTGAACTATTTGTGTATTTTTTTGTTGATACTTTTGCAAGCTATGTGTTTTTAAGTCTTTGCAACAATGTTAAGTAAACAGTGATGACCTGGTGAGGGCCCGTGGTGCTGCAAAACAGAAAAAATAAACAGAATGTGAAGACTGCTTTTAGTTGGATGAGAAAACAGGAAATCTACCCACAAAACTGCATGTTAAAACACATAGCAAGACCTGTGCAGAGCATTTAATCTCCTTAATAGGGTGCCTGAGCACATGTGCAAGATTGAAAATGTGAGGTTTATGGTACATCTTAAGGTGTCTTAAGCCATAATATGGAGATGGAATTTGAGTTATTGAGAAAAAAAAAATGATAAGGAAATCTGAACTGCGGCAGGTATTTTTTGTAGATTGCCTTCCTTTACGTGAGGAAATTACTGGCATATACACCTGCAACCTTTGTTTTGTAGATTGTGAGCATTCTCAAATATTTCTATCTTTGTGTCTGAAAGTATGAATGAATGAATTAATGAATGATTTTTATTAAAACCTACAAATGCTTAGAGTGGACAGACAGGAATGTAGCATTTGTAATCACTTTTCTCCATTAATATTTGTAACATCCTCAAGCTCCTTTTAACCTTTATTCAAATAAAAATTCACTTTTGTTTCCCTTTTCTTGTCTTGATAGTGTCAAAGCATTCTGGCTTTATTTGAGAATAAATTATTATTTAATGCAGGGTATTCATATGAAGCTAGTTAGTGCTACTTTAAATCATACTCAAATGATAAGAGAATCGCTCAAGTAAGTCAGTGTGGCTCATGTTGCTTCCTATATTGTAAAATCTTCCCAAAGTCATAACAACTAAAACACAAAGAGAATTTTCTTCAACTATGCCAAAGACAACACCAGGAGGCTCAACTGAACCAGTGTCTTTAATTTGAAAGCATTTGCTTATGAAGATGAATAAAAGGTAAAATGTTGAGGGCTGTACCACATCTATATCATTTAGCTGGGTGAAATGAGGCTTATATTTGAAACTTAAACTTATTTAGTTGCAACTACAAGTCTTCATAATCTAAAAATACAAAATTGTGCTTCAGGCCTAACAATTGCCTAAGATGAGAGTATATCTATTTGTTAGAATAGATAGAATTACAACTTTTTTTTTTTTCCCAGAAGAACAAATTGCTCATGTAAATTTAATTGATATCAAGAATTCTTTGAGTTAATGCACCTAACATTTTATGAAAAATATGGAAATGTAATGTATTTTGGGCTAAATGATTTAATAACTAATGCTCATTGTAATTTCAATTTGACATAAAGTAGTAACAGAGATGTTTAATGCTGAAGAGACCAGGCTGATGGCCATAAGATTTGGAAAGGATTCTCTCTATTCTTTTTGTTTTTACCACCCTGCCATATTGTTCAATGAATTTTATTTTATTTTGTTTTGTTTTATTTTGTTTTATTTTATTTTATTTTATTTTATTTTATTTTATTTTATTTTATTTTTTTCCTTCATCTATCTTTAAAGCATAAGCTTCTTCCAAAGATAGGACACTAATTTTCTTTGACTGGTGTTCCAATCTAGGATCACTAAATTCTGTGTACAGTTTTAAATAATAACAGAACAGTTTTGCTGCAATCAGATATTGCACTGAAATTCTGTCTCTTATTTTTCCTTCACTTTTAATAAAAGCAACTTTCTGAGCTGTACATAGTGTTTGGGAGTTGCTTCTGATCACATTCTAGCATAAAAGCTGTATTCTGATAACATTTTGAAAAACTTTTTTTTTTTTGTCCATTTGTGCAGGTTTTGGGTCATAAAAAAGGTAATGTGGTGTTTGAAAAAGAAATTGCTTTTTGGCAGACTCCATGCCTTATTAAACATCTGTGAGTGATGGCTACCCCTTTAAAATCTCAGAGGGATTCAAAGTTTTGAAAACATATTATGTAAATACTAAGTCTAACACGGTAAATTTTTTAACCAGTAGCATAAATTTTAAATGGCTGATGGATTCAGATGTTTCACTTCAGTAGATTTAGACTAAGAGGATCAAGTAGTTTCATGTGATAATTTCTCCGTTTTTCTTGTACACTTCTTGGGCAAAAATTTTGTATTTCAAGTTAGAACATGGGATTTGGAACGTGATTTGGGGGCAGATGGGTGATTTTCTCATGAAGTGTTTCTAAAGTTTTTTTTATGGTATTTTTAATTTAATTGTACACATGTTATTGACAAAATAATTGAGGTAGTCAGTACCTAACAGAGTTTAAGATGGAAGTAGAATCTATAGATGAAGAGCTCAATTGATTAAAAGGATTCTCTGTTCCCTAATGGCGCTTCTAGGAAGGCTAATTATAAAGTAATTACAATGTACAAACCACACTGCTTTTTTTTTTTTTTTAAGTTGAATTTAGTAACAAATTTCATAAATCTAGTTTTATTAATAGATCTGAGATTTCATAATGAATCCTTTCATTAGGATCTTTTTAATGATATACTATTCCAAGTAAGTGATACTTTTTGAGGTGTGGAGTGTCTGTATGGTCTACTCTCAGTAGCAGAGCTCTACTGGAAGATGTGTTGAACTGCAAGCAAATGGGAGCTGGGTTTACTGGGATCAGAGTCCAGATGTTCTATCTTACATTCAGTAGTAGCAGACAAACAAATCTGAAAAGAGGATGAGCAGATGCCTTCTGCTATGGATCGTGGCCTCCAGTTACCCAGAGGGAGTAAGGAGGGCTCTTGAAGCTAGACATGATGTTAAAATATTGGGTGGAGGCCAGGGTTAACTCCCAGAGCCCACGTCTGCCTATCCTGGTGCATACTGGAAGACATAGGCTAAAGATGGAGAAACCCCCTCACCCTTGCCAGTGCCGTCTTATTTTCTGTAGTGTTCTGAGAAGTTTTTTCTCATGTTTCCTCCCCTGATTCCTCAAAACAAAGTTCTCACACTCATCTTAATGTGTGAGAATGTTTTCTTGGCTTTTTTTCCTGTTGGAGTCGTCCCAGGAACTATTAGTCACTCGGCAGCAGTAAATTGTTGCAATTGCTTCACGTAAAATTCCTTGGCCTTTTGGGTATGGAACAATCACGTGGACATCCTGTGGGATTTGCCTGGGCTCTGCTTGCTTCCTCCTTGCTACTGCCTGTATGAGAGTGGTATTGGACTTGATCCTACATTAACCACAGCAGAATTCCCACTGAAAACTCTGTGCTGTGCCTGTGTAAAGAGTTTGCTGTGTCTATTTATGGTCACTTTTCAGTGCAGAGTCTTCTTCCTTTTGTTAGTGAAACCAAACAGCTGGTGTTTGAGTAGGGTGACCTTTTACACAGCTTCACCACAGCTCCAGAGTCCTTCACTCTGGGAAATACAGAAAAAGTACTCTGAGAAACTGAAACATGCAGAAATCGAATAGTTCTCCAGCAACTCTGTGCTCATAAACAAACAATTGCTGGGAGCAATCAATATTGTAAAACACCTTTGTTTCTTGTACTGCTAACAAATTTGTTTTTCATTGCTAAAATATATTCCTAAAAAAAAGATGTTTTTGTGTACATGAATGACAATCACTGCAGAAAACGAAAGCAAAAACAAAAACAAAGAAAAGCAAGGCTATTAGGCTAAAAATAAAATACTATATTTAATATAAAATGACTAGGTCTCTCATATCATGTCAGACAAATATTCAAAATATTAGGAAAAAAAAAAAAACACGATTGCCCACTCTCCAGTGTAGTACGCTCCCATTTTCCATAAATGTGAGTGTTCAAATAGTTCTGCGTTACAGGTACCCTTTTGGCCATAAATAACCTATCAGTAGAGCTGGCTTTGTTCACCAGGTTTTTCAAACAAATGGGATGCCAGTCACTTCAGATTTTCAGAACTTGCGTATTTTCTGAACTCTTTCCTTGGTTCTCTGAATCCTTTCCTGATGGGCGAGGAGGAGGTGGCACTTCCCTTCCTGAAGCTGCAAAGCTGCTCTTGGCCCAGCAGCTGATGACCAGGACAGCAGGACCATGGCAGAACAAAAGGCCAGCTCCTCTGGTATAGAGGTTCTCAGCATGTCCTTCACTTCCCTTTGCACAAGGTTCTCCTGTTTGGGGAATGTTTAGCAAGATCTGTCAAGAGATATGACACTTCTGGGGAGAAAGAAGTCATATTTTTAATGGGAGCAAACCCAATTAAAGTAGTAGAGGGCACAAGGGGGAAATTGAACATTCTGTTTTTTATACGGTATATTTTTTGTAGTCACTAAAGTAGACCCTGAAGAGTCTGGTCATGATTGTAGGGAGAGAACTTTTATTCTTATTTTCATTTATCTGCTGATAATAAGATTCTGGTTTTGTTTGTTTGTTTGTGTGCTTGTTTTCCTTTTGCTGTGTCAACTGCTTTGTTCCTAATTATCAGCAATGAATGTACCTAGGACTTGTAAAACTTACTCTCCTAAGGTTAAATTTCAGCTTCAAGTAGAGGAGAGCAATGGAATTGCTTATAGGAAAAATAGTAAGGAAATTGCTTATTTTCAAGTTTTTGAAGCTTAGTTTGTCTACTATGAGCAACAGCACTGTGCCTGATGCCAGTGACTATTAGCAACTAAGTAGGGTATAAATTATGCATAGTTTATTCATACAGTATATTTATACGTTTAAGTTTTACAGCAATTTTGCCACTGTTCTATTATTTTTCATTTTTTTAAACTTTGCATACAAAAAAATCTCTTAATTTCTGTGTTTCTGAAAAATATAAAAATGTGCTAAATTGATTAACTCTAATTTCTCCATATCCTGTAAAAGTAATTGTAGATGTTCAGTGGAAAAGCAAATAAGAAACTGTTTTATTTTTACAGAGAGCCACCTTAGACAGGTACTGTTAATAGGATAGGGAATAGCTTTTCTATTTTTTTGATACATCAGTTGAGCTGGCTGTAAATTCTGTATGATACACGTATGGATGAGAAGATTCTGTCAGGTTTACTTCTTATTTTAAAGGAAGGTGAAACTTACAACAATTCTACTTTAGATTTGACTGGAATGCTTAGAGTTTTCAAAGATGTGTGTATTTAGCTTTCATCTTAGTGAACTTTTATGATGAGTAGCAGTTGTGTGGAGTATCTAACCAGTAACTGATCTTTTCATATGATTAGTTCACTACTGATGTAAAGTGGAAATAAGCAAACAAATATAGCTTTAAATGATCTGGGTAAAAATGGCCTTGCTTCTGAACTTTTCAGTAAAACTGAAGAGAGTTGTTATGATATGATAAATTCTACTAGTTCTAAACATATTAATATCTTTTACCAACTGGATCCCTCATCTGAAAAAAAAATAGAAATAGTTAAAAAAAAAAAGTAAAGTAAGTAGACTAAGTGGTTTTCTCTTTTGATCTATGTTACATGTGTTTGGTTTTTTTTGTTTGTTTTTTGTTTTTTTTTTTTTGGGGGGGGAGAGAAGAGAGATAGAGAAGATAGAAATGGATACACATACTTGTGATTGCTCCTCTTGTTGTTCTGTGACACTTCTGACTGTCACACTGACTTTAAACAGAGCTAGAAAAAGAACAGTGCAAGTCATATTTTTCTGCATGGGTGACTGTGATATATGACAGATGATGATGGCAGGCCCTGAAGGTTACCTTTTACTCCAACTCAAATAATTGGATTGTTTATGAAAGTGAATAAACAGTCCAGTCCTTCAGTAAAATAATACGCTAGGATAAGCCTTATAATGGTGTCATTGTATGAATTAGCAGTTTAGCCTCATGTCTTTCATAGCGTCCCCTTTTAATTCACTCGAACTTCTTCAAGAACATCTTAATGGGTTTGTTTGAAGTCTTTAGGTTCCTTTTTATGCATTGAGAAAGACTTCAATTTGGGCTTTTTATACCTGAAGTTAACAAATATCGAGGCTAATAGCTACCTTCCTCCCAAAGTTAGTTTGCTGGGAAGTAGTCTATGTCTTGCTTTTACACAAGGAGTTCAGGATTTAGAGTACTTCCATTATATACAAGAAAAAGCTATTGTTCCTTCCACTTTGTGAGATTTCCTAAGTCTGGCTGGGATGGAGTTAACTTTCTTCATAGCAGCACTGTGCCAAAATGCAGGTGCCATGTTTTAGATTTCTGGCTAAAACAGTGCTGATGATGCACCTGTATTTTGGCTATTACTGAACACTGCTTGCAAAGCATCTAGGCCTTTCCATATCTGACCCCAAAAGGAGTAGTCTGGGGTGCACAAGAGGCCAGGAGGAGACAGCCAGGACAGATGACCTGAGATGACCAAAGGCATATTCGTAATGTCACACCTAGCCAAAAACAAACAAACAAACAAACAAACAAACTGCATAAGAAAAAGAAGGGGTTTTTGTCTTCCAAGACAGCTGGTGGTGAAAGACTGACTGGCTGGGCCTCATCAGTCTGCTTGTGGAAGATACTGAGTTACTGCCTTGCATCGCCTTTTTTTTTTTTCCCCTCTTTCCTTCATGTTGTAAGCTGTCTTTATCTCGACCCATGAGTTGTCATGCCCTCTTCTTCTTCCTGCCCTCTCCTCCATCCCACTGGGGAGGGAGCAAACACCTATGTGAGTGCTTGGCTGCTGGTCAGGGTCAACCCACCACATGAGGGAAGGAATTTATTTGAGTATGTGCTAAATCAGCCAAGTATAGGCTTTTTGGTGACTTGAGGAAATCTTCCGGCCTGTTTGGTTTTGCATCAGAGAATTTAAGAGACTTTGTGTGTTACAGGGTGAGAAAATGAGTAAGCATTACTTTTTTAAGGCACTTGTGAAATTAGAAGGCAAGGTGGTTAGGTCAGTACTGTAATGTGTACAGAGGTTTTGAGCACAGAACATATTTTGAACAAACATGACTGATCAGGTGACATTTCTGTGCTTCCTTAGTGTCAGAAGACACACCATATCTGAGTTAGAAACTGGGTGCTTGAGTTTCAGAGGGAGTGAGATTTAAATCTCTTGTGAGGCCTCATTTCCTTCCCACGCTAGACTGAAGACTCTGCCTTGCTGTACATCTGTCTTAAGCACCACTTTCAGCAGAGGCTGGTTCCTGGAGATCCTGTTCTTAGGTCTCCTGCTGTCCTCATGCTCCTATGTAGACATGAGGACACATTCATATGTGTGTGGGAGATTAAGTTCTATGGGGATTCATATTATAGACATAACAGGATGAATTTGCTGCACTGAAGTAATTTTTTTTTTCGAGGTTTGTCCTTCAAACTTTAGGAAGTGAATTTATGGGACACAAGAAAAGTTGAGTACAACTTGTATTTGTGAAATGTAAAACAAACAAACTAAAAAACACCACCTTTTATTTTTACATTGTTTTTCAATATTTCTGTATTGAAATGTTTGATGTACCTCATGAGCATTTTGGAGACATTTGCATTTTCCTTTCTGTTTTTAGTAGGCACAAGAGTCATTATTTACGTTCTTTGAAGCATGCATTTAGTGAAATAGTCAAAGAGAATTGACTTTGAGAAAGTTATTGCTAGAACTTGTATTTCTTTTTAAACTTAGTTGTGCTTTATTGGCTAGCAGTGGGAAACAGCAGAATTTCCAATCAGAATGAGCAATAGTTCTCTCTTACATGTCAAGAAGACCTGCAAAACGATCTAAGACCCTACCAAGAGTAAGAGCAACTACTAGTTTCAGAATGTTTATGAGGCTCATGAGGGTTGTGGTTTTTTTTTTTTTTTTTTTTTTTTTTTTCCTTCTTCATTTCAGTATAAATGTGGGTACGCTCACCAGAGGTGCAGAGAGGAAAGAGAGGAAATAGCGGGCATATCAGAGTCATACTGAAACCAACAGGTGGCACGTCTTAGTCTTATGTCAAAATCTTTGACATGTAACATGCAGAAATGTGTAATATGCAGAAGGCCTAAGAGGATTGTATCCTTGTGATTGTTCCAGAGTGCTCCTACAATGTAAAATTCATCTGTGGGCTTTGCAGACTGTTTGAATGGCTCATGTTGGGCATGAACTTTACAGAGGAGGCCCTTTTCACCTTTAGTCTATAAGGGACAGAATAGAAGATGTGAGAAAGAGCACCATGGAACACAGACCATGAAACATAGCTCTTGATAACAAGAAGCTTTCAGAAAATAATCTTGAATGTGGTTCTTGTTTGCTTGTTTGCTATTTTATTTTTTAGTCCCTTTTGCAGAGTTAGGAGTCATATAAAAATCACAAAGGCAAAAAACTTGAGGGCTGATAAAGACAGGATCCAGGAAAAGGAACCCTTCTTTCAATGCTGCAGTGTGTTCTCCTTTCTAAATAGTGATGTACACTGACTGGCACCCACTGGGAAGCTGCATGGCCATATGAAACCTCACAAGCATAGCTGTGAGCCTTGCTGTGGAAACTGTGTGCCTGCTGTAGGGGATGGGTGTAAGCTGGTGACGGGTTTGCCCTGTAGACCATTGATGACCATTGAGATTTCTGCTGCTTGCAAGGGGTTGTTGCATGATTTTTTATTTATTTATTTATTTTTTAATAGAGACATTGATGAGCTGTAGTTAGTGGATTTCTCTGAGTCCCCAGGGATGTTTCACAGCAGGAGCAAATCCACAGGGATGATGCTGGCTGGCTGTTGAGTCAATTTACAGGTGAACTGCATGAATTCTGGGGAGGGAGATGAACAGGTTTGAGGCTATGTGGGTAGAAGAAAATTTGGCTGATGCATTTGGAAATCTCAGCTCTGTAATGTCATTGCTAGTGAACATCTGTCCTTTTCCTACTGAATCCACTTAGAGAGCAGTTGGCTTTTCACCGACAAGGGTGATGCAGAAGGGCTGTTGTAGATTGCAGGATTTGCTTGACCATCTCCTGGTTTTAGCTTATGTGATCGCCAAGCTTTTGTTGCTGTTTTGTTACCATGGTTGTCCTCTGAAACAGGTGAAAGAGAAGAGGAAATCTGTCTTTCTGGTTTTGTTTTCAATTTCTTTAACTTGTTTGTAATATGCAAAGCAAGTTTGGGCAAAAAATATCTGGGAAATATGCCAACGAGTAAACACACTTTGTTCCTGTAACACTGATGGTTTGAAATTGAGTAGCTTGCATTCAGACTGAAGATCTCCCTTCCAATTGTTGTTAATTTACATGGCTGAAGGTAACTTAGTAAAGCCACTGGCATTATACCGTGACTAGCATAATAGTAAGTAAATAAGAGTAAGACAGTTCAGTTTTTTCTTAAATATTTTAACCAAGAAAGTGACAAGTACTTCCTTTCTTTGTAAAAGAATTATTAAAAAATGCATTCATGCCACTTCTTTTTTTTATGTGATCTTACAGTTAAGTGAACTAACTAACTGATTTGGTTTTGTTTCATCATATTTCCTTTTTTCTTTGTGTGATTTATAACAGCAGAAATAAAAGTAGACAACTACTCACCTGGATACCTTTATTGATGCGTTTAAAAATGTAGGAAACACACAGAAATAAAATAAGTTACACAAAAGAGAGGGCACATCCCTTATTTATTTATTTATTTATTTTCCATATTTCTCTATACTCCTTTCTGAAATACATAGTTGAAAAGAGAAATTGATGCAGAAAGCTGTCACATCAGCAAAACTTGGAGGATGGGAAGCTAAAGACAGGAAATCTTTCTGAAGGAAAAACATACAGTAATATCCCTACCTGAAAACCACAGGAATTTATGTCAAAAATTACTTGAAAAATTGGTAGTGTGATCTGCAGCCTTCCTCATAGGTATCACGTTTATTTCTGAGCTAGTGTAGCAGTGACCAAAAGCAGTTTTTTCTCAGCATGTCCTTGTGAAACCAGTTAGTGGGCTTGGCAGAGCTCCGATCATATCATATTGCTGCTAATTGACATTATGGTTGGTATTGTTTGCAGTGACGCTAGAGCTTAATAGAATGTGAAAAGGGAGCAACAGTCTGTCTTTATAGGCAGTTTCTTTGGCATGGCAGCATACCTCTGTATTATTAAAGTGTGTTTTTCATATTTGATGGCCTTTGTAAGGAGGTGAATCTCTCAGTTCTCCTGAGTTGTGCAACAAATTGTTTCTATTTGATCGTATTCTTCAAAATGTGCTTTTGTGAATGTTTATTTTTGGCTGTCTGTAGTTTTGTAGAATCTTGATCCTAAGGAGTAATTTATACCTCCTTATTTTACTGAAGTAGTTTACTTTATTTGTATGAAGCCTGTCTCTTTTGGTTGATTAATGCAATGACAGCTGTGGGATTAATCTGTTCTGGTTCATTGCATTGATCAAATCTAAGTACCTGCAATCAATATTTTATGTAATAATCTCTGAAAGGGAGACTCCAAATTGAATTGATTAAATCAAAAGATGTCAGATATTTTTTTCTATATAATTGAAGTTAGTCTAACAAATAATGTAACATTGAACATGTTGTTTTACTGTATCTATCAGGAACTGATGTTAGACACAGAGTTCAGCCTTTCAGGGGAGTTGAGCATAAGCCAAAAGCAGTTTTAAGCTGTTTATCAGTCCAGTGAGCAAAGCGCATCCTGAAGATGTTCTCAAGTGCACAGTTACCATTTCTCAACATGAGTTTCAGTATCCCGGAGCATTTCATTAATGGCACTGATACATGGCATAGTCCTCGTCTTGTGATCATGTACATAAATTGTAGATTGGACACAGAATATAATGTTCTACAGCAGAGAACAGAATTTCCCATAGTTGCGTCTTTTTGTCTTTTTTAGGCTAGATTTAATATTTGATATTAGAGGTGAGAAAACACTCAAGAGTATGGGACCTGTGGAATATTTGTTGTGGTGAACTAAAAAATTAATCCAGATTTTTCCTGAAGTGACAATGACAAAACTCAGTAATTCACGTGGGTCCTTCCACTGTTGTGTTCCTCATTCGTTAATATACATTCCTGTGTATTTTATTCTAATTTCTCATGTATTTTTTATGGCCATGACAGCAATTGGATTGATTTGAAAAGAAAGAAAATTAGTTAGCGTTTTTCTTTTTCTGTTACAGAAATATTGTTACTGGGCGTTAGAGTAAGAGCAAATATTTACATCAGTAGGAAAAATTAAATCTAATGGTGAAAAGTAAAATTAGTACATGTTGTTAACTTTAATTACGCCACTCTGGTGACATGTTGTTGCAATTTTCAGAGAAAAATGTTAATCAATTCCAAGTTGTAGTAATACTTTCATAAAATTATAAGAATTCTGTAGGTTTTTTTTTTTTTTAAATAAACATTTTATAAATTTAAACTGTTTCAAACCACTTAGCTAAATCCCCCAGTCAGTCTGCTGCTCATTACTATTATTGTAACTTTGCAGTAAGACTACATTGTTCTTTTTCCCTTACTTAGCTGAATTGTCATTTTCATTTAAAAACCAAAAAAAAAAAAAGTGTTTCCCTGTTTTTCATTTGACACAGTTCTCTCAGAGAAGCATTGGCTGATGTGGTTAGAGAATCTTATGTACTCAGTCCCACTCTTGTGTTGTTGGAAACCAATTCCTTTTTCCACTCTGTTTGGTCATGTTTGACATGAGAGACAGCTTTGCATGCAGTTACTTTAAATGAATGATTTGTCGTGACCTCACCACTTCCCAGAAGAAGCCAGGGCCCCAGAGAACAATTTGAACAAGCACCTAAGTTCAAGACTAACCTGTGGTTATGTTGTACTATATTATTATTTCAGTGATATGGGCATATATTATTTCAGTTGTAACTAACATTCAAAATTGAAATAGAACATTTTGCTACTTCTTTATAGCTGAAACATGATCATGCAACAGGAAAATTATCATTCTCTATGTAGAAAAACAATCTTCAAATAGAATGACATGGGTTTATTAGAAGTTATATCATTACTGTGAATTATATAGGTCAAATTTGTTTCTTGGCTGTAGTTGTAGTTTCTTTGCTAATTGTGATGGTTTCCTTGGGGGCCGGGGGGGGTAGGCACGCGGAATATGATGGAAAACAAAAGGGCTCACATGTTGATAAGGATAATTTAATTAAAGGAAAAAGAGGGAAAAAAAATAAAGGCCTTACAGAAGCAAACAATGTTTTCTCTACGTATCACAGAATGTCTTGGGTTGGAAGGGACCTTAAAGATCATTTAGTTTCAACCCCCCTGCCATGGGCAGGGATGCCATACTTCCCATCAGTAAATGATGTTCAGCCACATCCTGGGAAGCAGGGCCTTAATACATGCAGCAGTTATTTGGAAGGACAGACGTTCTCATAACGAGAGTCTCCCCTTCTCTTTCCCGTTCCCCACCTCTTATTGCTGAGTGTGACACCACAATGTATGGAATATCTCTTTGTTTGGTTTAGGTCAGCTGCCTTGGTTATGTCCCCTCCCCAGATCTTGCCCATCTCCATCCTACTGGCTTTGAGGGGGGAGGTTTGAAGGGAGTCCTGGTGCAGTGCCAGCACTGATCAGCAATAGACAACACACTGGTGTGATACCAATGCTGTTCTAGCTACAGGTGTAGAGCACAGCACTGTATAGTCTACTGTGGGGAATATTAACTCTAAACCCAGTACACTGATCCATGCCATTGTCAAGGTTTCCTACCAAGAAATTGTTTCAATAGCCTTTCTGAGGCTTGAATAACTACTTTGAGGCATATAAATAAAGACCATATTCAGGAAGTGAATATGGCTGGTAGAAAACTTATTTATTACTCTGCCTGATCTCTGCTGTTGTAATTGCTTCAGTGTGCCAGGTGAAATCAGATACACTCTTAGGTTCTAACTTCTCAGTTTTAGCCCCAACGGTGGGTGGGGTACCAGCCTTCAGCTTGTGTTCCCCAACCTTCAGCTGGAGGTGGACTTCTGACACTGGAGAGCAGCCCTGCAGAGAGAGATCTGGGGGTTGTGGTTGACAGCAAGTTGAATATGAGCCAGCAGTGTGCCCTGGCAGCCAGGAGGGCCAACTGTATCCTGGGGTGCATCACGCACGGCATCGCTAGTCAGTTGAGGGAAGGGATTGTCCCGCTCTACTCTGCGCTGGTGCGGCCTCACCTCGAGTACTGTGTGCAGTTCTGGGCACCACAGTACAAAAAGGATATAAAACTGTTGGAGAGTGTCCAGAGAAGGGCAACAAAGGTGGTGAAGGGCCTATAGGGGAAGAGGTATGAGGAGCGGCTGAGGTCACTTGGCCTGTTCAGCTTGGAAAAGAGGAGGCTGAGGGGAGACCTCATCGCAGTCTTCAGCTTCCTCACGAGAGGGAGTGGAGGGGCAGGCACCGATCTATTCTCCTTAATAACCAGTGATAGGACCTGTGGGAATGGTGTCAAGCTGAGGCAGGGGAGGTTTAGGCTAGACGTCAGGAAGAGGTTCTTTACTGAGAGGGTGGTCGCACACTGGAACAGGCTCCCCAGGGAAGTAGTCACTGCACCAAGCCTGTCTGAATTTAAGAAGCGGTTGGAGTGTGCACTTAGTCACATGGTCTAAAATTTTGGGTAGACCTGTGTGGTGCCAGGAGTTGGACTCAATGATCCTTACGGGTCCCTTCCAACTCAGGATATTCTATGATTCTATGATTCTGTATCATTCCTGCTGATACTACATAACAAATTTCTCCCTAAGAAGCCAGCCCACCATCACATTTGGTCTGGATCACCCCTCTCGGCCCATAACATGTGCCAGCAGCAGGGAGTAGCATACTGTCCCTTGTACCACATTGGTATGGGAAGGGAGCCCTAGAAGAGGGCTCTTGTGAGACCACACATGAGTACTGCATCCAGTTCTCTGGCCGCCAGCAAAAGAAGGACATGGACCCTGCTAGAGTGGGTCCAGAGAAGGGCTACAAAAATTATCAGAGTTCTGGAGTACCTCTCCTATAAAAGCTGGAAAAGAGGTGGCTCCAGGGAGACCTTATTGCAGCCTTTCAGTACTCGCAGGGGTCTTATAAGAAAGATGGGGACAAACTTTTTACCAGGGCCTATACTGGTAGGACAAAGGATAATGGTTTTAAACTAAAAGAGGGTAGATTTAGGTTAAGGATGAAATTCTTTACTGTGTTGCTTGTGAGGCACAGGAACAGGTTGCCCAGAGAAGTTGTGGATGCTCCATCCCTGGAAGTGTTCAAGGCTAGGTTGGATAGGGCTTTGGGCAACCTATGTGTGGGAAGTGTCCCTGCCCATGGCAGGGGGGTTAGACAACATGATCTTTAAAGATTTCTTCCAACCCAAACCATTCCATGATTCTGCAATTGTAAGAGGAGTGGAGAGGGAAGGGAGGTTGTCCAACAGTCTTACTGGTTGGGGAAAAGTTGTCTTCAACATTGCTTTTCTTTCAGTGTAGGACAGTGTTCTCCTTCAAAACCTGCATGATTGTGAGTCAGTGTATGAGCTTAAGCTAGAAATTAACTAATATCTTGAAAATCCCAGAGAAGCAAAATACCTGTCTTCTGTGACTGCCTTATTTTGCTGTTAGAAAATGCTGCTTTTGTTGTTGTTGTTGTTGTTTGGTTGTTTTGTTGTTGTTCTTTGGTTTGTTTTTTTTTACACACATTACATATTTTGCCTATGTTTTTCATACTTTCTCTGTTTAGCATTTTTTCCACCTCTATATGTGTTTCTGTGTATGAAAGTTTGATATACCAAAAGCTTTTCTTTTTTTTTTTTTTTTTTTTTTTTGTATGAGCAGGATCATCTTGCATAATGTCCAACATTGCTTCAGATAATTATTCAAATAATTTAACAGTTTTAAATGGAAAATATGTGTTTAGGTTTGTCTCTATGTACTGAGCTCTGCAACTTCTGGGGTTTATTTCTAAATTCTGGAATTTTACTAATTTACTAATCCAGTAAATCGGTAAGTAGGCAAATTTCTAAAAAATCATAAATTCCCATGAAATAGGTAGCCTTATTTTACTGAACAGAAAATTCTTTGTGAAGGCAAAGGTATTTCATTCTGTAAGACCAATTAAATTCTCTTGTGCCATTTCCAGTATGATCATGACTTTTTTTCTTCCTCCCTTTCATCCTTTTGGTTCATCATTTCTGTTTAATCCAAGCTAATCCTAATGATCTTTTAGAGAAGGATATATGTAACATTTAAAATGCATATGAGAAGGAAAAACAACAACAACAAAAACAGTCAACTCCTTAAAAAATACTTAATTTTCTTGTCAAATTTACTTAAAATGCATTTGCTTCCTTTTGCCAACTTCCATAACTGCCTTGTTAGGATTGGGCCCAGTGTGCTTTCCAGAATGGAAACCCAATACTACTTTTCCTGTTGAGGTTTTTCACTAGCACTGTTAGCATGCTTAATGTTTCTAAGCATTGTTTCCTTGTGTGTGTTGAATTGGTGATTGAGAATAGGGACATAATGGTGCTCAACCAGTTATAATGAGTTTAAAGATTCCCTAGTGTATGTTAAATCACAAAGGAAAACTGCAGAGCTTAGCACTAATTAAAGTTGCTGCTCTGATGAAGTGCATTAGAGTAGAGACATTCTCTAGCTGAAGCACATTAGCAAATCTGTGTGGGCAAAGTAGCACATATCTCTTCTGTTGCGCTTAGCATATTCACCAGTCATGAGCATTACCATTAACTCAAACTCTCTGAATGTCTTGCTGTCTCCACTCATGAGTAACACAGGACTGTTGCTGTTATCAGTATCTATTATGTAGGTCTGTAAGACTGTGTGATAGAACTGTCCTTCCAGCCAACAAAAAAAGCCAAAACAAAAAAGGCCAAAGAAAAAAAAAAAAGCTTTGCTGGGTATTTTGCCTCTTCTTCCTCAGTCATAAAAGTGAACCAGGTAGTGAAAGCTTGGGTTTTCAGAGACCTGAAGAGCCTACAAAAGATTGAGCTGAACTGCCTTCAAGATTATACACGAGTTGTTTATGAAGTTCCAACCAGATATTTCTGTTTGATTGAATTGAATGAAATTTGGGTATACTTATGTAAGAGGGGACATAGTGTGACTTACATTTTCTTATCATTAATGAAAGTGTGCCATAAGGAAAGATTCCTGTTAGACAATGTGGATCAAATGCAAAGCCCTACTGAAAAAAGGTCAGAAAATTTCCAAATACCTGAGATTGCACCTTTTGCTCCAATGTGGCCTTTGTAAGATTAGAATTTTGTGCAGAAGCACAAAATAACTTGATAAAGGAAGTTTTAAAAATAGTATGTCAATGTTACAGGATGTGTGTGCATTCCAGTCTACCCAGTAAGGCTATGAGAAGATGGTTATTGTGAAGTGAATATAGGGAACGTATAGACATGTAATTAGTTGGAAGTAGGTCAAGCCCAGTCTGCCAATATCACTAAGCTATAAACAGTTAAATTACTCAAGCTTCTATAGTTATCTTTACTTCCAACTTCTCTGACTGGGATCGTCTTTATCACATTTAAAATGTCCTTGTTGCATTGCTTTTATTTTGGTCTAAATTGTCCTGAAAAATAAATATCTGTTTCCTAGATGATGTTCTCCTTCAGAAATGCAGTTCCACTCTCACATACAAGTACATATGCACACAGTTATTCCTTTTTCTTCTTTTTTCTGTCATTTACTTACTTTGCTCTTCACAGTGGCAACCAAAGCATAACAATAGCAAGTAAGACCTAGTTTGTGTGCTAGCATAGTTGCAACCTTTCTTTCTTAATGAGTACCAAACCCATCTTAGATTTGGCACCTTTTCTCATGATCTCCATTCTTGACACGTTTGTTGACTCTGAGGAGAATAAAAAGGACATCACCTTCATTATTAGGAAATAGATATCTATCTATCTATATAGAGATGGATGGATGGATGGATGGATAGATACATACATACATACATACATAGATGATAGATAGATAGATAGATATGTTGCTTTTTTAAGTACAGTAGGCTAGTTTTAATGTGAGACCTCAAAGAACAGCCTAAACATGCTAATTACAATCTTCAGGGAATATTTTGGAAACTGTTCCTGCTACCAATTAAGTCAATAGTTAGCTGTCATTGGATGTCCATATTGAATCAGGGCATTTTTAAAGTAAATGTCCTGTTCCTTTACTGTTCTTTATGTTATGGAAGGATCTTAAAACACATTATCTTCAGGAGAAAATAAACCGGACCATTCCTGTGGCACAGCAAGTATGCCCCAGCTGCAACTGGGCACTCAGTCTGTGTTGCCAGGTGGAAAAAAATCTGTTATGTGCATGGTGTGGACATCCCATACTCAGTACCAACTGTCCCATCCTACAGAGCAAATCCTAATTGTCCACACTGCTTGCTAATGTACACCTAGCCACTGATTCTAGAGGGACCAGAAATCCAGTTAACTGAATTACGAAGTATTTATTCCTCTGTTAGTCTGTCTCTGGCTTCACAGACATTCTTCTTCAGAGACATTCTCTGTATATCACGGAGTACTCCCATAATAGTGTAAACTATTTTATCAATAAATCCCTTCTAGAAAGATAACTGCCATAGCATTTTCAGACTAAAGTCAGTTCAAAACATCTGACAGGCCAGTAGCATGTAAATAACACTCAAATTCAAAGTAGATAATTTTCCTCATATATAATCTCCTTTACAACCCTTATCTTTAAACAACTTATCTTTAAATACAGTTATGTCTGCATGTCATTCACTTGACCCAGCCACATGAAAGTTGCTTGTATGAAGGTGGACCTTTACTGATATTGTCCTTTAAGAGAAATCAGTATGCATCTATATTTTTGAAGAGGCCTACTGGTGTATATGCAAAATAGTTTTAGAAATTTATTTTTTTCCTGAGTACCTGTACTCAGCTGGTGTTTAAATAATGTGAATGATAGTGTCTGTATAAATAGCCAGAAAAGTTATCTTGCCTGTTTGATCATTAGTATATTGCTCATGGAATGAAAGCAAAGCATTTTGAATCACATTGTAGCTGTCTTTTGAAAAAAGACATCACTTTCTTTGACATGTTTAGCATTTTGGAAGCTGCATCAATTCTCTTTCAACAGAAGCACTTGGAAACATCTCCTGTTAGTGCTACGAGTAACTTACTGTCACAAAAGAAAAATATACAGGCCTCTGCTAGTATCTCTGCACTCCTGTTGTTTTCATGTAGCCCAGAGACTGAAATTTAGAGAAAGATGTTTCTCTACAGGCTGGTTCTTTATGAACCTGCTAGACCAGGTTAGTATACTATCACTTTTATAGTGATGACAGGTATTCTCATCAGTGAAATCTGAAGTGAACTATGTGTTAAATCGTAGTTTTCTTTCTTGTAGAAAGTCTTTTTGAAGATAATTACAATTGTTTTTTTAAAAAATATACATAGATAAGTATTCCAACTATTTCCGTAGATTAAGTGCAGAATTAATTGGATTGTGTAGTATTGAATAGCAATAAATATGTATTGTTTATTACTTAAATTGTGGGTTCACTTTCATTTCTTTTTTGTTCTGTAAGCTTTTCAGATACTGTTTCTTGAAGTCCTTTCTTCCAGGTTTTTACTATTTGCTGCTGGAACAAACCAATTGACATTCAATTTCTTCAAGGAGAGTGTTTCTAATAGAAACTTTAACGTTTCTTTGGAATTATAGAGTATATTAAAAAAAAAAAAAAGTTTTTTTTACTTGCCTAGGTGTCACTTCTTTATTTACTCTTGTAGGTTTTGAATGGCTTTATTATCCAGCTGGATATGTAGTTATTAGGTTCCTGAGTAGGAAGCAGACAACACACAAAATACGTCAAGCTTTACACAGTCAAAAAATACTTCCATTTCTAAATAGTATAGAATTTTATTCCTATTATTTATTCCATAGAACTTAAAGATAACTTCCATTAACCAATTTCATAGACTCAGCATAGCCCATACTAGTGTGAAAATAAGAGTATTTACCAAAGTTCATGGCTAAGTGAAGAAATTAACTGTCTTCAGCTGAAGTATGTTTTGTACAAACAGTCTTGTGTAAAGGCACAAGTGCTTAGAACAACTTGGATTTTTCTAAAATTTAGAATTTTTGTTATAAAATTTAACTTTTTTTCACATTCTGGAATACCTAAATCTTGTCACATCTGGGGTAAGTTTAAGCCCTCATGTCCTTTGCAAGTTGTCTGCACTCCCATGCTGTATTACAAAGGGAGAGTGAAGGACAACCTCTTTCATCTGCTTCAGTAACTTCTGAAAGAAAATAGCAGTGCATCTCATGACAGCAGTGGTCAGGTTGTCAGGTACCTCAGTGCTTAGCCTTGCAGAGGAGAGCGTGACCTTCTCTCAGCCTTGTAAGAAGACCTTGGCCTTGTAGGTACGCTTTGAGGATGCCCTGTGCCTGTTAAAAATCAGGTTCCGTAGAGATGCGCTGCTATTTTCTTTCAGAAGTTACTGAAGCAGATGGAAGATGAAGGCCTTCATTCTCCCTTTGTACTACAGCATGGAGTGCAGACAACTTGCAAAGGACATGAAGGCTTAAATCTATTTCTCCAAGATGTGACAAGATTGAGGCTCATATTTTCTGTAGACATGCTAAGCCATGTATATGTTGGAGGGCTTTTCTGAAGAAAGGGTTGTTGTCTCTCTGCCCTGTTTTAAAATCAAAACAATATGTGGGCAATTTTGAAAGTCCTTGTTCATGAAGAATGGGTCAAAAACTCTGCAGCATGGGATCTTAGTACACTAAGACTAATGATGGTTTAACATAAAAAGCTGTTGTCATTGATTCAGGGACTGAAGGATGGGTCTTTTCCTTTGGTTGAATGTTCTTATCAAATTTCTAAAGAGATTTCTACATCCTATGATTTTCTTCTAAATGTAGGTCAATATTTATTTTTTGTAGATGAAAATTGAAGAAGCTTGTGTGGGTTCTAATGAGAGTATTGTGATGGCTTGGAAATATTATGGAAATGGGTCAAAGATTGAGACATGCTCTGTCTTAAAAGTATCCTGTTAATTAGCCATGAAGTCTCTCTACTTCAGCTATAAGCTTTACTGCCCCATCCTTCCAAATAATATCTATTAGATGGCTTATGGCTGTGGAGGATTCTAGTCATTACACCAAAATCTTGTTATGTATGAGCAACAGATTCATATTGTTAACTGGTCTTAACTTTGACCAGCATTTCTTAATTCACTGGCAACAGAAGTGCAGTGTTATGCTGTATCTTGATATTTCTTTATCCTTAGCTGATCCTTTCTTATTTAGGTGATTTGCCATAAATTGACTAAAGCACTCTGGGAGCAGATCATTCTAGAACAATGGTGCAAAGCAGAATAGTCTTCTGTACAGGGAATTTGGACCATTTTATTCTGAGACAGGTAAAAGTAAACTTCAATATGTTCTCAATTATTTTGCCAGAGACAGTAAAGCCTGCATGCAGTGGTTAAGATTCTGTGGAACGGTGGTTAACACTGAAGGCCAGCCTGCTGGCCGCGCCCACATTTAGCTGTGGTGATGCAACATATTGTGTTCACCATTAATGTCATTAGTTCTTTTCACTCTCTTTATCAGGAAGATTGCCAGGCAGAGTCCAGGCTCTTGAGTGTTCTTTGAAATCTGCTTCATATGCAAGAATTTGAATTTACTTGCCAATGTAAGTGAAGGCATAATAGGAAAACAAAAATGAGCCCTTAATTTTGATGTAGTGAATTAAGCTTACAAAAAGGCAAATGACAGTTTTGGTGAATGTTTCAGATTTTCATTAAGTGCCATGTTCTTTTGCTGAAATGGTTCTTGTGTATACCGTTTCAAAATAGTGTACATTGAAAGATGTAAAGTAGGTCTTACGCAAACCTTCAGCAGTGTTTCCATGCTGGCTGTCATACTCACAGTATTATTTACACTAATTCTTTCACATTTTTGTTATGCAGCCTTCTGCCTAAGGCATATCTCAGTAAGGAATGGGCAAATACACATTTTTAATTAATACATTCATATAAAATGAGAGGGTTAGATGAAGGGTTGTGGAATTTTAGTGGAATTTTAGGCTTTGACCACAGAAAGGTTAATGTCAGACAAGTGATTCAACTTCTCTTTTTTGGAGATTAAATATGTAACTGACTACAATTACAAACATAGATTCCTGGTAAGCTATCTGCTGCTTGTGTGACAAGATACCTCTTTCTTCAGTATAATTTGCTATTTGCACCATGTCATCCAGCATACCATGTTCTCTTCAAGTGTCTGTTCAAGTAGAGCCCTCCCTAGCTTGTGGTCATACTGATGCCAGGTGTCAACACATAAAAGTTAGAAACAGCAGAGGTGCCAAGCTGCGCTCTTCTGGTCAACAGTTTAACAGATCCCTGAGAAGGAGCTTCATCTGCAATGATGTATTTGTGGATGTTACCAATTTGACACTTTTTAATAGGTTGGCTATTGTCATCCAAAACATCCTCTAACAATGAATTTCGTAGTTCAGTGGTGCATTGTATGAAAAAGTACTTTCATCTGCCTATTTTAGATGTACCACTAAATATCTCCATTGGGTCCATAGCTTTTATGTTGCAGTGCTTGTTTAAAAGTAGTCATTAAAAGCCTGTTCACCTTCTTTACACACTACATAAGTTTAGAGCTTTCTTAGTTTTCTCTTTTTCACACTACTCTGCTTTCTCTCTCTTCGAAGTTACTTTTTTCTCCCGTTATCCTTTGTTGGTTATTTTTTTTTTATTATTATTATTATTTTTGAGGATATTTTTTGAGAGAGCGTAAGTGAAACAATATACAGGCTCTAGCTCATTCCTTTGACACATTCTTGAGTAATTTTGGACTGTTTCATCTTTACACACACTTCTTTCTCCTGTTTTACTTATTGTTAATTTTAATTTTTCATGTACTATATCAGATTTCTGAGATTGCTAATTTGAAATACTCCCTCCATTTAGTGGCTGTAGAAGGAATTTCAGTGACAGGCAAATGTGTATGAATAGGTTCACACAGAGATCAGCCTGCCACTCAATTAACAGAGCTTGATATGTAATCTTGCAGAGCTATTCAGTGTTATAAACATATGTTTCCTCAGATTCAGTCCTGTCCAGAAAAGTAATTAAAAATGCAGTGGAATATACCCAGACTGATTCTGATCCCATTTATACTGAACAACCCTGTGGAATTTGGTATGTAGTTATAGCAAGTAAAGATGTTAAATATGCTAAATTATCTGATGATTGAATGTAGCTCACCAGGTCAGATTTTCCCTGTTGACTGAGTACAGCCTTGAGAAAGAACATATCATGTTTTAATCTATTCAGAAGTCACCTATTCCACAGAAGCAGAGTAAACAATTGTTATCTGAATTCTTCAGTTAATGTAATGAAGATTGGCATCAGTTCTTCTATATATTAGTCATTTGTAGTAAGATCATTTATCAACTATCTTTAAAACGGATGTCTGTATTTTTTGTGTGCTTATTCAAATTTAATTTTTGTCAATAGCTGTGAGGGGTCATTACCAGGTAGTACCATGTTATTCAATTAACATTTCATGTGAAATCATGCTGATAATAGCGCATTCAATTTTTATAATTGTTAAAGGTATCTTGCTAGATGTGGAAGCCTGGTGGTTTTGACTGCAGATTAAGCTATAGGTGATATTTTCATATTGCAGAAGCAGGTTCAGTATTTTTAAAGGACAAAATATTGAGGTTCCGTAAACACATGAGTGCAAGTGTCAAAGCAATTTTGTACCAATGATTACTGGGTATATAAAATTCCATGCATGTCACATACATTAGTGTGGACTTTTACATCCTTAATTGCTTTTCTTGCAGTTTTCTACTGTAGAAGGAGTTCTGCTGCTCATACTCCTTTCCTTCATGGTTCTATTCATTTTTCCAGATTATTACAAATTATACCAATTTACTGCTGACACAAGGCTTAAGACCAATGTACAAGACACCTGATTTGTAACTTGCACTGCATTGTAACTGTTTCAGAACCCAGTGACAAAGAACTGGGTTGGAGTGTTGTACCTGTGATTGAAGGTAATCATTTTGCCAGGTGGTTTACTGCCTGATCAAAGAAGGAATGTATTATATTATATTCTGCTCACACTCTGCATTTCATTTGTTTTTACTTTCTTTCAATTACTTTTATTCAAGGTTGAGTTAAACCGTTTGAGCTCAGTGAGGTCAAGAAAATATGACTTTCTGAGGATTGAAAGACATAGTAAAATATTTTAAAAAATAAAAATTAAAAAAATAACAAAACAAGTATATATATATATATATATACACACACACACACACTCAAAAGTAGATTTAGAAAGCCAGATCTCAGGTATTCTGAGAGTTTGTTGACTGCAATGGTAAAAAAGTCCTTAAGCTTCTATTTTTCTAATGTAATTTGCTTGATTCTGGTAGAGGTACAGCAAGTGTGGAATGGCAACATCTTGGTAAAGAGTCATCCAATTTCTGCTTCTTTACCTGGAGTGGAAAGGCTTCTTTCAGTTTCTGGGATAACAAGAATTGACATGCAAGTATCTCAAATGACAGACACGTGATAGTAAAGATATTGGTAGTTTGCCTTGTTGGCTCATATGCAGCTTTTGACCAGTTCTAACCTCTGCATGCACCTCTGAAGAAGTACATGAATTATTGAATTGTATCTTATTTTTTTCTTGAATCTAGCAAGCTTAGTTTTTGTTTTCAGTCCTATCCTCTACTTTTCTCCTATGCTATCTGCATTCACTTCAGCAATGTTTTCTATTCACAATGTCAAACCATTGTGTTACTTTCACATGGTAACAGGACACATCCTTGCAGAATCTCTCAATGTGCAACTTTCTATCGATCGAGAACTACTGCTGTCTGCTGATGATTACAGTTTTATTCTTATAGAAATACAAAAATAAGCTTCCACAAGAAAATGTCAAAATCTTTTCTAAGAGTAGCAATTAGAATTTGTTTGTTGTCAGTGTGAATAGGAACAGAACACAATCTTATGTGACAAAGGTGAGTCACTTTAAAAGGAACTTGCTTTATGAGGGGACAACTGCACACTTTTACTAAGTTTAGCTGGTAAAATAACTGCGCATTTTACAAACATTCTACATTTCGTATATGAGGGGAGGGCACTGTGTGTCATACACCTCAATGACAGCAAGGCATTAGGCACTGTCTTCCACAATACCCTTGTATTCAGTTTAGGATATTATAGTGTGGATGACTGGACAACTAGCTGGGTGAAAATCTAGCTGGATGACTGGAGGCATGGACCAGCAGGACACTTAAGAAATTCAGCAAGAACAAATGTGGAGTCCTACAACAGGGAAGGGGTAACCCTTGTAGCAATACAGGCTGGGGGATGACTGAGTGGCTGAGATCAGCTCTCCTGGAAAGGACCTGGACATCTTGGCAGGCAGCAAAAAGGTATAAGGCAAGAGAGAACAAAGTAATGAGAAGCCTTTCCCTGTGAGGACAGACTGGCAGTGGCCTTGGGGATGGGCAGGCAATCTCTGCAGTCTTTTTCTAAGCTACCTATCTTCAAGTCATCAAAGCTGCAGAAATAAAGTGCTTTTACACATTGGCACATTTCTGTAAATTCAGTAGTCTGCTTTACAGCATGGCCACACAACAGAGTTTTTTTTAGCACAATTATCAGGAGAACAAGTGACCGGAGTACTGTAGTGATGCAGGATGTGAATGCAGCCAGCTACATATGGGCTTCATGGACTCCAACTTCTAATATGGCAAGATGCACCTATTCCTTTGTAGATTTAAATTACTTCTCTATCCTACCTGAAAATCAGGAATTGCCTGGTCATTAGTGAAGATCTAGAGAAAAGTTGTGAGAAACAAATGATCCTCTTTTGGATCTGTGGTGCTGTGTGCTTTTGGATCTGTGTGCTTCCCTCACCTTCTAATCTTAATTGCACAGAGAATTAGTGCATATCAGATAAAGAGGTAAGAAGAATATATTATGGCCTATCTTTAAGTTTAGGCTTAAAACTGATGTTATAACAAAACTTTAGAAACTGAAAGCAGGTGCAAAAAAGCATTTACAACATCAATTATCTCTAAAAATCAGCCTTAACAAAGTTTCATATTTGAGTAGCTAAGTGACTAAGCTTGAGTGATTGAAAAGATAACACATATTTCAGTACCAAAATCACAAAGGCTACTCACACCACACAGTCAATTTTATCAATTCAAGAAGAGGTTGGGAGCCAGGAGTTTGCAAAGATCAAACGTGCTGCAGAAAGCTGGAGCTCTGAATGCCTCTAAACATTTCATTCATTGCGTTACTTGTATTCTTTTGATCTGAGGCAGGATTTACGCCAGGTTGCAAACTTTCAACAGTAAGCACAACCAGTACCATATTTTGAATGCAGAATTTGGAAACCAGTAAGTTAAATGTCCTTTATCTATGATTTTGGACTATGAAGAGCAGAAGAAAGGATTTGCATTTAAATTCTAAAATTGTGAGAAGCTCTTTATTACATCTTTAATACTTATTCCTGTACAGAAACTCTCACTAAGTAGTTGTGGCCTTTTGAGATATTTAGATATACCTGTTTACTGCTAATTTTCTTCACCACAGCCATTGTCCTATTCCTGTAAGGTTAAAATTCAGCTTGGATGATAGCACTATTTTACTAGATGCAACAAGTTTGATTACTGTTTGGCTAAAGACACTCATGTAGATAGTTGACTGCATGTGATTAGAGTGGGCACCAAATTACTTCCAAAGAGGGAAATGCTAGTTTCTACAAAAAGTAAATAATTGGGTTTCAGTTTCAGTCTGTTTTGTATCTGTGATGCAAATTGCCAAAAGTGGTCAGCATTGTTTTTTCAATAACATCTCTACAAGCAAACATTAAAATAAAATAAAATAAAATAAAATAAAATAAAATAAAATAAAATAAAATAAAATAAAGGAAAAAAAAATAATCACAGAATAATTTAGGTTGGAAAAGACCCTTACAATCATCAAGTCCAACCATCAATCTAACACTGCCAAGTCTACTACTAAACCATGTCCCTCTGCGTGTCACATCCAAACATTTCTTAAATATTGCCAGGGATAGCAACTGCACCACTATCCTGGGCAGCCCATTCCAATGCCTAACCACCCCTCCCATGAAGAAATTCTTCGTAATATCCAATCTAAACCTCCCCTCCTGCAACCTGAATCTGTTTCCTCACATCCTATTGCTTGTCACCTGAGAAAAGAGACCCACACCCATCTTGCTGCAACCTCCTTTCAGGTAGTTTTAGAGAGCAACGGGGACTTCCCCCAGCCTCCTTTTCTTCAGATTAAACAACCCCAGTTCTTTCAGCCCCTGTTCATAAGTCTTGTTTTCTAGTCCCTTCACCAACTTTGTTGCTCTTCTCAGAATGTATTCCAGAAACTCCATGTCCTTCTTGTAGTAAGAGGCCCTAAACTGATACGGAACACACTATTTGAGGTACAGCCTCACCACAGCCAAGTACAGAGGGACAATAACTTCCCTAGTCCTGCTGGCTACACTATTCCGGATACAAGCCAGGATGCTGTTGGCCTTCTTGGCGACCTGGGCACACTGCTGGCTCATGTTCAGCCGGCTGTCGACCAAGAGTCATTAGAATCTCCCCTTTGGCTTGTCTTGTTTTAAAATGACGGATCAGTTTCTCAGAGTAGGAAGCAAACTGCTTAGTATTATATCTCCAGAACTTCTGTCTGAAAACTCAGGTTTAGGAAAACATTGGAAAAAATGGTATATAGTACATGAGTCATTTGTATATGTAACTATTCCCATTGCATTTGCTTCTTGAATATGCTTTCTACCATCCTGTTTTTTTACAGCCAAACAAAATTCTGAGTCATTCCCTCTGTTGACTTTGGAGAGGCAATCAGTCAGCCTAGAATTGCTTTCTGCTTATAGAATCCTTCAGTTTTCTAAAAAGAAATTGAGTACAATAGAAAAAAAAAACTAAACAACAACAAAAAACACTCTTTCACACATATGTGTCTGTGATTTGCAAGACACCAGCCTTTAGAGCCTGTGTATTTTTGGAAAAGAGGGAAACTGAAGAGGCCAGGTTCAATGGGATGATTATTTTTTAATGTTGCATAGCACCTGATGCTTTTAAGACACTTTAATGTTCGATTAAAGACATATTTTTGCTATCTTTTCTCATTCAAGTGAGTGAATGTTCTCAAGTATCACCCTGCTATATCCCTAAGTGCCTTTAAAATAATCTGATTGTATACTTTAAGCTGCAAACTTATTGTAACCCTGTTTAACACAAGGCTAACTCTGGTCTGGGGAGGCTAATCTCCCTTGCCCCCTTGTCATGGCTGTGGTAGTAATAATTAACTATCTACAGTTACCTAAGAAAACAGCGATACAGTGCAATGGTTTATGTCTGTGTGGCAATGCTATCTAAGGTCCTGATTTGTTTCCCTACTTGCAGGTGCTTGTTTCCACAGTTTGACCAGGTTTAGGTTTCTAAATGCCTTTCAGTGTTTCTGTAAAGTGTTAATAAATTCTGTATTGAATCAGACCTGGGAAAAGCACTTTACCAGTACTGCCAGACTGCCATTATTTACTATATATATTTAATATATATATTACCAAACCAGGCTAGCACTATTTCACTGAAGTTTTATTTTTAAAGATTGGGGGTGAAAAACAATGTTGGTGACAAATTTTGAAGGTACCAATGTGAGTTACATGCTGCAATCCTGTTCAGTTCTCGCATTTGTTCTGTATCTCCCCAGTGTTTGTGTCTTTGAAAACTCCCTGTGGCCTCTAAATTCACGATCAGACACGTTATTACTCGTTCAGAAAAACAAACAAACAAACAAACAAACAAAAAACGGTCCCATAGCTTCAGTAGGATTGTGTGCTACTGAGCACAAACACAAACCATTTTACAATTATTAATGTAAGATTTTGACATTTTCAAAGACTGCCATTAGCAAACAGGAAGCTTTAAGTAGTTACTCAGAAGCAAAGTAAGTAAAGCTTCATTTGTATTTAGTTCTGTAACGTGTTACGTTTCCTATTTTTATATTTATTTCTACAACCTGTGAAATAATCATTTGGCCTGAGTAGGGCTGACTTGATAAGGTGAACTGGATGCTGCAGGAGATCAAAGCTTATAGCAAGAGGCTGTGTTGCCTGACCACTGGAGTGAGGAGGTTAACTGCGATTTTCTAGCATTTGCAGAAATTGTGAGTTCTTATTAGGTTTAAAGCCTGAACTGAGAACCTCATTTAGACAGCTTTTCTTCAGCACTGTCACTTTTCTTCTAGGTGGTATAAAGGCATGCCAAATCCAGTGTCACCATTCATGATCTCAGCTTAGAGAGAAGAAACTTTTTGTTTGTTTTATGTTTAAAATAAATGCATAAAAATGAATAGATAAAAATAAGTTTAGAATCACAGAATGGTTTGAGTTGGAAAAGACCATTAAAGATCACCTTGTCCAAACTCCCTGCCGTGGGCAGGGACAGCTCCCACTAGACCAGGCTGCTCAAAGCCCCATCCAACCTAGCCTTGAACACTTCCAGGGATGGGGCATCCACAGCTTCTCTGGGCAACCTGTTCCAGTACCTCACCACCACCATAGTAAAGAACTTCTTCCTTATTTGTAATCTAAATCTAGCCTCTTTTAATTTAAAACCATTACTTCTTGTCCTGTCAGTATAGTCCCTAGTAAAAATCTCTCCCCATCTGTTTTTTTATAAGCTCCTTTTAAGTACTGAAAGGCTGAAATGAGGTCTCCCCAGAGCCTTCTCTTCTTGAGGCTGAACACCCCCAGCTCCGTCAGCCTGTCTTCACAGGAGAGGTGCTCCAGCTATCTGACCATCCTTGTGGCCCTCCCCTGGACTTGCTCTAGCAGGTCCATGTCTTTCTCTTGTTGCTCCCACAACCTGCTAGCTAGCTACAGTTCTTTTGATGCAGCCCAGGATACTCTTGGTTCACGTTGCTAGTTCATGTTCAGTTTTTTATCTACCAGCACTCCCGGGTCCTTATCCTCAGGGCTGCTCTCAATCCATTCTCCACCCAGTCTGCATTTGTGCTTAGGATTGCCCTGACCCAGATGCAGCACCTTGTACCTGGCCTTGTTGAACTTCATGAGTTTCACACAGGTCCACCTCTCAAGCCTGTTAAGGGCCCTCTGGATGGCATTCCTTCCCTCCAGTGTGTTGACACTCCAATGTGTCATGTTGGTGTCATCCACAATCAGCACTTTTACATGATTGACATGAATAATTCACATCAAGTTGTATGAGATTTTTTTAACGTACTTTTTTTCATTGCAGCTATTGGCTGACGAACAAGGTCCACATCAAACGACCCAGCACTGGTCTCCTCATGTATACGCTTGCCACCAGATTTTGTGATGAAATTCACCTGTATGGATTTTGGCCATTCCCGAAGGATTTACATGGAAAACCAGTCAAATATCATTATTATGATGATCTGAAGTATCGGTACTTTTCTAATGCCAGTCCTCACAGGATGCCATTAGAGTTTAAAACGTTATATGTATTACATAATAGAGGAGCACTTAAATTAACAACAGGGAAATGTGTACAGCAATAAAGCACATACAAAGTACAGTAAGAAGTACAGAAGATGCACTTCATCATAAAGGTGTTGTGGAATGGCAATGGGATCCCAGTGAGGATATGTTTCAATACCCGCTAAGCCATTGGAAAAAGGAATTTTATCAGAAGTACATAACCAGCTATTATACCTGTAAAGTGCTATAAAACTAAGTTATCTTGACTGCAAGGGTTCAAGTAAGTGCCACTTTCACTAAGAACAAAGCCTGAATGTATACTCAGTAGTGTTTACAGAATCCAGTGATACATTCATCATGAATTAAAGAAGAAAAATATAGCCTGCTTACTGCTGACTTGCCACTGTGGTCAGACAGCCCACAGAAGAAATCCCCTGTGGATCGAATATTCTCTTGAGCAAATAAACTAGGCTTTTGCAGAAAAAGAAAAAAAAATCATGATGGGATTGAGTAGAGAAAGTGAAGTCCATAAGATCAAACAGATAAGTAAATGCCTTCAGTCAGGGGACTGTTTCTGATCTTGTATTATAACCTCAGCTTTTGTTGCTGTTTTTCTTATTCCTGTTGGTTGGATTTTGTTGTTTTTGAGTATTTGAATCCTTAAACGGTTTTGAGGATGTTATGAATAATTAAAAGTAAATATCTTATTGAATTGTCTTGGGGGAAAAAAGAAAAGAAAAAAAAAAAAGGTGGGAGGGTGGAGGGAAGTATCAAATACTTTGTCAATTGTTGTTGTGTTGTATCCTGCTGTCACACAACCTTTAACCTCCCAATTGTTTTTCTAGCTACAGCTGTCAATACATGGAACCACTCAGAGATAGGTCATTTTGAGCCATTTTTTAATGAGAAGTGTTTCTGTTGTGTTCAGATTTGAAGACACACTTACAAAAAGGTGCCCTTATTTTTGGTACCAAAGATTACTCTTATAGTGTACACTATTCTTCCTTTCCTTGAAGAAACATAGTAGATTTAGTATGATGTTTCTTTGCTGCTGAAGGGAACATGTTTTTTAAGTTTTGAGTGAAGCATCTCAAAACAAAGACTCTTTACTTACTTTGCCTGTAGAATTTAATTCTTCAGAAAAATCTGCAGGAGTAGAGAAATTATTTCATGCATTCAAATATAAATATGATTTTTATTCCTAATTGAAAGGAAAACATAAAGTCTAAAGGAACTCAGGTGACATAGTGGAACATGTTTAAAGAAAAAAAAATGGTTTAGCCAATTAAATGCAAAATAAATGAACTGCAGATCAAGCAGCTCTTTTAAAGCTTAAATTTCTAATGGTGTTGGTGTTGGATGATATCTCTAATATACCTCTTTTCTGTGAGCTTGATGTTCTGATATGTAATTGCCTGAAATAACATAGAGCTGCATTATCTTACATTGATTTTTCTTAGCATCTTGTTTATTCATGAAAATGAGAATTCTTTTCCTCTCTCCTTTCAGAAAAGAGAACAAGGAATTACAGGAGGGTAGGGAAGGGTGGAGTGTCAGTGCAACTTGTACAAAGATACAAAATATCTGTGCATAATGACACGTGTTATCTCTAATGGAGCAGGTAAATGAAGAACACCGTGGTTCCACCATTTTCATGTCAGTCTAGGATAAGGAGGAGACATGCAGGTACAATGTGTGGGTATTTTCTTGCTATGTTTTCAACTCTGGGTTAGGTCCTCATCTCCAAATATTGTATTCAGTGCATCTCTTGAACTTTGAGCTAGTTTGAACACTTTCATATGTAGCACAATACTCAAAAACATTTACTAGATAAAAACACCACTTGTTACCAATTTTCTTCTTAAGTTCAAGTGTGTTTCATCATGCATGGCCAGAGGTCTGTGATTATGCAAGTTTAGTAGGCTAAACCACTGCCTTGTAAACGGTTTTGCCAGAAGTTGATGGGAAACAGAAAGTCATTATGCTGTACCTAGGACACGGTAGCATCTTTTCTTATTCACCTGTCTCTCCTACACAGGACAGTTTACTACAGTTATATGTTAATGTTTGGAATGTGGTCATAACATGATCACCACTGAAACCAAGACACCACTAGGTACTAGATAGTACAGACCAGAATGTATTTAATTCTTGTTGATCAACCACAGAGTGTTCTATGTACGCTGTATAAACATGTAGTTTAGGACAAGGGTATTTCCTCGATGAAGGGTGGGCACATTCCTCTTCTTTCTGTTAGGGTTTTGCTGCTGTCAAGTTTTTTAAAACATTTTTTATATAAATTGACTGACTTTCCTTTGTTGAATTCACAGATGCCACTCTCACAGAAGCTCAGAAAAGCACCTGATGAGCTTTACCTTTTACTCTGAGAATATCTTTTCTTCTTTACTGTGGTGTTAGGCCAAAAAGGGAATTCAAGTAGACTAAAACACAAACTGACAGTTTACTGTTGTTGCTGTTGTTTTTGTTTTGTTGGTTTGTTGTTTTGTTTTGTTTTGTTTGTTTGTTTGTTTCACCTCAAGGCAGGTTTTAGTCACAGAGAATCACACAGAATGGCCGAGGTTGGAAGGGTTCTCATCTGGTCCAACCGCCCTGCTCAAGCAGGGCCACCTAGTGCAGGTTGTCCAGGACCATGTCCAGATGACTTTTGAACACCTCCAAGGAGGGAAACTGCACAGACTCTCTGGGCCACCTGTCCCGGTGCTCTGTCACCTTCACAATGGGCTTGTTCTTTCCCAAGTGCAGGACTTTGCATTCTTCTTGTTGAAGTTCATGATGTTCGTGTCAACCCATTTCTCCAGCTTGTCCAGGTCTTTCTGGATAGCAGCATGATCCTTTGGCATATCATCCACTCCAAAGATTGCCTTTGCAAGTCAGCAGATGAAGAAAAATTTGTCCTGAGCCTGTTTTGCAAGAGTCACATTTGATTCTCTGTGAATGAAATCAACTTTAATACACAAGCCATGGAGTCCAAATTTCCACCTTGTGATTAACGTCTGATAGAACAGGGTGATTCAGGGCAAGGTTTCTCAAAGCTGCTTTGACACACGCTGTGACAGTAGCACCTTCTTCCAAGGCAACAGTAGCTTGTCTATACCTTCTCAAAACTGGGCCTTAACCTGCAGACTTTCCACCTTCATATTTCACACTTCTGGCACCATGAGCCGCAGTCTCATGGCTTTTTACCCTCACCCCCAATCCTTCTCGAAGCACCATCCACTCAAACTGACACCCAGATATGTCTCCACACAGAAAGCATATGACTCCTCACTAACCCATGTCTTGTCTCACCTGCCTCAGCTTTGTCCTGAGTTGGACTTGTAAGGAGGTGAGTGGTAGGTTTCAGAACATCATCCGAGTCAAGTAGCTGTTGTAATTTTTGACCATGCAGGTTTTCACAAGTGCTAAGAGACTTTTTACTCTACTGCTCTTGTATGAATTAAAATATATATATGTGTATGTCCAGATGGAACCCAAAGCTTCTGGGGGTCCCTGGCATGTATGCAGTTTGGTGTGCTGCAGTGTCCATTTTGAGGTGCTTTGTGACCATCGGTTATAGTAGGGTGACCTGAGGTGGGACATGCTCAGATGTTTTCCTGTTAGTCCTCTCATTGCTGGGAGGCTGTAACAGTGGACTCATTGCAAACATCCTCTCACACCTTTCCCTTAGATGTCATGGCTCTATATTGCCCTTGAAGTCTTTGTGCATTTGTATCCAGGCAGCCCAGGTCCTGAAAGAGACCAGTTAACTTCCCCTGTGTGACACTTTCCCTACAGATGACCTGGGGAAGGAGAGGGATGCCTTAAATGAATAGGGACTTTACAGCAGCACCTTGTGGTCCTTCACAGTGCAGCAGTCACCAGCTTAAGCTTCTGTAGCTGCCTTGGATAATTTCTGTTTTTCAAACATTCATACATCCTGTGCTGCCTACAGCACATATCAGATAAGCAGGCTTTATTATGATTATTACTTTTATCATCCAACACTATCAACAGCTAATATGAAGTAGATAGGATAAAAATAAGGATCCCTAATATTGTGACAATATCTGCACTGTTGAGGATCATCTGTGGAACACCTATGGACTGAGTGTTCCTCAAATTCATCCTCACATAAGTCATATCAGTTGCCAGCTATGGTTCCTAAATGTATGTTAAAAATAAGAACCGGGAGCTACATCAGGACAGCAGACAGTGTAATTTTTCAAATCGCTACGTTAATGTTTCTGTGGCAGAGAGTTTTTCTCTTATATTTCATAAAAATAATAGATAAATACCTTTGATTGTTAAGTTTTCAGCTTTGGGACAATTCTTTCTCCCACAGCTCTGAGCCACTCTCCAGACACAAGATCTACTGATCCTTTCAAACTTTGGCCGGTTTACACAATCTGATGTCTAATAAAAACTGTACCATTCTTTTGTTAAACAATAAAATTAAGACATACTTGAGGACAGCACCTTTTTTCTTCTTTTTTTTTTTTTTTTTAAATTCGTTGCAATTTGAAGAAAAAGAGCTGTGGGTTCAGTACCTTTTATTTTATTTGATCTGAAAAAGTGCTGAGCACTCCTTACAGTGACTTTCCTGGGTGAGACATGTCCAGGATTTAGATGGGGATCTAGATTAGTATATTTCAGGATATGACTCTGAAATTGCACATTATTTATTTTTAAGAGCACTGTTACTTTGTGTAGGGAAAAGCACAATTCTTCTAAATGTAGATAAAACAGAGGAAGAGCGTTTACAGAGAGCATCATTCCTGCACAGTACTATTGCTACTGAGCATATGTAATACAATTTCTGTGGTTTAAAGTATTGGTATGTATTCTGTCAGGATTGTCATGTCTGACCCTTTAATATTATTTCAAGTATAGCTATTGGGGATTGTTTTTTTTATTTGTACAACTGTAAAATAAAGATTTTTTTTTCATTTTTTTTTTCTGCTATATTCTATTCCATATTCCTTTGTAACACAGTTGTGATAGTATTTTTCAATTACATGCTAATTGTAAAGATATGTGGAAGGAGAGAGTGTCTGCTCCTTTAAGGGTGTCTGTTCAAGGACTTTCTCAACACAAAAGGGGATATTAAGAAAAGGAGGAAGCCATAAACAAGAACACAGACAGACACAAACCTGACTGACAAGTAACAGAGGTATTAACCAGGACCAAGCCCAGTCAGTCACGCTGCTGGTAAGGATACGTGGAGAGTGAGAATGTTTCTTCCATTATGGTTATCTGATTGAAGAGCTTCTCAAGTGGGCACTGAGGAAAAGGGGGAAGCAATAAAGTACACAGAGACACAAACATGGCAAACAAACATAATGGCAACAAAGACAAGATGGTCTCTCACACTAACCGATGGACTGTCAAGAAACTGCACATGAACTGGGACTTAGTGACTGACAAGGATGCAGACCTGAGGGTCCAGGATGTCGGAGGGGGTCAGTGGGACTGTGCCAGGTGATGAGGCGATGGGCAGGGGAAAGGGCCAGGGGGCAGCAGAATGGGGAACAGACAGAAAGGGTAGAAAAGGGGCCGGTCGCGTGTGAGCTGTAGCCAGTCAGTGTGTTTGTCTGACTGAGCCCTGCACCTGATTGCCACAGCCTGTCTTGTCTTCCCATTAAATCCTCTCTCAGCAACCTCTCTGCATGATCTCAGTCTCTGTCCTGGGCCGGGGCCGGGGGCGGGGGGGGGGGGAAGGGGAGGGTTTGGGGCAGCAGGAACTCGGTGACAGCTCCTGGGGATGGGGGTGAGTGGGCTAGTTGCTGGATACCGGAGTCAAGTCTGTGGGCATCAAGCGGGTGGGGGTCCCATGCTGGCGCTCAGGGGGCTGCGAATGTGGGTGCCCATGGACTGAGTGCGTGAACAGTGGTGCATGCAGCCAGCTCCAGTTACAAATCATATATTCACTTAGGCTGGAAAAGACCTCCAAGATCGTCAAGTCCAACTGTTAAGCTAGCACTACCAAGTCTACCACTAAACCATGTCCCTAAGCACTACATCTACACGTCTTTTGAATACCTCCAGGGTTGGTGACTCAACTACTTCCCTGGGCAGCCTGTTCCAATACCTCACAACCCTTTTGGTGAAGAAATTTTTCCTAAAATCCAGCTGGAAGCTCCCCTGGTGCAACTTGAAGCCATTTCCTCTTATCACTTGTTGCTTGGGAGGAGAGACTGACCCCCACATCACTAGGACCTCCTTTGAGATGGCTATAGAGAGACAAATCTTTCCCTGGGCCCCATCTGTGCTCAGCAGCAGGGGCCCAGGACCAAGGCCATCCACTGTTCACAGAGCTGCTTTGAGGGTTTCTGCCTCCTGGCAAGCCCCACTGGCAGCACTGATACAAAGCCCCTACAGAGTTTCTGCTCCAAGGGGTGGTGGGTGGCAGGCCTCTGTGTGGCCCACCAAAGCCCAGGGAGCCCTGCACTTATACAGCCGAAAGCAAAGCATATCATGGTGCTACCGGGGTCGTGCTGAACTGCCTCCCATGTTGGCTGAGGGGGCAGCTACAGCTCTGCATCCTGGCCACCATCCAGCTCCCAGCCCTCCTGCTCCCAGGGGCAACAGTGGAGCCAGCCCAGGGGGCAAGGAGAACAACCTACTGCTTCCTCCTGCAGTGCAAAGCAGGTGGCACTTGCTCTGCAGTAGTCTGTACTCACAGCTCCGTGAGCACTGGAGTGGTACATACCCATAGGGCAGGAAGTGAAGTGATTTCAAGAGATAGCGTGTATATGTTTAGTTAAGAAGTTTGACATTGGACAGATTGATCACCCTTTTCAACACTCCCACCATAGAGTTCTTAAATTCCCATGGTGAGCATCTGCTTGTTGGTAAAGGTCAGCGAGCATGGTTGCCATCATACAAGTAGCCCTTCTCTTCTACCTGTGTTTCCTAAGCTGCATGCCCCTTTGGGAGCACCTAAGCTGCACCTGCTGCACCAAAGACCTCTCTGTGCAGTCCCTGGGGCACACCACCTCCCTGCCTGCCCCAGAGACCAGGAGCCTGTATTTGCAGTTCCTCTAACGCATGAAGGGTCTTTTCTACCCCCTCAGAGCTGGCAGGCAGGCAATATCCCCAAACTTTCTTTTTCAGGAGCAGAAACGTGCTGAAGCACAGAGTGAAGATGTTGCTCTAAACCTGGGAAAGAAATAACACTTATGGGCTGTGTTTTCCTCTCCCACTGTGGCTTGGGAGCCCTGGCTCAGGATGGTGCCAAGGCTGTTTTCTTCCTGCCAGGGAGAGCAATTGCAGCTGCCTTTTCTGTTTCTGCTTTGCACCAGGTACTGACCTCCTCTGAGTCTGCTGGGACACAAGTTAAAGCAAGACCTGCCTGTCTGCCCTCCTGGGCCACAGCACAGTCTCTTAGGACAGGAAGAACAAGTTGATTGGCAGCTAATTGCATGTAATTAAGAAGCCAGTAAGCCACTTTGAATCTGGCTCTTTTTAAGCCATGTTTGTTGAGCACTGTTATTCTGAGACTGGAGGAATCAGAATTAGAGAGCAGCCCAGGGGACTGGTGGCAGCTCAATTAGCATCGTTTAATGGAGCAACATTAAAGGCTATGGTTACCCCAGGGAGAACATGGTGCCTTGGCCTGTCATCATGTTTGCACCCACTTTAGTTTGTCTTAGGGGACACCCTATTAATACGTGGTGCTAATACTGGTAAAAGAGATCCTAGAAGATTTGGGTTTACATCTCCAACCTGTAAATACTCAAGAACCAGGTCTGATATCATTATGCACAAGTAAGACCTCTCACTCCACAATGGTTGACCCTTAAATGTGTATTGTCAAATGCTGCTTATTAAACTCTTAGCCTTCTGTAAAGGGATGCAGAGTTACTGAAAACGAACAGATGAGGAAGCCCAGGATCAACATGAGTGAATTCAGTAACTGAGAGTAAAGTTTCTTGACAACTCACTGCTCTGAGCTGTGATTAGTCCTGCAGGTGAATTGTAAATATTGAGTTGTGGCAAAATACTGTAAGTGTTAAAATAAACCACAGACACATGCCACCTTCAGGAAACACCCTCCAGCTTCCTTGGGAAGGGATGTGCTGCAAATTTACACCATCCACCCCCACTCAGTAACTTAAAGGTCAATTATGAGTTTGGGAGGAAAGAGATTTGGCTTTGTCTAAAGTTATACTAGAAGCCAAATAAGCTTCTGGAGTATCAGCTGGATGAATAGGGCAGGATATCTCTCTTAGAATATAAAAAAATCATTTTTCTTCCTCTTGTATTACCAGTGTTGGGATTGCTCAGCATGTCACCTTGCAAAGGAATGCCTTCCCTCCCAGTATTAGCATGAGTAAAATGCAGTGTGATCTGTTCATGCCAATGTGATTTTGGGGAGTTCTTGCTTTTTTTCTTTTTCTTTTTATATTTTTCCACGTAATGGTTCAAAAAAACTGTCTCACTACTGCTACTACATAGCCTTGTGAACAGGCGAGGCTGCCCAACTGGCATGTCTGCCAGCAGGCAGAGCAAGTGTCCTCCTCTGTCCTAACTTTTGCACTTTATAGGCATTTCGAGTCTGGCTGGTGTTACATGAATGGAGAAGTGTCTGCCCTCACGAGGCCCTACTTGGAGTGCTGTATCCAGGTCTGGGGCTCTCAACACAAGAAAGATGTGGGCCTGTTAAAGTGGGTCCAGAAGAGGGCTGTGAGGATGATCAGAGAGACGAAGCACTTCTCCTATGAAGACAGGCTGAGAAAGCTGGGGATGTTCATCCTGGAGAAGAGAAGGCACCAGGGAGACCTTATTGCAGCCTTCCCAGTAATTAAAAGAGGCTTATAAAAAAGATAGAGATAAACTTATTACACAGGCAGATGGTGATAGGACAAGGGGGGACAATTTTAAACCAAAAGAGAAGGGATTTAGATTAGATGTTAAGAGGAAATTCTTCACTCAGAGGGAGGTGAGTCACTGGAACAGGTTGCCCAGAGAAGCTGTGGATGCTCCATCCCTGAAGGTGTTCAAGACCAGCCTGGATGGGGCTTTGAGCAACCTGATCTAGCGAGTGGCATCCCTGCCCATGGCAGGGGTTGGAACTGGAAGATCTTTAATGTCCCTTCCAACCCAAACCATTCTGTGATTCTATGATGACAAGTAGTGACTAAAACTAGAACAGGGCTGTCAAAGCAAGTGACTCAGCTTCAAAAGAGTCAATTAAGCCACAGGAATCAGTAAAGGTAAAATTTTCTAGTTATCACTTTCAAAATGTTTGTTAGAAGAACTAACAGCTTTTCAGCAGCTCCATCAGTCCTTCATTTGTTTCTCTGTCTTTCCCCTTACAATTTGCATATTATCCAGATGAGTATATCTTCTTAGAAGTGAGAACTGGGATACATTAAAGCCTCTTGCACAAGGGCAAGGAAAATGACAGAATGTCTCTGAACAAGACTCAGTGGAGGAAGGGGAGGGAGTTTCTGAAGTTTCTGATCATAAGGGGGTTTACAACAAACAAAAATCCACACCATGTTTACATCAGAAATCTTGAAGTAGGATAAAACTGTTTATTAATACATTGTATTTAGTTTTAAAGTACACATTATCAATATCCTTCTGGCAAGACATTCCTTTTCTATGGGAGCTTACTAGTACGTTTGGATGTGATTCCCTGGAAACATATCTATTTTGTCTCTTCTTCACACAGACTTTGCACTGGGTCAGCACTGACAGCCAGCCCAGTGGTGTGGCTGTAGATGGTCTCAGCACTCTGGGAGCAAACACACTGCCAGCTGCTGGGCTTGTGATGGTGCCACTGACTTTATGCAATGTACAACATTCTTCAGTGCAGAATGCCAGGCATATGCCCCTTACAGAACAGGCCCCAGACCCCTGTTGGGGCAGCCTGTGCAGCCTGAATGCCAAGCGACTGTTGGAGAGCACAGCCCAGCAGCAGAAAGCTCTGCCTGCAAGCAGTGGCAGCACTCACAGCCTGAGCAGCAGTGGCACTCACAGCCTGCTCGCTGCCAGCACGGCCAGCCCTGCTGTGGGACCGGCACCCATGGGTGTGCAGCTGCCAGTGCACCACAGAAGTCATGGCCCTGAGCAGCAGCGGGTGGTGAAAAGCTGTGTTTTCTTCTTTCTCTGAGACGATATTTCTACACAGGCTCATTTAAAGCACCACATATGTGGGAAAAGAGGTGGTGGTATTCCTAGGGGAAAGGGCAGGCCTGTGGTCTCACATGGAGCAACAGCAGCGCACCGTGTGCGCAGTCCTGTGGCTACCTTCAGGAAGGCATGTGTCATGGGTTATCCTTGGCTTGCCACCTGGGGCAAAGGGATGGGGAATGGAGGTTGTAATCAGTTCATAAAGCTCCATCTCTGCTGCTCCTTCCTCTTCACGCTGTTCCCCTGCTCCATATCTAGGACCCTTATGTTTCTGGCTTAGTGAGATGAACATGTACGTGGACTAGGTGAACACGGGATCTTTGAGGAAAACTTACATTTCTTTAGACAGGGCAGAGGTCTGTGCCTGAACAGAGATCAGAACAAAAGCAGTGGAACAATGTGATGAACTGGAGCAGCTAGAACTGAAGTATCTACCCAACTGTTCTGGTTTCTAACCATACCTACCTGTTGCACATCAGGAATCTCAAGTCATTTTTAAGTGTGTAAATGAGTGCAGCCAGAGGGGAAATGTCAATGAAGTGTGTATCCAGCTGGACAACCTGAGAATTCCAGAAAAGATAAAGACCCACACTGACAGGGCAACTACAAGGTTAAAAATGAACATAACACATCTACATCTGCATCTGCCTTTGTCTTGCTCTTGGAGCCTACTTTTCTATTTTCCTCTCTTCTCCAAAGATTCTTGTCCTCAACAGTGCATTCAAGGATGCCTTCACTGTTCTCCTGAAAGACTGCAGGGTGTACTTTGCCAAACCTATCTCTCAGCAACAGTACCACCTTAAGCAGCCCTCTGTCTTCATCCCATAACTACTCCTGTCTTCCTTCTCAGAAGAGTTCCGCTGAAAAGAAAAAAAAAAAAAAAATTGAAGTCAATTTGAATTAAAAAACAAACAAACATCATCATCATCATCAACAACAACAACAACAACAACAAACAGCTCTCTGTGTTTCATCCAGTCTCCCCATGACCATAGCTTCTCTTAGGAACAGAGTCAACAAGGCAGGGGTATTAGCTGTTAAAGTATGAGGCAGAAAGACTCTTTCCACTCCTCCCCACTAACTCTGTGCTGTGGCGTGCAGCTGAACATTCTTGGCACCACAGTGACACCTCATCTGTCCTCCTTCTCCAAACCCAGAGATGTTCAAGGGACATGCAGTGAGCCAATCCTCCACACCGGTCTGCACAGAGAGCAAGTGTCAGTATTTGAGCTTTAGGTGCTCCCAGGACGCTCCCTCCAATGTGTGCCTGCCCATGCAGGTGGGAGTACCCCCTGGGCTGGCTCCACATGTCACACCCCATCAGGCAGCCCCACAAGCTTCAGGGTCAGCTGCTTGTGGCATTGATGGGGAGGCTGCTTCATCAGGATCGAGGGTGCCAGAGGTTCCACTTCTGGCACTGCCAAATGACATGACAGCTTCTTCTCTCTTTAATGCTTTCCTTCCCTGCCATCACAAAGGTTCGTGTTTCTTTCCTACTTATTTTCAAGCTGACTCCTTGTTTGTGTCAAAAGTCTTTTTTGTGATACCTCAGTTGCTGTTTAATCCAGCTAATGGTCATCTTTCTCATTAGTATTATCCCTATGGGGCCTCTCAACACCTAGGGATTCTCAGCAGAGTTTTGTGTTTCCCGTTCACACACACTGTTCAAATTACATCCCTTTTTAATCAGGTCTTATTATCCATGCCATTTTGCTAAGTATGTGTGTCTTCACAACACTGTTCCTCTTGCAGAGCATCTAATCCTTAGTGGCACACTCTCCAGCACTGATTTATGTATTGCTCCTCCCCAGCATACTCTTCAAAGTCCATGCCATCAGCTTCCCCATGAGTAGCATTAAAAAGTCTTTCTGACTCACTCTTCATGCTGCTTCTTTTCCAATTGTAATCTGCAAGTCTTGCTTGATTTGGAGTTTCTGTGGCAGCAATTTTCTTGCATACTGCTACCTATCTCATTGCTTGACATGATGCATTTGAAGACTCCTTCTCCATACCACTGCAAAATTTTCTTTACTGTTTGCTTACCTTATTATAGTTCTCTGCTTGAAGTTGCCTGTTTAATCATTTCCTAAGAACACAATGTGCTCCCTCATTCCCCTTTCACCACCGAGGCTAGTGTATGATTCTGTGCTTTTTAATTATTTATTTATTTTCATCACATTTGTAAGCTGAGTCCTCCCCTTTTGGGCAAAGTATACTCTGTCCCGGGAATGTGTGCTTTGATTCATTTCAGAAGAACTTCTAGCAAATCCTAAAGATTATTATTAAGAATATATCAGATTATTTTGTTTATTCTACTTTATCTGCTTTTCAGAGCACAGTTCATTATCTCTGAACTATCAGTTGTTTTTCTGCCCTCTCAATTTGCTGTCCATACTAAAATGAATGTTTCAGTTTTTGTACATCTCTGCACCAAATATCCTCCTGTGAAAGTACTTTCCTATAGCACCAGAGTTATGGAATTACCATTTAATTCATCCACACATATAACCTTTGGCTTCAGCCTCATCCACAGCATGACAAAAGTGACTGGAATGACCAAAAAGCAGCTGTCCTGATTCCTGAGGGAATGTTCAGGGCTGGCAGGAGCTGCCATATCCCCTGCAAAATTCCAGCTTTAACCTGGGTCTTGCCAGGTCATACATGGTGCCAGCTGCATTAGGGTATTGGAAACATCCATTTGCAAATGGGGACATCTCAAAGGCTCAGATCTTAAGAAGAGTTCAAATGATGAATTCAAATCAAACTAAATCCAATATACTTCATATTCTTAAAATGTTGTGGAGGCAGTGGCCTGCCTTTCTTCTCTGTGTGGCTGCTCAGAACAAGTGGATCCCAGCACAAACTGTACCCAGAAAGGAGAAAATTACATCTTCACAAAGAAAAAAAGAACACTATATCTTTCTTCAGCACTTTGGTTATTGCCCTGAAAGAGTCTTTACAACACCATTGCCATAAATGCAACCTCTTGTGTACTGGCCCATCATTAATATTGGGCTGTTAAACAAGCACTGCCAAAGAGCTGACATCCTGCCCAGGGCTTTCTACAGATGCTCAACATCTTTTAATAGATTTAAGAGACAATCTCACATGCTACCTCTACCTAGATACATGAGAACTGTCTGGATTTCCAGGCTAAGATATTTTCCTGGTTGCAAACTCCATCAGAGTAAGAGTTGAGTATAGCCATGACAGTATATCAGACACTGGCCTACTTTTCCTCCTGGGGAACAGATGAACTGTCCATAAAGAGAAAGCATCTTTCCAAACTCAGCGAAGCTATTTACATCCTCAAACTCTTCACTGTCCCTTCTCTTCCTCTTTGTTTCTCATCCCTGGCTGCATAAGAGCTTTTGCCAGGAGACCAATGGAGAACACAGTGGTGCTTTTCCATTGATGTTGTAGAGTCAAAAGTCACTGCTGGAAACATCTTTGTGATGGCATGAAAGTGTTTTAAGCACAATCCTTAGCCCCACCCTCAGGAGAGCTCTTGCCGGGACATGCTGTTCTTGGGAAATTTTCCTGCTACAGGTGTCTCTGCACATTTCCTTGCAGGCTCAGGAAAGGCTGGGCTGGCTCGCTTCAGGCATCACTAGGGGACAGTCATGATCAGACAGCCTGTTCTTCACTCTGACATTTGGCAAGCCCCAAAACATACGACAATAACAGTGACAGGAATTTGTTTACAGATACTAAATAAAGCACTGAAGTCTGACTGTATGGAGAAATTACATGACCTGGAAAGCAGGCTGATGACAGCCAATGGGGATATCTCAGTGGTTAGTGCACGCCACACAAAGATGTACAGGCACTGACAGAATGAGAGCAGGATGCATACACCTCCCTGGCCATAAAGTCACAGCATCTACTGGCTGTAAGGGCCTCTGAAGGTCACCAAATCCAACAATGTGCTAAGAGTGCCCACATAACTATCGCGTTGTGAAGAATAGCCTCTTTTTAAGTAAATGTATTGGTCAAATACAAAGTCCTGCACCCTGGGAGGAACATCCCTTTGCACCAGAATATTCTGGGGGCCACCCAGCTGCAAGATATTTGCAGAAAAGGACATTGACCAGGGGTTGCTGGGTCCCAATCAGCCCCCTATCCAAGCGGGGACCCGATCACTACATCCATCCCAGCCCAAGGGCCAGCAAGAACTGACCACAAGAATCTGCCAGGAAAAGTGACTGTGTCCTCCGGTGACTCCATGGGGGAAGCTGGCTGCAATTTCTTTGAGCAGTCACTGCTCTTGCACAGCCTCTTGACCTGGATGTGATGCTCTGGGGCTTGGGCCTGTGCTGTCTGAGGACATCTTCCCTCAGAGCACAGTGCCATGGAGCCAGACCCTCTGCTCTCGGAGGGTTCCTTTCCCCTAATTCGAGCACTATGGGCCATGGCCCCAGGGATATGAAGGGCATCTCTGCTCTGGTTTGAGCATTCTTGAGACCAGCTGAGTGGTCTTGCTGGACCTCTTCTCTTCACTTGAACACTGTGGCACTTGGTCTTTTGCTCTTGCAGGCACTCTTTCCCCAAAGCAGAGCACCGTGATAGCTGGGCCTCCAGTCCTTCAAGGGATTTTCCCATCAGGTGAGTGCCATAGATCCTGGTGCTATGGCTTTGCAGGGCCTCTTTTCGCTGACTCAAGCACCATGGCACCCAGTCCTCTGCTCTTGCAGGGCTTCTAAGCCGCCATTCAAGTCCTGTGGGCCTGGCCAGCTCACTGGTCTTTGAGGGCTTCCTTCCCCTCGCTTGATCAGCCTGGGGCCTGTCCCTTGGGACCTCTTTGCCCGGCTTTGAGGGCTATGGGTTCTGTCCTGCTGCCAGTGCAGGACCCCTGTGCCCTGGTCCATGTGCCACAGGTACAGGACATGTGGTCTTGCAGCACCTCAGTGCCCTGAGGTGAGAGGGACCATGGGGCTGGGACCTCTGCTCTTGCAGCACCTCTGTGCACTGCTTTGTCCGCATGGGGCTGGCTCCTATGCTCTCAAGGTACCTGCACTGAGAGAGGGCCAGGCCTCATGGTGTTTGCTCAGGGCAAAGAGAAAGGTGATTTTGCTGTCACCCTCCAGCACAGGCTTTCTGCACACTCTTCAGGATCTAGCCTTGGTGCTGGCATTTCTTCTCTGCCACTTGGACAGATGTGGCAGATGGGTGCCCTCAGTTCCCTCACTCCTACTGCAGCCCTGGAGATCCTTGGCTTTCTTTGAGGCAAGGGCACACTTGCACCGTCTTGCTGCATTGGCCTGAAGACGTGAACCATGGCAAGGGCAACTGGATGGGGGCCTGGGAAGATATGTCCAGGGCCCCACTTTCTGGCTGGAAACACTGGTGCTGAGCACAAGTGATGTGATGGCTGCAGTGGACAGTGGCATTGCATAGCCCCAGATACTTGCGCAATGACCAGAGTGCTGCCAGATTGAGTGCCATAGGCAAGGAGAGCCTGTTGTGATGTCTACCACTGAGGGACAGTGACAGCCCCGAGCTATGGCTTGTGACCACATGGCCCTCGCTGCTTATATCTGGGTGCAGTCTCACCTATCTGGCTTGTGCCTGCACTCTGGCTGAGCATTTACACGAGGTCCAGAGTGAGGAGCAAGGACAGCCTTGGTGCTGGTGTCGTGCTCTGGGAGTTGCTGACAGCAGCTTTCAGTGCCCTTCCCAGAGCCATCGCAGCTTCTTCCCCAGTCCTGCCTGGCTCAGGCAGCCGGGGCACCCAGGAGGTGTGCTCGCAGCAGCAGACGTGAGCAGTGGGGAGTCACCTCTTCTGGGGCAGCTGGGAGGGTTTGCTTCCTGAGGGACCCGAACACTTGTTCTTCCCCTCCCAGGGTCAGCGAGTGACCATGGCCTCTCTTCTTTTTCCAGTGTGACTGCTGCTGCTGCTGCAGTGCCAGTGAGGAGGAGCAGCCCATCATCCCCTGCTCTGTCCTGCTCACCACAGCAGATGGAGAGCATGGACTCTGAGCTGGACGGTTGCTGCCCCATTTGTCTGGACACCTGCAACAACACCAGCTATGTGGTGCCATGCCTCCACCAGTTCTGCTTTGGCTGCATCAAGCTGTGTATTGAGAGACAGCCCAAGTGCCCCCAATGCAAGAAAATGGTACAGTCCATCTTGCACTCAGTGCTGGTGGATGACTGCTTTGAAGAGCTCGTTGTAAGACCACCCACAGTAGCATCTGTCATCACCCACCAGGAAGAGAGAGCTCCTGCACACCTGGACACCCCCAGCCCCCAGCAGCCAGATGCCTCTGAACCACAGGTACCCACGGCTCCTGTGGGCAGCCTCCACCCCTCCACCTGGGTGTCCCTCTTCTGCCTGCAACCAGCTGTGCTCCGGCCCCTGCTGCCCTGGCTGTGCCAGGAGCTGGGGCAGCTCCTGGGGGCTAATGGCAGGGCAGCCTCCGCAGCGCCTTGTCATCTCCAGCCTGCGCCTCTTTGGCCTGGACCAGGGGGCTCTGACCATGCTGCTGCACACAGTCCTGCAAAGCCAGGCTGCCAGCTTTGTGCGATGCCTCATCGTCAGCACTGTGCAGTGGTGCAGCAGAGAGGCCTGGCATTTGCTGGGCCTGGACACCGCCCGTGCTGCTGGGGAACAGGATGCCAGCCCTGCAGCTGCCCCCAGCCCAGCTGCCTCCCCAGCCATGGCTCCTGCCCCCAGCCCAGAGCCCTCCAGTAGCCCCGAGGAAAACAACATGGGGGTTCCTGTGTCCTGCGACCAAGAAGCACCCCAGGAGCAGCCAGAGCAACCTGTGGCAGGTCCCTCCACTTCCAGCTGGGGCAGGGACCATTCACATGGGGGGGCCCGGTGAGCCCCAAAGAGGAAGGCCCTCACCTCCCAGGCCTCAGCACCACCCCCCAAGAGGCCACGCTGCTGGTGGCACTGGGACAACAGCCCAGGAGCTGGCGAGACCAGGGCCAAGCCAGCTGCTGGGGCACATGCCGGCACCCCAGGACACAGAGAGGTCCTCAGTGTCTCACTATCACACAGAGTAGCAAAGCAATAAAATTACAAGAAAAAGTCTTAGTGTTGCCAATAATACATTGGTCACTGCTATCCCCACCCCTGCTGCCATTCCCCTCTCTTCCTGCTGCTGTGCCCACAGCCTTCTCATGTGCCTGCTGCACTCAAAGTCTTATGGGGTCAGTCTGGTGGGAAAGGGTAATGCTGCTCTTTGCCAGGAGGGCTGAGGTGTTTGTCTGGGTGCTTCTTTTCCCCAGGTGCCCAGCACCACTGCTCTGCTCCCCCTGAAAGTGCGTGCTGCCCAGCTGCAGGTCTGCAAGTGATGTGGTGGCTGCAGTGGACAGTGGCATTGTGGTAGCCCCAGATGCGTGTGAGATTACCAGAAGGCCAGCCTGTGCCCCACCCCCATCGCCCCTGGCCTAGGCTCCTGCTCATCACCCCTCTTTTGCCTCGGGGGGGCTTGGGGTTCTGCCCTTCTGCCAGCCTGCCCTGCTAGGCACATCCTGGCACTGGCAGTGCCCAGATACCCCCAGTGCGCAGTCATGGCCTGGTGCTGCTTCTCTCTGCAGCAAGCCAAGGTTGTGCCCTGCCCAGACGGGAACAGCATGGAGTTCAGTGAGGGGAAAGGCAGATCTCTGCACCTGGGGAGGAACAGCCCCAGGCACCAGGACATGCTGGGGCTGCCCAGTTGCAAAGGAGTTTTGCAGAAAATGAGCCAGGGCTCCTTGTTGACACCAACTAGAACATGGACTAGCAATGTGCCCTTGCTGCAAAGAACTCTAACAGTGTTCTTGGCTGCACTGGAGAACTGTTGCCAGCAGGTCAAGGGAGGTGAAAGTCTCTGGGAGAGCTGCTCAGCTTCACTGCTGGCTGAGGGAAAAGATGCAGCCACATCCACTGGCCTGGGCAAGACAGTAGGACTCCAGGAGCCAGGTTGGGCCACAGCAGCCAAGCAACAGGGGCCTGGGATTTAGTGGCTGGAGGGGGTGGCCATTGTCCTAATTACTATAAAATGCTTAAGGTGGTTCACAAGAGAGCAAAACTTATCCTGGAAGGGCTAGAATTAACCTCTATATAAAATTCAAAGCTTAAAATAAAAAGAAAAAATAGCTTCTAGAAATCTGTCAAAATTGCAAAAACCCTACACTATGCTTTAAAGGCTCTTAAATCAATCAAGAAAAAAATTCTATCCCTTTACCAGCCACGTTGCAGAAGCAAACACAAAACCCCACCCTTACAAAAGAAATTAGAAAAAAAAATAAAAATCTCCTTTTCCATAATGTATTTTGTTATTTTTATTCTATAATTTCAGACTCAGCCTTCAAACACTGTTGGAGCTTGTGTGTATTTGAGAATTCTATGACAGTCAATATTTTGCTGATGTGTGTTCTTTTCCATAGCACAGATGCAAGAAGCCCTATTTTGCTGAATCCTGCTTATAGTAGTACTGTACTATTGATTAGATTATTTTAAATGACTGTCAGTACTTATTGGAAAACGGATGCCTTTTGATCACATACTACAGCAAAAAATGTAAGCATATAAATGATTATCAATAACTGACCATGAAAAAATCTTGCACTATATTGAAGATCTGCTTACACTGACAATAGTTAGCTGTGCTTTCTCCTGCGTCCTTTAACAGCAGACTGGTGAGCCTTACCTTTCTGTACTTGGTTTATGTATTCTTACCCTCTTTTTGTCTTTTACAACTCAACACAGATATATCCCTAAGTCATGTAGATGTTTATGCCATTTTCTTATTGCAAAACCTTAAAGACATTTGAGCTGATTTGTTGTGATTTAACCTGGCAGGCAGCTAAGCATCATGCAGCCATTCACTGAATACCCCCACATACCCCCACACCTCCCACTGTGGGATGGGGGAAAGAATCAGAAAAAAAAAAAAAAAAAAAGGTTTAAACTTATGGGTTGAGATAAAGACAGTTTAACAGGACAGAAAATGAAGGAAAATAATAATGATGATAATAATAATAATAATGTATATTACTATTAATTATTAATGTGTATATATACACATACTTATTATAATATATATATGTTATTTATATTATATATAAAACGTGGTGCACAATGCAATTGCTCACCGCCTGCCAACTGACGCCCAGCCCTTTCATGGGTTTACATGGCAAGGTTTTGGTAGCGGGGGGCTGCATGGAGTGGCCTCTATGAGAAGGATCCAGATGCTGCCCCATGTTAGATAAGGGGCAGTTTCAGCTGGCTCCAAAGGGACCCTCTGCTGCCTAGAGCTGAGCCAATACACAAAGTTGTTTGCACCTCTGTGAGAGCAGACTTATGAAAAAAAAATGCTGAGCAACAGCAGCTGGGAGAGAGAGGAGTGAGAACCAGCCCTGCAGCCACCCAGGTAAATGCAGCAGGAGGGCAGGAGGTGCTCCAGGCACGCAGCAGCAGTTCCCCTGTGGCCTGTGCAGGGAGAGGCCCCTGGTGGAGCAGGCTGTCCCCCTGCAGCCCACGGGTCCCACATGGAGCAGATCTCCACGCTGCAGCCCCCCCATGGAGGAGCCCCCGCTGGAGCAGGTGGATGTGGCCTGGAGGAGGCTGCGGACCATGGAGAGCCCCCGCAGGAGCAGGCCCCGGGCTGGAGCTGCAGCCCGTGGACAGGAGCCCCCGCAGGAGCAGGGGGTCTGGGGGGAGCTGCCGCCCACCCGTGGGGGACCCGTGCTGGAGCAGTTTGCCCCTAGGGGATGGATGGACCCCGTGGTACGGAGCCATGTGGGAGCAGTTCTTGAAGAGCTGCAGCCTGTGGGCAGCCCCCGCAAGCCCAGTCTGGGAAGGATGGTGTCCCATGGGAAGGACCCTGTGAGGAGCAGGGACAGGGAGTGACTGAGAAGGAGTGGTAGAGGAGAAGCGTTAGAGATGCACAGACCGCAACACCCGTTCCCTGTTTCCCTTTACGGCTTGGTGGAAGAGAGTGGATGAGGGAAAGGCATTTTTGGTTTCTTTCGTTTCTCACTTCTCTAGCTTGTTAGTAATAGGCAATAAATTTTTCTAATCTTCCTATGCTGAGTCTGTTTTGCCCATGACGATAACTGTTGAGCGATCTCCCTGTCCTTATCTCAACCCTTGATCCCTCTTCATTGTATTTTCTCCCCATCTTTCTGTTTGAGGAGGGGGGAGTGAGAGAGTGGTTGTGGTGGTGCGCAGCTCCCTACCTGAGCAAAACCATCACAAGCCCATACCCCTGAACCCCAGCCAATCCTTCCAGTTCTTATTGTTCCGCATGATGTCATATTGGTATGGGATATCCCTCTGGTCAGTTCGGGTCAGCTGTGCTGGCTGTGTCCCCTCCCAGCTTCTTGTTCCCCCCTCCAGCTTCCTTGCTGGCAGCACAGCATCAGAAACTGAAAAGTCTTTGACTTAAGCACTGGTCTGCAACAACTAAAACATCAGCATGTTATCAGCATTATTCTCATCCTAAATCCAAAGCAGAGCACCATACCAGCCACTATGAAGAAAATTAACTTTATCCCGGCCAAAACCAGGACAATATCCACCCCTTATTGCATACCATTTACATCATGCCCATACTTTCTATTACATCCAAATTAATCACCACCTCTCTTGCCTTTTGATATATACACACAGATATCATATAGGCTATGGGCCATCCCTCTCAAATGTCCAGTGAGTTGATTTAGTCCACGACTTGGGCTCCATCTTTCATAGCAGTTCTTTGGGGTAGAAGAGATGCTGTGTGGTGTTGGATTCTTGCATGCTGATGCCAGCTCTAGTTCCATCATTGCCGCACTTCTCCTCTTTCCTCTCCACTGCACCATGCTCAATTCCATCAAAATTCATTCTTAATTAATCTGTGTGATTCTTTCTGTAGTACCACTATGTGACATATAGCAACCTTAGTAGTCATGAATAGAGCATTATATACCAATTAGCATCACACAAGTCAAATCCTTGGCTATTCTCACCCAAAATTAAATCTCCTTGAGGTACACATTGGACTTACCCATCCTTCCACATTATGCACCAAGAAGATTTTGGACTATTTTCTTCCTTTTCTCAAAAACTTCTTCAGCTCCGTAGATGTTGCCCAACTTCTGTTGCCCCACATGATGATGCCATCGATGTATTGCAGGTGTTCAGGAATTTCCCCCTGTTCCAGTGCAAACTGGATCAGTCCATAGCAAATAGTAGGACTGTGTCTGCACCCCTGGGGCACTCGGTTCTAGGTGTACTGGATGCCCCTCCAAGTGAAAACAAACTGTGGCCTGTGCACTGCTGCCAAAGGGATGGAGAAAAATGCATTAGCAACAGTTCACAGAATCAGAATCACAGAATCGTCTAGGTTGGAAGAGACCTCCAAGATCATCTAGTCCAACCTCTATCCTAACACTAACAAGACCTCCACTAAACCATATCACTAAGAACTACATCTGAACGTCTTTTAAAAACCTCCAGGGATGGCGACTCAACCACTTCCCTGGGCAGCCCATTCCAATGCCTAACAACCCTTTCAGTAAAGAAGTTCTTCCTAATATCCAACCTAAACCTCCCCTGGCGCAACTTTAGCCCATTCCCCCTCGTCCTGTCACCACGCACGTGGGAGAATAGACCAACCCCCACCTCTCTACAGCCTCCTTTAAGGTACCTATAGAGAGCGATGAGGTCTCCCCTGAGCCTCCTCTTCTCCAGGCTAAACAACCCCAGCTCCCTCAGCCGCTCCTCCTAAGACTTGTTCTCCAGACCCCTCACCAGCTTCGTTGCCCTTCTCTGGACTCTCTCGAGCACCTCCATGTCCTTCTTGTAGCGAGGGGCCCAAAACTGAACACAGTACTCGAGGTGTGGCCTCACCAGAGCCGAGTACAGGGGGACAATCACTTCCCTAGACCTGCTGGCCACGCTGCTTCTTATACAAGCCAGGATGCTGTTGGCCTTCTTGGCCACCTGAGCACACTGCTGCCTCATATTCAGCTGCCTATCAACCAGTACTCCCAGGTTCTTCTCGGCCAGGCAGCTTTCCAACCACTCATCTCCCAGCCTGTAGTGCTGCTCGGGGTTGTTGCGCCCCAGGTGCAGGACCCGGCACTTGGCCTTGTTGAACTTCATACAGTTGACCTCAGCCCATCGGTCCAGCCTATCCAGATCCTCCTGCAGAGCCTTCCTTCCCTCGAGCAGATCAACACACGCACCTAACTTGGTGTCATCTGCAAAGTTGTGACATACCACTTGGCTGCCTTTAATTCCAGTTCATATTGAAGTTCTCACATGTCCAGCACGGCAGCACTCAGTGGTGGTGTGACTTCATTCAGGCCACAATGGTCCACTGTTAGTCTTCACTCTCCATTAGACTTTCACATGGGCCTTAAGGGACTATTACAGTGTGAGCAAGTCTTGCTGATCACTCCTTGGCTCTCCAGCTGATGAACTAGCTTACGAATGGGAATCAGAGAATGTCGGTTGGTGTGATACTGCCACCAGTGCTCTGTTGTAGCAATTGGCAGCTGCTGTTCTTAAACCCTCAGCAATCCCACAATAGAAAGGTCCTCCCCACAGCAAGGTAGAAAGCTGTTTGGTCATCTCTGTTTCCAAGGCAACTATTCCAAAAGCCCACTGGTAGCTGTTTAGGTTTTTGTAAGTACCCTCTCCTGAGGCCGTCTATGCCAAGGATGCTCAGAGCCTCTGAGCCAGTCACAATAGGGTATTTTTGGCGTTCCTTTCCAGGTAGGCTCACTTCAGCCTCTAATACAGTTAGCTATTAGGATCCCCCTGTCACTTCGTACATACAGATGGGTTCTGTCCCTTTATAGCTTGATGGCATTAGGGTACACTGTGCATCAATGTCCAATAGAGCCTTATACTCCTGTGGGTTTGGTGTGCTAGGCCATCAAATCCACACAGTCCAATAAATCTTTCCTCCACCTGGCTGCAGGCAGGGCCCCTCTAGTCCTGGTCATTGCATTCAAATTCATTACTCGCTTTTTATAAATGTGAATGAAATGTCCTTTCATTAAAGTCAGAAGTAAGATCAACCCATCTACTCTGTCTGGAGAACTGCAAATTGGAAACTGGAACAACCATTTCTCTGGAAGGACCCCCTTTTTCCCATTGTTTTTCCTTGCAGCTCAGGTACCCTTGCCTCTAATGTCAAGGTAGATTTTCCATCCCACTTCCTCATGTCCTCCCTGTGGTCCTGCAGATAAAACTAGAGGGTGGCCTGTGGTGTATACCCACTATATCCTTCCTTTTGGGCACAGGAATGCTTACTTCTAATAGCTGAGACAGTGGTTTGTAGAGATGGGGGAAAAGACTCATTCTCTCTCTTTAACCTGCTATACTACTTTCACCACAGACAAAATGCAGACCTGTAAGGAAGAAAAGAGACTTTCTTCATACTGCTGGAGTTGGCCAGCCAATTCATCCACCATGTCTCCATTTTCCAGGTCATAGCTGCCAATGAGTTGGCATACAATGATGGTGTGCTCTGTACAAACTTCCAGCATATGGGTCACACCCACTTGACTGCATCTGGATCTTTGGGTAACTGTTCATGTATAACTGCACTTTAAAGGTATGTGAACTGATTTAAGTGCATTCTCTAAGCCTTAAGAAACCTGATTAGCAATACAAAAGACTGCTTCTCAAAGGAGTATTGCCATGGAAAGTGTAATTTGCACTTCCAGTTTAGTTGTCCCTTTATGGCACTTAGATTATAACGGTGCTATCCAAGTGTACAGATAGCTAGACAGCACAGTAGAGAGGCTGTGATCTCAAGGAAAAAGAATAATTCTTTTCTGGAGACCAAAGTGTATTTAAAGTAAAGTGTTATGGAAACATAAAATAGCAAAGATGGAACAAAAAGAATCTGCTCTAAAGGAGACAGTGCTCAAGTCTTAATGGTCTTTGATGGTTTTAGAGTAAACAGGAAATATGTCTCCTTGAATACAGTAGTAATTTATGCCTAGATCAAACCTGGAATATGCTTTTGTTGGTCAGATTTTGTGCACACTTACACTGGGCAGTACCTGAAGAAATGCCATTTATATAATGCCTACTGAATCATATCCATTGACTTTCCTTGTTTTTAGAGAAGACTGTAAATGTAACGATTTCAAAAGGTGTCCGATGACTGCATGTCAGATTCTTAGTATCTTCACAATCATTTTATATTCTCTAGGCTATTGTGTGCATACTTTGGCTTTTCTCACCTATTTTACTCATTTTAAATTGCTATAGGTGAGTGGAAACAGTGGAGCGCATTCTATTTAGTGTAGAGTGTGTTTAAAATAAAATAGTATTTAGTCTTTTAAAAGAGTGAGGAAAAACAGGTCTATACACATAGAAGATGAGACATAAGGTAGATAAGATTACTGAAAAGGTCCAGTGACTTACTGCATGTGGTCAAAACTGTTGTCTGCAGAACTGGAAAGGTATGATGTCTTCTTCCATTCTCTCTTCCCTTTATCCATTGTAAACACACACGCACGCACACACCAAAACTGACATGACATGTTTATAACTGACATTTATTTCTGTCTGGTGATCTACTGAAACATAGGAAGAATCCAGAAGGTTCACTGACAGAGCCTTAAGCACAGAAATCGAGTGCATTGTGCGCAAAGTTAGCTTGCTCTCTCCTAATAGATGCTCCCTGCTACTGAGACATTTTGGCTGGTAACAGGTCTGGGCCTTCACAGCCCACTGCCTGTCTGTGACACCTGCTGTGTTCTGCAGCACAGCTGGAGAAGTCACGGTGCAAACTGTTGCCATTCACAATAGGTCTCCCTCCAGCCCTGATGGAGTGACACTACTAAACACCAGCCAGCCAGCCAGGCTGGCAGCGAAGTCCTGTGGCTTTTTTTTTTTTTTTAATTGATTGGAAATAGAAGTGCTGAGGTATTAACAGGCCAGCTCCTGTTTTTACCCCTGCCATCAGGGTAGTTACAAAGAGTGTTTATCAATATGGTGATAGGTGCAATATATATATAAATAAAAATAAAAAATACATATACATATACATATACATATAAATAAACACATCAGATATTACATGTACCTCAAAGATTCTGCTGCTATTAAAGCTTATGCCTAGAGTTAGATGAGAAGTTTTGTCTCATCTTTCTCCTCTACAGATGAGCATCTCTTGATCTCTGCTGAAGAGCCAGGGGCCATCTTAGGACTCTTCTCCATTCTGAGAGGCAGTGTGAAGGTTGAATTTCTATCCCAGAGTGGAAAATGTGGACATACATCCAAAATACAAGTCCCATAAAGCTCAGGCAAACATTACAAAAGAAGTTACTTCCAGTCAGGAATGGCAAAGTGCTCCAAATGCCAAAAGTACATGTATAGGCATTTCCAAATATTATTTAAAAAATAAAAATAAAACAAGACAAAAATAATCTCTTAGCTCTCAGCTCTTTGTCTGATCCACAGAAAAATGCCTAAGCAGCAGTATTTTTGATTGTGTATCTCTGGATTGATTATTACTATTGTGTTTCGTGAAACAATCCTTAAAGTTATTCCAGAATAATTTAAATGGGACTGCTATACTTCTCTTCACAACTAGACCATTTTTAGGTGATTGTTATTAAGGTCTTTTTCTATTTTCTGTGGCTCAAGACTATCTGAGTGTTACTATTATGTCAACGTGCAAATAACCTACAGAGAACAATTATAAGTATATTGAAGTAAAATTCAATTCCTGCCTTGAAACACAGTCCCCTACTAAAGGACACTCCAAGGCATTCCCAGAAATCCTCCTGCTAAAAGAAATCTTGCTAGCACACTGGGATGCTATCCAGGAGTTAAGCTCCAGACCAATGTAAAGATGAGAAAGTAATTGGCTCTAGAGTCAGATTGGACATTGAGAATCAGCCGCGACCTCAAATGGCTGAAAATATGCTCTGTACATTCAATTAATAGTTCCATATAATCATCATCATGCTTAATATTAATTGATATCTCTAACAAATGCATGCTTTTGTGCTCTTTTTAGTTGACTTTCTTGCCTCAAGTTATTAACAGTCAGTTTCTGAAATCACAACAAAAATAAATTAATCATAAAATCATAGAATGGCTCGGGTTAGAAGCGACCTTAAAGATCATCTAACTCCACCCCCCTGCCACGGGCAAGGATGCCTCCCACTAGATCAGGTTGGCCAAGGCCCCATCCAGCCTGGTCTTGAACACCTCCAGGGATGGGGCATCCACAACTTCTCTTGCAAACCTGTTCCAGTGCCTCACTACCCTTACAGTGAAGAGTTTCCTCCTAATGTCTAGTCTAAATCTATCCTCTCTTAGTTTAAGACCATTCCCCCTGGTCCTATCATTATCTACCCAAGTAAAGAGTCCTTCTCCATCTTTTCTATAAGACCCCTTTAAGTATTGAAAGGCCACAGTGAGGTCTCCCCGGAGCCTTCTCTTCTCCAGGCTGAACAGTGCCAGCTATCCCAGCCTTTTTTCATAGGAGAGGTGCTCCAGCCCTCTCATCATCTTTGTAGCCCTCCTCTGGACTCATTCTAACAGATCCACATCTTTCTTGTGCTGGGGGCCCCAAACCTGGACACAATACTTCAGGTGGGGCCTCACGAGGGTAGAGTAGAGGGGGACAATCACCTCCCTCCTCCTGCTGGTCACACCTCTTTTGATGCAGCCCAGGACGCAGTTGGCCTTCTGGGCTGCAAGCGCACACTGCTGGCTCATGTCGAGCCTTTCATCCACCAGAACTCCCATGTCCTTCTCTGCAGGGCTGCTCTCAATGAGTTCTTCTCGCAGTCTACTTCTGGCTGGGATTGCCCGGACCCAGATGCAGCACCTTACATTTGGACTTGTTGAACCTCATTAGGTTCACATGAGCCCACTTCTCCAGCCTGTCCAAGTCCCTTTGGATGGCATCCCTTCTTTGGTATTAACTGCACCACTCAGCTTGGTGTCATCTGCAAACTTGCTGAGGGTGCACTCAATCCCATCATCTATGGCATTGATAAAGATATTGAAAAGCACCCGTCCCAAGACAGACCCCTGAGGGACACCACTCTTCACTGGCCTCCACGTGGAGATAGAACCATTGACCACTACTCTCTGGGTGTGGCCATCGAGCCAATTCCTTGTCCACCAGATGGTCCACCCTTCAAATCCGTATCTTCCTGATTTAGAGATTAGGATGTCATATAGAACTGTGTCCAAGGCCTTACAGAAGTCCAGGTAGATGACATCAGTCGGTCTTCCCTTGTTGACTGATGCAGCACCATAGAAAGCCACCAAATTAGTCAGGCATGATTTACTCTTGGTGAAGCCATGCTGGCTGTCTCAGATCACCTCCTTGTCCTGCATGTGCCTTAACATTGCTCCAGGAGGATCTGTTCCATGATCTTTCCAGGCACAGAGGTGAAGCTCAACAGTCTGTAGTTCCCCAGATCTTCCTTTCTACCCTTTTTAAAAATGGAAGTGATGTTTCAATTTTTCCAGTCACTGGGGACTTCACCTGACTGTCATGATTTTTCAAATATGATGGGGAGTGTCTTAGCTTTAAACTCACAAAATGTTTCAATAAAACAGAAAGGCTGGAGTGGGTTATTTTCGTGGATGGTAGCAAGTAGGTAGATACAGTCTTTGTTTACTGTTACATGCCTATTCTCAAATAGTACCTAAACAAACAAACAAAAGAATATGCATGTACTAGGTGTGCTGTCCACGTAATGCTACTCAGACTTCCACCTTGTCTGAGTAAACATTATTCTCAGAGGCTTCTGTTGCTTTCAGAGACTGACAGCTGCTATTAAATTCAACTAACCTGCCTGCCTTGCTATCAGCTTTCTCAGACTTAGGTTCATGACTCAGCACCTGTTCTGGAGCATACAAAACCTTATCTCCATCCAGTGCTTTGCTGGGCTAACAAAAAAAAAACAAAAAAAAAAACAGCCTTGGGTCCAATAACTTCAACAACAGTGACTGAGCAGTTAGTTCCCACATTATTTTCCTGTATAATCCTCTGATAAAGGAAAGCAACAGTGAAACTGAAGGTTAATGTCATTATAATAGCAACAACAACAACAACAACAACAAAAACAATAACAAAATAAGAGCAGATGCCTTCAGGTGTTCTACTCCACTCCTAACGAATACACAGGATTGACTCTTTCCTCTCTGGGATAGTCTATTTGCTCTCCAAGTTTTCTGTCCATGCTCCTGCTGAATCTTTGGCAAATGCAAGCTGACTCCTAAATCTGTGTGCAAAGAGAGAATATTTGAAGAATGAGGCAGCATTATGTAGTGATGCATCAGCCTGGAAGAAGAATAGCTACTGTAATATGGTACTCCATGTGGATGAATTGCTTCTTATAGAAGAAGAATGGAGTAGCCTGGGCACTGCATCATGGTAATGCTCTCTACTCTGCTTCTACAGGGCATAGAAGAGTGCTCTGTAATATATAAACAGCATTCAGTGCTGTAATAGTTCTAACTCTGTTCATCAGACAATTCACCCTATGAGTTGTTAGAATGTCTAAAGCTTGATTTATACATGAAGTAGTGTCCTGAGGTAACCTCAGCTCCTCATATGCCAGCAGTATCACTGCTTGTGCACCTTTCACCTTTCTGCTTCCACTGTCTTCCAGAGTCCTCACACTGAGCTGCTTCCCTCTGCTACAATCCCACACCCCTCCAATACCCACTGCTGCAATACAGGACAGAGGATTGGTTTTTTGAAGACAGGAGAAGCTCACTAGTCAGGCAAATAAACGTGTCTATAATTCCAGTTTGCAGCTATGCAAGGGCAGATAAAAGCATCCTAATAAACCTGTACCCTAATTAGGGATCTGGCTGTTGCTGCTGAGGAAGTATAGAATGTAGCTTCTCTCCCCTGCAGTAGTATAAGACGTGTTCACTGTCCCTCTGTCTTGTAATTTATTTTCAAAAAGTTTTAGGAACTTAATGACAGGTAGTATTCCAGCAAATGTGACTGAATTTGGTGAAGAGTTTATTACAGAATCACAGAATTACTGCAGTTGGTAGGAGCCTCCTGAGATCATCTACGCCAAACTCTGCTGTTCAAGCTGGATCAGCTAGAGCAGGTTGCCCAGGACGCTGTCCGGTTGGTTTTGAAAGCCCCTCGTGATGAAGTCTCCATAACCTCTCAGCAGACACTTCCCTTGTTTCACCAGCCTCACAGTAAAAAAAAAAAAAGAAAAAAAAAAAGAAAAAAAAAGTGTTTTCCTGTGTTCATATGGAATTTCCTGTTTTTAATTTGTGCTCGTTGTCTCTTGTCCAGTCAGTGTACTCTATTGAGAAGTGTCTGGCTCCCTCTTCTTCATTGCCACCCATCAGGTATTTGTACACATTGATGAGACCCCCCTAAGCCTTCTCTTCTCCAGGCTGAACAGTCTTTTCCTCATGTGAGAGGATGCTCTAGTCCCTTAACCATTTTAATGGCCCTGTGCTGAACTCTCTTGACAAGTTATTAAGATGAACTGACAGACAAGCAATGGTGTCATATAATCCTTACTGACTTAGCAAAACAGGTTGAAGTGAGCTGTAGATAAGGACAGAGATATGTGACTAGATGGAAATCAGGTGCCTGAAGAGAAGCTAAGCGTTTATTTTGTCAATAAAAGTAAATCCTTGTTCACAGTCTGTACTAGTACTCCCCGTGTTTCAAACCCCCTCACTGGTGCGTATCAGTTGAGAAACAAAGGCAGGTGAGTAGAAATCTAGTCCATACCCTCTAACTGTCTATTTTAGTAGCTTCTTATTCTGAGCATATGAAGAAGTTTGGAAAGATGATGTGAAAATCCTGATAAGAAAATTCCAAGACTCCTGTGAATCCCTAGACTAGATTATAGTCATGTAACCACAATGAGCTCATCTTTAGATAACTATATCAAAGCAATGGACTCTAGACACACATGTATTGGTTAATTCCAATATTTTAAACAGGGTTTCAGTTAATAAGAGATCTATTTAAAACATATGGCTGTCTTCTGATCTTTGTTTATAGAGCTAAATAAAGGAATAAATCTGGAAGATGGCTTGCAGACAAAAATGTTTGCTGAAAGAAGACGATTTTGGATTTGCTCCAATTTCCTGTTGAAACCAGTAGTAAGAAAAAGAGAACTTTGTGGTTGGAAAACAAGTGGTTCTCTAAAATTTGGAAAGATTGTTCTTGTCGGTATTCTGTTTATTTGTAGTATAGCACATAACACTAGAATATACGTTTGCAATCATTTGGCATAGAAACAGTTCTAATAGAGAATATCCTGTTCTGTTCTGTTCTGTTCTGTTCTGTTCTATTCTATTCTATTCTATTTCTTAGCAATTACTTGGCCTTTTTTTTTTTTTACTAGTATACTAGCAAAGTGTTATTAAATTCCAGTTTAAGTTCAGTTGCTGCCTTAATGAAAGTTAACCGAAGCATAGAAAAGAAGTAGCAGAGTTAAGACAAATGTCCTTCTGTTTTTATATTGTGCACATCTAAGTGGGGCCTAGACAGTAAGCAGAGGATCTAATCTGATATAGGAATACTTCTAGTGAATTAAAATTTATGAAGGAAAGTTCAAGGATGGTTCTCTGACTTCATTGTGTGGGTGGTTTTTGTTTGTTTGTTTTAATGAAGGCATTTTCCTCTTCAGTGTGTTCTTGCTTCCTTTCTTACTTGAAATTTTTAACAGAACATGTAACGTCTATATCCTATAAATACCAATCATCATGGAGAGGAAAGTTAGCAAAAACCTTGCAGACCAGGATAACCTGTATGCAGCCAATCTTCTGTCACAGGACAGTCACTCTATCCTCACCAGGTTACCTGTGTAGGTTATCAGCTCCAGCTAGTGGGGAGAGCTCAGCAACAATAAAATTGTGTAATCTGAGCGGAAGCTGTCAGTAACAGTGAGTAATGCCCTGTTAGCTCCCATACAGACAGTTCCAACTTCCAGGTCAAAATCATGGAAAGAAAGGTTAGACATGCAGTTCCTGAGAAAGAAATAGGAGAAGTTCTATGGGAAATGACCCTTGTGTTATTTATAACAGTCTTTGGACTTCACAGGAGATGACAATACCCTCTGGCAGAACACCATATGGAAGAATTATTGCTCTGAAATACCTCTGGTCGACGGTAGTGCTGTTTTGTTTAGCTGATGAAGAGAAGTGTAGAGATTCTAATGTAAGACAATACTTCAGTTGCCTTGACAAGCTAGTAAATATTTTACAGAGTAGAATATATAAAACACGCAGATACATATTTACTTAATTTACAAAGTGTAGACATTTTGTTGACTGTCTAAATTAGTTAAATGTGTTTGAAGCAGTAAAGATGATCAATATGAATTTTAAGCAAACTTCTAAATTGCAAACGGCAAAAACTGTTGCTTTGGAATGCAGAATGCATTGTAAATCATCAGGTTATTTTTGATTATCAGCCTACGTATGAGGCCAACTTACTTTCTGATAATGCTGCAGGCAGGATTGCTGTTGTACTATTTTTTATGCCCACATAAGAAAGAAGTCTGTTACACTTCTGTTGCTTTACTTAGGTGAAGTCCTCAGGTTCACCTGTGTCACTGTGCTGGCTAATACTGGAGTAAAACATACAAAATATGGACATAGAATTGGTTTAGGTTTTAGCTGTTTGAAAGTGCATTGTGTCTGATGAAAGTATGTTTTCCTCAGTACTTAATCAAAGGACTTTTCAGAGCTTGCTTCCACATGCACACAAACCCCCAAACATGTAATGTAGAAATTTGGAAAACATATACTTTGTTTTTAGATTTGATTTTGGCTAACAGTATGTTTACAGCTTCTCTCTGCTGGTTTGTAGGATAAATTGAAATATTTCCAGCCAGCGGAAATTTATAGTCCATAGGCAGTGAAATTAGAGCACAGTCACTGTTGTGGCCATTTTGTTGCAGTTAGGGTAGAGTGTGGGTGGGAAGCAGATGCAGCAAGAGCATGGTAACTGAGTATTGATATTTTGATATGTGTCCGAAGTAGCTAATATGTGTATAAATTAGTTTTATTGAAGAACAGAGATTTTGTCACTTTAGGAAGGGCATTCTGGAATAAAGATTGAAAACACAGGCAGAAATAAGCAAATGAAAGGAAACTTGGTCCAAAAGAGTCATCAGTACTAGTGAGGTAACTGGCAGACTATGAGGACTATAAAAATAATGGGAGACAGACAGTGTGTGTTTAGAAAGCTGATGTTAATGGAGTGACCCTGTAGCTGTAGTGGTATAAATAGAGTGTGATCAGCTGTGCAAATGTGCCCTTCCAGCAGCTGGGGCATCCCGGCTGCATGAGCCTCTTGGCAGCTGTGAGGCAAGGGGCAGGGTTAGGGCTGCTCATCATGGTCAGTTTTTGTTTGAGGGGTTTGCTGGGGGGACAGAGGGAATGATGGGGGAGTGGCTCTTTTAAGTGCTTCCGACAAATGTTTTCTGGGTGAATTTTTTTTCGGAATAGTGTCACAACAAAGCTGTTTATGTTATTAATGAAAATGGGTCCTTGTGCTCTTGGCTGCACAAATTTCTCAACAATAACTATTGAGGAGGAAGAACATGCTTAGCCTCTTAAGAACTGCCAGTTACAGATGATGACTTTGAGGATAACAGACCAATACATTCTCATTTGGGTGAATACATGAGGCATCCATAGGCTGATAATCAGTTAAATTTAGTGTTACCTTCTTGGCATTGACTGCAGCTTCTACGTCATTGATTCATTGATTTGAATTTGAGCTGATGAGCTCAGCCTGCTTGAATCATAAGCTGCTTAAATGAGGTTCATCAGCGCAGAAGCTTCATAAACATTCCTGTTCATACCTTCAGTTTACTGGTGCTTTAACACACTAGTTATTGTGATGCTACACAAATGTATTGAAATGAAAGAACATGAAAAAACACTGTTTTCTATGCAGTACCTAGTGTGGACAAAGGGCAACCATGATTCTGTTCACAGATTACCACATGCCAGTCATTCCTTTCTTAAAACAAACAAACAAATAAAGAACAACAACAACAACAACAAAACACTACCTTTTAGGCTAATGAGCAAGTTCTGGAGCAGGCAAGTATGCATCATAGGTGATGGCCATCAGGCTTTCCTCTTAGCTTAAAATATATGCTGCAGCAAGCCAAGAATTTGAGATAGCTGGTAGCTAGATGGTTTTAGCATGCTATGTGTGATAAACACACAATAAGCAGAGGAATATTTGTGGGTTGGTTTGGTGGTTTTTTTTTGTTTGTTTGTTTATTTTTTTAATACCACTGTGAATAACCGGTAGGACACAGAAACAATCCAGGAGATAACATTTTCTATATACAGTTACACAGGGAAAGTACCAGGAGCAAAAAGTGTAAAAAAGGCTTTGAAAGGAATGAATGGCTAGAACTGAAGCCAGACAAATTCAAAAGCAGGAAAGAAGCAATACCATTGTAGCAGGGAGGGTGGTTAAAGACTCTGACATACTCTAGAGATAGGTGTGGTGGCCAGGAAGAAAAAAAACATTCTGGAAGAAGTACCCCGTTGAATCTAGTAGAAAGAAAAGGACTAACATAGGGTCTAATAGGTTCAAGTCTGAAACAAGGCTTTTAGATTTTTCCTTTTTTTTAAAAAAAAAAAAAAAAAAAGAAAAAATCCTACTTTGTTTTACAGAAATGAGTCCTTTATTTTAAAGTGGAAAAATGTTCTGTTTGGAACAACGTGAACATGAGAAGCTACAGACCAGGGAAAGAGGAGCTATAAAGCTGGAACGCACTTTAGGAGCCTTGTGCGTCGAGAAGAAGCAGGTAACCCCTCAGTGCTGCACACCCCCTTGGTGTAGCAGGAAGGGCCTGTGTGGCAGTGCCTGCAGACCATGCAAGAGTCATGGCAGTTCAATCACCTTTGCCTGTCAATTCAGCTGGGATAAGAAAGAGTTCCTGGTAAGTGTGTGCAGCAGAGGCAGCTGCTGCCTCACTTAGGAAGAGGGCTCTAAAGTAGACATTGGTTCATGGAACCACGTTATTTTGAAAATTCCTGTTAGCCCCTTTATCTACCCTGAGGTGGCTTTTGTCTTGCATTAAGCCCAATGATTTATGTTTATTAGAAGGCAAAAATTACCTCGTTCACCGCCTGGAACTTTTGTTCATTTTCTCAGGACTCTGAACAAGGGTATAAGCAAAACTAAAATGTAAGGAATTTATGCACCATTGTCTTTGTCAACTTCTGGCAAAAGGCTTAGGTAGCAAACTGGTGACTTCTCCCTTTATTGTGGTCTTTTCTGGAATATGAATTTTAAATAATAAAGAGCTATTAAGCCTTGTATAGAAACGATTCAGAAAACTCCAGTAACCAGAAGCCCTTCTACTACTGTATACTTTGGGAAACAGTTCACTGCTTATGGAACAGTTTCATACACAGACTTGAAGTACAGGAAGTGACTCTGTAGCAATTTTACATTACTGCTGCACTGCCAGACGCTTTGAGGTGGAAAGGAGATTAATGATTTCTTTTTCTTGAGGATAGTTTGGATGTCTATAGCAGTGTGAGGGGCTATAAATGTGAGTGAAAATCAGTCTTCCTTCTCTAGGTACTTTTGTAACTGATCCTAAAGATCTTGAAATACTGAATCTGATAAGTTAAATGACAAAAATATTTTCCTTGATGACAATGACATCTTTGGCTACAAGCATTTAAAACCAAACCAGAAGCCTGAAACAATGGGCTAGAAATTTTGAGGGAACAGTAAAAAGAAGGAGCGTCTCCAAGCAATAACTATTAAAACATATTTCAGTCCACCTTAACCTGTTGAATTTACCAGCCACGCCACTTCCAACTCAATACAAAAAAAATAGTAAATTACATTGTGATAACTGCTTGACGAGCTCTCTGTTCTGCTCTTGTCTGTCTTACTCCCACAGTGGGTAAGGAGGAAGAAAAAAAAAAAAAAAGGCTGGCCTATTTCAGTGCTGGAAGTAATCTTGTGATCATAGAACCATAGAATAGGTCATAGAACCACAGAATATCCTCAGTTGGAAGGGACCCACAAGGATCATTGAGTCCAACTCGGGTGGTCCACAGGACCACCCAAAAATCAGACCCTATGTCTGAGAGTGTTGTCCAAATGCTTCTTGAACTCTGGCAGGCTCAGTGCCGTGACCACTGCCCCTTGGGAGCCTGTCCCAGTGCCCGACCACCCTCTGGGTGAGGAACCTTTCCCTAACACCCAGCCTGACCCTCCCCTGTCCCAGCTCCATGCCGTTCCCTCGGGTCCTGTCGCTGTCCCCAGAGAGCAGAGCTCATCTAAAAGGTTCTTCAGCATCAATGAAATCTAAACAGTCTTATTTAAAAATCATTACTACGCTAGATCTCACTACTACAGAGAAGGAACAATAATACAGTTAGACTACAGGGAAAAAAATCTCAGTAATAGTAACAACACAGTTTATGTTATAATACAGTCACTTAGTTTCTGCTTTTTCTCTGCTCCCTCTTCTCCTTCAGGTCCTTAGGCGAACATAGTCATTCTCATGCTTCGTGGTACGTTAAGGGGTGTTGTGAGCTCCTGGAGTTGTTCGCCATGATAAGTGCAGTGTTCATGTTGGTGACTTCTTATTTCTCACCCTAAGATCCACTTGGGGCCATTTTTATATTTACTAATGTACCTTTACATTGTGCTATTTCTTCACTAGTCTGCAGCTACTGTTTATATCCAAATTTACTATATGCATATTTTAGATGCCTATGTATGTTGGATGCTTTTTTTGTTTGTTTGTTTGTTTGTTGTTTTTTGTTACACCTAAAATCAGATTATTTTTTTTCCCAGCTCCAGGTCTGCCTTTTTGACCTAATTACTGGTGAGTGGTTTGTAGACAGTGGTTCTCTAGGGCCCAGTCTGTGCCCCATCACTCACCCCACTGTCCTGTGCCACATTTTGTGCCTCCTGCCTGTGAGGCTTTTGGTGTTGTTCCAGGCCTGACCTTCTCAGCACAAAATCAGAATACTATCTCATGCTATATCTGGTGACTGCTGGTTGCTATCTATAGAAAAAACACTACTGTGCCATAGGAAGATACATACGTGTTACAACAAATTAGCCATAGACATTTGGTCAGTTAGAAATTGCTGTTGCCACAAAACCAGGCAATGCAAAGCAGAAGGCAGAAAAGATCAGAGCAAGCTAGTGACAAACCTCAGTCCTGCAGCCTTGAAGACTAGTTGCAAAGCTCATGGCATATTACTAGCAACGTCAATAGGTTTTACTGGGCTGTTTGTACATACACATGGGTATGAGCGTAACAGCACCCTGTGAAATCCCATCTTTCAAGTACCACTGACCAAACACTTCTGACATATGGAATGGTTTCTGGAGTGGTTCCTCTTCCTCTTTTTTTTTTAACCTCAGATTTCATCTTAGAACTAGAAAAACAACCTGAATGCCTCTCAGTTCTTTATTTGTTGAAATCAGGCTGGGGTAGGGAGGGAAAGGAAGTACAGCATTTTAATTTAGTGGCAGATTTGTAATAAATCTGCTTCAGGAAAAATTTCTGGACTAAAGTTATCATGATATTGCTGATTAATTTTTACATGTAATACCTTTTTTCATGTTGCATTAATCTTTGGTTAAGAGAGCACAGAATAAATGCTCTTGACTTTGTCAGACACTTGTAATCATAAAATATGCCATTTTTGATTGAACAACCACTCTAAGATGACTATTGAAGCTAAAAGCAGGCTGAAGATACAGAAGTAAAAGAGAAAATAGAACCAGAAATGAACAGATACAGCATTTCTTAACTAGGGATATCACAACTTTGTAGTCTATATACTGTTCTCACACACACATGCACAAAAAAAAAAAAAAAAACGACAGTTTGGGCATCATTACAGAGTGCTGAGGAAGCATACTTATTCAATTTCTGCTTAATTAGCATATGTATATGTATGAATACAAAGGATTTTTTTTGTTTTGTTTTAGTTTTTCCTCTTCCAGTGTCTCAACCAGCACTGAGCTATAAAAAAGATAAGAGTAAGCAATTCAATTATTTCTCTGGACAAGTCTTTGCCCTTTCTTTTAAAGTGAAAGGCCAAAGTCTTCAAGCAATGTTCTGCTTTTTGTGAGCTTACATAGGTATATATATATAAGTATATATACATAGGTGTAAACTAGATTTACTAGAGAGCACAAGCCATTACTGTAAACTATATTTTGCAAAGTATCACTATGAAATTTATCATATTGCCAGAGAAATGACAGAGCATCTCTTCAAATGTAATATTTGATGCTGAAAAGTCAATAAAATCTTAATCAATCTTGTTCAAGCTCCCAGATATTAGGCAACGATTAGCTGGTCAAAGATGATTTTCAATTTTCAGGCTCTTTAATGTCAAAATAATGTTAGCCTACCTAAAAGATTTGCTGAGTGAAAAAGCAATATATTAAGCCACCCGTTTACTTGGCAAATATATGTGAAAGAAGAAATGCTAGCAGGCTCACTTCTCTCTTAATTGTATAAAGCAAGGAATTAGTGCAACCTTTCTAGCATTCTCCAGACTTACGGTCCAGTCCTGGTTTTTGAGGGGTGCCTCATGCTTTTAAAACAAATTCTCTTTTGTACATGGCCAGATAGCAGATAAAAACAGCAACGTTTTATTATCACTTACTGAGAATAAATATCCATAATGTAAAGCCTATTTATCTTCATTCAGGTGTAAATTTGCAGACACATCAGTCCCTTGGTTTATATATTTTCAATCCTTTCTTCTTTTCTTTCAGGTGTTATCACTTCACATGTATACTTGTCTAGAACAGTGAATGGTCACATTCATTTTCCCCAGAAAAATACGTCAATCATAGCAAGACTTCTATGAGGTTTAGAAGAATCACATAGACCTTAACAAAGTATATTCCACTTCGGTCATACAGAATAAAGTGAAAGTTTGTGCTAAATTAGTATTAGAAAACATTTTGATGGTGAAGCAGATATGGAAGTTATATACTCCAAATATTCAACATAAAGTATTCTCAAATGACCAGCCACACAAGCTTAATATTCAAGATGAAACAGTTTCAAAGGGTATGCTTTTCAGAATTTCATTGGTAAGACATTCTGATTTATTTTATTTATTTATTTATTTATTTTTCTGGAGGCTCCTGTTTAGCTTAAAATAGTGGCAAAAAATATCTTCTATCATGATGATGTTTCACAGAAGAAAGCTGACAAAAGTTTGGTTCAAAGGGACTGGAGATGACTAAAAGGATTTCAGAAGAGTCTATATATTAATTTATTTATAAATGATGAAATTACCATGTTGAGTAGGATCCCATTACTGAAAGGGACTTACGTTACTCTGGGAAAATCCAGAAATATATGTACAGACATATATTCTGTACTGCTTGTGTGCAAAAAATATTTTTTTCAATAAAGGTAATTGGTATTTGAAAACTATGTACCTCAGGGATGGTGGAATTAGTCTTAACAATGACAGAGGAAGGGAAAGAAACAAGAAATGATTTTTCCTTAACTGAAGTTATCAGTTACCATTGCTTACATACACTTTATTGATCTGATGTAAGAAAATGAATTATCTTCATGTAGGTTTAGAACTGCAAACTCAGTTCTGATCATCCCTCTCATTTATGTTTTCTGTTGTATTTCTACCCACATAGTTAATTACAATTTCAAATATCAGTGACAGTAACAGGGAAAAAAAAAAAAGAAAAAAAAAAAAAAGCTTGATTAATCAGGTGGATTTTACCTACCGACATTTATTTACTAGACAGTATAAGATGTCATGACAGGGAAAACTGAATGGTTATAAACACACTTATGTGTGTGCTATAAACATCACTCTTCTAGACAACCTTCATCTCTGGTGGGAGTTATGCCTTTTGGACATTCCTGCCTACTTTCTGTGAGGGACATAACAGAAGTTTTCCCAACAGAAACACATATCAGCTTGCTGAGAAGTGTACATGGTTGTAATTTTTACAGTAAAATATTTTCATGCAGTTGCATAGAATACTTCCTCCTGTATTACTAGTTCATTCCTGGGGCAGTGCAGCTACCCTTCTTCAGGACTGTAAGCATACATTCTGTCTATTTAAGCATATTTTAGGTAAAAGCTATTTAATAAATATTGTATATGTTTTTTTTTTATTCAATATTTTAAGACAACTCTTAATACAAGTTGTGTAAAAAGCAATTAGCTAATATATTTAAAAGTTTCAAGTCTATTGGAAAGGGAGCTGCTTACTGAAGAGTTATTTAAAATAAAGCTTGGTTTTAAAAGACTGTAAAATACTAGCTTTTCATTCCTCTGAGTATTTAAAAACAAAACAACAAACTACAACTCAGTACTTAATAACAAAGGTCTGTATGTATGTGTCTGTGTGTCTTATTAAAAATGTGATTGTGAAACCTCACTTTATATAGGAGTGAGTAAGGGAAAATGGGCGGGTGGGGGAAGGTGTATGTTTGATGTTCAAGGATCAGTGCAAGCCCTAAATGCCAAAGACAAAAATAAAGTCTTTATTTGTCACATATATTCTTAACATATATCATCGAGAAGACTGTAACTACTCCTTTTATTCTGATTATCTTAAAAAAGAGAAATGGTTCTTAATGGCTTTCTCATCTAAAATGATATTTCATGTTTGTGTTCCACGAGCTTTGTCCTTGGAAAGCAGATAACATTCATACTATCATTTTCCTAACTCATTATCTTATATCACTAAATGAATGTGATCATAATTGGCCTGCATATATTCTTTCCCCAAAACTATTCAGCTGCTTAATACCATTTTTCTGTAAATGTGTTTTGTCAGTTTTTCTATAAAATATGCATGGAATGTTTATGCAAATTTTCAGAGGGCAATAACTTTCAAATATATGTAATTTAATGGGATCGCTGCAACTCTGACATTTTAAGTGTGACTGATAAAATAAACAAACTGCAAAGTCAGACTGTCCATCTTTGTGTTCCCTGATCCATGGAGCAGCCCCTCAGCAATATCAAAGTATTCTTGGAGCTCACTTGAGTTGAGCTGAAGTGGCCTTGGGAAACCTGTCAATCACTGAACTGTTAAAAGGAAGAAATCCTATGATCTGTGGTCATTCTGCATGCAGAAAACAGCATGGGAAGCATCATGGAAAACCCCGCACCTGCAAAAGTTTTTCTGGTATCAGCAAAACATGGTAGAGAGGTATATCTTCCTTTTTAGTAGAGCTGTCTACAAAGACTGACAAAGTCCCTGATGCCTCTATACAGAACATGAATTACTTTGCATTACTGATCTCCTGGACGTCGTAAGGTATTTGGCAGTGTTTGTGGCTAATGGTGAGATGGCTACTGTAGAGGTTCTGTGGGCAATTCTCATTTACAAGTTATGATAAAGTCACCTTGCACATATTTTACCTTGTTAATTTTCCTTTTTTCCTCGTGCTTCCTTGTTAATTTTCCTTGTTTTTCCTTGTGTTTCAAAAACAGATAGCCATGTGCAGTTAGCAAAGGACATCTGTGTAACTCTTATCGTACACAGCTTGGCACTGTTAATCTTATTTGAGAGAGCTAGTATCTTCTGAAAAGAGCCTGGATGAGGACTACAGGACTAAACATTGCTGGCATCAAATACACCCATGCTAGCCCATTGTTAGGCAGATGTGTGTGTAATTGTTTTATATACCACAGCCATTCATATAGTTTTAAAAATAACCATGACTTCTAGTAAGAATCAAAGGAATACATAACTCTTTGATGCTTCTTATTGCTAGAGTGAAAACTGTTAATTCTTAGCAATGGGTTTTAAAAAATCTACATTCCTCCTGATTGAAAATTTAACTGAAATAATATACAGGGAAAAAAATATGAAAGGTTAATATGTTGTTATCTTGTGTTTTAAGTTACTCTGGTAAGCATGATGCAAGATCTAAGTGATAGGATGCAGTCACAGCCCCTCTCATACCACCACACCCTTTTCCTTTCCCCTGCCAGTAACACAGAGAAGAGGAAGTTAAATCTGGTTTTGCTGTTAAGCTACAGCCAGCAAAAAGAGCTTTACTGCCAGACCAACATATGTCTCTTCCATCCTGTTCATTTCAGAGGCTACTGTGCTGGACAGACACAGGGAACAGTAGCACAGTAGTACTTGGGAGTAGCCTGGAATAGCCCGAACACCAGTGATGACTGTGAATATTGGTGGAGAAACTGTCCAATGGAATGGAACCATTCCATTCTGTACTACATTCTGATACAGGAATGGATCAAAACATAATACCATCCCTTTATCATTTTCAAGGTGTATTGTATGTCTTTTTTTTGCAGCTTAGCATATATTTTAAGCTGTAATTCTTCAAAGAAATTCTGTGGAAAACAGTATGCAAATCACATTAATGAAAAGTATTGAATGGGCATTTAATTTATGACCAGTTGCTCAGAGTTAAGATGGTTCATAGGGAAGTTCTCAATAACCCTTCACATCTCTGTGACTCACCTTCAGGCTGTCCAGTTGTTCTAGCAGAGGCTTTTAGTTCTATGTTGATCCCATTTTTCAGGCCCCCATTTATGTTATTCCACGTTGTATGCTGCAAGACACCATGAGGGATGAATGTGTTCTGCTTGAAGTCTGTGGTTAGCATCCCAGAAAAATGGCTGTGATTAGACAAATCAAACTCTTTTAAAGAAAGCAGCCATAGCCCAGCTGAAGTGCTGCAGATGATGCCACCGTATTAAAACACTGTCTTCATTATAATCAGTGGCTATAATAGATTTTATATAGTGCACACAGTACACACAATGAACTGCCTCTTGCAGACTGAATCTTCAGGAGGTGACAAATAGGGGGTGGGCTGTTTGTGGGGATTTTATTTTTTGCTTGTTACTTCTGTACTCCAAATTCTAAAAGTGCTAATGATTCTCATACCAACTTAATATAGAATGACCCTTAAACACAGTTTGACAGAAATACAGCTTTTGTGCTAAGTACATCACAGTGCCTGAAGGGATGGAACCTGAATAGCCACTCACCATTTCACAGCAAAGAGATTAAACTCCATGTTTGTTACACTTGGACTCACTGACCTGCTTACTGGTAGAAAGGCATTTTGGAAGCATTTTGATGTCACAGCTTTGCAGCACTGTAGTCCAAATGTAGTAGCCTCTGACAGGGCAGACCAGTTCCCTTGAAAGGACCTGTCAGTCAGTGGATTGTGGATATGGCCAGTTGGCATGGGCAGCAAAAAGGGGAAAACTTCTGGTTTAAAAGAGTTTCAGAAAAATGAAGATGAAAATTAATTTAACAAAATAGGAAAAATGATGGCAGGAAAATGTTTGTTGTGAAATTATGTTTACTTCTCATTAGAAAGTTGCTGGTTAGATGTCTGAAATAATTTTTGGTTGTACCAAGATAAAGTTCTCTCCTCACTTTCTCTCACACACTCTCACCTGTACCCCCTCTGTTTTCTCATTCTCTGCCTCCCCACCACCACCCCCTTCTCTCTTTCATGCCCTCTCACTCAGTTTCTTGCTCCTCTCCTTCTCTCGCTTTCCCCTCTTTCTGTCCCTCTCATTCTCTCTCCTCTTCGCTGTCTCTTACCCTCCACCCCTGCCCTCCCTTTCAGTCTTTCTTGGAAACAGATCTTCTCTGGATGCCCCACAATTCTAAATTCTTGAACACAGAGATTCAGTATCAACCCTGCTGCCCCAGCAAGTTACAGTAAGAAAACCTACTTTTGTTTTAATCCTTCCCAGCCTTTTGAAAACATTAGTAGTGGATTTTGTTAGGGAAGTCATAAGCATAGTAAACATAGAGACTTAGACATGGTAAAACAATCAGAACAGAAGTCCTGGGATAAAAGGAATGCATTGCAATTTTTAAACATATGATACTCTGGTCTCTGCTCCAGTGTTCAATACTGCCTTTTACTTGCCTACAAAAAGTTCAAAATTACAGACAAATACGCTGCTTTGCAGCTGAGTGCCTCAGCTGAAACTGGGCTATATGAATAGCAGCTAATTTGGATGTTCGGTCCTTGACTTCTGATGATTTGATTTCTGCTTCTTGAAGTTCAGTCAATTAAGAATGTAGAAAGCCCTCTCTTGGGTCTCCTTGCTGTGTCCCTGAGCTCATGACATTGATTAAATCTTATTTGATAAGAAGCTTCTGAATATATATACATGAGATTAAGTACAAAATCTTAATATTTACTTATAATACTTGTAAAAGTCTCTTTTATTTTGGTAATGACACTTGCATTTCCTATGTCTTCACACCAAATCAATGGAAAGCATCTTAAATAAGCTCATGTGAAAATAACAAAATGGAAAATTCAACTAATAAAGCTGTTTTTTTCCCCTCTGAATTTAAGGTAAACAGTACTCATAAAGTAAACAGTTTGGACTTAGCCTTACTCCTTGTTAGATCAAGTTAATCTCTTTCTTTGGGATAATTTCAAACAAGACTGTATTTAAATGACAGTGTGAGCTCAAAAAAAAAAATCCAAATTCTTCCATGTATGACGGCTCTTACAGTCTTACTTTTATTGTCATCCAAAAGGTGCCATACATTAAGAAATTGCATTTTGCTAAGATATGTAGAAATTATTTTCTCATCTACATGCTATTTGTTTAACTGATGACCCATTTAAAGAAGCTATAATTAACTGTTGTTTAGTTAAACATGTAGGTGATGTCTTGCAGGCAGAGTCTATGATTGTCTTTCATTTTTGATCTCCTAATTGTTTATTTAGAATTGTTGTACTCCTTTAGCTTACCAATCTCACTCTTTTATGTCTTCTTTCTCCATGTATTGGATTTATGTGACAAGGTTTTGGTAGTGGAGACCGCAGGGCTGGCCCCTCCGAGAAGAGTCTAGAAGCTGCCCCACGTTGGATAAGGGGCAGTTTCAGCCAGCTCCAAAGGGACCTGCCTCTGGCCAGAGCTGAGCCAATACTTGATGTTGCTTGTGCCTCTGTGAGAGCAGATTTAAGAAAGAGGAAAAAAAAAAAAAAAAAAAGAAAAAAAAAAGGAAAGAAAAAAAAAGGAGCTGAGCAACAGCAGCTGGGAGAGAGAAGAGTGAGAAGAAGCCCTGCAGCCACCCAGGTGAGTGCAGCAGGAGGGCAGGAGGTGCTCCAGGCAGGCAGCAGCAGTTCCCCTGCAGCCCGTGGAGGAGCCCCCGGTGGAGCAGGTGGATGTGGCCTGGAGGAGGCTGCGGCCCATGGAGAGCCCCCGCAGGAGCAGGCCCCGGGCCGGAGCTGCAGCCCGTGGAGAGGAGCCCATGCAGCAGGAGCAGGGGGTCTGGGGGGAGCTGCCGCCCACCCGTGGGGGACCCGTGCTGGAGCAGTTTGCTCCTGGGGAATGGATGGACCCCGTGGTACGGAGCCATGTGGGAGCAGAACTTGAAGAGCTGCTGCCCGCGGGCAGCCCCCGCAGGCTCAGTTCGGGAAGGACGGCATCCCGTGGGAGGGACCCCACGTGGAGCAGGGACAGGGAGTGACTGAGAAGGAGTGGTGGAGGAGAAGCACTATAGATGCACAGACCGCAACACCCATTCCCTGTTTCCCTGTATGGCTTGGTGAAAGAGAGTGGACGGGGGAAAGGCATTTTTGGTTTCTTTCCTTTGTTTCTCACTTCTCTAGGTTGTTAGTAAGAGGTCATAAATTACATTAATATTCCTATGCTGAGTCTGTTTTGCCCATGACGATAATTGTTGAGTGATCTCCCTGTCTTTATCTCAATCCTTGAGCCCTTTTCATTGTATTTTCTCCCCTTTTCTGTTTGAGGAGGGGGCGTGAGAGTGTGGTTGTGGTGGAGCTTGGCTGCCCTGCTGGGTAAAACCACTACACCCCATTACCCTATTTTATTTTTTATTTTTGAAAATTTCATTAAACAAATCTTCCTGAAGTTACAGGTAAGAGGGGGAAATGAAACTGTTCAGGTTCTGTCTTTTTCTTTCTTTACTAAAGAGTGCACAAAACAGACTAAAGCGTTCTTCAGCCTAATTTTAATCATCAGCTATAATGATAGAAAAGTAAGAATAACATAAAAATGTGAGTCTCGAATAGCCATTTATAGCAGATGATGATATATTAAACCAGTGTCTGAAATGGAAGGATACCATTATTCTCCTTTACTTGTTTCTAACTGGTTCAGCTTTGCAACCAAGTATATTTCTTTCTCAGCTCAGTATTTAGCTGAGGTTAGTTTGTGGGAGAATCAGCTAATCTTTATGTTTGCTTCTGCTGATTATTTGATTTCAACTGGTTTGTGCAGGTTTAATTTGGGATCTTTTAATTTCTGTAGAGAAGCCAAAATGAGCATTGAGATCTAAGGATAAAGGTGAAGAATGACTAAAAGGAACAAGCTGTTTAGGAAGAAGATCCCATGACTAGATGAACCAGAGGCAAAGAGGCTATCAGTCAAAGCATTAGCTGACTGGCTATTAGGCCACTCATAGTGGAAATGGAACGAGGCCTTAGAAACACTCTCCTTTTAGTACAAATTATCCATGTCATCTAACTCATTCCCCACTGTTGAGAATAAAGCAAGTAGCAAACATGGCTAGGTGCACCAGAGTGGACACCTCAATAGCTACTGGATGTTCATCCACTTCATGATGATAAAATCTAGAATGATGGTGTATAATTGGGGTGTTGTTGGGCACTTTACATATGCAACCAGGAACACATCAGCTACATCACACATCTAAGGAAAGGCTTAAACTGACCTCTGTCTAATCCCAGGCTCATACCATGGTTTGTGTGGGGATTGGTAACGTGTTTCTAGATACTCCAGAAATCTTACCCTGAGGCAAACATGTTTATTGACTGACTTATCATAGCTGATTAGGTCAGAATAAATTGAGTTTTTAAGAATCAGAGGGAAGGTAAAAAAAAAAAAGAAAAAAGGACTATAACATGGAGTGACAGAGTGAAGAAGTGGGAATATATTCTTCCCTTCACTTGTGAATTTTCTGTGTGCATAAACCAAAACAGATGAAGGGGGAAACAAACAAACAAACAAACAAACAAAAAAGGAAATATGCTCACCCTCATGATGCTAGAGACTTTCTCTGAAGTCTCCAAAGCCAATAGAATCGTAAAGTCATAGAATAGCCCAGATTGGAAAGGACCTTGAAAGATTATCGGGTTCAACTTTTCATGGGAAAAGGGAGCCTAGATGAGTTTATCTAGCACCTTGTCCAGTCAAGTTCTGAAAACCTCCAGAGATGGGGATTTTACAACAATTTCTCTCACCCTAATTTTTTGTAAATATATATATAGATATACACTTATATACACATATGTATATACACACACAAATATATATATTTATATATTTTTAAGATCGTCCTGGTTGATCACTGTAAAGTGGTACATAGACTAAGAAAACCTGAGAGACTTGGCAATGACAAGCTTTCCTGTTTATATTTTGTCAGCTCAGCTTTTGTTTCTAAATGCATGAATTTAGTACTGTAACAGAGACTTGTACAAGGACCTGAAAGCACAGATGTCAACTTCTAAAGTGAAACTGTTCCATTCCTATATACTTAAAAGCCCACCATACCTGGGAGAAAAACAAACAAACAACAACAACAACAAAAACCACACTTTTAAATTGGATTTGATAAAGGTTAATGGCTGTATGAACAGGGAGCATGTTACTCTACAGTCTCCCTGACGTGGTTGCCCCAGAGCTTAACTCTGGAGAATGGAGGGTATATATACAGAGCTAAGCTGGAACAGGATAAGATCTTGACAGGCCTCTAAAACAATGCTATCCCAAGGAAAAAAAAAAAGGGGACTTCTGGGGAACTGGAAGATATCTAGTCCCTAGAAAGTGCAAAATTTGATTTCTCTAGCCTTACCATGACAAATGATGATGGAGTCTGTGTGCTTTGATCACAGAATCACAGACTCATGGAATACCCCAAGTTGGAAGGGACCCACAAGGATCGATGAGTCAAACTCTTGGCTCCACACAGGACCACTCAAAAATCAGACCACATGTCTGACAGCATTGTCCAAATGTTTCTTGAACTCCAGCAGGCTCGGTGCTGTGACCACTGCCCTGGGGAGCCTGTTCCCGTGCCTGACCTTTATTCTTTTATTCATGATTCTGTGGCTGGGTTTCTGAGGTCTGGTGCCTACTTTTTCTCATACCTAGCCATTAGGAAATCTCAGGACTCCCTGACAACACACCCAGGAAAGCTAAGAAGATATTTTGTGTTCTTTAACTTCAGGAAACTGAGATATTAGGGAACTGTTGTCTTACTGCTGAAGTCAGTCTGTTTCACATCAGGTTCTCTACAACACAGAAGTCTTCTAAATCAGTTTCTATTCTGAGCACAGAAGTTCTTCATTTTCCTAATTCCCAATGGACATGGAGTTAATTTCTTGTCTTACTAATTGTGAATGTGCATTTGCACCTTTTTTCTCACAGGTTTAGAACATAAATAGATGTACATAGATATATAGAGATAACAGTGAATTTTTGAAGCAAAATTTGTTTATAATAAATATACATATATATATATAACCTAGCCAAATTACATATGATATTTTCTGCAAGATTTTCAGTTCCTCGAGAAGTAGTGCCATGTTATTACTTTGTTCTGTATGTGTTACATATTATCTTTTAATTATTCCCATTTTTTTGCCCTGGAATTTTTATCTACCTTTCTTTTTGAAGGCTGTGAAAGCCCATAGTGTGTGGACTGAGATGAAAAAGGAAGCCCTCTATGATCCTGGCTGTTAAACAGCAAATATTTAATTAGCTGTGCATTGTCTACACCATTGGTAATCATTACTGGGCCAATTACTCTAATTTTGACAAGTATGTCCCATCTTAGTTAAGTGTCCACTTCTCTCTGGCATTTTAATCAACACAGAGCAGTCCTTCAACCTGGGTATGTTCGCAGAGATCTGTAAACTTTGCTGGAAAAGGGATGATTTACTCCAGATTACGTTAATGCCTTCGTGTGTGCTCTCCCACTGGCATGCTTCACCCCATTTTGGTTCTGCCCTGTGCTTGCAACAGAAAGCAAGGATATGATGAAAAGTAGCCATTTCTAAAATCAATGCTTTCAGATCAGACTGCAAAAACTTTCCACGCTGATAGATTGGAGAAATGAAAGTCTCACTCATTCTTTCACTTCCTGGACCAGTGCTTATCTGAATGATGTGGAAACACCAGGGTGAGGGAAGAGTGTTTTCTGCAATGCAAGAGTTTGCATTTGGAAATTTCATCTGATAGTGAAAACACTTAGGGTGAGATCATTTCTCTTTTTTTCTTTTTAATATTGAGTTTATGAAAATTGTTCTTATTTGAGCCTGTGGGACCATGCTGTAACCACAGCAGAACTTCTGCAGCGTTCATATCATCATATGCAAAGATGCCCAAAGGTTCTGTCAGTTTGGCTTCCTGCTAAAAGTGGTCTTAAATTTAAACTTGATCAAAAAAACTACCAACCAACTGACAAACAAACAAACAAACGAACAAAAATCTTTGGTTAATGGAAATGTCTTCAGCGTATTTAAAACAAAATTCCCATAGATTTTTGATTTTTTTTCCATAGTGCTTACTGTTGGTCCCTAAACTTAGAAGGTGAAAATAAAAGATGGTGGGCCGTACTTTGAAGAGTAGATAAAATGATATTTTTGCACAGTCTATCTTTCAGAGTAAAATAAATAAATAAATAGATAAATAAATAAATAAATAAATTGATCAGTAGCTGTAGCTCCAGCAAGGAAAAAATCTGTCTCACCTTATGAAGTAATTAAGACTTTAACTTCTGTACTTCCTAAAGAATGACAAGAATAAGAATTTTTTACAGTTTATGATCTAGTCTTGGCAGACATAGATCACACTGTAAAATACTGATTAAAACTATAAAAAACTGTTATTTGTAGGAAAAGTGGTATAGAAGCACTATAACAATTAACATTAAAGAAAAATCTCGTACAAATAATCTCCATTATTATTTTCACATATATTTTCACTGCTGCAAAATCAAATACATGCCCTTTATAGAAAATACTTTGAATTTTATTTTATAACCTGTGCTACTGTAGATGTGTTGGCTTAGCTGAGTGGAGTTTTACGTGTGTAAAATGAAAACATGCAAACTTTACCTTAAGTTATGCAGTAACTGATACCTAAGAAACCTGTATTAATACAAGTGAGAGATGGGTTGTCAGGGATGTCTTTGCACTCACTGACCAAGTTAATAGAATTACTTATAGTTCCTTCAGGTAAACAGGGGGGGTCATGATAACTTTTACATTTCTTTAGGTAATGGAAATGTAAATGAAAATAGGGAAGTTTGAGGGGAAAAAAATGGAAAAACAAGAGTATTACTTACTTGGTAACTAAACATAAAAAGAACGAGAGAGGAAATTAAGCAGGTTAAGCATCAGGGATTGTGCAGATATCACTCGGAGAGGGGTGATGACATTAACACTGTGCCTGTGAGGACATCTCCTTTCAAATTTTTTTTCACATCTTTGAAAAACAGTTTTGACTGATAGGAAGTTTGCTTTGGGATGTACCTATATTGTCTGACATCAAACTATTATCCTATTACAAGTATCACAGCAAACAATTGAATATCTATTTGGTTTAGAATAATTCTGGAGAAATGCCTAATGTCTCAGCTGTGAAGTTCAGTATTCAAAAATATCAAAAAGATATGTCTTCCTTCAGCATACTCATAATTCTGGAAGGTTCAAACCTTTGCTATCCTATCAGTCTAAAAGGCAGTAAAAAGTGAGAAATTCTTCTTAATTTATCAACTCAAGAGCTAAGGGTCCAAAGGATAACTATGTTTGGAGATACTAACTGAAAACTGTGGCACCTGAAATGGCAGCTTTGATTCTTGCTTGTTGCAGAGTGAGTGTTGCTTAAGGGAGACTTTCATTGACTGTATATTTTTTGATCTGCTTTGAACATCATACTGGTTCTGGAAAGGCTTCTACATGCATGTTCTATGCTTGTTTGTAAATATATGCTATAATGATAAGCAAAGTAAAGAATGATTCTTTCTTTATTCTCAGTAACTTTTTGTTTACTTATTACTACAGTCCATAATTTTATAGTATGAGTGAAATTGAATTAAAATATTAGTGTGTCCATGGATATATTTCTAGAAATTACTAAGTAGTTGTTCACCATGAGTCTGGAGGATCTACATAAAACTAGTACAACATAAGAAAGTGAGAGTAGTAGTTGCAAGCTCTTCTGTATCCCAATAAATTATTTTGGCAGGGTAAGAGTTTGCTACACATGTTGCTTGGAAAATAGGAACCTAAAATTATGCAGTTGCAGCCTAAAAGTGTTGAAGAGTAGCGCTGTTATTCAGATTATCTGGGGTTGCTGTCTCAGAGGGCTTATACTAAGTTCGATAACATCATGCTTGAGGATTTCTATTAATTGGATTTGTTGATTTAATTCTCGGTCATTATTAATTCATTGATACATTAATTTGATTTCAGCATTGTTCAATTTCAGTTATAGTTGTGTATTCATTAGGATTTCAAGTTGAATACACAGTCCATTTTCACTGAACTACAACAAAGATTTACAACTATGATTTATTCTATTTGTAAGACACTTGAGTTGGCTTCCAAATTCATAGTGTTGTCTTTCTCAATTTACTAGTATTTTCATCAAATATTCTAGAATTTCTAGGTACCAAATACTCTAATATTTTTAGGTTAATTTCTTCATTACTTTGCATCTAAACCAAATTAGTTTAGGTGGAAAAGGTCCAAGGTAGGGCCACAAAGATGATCAAGGAACTGGAGCACTTTTCCTATGAGGAGAAGCTGAGAGATTTGGGACTATGCCACCTAGAGAAGGATCAGGGGGGATCTCATTAATGTATGTAAATACTGGAAAGGAGGGTGCAAAGGGAAGGAGCTGGGATCTTTTCAGTGGTGCTCAAGGACAGGGCAAGAGGTAATAGGCAGGAACTGTCACACAAGAAATTCTGTCCAAAGGTCAGGAAACACTTCTTTACTGTGCAGGTGATGGAGCTCAGACACAGGTTGCCCAGAGAGGCTGTGCAGTCTCCTTCCTTGGAGATATTCAAAAGCTGTCTGGATGTAGTCCTGGGCAACCTGCTCTAGGTGTCCTTAGCAGCAGGATTGGACTAGATGACCTCCAGAGGTCCCTTCCAACCATTCAGTGATTCAGTGAAGTTATAAATAACATGTACTTTATGTTTTTATCTGAGGTTTTAAATATCTTCCAGCTTCATTTGCTTGTCATGTAAGATGTTTATAAGAAGAAGAATCAAAAGTTATCATCTATCCCATTCCGTGTGTACTGTTTTACAGCTCATATAACAGTGGAATTAAAGTCTTTGGCTCCAAAACTAAAGAGTTCTTTCTTTTGATCTTTAAGGTACTGATCCTTAGCTGTTAGCAATACGAGGATTTGTAGCCTCTGAAAGGTGAGTCCACGAAGTGGACCACAAAAAAAAAAAAAAAAAAAAAAGTGGGCCTCACTGCAACAACAGACTTCAGTAAATGTGGTTTTAGTGCATGCTGTTGTCAATTAAAAAAAAAATAATAAAAAAAGTAAGTGAAATCTAAATTTAGATAAATGAAACGATGTTGCTTATCCTCCACTCTCTGAATGAGGGTTCTGGGTTGAATCCTTTAGGATCTTAAAGCTTAAGACAATGTTTAAATGAGACACTGGCTTTTGAAGAAAGTAGTACATACATAGGCTGATGTATTCTGCTGTAATGTGAGTGCAACAAGACACCAGGCAAAGAGAACTAGGATTGTTTGGAGACAGTATCTACAGCAGAAACTGAGAAGGAGAGAGGAACGTGCTGAGAATTATTTGGGTCATGTAGTGCATGACAGCTAGATAGCAGAAGTTAATAACACCTCTGGAAGCTGCAGAGCCACTGTGCCTGATTTGCAAGATGAAAAATGTGAAGTGAAAGACACACATTATCAAAGATCCAAAGTGGAACAAACCCCCAGAGTCCACAAGAATGCCAACCAAGAGATTTTAAAAAAATTATAGGCACAAAGTCAAAAAAAGTTGGCTCAACTTTATGTAGCCTAAATTTCTTCCAAGTCCTCCTGTCTTGTTTTTCCTGCTGGGACCTTCAGGGGCTCTTACCGACATGAAACACAAAGAACAAAGAATTTTGGTCATCTTCCTCTGGACCTTTATTGCTGTGAATGTAATAAATCACAAATGGACAGGGGAAGATGAAAGTGATTGGTGTTTTAGGCATTACTGTTATTTTTGGTATCTTCCTAAACACTATGATGTAATAACTACATAGTTAAAAGCTTGCCAGATGTGCCCGTGGAAGTGGAAAAGCAATCTATCTTTCTGTCATATTGATCTTAATGAAAAAAAGATAACTAGGGAAGGAGAACATGCCCCAAGAACACAACCATTACTTTATTAGTTAACATTTATATTACCATAAAGATCAATTCCAAAACAGTATTGCAGCTGACTGAGTTTGCAAAAGCCATAATAAACCTGCCTAAAATGAAGAGCTTTGTAGTGCATAAAATAAAATAGTACTAGGCAGTCATGCTAAATGCTTTGAGTGTTTTGATGTTCCTTTTTATGTATCCTTATGTGTTTAGTGATGAGCAAAACAAACAAAATGATGGAAACTCCAGAGCTTGGTCTCCAATCCATAAAGGTACTGCCTGAAGATCAAGTTAACAAACTATTTTTCCATCTGAAAGGAAAATGGATAAAGTCTTAGCATGTGAGGAAAACAAGCAAACAACAACGACAACAAAGCAAAAACAAACAAAAAATGCATCAGTCTTTCCTTTGTCTGAAACTTCATGAATCTGACAGATCCAGCCTCTTTTAAGTATTGGAACAAAGTTAAACAAATCCAAAGTATAGATTATAAGAGACAGCATTCAGTGTAACTCACATTTCTGTTATAAATTTGGATGCAAAGATTTAACTGACAATACCTACTGAGTTTTATTGCTGCTGCACATGTATTCCATCAAGGGTAAAATTGCACAACGTGGAATGAACCAATCTAACACCCTTTCCAGCAGCAATGATGTGCTAGATGAACTCAGGTGTAATTTCCTCTTGTTATATGTAATCTCCTGGGATATATTCCTTGCTAGTTTATGCTTCAGTAAAGGTGAGCTGTTCTGATCTCATGCTGGTAGACTGTGGGAGAACAACTGCTTCTTCTGGAAAGACAGCTGAAATGTAAGTAAGCCATTAGAAATTGATGGTTTTGTCTTGCATTTTCTTTGCAAACTGTGCTGTTCAATCCATACTGCTGCCACAGTACAGTTTACCGTAAGGTACATGGATGAGAGGGGCAACCAGTTAACTATCTTGGTTAACTCTGCAAAGAAGAGACACTTGTTTACCCTAGATGAAGAATAGAAGAGATGGATTATAATAGGAGCAGTTGTTTAAAACACATGTCCAGAGTAGCTCACAAGACTAGTACAGTACTGTCCTCTCTTCCTCATTTTAAAGCCAATTGTACATTTAGGTTATCCTCCATAATACTTTAGATTTGTCAAATATTTTAAATTCTGTTATACTTTTTTTAACCTGTTTTTTGTTGTTGTTGTTGTTGTTTTGTTTTTTTTGAACATTTGACCTTTCAGCATGTAAATGCTTGTTGACAAGTTAGGTTTCTCTGTGCAGCTCCCTCTCTCTCTCTCTCTCTCTCACCTCCTCCCCTCCCCCCAAGTTGCACATCTTGTTTTTCCTTAGCATAGGTAAAACCAGAAACAATTCCTGTGCTCACAGTCCCAAATCTCAGCTCTTTTGTAAGTTATTTTCAAGATACGCTGTTCCATGCCCAGGAAAGTAAGCCTCACGTGTATAGATTCAATTTCACATTTATCACTGTAGTCAGTATTATTAGGAGAAAAATATATCATGCTAGATTTAACAGCCCTAGATAGTTGAAGCTACTGCAGCTCCATAGCCCAGGTATGACCAGTTGTGGGGCTGAAGGTGCATTCCCAGCAGACATATGCGTAGAGAGCACATGTATACATGTATTTACAGTGTGGGTCCCTCCAACAGCTGGGCTCAGACACTTGCACTGCCCAGTAGCTGCCCCTGAATTCCAATTTCTGTAGCTGCTGGCACCTGGGTATACGAGCCCCTGAGGCCACAGCCCCACTCTTCTGGCTGCCACAGAGCTTCTCACACATATACATACACACAAACACACACCTGTGTTGTCAGGGCTGACCAAGACTCCCTTGGTCACCAGTAGCCAACTTCCACAAGGTCTCAGAAAGATCTTGGTAAATTGGAGCACTGGACAATAACAAACTGTGTGTAATTTAACAAGAACAAATGCTAGATTCTGCAGCCGGGACGTTGCTATCCTGGATATGTAGGCTAGGGGACAAGTGGCTGGAGTGCAGTGAGGGATCTGGGGGTTTTGGCTGGTGATAAATACTTATGAGTCAATGATGTGTCCTGGTGGCCAAAAGGGCCAACCATATTGTGGGGTGCATCAAGCTTAGTACAGCTAACCCATCAAGGGAAGCGAGTGTCCCTCTATACTCAGCATTGGTGTGATCTCACCTCAACTACTGTGTGCAGTTTTGGGATAAACAATATGAGAAGGACATAAAAATACTAGAATGTGTCCAGAGGAGAGCAACAAATATGCTGAAAGGTCTAGAGGGCCTCACTTGGAAGGAGTAGCTGATACTTGATTTGTTTAGCTTAGAGAAGAGGAGACTAAGGATTGACCAGTGCAGGATTAGAACTGAATCGATTTGTGGGTGAAAAGAGCATTGAATGGTCTCCCTAGAAATAGAAAGCCCCACTGACTTCACTGTCCATCTTTCTATTTTCACTGTGTGCATGACTTTCATTTTCCTAGTTCAAAGGATGTCTCAATGAAGAACCTATCCCTGAGTCTGATGTTCAGATTTATTTCATGGTCTGCTTCAAAAACAACATAATGTTCCAGAAATGTATGGTACAACATTTAACAAAGTATGTTGGACTCATTGCTAAGACAGATTTTGTATACACAAATTATATATCCTTGGCTACAGTGGCAAAAGTGAAAAACCATCATATTTAAACAGTCTGTTTTTGAAGATGGTCAGAATAAAACATGTAACAATCCCTCCAAGGAGTCCTTTTAGACTTTATTATGCCTTTTCCTAGATGCAAGCAGAAGAAATGTGGCCTATGAGTATTTTAGTCTTCCTTGATTACCACTAGCTGATATAATTGCAGTCAGAAACACAGAGCTTTATGAACATAATCCTGAGGAGCAGCAGCAAAGGGAGGCCCCTTGCTTTAAAAGGCCCTTAAAATGAACAGTAATAATTTGGAGTCATTAAATCTTTTTTACTATCTTTCTCTTAGATGAAAGCATTTAAAACACAGTTCTCTAGAAAATGAATATTCATATAATTGAAATAACAGCCATAACTACCAGGAATTAATTCTGTACATTATCTTTTTCATTTTGATTTCTTAAAATCAAAATGTAGCAGACTGTCAAAGTAAAGGAACTTGTGTGCTAACTTTTCATTTGGTTAGATCTTTGTTGTGATTAATATGTCTGTCTGCAAAGCCCCCTCCCCCCCCTTTTTTTCCTTCTTTTTTCTCTAAAAGCAATGCAAGCAGCACCAATAATTATGTCTTGTCAGTAAAACCAATAACTTAAATAAGAAGATCAAGTACTTTGCTAAAGTTGAAAATACCATTGTTTCCAAAATGGTATGTCATTTTCTGTTTTGAATCTCCTGCTTAATTTCTTTTTTTTTTTTTTTGACCTTAATAATAATAATAATAATATATAGAATGCAGAAATCAGAATAAATGATCACTCATAGCATGGTGTGTAATTGTTTGTGAGAAACGTCTTTTAGTTTCTTCCTTCCTTTTCTTGTGACTCGTCATGCAGTGTAACAGCAGAAGCAGCAGAAACCAACAGTTTCTAATTATCTAACCCTGAAAGAGGTCTTCTACAAAGTGCATATTCTTCCCTAGACTTCTCACTGATCTTTTTAATGTTCTAAAATTCTTAGAATATACCTTTCCATTGAAGGGCAACAAACCTGAGAGAAATCCTCTACTACAAATCATGGCCTTTGTTGTTGAGAAGGTACTAGAAAAACACATGAAGTACAATCACTGTGAAGAATCTTACCAACTAAAGGGATGAATACATGTATATGTCAGCCACAACACATATCTGCCTGTGTCAAAGAAGGTTTCACATCATTTCAGATTTGAATATTAGGACTTTGCATTGCAGGATCAACCTCTTCTCAAGCCATTAATTAGCTTGTAAGCTCTCTGAAGTCCTTAGGAAAGTAGAATATCAATCCATATTTATTTGTATTCTGAAGACAGATAGATGAGAAATATTGTCCCTGTAGAAGATGTTCTTCATGTTCATTAGCTATTCAGACAATATTGTGGTAAGGAGAAACTAAGATTATTATTTTTTTTTAATGTTTGTATATTGGAAACAAAATATTTGACTTGCTTCTTAGTTTCTACAGAAAAAAATAGAGTAGAAAAAAATTTAATTTGAAGATAATATAAAGCTGCTATAAGAGCTTATTAAGCACAAAGGATAAAAGAACTAGTGGAGCTTTAAAAATGGTAATTAAAATAGCTGATGTGTGTCTAATGCATTTTCTCAGTGTCTTCTAGCAGCGGATCATGATAATGTATGTTTAACTTTTTCTTCCATGTTATTGAAATTATTACTGCTCAAACTCCTATCTCAGTAGACTGTCAAGATCCTTATATGATAGCTGTAGTTGGAACATAAAAGCAGCAGTATGCAGTCTGCTGAAAATTCAGTGTGTGAAGGTGCAATAAGTGAGACGTCAGCCTTTGTTTTAGTGTTCTGTGTACTTAGAAGGAAACACGTAAACCATGATCTGACATGAACAAGCGATGTCTCTGTAGTATACCTCATATGTTTTAGGATCAGCATAATAAACAGGCTAGAGAAGAAGCAGAAATGACTCAGAGATCTGTGCCACTTTTTTGTGTTTCCCAGTGAATTCTGCCTGTCACACTTCTGTGCTTTCTGTGATCTATATGGTGGGATGTTACCAAAATCTGAGAGTCTGTTGAGCTTTATACCCTTATTTGTATCTGGTAAACTGTAAAAGTAGTGCAAGAACATTTGGTGTGTCTGCCACTGAAAAAAATGATTCAGAGACTAGATTATTGGAATTATACTTACAAAAATATGTACATTTTGTGCAAATGTTGCAGAATTATATGTTAGTGTGCACATGTGGTAATCTGATTCACACATTCTAGAATTTGCATTAAACTTGTACTGTTCTATAAAGAATTCACTATCTTAGTGGTTTTCTTTCCAAAAGTGATTTCACGGTTGCTAATATGCTCTTCATTTTACTCTCTGTCTAGGGTGTATTACACTTGCCAATCTGGAATATGTACATTCTCTTCTGGTAGACTGTGTTGTCCAAGGTTTTCTTTAGGCATTTGAGCTGCTTTCCCACAAAATGGAAGAACCCAAGTGTTTTGTCTTCTGGATCATTCTATTCTTACTGCAATGTTTATGTCTACACAGCCATTTTAGTCCTGTTTGTACATCTGGATGTGGCAAATGTTCATAAGTAAGGTGATTCCTTTTCCTTCATGATCTTATCCATTAAGAAATACAAGCTGCTACATTTACTTCCAAAGATTGTCCAGCTCTTTGATCCTTTCAGTCTGCTCATCTATTTGGAGAGGGGAGGTTTTAGTAAAATTCAGCATGTGACAGGAATATAGGAGGACTGTTATTGGGACTTTCACTTTTTTCTTTTTCATTTGCTTTTTTCTTAAAAAAAAAAAAATGTTCATGAGCGGTTAGTGATAGTGCTTGTAAATTTTACACCAGTCTTTGAGCTGCAACAATTCCATTCCTCCACTACTCCAACATGGGCTCAACATTTTAACCATGTGTTGTATATAATTGATCTCTTCTATTTTTATTAGGTTATCAGGAAGACTTGTCAGCAATTCATTGTGAACATAGAAAGCAGAGGAAGGGGTTATTATTACTGTTATATTACCTGCCACCTGGAGAGTCTTAACATATGATAAGGCGTAAAGCTTGGAAACACAGTTGTAATACCTGGTTCCACATCACAACAGAGCTCGTGATAAGTGACTATGAGACAACTCTGTGAAGAACTAGCCTGGGAGAATCTGATCACATTTCCAGCTGCCTTATCTGCACAGAAACCGCCATAGTTACCACAGTGAATGACATTATTTCCATTAATCCCCTACCAGGAAATTCCTCAAGAGAAACAGCAATACAGAATATTTATAAAGTATTTACTCCATAGCTATTTTAAAGGCCAAAATATTTTATTCAGTTTGCATCATTCTTGGATAGAAAGAATCATAAATATATTCACAAACCGAGGTGCCCATACCTTAAAAAGGTAACACTATCAAAAAGTGATAATTGACAGCTAGTGAACATACAAGAGGCTGAGCTAAGAGACTCTTAAGATTGCTTGAACATTCCTACTCTACATCTTTGCAAAGCTCTTGGATCAAATGCCAGGAGATTACATGTTGTGCTGCGTCTACTACCACGTCTTCAAGTTAGATTTCTTTCTTAGAAGTGAAATTCACAATGCTGAATTAAAGTGACTAAATTCTCTACTGCAATTTGAGCAGATTTAGACACTCCAAAAGGCATTCACAGAAGATAGCATACTGAGCAGCAAAATCCTTAATATGTTTAAAAAGAAATAATGAAGAAGTGAATGTGCTCTCTCCTTAGTAGCCTAATAAAAGCACTGAAGAAGGTTCCTCTGTGAGACGGGCTCAGTGACAGAAACTGTGAAACTGTGTCCAGTATTAGGTGTCCATCTCACACAGTTGGGCATGGGCAAATAAATTATTTGCTTTTTAAAAATGAACCAATGACTGCCTATGGATAAAACACCCTATTTCAAACGGTGCTCTTACAGTTTAATCTCCTGTTCTGTGCAGAACGGTGGGTGCCTGAGACTGCAGGAATCTGAGCCTGCAGCACCCAAACTAATGCTAGAGAGTGAGCTTGAGAGTCTTTGTGTGTGTCTGTTTGTAGTGATTGTCTGTCTGCAGGCATATATGTTTGGGCTGTTATGTGTGCACACATTCTGTAGGAGTCAGGGAGCCCACTGAAATACATGACACATATGTACCCTTCCCTGCCACCCCAAAAAGGAAGGGGATTCAGGAAAGAAGAATCATGATTTTAAAACACTAGGACAGGACACCTGGGGAATAGTTACTGCTCTGTCCTGCTTTGAGTGTTACCCATAAAGCTGTCATGGGTTAAAATCCAGAGGTAATACTGAGAATGGTCCTTAAGGATGCTTCACTCACTGATGACTATTAAATATGTGTGTTGAGACATTCAGGATATCACTTCTGTTTTATAGCAATCTCATTTTTTCCTCTCTTGTGTAAATCAAGGCTGATAATCATTCTGTACTACAGAAGAAAGAGTCTGGTTTCACCCACACCAATTTCAAGTTTAGCAGGATAAAGCAAGCACTCCATTTCATAACCCCAAAGCTTCCTCTCAGTTTCTATGGATTCTGCTTCCTTTGTATTTTCATACTGCAATCAAGGAATAGCAATACTTATCTGAATTATAAATCAGACTTTTATTCAGTCTAGCCAGCTGTAACAGCTTATCTGTATTACTATAATTAAGGAACTTTATTATCATTGCTTTGTGGAGGCCACCAGGTGCTCTGCTCTCTGTCCTTTGCATGACAAAGGATGCATCCATATAATTTTCTATAAACATTTCTTTAAAGAGGTATTTCCTAATTTTTCCATTCTTGTTTTTTTCTCCCTTTCAGGCAAGTCAAGATGACAGATTGTTTCTCCTACTTTATTTTTCTAATCCATCTACTTTCAATCTCTGTTTCATTCATTTTGACATTTGCTATTCAAAGACTTCAGTTTAGTCTGGAAAATCTCTGTTTTAGAGAATGTAGACCTTCTACATTACTCACTTTCATTTTAATTTCATTGACCCATAATATCATTTGCTTAATCTCCTGTTAACTCCATCAACTGAAGTATAGAGATCAATTTGGTTAGTAATTTCATTTTCTCCTTGTCTTTAAATTACTGTTTAAACACTTAAATACTGTGTAATGCCCAACTGTAGTCTTTCTCTCAGCCAGAACAAGTACTTAGAACAGCTTCATGAGATCAGCCTATGCGTAAAAAGAGGAGATCAGCCAGCCATGTGTATTCCTGGGGAGGCTTTAGACACTACAGCTGTTTCAATGACTCTTGCATTTTAGCTGTTTGATCCCTCCATCAGATCATATTGTCTTCTCCAAAACTAAAGGGTACTCAAAATTCATCGTTTTCTTTCCCACATTCTTAAGAGAACAATGTAAAGGAAAAGTGCTTGCTGAAAACACCTGCAAGGCATGTTGAAGTCCACCTCCTCTCACACAGAATCGGGAAACTTTGGTGATAAGCCACCTCTGCTGAGGTTGTGAAGTGAATTAGATATTTAAAAGCAGTATTGTATAACATGCCATAATTTAATGTATTATGAATAGGATATCTATAACAAATAGGAAATCAGTTGCCATAATTTAATGTATTATGAATAGGATATCTATAACAAATAGGAAATCAGTTGCCAAATGGCTACTGGTACAGATGAGAAGTTCAGCAGTAAAGAAAGCTGGTAAGGGAAGTAAAGATTTAATTTAACACTCCATAGCTAGATAGGGAGTTTACAATATTCAAGAAGAAATTTGATATTTATTACACTGGAATGGAAAGCTTGATAAGGCTTTTTAAAAATAGGGACCCACCTAATAAATATTTATGAATGAGGATGATTTGATTGTATCTCAGAGTGATATGAATTTTAGTAATTATTAGGGGTGGGTGCTACCTAAGGTCCATCAAGAAAAATATTTTTACATCGTGGGGCTGCAGTAACTGACACCTGAGAGTTCCAAAAAAAAACAGTAATATAAAAACTTTAAAAAAAAGACTGCTAAAGCTATGCTGATTTTGAAAAAAAAAAAAAAAGGGAAATGCAACAAAGGAAGATCTACATAAATAGTGAAAAAAACTGTTACTAGAATGATTTGGTAAACAGTTTGAAGAACAAAAAATCAATTCAGTTGATAATCTTATATGGAAAATAGATCTTCTCAAACATGTCTAATTTTATTCTTTGATAAATAACACATTTACCTGAGAAAGGTAATGAAGCAGATATATTTAGATGTGGTAAGTTATATGACCATGTAACATGCTGAGTAAAAGCTACAAAACCAATATAGTAAAAACAATATAGCAAACGTTCCAAAAAGTCTGCCTTATGGATTGGTTTTTGAGTTATACTTCAACACCTAGACCACACAATAAACGATTAGAGTGTTCCTGTAGCAAAATAACATGAAAGTAAAAACAAGAAAGAAATGAGTCTTGAGGATGAATTGATGAGACTGTTTGGTTCTGGCATGTAGCTTTAAAAAAAAAAAAAAAAACACAACTGGATACAGAATGGAAGAGAGCTAAGAAATCACTGCAGTATTAACATGACAGATTCTCCCTCTTTTGCTGTTTTCTGATCAAAAAGTGCCATCATTTATGGGGAAATGTGCACCAAGAAAAGCAAATTATTGGTTTGTATACAAACATTGGTTTGTATAGTTGAATCAGACGCAATACAGAGACAACTGATGTTTTGTCCTGGCTTTCAGTGCCATGACTTTAAGGCTGACATACATCAGGCTCTGGTTATTTTTCAGTGTTTCTTAAATCATAGAAACGTAGAATCATAGAATCACAGCATCATAGAATCATAGAATAGTTTGGGTTGGAAAAGACCTTTAAAGATCATCTTGTCCAAACTCCGTGCCGTGGGCAGGGACAGCTCCCACTAGACCAAGCTGCTCAAAGCCCCGTCCAGCCTGGCCTTGAACACCTCCAGGGATGGGGTATCCACAGCTTCTCTGGGCAACCTGTTCCAGGGCCTCACCACCTACCATAGTAAAGAACTTCTTCCTGATATATAATCAAATTCTATTTTTGTTGTTGTTGTTGTTATTGTTGTTTTGTTTTGTTTTCTTTAAAGCTATTTCCCCTTGTTCTATCTACACCCCCTGACAAAGAGTCCCTCCCCAGCTTTCCCGTAGGCTCCCTTAAAGTACTGGATGGCCACTATAAGGTCTCTCTGGAGCCTTTTCTTCTCCAGGCTGTACAGCTCCAACTCCCTGAGCCTGTCTCCATAGGAGAGGTGTTCCAGCCCTCTGATCATCTTTGTGATCATCTTTCCCAGTTCCTCTGGGACTGCTCTAATACATCCATGTCCTACTTGTGCTGGGGATCCCAGAGCTGAACACAGTGCTCCAGGTGGGGTAAATGGTTCCCAAGTTATGTCAGAGTTAGTCTTACCAGACCACTGTTCTTTCCTTTATAATGACAGAAGTTTGATACCTGTCAGACATGACTTTGGCAAGCTGAAATTCTTCCTTAGGCTAACTGTATTCCCAGTATTTTTGTATTGATTTTTTTTTCTATATCTATTCTGCTTTATAAGGTAACAATCAATAAGATGACTTACAGATAACTCACTGCAAGACTAGCAGTAATATTTCTTTTTAAACACACCTGGAAAACACTTTTGTGTAGGAAGTATTGTGCACTCTGTTTCTGTAGGATCGTGCTGTCTGAAGGTGAGGTATCTACCTCTTACTGAGGATTGGCACTAAAATGAAGAATTGGCTTTTGTAGTTTACTGTTTATACTGCCACTGAAGCCAAAAGATTTTATTTCCTTGGCATATCAGGCCATGTCAGGCATACAAGTCTTCGACAAACCTACTACGACAGAAGATTTTGCTAACTTTCTACTTGGTGAGACACAGTATAAAACTTCTCTGAGGGAAAATGAATAGAGGTTTCTTATACTAGCATTTGCTTTAATACATGCCTTACTACTACTGAAAACACTTGTGTATGGTCATTGCAAAAGTGGACTTTCAGGGAAGAGTCTGTAGGGGGATAATGGGGTTGTCTAAAATTGTAAGTCGATTCCATCAATTTTTGTGGTTGCTGTTATAAAAAAAGAAGAGCTGTTTGCACACAGAAAAGGCAGTATTTGAGAGGAAGATAAAGTCTGAAAATCTGTTTTTCGAAAATTTCTGTACTCAGGGAGACTTACAGTAATCTTTGATAAAACCAATCCTTTTACCACTAATTACAGAAGTATCTCCTTCTATTATCTGGAAATTTAAACACAGTAAAGGACTAACAAAAAATGCTAACCTCAGAACAAATGAGAACAATGAAACAATTTATCAAATATTTTTATACAATGTCTTTACACTAGTAATTACTTTCAAGGGTCAGGAAGACTAATATATATGACTAATTTCATTTAGAGGAACATAAGCAAAATATTGCTTAGTATTCCAATAACGCAAATTATCATTGTACGATGATTCCTTACAAAGTCTTCATGACTCATTACCTTCAGATTGCATGAAAACTCTCCAAAATATATTGTCACAGATCAGTATGATCTCAGAGGTCATACTCCCTTTAGTTCAGCTGCTTTGCAAATCTTTGTGAGCCCATGTTGTGGACAGGTCAGCACGGCCTGACCTCAGAATGGCACAAACCCCAGGCTTCCCTGGGTGCAAAATTAGGATAGTCTAGACATGGCAGCGTCCCACCTGCACTCTGTGGCCCTTTGTGCTTATGAGAGGCATCATCCGGACTTCACAAGCGAAGAAATAGAAAGGTCAGTTTCTCCTAGATTAGGGTTTTATTCAGGACCAGGACTAATACTTATGAATTACAAGCCAGACCTTAGATATATAATGTCGGTTCAGGTGGTAAGCAATGACTGATATGATTCTGAATATGTGGTCTGCTCCTAATTTCTCATCAGCACATGTTCCCTCTGCCCCTAAAGCCATTCTTTCTGCTTCTGCATTCAGATTCTTACATATTTCTGAAAATTAGTGCTGCCTTATGCAAGTAGTTTATGCACCTAACCACCTTGGGAGTAATGGTTTTTGAAACCTTTTGAAAATTTGGATTAAGATGCTGTTGAAAATATTATTTGTCTTCCTTATCTTACAGTACTTTCTTTTTTCTTTCTTTTCATGAATATCAATTGTATTTGATTAATTAGTCAAAGAAAATAGTTATAATCAGCAGTGACATGTTACTGAGGAAAAAATATCACAGTCAATCCTGCAAAAATGGAAGTAATAATTAGCAATAACAAAAGAAGTCAATTTCTCCACGAGGCTTAAATGCATCTGCTCCATAAACCACTCTGTTAAAACAATGCTGGATAAATGTCAAGTTGATTACATTTTAGTAAAAAGTATAACTACAATATGATGCTTAATACAACACGATATTATGGTTATTATATTTCTATGTGGGTATTTTCTTTGTTGCATATTCTGCATTTTTATCTCTGCAAAAATTAACAATTTCACACAGACACGCACACATGAAAGGAATCTTCCTTAAATTCATGGACCAAATTCACAGTGTTTGCTGCATCATGATTTACACCAGATGAGAAAGGAATCCAGAATTTCCCCATTTGTCATCAATTTCCTTATGCCATCAGCCACATACAAGCATTTCTACTTGTATGTACACAGGCACATTGTTTCTCTTGTATTCATGTTGTGTATTGCTATTGAACAGCAGACTTAAATTTTATCAACTACACTTCACATTTGGTATCTGTGTGCTATGTGCCTTTTCTATTAGGGCTGTAGCCAGTTTCTGTATTATTTACTTGATGACATGTATACAGTCTGCTGAATTACAAATGTTAAAATTAATGCAGATTCTTGGCTTCCTGTTCTTAAGTACTGAAGTAGTTTATTGCAAAGAAAAAGACCATTTTTTAATATAATTTACAGAGGTATCATGCTGAAAGTTGTAACTCATTTCCTATCAGAAAGAGTTGTACATACAAAAAAAAGAGAGAAAAAAAAAAAAGGCAAATGAAATCCATGGTTGCATAGGCATTGCATCTGAGAACAAATTTTCTTTAAAATCTCACATATTTCTCTAAATGTTTTCCTCTCGCTTCAAATTTCCCTGCAGTGCTTCAGGAATATGTACCCTGACAATGCCAATTTTACACATTCCATCTCGTTTTAGCATCAGCCTGTCGTATTTCCTAACTTTCTAGCTTTTGTGTTGACACACATCATTCTACCACAATTATTTACAAATGTCCTTTGTAGAAATGAGAGACCATGATTCCTTCACTTATTGAACTTCACTAAAGAGCAAGGATGCTTGTTTTTCTGACAGGATCAGGACACACCACGTCAGTGAAAGCTGCATTTTCCGTTAAGAGAAAATGAATTGCCATTACCTTTGGCATGTGCTGTTTTTTCCTGTTGTTTTGCTCACTACTTAAATGTCTACATGAGATATTTTAGTAAAATTCTTGTGTTTCAAAAATGTAGGTGTATTTCAGTGTATTTGCCCAGGGAGTTTGTTGAGTCTCCTCTGGAGATATTCAAGGTCTGTCTGGACACTTACCTGGGCAACCTGCTCTAGAGAACTTGCTTTGGCAGGGGGAGTGGACCCGATGATCTCTGGAGGTCCGTTCCGACCCCTACAATTCTGTGATTCAGTGGGTCTGCCTATATTATGTCAGAGCAGTATGCAGCCACAAGCTGTATTCGCAGACATATCTGCCTCCCATAAAGGGCTGAGGTGCAGTCCCAATACGGTGGTCCATGATCTGCCCCTAAACAAAACAAAAATACTTCTGGGTTCCATATCCTATAGTTTTACTGAAAGTCAGTCTACTAGTATAAAACAGGCTATTCTAGTCTTAAATGCAACTCTAGAAGCCTTCTTTAACTCTCCCCACAGGGCAGTGAGGCCTGAAGCCACTGGCCAAGCACGCTGTGGAAACAGTTACCTGTTTCTTCTCTCTCAGTTCAGGACTTTGGTGGTGATTTCTCCATGGATACCACAACAGAGCAGAACATGCCCAGGAACCTGTAAACTTGTAAGATTAAACAAGTTCTAGCATCAGGAGCCAGAAGTGTCTCACTCCAATAAGTCAGGCAGGGATAGTCGGAGGTTTGGCAAGGCTCTCCTGTCTGTTACTCTCTGTGTCTAAATAATATTTTATATAAATGCTGATCATGAGTTTAGAGGTAGATCTTTGTATATATATATATATACACATATATACATACATACATATATATATACATATATATTATTCTATCTCCCATTGTGCTGTTTTAACAGTGGGTTGTTGTTTTGGTGTTGTTTGTTTGCTTTTTTTATTCCCCCCCCCCCCTTTCTTCAGGTCACAATGTATTTGAGAGCTAGACAGTTCACAGCAGTTTGAAATAATTTTTATAATGCCATTCTCAACCATATCACTTCTTATCAGTCTCTGGCAGATTTTTCTGAACCCTTTTTTATAGCTAAATTCCCAGAGGAACTGCAGTCTCAGGTACACAGATGCCGCTGATCAAAAGGCCATTCCCCCCCCCCGCCAAATAAATAAATAAATAAATATGTATGAAAAGGACCTGCCCAGTTCTAGGGTCCAGGCTTCAGATATATTCTCAGATGGTGTTGATATGTGAATGGTCATCAGAAAGACTGATTTGGGCAGCAGTGCAGTATATTGTTTGTTTCCAGCCATTAGTAATGAAGTGCTTTCTCTCTTTGCCACAGATGTTTCAAATGATCATGTGACTATGGTAAAAAGCAACTAAGAAGTATTTGCTGACAGGCACTATAGAGCACTCTAGCCACCAGGTGAAACTACCACAGGGATTCCCAGCAAAAGAGGCCCAGGAGAAGTCAGAAACCTCAACGCTGAACTGCAAAGCGTCGTTACCACCTTGCCAAACTCCTGGTATTTCTCCTGATTCCCTGACTTCAGCAAGAGCTACCCTGGCAGCCTTCAGCACAGGCCCTCTGTCCAGTGGGAGAGGATTTACTTTAGACACAGTAGATCAATTTCCTGGGCTATGTTGCAAAACGTCCTCATTTTTCTTACATTTTACAGAACCACACAGAGGTTTGTGTTTCCTGTTTCACAATTTTCTGATACCAGTCATTTCACAGTTGGTTCTACTTCTCTTAGTAGCCTCTCTCTCTTATTAATTTGGATTATTTATCCAGGATTTTTGCTGCTATGATTGCTGTGATATATGCTCACTGACCCTTTCTGCCTGTTGGGCAGAAAGGTTTCATTTTTTTCCTTCAATTTTCTTGTTTAGCAATCTTTACTCAATAAAGGTATACTTTGACTTAAACTGCACTCTTCTTTTTTTTGTTGTTTTTGTTTTCCTTTCCAACTTTATTTGTGTGATTGACCTACCCTAAGACATAGCAGCATGGCTAGGCAAGAAAAGAATAGCTTGGGACTATTCAGGCCCCAAGGTGGGGGTAGGTGTGAGAATGTTATTCGATATGTTCATGCGAATGATTCGAATGTTATATCGAGTGTTATATCGAATGTTCATTCAATATTGGGCTCGTACATGCATGCCTGTTTTAGGGTAAGGGTAAGTGGATAAATGAGCATAAAGTTAAGTAGTAAGACATCAAGGAATGGTTCATAGAAAAGTAGGAAGCTGTGCAGGGTGATTGGGAAAGGAGACCACTAGATGAAGTAAAATTTGCTGTCTTTCAGATTGGAAGACAGGGAAAACAAAACAAAACATTTTTTCTCTAGTTTTGCATAGGGAAAAGCAAAGAATTTTCAGGGTTGGAAAAACAGGGCAGAGACAAAAATAGAGTTTTAGTTTGTTTGGTTTTATTTTCTTTTTCTTGGAGGCTAAGGGGGAGAAGAATGAAAGAAGGCAGGCTGAGTTTGTTTTGAATGGTTTTGAGGCAAAGAATTGAATGACAAGCAAAGCTTATTTTATTTTATTTTCGGGGTGGTGGTGGGGTGCACAAATGTAAGAACAACTGTGTGGGATGTATTTGATCCAATGTTCTCCAGCTATATTCTCAGGATGACAGTGGTGAAAACAGGATGCTTACGCAGAGTGTGAGAACTGGGAAAGCATGGTATGACACATTATAGAGACCTTTCGTAGTTTGGCTCTGCAACATCCTTACCCAGACTGCAACGGGCTGATGTGATCTCCATGGTAATATTGATTTTGGCCTTGAAGTGATCCTCCACATTCGTCAGCTGGTGGTCGGTAAGCCAAAACCCCTGTGTGATCCTGATAAGAATGCTTGAGTTTTCATGAGCCAACAAATGATCCAGGCCTGTGACCAATATATGTGGTGCTGCTAAATCTGGTCTAAACACAAAACCTTGGCAGCTCCTCCAGCCATTTACAGGTTTATTATCTGATGGTATAATCACTTGGCTTCCTGATACAAAGGGATCAGGAATGATCCCTGATACTACACTCTTGATCAATAACACAGATGAAAATAGGTGGAGTTGCCAGAGACTGGTGCCATGGTCCACGAAGACTTAGGATAATTCCTTAGATGGTAAATCAGGTGTAACATATGTGAGGTTCACAAATAGTGACAGAGGCCTGAGTAAGAAAGGTTTATGAGACAATCATGCATTTAAGATACAATTTTGAATACAATAAACACCATGCATGAAGACTTTTATTCTATCAAGACCTGGTTTTGATCAATGCAGGCAGAAGAGATTTGCTCTAAAGGGCCTCAGAGCTGGGGTTTCTTTGTGACAGGGAATGCACAGGCTGTTTTGATGTAGTTACCACTTTTTATTAAACTGTCTGTCTCTGCCACAAATACGAAACTACCTTAGACATAAAAATGAGCCACTAGAATAGCATTCCTACTAAAGCACAAAAGGAGAGAGAGGAATTATTAAGCATATTTCCAAAAGTATAATTAGGGCAAAGAAAAAGAACTAAGAAAAAGAAGTCCAGATATATCTGCTAAAAATACTGGAACTCCCAGATTTAAAAATGAGTCATATGCTGAAGAATTATTCTGTACATTCCCTCTATTTAAAATACTTTTTCTTTCTTTTACATATATTTTATACTTAAAGTTCATATTTATTGGATATGAATTCATATATATTGTATATAGCTACAAAGAATCAGAGAATGGGATAGGAATATTTTAGGCAAAGTATTAAAGCCAAAAATTTTGTAGTAGTGCATTACATGGTTAATAATTTCTTGGGTTGAGAAAAAGAAATAAACTGTAAATATGTAATTAAATTGTAGCAGGTTCAGTGGAGACTAATTGACCAGTCTGAGTTGCCTGCTTAGAAAAATGCCTGTGACTACTATGGCTCTAACAGCAGAAGTGGTACCAGGGTGGGCAGTGGCACAGCAGCATTGGGCTCCAGGTTGCTGCATAAAGCTGAGTCGGGGTAAGAGCAGGCAGAGTCAGGCTTCTATGGAGAGGAGCTGCCAGTACCCACAGCCTCTCCTTGGCGGAGGCCTGAGCACATCTAAACTGACAGCATACAAATCCTATTGCTCTTCTGGGCTAGGATTGAAAGTCAGGGAACACTAGCCTGGGCATGTCTGTCTTTTGGAGAAGCTGGAGCTTTTTCTTTCTTTTGGGAGAAGATGAAGAGAGGTAGGAAGCATGGGAAATGAAAAATGTGAGGTGAGTCCTTGTCTGATGTTTGGACATGTGATGAAAAAGAAAAAAAAAAAAAAAAAAAGGAAGAAAGGGAGACTCCAAACCTCTGTAAGTTTTCAGAGAGCAGCATGGTAGGCTGTGATGGGACACTGGCTGGCTGCTGGCTGACATTTACAAATCAGGGGAAAACCTAGTGGTTTGGTGGCCCACTTTTTCTTGGCAAAACACTATGCTTCAGGCTGAGCTCCTTCATATTTTGGAAGGAGTTTTCATCTTGCCTACTCCAGAGCTCTGTTGGTTGATAGCTGGCGCTTCAGCTCTCACTTGTCAGTCTGGGTGTCACCACTCTGCTTTAAAAAATGCATTTCTCTTCTAGGCTTCTAGGAATAACCACAATGAAATCTTTCACCCACAGTCTTTCATTTTATTGCACTGAGGAACTATTTCTTGTTTCAGTATACTGTAGCAGTTCACTGCATTTTATTTGTGTTACCATTATAGCTCGTGAAGCTGCATTTGCTGAGTAGTTACTATGGATGAAAGCTTTTGTATTTATGAATGTCCAGCTTCTCTTTTATTATGTTAGTATGTGGGGGTTTACAAATGTTGATACTGGTTCTTTCAATTTCTGCATTACCCTTAAGTGCTCTTCGTCCTTTTTTTTTTCTTTTTAAACTGCTGCTGAAGACATATTGCCTATATATAAAATGCATTAGGCAGTCCTGAGGAGCCTGATTTTCAGTAACAGAGTTCAGAGGCCTCTTGCTTAGAGACTAAGGAATTGCTTAGATGGTAAGGTACTGGACTGGCATTTTGAAGGTATTGTAACTGGGATAGGTGATGTAGAGCTTTGAACTCTGAATATTCAGATTTCAAGGATGAAAAGAGCTGTTCTTAGGTACCCAAGAATGTATAAACATCAATCAAACAAACAAACAAAAAATATACGAAATATATTTGGTATAACAAAAATCCAAATGGCATATCCTTGAATATAGGACTCAGTGGCTTTGGGACAGTATACTTCTGCTCAGCACCTCTGAGTTTGGCTCAATTCATAAATGTTCAAGTTCTGAAGCTGTGTCACCCTACATAAAGAACATTGTTGTGGTGGTTTAACCCAGCTGGCAGCTAAACACCACACAGCTGTTCGCTCAGCACTCTTCTCATCCTAATCCAAAACATAGCACCCTACCAGCTACTAGGAGGAAAATTAACTCTGTCCTAACTGAAACCAGAATAATTGTATAACTTTTTTCTTGTAGTTCTATAAGTTTCTTGTGGTTTATATGCATGATTTGTTCTAGCTAGTCTTCTACACAGCAGTCATTAAGCAATAACTTCCTAGCCTATGTTAAGCAAAGTACTTTTTAATGACAAAAATTCACCTGTTGCCATACCGGGTACGCATTGAGCAGTAACTCTAGAGGTATCATTCCTGAAGCATTGCCCCATGCAGACCTGTGGCATTTCCCAAGCTAGTTCTGGTCTGTTTACTTATGGTACCACAAGCAAATCATCCTCATCACTACAGGCAAAGTAATCCAGTTCCTCTGGAAAGCACCAGAAGTGCAGTGGCATGCCAAAACAGCTGTCATGCTTTCTGGTTCAGGCCTACATCTCTGAACTATGCCACACTGTGACTTCTAGGCATATTTGGCAGCAGCCAGTTCCCTAAACCATGTCGTGCCTAAACTTTATGGCATTTTAGGCCATATAACATATTAGGCCATATAAAATGCATCATGGCAGACCTGCCCTGTCATTACAGGCCCTCTCATTACAGGCCCTGTGAGGCCTGTGCTTGCCTGCCAAGCCAAGCAGATAACTTGCACGCCCCATGGATTCTCCAATGGGACATGAAACCTGTTTGGGCAGCTGCATCCTGTCCACCTGCTTGGGAGGCAACTCAAGGATATTGCACAACAATGTGCTGCCAAGGAGCAACATCCCATTTACTTGTGATTGGGCTGGTAATATTGCTGAGGTGAAACCAGAGTTAAAGTCCTCATCTATACTAACAGTAAAGGGACTTTTTTATTGATAACATCCTATGACAGAGAGGTGGAAACAACACAGAAAACTGGACCGGGGGTTTGGTTTTCTGCTGAGCTGTCATGTAACCCCAGCCTGGTCTTGCTCATATTAACTGGGTTCCAGTAGTAAGTGCAAACTACGGGCCTCATTTTCCTGTATGTGAAGCCAAGAAAGGGAAAAAAAATAAATAAAGAAAATGCAGAATCCATTTCTCCACAGCATGGTATGATAGATGGGGCAATGCAGTCTCAAAGGGATGTTTCAGTCTCCTCCTGCTCCTGAATTACTGTTCTGATGATATTCCTGCAGCTAAAAGAGAAAAGATATACAGTTTTTAATAGAAACTGGTACAGAAATTTCTTTAGCTTGCAGAAAACCACAGGGAAAATAGATGTCTTCTCAGAAGGTATAATTTCTCAAAAAACATCTGGGACAGTGAGAGGTGAATACAGAATGGGACACTTTACTTAATTTATTTTAAGCAGTACACATTCAATCTAATTGTGGGTTAGAAAATTACAGGATGAGCAGTCTAATATTTATTTATTGTGTTTTCCAAAGCACTTAAACACTTTCATGAGATCTTCCCTGCTTCTCCCCTCCCAAATTAAAATGCTGCTAGAGATGCCTATTTAGTATGGGGATTCACAGCCAAAAATTCCCTCAAGACTGAAGCAACTAAGTCATATCTTAAAATGCACACTGATGGCTCACTTCTCTTTTGTGGAACCAGTAAAGATGTAAGAGGAAAAACCCCATGTTTTGCACAGTAGTTTTGTGCCTACAAGTAAATACATGATCTATATTAGTCATGCTAGTTGGAAGCATTTTGAAAAACATTGACAAATTCCAGATTCCAGTGAAAATTGTGGTGATTTCTTTTTGCTGTGGAAAATGTTGGGTTTTGGTGTTTGTTGTTTTCTGAGAATGCAGTCATGAGAGTTGTCCAATTTGATATTTCTGATATTTATTAGATATTGTTGGCTTGCCATCCACTTAATCTTTCACACATACATGCACAGATGTATTTTTCTCTTCCTGTGTCTCCAGAGCACCACTACTGCTGACAGCTGTCCCAAATGCCTATGACAGGTTCCCTCATAGCACTTAAAAAAGAAAGCTAGCAACTTCTTATTAAAAAACAAACAAACAAACAGTTTATCTGTTCAGCAGGAAAGAGTCAATCCATATTTGATTCATTACCCATTTCTTAATCTCCCTACAGATGAATTAATTGTTACCACCAAACCCAAGCTGTTAGAAACATCTTTTTTATTTTCCACAACAGGGCCACTGGGAAGCTGACTGTAACTTGAAGTTCCCTCTCCCTTCCCTTCTGATATCTAAGTAGTGGCAGCAGAGGCTAAAAGATTATTTCAACTCATTTGTTTCTATGTTCAAGTGGTTGGTAAATATTCATCACAATACCAGGCCTGTGTAGGACTTCTAAGTGGTTTTCCTTCCAAAGGTTAGTAAAGCCAAATATTTCTCAGTTTCCCAGACAAATTATGCATCAATTATGGTGGAATCAAGCTATTCAGAGCAGCAGAAGATATAAGGCCCAATATCTATTTCTTGATAATACAGTACAGAAAATTTTGTATTACATATTAATAAACAGGTGTAATGTAATTTAAATAGGATGAACTCTAATGCAAAATGAAAGTTTTTACTGAGGTAAAGTGGGTAAAAATATTAGCCTGCTGTTTTGATTAGACATGGAAATGTTCACAACCTGCTTTTCTGTATGACCTGATAAATAAAATTGGACATAAAGAATTAAAATTATTTGCAGGGTGGAAATGATTTGTTTTGATGTGATAATTGAAAAGAATAAGAGAGAAAAAGAAGTTCAAAATTACATGCTAATAGAGCCGTAGGGATTATGTGACTTTATTTGAGGTCAGCTGGTTATGAAGTTCTTGCAGTTTCTGACATTTTCCATATTGCAGACTGTTCTGTGAAAGTTGATGTGCAAATGGAAACTCAGTGAGTTCCCTGAATAGAAAGTATATATCATCAAACAATGTTGGTTAAGAGGATGAGATATCTCAGACAGGCCATTAACAGTAGGTGCACCAAGGGAGAAGTCTGGAACTGCCAACAAAATTGCTTGAGTTGTCTGCCAAGATGCCAGATGCTGCTGCTAAAAAATAAAAATAAAAAATTGTTATCCAAAACTGGTATCAGAGCTTCATGTCTGCATTCCACTGATGAGAAAAGAAATCACAGGAAAGAAGTATCGTCACTACTGAGCACTTACAGATCTATTTTTTTTTTAAATATTATTAACTACTGGCAGAAATTGGAAGAAATAGCACATCCTATGCAATTCTGAGGGTTGTGAGACTGAATAATGATGAACTTTGCTTAGTATTAAAAATCTTTTCCTTCCCTGAAATCTTTCTATTCCCTAACAGCATAAAATGCTATTTCTTATAAGCTCATAGAACAGTTTGGGTGGGAAGGGACCTTAAAGATCACTTGGTTCCATCCCCCTGCCAAGGACAGGGACACCTCCCACGAGATCAGATTGCTCAAAGCTCCATCCAGCCTGGCATTGAACACTTGCAGGGATGGGGCATCCACAGCTTCTCTGGGCAACCTGTTCTAGTGCCTCACCACCCTCTGAGTAAAGAATTTCTAGCTCTGTGTCTATTCAGTAGAGAATGAAGAGGTTGTCTTCAGAGTTTTGCATGTGTGTGTACTGATCATCCAGGATTTCTATAATGTGTGCCCTTGGCTTTGTGTTTCTCCACCTGACTCACTGTTAAGGGGAGAAAGATGAAATTTTCCTGTAAATATCCACAAAAGGATTTTTGCTAGCACAGTTCTTACAGCTTAGAGGTGGCAATTTGCTGTGAGACTGAATGAGATCGCAAGACCTGATTACAGTGACACCCGTTCTGGATGAAAGTATGGCTGCCAACAAATTTAAAAAGTTCCAACCGTGTCCTTAAGTTGTGATCCAAACCCAACGATTTCAGTGTGACTATTCACTCTGGGCGCTTCTCCATGTCAGCAGAGCATGGGTTCTCAGCTCCTGTTCAGTCTTGAAGATTTGGACGGAAGGAAATGAGATGAAGTGAGTTCTTATGATGTCTCAGCCAAAGCTAAAAGTAGAATACAAGAGAGCCAGGGCTCCTCGTGCATTGGTGGCCTGTCACCTGGCTGCAGGCACAGCTGCAGGGCTCCCTCACACAAGCACAGGAACAGGGCAAGTCCTTATGTTATCGCACAGCACTGCACCAGAGACTCCCAACCTGGCAGTAAATCAGCACAGACAGTGCAGTGCTATGGGGGTCCCACACTTGCACCCTTCAGGCAGTGTAACCTGTCACACTTGGCTGAAGCCCAGGGTGCTGCTTATGCCAGGCAACAAAGAGTAAAAGGCATTGCAGAGACTAATGTACAGCCTACAGGTCAGCATTTATTTATTTATTTATTTGTTTATTTCTGGACAGTGTTTAATCCCAGCTAAGAAATCAGGAAAAAAGAATAATCTAAAAACAAAACAAAACCTAGCATGCATTTTTCTTTGTGATAATTCTTTTTAACATAACATATAACCATACATTTTTGGGCTACATCTCTGTGCTTTAAGACATACATTAGCGCCTTTATCAGTATTTGCAAACAAAAGCATATTTTTCTGTGCATCAGGCAGCAAATGCACTTGGCTCCTGCATGTGTTTCAAGTTGTAGATTACATAGTGGTTAGCAGGAGAGGTATTTTAAATATCTTATGATTAGAATTTTAAGTCAAGATAATTAATACTATCATATATACAGAGATTAAATTTTCAGTTTAGATTTAGATATCTTTAATTAAGGCATCTTCCTTTTCTCTTTGATGCCCCACTTGCCTGTTGTTTTGTATCCCATCCAGCAGCCAGTGACTCATCAAGCTATTATCAAAGTCAGTGTCAAGGTAAGTATCACACAGAAGCCAAGCTATTTCACAGCACTTCAATGATACACAATACTACCAGATTAAAAAAAAAAAAATCTACTTAGGACACTTAAAACACTGTATATTACATACTAATCAAAACATCTATCCTCACTTTGCATGCAAAAGAACTGGAGGAGCAAAACACTACTTGAAGGTCCTAGTTTGTCTTTCTAAAAAGTGGAGCAGAACAATAGCACACACTCCCTCTATCCCACTGTCAAAGTAATACCGGCTGCTTATAATTCACATTTTAGCTATTTCCAGGACAGTCTGCTGTAGATTGCCTTTCAGAAAAAGGCTGTCATGTTTTGAATTGGAATGAACAAATTAACAGCTTGACATTTTGCATAAAAAGCTGGGCCTCTAACAATTTCCATAAGCAGAGCTTTAAAGTTCAGACTGCACCTGAACATGATCTTTTGACTTCAGTCCACATGTGGATAAACAAGAAAGGTCAATGTGATTCAAAGGTGACTGATTTTTAAATATGGGGAAAAGTTTTTAAACATTGAATTTGTTCATGTTATGCAGAGCCACGGAAGTGCCTACCTGAATTCTGATTCTTCCTCAAAGAGAGTTCAACAACCCAGCTTTGGTGAGCTTGGGAAAATTACAGTGAAACATTTTCGTGAAAATATATGCAAAGCTTGTCTTCACCCAGTCCAGAGGCCTAGATTCTGCAACTGTTCTGGCTCTTTTTAAACCCATGAGCAGTACCAGGGAAATGGATGGAACCTAAAACTAGAGAAATGCTTGTGCCAGGTCACCACCTCAGTGTGATCACTTACATACTTACTAGCAAAGCCTTTGCAGGGACATTTTCAGGCAGTGTTCTTTGAAACTGCTTTCAATCATTCTCTTGGAAATTCCAGCATTATCATTGCTGTCTGCAAATGCTTATCAGAAACTTATCTCATGTAACAATTTATGGCACCCTTCAAAACTAGATTTCAGATCCATCCTTCCATTATTTAGAGTTACAGTACTATTCTCCCACTGACTCTGTTTCACTGTTAAGATGAACTTTACAAAACATCATACCATCACCACAATAATATTATAGATCAGTTGTGTAGAGTTTTTTTTTCCTTTAAAAAAAAAATAAAATAAAATCTGAACACAATGTTTAAACGCAATTACTTCAAATGTAATGAGTGATTAGAAATTACTTTTCCTATGTCTAGTAGCCTTTTCTTCAGTTAAATTTTATATTGAGCAAAACCAAAGAAAATCCAACAAAAAAAGTGTTTTCTAAATTAAAAATGAAATTAAAAAGTAACAATGCTTTACCACCAATGGATTGGATTGCAGTCCAAAATGTGCTTTAAGACTGAAAGCAATCTAAACACTTTTGTCTTTCTGATAATTACTTAGTACAGTTTTCTGGCTTTTGCAGTTACAAGAAATAGCATGCATATAAAAACAGGGATTGTATTAGAGTTTTTCAGCAGCACAAAAAAGAAGATTCAAGGCAAATGGCAATATATGAAATTTTCTTAAAGACAGTGCTAGTGCTGAATAAATCCCATCTAAATCCTTGATATTAACTTAAGTATTGTATACATCTCGTACTGTTCCTCTTCAAACAGGCGATCTTTTTATTATTACTGAAAATTAATTAATTCAATAAATAAAAAGACTATTTACTGTTGCATGCTATTATAACAGAGACCTGTAGTCTAAACGTAATTCTGTATACAAGTACACACACTTCTCCTTGCTATTCCTGACAGCGAGTATTCAAGCTGCAGAGCAAAGCAATCTGGATGTATGCTGTTACCCAGACAGGAATACAATGTTATGCTCTCTTGCTCTGTTCGCAGGCTCTGAGTGTTATGCACATCTTTGCAGTGCCAGTTTGAAAAGCATGGTGGGGGAGTTGTTGATTTGCTACAATACACAGGTGTAATATCCAACATCCACAATAATATTCTTTGCCCTTCAATCGAACAAACATATTTCTAGTTTAGCCTTTTGTTTTGCTTTGTTTCTCTGTTTTCCTCTGACTGCTTTAGTATCTCTATTTAAGTCTGGTCTTCCAGGTTTTTGTGTTTTAGACACCTTTTCACAAAATTTTAATGATAATTAAATTTCCAGAAAAGTTGTTGCGAAATCTTTACAATACAAGAGCATTACCCTATACACATATCATGTTTAATCCAAACACTCTGAATACAGGATTTCACAAATCACGAGGAAAAGATTTTGAAAACTTGATTACAAAAATAAAAATAATCCAATGACCAGATTTGTGTAAAAAATAGTTGTCTTGATATTGATACCCACAGTAAGATGTAGAGAGAAAAAAGGTTTCTTTCAGAAATTGAAATAGCTAGTTAAGGATTCACACTGTGGGAGAATGAAGCTTTAAAGAAAGCCACATGATGAAACCTGACAGATGTTTTCATTTCCATTTTACATTTCTCCTCAGCTCATTCAGCAAAGCTTTTCTAAATCTTTTTATCAGTCGGTTGAGGAACTATTTAACAGCGTCTTGTTAAAAGATGTTATGTATCTAAAAAAGCCATTGATGAAACTGTCATCTGGAAGGACATTGCACTTAGTACCCAGGAAGGTGTAGTTTTCTTGTGGTGATGGGACAGGGAGGGAACAGTTAATAAAGCATCCTCAAGATCTTCAACAAGTGCTACCAGCTGTATAAATATCAGAGAAATAAGAACCTCTTTTCAAGTTGTCCGTTCTACTAAAAAGTCATTCACTTATTTTATTGTGTTGGTGGGATACTTTAACACTTTTTAGACTTACCTACAGTAGAGGGTATGACATGTTCCTGTGAAATCTCCCATGACTTCACACTATATGGTCACATGAAATATTTTCCCCAATGCTTTTTAAAAGTTTTATCCTTTATTAGGATAGCGATGACACTTTTCTAAGTGAAGCTTTTTAAAATTACATATTTAGATAGTATAATTAAGCATTATTATTGAGAAGCTGTAACAGAACAGTTATCCAAGATCATGAAAAGCTGACAAGATACAATTCCATTTTCAATGCAGTATAACTTCCGAAAGATGTTAGATATGGTAATAGTCACACAATTTAATTAATCATGCTATTGTTACTCAATAATTAAGGAGGGACTATCAAAATTAGAGTCAGACATTTAAAATATAGCTGGTACAAAGGACTAGAGGTTACACCAGCCTATGAATTAATAATGTACAGTCTTAGTATCATGAATGTGACTAGTAGCAGCAGAAAGTGGTCACTTTGACCTGCTTATTGAATATAATGGTGGACAGGCATCTATTAAGTAATCTCTGCTCTTCTGCATTAGTTAGAAATACATCCTGATCACAAAAACATCTAAGTTATTAAAATGACAGACTGTCTAAATTCTCAGCAGACATTCAGATAACAAAAAGACCAGAAGAGTGCTTAAATGATGTCTTGCATTTCATTATGGCTTTTCTTTTATGTCCTATTAGACTCCCAGTGCTGTGTAACAAGCTGATGCGCATAAAGCAGTGAATAGTACTCAGGGAAATATGACTCTGGAAGGGATGCTTACTGGACTAGCTCATTTGTTTAGAAAGTTTTGGGGACATCTAAACATGAAGGTAAATGGGCTTTGGAAAACTTGGAGCTTTACTGGGTTAGTGACTCACACTAGGCAACTTAGCCCAAATTTAAACAGAAATAAGGGAATGTTTAATATTGCACATATATATTTTTTTTTTCCCTGTATTTAGCTAGTAGATCAATCATTTATGTTTCTGAAGTGGTTCATTTCAGATACCTTAAATATTTTGGAATTCTCTGTGGCCAGGAGAAATTACACTTTATTGTGCATATAGGCCTTATCTGAGTATGCAAAGATAAATATGCCTTAGAAGATGGTCCCTAACAGCCATCAGCAGGAAATAAGAGGTGCTTTAGCCAAAAGAAACCTTGGGGACCAAGGTCTGACTGCATTCCTGTCTGTCTCTAGACTTACAACACTTTTGTCTCAAAGGCCATTTGGCACGTAAAGTCCTGAACTCCCTTCTGAGGTCAGATATTTATGCCTGGCCTTTCTCTGAAAACACATCTGGCAGCAACAGACACACTTTTTTAACCAATACTTGGCAGATGTACACAGATATACTGCTTCACCTTTGCCATTTCTTCATTTGAATAGGGAAATTTGAGTCCACATCTTCCCTTCTGTTCTCCCTTCTACCATCAGCATTCTTCACCTCAATATGACATGTCTTACTGTGTGATGGGTATGAAAACCAGTTTCGCAAGTCTGGAGTGATGCCAAGTTCCAATTTCATATGGGTCACAGAGCAGACCAGGGAGAGGGGCCTGCTGGCTCTTTATTTAGGCATTTTCTCAGTAAAGAAAGAGCTACCCAAGTCTCAGTGCCTGATACAACAAGGGTTTAGCATCATTGAGCATCAAAAGGGCAAGGAAACAAACCAATGCCACTTGCAAGAATGAGGATGAGTAAAACATTTCTAGGTCCTCTTTTGTTGTTAAGAAACTTCCCTCCAGCTGTTATGCATTGACACTGGAAACAACTGAAATAGCATATCGGAACCTCTCTCCATCCTGCTCCTTCAACTTTTCATTATGGGCCTTCTGGCATTTTCCCATGCCCAGCTGAGCTGACTAAACAAGCCAGATGAGAGAGGTGAGTCAGAGCAGCGTGGAGGGACTGCACACTCACATCACAGCCCTTGTGATGCATCATGTGGGGGGACAGTCACCTCCAGTGGGTTGCATTTCTGAAAACCTGTTGACAAGTAGTGTTTTTAAACCATTTAATCTGTATCTGCAACTGCCATGCCTGCAATGTATCACTCACTCTCTAATACTATTCTAATATTCAGACAGCTGAGTGTCTGTCTTATATATTTCCTTTTCATTTCCAAAGCCTGTTGGGTCTCAGAGAAGCAGACACTAAGAATGAGCATTGCTGTGAAAACTTTTGGGGAAGCACAAGACCCAAACCATTTTTTGAAGTGTAGTCAAAAAAAAAAAAAGAAAAAGAAAAAAGAAAAAACCTGCTTTTCTGTATCCAGGCAGAGGGAAATGTATTTGACGCATTTTGTCAGCTTTGTATAAAAACAAAGGTTGGCACAAGTAAGGATTATACACATCAATTCCACTTAATTGGTATCTTACATGGTTCATCCTTCTGTTAAGTTAGTTAATGAACAGAGCTTTCAAACCACTGTTGCATTGCATTCTCTGTAGCTATCCACCTTTTTGGTCCCATCCCTAAAAAGGCAAGGAAGAGCCCTCCTGGACACTTTCTGCTTGAGGAAGGACTAAATATTCTGCTTCCACTTGAGGTAGTTTAGCTATTATAATAGTATTGTAATATTTTTCCCTCAAGGAGATGACCTGCTTAACCCATAACATTAGGCTGATGCTATCTCTGTATATATCAGGAAAGCTTAATACATACACCCATTTTAACATTCCTACAAGAATTTATCATATCCATAGCTTGCTATGTGTGGTACTATAGCAAGATTTTAAATTTAGTCCTCCAAGGGTATGCTCACCTTAGCAAACAGTACATTTGTAGAGAAAGGAAAAAAAAAAAAAAAAAGATGCTGATATATCAGGGTACTACTTGCTACATGCATTTAAGGGGTTTAACTCTGACTAGCTCCAGTCTGCCAAGAACTGAATGTCCATCAGTGGTTGGAGTCCATTAGGTGCTTTCACAGAGTACATCTTCTGTCTTATTTTCATCTTGCCATTCAGTGATGCGAACTACAGCATGGAAAATGGGGACAGTTGGGAGATTTGCTTCAAAATTGCACTCCTGCTATGAGCTAGATTGCACAGAAAAAAAGAGAAGTTTCTAAAATAAACTGTTAAGGGTTTGTTGTCATTCTCTCTTAGTCACTTGATTTGCTCAAAGGCAGCTCTGAAATCTTGTCTAAACCCTCTGCTATTCCTTATTTACATGACATAACAGATATATATCTTATATATACATATATCCTCTTTCCTAGTCGAAATTAGAAGAAATTAAAACAAACAAACGAAGTGTTTGCATGTTAAGGAAAAATAATTTTTATTCCATCATGAGCATCAATGAAACACCATTTTTAAAAAGTTTCAATTTTAAAATATTTTTAACTTTCACATATGTAGCATAATTTTGGTACATAAAAATAATTTTGGTACATAAAAATTGCATAGAAGATATTTTCATAGTAAGTATTTCATTCCTGTAAAATGTATACATTTTTTCGTTGTTGTCCATAGAGAAAGAAATATGCCAAATTGTGTGCACTGAGTGTATAAAATGTTGCACAAAAACAGCTGGCAATATTCCTTTGCTCTCACATCTGTCATAAGGATCAGTTCCCTGATTTCTCTCTCTCTTAGGCTGTTTTTAGTAGCAGCTGCTGTAGTGTTATCTACATGAGTGATGAACATTTAATCTGCGTAGACCAAGGTTCAAAACACAAGTCGTTGGAAAATACCAGTCCTTGCCCTGACAATATCTTCCACTACAGTGGCCCAGGCTCTGCTATTCAGGTTTATCAAAGGAAGTTGTCCAAGATAACCAGTTTTCACCCTGTTATGCCTGGCCATGGGCTCAGTAACTCTGGATCTAAGACTCCAGTATGCCAGAGTAGTCAGTAGCTGCAGTAGCAGTAATATAAAAAAGCCCCACAGGTACTTGCCAGCATAATTCCTGTTGATATTTGCTGTAGAAACTGATAAGAAAAAACAGCATAAGTGAACTTTTGCAGTTCATGGGTGCTTCTGTATCACAGGAAATAGATCCTATTTTTGGTTTGGGCCCAAGCAAATATTATTTGAGCATGTATTCATTGTACGTGTGTATGAAATAAAAAACCCAAAAAAACTCCCCCACCACTTATCTGTGAATGCTGCTTAAAATTCATTAGCCTTTGCACTTGTTTAGACTTTCACCTTAATTAGTTTTCAGACTGTACATTCTTTATAATTACCCCAAGCAAGATAAAACAAGAAAGTTTATTACACTCCATTTGTGCAATGAACTGAATCATTTGTGGAAGGTGCTATATGATTAAGGCAGTTTGGTTGCTGATGTACCATTTTCCATTTGATCATTGTTTACTTAGTGCTATGTATAATTTAAGGCCCTATGGTACTTTGTGGGTGTATCAACGAGATATGCTAGAAGTGCCCTCAAATATTGAAAACAACAGTCAGAATAATTTTTGAAAAATGTCTTCCTTTCAATGCAAAGAAGGCAACAGCTTTCCTTTGTTATTGTTTTGCTTTGTTTTGTTTTGTCTTTGAGTGGGGGGTAGTTTCAATAATTTTTCGTATTAATGTATTTCTCTAATAATAATGACACCTCTTTGCATTACTAAGAGGTACATCTCTAGCATTGCTAGCAGGTCAAGGAAAGAGATTGCCCCTCTCTGCTCTGAGCTGGTGTGGCCTCAGTTTGAGTACTGTGTATGGTTTTGAGTGTCACAGCAGAAGGACATAAAACTATTAGACAGTGTCCAAAGGAGAGCTACAAAGATGGTCGAAGGTCCAGAGGGCAAGACATATGAGGAGCAGCTGAGGTCCCTTGGTTTGTTCAGCCCAGAGCAGAGCAGGCTGAGGGGAGGCCTCATGGTGGCCTGCAACTCCCTCACAAGGGGAGCGGAGGGGCAGGCGCTGAGCTCTGCTCTCTGGGGACAGCGACAGGACCTGAGAGAATGGCATGGAGCTGGGACAGGGGAGGGTCAGGCTGTGTGTTAGGGAAAAGTTCTGCACCAGAAGGTGGTCGGGCACCAGGACAGGCTCCCCAGGGCAATAGTCACGGCACCGAGCTGCTGGAGTTCAAGACGTTTCTGAACAATGCTCTTAGACATATGATTTGTTTTTTGGATAGTACCGTGTGGAGCTGGGAGCTGGACTTAATGATCCTTGTGGGTCCCTTCCAACTCAGGATATTCTATGATTCTATGATTCTTCTTTTGGACCCTGACCAAGGCTTAGCCTGTTACATACTATTGCTTTTGATCTTAGCGTGTTACATGTTACATCCTCCTCCTCCTGCTCCTGCTCCTGCTCCTCCTCTTCCTCCTCCTCCTCTTCTTCCTCTTCATATAATAAATTTCAATATATTATATATATATATTTCTCATTCATTTATTTCTTACTAGGAATTAAAGAAATTGATTTAGACCTGAACTAAGCCTCATGGATCATGAAAACTGGAGTTCCTTGTTATATTTGTTATTGTCCTTTAACAAGACACCTAAGTATGTGCTTTAAACACAGTCACAGCTATGAAAAAAAGAAAAAAAAATCTACAAAGCCGAACAATAATCATGTCTCATTGGATTCTAAGTTTTCTTCATGCTTTTACAATTAAAAATAGATGCTCTTGCAACAAAACCTGAGTTACAAGTTTCTTGTTTTGCGTGAATCTTCTCATCCACAGTGAATCTGTCCCTTCTGGGCTAGACTTAAGAATAAAGGACTAAAGCTGATTCTGCTCAGGTATGCTGACTCAGACCCTGACAGCTACTGTGTATGTAGGGAAAGAAGACTAGTGCAGGAAATACTTTTCTTGCCTCCCAAAAGCACAACTCAGAGTTCCTCAGTCAAAAATTCCACCATGGCTCTTCTGTACCTGCGGATATCCTGTATTGAAGGATTTTTGTTACCTGAATTTGCTTAAATCCATATTTTTTTAGGCACAACACACTGTGGCGAAAAGCCTGTCAATAAATTTTACTTTTAATCTAAAAAATGAATTATTTTGAAGTCTGATGTCTAAATTTAGTGGAGTTACGGTAAGTTGTGAACAATTGTTTTTTATACATTTCCATAACATTTATGACTTTATAGATATGATTGAACAGTATTTTCTTGATAACAAAGCTCTCAAGAACGAGTATGTCTTTCTGAGTATAGCAATAAATAATATTATATTCTGTTATTTATTTATTTATTAATTTTTAATTTTACAAGAAGGAGATTCCAAAGAAATTTGTTTTGGAAACAATCAAAGGAACTCTGAGAAGCTAAAGCTCTGCTACAGTCTCCCAGGACTTGCAGTCTTCTGGCTGTATGTCAGACAGCTGGGAAGTTTTAATTCCCAATTTAGACAAAAGTGCATCTTCCATTTTGTCATCCTACGCCATCTGCCTGTTGATGCCGGTACAGCTTGAGGTCCTTCACAAATCCCAGGGAAATGGTGAAATTTTAAACTAAATTAACTGGATTTCTTGTAGTATCAGCTGCACAAATCTGTGTACAAAACATGGACTTGAATATCCTGCAAGCAAAGTGGATAACAGACTGTTCAAATCCACTTTCTATTGGCGAGGAGGTGAACTAGTAATACGGAAGGAAGAGAGACAGAGAGAGGCAAAAATATCTTGAGTTTGTGCTGTGCTCTGACACTGTGTGGCCAAGTTAAACAGCATCTGATCTTAAAAGGTGGTAATAGTGACTGTATTAAGACAATGAACAAAACTTGATTTAGACTATACAGCACAAAAAGTGCCAGGTGAAAGCAAGTTGAATGACCTTAGGAAATCTTATCTGTGATTCTCTTTGGCTGTGTATTCCATAAGAACTGAATTTCCTCTATAAAGATACAAAATCTGACACTGCAAACTCATAAAGAGATGATTCAGTTTTGATAGGCTTTTTTTTTTTTTTTTTTTTTTTATGAATTCCTTTCTTGAAAAACTGATGTAGTTCGGTCCATGCTAGATTTTTTTCTATCCATAAGGAAGATGATAAACTTGAATACAATTTTTTGTTCATGTATCACTTTTTTTTTTTTCTTTTTCATAGGTCAATTAAAATAATAATAATAATAATAAAAACAGGGCTTCAGTCTGGTAGTTTCATATGTGGGATATCCAGGGTAAATGGAGATTTATTTTTTATTATTATTGTTGGAATCAATTTTATTTTAGGAAAATATCACAGTTAAATGCTTCAAGAAGTCAGTAGCTAAGCATTTTAATGAGAACCTAAGTTAAGTTTATTTTTATTATCATAGAAGTAATATTGGGTTTTCACAATGTAACTCTTCAAGGTAATGTTCAGGGACAGATGCCCAGAACAATCTTCTTGATTAACTTGGCAGCATTTCCTTCCTATTAGCTTTAATATTTCTCTGTTAGTAGTTTTATTTCTCTGAATAACTGCTCCTTTTAATAGCCAAGATACTTACAAAAAGATGGCTTTGGAGCAGCATACACATGCCTAGCCTTACACAGCTCAAGGTCTCTGGTTTGCGGACTGTCTCAGGCTTAGATAAAAAGCAGCAGAACCAGACAACCACACAAGTATTTGGAAGATTATATGACTGTCCTTATCACTGTAGCTATTCTCACATGGTGTTAGTTAATGAATATACTGAGACCACTTCTCTGCACATGCAGAGTACATTTTACTGTTTGTATCAAGCCAGCAGCAAGCCTAGGACATTTTGCTCTTCATGACACCTTTGGGATGGCTTAACTTTGAAGACTGTCATTTTACATTGGCTTTTCAAGATATGGATTAAATGGTTCACTCAGTCTGTAATATAACAGATACCTCTGACACCTTTATGCCAAATATTTTCATTGATCACTATTTCCTAATTAAAATGAAAGAACATTACTCTGAATCTCTAGTTATGGTTTCTTCAAATGAGAGCATATTATTACTATGTCCTGTTTTATTTGTTTGTTTGTTCGTTTGTTTGTTTTGCCTGTTTACAGAATACATTCAATATATTTCCCATGTTTCATCAATATAGCTGTTTTCTGAGGCTTGGATCTAAAAGGATTTTTATATCCTTAGTATTCCCACAGCTTTCAGTGATATAAAAAGATGAAGGTATTTATTCCATGCTGAAACATTCATTACATGTATGGAAGAGTACAAAAATTACACTTTGAAAGATGCAGAAATACTGATGATTATTACAACCTACACTTATCTTCTGTAAAGCATTTAAAACTGGAAACTCATAGTGTTACTGATATTCATATACACCATGAAAATTTTATATGACAGTGTCATCACAGTAAGCTGATGCATGACACAATGTTTCCATATTTTCAGTAAGTTCCTTTTAAGTGAGTAGATGGTGCTCTCCTAAGATATCTATATACCAGTAATACTTTAAAATGAAATGACCAGCTTAATATGGCGAACTCCTTGTTATGGTGTCATAAACCATAAAAGTAAACAAAACGTAGATCAAGACTGACTGTGAAAGACCATGTGACATTTCTCAGTTACATCTTGTACATACAGAGTAGTGGAAGGTCTAGACAGTTTTTTTTGAGCTGTCTTTGAGTATATCAAATAACTAGGAGAGGATGTCAACAGACTTTAATGGCTTATTTTAGAAACTTCAATTTCTCTGTGTAATATAGCTCATAGTAGAGAAAACTGAATAATTCAAATAGTCTTTTAATTCTCTTAGGAAACAATCTCTTTCTGTCGTCCTATTACTTAATTATACTGATTATGTCAATAACAACTTACAGAGATTACATTTTGCAAGAGCAAACACTATACGTTCCTTTACTAACTTATCACATGCATTAAAAATAGATTTTTTTTTGTTTTATCATCAAAAATATAAGAAAATATTATCTTAGTTATTCATAAACTAAAATATCAATGCTGTCAAAAATAATTAAATACTTAATGCAAACATAATTGTAAAACTGATCTAATTATGCTACTCTCCTTTTAAATTCCCTGTGCTAGCTTTCTTTTGGCTTTTAATTCACATTCATATTCCTTGTTTCCACCTAGAAGCAGCCTATTAGCCTAGTCAACAGGAAGATCAACCTGTATTATAACTTACATTTATCAAGGCAGTATGTTTTGCTTTTGAATTTGGCATTTATCAAAGAACTCATGTTTATTCAAAAAAAAAAAAAGAAATCTGAGCACTTCCACTCATTCTGCTTCTGTGACTGCTGATTTTTCTGCTTATTGTTTTGGAGTTTGAACAATTGCCAGTAATAGATAGATTTTCATAATTCCCTTGCATTGTCTTTAGCAAAGACAAAACAGAACAACCTTCTGTCCCTCAAATTCCTAGAGAAAATATAAACTCAACATACCACATATTTTTTTGATAGTAGTTTTGAAGAACAGATTTCAACCATACTTTTACATAAAGAAATGACTGTCTAGTCATATTACATCAGTTTTCTTTTCTTCAATAACTTGTTCTATGGATAAGCTAAAACTTAACATAAAACATAATGTTATTCGACTTGCTACGTAAACTCCAGTTCAGGAGACATCCATTTAATCCATGCAGACCAACTTGTAGAGTGGGCTTCTGTGATATAAAGCAAGACAATTGTGATGTAGACTTTGTTTGACAATTTAAATAGCTAGAAACTTTAGTAAATATACATATATATATATATCTGTTTAAATTAGGAGAAATGGAAAGTGGAAGGTGATCCTGGCTAGTTTCAGAACTAGGGCAAAGAGTTAAGGACAGATGATGAATTTAGGATATTAATATTTAAGCATTTTTGTCATCAATCCATAAGTGAATACTGGGTTATATATATATATATATATATATATATATATATATATACACACACATATATATACACATATATTAAAAAAAAAAAAAGTCTTACAGTTGAATTAAATCTTATACTTCTCCGCAGTAAAACTTAGACATTATCAACAATAAAAAATCACTAGTGCTACGTTAAACAAAATAAAAGTTACCAAGGATGTATATTCATAGCAAGTGAAGTGAAAATCATTGGCTGGTAAATATCCATGACTAACTAGATACAATTATAAACTTGTCAGTAGTTATCTGGAAAATTACATGGAGAAAACATTTGAAGACCTTACAGTACCTTATAAAGTATCTTGCAGGAAAACAAATGAACAACAAGAAACCAAAAACAAAAACAAAACCAAGCATGTATGTTTCTTTCAGTTTATTCATATTTATTGCATTACATTAGAAAGAGCATCTGTCCTAAAGCTCATCCTAGCGTTTTGATACTGTTGGTGGTGTTTCTTTAATAACACTAATAAAATAAGTCCAACAAATACACTCCCATTTTTAAAAGAGTAGAAAAGAAGAATGGGGGAACTACAGACTGGTGAACCTCACCTCTGTGCCTTTGGAAGACTGTGAAACAGATCCTCCTAGAGCAATGTTAAAGCATGTGCAGGACAAGGAGGTTATCCAAGACAGTCAGCATGGCTTCATCAAGGGCAAATTGTGTCTGACCAATCTGGTGGCCTTCTATGATGGAGTAACTGCATCAGTTGACAAGGGAATATCAACCAACATCACCTACCTGGACATCTGTGAGGCCTTTGACATGGATCCATGCAACATCCTTATCTCTAAATTGGATTTGAAGGGTAGACTATGGTGGATAAGAAATTTGCTGGATAGCTGTATCCAGAGAGTTGCAGTCAATGGCTATATGTCTGGGTGGAGGCCAGTGATAAGTGGTGTCCCTCAGGGGTTTGTATGGGGACCGGTGGTGTTTAATATCTTTATCAATGACTTAGACACCAGTGGGATCAAGCGCACCCTCAGCAAGTTTGCAGATGACACCAGGCTGAGTTGTGCAGTTGATACAGCAAAAGGAAAGGATGACATTCAGAGGGACCTGGACAAACTTGAGAAGTGGTCCTATGTGAACTGTAGGAGGTTCAACAAGTCCAAGTGCAAGGTGCTGCATGTGGGTCGCTGAAACCCCAGACGAGTAGAGACTGGGAGAAGAACTCATTGAGAGCAGCCTGTCAGAGAAGGACTTGGGGGTTCTGGTGGATGAAAATCATAGAATCATAGAATATCCTGAGTTGGAAGGGACCCAAAAGAATCATTAAGTCCAATTCCTAAGGAAAAAAAAAATGCTCAACGTGAGCCAGCAGTATGTGCTTGCAGCCCAGAAGGCCAACTGCATCCTGGGCTGCATCAACAGAGGAGTAACCAGCACGTCAAGAGAGGTGCCTGTCTGGTGGTTTTACTCAGCTGAGCAGCTGAGATCCAGCATAACCATTCTCTCACTCCCCTTCCTCAAACGGAATGAGGGAGAAAACACAATGAAAAGGGCTCAATGTTTGAGACAAAGGGAGATCACTCAACAGTTATCGTCATGGGCAAAACAGAGTCAGCAGAGGGAGATTAATGCAATTTATTACCTCTTACTAACCAGCTGCAACAGTGAAAAACTAAAAACAAGCAAACAAAAAACTCATCTTTCCCCCATCTACACTTTTCTGCCTCCTCCCCCCGAGTGGCACTGTGGAAGAGGGGAATGGGGGCCGCGGTCAGTCCCTGACGCTTCATATCTGCAGCTCCTTCACGGTCCTTCTCTGCCCCTGCTCCACGTGGGGTCCCTCCCACGGGATGCCGTCCTTCCCAAACTGAGACTGGGGGGGCTGCCCACAGGCAGCAGCTCTTCAAGAACTGCTCCCACATGGCTCCGTACCACGGGGTCCATCCATCCCCCAGGAGCAAACTGCTCCAGCACGGGTCCCCCACGGGTGGGTGGCAGCTCCCTCCAGACCCCCTGCTTCTGCGTGGGCTCCTCTCCACGGGCTGCAGCTCCGGCCCGGGGCCTGCTCCTGCGGGGGCTCTCCGTGGGCCGCAGCCCCCTCCAGGCCACATCCACCTGCTCCAGCGGGGGCTCCTCCATGGGGGGGCTGCAGCGTGGAGATCTGCTCCATGTGGGACCCATGGGCTGCAGGGGGACAGCCTGCTCCACCAGGGGCCTCTCCACAGGCCACAGGGGAACTGCTGCTGCGTGCCTGGAGCACTTCCTGCCCTCCTGCTGCACTGACCTTGGGCTCTGCAAGACTGTTCTCTCACGTTTCTCACTCCTCTCTCCCTGCTACTCTTGCACAGCATTTTTTTTTCCCTTCCTGAAACCTGCTGTCCCAGAGGCACAAACAGCATTGCTTACTGGCTTAGCTCTGTCCAGCAGCAGGCCCCTCTTGGAGCCAGCTGAAACTGGCCCTTATCTAACATGGGGCAGCTTCTGGACTTTTCTCACAGAAGCCACCCCTGTAGCCTCCCACTACCAAAACCTGGTCATGTAAACCCAATACACTGCAACCCCTCTACTCTGCCCTTATGAGGCCCCACTTGGAGTGCTGCATGCAGGTCTGGGGCCCCCAGCACAAAAAGGATGTCTACCTGTTAAAGCAGGTCCAGAGTAGGGCCACGAAGATGATCGGACCGTGTGAGCACCTCTCCTGCGAAGACACTCCAAGGGATCTGGGGATGAGCCTGAAGAAGAGAAGGGTTCGGGAAACCTCATTATGGCCTTTCAGTACATAAAGGAAGCATATATAAAAGATGGAGAGTAACTTTTTACTCTGTCAGGTAATGATAGGTAGGACAAGGGGAAACAATTTTAAACTAAAAGGGGGGTGATTTAGATTAGATATTAGGAGGAATTTCTTTACTCAGAGGTTGGCGAGACACTGGAACAGGTTGCCCAGAGAATTCGTGGATATCCCATCTCTGGAAATGTTGAAGGCCAGGTTGGGTGGGGCCCTGGGCAACCTGATCTGGTGGGTGGCATCCCTGCCCATGGTAGTGGGGTTGGAACTATGTGGTCTTTAAGATCAGATGATATTAATGGGATGGAAGGTATCTAGGGACTAGGTGATCCCTTCCAACCAAGGCCATTCTGTGGTTCTTTAAAATACATTGAACATATTCATGTCAGTATAGTATAAATCAGCAGAGGCTGAACCAATGTGCTGAATAGCTGCAAAAGAAATTAGGAAGTGAAGAAGTAAAAGAGACATGTTTTAGACTTTAGCAATATTGTAGAGGCTTTAGCATGTTTCCACACCTGCGGCTATGGTGTCTTATACTGTAAATCTCGGAAAAATGAGCTATATTGAGCTTTAAAAGCAAGGGGCCATAGCATCACAGGACAGATCATTCAGGCTGGAAGGGGCCTCAGGACAGCTCTATCCTAATCCCTTCTCACGGTAGGGTCTGCTTTGAGGGCAGTGTTGGACCAGACAAATATTAACTTGATTCAAGCAGGGCCAAATCCTCTCAAACCGGTGCTCTGTAACAATGATAGCTCATGTCAGCATGCTTTTGATAGCCAATGAATGAAAAAATGTTGAAAAAATACCAGGTGTTGGTCCCTACACTCTTCCCATTGCCTTACTGAGATGGTATGAGGACTTTCAATACTACTTAGTCTATACTGTAAACTAAGCAGTGCCAGACAGTCATAAACATATAAAACTCAACCAGCTACTCTGTCACAGTGATAAGCTGATTACAAGCAATTTAAGGGGACCAAAATCTCTCCTGCAAAATTCTCAGATTTTGTTTGGGAGTTAGAAAAGTCTCAAAGCTAATTTCAATAGCCAGCTTGCTATCCTGTTTTGGAGATAAAAATGTTCAGGTCTAAGGTTGAAGGCTGTGCAGAGTTAGAGCACCAGAAAGCAGCCCAGGTTGTGCTCATTAGTTATATTTACAAACGGAAATTAGTCTTCTGAATCTTCACGTAACTGGACTTTTTCCATTTAACTGGATCTTTTTTTCCACTACCATTTTCTTCATTACTGCTTTTTCTTTCTTTCTTTGAGGCAGATGAGATATTCTATAAGCAACTGAGAGAAGTCTTGCAGTCTCTAGACCTTGATCTTGTGGGGGACTTCAACTTACAAAATGTCTGCTGGAAATACAACAAAGCAGAGAGGAAACAGTCTAGTAGTTTTCTGGAGTGTGTTGGAAGATAACTTCCTGACACAGCTGGTGAGTGAGCCAACTAGGTACAGTGCCCCTCTGGACCTTTTGCTTTTTAACAGAGAAGGACCTGTGGGTGATGTGAAGGTTTCAGGCCATCCTGGGCATAGCTCTCAGGCAGTTCTGAAGGGCAAAGGAGTCCAGGAAGGACACTTCAAGAAAGAAGTCGTAAAGGCACAGGCGCAGGCCATCCCCACAGGCTGAAAGATGAGCCAGCATGGAAGAAGACTGGTCTGGCTGAGCAGGGAGCTGTGGCTAGAACTCAGGAAGAAAAAGAGGGTTTATGACCTTTGGAAGAAGGGGCTTACCACTGAGGAGGCCTATAAGGATGTCATGAGGCATGGGCAAATTAGAAGGGCCACAGCCCACCTGAAGCAACAGGCTTGGAGAAGATTAGGTGGAAAGCTGCCTGGTGGTAAGGGACCTGGGGGTACTGTTCCATAGCTGGTTGAATATGAGACAGCAGTGTGCTCAGGTGGCATCCTGAGCGCACTCAATAGCGTCTGGGCTTGTATCACAAATAATATGGTCAGCAGTACAAGGGGAATGATCGTCCCTCTGTACTTGACTGGTGAGGCCAGACCTCAAATAGTGTGTTCAGTTTTGGGCCCCTCATTACAAGAAGGACGCCAAGGTGCTGGAGTGTGTCCAAAGAAGGGCAACAAAGCTGGTGAAGGGCCTAGAAGAACAAGTCTTATGAGGAGCAGCTGAGGGAGCTGGGGTTGTTCAGCCTGGAGAAAAGGTAACTCTGGGGAGACTTTATTGTACTTGGCAATTACCTTAAAGGATGCTTCAGCAAGGTGGATATCAGTCTCTTCTCCCAGGCACCAAGTGCTAAGAGAGGAGGAAACAGCCTTAAATTGCACCACGGGAGGATGGGATATTAGGAAAAAAATATTCACTGAAAGGGCTGTGAAGTGTTGGAACAGGCTACCCAGGGAAGTAGTTCAATCACCATTCCTGGAGGTATTTAAAAGACATGTAATTGTAGAGCTGAATGACATGGTTTAATGGTGAACTTGTCAGTGCCAGGTTAAAGGTTCAGTTATATGGTCTGAGATCCAACCTAAGTGATTCTATGATTCTTTACGAAAAAAAAAAAAAAAAGAAAATGGAAAGGAAAGGAAAAGTAGGAGGCAGTTTTGGCTGCTTGGCTACTGAGTTTATCCTTCTCTTCACTGAAAATGTGATCGTATTTTTAGTAATAACCTATATGTATACCTGCCACATATATTTTTCTTAGATGGGTGTATTTGTGGACATAGTGCCACCCAACCCTAGTCAGACTGAAAACTACCATTCCTGCAATTAACAAGAGGTTTTGAAGTTGGGATTTGAAAGTAACACGTGGTCAGTTACTCTAAGATTTGGTTCCTTTGGTTTCAGTGGTGGAGTATCTATTTCTATTCTACCCCCACAGGTGAACAACTTCAAAGAGATAACTCTTGCCCTGCATGTGTTGCTCTAGTTCCTGTCTTGGTTTCTCAGGAGGGGGGAAAAAATTGTATACATATATATATGTATATATATATATATAAAATTATTACACATAAAATTTTGAGTCCTGTTGAATGCCATACAGTATTGCAGAGGTAACATCTAGAACTGTTTTAGGATCACAGAAGAAAAGCTTTCTGTAAATATAAAAGCTAATGGTCATAATTCAGACCCTTATCAAACTATGACATTGATACTTCTAGATCCTGTAGTGCGTTTGGAGAACACAGCAAAGTAAGGTATTAACTCATGGTGATGTAATGTATAGAGTGTAATGGAAAATACCATTGAAACGATATAGTGTGGTTTATAAATAAGTTAGTCAAAAAAAAAAAAAACACAGATCTTTGATTTCTTTCAGAAGTTCATTGTAGAAGCTTACAAATCGCATAAACACATTGCACTGTAGTGGGAAAAGCTACTTTATTCACACAAAGGGTCCTCTGTGCAACAACACAGTTCAGAATTGCATTGCACTCCTCCTTTCTCCACCTACAACTGAGTTTACAATTTGCCCTGAATTGATGTTTGAATCATGGCTCAATTTACTTTGTTAGCACAGGAAGCAAGCAGTCTAAGGAAAGAAAGTAACAGGGAAGGACTGTAGAATTCAGCAGATTTATGTCTCCTAATGAAGTGGTATTGTCAATGTTGATATACTGGGGGGGCTTCATTTCTGTTGTAGTTTGCACACATCTTTTAGAGCCTTATGTAATGCTGCTAAACTGTGTATTACTGTACCTACACTATATGCTATTTTTTGGGGCAACTTTGTTTGCCAGTTCTTAAGAAATAAATGATCATTCTTGTCTATTAGATCATCTATTGAGAACACAGTCTTTTATCACATTTATAAATTTACTTTAAACAATAGTCTTTCAGACGAATGATGACTGAGTACATGTTAGATATGGGCCTTTGCAAAAAGCCAGATATATTCTTTCAGATCAGAGAAGAGAACAATGTGCAATGAATTATTAAAATGTCTAAAATTTGTTTCATTTTCTTATGCTCCTTCTTTGCTGAATATTAATTATATTGGAAGCATGGATCTAAAAAAAAAAAAAAAAAAAAAAAGTACATTTACAAAAAGTTATAATTCCCTAGAACTTTGGAACTGGAATGATTTTCATCATGTACAAAACCTAAAATACTGGGACCAGCTAGTCTAACATTTTCACAAGAACAAAACTTTCTTCAAATGTCTGCATGGCTATTGTACCCACTAAAGTCAACATGGGTAAGCATAATGTTGGCAGAGTGGGCAGATGTGATTGCTGGGCCACTTTCCATCATCTATTAGTCGTCATGGTCATCCACAGTGGTTCCAGATGAGTGGAGACTTGGTAATGTGACGCCCATCTATAAGAAGGGTCATAAGGAGGACCCAGGTAACTACAGGCCTGTCAGCCTGACCTCGGTGCCAGGAAAGGTGATGAAAGAGGTCATCTTGAATGCAATCATGCAGCGTATGAGGGACAGCTGGGCGATGAGCCCAGTCAGCATGGGTTCATGAAAGGCAAGTCCTGCCTGACCAACCTCATCTCTTTCTGTGACCAGGTGACCCACCTGATGGATGCGGGAAAGGCTGTTGATGTAGTCTACCTAGACTTCAGCAAGGCCTTTGACACGGTCTCCCATACTACTCTCCTGGAGAAGCTGGCAGCCCATGGCTTGGACAGGTACACTCTTTGCTGGGTTAAACACTGGCTGGATGGCTGGGCCCAGAGAGTGGTGGTGAACAGAGTGAAATCCAGGTGGTGACTGGTCACCAGTTGTGTTCCCCAGGGGTTGGTATTGGGGTCCATCCTCTATAATATCTTTATTGATGATTTGGATGAGGGAATTGAGTGCACCCTCAGTAAGTCTGCAGGTCACACCAAGCTGAGGGGAAGTGTCAATCTGCCAGAGGGACCTGGACAGGATGGGTTGATGGGCAGAGGCCAATGGGATGAGGTTCAACATAGCTAAGTGTCAGGTCCTGCACTTTGGCCACAACAACCCCATGCAACGCTACAGGCTTAGGGCCGATTGGCTGGAAAGCTGTGCAGAGGAAAAGGACCTGGGGGTGCTGATTGATGCTCACCTGAACATGAGCCAGCAGTGTGCCCAGGTGGCCAAGAAGGCCAACGGCATTCTGGCTTGTATCAGGAATAGTGTAGCCAGCAGGACCAGGGAGGTGATCGTCCCCCTCGCACTCTGCTCTGGTGAGGCTGCACCTCGAGTACTGTGTTCAGTTTTGGGCCCCTCAGTACAAGAAGGACATCGAGGCCCTGGAGCATGTCCAGAGCAGGGCTACAAAGCTGGTGAAGGGCCTGGAACACAAGTCCTGTGAGGAGCGGCTGAGGGCACGGGAGTTGTTTAGTCTGGAGAAGAGGAGGCCCAGGGGTGACCTTATTGCTCTCTACAACTACCTGAAAGAAAGGTGTGGAGAGCTGGGGGTCGGCCTCTTCTTGCAGATAACTAGTGATAGGACCAGAGGGAATGGCCTCAAGTTGTGCCAGGGGAGGTTTAGTTTATAAATTAGGAGACATTTCTTCTCAGAAGGAGTAGTCAGGCATTGGGATGGGTTGCCCAGGGAGGTGTTGGAGTCACCGTCCCTGGGGGTGTTTAAGGAAAGGTTAGATGTGGTGCTTAGGGACATAGTTTAGTGGGTGACCTTGGTAGTAGGGTGGTGGTTGGACCAGATGATCTTGGAGGTCTTTTCTAACCTAATGATTTCAGGTTTTCTCACAATATGCATGAGAAGCTCCATACATAATGCCAGCTTGGGCACTTTTATAGGAATATGGTCTGCTATGCTTGCTGCCAAAAGAAGAAAGTAATTCTGTACTAAGTGGAAATGTACAAAGTCTGTTTTTCAACTTGCCTGTTCTGCATGCATTCTTTTCAGTTTAATAGAATATTTGTAGATGTCCCTCTTCACTGGGGTCTCCCTTCTTATCCCTTCTTAATTTTTTTATTATTATTTTTCCCTTTTTAATGTTTACTAACATAATGTCTTTGACAGCTCTTTGTCTCTGTCATATTTAGGTGAAATAGGCCAGCATCTTTTGTTATTAGAGAGACTAGCAGAAAGACTTGTACTCATGCAAAAGTACTTATGCAAATAATGTGGTCTTGAAGTTTGTTTCCTTAGAGCCAGGCTAAAATGAAGAACTTACCTACAATAACTTTTCCTTTGCAATACAGTATAATCAAACTAAGAGGTAAAGAAAAACAAATTTTTTTTTTTTTTTTTCGCATAGTTTGTAATGTTTCATTCTACTGGGAATGAGTTTTTTCATCAAGAAATTGGATTACAGGCATTATTCATCTTTACAGTGATTGTTACTAGAATAAAAGAGGACTGAAAAAGGTGCAATTTACATACAATTAGGAACACTTAAGTACACCATACCATCAAGAATAAAAACAATCTTTAAAGTCCATCCAGTGGCACAAAATGTTTGTAATGTATTTCTATGACTGTGGAAAAAAAATATTTTACATACTGTATTATTTCAAAAATCTGTTGTCACATTTTCTGGTAAGGTAAATCTAAAGCCATAAAAATCTTGATCACAAACAGTACTTCATTTTTCTGTTAAATATGTTATTTTGAATGTGATTCAATAGAAGTTCACACTTAGAAACCAAAATCTAATTTCAAGTGTTCAATGAAGTTTAAAATTTATAACAATTAAACAAAATAAATTATTCTGCAAAGGAGACAAGAATATCCATTATCTCCAAGGCTAAAATTGATAGAGGGCTTTGTCCTTTTATTTTCTTGAATATTTCTTATTCTCCCCAGGTAATATTTCCTGTGTAAAATGTAACAGGAACAGAAAGAAGAGTGTGAATTTTGTAGATTATAGATATCCTTTATAGATTTATTTATTTTTTTATTTTTAATCACCAAACATGTAAGCAAAGCCTTTACTGACTTTGGAACACAGGAGACACAAACCTCCTGAATGATACTATAGAGAGACAAAAGTTCACTGGGCAGGATAGAGGACAGCTGTTTGTGACCTGCTGTATATGAAATGAAGTGTCAGTTTCTTTGCCTTATGAGAATTAGAAAACATTACAAATGTAATGGAAACTACAGCTCATTGAAATATGTATGTTGCTTTTGGAGCATTAACTCCTGTTGTATATTTACATAGAAAGGTACTGAATTAATGCAATAATGTGCATGTGTGTGAGTGTAAGTATGCATGTGTGTGTAATACAACTGAGAAGAAAAGGGAAGAAGTGAGACAGCTGTGTTTGTATTAATGAATTATATGGAAGACTGAATTTCTACATGCCTTCTTATTTACTTGCTTATATGAGGTTTCTTTGGTCATTAAATTGCAGGTTTTGTGAATGTGGAATTTTGATGGATGCTGTGGTTCTGCTTTCCTCAGATTACTCATAAAATAGCCCTTCTTCAAAGCACGCAATCAAAGAAAGAGCTTGTTCCATTGTTAACAACAGATACAGACAGAAAACTGCAGGGACAGACAGGATTTTTATAGTACAATAATATTTATCATACATACCCAAGTTTGAACATGTGTGCAGATACACAACCACCTTTAGCCTTACTGATGTAACCAACCACAGTGGTGAAGAGCAAAGGCTCTTGGGACAATGTTACTTCTCTAATATATACCAGGTTATTAAACACACATACTGAAGCAATGGTCACTGTAACCAAAGTATGACACGCAGCTCCATTAGGTGTCTGTAATAAATAGAAGATGTTATAAAAGGAGATTTACAGCATCTATTACTGTTTCCTGCTAGAAAGAAACACAAAGTCATAAAGGGGATATATGATAAGCTGTGGAATATGGAAAAAGATTGCTTATGCAGCACTTCATTCCCTAGAGATCCTGTTTAAGGCAGTCCACACAAACAGCAAGAAAGAGCAGATAAAAAAGTGCTTAAACCATAGGGAAGCAAGAAAGGCCACTCTATGGATGGATAGTTTATAATCAGGGCAGCTGCTTTACAAAATCAACAATGAAAAAGAAGGACTGGAAAGTAATAAAAAATTAAAGACACATGATTTTGCTTATCATGAAAAATTCAGTAAAACAGGTATTCCTTAGTGAAACAAAGCTTTAGTCTCCAAAATTCATTAATAAACAAGGTAATGCAGGGAAAATATGCAATTTATCTTTGCTGAACTGGTGCAGCAACTGACAAAAACCTGCCCATTTATCTTACACTGAGAGCTTGTTGTGGGCATCACTGATGAGTCCTTGCCATTGCTTTTGAAATCACAAATATCGGCTTTTGGAAATGAGAAACCTGGTGACCAGACTGCAAATGCAATGTACTGCATAAGCAGTTGGAAATCTGCATCTCACCGACATAGCCAGCAATGTTCATTTCAGAAAATAACAGGGTGCATTCTGCAGTGCAGCAGGTGATCGTGGTGTGCAGGGGAGGGGTCCTGCACCACTGTAGCCCCAGGGAGCAGAGGGAGCCACCAGCACCCAGCAACGCATGTGAGAGTGGCCAAGGAGGTGTGGGCAGGGCACCAATAGCCACCCCCACATGTACAAAGACAGCCCCTGGGGAACTCAGCGACCAGGACAATAGTGGCCAGGGTGGGCAAAAGCTGTGTCCCCTGTGGCCTCTCCAACCACAAGGAGTGACGCAGCTACCCAGACAGAGCTCCCAAGGGAACATTGAGGGAGAAGGTGGGCAGGCTGAGGAGCATCAGGGAGCTGCAGAAGGAGATTGACTGGTGGAATCATACTCTACCATCCCTGGGAGAGATCAGTGAGCCAGCTGCTGAACGATGAAGGGTCCCCTACCCTCTCACCACCAGGGAGTAGGGGGAGACCTAAGAGATGGGGGGAAAGGGGGAATAGAAGCAGCTTTCTGCTCAGAGCAGCAGGCAAATCCCCTCCTCGTTTACCTCACCTTCACAGGTGCCTTAACAGGTATGAATCTCTGGAACTTGGGAGACAGGCAAACAATGATGTGGATGAGGGTCTGACTAGGTTGGAAGGGATAGGGTGAAAGTCAGCCTATCCCCTGTATCACAACAACCTCCATAAAAAAAAAAAAAAGGCTATTGTCAGAGGGGACATTGCCACTCTCCCTTTTGAGGAGAACAGAAGGCCCTATATGCTGAGCAGACCCGGCTCATAAGGAAGTCTGCTGCCTCCCTGAGATCCACTTAAGAGACATCACTAGAAAAGTCATTTGCCTGATACAGATCTCTGATCGTCATCCATTATTGTTTTTTGATGTTGGCAGTGATGAAGTAGCAAAGAGAAGTCCAAGGGCAATCAAAAGGTATTTCAGGGCTTTGGGGCAATTAGTTAAAGGATCAGGGGCACAGGTAGTGTTTTTCTTTATCCTTCTAGTACTAGGGAAATACACTGGAAAGAACAAGCAAACCCAGCTGATCAATACTTGGCTCCAAGGCTGGTGTCACTAGCAGAATTTGGGGTTTCTCGGTTATGGGATGGTCTAAAAAACAGTAGGCGTGCTGGTGCCTGATGGGACACCTGAGGAAAAGGATTTTTACACAGGAGTTAGCAAGGCTGACTGATAGAGATTGAAACTAGATTCAAAGGGGGAAAGGGACAAAACCAGTGATAAGCTATGGGATGGCACACCAAAATCTGAGGGATTGCATGAGAGTGAAATACTTCAGTCTGCTCCATGAGGTGCTGGGTAAGATGAAGCAAATTTGAAACGTTTCTACAACCAACGCATGCAGCATAAAGAATAAGCAAGAGGAGCTGTAAGCTTTGTGTCACTCCCAGAGCTACATCACTGGCTTAAGCAAAACTTTGTGGGAAGTGTCCTGTGACTGGTGTGTTACAGTGGATGGTTACAGCCTCTTCAGAAGGGCTAGGCAGGGCAGGTGAGGTAGGGTGGTAGTGCTGCATGTAATGGAGGGGCTGGGCTGTATGGTATTTGCAGGTGGCGATGGCATGGTTCAGAATCTCTGGGTAAGGATTAAGGCACAAGCAAATAAAGTGGATTTTATTGTGGGAATCTACTATAGGCCAGCGAGCCAGGATGATAACACCGATGAAATATTCATTAAGGAGCTAAGAGATGCCTCTAGATCAGCCACCCTTGTCCTCATGGGTGACTTCAACTTACCAGAAGTAAACTGGGAATACCACACAGCTAATACAAACAGGTCCAGGAGACTCCTAAAACACCTTGATGATAAATTCTTGGTACAGGTACAAAAGGAGCTGACGAGGAAACGTGCCCTCCTAGATCTGTTGCTTGTGAACAGACAGGGTCTCATGGGAGAAGTGGCAATTGACAGCCATCTTGGCCATAATGAACATATAATAGTCACGTTTAAAATCATTGGTGATAGGAGGAAAACTAACACCAAAATTTCAACCCTGGATCTAGGCAGAACAGACTTCAGGCTCCTCAGAGAACTGGTTAGTAAGGTCCCCTTGGAAACTACTTTTGAAACCATTGGGGTCCATCAGTGCTCATCACTTTTTAAGTGCCACCTCTTAAGATTACATGAACAGGCAATTCCAAAACATCAGAAGTCAAGCAGGTGGGGCAGAAGGTCGGCTTTGCTGAGCAGCGATCTTCTGGATCTTGTTTGGAAAAAGAGTCTATGGCCACTGGAAGCAAGGTCAGGCAACATGTGAAGACTACAGGGATACTATTTGCCATTGTAGGGAGAAAATTTGCATGAACAAAGCTCAATTAGAGTTGAAGCTGGACAGTATGGTGGGGGACAATTAAAAGGTTTTTTTTTTTGTTTGTTGTTTGTTTGTTGTTTGTTTGTTTTTGTTTGTTTTTGTTTTGTTTTGTTTTTAATATGTTAACATCAAAATGAAGACCAAAGAAAACTGGTCCGTTGGTTCATGAGGATGGTCACCTCACAGATAGGGACACAGACAAAACATAGACATTTAATGTCTTCTCTACCTCTTCAACACATACGGTGGGCTCTGGGACCCAAGGTACCCTGAGTTGAAGGACCATGACTGTGCTAATGATAAACACCCAGACAATCCCAAACTTTTATGGGACTTGCTGCTCCACCTGGATGCACAACAGTCTATGGGGCCCAGTAGGATTCATCCCAGGGTACTTGTCATGGTTTTGGCTGGGACAGAGTTAATTTTCTTCACAGAACCTAACACAATGCTGTGTTTTGGATTTTTGATGAAAACAGTGGTGATAACACACTGATGTCTTTAGTTGTTGCAGAGCAGCATTTTCATAGAGCCCAGGACTTTTCAGCTTTCCATGCTGCTCTGCCAGCAAGGAAGCTGGGGTGCACAAGAATCTGGGAGGGGACACAGACAGGACAGCTGACACAGACAGGCCAAAGGGATGTCCCATGTCACGTGGTGTAATGCTCAGCAATAATAACTGGGGTAAACAAGGGGCATATTTAGAGTGATGGCATTTGTCTTCACAAGAAACTGTTACGTGTGATGAGTCCTGCTTTGCTGGGAGTGGCTGAATGTCTGCCTACTAATGGAAAGTAACAAATGAATTCCTTGTTTTGCTTTGCTTTTGCACACAGCTTTTGCTTTACCTAGTAAAATGTCTTTATCTCAACTGATGACATCTTGCACTTTTACCTTTCCAGTTCTCTTCCCCATCCTACCTGTTTTGAGGGAGAAACTGTCTGTGTGGCATTCAGATGCCTGCCAGGCTAAACCACGACTGGCTGATGTCATCTCAAGACCTCTCTATTTACTATTTTTCAATGATCTTGGGAATCTGGAGAGGTCCTAGTCAAATGAAAGCTGGCACACATTGTTCCAATTTTCAAGAAGGGCAAGAAAAAGGGATCTGGTAATTATAGGCCTGTCAGTCTCACTTCAGTGCCTGGTAAAATTATGGAGAAAATTATTCTGGGAGTTATTGAAAAACACACGAAGGACAATGCAGTCATTGTTCATAGTCAACACAGGTTCATGAGGGGAAGGTCCTGTGTATTGAACTTAATTTCCTTTTATGACAAGGTCACCCATCTAGTTGACCAAAGGAAGCCAGTTGATGTAACCTTTTTGGATTACAGTAAAGCGTTCAATATTGTTTCTCACGGTAGCCTTCTGGGCAAAATGTCCAGCATACAGCTAGATAAAAACATAATACAATAGGTAAACAATTGGCTGATGGGTTGGGCTCAACAAGTTATAGGAAAGAAGGTTACAACAAGATGGCAGCCAGTCACTTAATAAGGTTCCACAGTGCTCTCTTTTAGGGCCAGTTCTCTCCAATATTTTCATAAATGACTTGGGTGCTGGACCAGAAGGTTTGCAGATTAGACAAAACTAAACTGGGAGGAAGTGTTGACTCCAATGATGTTAAAGAGGCCTTGCAGAGAGATCTGGACAAATCAGAGAGCTGGGCAATCACCAACAATATGAAGTTTAACAAGAGCAAGTGCCAGATTCTGAACTTGGGATGGAGTAACTCTGGCTATATGTACAGATTAGGGGATGAGAGGCTGGAGAGCAGCCCTGTAGAAAGGTATCTGGAGGTTTTTGTTGAGAACAAGTTGAATATGAGTCAACAGTGTGTCCTGGCAGCCAGGAAGGCCAACCGTACCCTGGGGTGTATCAAGCATGACATTGCTAGTCGGTTGAGGGAATTGTCCCGTTCTGCTCTGCACCAGTGAGGACTTACCTCCGGTATTGTGTACAGTTTTGGGCACCACAATATAAGAAGGACATAAAACTATTAGACAGTGTCAAAAGGAGGGCTACAAGGATGGTCAAAGGTCCAGAGGGCAAGACATATGAGGAGCAGCTGAGGTCCCTTGGTTTGTTCAGCCCAGAGCAGAGAAGGCTGAGGGGAGGCCTCATGGCGGCCTGCAGCTCCCTCACAAGGGGAGCGGAGGGGCAGGCGCTGAGCTCTGCTCTCTGGGGACAGCGACAGGACCCGAGAGAATGGCATGGAGCTGGGACAGGGGAGGGTCAGGCTGTGTGTTAGGGAAAAGTTTTGTGCCAGAAGGTGGTCAGGCACTGGGACAGGCTCCCCAGGGCATCAAGCCTGCCTGAGTTTGAGTAGCATTTGGACAGTGCTCTCAGACATATGGGATGATTTTTGGGTAGTCATGTGTGGAGACAAGAGTTGGATGCAATGATCCCTGTGTGTTTCTTCCAACCCAGGATATTCTATGATTCTTTTCTATAGGTGTTTGAGCACTTGAATAAGAAAGAAAATAAAAGTTGAAGAAAAAATGTCTGCAAGGCAAATATTCTTGTCTCAGCTCTTTGTTTCGATCAGATGTTTCAGATTTGTAATGAGCATTGACACTAATTGAAAATTCTGTGAAGTAAAAGCATATCATGAATAACATCAGTATTTCATGTCAGACCTCCAATCACTTCATTGCGATTGGGAAATAAGAAACGGATGAGCAGGGGTAATATCACATCTCTTTGCAAACTGAATGTTTATTCAACCCTTCTATAAATAAAATCTGCTAAAGGTTTGAACAGATCTTCAGCTATGTGGCCTGTTCCAAAATGAATTTACGGCACAGTCTTGTTCCTTTCAGCTCAGGAGCTGGAGTCCAAAATAACTGGTTTATCAAAAGTTTCCAGCAATGTATGCTATTGAAAATGGAAGCATCTGAAGGCTGGAGGAAAGCTTATACTTACAATTTAGGCAATCAGCCACCCTTTCAAACACGTGAATGTTTACTCCTTTTCAGTAAAGCCTTAATGATTTTTAAACTGTGAAATTATATATATTTCTTAGCTTCCTATTCCATTCACTGCATCAGGAGATATATTTCCTGCTTTTGATGTAAGGCTTTTTATTATTATTATTTATTTTTATAGTTTATTATTAGGAATATGCTGGGCTCAAACTGAGGAGGAAGCAAGCAGTTATGAGAGTACATCCCAGGATATTACACAGGTAACTTTTACATTTCTACAGTCTTCACTGGTGCCTGATTTCTTCTGCTCTATTTACCAGTAACTTGTCTCCTGGCACTTTTGTTTCTGCTGCCTGATTAACAACTGAAATAAGGTAATAAGGCTCACTGACACTCTTCATCTGCTATTGTGGAACTATTCCATCTCTTGAAATGATGGGGGAAAGAAAAGAAGTTCATCAGGACGCTGCCACTCTGAAAAACAAGTGTAACAAATTAGTCAACCTAATCTTACAATTCTAGTGTTTAACTGGTAGCATGTAGAGCTAAGTCAGTCAGTGTCAGCCCAACCTTTCTCAGAAATGTCTCTCAGGTTGAATTCTCAGATACTGAAGAACATTTGGTAGCAGTTTTCAATTTCAGGTAATGTTCAAAGGGCAAGAAGAGTACTGACAAGGCTCAGGAGGAGAACCATGGGTGACAAAGTTGAATAGAAAAAATGAAAGGATATGAGGACTTTTGGAAGGTTGGAACTGATTAATATAGTTGGCTTCTTTTGGGCCAGAAGGGTAGGAATTCCTTTATTTTTTATTTTTCCAGCCTGCTGGAAAGTATGTCCTATTTTGCCCATTGCCTTTGAGCCATCCATAGCACAGCTTTTCTCAATATTTCTTTGAGAAGTTTTCCACTCAATTGCTGAAAAATTTTATTCTTTGTGTACCAGACATAATGTGGCAGCAGAGCCCTTGGGCATGTTCTTCGGTAAGCAATACATAAGCACAGTCACAAAGCCAAATGCTTTCAATAATGCACTTGGCTTTATCCAGGAAGGGTAAAGTTATTCTAAAAAAATAATAATAAAAGGGCTGTACCCTGTGAGGTAAGGTAAGAGAAAAAGAGAATGGATAATAAAATATGAATTAAGCAGGATCTGCAAAAAGTGCTATGAAATGCCAGTAAGTGTGGAAATGAAAATGATGTTGTAAGATGATATGCTGTCCACAAAATGAATTATATGCTAAAGAAAGAGGGGGAAAAGTCACTGTAATAAACAACAATGATGAAACTGGAAAAATCTCCTTATATTAAGTAAGGTATCTTCTGCATTGTCTACAGGAATTATTACCTGCTTTGTTTTTTCTTTTGGACAACGAACATGTAACAAAATTTAACTAGCAGTGCTGATATTTCCATCTTTCCTTTAGTCTTCTCTTTGATATTTATTTATTTATTTATTTTCTGCTATAAGGTTCCTCTCTTTTGTTAGATATTCCATCCTTCTTGCAATTCTCCAGCCTTCTTCCTCTCTGAATTCCACCTTCAGAGGTGCTGGAATCTGAGAACTTCACTTTTTTCTACCCATGCCAACACCTCCTATCTTTTGCTCTCATTATTTTATCCTACTTTTACTCTGCAGCCAAAAAAGAGGAAATTAAGGTGCCAGTTCCACTCATGCTCCATATACCAGAAATAATTTACAAATCTTCCACCTAGATTCAGGTGGATCTGCATATTCTAACAATCCAACCATATTTCCTGTGGAAAGAAAGGCCTAAATTTAAGAGGTTCCAAAGGAGGCATGAATCAGAGATCACGCATATTTATGGTCCATTTGGGGTAGAGGAAGAAAGAATGTTCTCCTTAAAAAAACATTTACCACTTCAGTTCATATTTTTCATTATACTATACAGCCTATCAACTCAAAAAAATTACAGATTTAAAACATCTTGCCACAATATGGTATCGCATGTGAAACACTAAGTATTACATGTTAGCTTTACAGTCTGCAAACTACCTAGTTTTCTTATATTTACTCATGTAAATCTCATTTATGTGTTAGCTTATAGAATGATGGGAGGCAGTCAAGAATCCATAGGTCAAAATGTATATTGGTAATAGCTGGACTAGAAGGAGATGAAGAACAGCTAAATGTTGAGAAATAAGGGGATAAAGAGAGAAGCAGAAATCCGAGTTTGGAAATAGATTAACAATGAATGTCAGTGCCAATTAAAAACACTTAGGCTTCGGTAAGTTCTGAGTTCAAACTAGTAATCAAATTCTAAATGCTAGGCTGCAATCAATACTGCTGCTATGTTCATTTCATTTTTGTTGTCTTATCCCTTCACCAGATTTCAGTTCTTACTTTTTTTTTTTTTTGTCATGGCTTAGTTGTATTTATCTTTCCAACTTTTCAGATGTAAACAGACCACAGTTTTGTCATTTGAAGACTATAGAGTAACACACAAATAGTTATCACCTGCATATCACAATAGTGTGTTTAGAAGCTGTTTGAAATACATTCTAGTTTGAAATATGACTAACCACAAAAAATAATTGCTAACTTCTGGCATTACATCTATAGCATATACTATGTGCTATATATGCTATAGCATACAGCATATATAGGAGTTGGACTTGATGATCCTTATGGGTCCCTTCCAACGTGGGATATTCTATGATTCTATGATTCTATACTTACTATAATGCTTTATTCAAGAATGTTAGTATATAGTAGCAATATACAACACTAGATGTATTCAAGCTATGATGTCGTTTATGAATTATTACAGTGCTTAGTGAATTCCTACCATCATCTTGGATTGTAAAGCCACCAGTACATTGCATTCAGTATTTTATAAAAGTAATGATACAGCTTTTATAAAAGGAGTTCACACAAGATGAGCAATAACAAAAGATTAAGTCCAAGGACAAACCACCAGCAATTGCAGAAGAAATGGAATCTATTCATCTTGACATAAGAAAGGAACTAGTCACCTGGGTTCTCCCAGTTGTAAAAGAAAGACTTTGATGAGGAAACGGACAGTTCTCAAAGATCAAGCTTATCAGAGTAAACATAAAGTGAAGAAAGTTCTCTAAAATAACAGTGCACTTAGATCAGAAGAAAACAGGAAACTAAAAACAATAGTCCATTATTTAAAAGATAAGGGTATATCCTTTTTTTTTTTTTAATAGGAGTGCACTGTTAGAATTTAAATATAATTACATGGTCATTCAGATTTGGACACTGCTAAAAAGAAAAGGACTATGAAAATATGTAATTGTGGCTACAAGGCTACAAACCCACTTTTTTTTTTTTTTTTTTTAGGTAAGCAGCACAATGTGATAAAATATTATGTTTTTTTTTTTTTATATATGTATTTAGAATAATGGGATAATGGGGCTACAGCAGACCTAATCTATCATGATTCCAATTTATAGCTTGATTTTAACCTTCCTCGTTTGATCTTCTAAAATGTCAGAAAGACTCAGTTCTTTGAATCCATATTGAGTATAAATGCATTTTTCTCTACTTTTATATGAATGACACAGCTCCTGCAACTTTATTCCCATTAATTCAGTTTACTATCATGGTGGAACCAAAAATATATCAGTATGAAATATTCCAGTATTTAAAAATAATGATATTTATAAATTAAAAACATTATCACACAACAAAGAATTATAACATATGTGAATAAAGTGTTTTACAAAGCAGCTGACAGTGAGAAGACAATGAAAAATATTTAACTTCAAGGTCATGTTTCTGACACATCAATGGTATTGAATTTTAAATTGTTCTTTTTATCTCTTTCAGAAGCAAAATAAACACCTTGTTGGATGTCCCATTCTTCAGATGCAGTCTATATGAACATATTGGAAGACTAAAGACCTACTTCTGCATTATGAAGATGGGTCTGACAGTCTCAAAGAGAACTGTTAAACTGACCCAGAGCCCTGCAGTCACCTGTAACTCTGTAATAGCAGGATTCTGTCATGCCTACTTATCAGCTGGAGGAAGGGCATCACAAAATATTGGGTTTCAGTGCAAATCAAAGCCTTAAAATCAAGCTCATTACTGAGAATTTTCTACCTTTGCACGCTATACACCTCTCCCACAGTCTGCTTAACTTCTTCTTCTTGGTGCAACAGTTACTGTGGTATAGGTTGCTTGCTTTAAAGAAATACTGCTAACTCAGACATGCAATTTAACCTGTTGAGTTAAACTGCTGATTTATTCATAAAGGAACAAAGGTTAAAACTACTTCTTCCATGTTGAGGAGAACACCAGTTCAGAACATGAGTGCCAACACAGTTTATTTTACCACAGAAGTGAAGATGATAGAGTTTAAATAGTTTATGTGAAAGCATGCTTGCTTTGTAAGCTGTGAAACTGCCATTTACAATCTTAATGAAGAAAAGTCATTGATATTCTGTAAGAACAGCTTGATTTCTTAGGAGAATTACATCTTTTGTAATCCAGAGCTTAGAGAATTTAACTGAGTCTCCTTAAATTAAGGTATCTGAGACACAGTAATATACAGATATGGTTCTACACATTCTGCACATCATGGTAGAGTTGTGGCTTTTTGCAATTCTATTTAGATGTGTTAGCCTTTTCTTTATAGGTCAGTTATAAATCATGCCTACTAGCAGGCACACTATATAAAATAGGATTCAAGTGAACATTTCCAGGACATTTAAGGGGATCATTAAACATGAAAAGTAGAAGTTCTTATTGGTTTTCACCAGGATTCCTAATAGTTAGACATTAAAACAAACAAACAAACAAACAAAAAGCACCACAACTAAGGATGTAATTATTGATAGGTTTTTAAAAGCAGAGAACAATCACAACAAATGCAAACAAAATGCAATTTTTTTGCAGTACATAAGTTTTCAATGAATGGGGTTTGTCATCCTTTAGTTGTCCAAAAGCGTGCCTAAATCAGAAGAAAAACCTATTTTGTTTCAGGAAAGAGCAAAGACACATTAAATATTTTCCATTAATTGATATTACATGAGTCATGAGTCATTTTATAAAAAATATTGGCTGTGTTTTAGAATAAATGCTTTCTTTACATTATGAAAGTATTTTTTTTTCAGGGGGAGAAATGTAAAGTCATACTTTATTGGTCTAAAGAACATCTTATGAATGACAAAATTCTCCAAAATGCAGTTATATTGTGCATTTGAAGTTTAGCAGTATATTTTACAACACATACAATATTTCTGCTAGATTTTTTATCATAATTCTAAAATTGCTATATTTAAAATACATTATTTTAATTTCAATTACAATTAAATTTTAATGCTTTATTAAATAAAAATAACATTTTTTCTTAGAGAAAGATAACTTCAGCTAATTTTCTAAATAGAATAGATCTAAATGTAATGAAAATATTTTTTTCTTGTCTTCATTCATACCTGAAATATATTTGAAAGCTTCGTTGCTGGTATTAATTCATTCACTGTTCTGTGGAAAATTCTAGAGTGAATTTGGAAAACTCATGGTCTTAGTCAATTAGTTGCTGCATCTGGCTTGATTTCCTCCTTGACAACTTTGAATAAGGTAATTTCTTTCACTTCAATACTTATTCCCCTCTGCTTGCAGAAAAAGTTAACACAATCATTGTTTTGGGGCACTGATGTCAAGTTGCAGCAACCTGTCAGAGACTCCACTTGTTAACAAACATGAAATCAGAATTGATGTTCAGCTTAAGGACTGAGACTGCAAACAAAAATGAGATACTGAGAGTCCTGCAGTTGGGTCTGGCTCAGCAGGGCATTAGAGGATCTTGAGCTCCTCACTCCTCCCTGCCTGGCCTGGTGAGCCCCCTTAAAATATGCAGGTTTAGGGGCTTACTGCTGCCACTTTATGGCTAACAGAATGACCAAGGACATCCCCTAAAACTTCTAAGCTATTACTCATCTTAACAACAGGAAATCAAAGATTTGTTTTGTTTTGTTTTCTTTGGGGGGGGAGGGGGGGAGGAGAGGGAAGAGGGGGGTCTGTGGAGAGAGAGAGTAAAGAAGGGGGAAGGAAGTGTTTATCTCCACAGAAAATTACACAATGTTTAATTAAACGAAAGGAAGGAGAAGAGGAAAGGACTCAAATGAGGAAATCTTGGTTGCCAAGTCAATAAATGTAAATCACTGAACATTAAAGTGACTCAAACTAAGTAAGAACAAATATGCATTGTAATGTTCCCACAAACTTCTGTTGATTTGCAAGGTGGAGCTCAGTAGACACATTCCTTTTCAGAGACTCAATCTGGTTTCAGCAGTGTTAAGCCATTAACTTATCCCTGCTATCTTCTATTTCCTGATGCAGCTGTGGCCTATAAGAGACAAGCACTGAAATCAATGGAGCTTGTTTGTCCCTTGTGAAGGATCCAAATGTCTTTCAGGACCTTTGGCAGAGGGAGATCTAATGCTGCCCCTTCATTTGCTGCAAACACTTTTCATTTCCAGCCGCCCTCACTCAGTCTTCCTCTACTGTCACACCTGTCCACGTTCAGCAGAGTATGACCAACCACAGAAGAACAGAATCACAGAATGGCTGGGGTTGGAAGGGACCTCATCTAGTCCAACTCCCCTGCCAAGCAGGATCACCTAGAGCACATTATACAGGATGGTAGCCAGGCAGGCTTTGAATATCTCCGGAGAAGAAGACCCTACAGACTTTCTGGGCAACCTGTCCCAGTGCTCTGTCACCCTCACAGTAAAGAAATGCCCCCTCATATTCAGCCGGAAATTCCTGTGCTTCAGTTTGTGCCCATTGCCTCTTGTCCTGTTGCTGGGCACAACTGAAAAGAGACTGGCTCCATCCTCTCAGCACCCTCCCCTCAGATATTTATACACATTGATGAGGTCTCCTCTCAGTCTTCTCTTTTCCAGGCCTAGCTCTCTCAGCCTGTCCTCGTACGACAGGTGCTCCAGTCCACTTATCATCTTTGTAGCCCTCCTCTGGACTTGCTGCAGTAGTTCCATGTCCCTCTTGTGCTGGGGAACCCAGAACTGGACACAATACTCCAGGTGTGGCCTCACCAGGGCTGAGCAGAGGGAGAGGATCTTGACCTGCCGACAACACTCTTCCGAATGCAGCCCAGGATACCATTGGCCTTCTTGGTGACCCGTGGTCAGCCTGCTGTCCACCAGGACTCCCAGGTCCCTCTCTGCAGAGCTGCTCTCCAACAGGTCAGCCCCCAGCCTGTACTGGTACTTGGGGTTATTTCTCTCTTGGTGCAGGACCCTGCACTTGCCTTTGTTGAACTTCATGAGGTGTCTCTCAGCCCATCCCTCCAGTATTACAGTATTACACTCAGACATATAAGTGGAAATCTGGTAAGCTAAGTTCCCCTTTATTTATTTTATTATTTTATCTTATTTATTTATTTTTTCACCAAACATGGGTAGTTATGTCTCTTACACATAACTACTCAGAGATATCTGAAGAGATCACTCCCTGGTCACCAGCTAGTCCTTTTAACTTGTCCAGACCAAGGAATGCACAGAGGGTGGCTAGGTTTTACAGAGTCCTCTGGAAGCTACCATTCCAAGACCTCCTGTTAGTTGAGGCATTAAGGTTAAAATAATTCCTCATTCAGAATGAAAATTGCCCTTTATTTTTCTCATATTTCATTCTTTATCTACACATAATTATGCTCTATATAGATTCAACAGATTCTGCCTTACTAGAGCAAGATTAAGCCCAACCATATAATTTATGTCACATGGCAAGTGGGATGCACCTTTCCCTAATACGTCATCCCTAGAAATGGTACCTTGCTTAAAACTGACCTTTAAATAAAGATGTTACAACTGTTTATTATTCATTACTATGAACCATAAAAGGAATGCTTCTGCTCTCATTTTTTAACTGAAAATTTACAAGCAGCTAGAATTTCAGTTTCTGTTTTGCCCAATCTGATGCAAACTATGTGGCACAGGTGGTAGTCGACACCACACCTTCTTGTAAAATGAAGACACTGCTGCCTTTTGTCTATTACCACTTGTGTTTTTCTCCTGCCTCATTTCTAAGCTCTTAGTCTGTTACTGTATTTATGGTGAACCATAAGTAAGACCTTAAAATCATAGAATCATTAGGCTTGGAAAAGATCTTCAAGATCATCTGGTCCAACCATCACCCTACTACCAAGGTCACCCACTACACCCTGTCCCTAAGCACCAGGTCCTACCTTTCCTTGAACACCCCAAGGACAGTCACACTCCACCACTTCCCTGGGCAACCCATCCCAATGCCTGACTACTCCTTCTGAGAAGAAATGTCTCCTAAATTATAAACTAAACCTCCCCTGGCACAACTTGAGGCCATTCCCTCTGGTCCTATCACTAGTTATCTGCAAGAAGAGGCTGACCCCCAGCTCCCCACACCTTTCTTTCAGGTAGTTGTAGAGAGCAATAAGGTCACCCCTGGGCCTCCTCTTCTCCAGACTAAACAACCCCTGTTCCCTCAGCCGCTCCTCACAAGACTTGTGTTCCAGGCCCTTCACCAGCTTCGTAGCCCTTCTCTGGACATGCTCCAGGGCCTTGATGCCCTTCTTGTACTGACGGGCCTAAAACTGAACACAGTACTCGAGGTGCAGCCTCACCAGAGCAGAGTGCGAGGGGGACGATCACCTCCCTGGTCCTGCTGGCTACACTATTCCTGATACAAGCCAGAATGCCATTGGCCTTCTTGGCCACCTGGGCACACTGCTGGCTCATGTTCAGGTGAGCATCAATCAGCACCCCCAGGTCCTTTTCCTCTGCACAGCTTTCCAGCCAATCGGCCCTAAGCCTGTAGCGTTGCATGGGGTTGTTGTGGCCAAAGTGCAGGACCTGACACTTAGCTATGTTGAACCTCATCCCATTGGCCTCTGCCCATCGACCCATCCTATCCAGGTCCCTCTGCAGGGCCTTCGTACCCCCTGGCAAATCCACACTTCCCCCCAACTTAGTGTCGTCTGCAAACTTACTGAGGGTGCACTCAGTTCCCTCATCCAAATTATCAATAAAGATATTATAGAGGATGGGACGCAACACCAACCCCTGGAGAACACCACTGCTGACCAGTCGCCAGATGGATTTCACTCCAGTCACTACCACTGACTGGGTCCAGCCATTCAGCCAGCTTTTAACCCAGCAAAGAGTGTACCTGTCCAAGCCATGGGCTGCCAGCTTCTCCAGGAGAGTAGTATGGGAGACCGTGTCAAAGGCCTTGTTGAAGTCTAGGTAGACTACATCAACAGCCCTTCCCTCATCCAGCAGGCTTGTGGCATCTTAAGCTTCCTCTCATATACATAACATAGGAATTGAATAAAACAAATATACAGAGAAAGTGATAGAGAAGGAAACAAACAGAACAAATAGCTGTACCACAGCAAGCCAGATAGATGACATGCATTTGTTACAAACTGGTGTCAAGCATAGCCTAGACAGAATTAAAAATTCACTCCTATCAGTTAAATGGTTCCTTCAACGTACTGGTCTGCCAGGAACTAAATTCCTACTGTCAAGTAATAAATACAGAATTCTGGATAATTCCTGCAGCTTGTAGATACAGCTTTGTAAGAGATTATTCAAAGCATATGAATTCAGAGTTAGTTTCTCTAGGAGAATGAAGTAAATTGAAACCTAGGGAATGCACACTACGAAAACTGACTACTCTTCCCACATCACCTTTTCTGTTCTGCCGTCAAAGAAATCCTCCTTCTCTCAGGAAAAAAAAAAAAAGAAAAAAAAAAAAAACTTTAATTAAATATTCCAAATCAATAATGAATTTAAGTTAACTGTTCCCAAGTTCATCCTCTCTTTTTTTTTTTTTTTCTCTACAGATTACTAGCCCAGTTCTCCAAAGATAAATAACCTTTCTTTAATCATAGCAGGAGAAAGTTGACCCCTTGTGCATATGCACTGCAATAGTTCTCATTAATATAATCAGAAACTATTTTTCCCAAAGGACCAAGCCTCGTTCAGCATACTAGATAAACTACACTTGTGAAATGAACTAGGGTTGCATGGTGATTAAAAAGCTATGTACTTCATTACAAGGTTAAAAGGAAAAAGGAAGGGAAACTAGCTGAACTAAACAGACTGAGTTTCCAGGTGATGCTGAACACATTGTTTGACACAAAACTTGTCCTGTTCATCATTCACTATCTATTTCTTATTTTCTGATTGGCTAAATTAAGATTCTGGCTCTGATCTGTAAAGCTTCTTACAACATTACTATGAGCAAATGCACAGAGGGTGGCTAGGCTTTACAGTGTCCTCTGGAAGACACCATCCCCAGACCTCCTGCTAATTAGCTGTTGAGACAGTAAGGTTAAAATAATTCTTCATTCAGAATGAAAATTGCCCTTTTTTCATACATACTTAAATATACTTTACATACTTAAAACATGGAACACTTCAACACCTTGACAAATCAGTCTGTAGGTACAAGTTAAAGTTAGTCTGAAACTAACTTACTAAAGGCACATAAGTCTCTCTCAGTCTCAGTATCCAATCGGTAAAATGGGAATAGGATGAAACTTCTGATGTGTGTTTGAAAATTGATTTATTTTTATTCATTTGAAGGCTGAAGCCACTATTGGAATGGGTGTCTTGAAAAAAAAAAAAAGCTAAAAGGAAAGTAGTTTTTTTTTATTTTTAATACAGAAAAGCATTTGAATTTAGGAATAAGGTCTAAATCATGAAAATGCATGAGGAAAAAACAGTTTACTGAAAAATTATGTATTGATTTTTTCCCCTCTCCTGTAAGTAAGCGAAGAAAATCATTACCTATACAGTGATAATGACAGTATCATGATGTTTATAAAAATGAATTAAATCAAGGTTGCAGAAAACCTGTATGATACTATCCAACATTTAACCACTTGATTCTTAATTGTAACTTTAACTATTTTTAACTTTGTATACAATATCAACACACACATACAAAAGCACTGAGAGAAGCCAACAAGTGTCAGAGAACTTCTCTTTGAAATGTTGCCCATATAAACATTGACAATCATTTCTGCACCGAGATCACTCCTGTTACTGAAGAGGTTGTAGGATTAAAAAAGAAAAAAAATCAAAAAAAAAAAAAGTGCAAAAACAGAACATTGTTACTCCAAGGAAATGCAAAACAAAACAAAGTTCTGATCAAAGGCCAAAAATACCTTCATAATTAGCAACACTGAAGAAGACTTAGAACAGATGTTAACCAATGCATGTAGAGATTTATGTCTGTATTAAATACACTCATATCAGACAAGAACCTTCAAAGCAAATTGTTTATTTGTATTATTTTTGAAGATATTAAGGAATTTGATTGCCTAGTGAAAGCTGGTTATATTTTTATTTTAATTCAAAACAGAGAATAATATTTAACACTGCACATGGCTGATTTTTCAATATTGCATACAAACACTAAATATGTAATTGATATTTTTAAGTCAAATGTGTGGTCCTTTTCTTGGTTCACTGGAGCATCTAACCTGCTGAATTCACATGATGAAAGTGGTTTGCAAATTCTTTGTATGTTGCCACTAATCATTTAAATACATCTACTTCAAAGTGAGACAAAACTCAGTCGTTTATCAAATTTTGCTGTGACACAAATTACTGAAATACACAGGGCATTGTGTCTGCCTGTGTATCCCCACAGGGAGTGGCTTTCCAGTAGCCGGGTATTCTTAGTTTACTCGTGCAAAGGGGAATACCATTGCTGTAGTAAATTACAATGTTTTCAGATCTTAGCAGAGCAGAGGCATTAGATGGGTTAAAACCAGTTGACCTCTGTGGGAGTTAAGCATATAATTAAGAGTTTTGATAAGCTTCACTATTAATGTGTTAGCATTTACAAAGTATTACAAGGCAGAGCTGTGAGTAGTGCAGTTATTCAAGAGTTAGAAGGTATGCATCATTTGTAACTAAACTTTCTCCTCTTAGTACGCTGTGTAGCATGCAGGAATATCTCATGGAGTTGCTAGAGGGAAGTAGATATATTGTGATGAGACATAAGACAATCATGTCTAGATTGGTCCTTCATATCAAATCTAGATTTGAAAAGATGTTATCATCTGCCTGTCTGAGCTTACATCTATGTAAATTGAGCTTGGTTGCCCAGATGAATTCACCCGTTCCAGTCCAGAAGCAGGCAACAAGGGACAAGCACTGCAGCAGGTTGGCCCTTCACAGTTAGCACAGTTACACTCTAGGTCTGTGGTACCACCTGAAACGTTTACTGTGAGGGCCACAGAATTCAGGAGGTGTGTCAGCTCTAGCAGTGCCTGCCCACAGGCAGGACATCCAGTGACTGGACACAGGGAGCCTGCTCTCAGTCAAAGTATACAGTGAAATGACAGCACTGTCTCAGCATTCACATATACTTAGCTGAAGTGATTCGTGCATACTTACAGTAAACATACTGGCTGGAAACAATACTGATGAGTATCTGTACCAGAACTTCAGCAGCTGTTTCTTGTGATAAGCTTGCACTTGCTTCAAACTGGGAACAACAGCTACAACATTGTCAGCAGCACTGCCTAGCCTCTGTTGCTCTGGTGGCTGAAGTTGTTCTTTAAAGTCATCATAGCCACTGGAAATTCCATGGGTCCTTATCTTCTACCAGGTGACCATGAACTGGGCCTTCAGGCATCTCCATACACACTGGCACTGCCTTCTATCTGACAGGATATGCTGCAGAACTCGTAACTTTTTTAAGGAATGGCAAACCCATCCAACTTGTTGGCTTGCAGTAGCACTGCATACTCTGCAATGGCTGACTTCCATTCAACCAACAGCAACCTTTAATACTGCTCACTTGTTAATTGTGCCTGTGGTGCATAGGCGAGTGCTTTTTTGTGCACTCTGAGCTTATTCCAGATAACTCATGTCCCTGTTCTTGCCTCCTCACTCTGTAATGCGACTTTACTCCTATTTTTTCCTCAGTTTGCATTTGTGGGTGCAAACCTTGGCACCCACATTCCATCAGTTTTTCCTGTTCCCCTATTTAGACATGAATTATGTCTCCTCTCTGTTATCATTGGTAGTACAGTTCCTCTTCCAAGAACATGAAGGAGTTACCCAGAGAGAAATCTCCCTCTTTTCGTTCAAAGTCACCTTTTACCTGATAGTACCACTTATCATTACCTACCTGTAACAAATGATGTATGTCAGAAAACGTACTTGTAGGAACACACATCGCTTCTGGACAGTGATCCTCTTTGGAAGGATGTCACTAGTATGGATATTCCTCTTTGCAAGCACTCATTACACAATGGGAAAGGGTGGATAGAGGGAGGGAGGAAAGGAAGAAGGAAGAAAATGGAGGAGGAAGGGAAGGAGGAAGGCAGGGAGGGAAAGAGGGAGGACTTGGAACTGTTCATGGTTCAATAAAAGGCAATAATGTGCTTCATTTACCCAATATTTCCCATGTCCACCTATGAATACCTGCACAAGGGGGTTCACCATCTTTCATTTCACAGCTTCCTGGAGGTAAGACCCTCCATTTCATTTCACGTCTCTCCAAGTGACCTGGAAACACCATCTGTTCCCTGAGAAGGTGAGTCACATGCAGGTAACATTTACATGTCACAGAAAGAGTGAAACTTTTAGCATTTTTGAGATAGAAAATCTGCATTTTGCTACATGCAACTATTTTGTTGCTTTGTCAGCCCCCCCCTCCCCCCCCAAATGGATAAATTTGCAATAAAAGGTGAATAAATATGTTGCCAGTACTATGATAATTTTCTCTGGCTTTTGCTCACCAGAGAATGGAATGCATACTACCCAAAACTAAACTTGTGCATCTGCTGTGAGAAAAAAAAAAAAAAAGGTACTAAATGTTTCAACAGAATTTTGCTCTAAAATTTCATATTCAAGGCAAGTCTCATGCATTGGCATAAGGAGTGTTGAGCAGTTACTTTACTAGAGAAACCAATAACACTCCTTGTACTCAAAAGCATAGCTGAGGTGACATAACAGTGACAACTGCAACATTACCCAAATAGATATTCTAAATCTACTTAGGAAAAACCCTAAAGCTTTCTTGTTCTGAAAGAACTGTGTGGTTAAAATTCTAGATTGTGAATTAGAGAAAAATTAAAGGCCTTTACAACTTGACTATTTAAATCAGAATGTTTCCTGTAACAATTTGAGAAAGAAGACAAAACAACCTAATATGGGAATTTTTAATTTTATTTAAAATTTAGTATGTTAAGAACAATTTTGTTTGGGGATTTAATTATACTATCTAACCATGAAAATGGACAGAAAATTATCTAGTGTTATAAACTGAGGAAGATATTTCAGTTTCAGTATATTCAGATATTTCAGTAGGTACTGAAAACAGGTGCATCTCCACTGTGGACAACATACTTTTCACACTCAAGTTTAAAAGAACAACACATCTTTATAAAAAACATTTGCCATATATCTTACTTTACCTTTACCTTTCTTGAAACTTACATCAAAACAGGTGAATTTAAGGGATTTTCTTAATGACAGCTAGAGCTGTCAAGGTCATCAGTTAAAATCTTAATCACTCTTTGCTGTTTATATCCAGAAGAGTATAAACATTTTAGACTGTAAACATCAATACTGCACACTGGAGCTCAGATATTTCTCCATTATGTTAGTAGAGACCATACTGGAACGGTCTCGACCATTGGAATCAGAAGCACCACAGCTGCTCAGGCAAATAAGCTCTGCTATCATATCCTTTCTGGGAAAATGAACTAAAATCTCTTAATGCTGTCATGTACCAGCTTGCACTGAACATAGCCACAGAACCTGTGTCCTGCTTGTAGATACACAGCACATGTAGTTATCCACATCTAATTTAGAGCCCTGTTTTCTACGTATCTACTTTCTGTTACCAAATGGTTCTAATGCTGCTACAAAATCTAAGGTCTCTGTATTTAGAGAGAGCACTCAAGTTGAAAATGTGGTGACTAACATTTCTTATCAGGGGAACAGGAGATAGAAAAAAAATCTTAAAATTGTAAAATTCAGAAAAAGAATTCAATGCAAATCATTAAATTATGCATAAACCTTCAATCAGTGAGCTACAGCTAAGACTTCTGATCACCCTCTTCCATCTTATCTAGGGGAAAATTCTAAGGGGAAACATCAACCTGTTTTTTTTTGTTTGTTTGTTTGTTTGTTTTCCAGATGAAAATTTTAGCAGAAAAACTCAGCAAACATGCATGCTGCACTCAGGTATGATGTAGCCAATTAAATTCAAGTGTTGCTTCAGCAGGAGAAGTTGTTTAGCTGAGTCTTCTCTAACTACTATTTTCTGAAAACTAAATCTAAATGACATAAAACAGTACTTCACAAACATCTGATCCAAACAAGCTGGTTTAGATAAGCAATGGGCATTTTAAATAGGCCAGATCAAGTACTGAGCTGGTACAGGTAAGCTCCTTTCACTCTTGACGTTGTGCAGTGCTGCCATATGCCCAGATACATCACACACATAAAAGTTCTAAGATTATCCCTTAGCATGCATAAACACACTTCAATAAAAGACTTTCAGCACAGCATTGTTGGGGTAGTTTGAAAGCCTTTTACATTGTGCTACCAACCACACATAAAGAATACTATTCAGACATCCAATACCCTTTAATCTTAAAAACAAACAAACAAAAGCAACAAAACACAGTGATCTTATGTAGCGATAAGGATAGGTGGACTTTGTACACCGAGCTGTTGCTGACATACTTTCTACTGCTGCAATCTCATAAACAGTCTTCTCTTCTGGACACTGCAAATCAGAAGTGTGGAGTGTATGGATCGGCCAGTTCGTTTTCAGAATAAAAGAATAAAATGGATTACATAACTACATAAGACAACTAGGAAAGAAACTCAGGGTGCTTCTTTAGATAAAAAAGACGGGGGGGGGTATAATCATCTTCAAATATATGGCAGAGTTGTAAGGGAACTAAGCTCTTTCCACAATTCTCTATGGCTTACGTGCAACAGGCTTAAAATTTTGAAAAAAGATTTTAGATTATACATTATGAAAAAAATTAAACCCCAACCTACTATAAAGGATAGTTAAGCTTTGAACCTACCTAAACAGTCTTCATACTTGGAATTGCAAGAACAGTTTTCAGAAACAGCACAACAATGTCACTATATTTGCAACTGCTTTGATCAGTTTGCTTAATCTTCAGAAACTGTCTTCTGTGTTTAGAAAGATGAGGGGACTTTGGACTCTATCAGAGCACAGAATAAGAAAAGCTGTATTTGGTCTGAAAAAAAAAAAAAAAAGTCCACCTAATCATGAATCTATTCTTGGACATTGTGAAAGCAGGTTTAAGAGAATAATAGGGCAAACATACTGCACTGCTGCTGAGGAATCTCCAGGTTTCAAAGCATTTGTGCCCTAGCGGCTTTTGAAGTGATCTCTTGCAGAAGTCAGTGCTAGTCTAAAACCCCTAAAAACAGGAATTTCATAAAGATTCCTCATAAATACCATTTACCCTACCTGTAAGCATTTTTCCCCACCCCCCATTCTACAGCAAAAGTTGTGGAAAGAGCAGAGTTCATTGGTTAGAAATGAGTAATTCTTTGTACAACACATCATCCAGGTGGGTATCTGTTAAACTGACACCAGTTTTCCTTCAGCACAAGAACAGTGAAAAGTTTGAGTGAGCATTTGTATAGTTTCATTCCGTATCTTTAGGGACTGATTAGGTTTTCTGAAGCTGTTATAAGTAAACCTTTGTTTCTGTTAAACAGAATGATGCCTTCAGAAGATCAATGAACAAATTGCCTTTTCAGAATATTAGTTCAAAAGGATCTCTGGCATTAACTTTTACCTTTGACTTCAGACTTTGTCCTTGCTCTATATTGTGCAGAGCATACTGCCTGTAAGCACCCAAAATGCTTATACCAAAAGAACAGTGTCAGCCAAAAAGCTTTAAAAAGGGACTGTTTTTCCAACAGCAGAAAGCAGAAAGTCACATTAAAAAAAAAAAAAAAATCAAGATTTAAGATTTTTATCTCTTAATAAAATCAACACTTGAACTTATCCATCCATCCATCCTGATATTATCTTTAATAAATCTTCTCATTATTCTGTGTCCTAAAATAAGAATGCTTCAAGATGTAAGCTGAACAGAGTACAAGCCACTTGGAATAAATAAGCAATTGTGGATAGATAAAAACAGGCAATCATATGATTAGAACACGGTAGTTCAGAGAGATCTGGGACAATTCTGCAGTGGCATAGCAGTTAACTTCAAACAATGGCATCACTAGTACTGCCATGAGACAAAAAAATTGCAGCAAATAGCAAATCTATTCTAAAACTAAGCAGTCTGGCCACATAGGGTCTTTTGAGACCTGCGTGTATCAATTAACGTATGCATTAAAGTCTTTTCCTAGCTCTTACTGGTCAAGAAGAAAAACACTTTCTGCCTCATGGATTTCCTATTCTCAGACCAGGTTGCAGTTTGAGGATATACTCTCATTCTTTCAATGCAATGAACTGGTGTGTTCAAATTTGATCAGGAACTACAAGCTTTGTCTCACATTGCACTAATGAAGAAAAAAATCACAAAGCCCCAACAAACAATAAAAGCTGTGCTAGCTGTAAAATCTGCAAGGCCATCTTTAAACAACCTTGTTTTCCCGGAGTCTTCCAAGACTTTACTCCACATTCAATTTCTGTCTCCAGCATTGTCTTATGCCGCTCCCCCAATAGGTTTATTTCCCGTATGTCCCAAATAGGTTTATTTCTCATTAAACCTGGATCATCTTATAACTTTAAACAGCTTTATTTCAGCAGATAGCTCCCATTCCTTACTGGGCTATTAATATCTTGACTCAAACAGGTATAGTAGTAGCTGAAGTGTAGCTATTCAACTTCATAATTAACAGTCTTCAACTTTTTGATCTCATGTTTTACAACAAGTTGTAAAGCGATAAATCTACTTGATACAAAATTTAGTCCCATTTATACACAGATCAGTTACTGGCCTCTGTGATGACATATTCCTCCCTACAAAACGTCAAATCTTTGTAAGAATGTTAAGCTATCATAAGTTTTTTTTTTTTTTTTTATGAACAACTAGAAAGAGCTTTGGTGATGGTGTGTGTATCAACAGGGGCTGAGCACAACTCAGAGCAGACTTCCAACTGTTAAGACCAAGACAGGTGCAACACAGGCATTTTGGAGGAATTTCATGTCAGTGACGATCCAATTCAGCTCCTGAGATTAGATACTGCCTGGAAAAGATTGAGAAGTATGCACCATGAACCACACAGTATCTGAAATACCAGAACACAAAATTATCTCAATTTATTACTAGTTTTATGATTTCTATATAGCCACTTATAATTTTCCTCATAATTTTGAAGGAATGAATCCAAGAAGTCCACACACTGTTTTGAAAAATCTGTTTTGTTGTTGTTTGTTTAAACCCCAAAAATTTGTACTTATCTATACTTAGCAAGCTTAACAGCTCTTCAGGATGTATTCAGCTGAAGGCCTAGAAAGTTTCTACACAATTAATTTTAGGAAGTCAGGAAGACAGTCTCCTATGCTAGTGTTAATGTGCAACACCACTAGAAAAAGAGAAATCTAGTGAAAGTATAAAATTACATCGAATTTTAACAGTGATGGTCCCCTTCACATATGGAAGCAACATGTTTTACATTCTATCAGGCAACTTATTTGTTGTTCTCTGACCTACAGTTTTATGACACAGCTATTTTTCACAATGTTTCTTTCTGGATTCCCCAGCTAAACCTTTCTAAAAATCAGTGCTGTTCTCATTTCAGTTTTAACTATGGACAGAAAAAAAAAAAATGCATCCAAGAGGGGAGGAAGTAAAACAAGGACTTAGAATATTGTAAATACAATATATTTCCAAGCAGTGTACAGCATATGACCAAACTGTAGACAAACTTTACCGTAGGAAGCTGATTTTGCATCCATTACTTCAGACCCAATCTAAGTTTTTACTATGGCAAAATAAGCAGGTTTCAGTACATATCATCTGGTGGATGGTTTAAAAAAATTTTAAGGCAGACACCCCTTATCACTACAGAAATATCCTCAAAGGCATTCCTACTCTGTTCAAAGAGGGGACTGAAGAATCAGGGAAAATACCCCCTACCCCTACCCCTTTTCCAAAACACAAGAACTTCCAGGAAAAATAGCCAGCTGCACCAATGCTGCTAGAAGGTTTATGCCTTGACACTAAACATACACAAAATTTGCGATGATTTTACACTAATGTAATTTTAATAAACTAGAATTTGAACATTTTACCTACAATACACTTCTTCCTTTAATTTTTGGGGCACTGGCTAAAACAAACAAAAAAAACCCCTTCTGGTTTCATTTGCATTCATATGAATGTTACTGCACATTTCACAGTTCGCATTGCACCAACTGCTTCTGATGTTACTTTTCCATTTTAGAGTTATGGTTCAAGTTTAGTATTTGCCCCAGATTTAAAGAGTACAAAAATAAACAACCTTAACTGAAGTCTTGAACTCTTCCTCACCACAGGTCTGAACACTGACACCACGTGGCATATACAAGTAGTACCCTTAAGTCAGTGGAGCAACATCTGCTCACACCAATTAAAGATGGCCCTCACAAGCAAATTAACAGCCAAAATCAGTAGTTTTATCATCAAAAAGGTTCTATGTTACTGTGCTCAACAATACCCTATTAGCAATATCCTTAACATCTATAGTGTTGAAGTATCACACTAAATGTTAGGAACACTGTAAATAGTCTTTATTTGTTCACTAAAACTTACATACAACATGTTCATTAATTTAAAAAAATCTCAACACAAAAGGCAGTAGTTGGAATTTTTATTTGCAAAGGGCAAAACATTTAAAATAAAATTAAGTTCTAACAATTCTGAGAAGTCCACAGAGGATAAGTTTACTGATAATTTAGTATCAGAAAAAAAAAACAAACTGTTAACATTCCAGATTACTCTAGAAAAAGTTTATACCACACTTAGGGCATACAAGATTTACAACAAACAAAAAATACCCTGTATTAAAAGTAATCTCCCTTCCAAACAGGTTTTCATTTTAGTGCATCCTATCTCATAGACTTTGCATTTACATTTCTCTATATACAAAAAGGTACAACAAATTGGTACAGTATTTATTGCAACAAATTAAGGATGCTATAATATACACAGTTTTAATTAGCCCCTCCCCAACTTGTATATCCTCTTGCTTCTTACTCCTCCCTTGAAGCAGTCTCATTCTCTGGTTCTAAGATTAAGTTCTTTCATTGAAAGGCACATACTTATCTACAACAGAAGAAATCAATGCATTAATGTGAAATATCCTGTTTCAATGGTAACTTTAACCCACATTTTTAAAGACCAAATATTAAGACAAAAAAGCACAGTATTTTATTACTAAATTTGTCCATAAAAACACTTAGTTACCACATTACTATGAAGTGCCATAAAACAACATTCATTTAAACCTCCCAAATGGAAAAACAGTGTATCTACAAAGACACATTCACCCTCTTCCACCCATGTTAGATGTAATTTTAAAGTAGACAGGTTAAATAGTGAATAGATATGTTGTCACATGAAGCAAAATAAATACTTTAATAGATCTCCATATATTATTATTAAAAAAAAAAAACAACAAATATATATGATGTGCAGCCTGTAAGATTAAATACCACTTAAGACCCAGTGAACTTACAAGGCTCTTGAGTTCCCATTCAAATTTCAGTAACTCTAAGTAGCATTCCGTAACTGGAATGCTATCATAAATAGAATTATTGTTTACCTTGTGACTTGCAATGCAGCGAGTAGCGCATACATGAAGTGATTTAATGAAGATTCTAAACTATCAGTGTGATTGCATTGGGTTTATGTGGCAAGGGTTTTGCTAGCAGGGTGTTGCATGGGTGGCCTCTGTGAGCAAAGCCCAGCAGCTGTCTCATGTTAGATCAGAGCCAGCTCCAGCTGGCTCCAAAAGGGACCTGCTGCTGGTCTGAGCCGAACCAGTAAGTAACACTGCTGGTTGGGCCTCTGTGACAGTAGACTGAAGAAAGGGAAAAAAAATCTGCTGCGCAACAGCAGCTGGGAGAGGAGTAAGAAGCAGCCCTGCAGCCCCCCAGGTGAATGCAGCAGGAGGGCAGGAGGTGCTCCAGGCACGCAGCAGCAGTTCCCCTGTGGCCTGTGCAGGGAGAGGCCCCTGGTGGAGCAGGCTGTCCCTCTGCAGCCCACGGGTCCCACATGGAGCAGATCTCCACGCTGCAGCCCCTCCGTGGAGGAGCCCCCGCTGGAGCAGGTGGATGTCGCCTGGAGGAGGTTGCGGCCCATGGAGAGCCCCCGCAGGAGCAGGCCCCGGGCCGGAGCTGCAGCCTGTGGAGAGGAGCCCACGCAGGAGCAGGGGGTCTGGGGGGAGCTGCTGCCCACCCGTGGGGGACTCAAGCAGTTTGCTCCTGGGGGATGGATGGACCCCGTGGTACGGAGCCATGTGGGAGCAGTTCTTGAAGAGCTGCAGCCTGTGGGCAGCCCCCCCAGTTTCAGTTTGGGAAGGACGGCATCCCGTGGGAGGGACCCCATACTGGAAAGAAGGTGTTTTTCCTTTTGGGGAGTAGGTGTTTTTTTTGTTTGCTTTTAGTTCTCACTGCTCTAGTCTGTTAGTAATAAGCAATAAATTACATTAATCTCCCAATGCTGAGTCTGTTTTGCTTATGATGGTAATCAATGATCTTGTTCCCATGAGCCTTTTTTCTTATCTTCTTCCTCTGTTCTTTTGAGGAGTGAAAGCAGTATGGTAGAGCTTAGCTGCCCATCAGCTTAAAACTACCACAATCCATCATGCAGATACATACGATTTAGTTGAAACAAGGTAAAATAAACTAACTGAAAAAGTGTATACCTAATTATTGATATAGGTTATATACATATTATTTAAAAGGTACTCTATTTCAGTTTTCAAGCTTTCTTCCCAGCAATGTTGTCCCTTTGCAAAGTATGGGCAGCGTTTTATTAAGATGATCTATACTGAGTTTTGTTGAGCACATTCACATCGTCCAGCACTGTTTTTCTCCTATGCGCAAACATTATTTCAAGACAACAGCAACTTTTGTTAGAATAAATTTTCAGAGCTTCTCCCTATACAAAAGAACACAGCTAGCTCTCAGTATACATATGCAGAGTAAGTTTGCTTTATCAACTATATATAGCTTAAAGTATTTGTTTTCTCATAATGGCTTTGATCACTTAAGCACTTACTTTCTGAGCTATTCTGAAAAAACAGTAACATTTTCTTCCTTTATCATCTATGATTATTCACTCCTGTGGTTACTACTTTTATTCTGTTATTTCCTCAGCATGTTAACAGAAACATCTGCTGTTTGGTTAGATCACTCAGTTGCTTCAATACAATTCATTTTCTTGCAGTTTGGCTCAAGAGTGACATTATCACCTCTTCTGTAAGCCAACACCATTAAATTTTATGCCATTTTGCAGACCCACAGGAAAGAAAGAAGGATATACATATGCTACAAGTTATATCACTATATATTTACCCCAGGCTATGACATATTCTCACGTTGTTCAAATATTCCACTTTTGCCGAGCCTTGTGTATTTTTGGTTTCCATCTGAAACTGATGCTTTTAAATCAAATACGATGTATGCACCAGAGGTTTTCCCATCAACAAGATGCCACAGTATGTGAGGAGCTAACTGTTAATGTTAACACTAATAAACACTTGACTTACCTGACAACAGCTATATCATCAGATAAACGAAATACTGCTAATGTATTCAAATTGTTTGTACCCTATGTCATTTTGACAACTATTTTTAAAATGGTCTGATCAGTAAATTACTTCCAAATACTTCAAAATTACTTGGTATATCTAAAGCAAATGATTTGCTGCAGTACTGAGAAGAATAGCTGAATAGAAGTTGAGTATTTGGAAACTGGGACAGCTTTTTCCTCAACTACAACACTACATCATAATGAAAATTTTTTTCTTAGATACCAAAGTTAATGGCAAGTGCAGTCTGGGGCCTGCTGTCTATAGTTGTAAAGCACCTTAGAGTAAAACATACTTCTGTCCTTACTGTTTTTGCTTCCATTTCCTCCTTATGCATCCTGTAAGGGACAAGAGTGAAATACCCAAGAATGGAATAACCGAAGTATGTAAAGCAGATAAACTTGGTAAGCTTTAGTAATGACACTATTTTTAACCAAAATATCCTACCTTCCTCTCCATTTCTCTGGAACTCATATGCTGAAGACCAATGGTGTTCTGGAGTAGATCAAGAGCAGATGAAGTACTAAGTTTATCTTCTTGCCCACTTAATTCTTGCCCATTTAAAATTTAAATGTTCTTGATACCCTTTCTGCAACTACATACATATGAAACAAAGTAGTGAGCTGTTTCAGTCAAGCTATTTATCATCCGTACCTTCCCTGCATAGACATAGAGCTCCTATATACAAACCTTCGAGGATGATTGGCATCAAATAATGTTGTATCATCATCATCGTCATCTTGCTCTAAGGGAGTCAGCTCCATGTTCTCTATGTTTGTATCCAAAACTCCGTATCTTCGGGTTTTTCTGTTATGTCTTCTGAGCCTGAAACGTATTTTACGATATTTAAGTTCTATAAATTTATGACTACTTTCAATTTCAACAATGCAAGAAGACCATCCCTTAAAACACAGCTATATTGATACTGATCATAAATTTTAAGAAATTACCGTATTTACACCGTACACCCTTAGCTCAGTGAAATTCAGACTGCACACAATTCCAAGTGTGAAGAATTTACAAGAAATGACTGAGGCCAATAAAAATTTGTCACCTTTAGCTTAGTATAGAATTACTGCAGAGAATGCAAAAAGGCACTTAACAGCTAATACAAAAAGTGAATACAAAACAGTGTTTAGTAGCTATATGCAAGAGCCAGATAAAAATATATGCAAGCACACTTCTAGCAGATCTTACAATGAAAAAAAAAATCACCTTGCTATGAATTTGCTACTTGCTTTATAAAACAGCAGATCAAATCAGAGATAAACTTAGCAAAACTGTAGTAGAGATGCAGCACAAGCCATGGGTTCCATCATTTTAAGCCTGATGCCTAGAGAAGACTTCCCAAATTACAATAAAAAGCTTCACTGTTCATAATTGAGTCAACCACCCATACAATAAACAGCAGTAAAATGTGCAGAACAGAGTTTGAAGAAAAACAAAAATCTTTTTCATAGTAATGAGTAATAAACATCTTGCATTAATAACGTTGCATATATACATATGCACTGCCTCTTATACTGTAAGTGAACTTATTTAGACCTTTGACCTTAAGTATGAAATACAATAAATTCTTGACATAAATGAAAACTCATGTGTAGAAGAGAATTAACTTTATCAAACCAACTCATGGTGAGGGAAAACCTAAAAATACTCAGCAGACACTCACTATTCATCAAGGTCACTGCTACTGCAATCAGGAAATGGACAGGTCAATTTCCTAATTTTTAAAACTAACACCTCTGTTTCTCAGCTATTTCCTCTTCAATACACAACCTCGCATCTACAGTTGTGGGATTTTTATTTTATATTTTATTTTTATTTTGTGAGGATTTTTACTTTATTTTTTTAACACTTTAAAAAGTGTTAAACACTTTTAAAAGTTAGAGAGAACCTGTAGAATCAATGTCACCTGCATTTCACAAAATTGATTCACAAAGTGAAGAGTATTTCAAGATTAAGACGGTACTTACAAACACTGTCTGAATCTTACTTTATGTTCTCTGTGTGGGCCTGGGTCCCATGTAAGCCTCATGCACGCTTTTGGCTTTGCACAACTATAGGCATTGAATATGCCTTGCTCATCTCTTTGAGGATCAGGAACTCAAGATAATTAGCGTCTCAACAAACAATATACAAAGGTGTCTGTTACAAAATGCTGACAGAGCCACTTTCAGCTACTTTATACTCACAAACAGCAGCTATGTGAGAGCTGTACGACTGAGTAAAGTTGTCTTAAAAACAAATACTTTCTAGCCGTTTACAGCTAAATCCACAGAGACATAACATTTCCTCTTAGCAACACCAAAAGTAGAATTTACAAACCTAAGCTAGGTGCCTAGGAAAGGCATTCATGGCTTTCAGGAATTTAACTATGAGATATTTCAAAGCTTACCATCAAAAAGAGTATAGTAAGTTATGCTTAAATAATATTATATACATTATACTATTATTATGCAACATATAATCACCTCTGAGGCAACACTTCAGTCACCTTGTTAGATAGATGAATATGATATTGACAGAGTTTGTCCTAACAGACAAGAGTTTGTCCTAAACTCTGGGTATGCTTCTAGAATTCTTTTTATTTTTGCTTACTTATTTTTTTAAATGTTACAGAAAAGAACCCTCCTTTTCACATTAAGCAGCATCCAGTCTTGGTCTACATTATATCCCAGTGAATTAGATCTCCTTTTGGAGTTGAGAAGCAAATACCAACATGTTCAGATGAGAAAGGTAAAAAATATATGCTTTTTTTGAAGCATGTAAACTTATGATATCATAAAAAAAATCATCATAACTTCCTCCACCTGATTTGAAATAGAATCAACTGTTTGCCAGACATGCTTTAGTACAACTTATTGTTTAAATCTAAAGCTAATCACAAAGACACACAAATATCACCTTTCCGCTCAAGATAAAATTCATTTTTTTCAACAGTCCTTAACATAGAAAAAAGCGGTATACTAGAAAGTACCAAGCAGAAGAAAATTCAGAAGCCTTATGATGAAAAATATGCTTCATACACATCGTGTCTTCATTTTTACTAAAGTATAAGCTACACAACTGACACTTGGACAAGCACTTGTGGACATGCAAACAGTAGAAACCCTCTGCCATCCAGAGGGACCTTGGAGGGGTGGGCCTGTGCCAAACTCATGGGGTTCAACAAGGACAAGTGCAAGGTCCTGCATTTGGGTCGGGGTAATCCCAAGCACAAATACTGGCTGGGTTGAGAATGGGTGGAGAGCAGCCCTGAGGAGAAGGACCTGGGGGTGCTGGCTGATGAGAAGGTCAACATAAGCTGTCAATGTGCACCTGCAGCCCAGAAAGCCAACCGTACCCTGGGCTGCATCAAAAGCAGCGTGGCCAGCAGGGCTGGGGAGGTGATTGTCCCGCTCTGCTCTGCTTTTGTGAGACCCCACCTGGAACACTGTGTTCAGCTCTGGGGCCCCCAGCACAAGAAGGACATGGACCTTTTGGAGTGAGTCCAGAGGAAGGCCACAAAGATGGTCAAGGGTCTGGAGCACCTCTTCTACAAACACAGGCTGAGGGAGCTGGCCTTGTTCAGCCTATAGAAGACAAGACTCTGAGGAGACCTTATAACAACCTTCTGATACCTAACGGAGGCCTACGGGAAAGCTGGGGAGGGACTCTTTGTCAGGGAGTGTGGAGATAACAGAAACAGTAATATATTTAAACTAAAAAAAGTAAAAAAAAAATCTACATTCAAGTGAATGCTGTTGAGAAACTGACAACAGAATTACTAGTGACATGAAAACTTTCTCTGTATACAGATTAGTTACCAAACTAAAGCTAAAACGATACTGGAGATGCTTATATGACATACATGTATAATTACTAGCACACTAAAGCACTGTCAAGAAAAATTAACTTAGGCTTGGCTACCATGTGACTGTTAGGAAGAAAACCTAGGACAAAATCCCAATTTCGTTAAAGTCTGTAGCATTCTCTACTGCTCTCAGCAACTTAATGCAGACTATTTTTATCTCTGTAGTTACAACTGATAAAAGGTTTTATTAGACCGCATGGTCTAAGAAGATGAAGTTACAAAAAGTGTCATTAAAAGTTCATAAGAAGACTCATATTTTTATTTGTTCAGTTCCAATCCTTTTTCAAAGCCAGCTGACAGCAATAGAGGAATCTGCAATAAAATACGAGCAAATAGTATGACAATAACATCAGAGATGGTATAAATAATAGACTGTTAAGAGGGGAGATAAATAAGAAATATTGGTGGTCAAAAAAAAAAGGGCAGAAAATACAAGAAAATGAGCCCAGAAGCAAAACAGGTCAAGTTCAAAGCACATCTAAGAAACATGAAAAAGGAGAAAGGACATAGGAGGGTAAGAATCTCTTTTTTACACTACCCTAATTTGTGCAGGTAAAAGGGACTACCCTTGCTACAAGCCACAAACACTGAAAACAAGATCAGTTCAATACAGTATGAATTGCTAATTAACCTTTCTATGTAAAATGCCTTTCTACTAGAAGCTTTTTACTGATAGTAAGCTCTCCAATAAACCAATCTCCCCTATTCCCTACTCTTCAGCTTCACAATACTTTAGAGGATTCTGTGAAGTACATGACAAGGGAATTGTAGCTCTCCAATCACCTCAAGCCTCAACTGTTACTTACAGGCCAGTATATATCTCCTTAAAAGTGAAAATCATCATTTTTTGATCAACAGTTCCAAAGACTGACTACTTTCAAATATGTGGATAAGTTGAGGTAAACACAGCTCAGGAAATATATATATGTATCATTGAGGAGTTCGGTAATGATCTTTGTGACAGAACTAAATTTTATCTGTCCCAGAGTTGACCCAGTGTTGGGAAAGTCGCACCCTAAAGTATAGCGCATGGTATGAGAAAACAACAAGATACAGCCCATTCACATTCTCCATTAATGAATATTTCAAACTAAATGGATTCTTCCTGAACCATGAACTGGGTCAGTTACAAAATGTATTCTCAATAAAACTAAAGTTATCACTTGAACCTAACTGAGCTTTTTTCTTTTTTTTTTTTCCCTTTTTTTTTTTTCCTGCGAAGGGTATGCATAAGCTACATGTTTATATCCATGAAGGAAATTCAACAATCCAAATCCAAAGGCTTACAAAAATAAGTACCTGGAAAATTGTTTTAAATTTAAATTATGGAACACAATTCATGCTGAACCATGTTTTGGAATTCTGTCTTAATATGCCACATTGTGTAGCACACTAACAGTTGTCTAAAAGAAAAAAAGCCATTTCATCTCATCTGCTACACTTGCTTTCTCATCATCTCGGAAAGACTGAAGAACTAATGGCATGTACTTCTTCCTACATAAACACCGAAGACAACCTTTGACTGCAATAGGCTTCATGTAAAAACAACAGAGCTGTACTGACAAGAGGAAAGGGGAAAAACAAAGGATGCATGAATTGCAACACTGGCACTTCTGTGCATCATGAAGTGCAAACAGAAAGCATTTTTTGTAACACATCAAATCTAAGAGGCAAAAAAGGCAATAAAACTAAAGCTGGTAGACTAAACAAGGCATCATACTGTCCAAGCTTTCTTACTCCTAGCTTTGATGGATGTGCTGTATGGTCTTGCTGCTACATACCATCATTCCTTGAAAATCTTCTGTTATAAAAGGAAGGTGCAGGCAGCTCAACCCTTATAACAAGGCGGCTGAAACAAGTCCCACACATAAAACTAGAAATAAAATCAAGACACATTGTTTTCCTGGCAGAGAAACTGCATCATCAGCAATGTCACCAAGAAGGTCCATGGGAGCTTGATATAGTTTACACAATCATACTCGGAAAAAAAATAGTTATAGCCACAACAGCAAAGTTGTAACAGCTCTCAAGATTTTTTTGAAAATGGATTTTCAGGGAACCACCCTGAAACAAAGTCAAATGGCTCTGAAAACAGAAAAGTCGTATCTTTATCAGAATGTACAAAATTTATTAATTATCAGCCTCCATTAAGAAAGGTTGCAAGTTTCTGATGTGGTAAAGAATGCATAGTGGCTACAGACTGAATTATTTTATAAAGAATCTTCATCACCATTCAGTTTCTATACCTGAGCTATCTTTAATAATATCTAAATTTCTGACAAATAATTGAGTGTAACAAAACTACTCCACTAGCAGAAAGATAAAAATGGCTGTAAAACCTCAAAATTGTTGAGAGCACAAATAGAACTTGCAGACATTTTCTCTCAGACCAACACTAGCAAACAAGCATTTATCTCACTTGGATTTAAGGCTGCTGCTACACGTCTATCTCCAAGTTAATCTGAACTGCTTACCACAGGCATAGACTGAATGTTTCAGACAAGCACTTCCAACCAAGAGTACCTTAAAAGTGCAGCTGTCAGGAGCTTATCAAACCCAAAATGGACTGGTGCAAGCGGGTAAATGTTTTCGTACACTAGAAACAAAATCAACTAGGCTTGCACTTAAACTAAACAAAAGAGTGTATTGAAAAAAAAAAATGCTTTTAAGATCTAATCCTCTAAAGTGGTAACTACTTATTTAGTTGCCCCTAATCCTAACAAGACAAGTACAGAGAAACTGGTGTTTTGTTTTGAGTGAGCATGTGCACTGTGCTAATTTAAGCAAGACTGTCACATTTCCCCAGTGCTGGGCAACGTTGCGTTCATTCAGGAAGAGCTTTGTTTAACAAGGTTTCCCAAAACCAAAAAAAAAAAAAAAGAGGAAAAAAAAAGTCAACTGCATATGTATTTTCTAGATGTTGTAAAAAGCTCTACTGAAACTCTAGTGGACATGGTTCTTTAAACAACGAATTAAAATGATCTGCTAATGAAGTTGTGAAATTTGTAAGCAAATCTATACAAACCTGAAAGAGAATTACACCTGTTTAAAGAAACAGCCTGATAACAGGCTGATTTGGTAACACCAAAAAGTGGAAGCATTCACAGCGCTGTGTGGTGGGTCTACCTCAGCTGGCTGCCCAGCGCACACCACGCTGCTATCTCAGCCCCCCACAGCAAGGCAGGGCAAGAAAATTGGATGAAAAAAGTTCCTGGGTTGAGATAAGGAGTGGGAGATCACTCACCAACTACTGCAAAACAGACTCAACTTGGGGAAGATTAATTCAGTGCCAATCCATACCAGAGTAGCACAATGAGACCTGAAAGTTATGAACACCTTCCTCCCTCATCTCCCCCCGACTTCCCAGGCTCAACTTCACTCCCACACTTCCACCTTCTCCCTGCTCCTGAGCACCTCAGCAGGGTGGGGAATGGGGGCTGTGGTCAGATCACAGAGCTTTTACCTGCGCTACTCCTTCTTCCCCATACTGTTCCCCTGCTCCGGTGTGGAGTCCATCCCAGGGGATGCAGCCCTTCACAAACTGCTCCAATGGGGGTCCTGATCACAAGCAGGGGAACTTCTGCTCTGGTGTCTGGAGCACCGCCTGCACTGATCTGTGTGTCTGCAAGGCAGTTTTTCACTCTCCTCCCAGCTACTGTTGCACAGCACACTTTTTTTTACCCCCTTCCTTCAATCTGCTCTCCAAGAGGCCCAACCAGCGTCGCTCCCTGGCCCAGCCCTGGCCAGCAGCAGGTCCCTTTGGAGCCGTCTGGAGCTGGCTCTGCTCTGACATGGGGCAGCTGCTGGGCTCTGCTCACAGAGGCCACCCCTGCAGTCCCCCTGCTACCAAGCCTTGCCACGTGAACCCAATACACTCTATAATTTCTTCATAATGCTAACCTTTATCATGCAAAGTGACAATGTTTGTATACCTGTTTCCATCTTCACTTCCATACTTTCCATGGAAGAATACCAGAATCAGTAAAAAAAAAAAAAAATTTCAACTGCTGAGTCAAGGAGGTGCGTCTAGCATCTGAATAAGAATCTCACTCAAAAATAAAATCAAATTTGAACTTAAGGTGTAATTTCATAATATCATAAAACCATTTGGGTTGGAAGGGACCTTAAAGATCACCTGGTTCCAACCCCTGTCCCATGGGCTGGGAAACCTCCCACTACACCAGGCTGTCCAAAGCCCCATCCAGCCTGGCCTTGAACACCTCCAAGGATGGGGCATCCACAGCTTCTCTGGGCAACCTGTTCCAGTGCCTTACTGGAAGAATAAAGAGTTTCTTCCTTACATTTAATCTGAACCTACCCTCTTTTAGTTTAAACTATTGCTCCTTGTCCTGTCACTGCACCCCCTGACAGAGTCAGTTCCTCCCCAGCTTTCCTGTAGGCCCTCTTTAGGTACTGGAAGTCTTCTACAAGGTTTCCATGCAGCCTTCTCTTCTCCAGGCTGAACAACCCCAACTCCCAACTCCCTGAGCCTGTCTTCGCAGGAGAGGTGCTCCAGCCCTCTGATCAACTTTTTGGCCCTCTGGACTCCCTCTAGCAGCTCCACATCCTCCTTGTGCTGGGGACCCCAGACCTGGATGCAACACTGCAGGTGGGGTCTCACAAGAGCAGAGTAGAGGAGGAGAACCACCTTCCTCAAGCTGCTGGTAATGCTTCTTTTGATGCAGCCCTGAATACAGTTGGCTTTCTGGGCTGCAAGTACACACTGCCCCAGCTCACACTGAGCTTCTCATCAACCAACACCCTCAGGTCCTTCTCCTCAGGGCTGCTCTCCACCCATTTTCTGCCCAGCCTGTATTAGTGCTTTGGATTGCCCCAGTCCAGATGCAGGACCTTGTACTTGGCCTTGTTGAACCTCAATGCTCACACAGGCCCACCTCTCAAGCCTGTTCAGGTCCCTCTGGATATCATCTCTTCCCTCCAGCGTGTCAACTGCACCACACAGCTTGGTGTCATCAGCAAACTTGCTCAATCTCTCTGCCCATGTCACCAACAAAGGAGTTAAACAGCACCATTCCCAGTACTGACCCCTGAAGAACAACCACTTGTCACTGAGCTCCACGTGGACACTGAGCCGTTGACCACAACTCCTTGAGTGTGACCATCCAGCCAATGCCTTACCCACCCAGTGGTCCATCCCTGAGACCCATTACTCTCCAAATTAGAGACAAGGATATCATGGGGGACAGGGCCAAATGCTTTGCACAAGTTCACACAGATGATGTCAGTTGCACTTCCCCGTCCACCAAAGCTGTAACCTTATCATAGAAGGCCACCAGATTTGTCAGGCATGAGCTGCCCGTAGTGAAGCTATGTTGGCTGTCACCAATCACCTCCTTATTTTCCACGTGCCTTCGCATTGTTTCCAGGAGGATCTGCTTTGTGATCTTGCCAGGCACAGAGGTGAGACCGACTGGCCTTAGTTCCTGGGATCCTCCTTTTTTCCCTTTTTAAAAATTATTATTTCCCCTTTTCCAGTTAGTGGGAACTTCATTAGACTACCATGACTTCTCAAATTAGATGGAGAGGAGCGCAGCAACTACATCCGCCTGTTCCCTCAAGAGCTGTGGATGTATCCTGTCCCATGGCCTTATGCACCTTCAGGTTCCTTAAATGGTCTCAGACCTGATCTTCTCCTACAAAAGCCGGTTCATCGTTCTCCAAGACCCTGCCTTTGCCTTCTGGGGCCTGGGCCATGTGGCTGGAGCTTTTGTCAGTGAAGGCTGAGGCCAAGATGTCACTGAGTACCTCAGCCTTCTTCATATCCCAGAAACAAGATCTCCCATTTCCTTCCAGAGAGGGCCCACAGTTTCCCTCATCTTCCTTTTATCACCAACGTACCTACAGAAGCCACTTATAGCACCTGCAGAGCCAGGTTGGCTTACACTTCAACAATACCAAATTCTTATATTGTACAAGCTTTGAATTTAAACCACCTTATTTTTGCCGTAAAATGGGATTACTTGTGTCATGGTAAAATATGTCGTATTTATGTTAGAATTCTGCTTAGTAAAACCAGTGTGAAGGAATTATTTTTCCTTTGCTCTCAAAAAGCAAAAATTTACTCAGCACTTCTCATATCAAGACACTATTCTGGTTAAGTGCCAGTTTTTTCCTTTTTTTTTTTTTAAACTATTTTGCACCACCTTGAATCTAACTTTGTGTTCCCTCCAAGGACAGGGAACTTGTTAGTCACAGCATAATGAAGCACTGCTTTAACTTTGAGCATGAATATTCATCTGCCTCACAGAATCAGTGAAATAACTAAGCTCAGTGCCTCTTCTTCCCATTCATAAACACTTCACAGCATCAAGATGAAGATGGTTTTCTCTGCAGAATCCCAGTGGAGGAGAACACATCGTATTAATGGTTCTAGACCTCACATAAGGTGCTGAAGAATTCTGGAAACACAACACCAGGTTTAACCCTTCTGTCCGCATTAGTGCCTAGAAGGCAGCGCTCCAGTTTCGAATGCAGAATAGTAACCTTCCTATTCCAAATACAGAATACCAGACAACTGCCAGCTATCCAGAAAATAACGACAGCAGGTGAGATGTTCTTCCTGCACCTTAAGCAATGACAAGCTTTTATTTATTTTCCTTCCTTGGCTTTCCCATACTCAAAACTCCAACCCCAGTCCATCTTCACTTGTTCTAGAGACCATGCAGACTTCTTTAGAAGGTATTACCATCAAAACCCGTGCTCTGAAGACAAAGAAGCTGAAGGCTGCTAAAGCACGACCTACAGAGGCTGCGGAGCACTCAGGCCACCCATGTCCGCTCGGAGGGCTCCCGCAAGGGTCCCGCACAGCACAACATTTCCCCGCTACCTCCCCACCACCAACAACAAAGGCGCACAAAGCCCCCGTCCCCACCGCGGAGCCCGTCGCCGTCCGCCCTCACCGCACGGTCCGGATAACGAAGTAGACGATGAGGGCGGCGCTGGCCAGCACCAGCACGGACAGGGCGCGCTGGGTCATGGGCTGGCCCTGCTCGGGCGGCGCCGACACCTCGGCCAGCCGCCCGCTGCCGCCCCGCGTGGCGCCGCCGCCGCCGGCCGCCTCCGTGGGCCGCGGGGAGGCGGAAGTGGCGGAGGCCCCAGCAGCGCCGCCGAGAGCTTCCCCGCAGCGCGCTGCCAGCACCAGCCCCGCCAGGAGCCAGGCAGGCGGCGACGGCGGCGGCGGCGGCCACATGCTGCTGCCCCCCGCCTTCCTCCTCCTCCTCCTCCTCCTCCTCCTCCCCCCGCTCCGGCCCCGCGGCCCAAGCGCGGCCAGGCCCCGCCGCCGCCCGGCCCACGGAACCGGAAGTGGTTGGCGCCCGGCGGCTGCTGCTGCCATGGAGGCGCCGGGGCGGGGCGTGACTGCGGGGCGGCGCGGCTGCTGGCGGCGGTGGCTGGGGGGGCCCTGGCGGAGGTTGGGCTGCCAGGCACGGCGGTGCCTCGCTCCCCACCAGTCAAAAGAACAGAGTGGGGGAAATATGGTGGGAGTGAAACGTGTGGGGTGAGATACGGAGAGGGAGACTGCTGGCCGATTACGGCCATAGGAAAAACACACTCAACACGGGGAGATAAATGTAATTTATAGCCTATTGTGAGAAACACTCCGTAGCCAATAACTTAGGCTCAGGCGAGGATCTCAGTGAAGTAGTAATTTATTCGCGATTGCAATGGCGGGCGCCCCACAAGCAGGAGAGCGCACCTACTAGTTCCAAAACACAGTTTATATACTTTTTGATGACAGGACCCTCCCCTGTTTCCCCACTGGAGTGGGTAATCCAGGTTCACAATCTATCTGATGCTTCACAGACAATGCCTGGCCTTCAGTTGCCGGCCTGTTTTTGAGGTGGTAATGTTTTCTCCCTTTATCTGGCTTGACTTAACATAGTGATTTTCACCTGATTGCTCTAAGGAGTCTGGTTGTCTGCATTTACGAGGTCACCTGCTGAGCTTTCTTATCACTAACCATATCTCAATATCACATTCCTTCCTTCTAAACAATGTAACACTGCAAAAACAACATTTCTATTCCCACACTATCAATAACAGACGAGAGTAGTGACGACTAAAAGCAAACTAAACACACTTCGCCCAACCACCCTCTTCCACCTCCTCTACCCAGGCGGTGCAGGGGAATGGGGAATGGGGGCTGTGGTCAGTCCCTGACGCTTCGAGTCCTGTGTGGGCTCCTGTCCACGGGCTGCAGCTCCGGCCCGGGGCCTGCTCCTGCGGGGGCTCTCCATGGGCCGCAGCCTCCTCCAGGCCACATCCACCTGCTCCAGTGTGGGCTCCTCCACGGGGGGCTGCAGCGTGGAGATCTGCTCCATGTGGGACCCATTGGCTGCAGGGGGACAGCCTGCTCCACCAGGGGCCTCTCCCTGCACAGGCCACAGGGGAACTGCTGCTGCGTGCCTGGAGCACCTCCTGCCCTCCTGCTGCACTCACCTGGGGGGCTGCAGGGCTGCTTCCCACTCTTTGCAGCTGTTGAGCGGCAGTATTTTTTCCCTTCCTTCAATCTGCTCTCCAAGAGGCCCAACGAGCATCACTCCCTGTCTTGTCTCTGGCCAGTAGCAAGTCCCTTTTTGGAGCTATCTGGATCTGGCTCTGATCTGACATGGGGCAGCTGCTGGGCTCTGCTCACAGAGACCACCCCAGCAGCCTCCCTGCTACCAAAATTTTGCCATTGAAAGATGTGTAAGCCCAATGCAGCCTTGCTTGTTTTGGCTTTCACAACTCAGAGGTAACTTCTGTAGGTCAGAGTAGCAGAGGGTACCCATCTATTTGGTAATGACAGTCACACCGTAATGTTTGATGATTACGAATCAGAATTGTTGTCTCCTTGGCTTTTCCTATATTAACCCTTTATGCAAAGTGTTTAAAAAGGGAGAATCAAAAGGAGAGTTTGGAAGTAGTAGTGTCTGAAGAGCTCAGATCCTGTTTCCATTCAGGTAAATGGTGGATCAGGAAGCTAGTGTATCTCCATTGGTTACAAACCAAGGCCACGGAGCCATCAGTACCTTAAAAAGCTAGTGGAAATTCATAAACTGGAGAGGTGGGACCCCAAATTATGTTCAGCTTTTGTACAGAGTGAATCCACTGTGATATTTATGCTGCTTGTGTAATGTGCGTGTCTAGAGTGCAGTTCCTTCAGTAAATGTCATCCGGTAGGATAATCCTGTAATTATTCTTTAATTAGGGGGTTGTTTTCTTTGGCTCCTTTTTTTTTTTTGTTTGTTTGTTTGTGTGTGTGTGTGTGTGTGAATAGTAAACTACAGCAAGGAGTTCAGAGAGTTCCATGGTAAATCAAGGTGGAAAAAAAATAAAGAAAAAAAAAAAGAAATCAAAACACCAGCCTAACCCAACAGTCCTTGTAACAGCTGGGGCAAAGTGCTACAGGCCCTGTGGGGCAGATGGTCCATGGTGATGCCACTGAGTGATGGGCTGTGACCTCATAGCCCTCACTGCTTATCTTGGGGCACCAGCAGAGGCAACGTCACCTGGCTCATGCCTGGACTCCAGCTGAGCATGTGTGAGAGGCTTGGAGTGTCAAGCGAGGGTTTGGTGGAGCCGTGCTGTGGGGCCGGTGGCAGCTGCTCACAGTGCGCGTTCCTGCAGCCATTGCCCGTGTTTCCCCGGCCCTGCCTCGCTCAGGGGTGGCAGGTGGGGGGCACGGGATGGCCCAGCTGCAGGGCCAGGGGGTTTTCTGCTGAGGGGCTGGGGCATTGCTGCTGCTCACCCCAGCACAGCGAGTGACTCTGGCCTCTCTCCCTTGGGCAGTTTGGGACACCCTTTGGCAGCTGCAGTGCCAGGGCAGGGGAGCAGCTCCTTGACCTCAGTTCTCCCCAGCCCACTGAAGAGCCTGGTGGTCATGGACGTGCCATCAGACTGGACCTGCCCAGCCTGTGAGGACAGTTGGGTTAATGTTGCCTGTCTCCACTAGCCTTGCTACAGCAGTGCACTGTGGTGGGCAAAGAAAAATCCAAGTTGCCCCCTCTGCAGGTGGACAATCAAGACCGTCAAGTACTCGGTGAGGTCGGCCAATGATTACTTGGAGTATGCTGTCCCAGAGCCCACAGAGCGCTTGGCTGAGGGCCAGCAGGACGAGCAGGGGGCTGCGGAGCTGGTGCCCGGGGCTCCTGAGCTCAGCTTCCCACCCGAGGTCTGGGCAGCCTTTTTCCCGGAGCACCCAGAAAGCACTGAGCCCCTGCTCGCATGGCTGCAGCAGGAGCTGGAGGCGATCTCCGGCGCTGAGTGGTGGGATGTGGCTGCAGGCCAGAGCACTGTTGTTGGCTTCCTGTGCCTCTACAGGCTCAACGAAGAGGGCTTGGTGCGGGAGCTGCAGCCTTGCCTGAAAAACCAGACGCTCATGGCTCATCAGTGCCGCTGTGGAGCTGTGCAGCACAGAGATCTGCCAGCAGCATGACCACCAGGACACCCATGCTGCGGGAGGCCAGGAGGACAGCACCACAGCAGCCCATGGCTACACCACCTCTCCACAGGGGACTTGTGCCCATGGCCTAGGCCACTCCGTCAGCCCTGTGGAGCTCCCAGACATCCTTGGTGGGGGTCCTGGGCACCCCCCGAGTGCTCCTGCCACCCCAGAAGAGGAGGAGCCACCTGAGGAGCCAGGGCAGGTGGCAGCAGGTCCCTCTGCCCAGGGCAGGGGGTGCTTGCCTGGGGGGCCCGGCACGCCCTGAAGAGGAGGGCCAGCAGCAGCCCCGAGGACTCTCCCCAGCCCCGCAAGAGGACACCGTGATGGTGTCACTAGGTGGGCACCCCATAGCTGGCGGCACCACATCTCAAGGGGGCTGGGAGCCACTCCATTTTCTCTCACTCTACCTCTTAGAGAAAATAAAGAAATGCTACCGAAAGAGTCTCTGTATTATTGACAGTGCAGACATTGCTGCTGTCCATAGCCATGTTGGTTTCTCCCTCTTCTTGTGAGGATTGTGTCCAGAGAAGGGCTTTGAAGCTGGTGAAGGGTCTGGAGCACAAGTCTTGAGGTGCATCCGAGGCTCTTGCATGGTTTGTTGGTTAGCCTCCTGGTTCACTTGGGGAGCCTGCAGTGACTGAAGTTGTTGATTATCCATTCCTAGAAGTATTCAAGGCCAGGTTGGAAGAGGCTTTGAGCAACCTGATGTAGTGGATGGTGTCCCTGCCCATGGCAGGGGGTTCAGAATTAGATGAACTTTAAGGTCCCTTCCAATCCAGACCATTCTGTGATTCCGTGAATCTATGATTCCATGATGTGTGCCTGCTCCACGGTCTTCTTCATCATGAGCTGGAGGAGAATCTTTCCTCTGGCACCTGGAGCACCACATGCCCCTCCATCTACACTCCTCTGGGCAAGCTGTTCCTCAGACATGGTCTTTACAGAGCAGCAGGCTGAGGGGAGCTGAGGATGAGGAGCTGCTGCATCAGCATCCCACCCCTCCTGGCAAAGAGCTGCACCGATGTACCACCCTCCCAACAGAGGGGCCCCATTGATCTACCTTGACTTGAGCAAGCTTTTGACACTGTCTCCCATAACATCCTCATAGTCAAGCCCAGGAATTGCAGCCTAGATGACTGCACAGAGAGGTGAATTGACAACTGGCTGGATGGCAGGGCTCAGAGGACTGTGCTCAGTGCTGCAGTCTAGTTGGAGGCCTGTAGCTAGCGGTGTCCCCCAGGGGTCACTTCTGGGTCCAGTGTTGTTCAGCTTATTCATCAATGACTTGGACGGTAGAACAGACTGCACTATCAGCAAGTTTGCTGGTAACACAAAACTCAAAGGAGTGGCTGCTACCCCAGAGGGCTGTGCTGCCATTCAGAGGGACCTGGACAGGCTGGAGGGTTGGGCCGAGAGGAACCTCATGAAGTTCAACAAGGACAAGGGCAGGGTCCTGCACCTAGGGATGAATTACCCCAAGCACCAGTACAGGCTGGGGGCTAACCTGCTGGAGAGCAGCTTTGCAGAGAGATACCTGGGAGTCCTGGTGGACAGCAGGCTGACCATGAGTCAGCAATGTGCCCTTGTGGCCAAGGAGGCCAGTGGTATGGTATCCTGGAGTACGTTTGCAAATGTGTTGCCAGCAGATCAAGGGAGGGGATCCTCTCCCTCTGCTCAGCCCTGGTGAGGCCACACCTGGAGTATTGTGTCCAGTTCTGGGCTCACCAGTACAAGAGGGACATAGAGCTACTGGAGCAAGTTCAGAGTAGAGCTACGAAGATGATTAGGGGACTGGAGCACCTGTCATACGAGGACAGGCTGAGAGAGCTGGGTCTGTTTAGCATGGAAAAGAGAAGACTGAGGGTAGACCTCATGAATGTGTACAAATATCTGAGGGGAGGGTGTCAAGAGGATGGAGCAAGTCTCTTTTCAGTTGTGCCCGGCGAGAGACAATGGACACAAACTGAAGCACAGAAAGTTCCAGCTGAATATGAGGGGGCACTTTTTTACTGTGAGGGTGACAGAGCACTGGCACAGGTTGCCCAGAGAGTTTGTGGAGTCTCCTTCTCTGAAGATATTCAAAACCCGCTTGGCTGCCATCCTGCGCAATGTGCTCTAGGTGATCCTGCTTGGCAGGGGGGTTGGACTAGATGATCTTCAGAGGTCCCTTCTGACCCCACCCATTCTGTGATTCTGTGATTCTGTGATTCTTTTCAGCTTGTCATACTGTAGAAGAAAGTAGAAGAAATGGGTAAAATATGGGGATAGAAAAGAAGCCTTATACATTTCTGCAGTTGAAGTATAGTTAACATGGGTAGCAACCAGATTTTGTATACGGCCGTTTTTTTTTGTTTGTTTGTTTTTTGTTTTTTATATCCCAGAAAACTTCAGGTTTCCAGTAAGCAATTATACTGTGTCATATAAGATCATGTATGTTGTGGTTTAGCCCAGCTGGCAGCCAAACACCACACAGCTGTTCGCTCACCCTCCCCCCTCCCTCTCCGGGATGGGGCAGAGAAACGGGAAAGTGAAGTCTGTGAGTTGAGATAAAGACAGTTTATTAAGACAGGAAAAATAATAACAATAACAATAATAATAATAATAATAATAATGTGTACGAAATAAGTGATGCACAATGCAATTGCTCACCACCCGTTGACCGATGCCCAGCCTATCCCCGAGCAGCCGGCACCCCACCCCGGCTAGCCACCCCTATATATTGTTCAGCATGACGTCAGATGGTATGGAATACCCCTTTGGCCAGTTTGAGTCAGCTGTCCTGGGTCTGTCCCCTCCCAGCTCCTGCTGCATCCCTAGCCTGCTCGCTAGCAGGACAGAGCGAGAAGCTGAAAAGTCCTTGGCTTGGTGTAAGCACTGCTCTACAACAATTAAAACATCAGCATGTTATCAGCGCTCTTCTCATTCTAATCCAAAACATAGCACCCTGCCAGCTACTAGGAGGAAAATTAACTCTGTCCTACCTGAAACCAGGACAATGTATAATACAGATCATTTCAATAATGATTTGCTAATAATCTATTAACAAGTTTGGCTGTTACTGATAGTTAACTGGGAAAACATTTTCTAGTTTTAACCCACAAAGAATAAGAGAATTTGGCTTTGAAAGTGTGAAACTAGTTTACGTAGCATATGCACCATATCTTTGTCATTCCCTTGAAAATTCCTGGTACTTTTTGTGTGAATGTTCTCTTCAGATGCTTTGGAACAAGTTTTTCCTAAGGGTGCTGAAGGGAGCATGTGACTAAACTTTCTTCATAAGCTTGTCCATGGTTTATAACTTGGATAAAGTTTGCCTGATTGAGACCATAAGGGGTCCCCTCCAACCCCAATATCTATTATAATTCGTCTTTCCTGTGAATCCCCTTGAGATGTACTTCTTCGTGCGAAGTCCAAGCAGCTGCATTCCAGCCCAGTGGGAACATCAGTCATTAACGTTAAACTGTTCTAAGGATATGGCAATGATGAGTGGACCGTGTAAGCTGTACAGCGCTGGGACATTTAGTCAGGGGAATGTGGTGGTATATTTCATGGCAAACTGCATATCTGCAGTCAGTATGTGAGAAGAAACAAGGATGATTGTCGTGATCAGTAGAGACTATGGAATGACTCTTCTTTCATAGTGTGTATTTGCAAAGCTACTCTTTAAAAGCAAGGGTGCCAGTGTTGTATGTCCAGGAAAATGTATTTTTTGAAGTTTTTTTCCAAAATTAGAAGATAATTCACTTACTTCAGTAAGGTAATATAGTCTTTGAATTTTCAGAACAGAAGCCAAAGCTACAGTAGTTTGTGTTCATTGTTCTGAAATAATAACATTATTTTAATGAAATATTTGCAGATTTCTTTTTATATTCTAAGTCATTGAAATGCTTAATTTTGTTAAGTATTCAAGTGAGGCATAAATAGATTCCAAGTTTGTAAACAACTTGCTTTGAGAAAGATGTAAGATAATTCTTTGATGACATGAATTGCTTAAATTTGTCATGACTTTGAACCTGCATAAGGATTGATTTGACAGCCATTTAAAAGTTTTCCAAGTGTACCAGCTTGTTAGTAATCATTGTCTAATTTATTGTTTTCAGTGAAAGAAAGAATTAAACACAAATTGTGACATTCTGTGATCATTCAGGCAGCTTTCGAAAGAAGTGGGTTATATTCCCCATTTCATGTGGTTATATTGCCCATTTCTTTTCTTGCTTGCAAAAGAAATAAAAAACTTTCAGATTTATATCTTGTATCCAAAAGGTGACAGAACGTGAGTGCCATTGAAAGACTCTGAGACTGCTAAATTGTCCATTAAAATTAATGGAGCTTACATGACTTCCACCTTTGACAAAAACAAAATTGGGCAATTTTTTGAATTCCTTAAAATAGGCCTTGTAGATGAATTGAAAGAACAGAGAAATTACTTTGCAAGATTATGTGAGTGTCAAAGATGTCTGGGAAGGGGCCTTTTCATCACAGAAAGAGATGATAACTCAGAGCAAGGCACTTAGGAGCTCTGTATATTCTTTTTTTTTTTTTTCTCTTTTTGCTAGTCCAACTAAAACTGCACTGCATGTGTCCTGATACATGTAGAGACAAAAGCACAGTACAGAACACATCTATTTCCTTTTTCCTCTGCCCTTTCAGTCTGTAGCTGCACTCCCTGATGAAGTCCTTGAGGAATACTTTCACGTGGTCTTGAGAAGGTACAAAACCAGAGATGACACTCTACACTACATGCTTCTCTGCTCTGATAGGAGGCTAGAAGGCTACTGCCCTCTGCCCCCTAAAAGAGATATGAAACTCATATACCCTGAATAGCACTATCAAATTCTATAGGTCTCCAAACTCCATTGTAATCACTGCTATTTATACTATCTGAGGACATCATTGCAGAGGTATACCTATCTGTGCTTGCCCTTGCGTAGGTCAAGAAACTTTTCAAACAAGCAAAACAAAAAAGAGATTAATATGTCCCTTTTAGTGATTCTTCCCCCAGTGATATGCAAATTTAGTAACTGTGGCCTATGGCAAAGGATTGCAGGTGAATGTACTCTGGAAAGAAACCACAGATGCTGCAATTTCAAAAAAGACACATATAAAACTTTTCTAAAGAAAGGAATATAGAAAGTGAAGCATTTTATATTTATGCACAATCAGATGGAGATTGGTCCCTTTTAGAATGTAATGCTTTTTAAAATGTAACAAAGTGCAGTAGATAGAAGACATTTCAAATCAACCAGTCAAACTATTATCTTAAAACAACAACAATAACAACAAAAATGCCTTTGTGATTTTGATTTTCTGGATGTAAAAATGGCATCTAGCGTTTGAAGGTAAGGAACCTTTCTGGAGTTTGAGAAAGTACTATCTGAAAAGAGTCTTTGAGTGGTATTTTGGCGGTGCACAGAGACAAACACTAGCAGAGATGGGGAATAGCTTTTCCCACACAATTAGAGAGCCAGAGACTACTTTATCTTGTAACTCTGAAGTAAAATAATTCTATGATGTCATTTTCATGGTAGTCCTGTGCAAAATGTTTATCATAAAGAAAATAATATTTTATATTTCTGTATTTTCAAGTTTGTTTATTACCTTTTATCCTGGTAGTGTCAACAGTCTCTGTTGATTTCTTGTCAGTTTGTTGTGCTCCAGAAAGTGCAGTAATTTGAAGGGCAAAAAGAATGCTACAACAAAATCTCTCAAATGCTTCTTATTATAAATCATGCACATAGGAATGCATCATATAAGTTTAAATTCTTTCTGTAATAGTGTGTTTATTATATGTGTAATATGATATTTCCTAATAATATCACAGCTTTTTGTATTCTCTGCATTTTTTTAATTTTATTTTAAAACATGAGTATAATAAGACTTAACAATCTGTGTTGCTCTTTTATAGTGCTTTTGTAAATTTGGGTTGCCAGATACACTCTGTTTTTAGCATAATTGCATATTGTGGAAGGTAGACAAGCTAGTTCAATTTGTTGCAAAGAAGAAATTATTTTATATACCTCCATAAAAAATTCAGTAGTTTATAGTGGCAATAAATTGGCTTAAGGATTTTAAAAGGAGTTCTTATTACTGGTCTGAGCAAATGTTTCTCTGGAAAGTTTTCACCTACATCAGTCTCCTCTAGTATTACAGCAGTATTTTCTTTCATTAGTCTTACATGTATCTGTATCTCCAACATGTTCCAGCAGAATTTAGCCTATTTACGTAGATATAAGTTGAAGGGGTCAAGTATGGTTATATGTGATCTTCTATCACTACCTGCTGTTTGTTTATTTTTTCTTAACTGAATTGGTCTAGATCTGTGTTTTTTAAATGTTTTGGGCCTATGGGCCATTGTCACCTCTTCCTCTGCTACACAGAAACTATAAGTTTCCTAGAAGCAGACTGCATTTCCATTGAAGTTGTTGGTAGCAACAGTTTTTTACTATCAGTAAAAAAGCCATGGCTGTGCTCCCTGGAAATCTGTTCTCTCTCCCATAAATCACATATATGTCCTGATAAGCATAAGAAAAGAGAGGTCCCAGTAGAAACAGCTGCACTGAATGCTGTATATTACTTGTCCTAATGACAGCAGTCACTTCTTTTCTAGGCAACTCCAGTGAAATTTAACCACACAGGTACACTACTTTTGGTACACTGCAGGGTACCCCTACTTCATGCAGGTAGGCGTGTTCCTCCCTAGAAGCACTGAATATTCTCTAAAAGGATGAATGGTATGTGGTAGTATCCCGATGGTGAAAACATGTAGAATGTCTGCTGTCAAAAAGAGTTGGATACCTCCCCCTGATCCTCACCCTTCTCCATCCAGTTATTCACACTCTTCACAAAGGTGTTTACGCAGAAAATGTGGGAAGAAAATCTGAAATACAGACACAAAAAGCTGGCCCTGCTGTCCTGTCAAATGTGGTAGGGTAGAGTGGGAAGCTCTTTGCTGTTTTGATGTTGTTATTTGTCTGTTTGTTTTCCCTCTCCCTTTTTCTCTAATAGCAAATGGCTGAGGTCTAACGGAAATTTCACTCAGCCTGAAGACTTTTGTCTTTGTAGTCTAGTCTAAGACTTTTGTCTAGTTGTAGAAGAACACATTTAATTCTGTCCTGTGATACCTCAAATCATTGTGGCCTCTGATACACACATTCAGTCTAGAAAACAATGACCTAAATTTATAATTTTAGGGAATAGAATTTGGGTTGAATATCAGGGCTTAAAAATAAAGAGTACTGCTTGTCTATTTATTTATTTATTTATTTATTTAAATCTGATCTATCAGTTCTGGAGATTTATCTATATGACTGTCTCATTAGATGCCAGAAGTTCAACAGTTTTTACATGCAAGAGTATCTTGGCTTGCATTATTATTTACATTTTAAAGTTTTACGTGGGCTTGTTTCTATTTCTGAAACTTCCATATTTTTGCCTGCTTGCACTCTTCTTTTCAAAAGTGTCAAAAATAAAATGTATTTTTTTTTCAGTAGAGAAATATACCACATAGGACTTTACTGCATTCCTGAAAGATTATTTCTGTGAACAATCAAAAAAAAAATCAGAACAAAAATAAAATGTCCAAAGTATTGTAAACATTTCTGAAAAAGACTTTGTTTTAGGAACAATAAAAGTACAGTGGTTAAATAAAACAGTTACAAAAATCCATTTTTTTCCTCCGTGAAACTACAGTTACACCAGAGTTTCCTGCTTAGAACTGCCTGGACTGTTTGCAAAGTGTGAATTAAATTTCAAAGGCTTAGATTCTCAGTGTTATGCACACACCTAATTTACATTTAAACTTGTAAGACTAGATGCAACTGTACTTTGAAGACATGCAAAGTAAAGTACATTATTAAATTTTACTGTAATCCTAAAGCAGATGGTGACATTAAAAGAATAGTCAGTTTAAAACCTAACTGGTTTTCAACATAAAAATGAGTTAGAAATGTTTTCAAATACAGCCTACATCCATGAATCAGGGTGTCAAAAAGAACAGTTTTATAACTGTATTTTAAGAAATATTTTTATCTTTCCTTATTTTTTGTCTTCAAAGACACAATGAAATGGAAGAGAGGGAAACGAAGACCAGACCATATTGGGGTAATAGTTGAATACTATTTAAAGAAAATATGGAGAACACTTTGTTCATAACACTTGCTATTTTTTATTGTTGTTAAATATTTGGAAGTGTTACCTGTAAAGAATTGAATATATTAGAGACAGAAAAGGAATTTTTATTCAGCAATCTGTTTTTTTGAGTAATATAAGTTTAGCAAAAGAAAGTATGAAATGTATCATATCCAAGCAAGATGCAGACAGAAAATAGAGCCCTAAAGAGGGCAGAAAATTTCATAATAGTGCCTGTCTAGACATTACAGCAAGATTCAGATGTACTTTAAATCAGGGTTTTTATGGCAATAAACCAGTGAGAATGTCTTTCACATTTTCATTGGGTTCTTTCACTAGATGGTATTAGAGCAGAGAAGAGAAGCTTTAATTGCCATAACTAATACCTACATAAAATTCAGTCTTAAATTATGTGATTAAATGCTGTAATACTATCCTGATTTGTTATAGGAAGTAATTTGTTATAGAGAGTTTTCTTTTACATGTCAGTCCTTTTTATCATTAACAGCTTTTCCAATATGAAAGTTTCAAAAGTGGCTTTGGGGATTTTTTTTATTTTTTTTTACCCTCTTTTATGTACAAGTTCCTTGCAGACGAATTTAGCTGATGACAGATGACATTGCTAAATTAGGTTCTTAGAGTCATAACACCCATCTTTTCCACCTAAAGTAGATTAGCATAGCAGAGTACTTAAAAAAAAAAAAAAAGCACATTCAAAATATAGTCTCTTATGTGCAATTTTGCAATCTTATTCCAAAAAGTGCCTCAGAGAAAGGCGGAAAATACCTTTAAAATTGTATGTCTTCTTAGTCTTTTAATGTCAGGGGATAATACTGGTTTGTATATTTGAATCTAGTACTTTATGATGGAAAATGAAACTTGCAACCTTCTAACAATTATCTGCCACATTTAACTGAACACTGTAATGCTTATTTTTTTCTCTGTAACACATCATACTATATCTAAGAAGAGATTTAGGAGGCAAGTGAGAGAGAGATTTAAGTTTCCTCCACAACTGGAAGCAATGCAAAAATATATTGACTGTAAATGATGCCTGTAGCAGAACTATTTTTCAGACTATACGTTACATTCAATCAGAATTTCCATTTTACATCCTCATTTTGTCAGATGAATGCCTCTGTGAGAAACTTGGGACTAAGTATAAGTGCATCATTATTCATAATATAATAAAAATTTCAAAATATACATAATTTAAAAGCATAGTTAAAAGCTTGCCTTTCATACTGAAAACTTACTAAAAAAAAGGGGAAAAATAATATCCTAAAAATTAATTTTGTTCTTACTGCAGTTAGCAGGAACCTACTAGAAGCCAATGTAACGGACAGTCAATACTTCCTAGCATATAGGCTTGAACAGTCTTTTTGGGGTTAGTATGAGAGGCAAATCCTCAGTGCTGCTGCCTCTTTTGCCAGCAGGTAAACCAAGTAAATAATGCTAATGCTTATGTCCGTAGTCCTCCTTCTTGCTCCTTCCTCCTACTCACACATTGTTCGCTCTCTGTTCCTCAACGTGATGTGCGTGATGCCTGCCTCATTCATCTGCTCTGTCATTTCCCTCCTCCGATTGCCTCAGAGGGCTGGAAGCAGATTCCTTATACCTGCCTCTGGCTGGGGGGAGGAGATGGGCAACCTGCTCGTGGGCGGTGAGAGGAGGTGAAGAGGGAAATGTGGGTGGTGGTACAGGTGTCTCTGATAAAGCTGGGACCTCCAGAGACAAGGACCACCTCCTGTGTGTCCTCATCACAGGTGCCTCACATCCTGGATATGTGCAGCCAAGTCATTGCTGAGAGACAGAATTGTGCAAAAGGCTAAGAAAGAGCACTGAGAGTACAGACTTGCCTGGTTTCTGTAATGCCTGTTATGGTACTGTTTTGTATTGGTTGAGTTTCTTACTCAGAAGCCTTGTAACTGCTGTTGTGTTGTGGTGACATGTCATCTTCACAATTCAACTTATGCAGAGAACTGGAAGAAAGATTTAGACAAGAACCATTTAAAACTAGCCCACAGCCAGCTCTAGAGAAATTTAAATTTACATTTAATTTTAAGTTATAAAGGCAGCACATGTCTTTTTGGGGTGCTTTAACAGCACTAAAACTAATTTTTCTCAACATCAGTGGTGGTATTGTTTGATTTTTTTTTTTTTAAACTTGATCTGATCAGTGTAACTTGAAAGAAATCCCAGGTGAAAGAAATTCAGGCTGGATGCAATAAAGAGCCCCTATGGGATAATTGAGTTAATGTCTCAGTGAGACATAACTCCTTGGTTCTTGGGCAAAGATTGGGCATAATGTTCCTGCACATTTCATGTCTCAAAAATATCATGAACCTTTTCATCTCAGAAAGCATAAGGCAATGACTATAACAGAAGATAAATCGAAAAATTGGTGTTGAGGAGTGCACAAAACTACAGCTATCAGTCTGGACTATTTTTCACTTGACTCCTTTTACTTAACTTCAGAGTCTTAGAAGTTTTTGCCCATACGGGGAGACACCCATGGACACAAAAGAACGTGTCCAATCAGAATGAAATCCCTAAGGAAATCCCATAAACCTTTCCTCTTTTTCTTTTAGTTTCTTCCTTTCTCTGTCTTCCCACTCTCCCCTTAAAACGTCTCACTTCTGTTCAGAAGATGAAGTAAGTTTACTTTATCAATGAGATTGGCTATGAAAGCTGTTAGCTGTGTCTAAGCAGTGGCTTACTGAATTGCTGGTAGCACAACAGTTGCTTTCTTACTCTCCTCAAGCCAAAGGGAGTCACAGGACATGTAGAGATACCTACACTGAAACCTTGGACAGAAGAAAGCTTCTTCACAGGAAAGGTTTTGGAATGTCAGCCTGAGCAAGGCACTGATCCAGAGGAAAAGCAGCTCTTCTGGAGGGTGTCCTTGCAGCTGGGGAGAACAGGAACTTAAGACTGCTAACACAAGATGAAAGAATGGAAGGGCTTTTCTGAGAGCTAAGAGTGGAGAAACCTAGGAAATATGGGAACATAGAGGAGGACTGGGGGTCTGGGATTTCCTGAGCTTGCTTAGTAGGGCAAGGATGAGGATGGCTTTCTAGATCTTGTGGTGCAAGAATGATGGAGGTTAGTGTGGACTCATACAGCTAAACACTCAGGAGTGCAGTGTATTGATTTAGTGTAGGTCATTGTATGAATTATATGCATATGGGAAAGGAAGGAAATTTTAAACTCTGTGGGACTACAGGAGCTAGTCCAGCACCCAACTACTACTGCCTGCTCTTACTCCACCTGGGCACAAATGATACTGCCAGGGGAATCCTGGACAACAGCAGCAGTGACTACAGAGCTCTAGGGACAGTACTGAAGGGCATGGGGGCTCATGTGCTGTTCTCAATACTGGTGGTGAGGGGAAAGGGTGTGAGGAGAAGGGCACTAACAGGACAGGTCAATAACTAGCTGCAAAACTGGTGTTGGCAAAAGGGTTTTGGTTTCTGTGACTGTGGGGCCTTGTTTGCTGGTCAGCATCTGCCTGTGAGAGACTGGATCCACCTCAGTAAGAAGGGCAAAAGTATTTTTTTCCGACAGGATGGCTGACCTCCTAAAGAGGGCTTTATACTAAGAATGACGGGGTAGGGAGAGGGTAACCAGTAGCCCTGTGAGGAAGGACAGGATGGGAAGATGAGGATGGGGAGTTGCCCTTTATATGAGAATAGAGTTCTACTCAAAAAACACATTAGCATCAAATCAAGTCCAGTCTTTTTCATTAAAGTACTTTTAAAGTTCAGCTAGAAAATGGGAGACTTTTGACATTTCTTAGGAGTGTGTGTTTATTGAAGGAGTAGTTTTGGTCACAGTAATTTGCCATGGGATCTCTGGTGGTCTAAGTACAAGTATAGTTGGTGTAAACTCTTTCTACCATTCCCAGCACTGCATTGTAGCTCTGTGGACCCTATGTTAGGAGAACAGAGGTTGAGAAAGAAGAACTTCATCTTTTTCTCTCATTTCTAACTATCTTTTTGCTGTTGTTTCCATGCAAGTGCTATCTCCTACATACAAGATAGTGGAAAGAAGTATAAAGTCCAAGTTTGTAATGTATTTCAGACACAATGAAGTTTTTTTCTGCACATCTATCACCTCTGAAAATTAATCCATTTATATATTATGAGCTATATTATAGCTACAGGGGTTTCTTTTTTCTTTCTCTCGTCGTTCCCCACCCCCCCCCCCCCCCCCCCCCCCGAAAACAAAGAAACAATCAACAAAACAAATAACAAAAAGACCACACCCATGAAGCATATTAGAAAAGCACCAAAAAAGTCTCACAGCCTTAGTGTTTTATGAGATCAGTACCAATTAATCAGATAACTACAATAACTCTGGCTGTAATCCTGCCAGGTCTGTGTTCTCAAGAACAAAACTCTGCTTACCTTTCTGTGAGTCTTTTTTTTTTTTTTTCTCTAAAGATTAGCTTTTTGTGTGTGTGCGTGTGTGGTCTCAAATCTCAAATACACTTATATCTCCATGGCTGGAAAGTCATCGTATTCAGTGATCATGAACCTGCAAATGGAATTGCATGCCTCTAAAGGCAAAGCCTAAGTATCTTACAGGGAAATCTGACTGGCACCAAATCATCTGCAAGATACATCTTCTTCATGTCCTGTGTGATTTCAGACTCTTTATGTGGTGTGTGCATTAAGAAAGAAAAGAAACAAAAATGCAAGAAATATAAATAAGGCAAGTGGGTAGAAGGGATCATCATGAAGTAAGTGTTCATAGATTAATCTCTTAAATAAGTGAATAATTAAGAAATAATAAAAATACTGTTCTTTGTTGTTGATGCCCATGATAGTAAGCTTTTGTTTTACTTTTTATTTGCCATTGAATTTTCTGCGAAAATGAGCTCTAAGATAACTGGTCCAACCCAAAGAAACACTTACATGAATTAGTCAGAAATTCTCACGCCTTTATTTTAGAAAGGTCCTCTAATAAGCCAAGTTTTTATTTCCGTATCAAATTAAGGTACACTAAAATCTGTAGTTTTAATAGGGAATTTGTGCTACATAAGATAGCCATGGGTAAGGGCACATTACCAATTACCCATTACAGAAGTTTGGTGATTACCAGTGAAGTGCTTGCCAGGATTTCACAGATCACATGATATTGCTGTATTCAGACAAAGTTTAGGAAAAAAAAAATTTGACGGTATAGCAAGTTGTTCAGCAACATTCCTATGGGTTTTAATATTTAAAAAAAAAAAAAAAAAAAGATAAATTTCTGCTATTTGAAAGAAAAATATCAAAAAGCCTGGATTATAAGACACTCTCCTTTCATTTGGTCCCCTAAACCATCTTTTATTTCCATGTAATACCATCATATTAAAATACACTATTTAAAATATTCTGGCATGCAGTCTTACCAATTGGTAACAGTTCATAATTGTCACATTCTGTGTTGCTAAGTGTCTTTAAAAAGCACTGCCTTCTGCATACATATGGATTTTTATGGTTATGCAGATCATAAAAAGATCATTAGCAGGGACTCCAAATAATATAGTTTTCTCTAGCACATAATTTTGATAGACATGGTCCACCTTCTTTATAAAAAGAATTAAAATCACTCAGCAGAAAAAGAACTGAAGCTCAGTTTTATTGACAAAAGGGGATAGCTAAATCATACCAAAACCATTACACAAATAAGCAGTACTGTGCTTTTCAAAGCTTAATGCTTGTCATCTTAAGTTTAAACAAAGCAGTATTTGCTGAAGATCTGAAGTATTACTGTAATGTTTCACTATTAGAAGTATTCCTTTAAAATTTATAACCAAAATTTCCATCACCTGAAGTTTGAAAACTGATGGTTTGATAATGTAATTTTGGATGCTCTCCAGTCCTTTCAACTGAGATGATCTTCTATGTTCTTTTTTCTTGCGTATGTGACTAAGGGTCACTAAGTACTTCAGTCTCATATTCTGTTGCTTATTAAAACAGTTTACTCTTATGCATGAACCTTTGTTAAATCACTAAGAAACATACACAATTTGTGATGCTCAGAAACCACTTTAACAAATCAGTACCTAAAGCAAATTAAGTTTCACTTCACTCTTTCTAGATTTTCACTCTAACTATTTTCATTTATATACAAAATCCTGATACATGTTGAGAACTAGGAAGAAATACATAAGAACACTCTGTACTATGCAGCTTTTCCCAACCATCAGCAGCTGCCTGCTGTTAGGGACATGATGCTTTTCTGAGTGGACCTTTGATCAGATTTAAAATTTGGCAAGGAAATACAAAGATACCAGAGGTGGCTTTAGAGAAGCCATGTGAATGACTAGAGAGCAAGCATCTTTTCTGCTGAAAACAACTATTTTGGATACCATGCCATGCCATGCAATGCTGTACAATTCAGCTCTCTCTTCATTGCCAGACATACCTAATGAAGGCTATAGCTATTTTTCCCTTCCATTAATTCAAAGATTCCAGGGATCCTTCTCTATAACATTTTAACATACACTATTCCTTTTCCATCTTTCCCATTTTCTCACTCACCTGTGCATGCTCCAATTCATGAATGAATAGACACTGCCTAGAAACCACATCCCCCTCACTGGCTAGATGTAGTGTAAAACTCATTCCAGTACGGAGTGGGATGCAGCCAAGACTGTACCCTGACCTAAGAGCTAAGTGCCGCAGAGACACAGTTGCACCCAGTTGGCCTTTCAATCAACTCTGTTACATGTTCTTTGAATCCCTTGATTAGAAATGCCTTCATCCTTGCAATGCACTCGTTTGTCTGATTGCCCTCAAAATTCTGGATGCCTTGCCCACTCCCTACTTCCTATTTATCTCATTTTTATTTTTTGCCTCTTACTGTGCTAATCCTTGTCTGTTGCACTTTGCCTTATTTTCCTGTTTTGACCATTTGCAGTAAATTAAGCTTTTTCCATACTTACTGTAAACATTGTTTTTATATATACCTACTACATTTTATCCTCATGTGATTCCTTTCACAAGGCCTGTTTAAACCATGGTTTTTGGGAAAAAGAAAAAAAAGGAAAAAAAAAAGACTAGGACAGGTTAAAAATTAAACCCACAGAAATTAAAGTCATTTGTAAAAGTTAGGCAAGCATTAGCTCTGCATATATTTTTATTAAGAATGAGGACAGGATAAAAATACTAATGAAAGAATAGTATAGTAGGATTAATTACAGTATACAGCCCCAGTTCAGCATTAATGTCTACTGGCAATGATCACTGGAGCCATGCAGACATTTAAAGGTCAAATAGATTTACATAAATTCATTTCAGTGGAAGTTATAAACTTTAAGAGTTAAAGTCAGTAGCTGCTAGAGACAGGTATAGTAAAAAATTAGAAAATCAACATAGGAATAAAGATAATAGAAGCTCAAGCTAGTTAAAATACAGAAAGAGGTACATTAGCTAACAATATTAGTACCGCAAATGTTTCCTGTCTCTGATACAAAAGGTCAGCACCTGAAAAGAAATGATGAGTAAATGGTGTCCATTAGAAGACAAAGTTGGCAGCTGGGAGGTTGATAGAAAACCATCAGAAAAGAATATCTGATCTTGGGAAAAATACCTGGGGGGCAGTCAAAGTACCACCAAGAGTCACTGAAATTGTGATCAGCTACAGTAATTTTTTTATCAAATAAAAAGAAAAAGGGATTTTAATATTTTACTTTTAAAAATAAGTTTAATAAGTGGCTATGAGTGAGAACCTATATTGGGAACAAGGCTGGCTTTACCAATTAAATCTCTGCTAAATAAGGGTACAGGCTGATAACTAATTTCAGGAAGGAACCATGAGTTGTCAGAATTAAAACTATAAAAGAGTATTTGATCTAGAGCACCTTAATTGGCTCATTATATTTGCTGTGCCTGAAGTTTTCTTGTCTCTTCTAGTGTTAGCTTTTGAAAATCATCATTATTAATACAAAGCTTCAGTATTTTGTTAAGATATCCAAATCACACTCAAGTCTGTTCTGCAGATCATTAGACCTAAATTCCACTGCATGCTGTGTCAGAGTGGAGAAACTGGGACAATTTAATATACAGTAAAGTAGAAACTGATTACATTTTTCATTTTCCTATTTATTTAATCAGTGAATGTCTCCCATGTTATTTGTTTGGAGATTAAATTCATTTTATCTTAAACCATCACCACACATCCTTTTTTTTTTTTTTTTTTTTTTAAATGCTGGTGGTTTTATTGGCAACACACAGCTGCACAATTAAGGACCATAGATTTGCAGGGTTTAATGACTATGTAAGGGAGAGTTGGACCATAACAGAGAATATGTTAGAGAGCTTTTGAACTGTAATATAAATATCTTAGTTGAATGGTTTCACTAGAACACTCAGTAACTATATCGTTAGGCTTTGCACTGCAATTTTTATTTTCCCCTTAACACTTCAATGAGAGGGTAGGGTGCATAAATCCTCTTCAGACCTCTTGTTTCAGGCTGTACATAGGTTTAGGGAGGAAATACTGAACTGATAATGAATTCTTTGTGCTGCTCTCCATAACAGCGTCTGTATGGAACCCACTGGAAAGACTTTCTTTTCTGTATACATTTTTCAGTCCTTAGGTTTATTGTTTCCTGTAATGAATGCCACTGATTTTATGCAGTCCTCTCTGCAGTACCTGCAAAAGATCCTAATGACAAAATATAATCCAGCTCCACCCTGTATTCAGAGGTAAACCACACATTACCACTGTAATCTCTTTGTCATTCAGTAGAGTGCCAAAGACACCAAGGAACTGGTTTGCACTGTATCAGTACTGCTAGTCTGCACACTGGGGACAAATAGAAGGCAAGAGAATACTGAGCACTGTATACTAAATGCAGATTGTAAACAAAACCTTTGCCAGTGAGGTGTGCCTCTCTGAAGTGTAGTGGATTTGGGTTCCTAGAACTAAGTCCTGAGAGACCCAGACATCTGAGTCATGGCAGAGCGTGTCTTTGAGGATTGCCAAATGTAACGTTTCAGTTTTCACACAAATATCAGATTTATTCCCATCGCTGAGACCTATTTAGTTCTATAAAAGCAACCCACAAACACACAGATTTGTTTATTTCAAGCATTACTCTCAGGTAAGTAAAACTAACTGTAATTTCGAGACAGATTATAGTCCTGAGGAACATTTTTATTCATGCAATTGGATAGTGGATCATGTTCTGCTAACTGCATGACAATATACTTCCTTGATTTTAGGCACCTTTTCAGTATCAAGCTTTATTCTGATAGTATTGTACCTACAAAAAATGTTTTGCTACTATTTTCACTTTAGAAATGAATGAAGATGCAGCTAACCAGTGGTCTCTCTTATTTTCCATGGTCATTTTCACGTATCTTGGAATTGTACCATCTATTAAAACTTGATGGAGAAAAAGCACAGGTTCCTTTCTAAGAAATGCTTAGAGGCGTAGCAAAACAGAGGGCATCTGATGGAGCATAAATCAACCACTCTCTCCATCTACATTCCCTTTTACTCATTTTTCAAAATGAGAAGTACTTTAATAAATAGTGACTCTTGCCACTATACAGACACAGTGATGTTGAAAAATCACCCTCATTCCAGTAAGCTAGATTTGCAGTTAAAAAAAAATTCAAACTGCAGTTAACTGTATCACTGCTGCATATTGCATTTGAAATCTGTTTTTCAAAAAGATCTTTTCAATAGGTCTATCACTACAGCATTAATTCAATCTTTTTTCTTTCCATATAGTTATGGTGTTAATGCATAGTTCATTGTTCTCAAACACAAACACAAACACGCACATACACACAAACAATTAAAAAAAAAAAAAAGCATACATGTATATAAGTGAGCAAGTGAGAAACCAAGGTTTAATATAAACCAAGTAAATTAATAAGATTCTGAAGGACACAACTTTGGAGAAACAGCTAACACCAGATTTGGAAGCCAATTAACAAATGTATTATTTTTTTATGTGGGATGTGAAAACAGACAATGTTCATGTCAGTAAGACCTATGAAAGATCAAGACATCACCATGAGGAAACATACAGAGAAGAGTGGAAAGGGGTAGCAATGTAAAAGGAAAGAGGCGAACGCCAAGGCTAGAAGCAGGGCAGTTGTGAAACAGATTAGCTGACCTACTCTTAGAAGTATAGACTAAGATCCCCACCATACAACACAGAGTTATGATTCAAAGCATACTTTCAAGGATGATTTTAGTTTGCCTGACCCAGAGAATATCTAAATTACACTTACACCATTGAAGTTCTTAGGCATATTATATTTCTGCTTTTCTCTTATGCAGAACCGGCTATGTCCAAAAGGCTATGTCACATAAATGCCTATGTCGTAGGTGAGAGCTAGCAGAATTCACAGTCAAACCAATAACCTAGGGACTAATTTAATAGATCTGCTCATTACATGGTCCACAAAACAAGGGAGCAGTACATTGAGAAGACTTCAGCTCAAATTCTGTTGTATAAATGCTGTTTTTCCAAAGACAGAACTGTGTAGGGAAAAAAAAAAATCAAAACATTTTCTGCCAAGCTCGAGTAGGCCTGGAAGAGTGAGGTTTGAGGCACACGCCTGTGCTTTGCATTTCCCACAGCAATCTTAGGAAACTTATTTCTGATCTACCTGGCTTTTATTATCTTCATTCCTGCTAAGAATGTTGTGAACTGTGAACTCAAGTAGCTAAGAGAAACTTTTATCTAGTAGTCCAAAACTCAAACTCATTTATGAATTCAGTCCAATAGAGGGAATGACATATACCTCATAGAGTCCAGGACCTATCAGCCATGCAAAACAGAGCTAACTGTTCAGTGGGGATTTAATTTTATTACTATATCATAATTCATTCTTTTGTTGCTTTTGAATAAATTTATCAATTTAAGAATTTGCAAGTAGTTTTTATTTTCTTTCATTTTCTCTTGTAATTTGCTTTTCCGCATCTGCTCTGCTTCTGTGTCACTCTGTTGATAATCTAATGGTGAGAAATTAAGGTATGGAGAATGGAGTGACTATTTACAATGCAAGTGCAATTAAGACAGTATTAATCTTCAAGACTCTTCCGTAAGCTTCTCCTTGCATATAGGCTTGTTTTCCTCATATACATACACAAAATAAGTAACTTTACTGAGGGTGGTGGGATTGTAACATAGCATAAAACCAGGATGAAAGACAAATGCATCAGCTCTTCACCTAATGGGTAATGAAAGCAGAATTCACTACTAAGTCATGTCATGTATTGGTAGCTCTTCCCTCAACTACTGCTCACATCTGCACTTGTACAACCTGAACAGATCCTGCAGGGTAGCTATGTGTTAACTAGCAAGTCCCGATTAAAACATTGAATGCACATCAAGGTGTCGGTCCTGTGGATAACCTAAATAATAAAATATCAAAACCTGGCAGCATCTTTGAAGAAGTCAGTAGAAAGGTGACTAGATTAGCTTGCAGACTTTCTTTTTTGTTGTTGTTTTATTTGCAGAGCACCTGTTAATGGTTTGAAAATATTAGTTTAAAGAAGGAAGAATTCTGCTTAGAGACTACTGGCACTGTGATTACACATAGAGTTTATTTCACTATAGTAACGCTTATTTGAACATAGAGGCTGAACCAACCATTGCCTTTGGCAGAAGGGTGAGTTTCTTCTGATCTCACATTGATGTAGCTCTTGGTGAGAAACTGAACAAAGATATTTATTTATTTATTAATTTATTTATTTCTCTAGCACTAGATATGGGGACCATCACTGAAAACATTTTTTTTTCTTTTTTTTTTTTTTTTATTTTCTTTCCTCTCTCAGTTCAGTCTTTGTCCCAAACAGTTTTCCTGCAAATCTGAAAGGTTTATACCTTTCCTTTTTCATCGTGGTTTCTGTACAGTTAGTGGAGGAAAAAAAAAAAAAAAAAAAAAAGGAAAGGAAGGTAAAGCATTCAGAAATATATTTTAGTTGGAATCATGCTGTAGAAATATGCAGCCTTACATAAGGGAGATATTTTCTACCTCTACAAACTGCTGTGAATGTTGACATATTGCAGCTCACAATTAAATTATATTGCTTGTTGATCCCTGATGCATTGAGTAAATGGTATCCAGCTACTTGAGACTACAAAAATTCTGACAGGGATGTTTTTTGAATTCAAAGATTTTCTGCTTGCCTACAGTTGTCTAAGATGGGGATTTGTCAGTAATTGTTGTAAACTGTGATGTTGATTATTATTTTTGTGTGCTATTAGTGTATTTTATGTACAAAATTGACATCTCTCTGTAGATTTCAAGCTTGTCTTACAGCAAAGCACTTTTGGGCCTCATCCGGTAATCTGTAAAAATTCACTGTGTTTGGCAAACTTCCCTATTTTAAAGGATTGTTACATGAACTGAAAAACATTTGAACATACTTTTATTGAAAAGATATATACTTATTCAGTGAATGGTTTTGACCTTCAATCTCATTACAAACGTTTGCCTTTTTCACTACACAAATTACAGAAATCATCTGGTATTTTTCTATTGTCTGATTGGATGATCTATGTCACCAAGCAACAGAATACACACTGGGAACTACATTTTACAACAAAGTATTTGTGGCTTTGTTCACTGGGTATATACTAGTAAAATTATATGTTATTATTTCTATGTAATGTCCACACAGTCAAAGAACCTCTATTTAAATGGGGAACAGAAATATGCAGTGCTTTTGTCTAAGATCTCGGTGCTACTAGCATTCACAAACTCATTCTTGGCACCCCTACTCTACTGAAAAGCAGCTCTAGATACCTAATTTCTGTTAGCAGACAGAACTGCCTAAATTTTGAAAATTTCAAATCCTTCAATGACTACTTTATATTTTCATATTTTCGTATTTTAATCTCCTAGTGTTTTATGTGTTATGTGTTTCTCCCATTATCATTCCTGAAAGATTTTATCTGGAAAGGAAGTTTTGATACTTGTTACTCTACATAAAATGAAGCAAGGATTCATTATTGTTAATATTACAATGAAAGACCTGAAACACTCAATAGTTAAACACCTTTGGGGCCTATCCTCTGGGGCCCCAATCTTTACTGATGATTTGGGCGAGGCAACCAAGTGCACCCTCAGTAAGTTTGCAGACGACACCAAGCTGGGGGAAGTGTCGATCTGCTGGATGGTAGGAAGCCTCCCCTGCTAGTAGGAGGGACCTGGACTGGTTGGATCAATGGGGAGAGGCCAGTGGGATGAGGTTCAATATGGCTAATGTCAGGTCCTGCACTTTGATCACAGCAACTCCATGCAGGCTTGCACAGGCAACCCTACAGGCTTGGGGCAGAGTGGCTCAAAAACTGTGCAGAGGAAAAGGATCTGGGTTGACGCTTGCCTGAACATGAACCAGCAGTGTGCCCAGGTGGCCAAGAAGGTGAACGGCATGCTGCCTTTTATCAGGAATAGTGTAGGCAGCAGAACCAGGGAAGTGATCATCCCCTTGTACTCAGCTCTGGTGAGGCCACACCTCAAGTACTGTGTTGAGTTTTGGGCCCTTCACTTCAATAAAGACATCGAGGCCTTGGGGTGTGTCCAGAGAAGGGCAATGAAGCTGGTGAAGGGCCTGGAACGCAAGTCCTATGGTGAGTGGCTGAGGGAACTGGGGTTGTTTAGTCTAGAGAAGAGGAGGCTGACATGAGACTTTATTGCTCTCTACAGGTACCTTAAAGGAAGGTGTGGGAGCTGGGGGTCGGCCTCTTCTCGCAGATAACTAGTGATAAGACTAGAGGGAATGGCCTCAAGTTGTGCCAGGGAAGTTTTAAGTTAGAAATTAGGAGACATTTCTTCTCAGAAAGAGCAGTCAGGCATTGAAACAGGTTGCCCAGGGAGGCGGTAGTGTTACCGTCCCTGGGGGTGTTTAAGGAAAGGTTGGACATGGTTCTTAGGGACATGGTTTAGTGGGTGATGTTGGTGGTAGGGGGATGGTTGGACCAGATGATCTTGTAAGTCTTTTCCAACCTTAGTGATTCTATGACTGTAACTTCTATGACTTGTAGATCAAACCAGAGGAATATGTCAACAGAGATGTTTTAACCATTAGGCTCTTGGGCAGCATGCTGTATATGATTGATATCTTTGAAGGGCTAAAAGAAAAAAAAGAAAAAAAAGAAAGAAAAAATCTGATTTCTGCCTAATTCTAGAAGGCAGTTTGCAGCTGCACATTAAAGTTGACACCTGCCACTAAAGTGTTGTTTTTAGACCTGTTTATCCTCAGTCTCTCCTACTGACCAGCTTACTTTTATTTTATTTTATTTTATTTTATTTTACTTTGTTATTTTATTATTTTATTTTATTTATTTTATTTTATTTATTTTATTTTATTTTATTTTATTTTATTTTTTCACATCAATATTTATGTGAAACATTTTGAGTGTTTAACTCTGCAGGAAATTAAAAGGGAACTTAATCTGATCTCCTGAAACACAGATGTTAGAACACCTAAGGCCCACTTGTAAGAAATGATGTTCATCTGTGGAACCTAACAAATCTACTAACTCAATGTGATTACAATGAGAATGGAGATTGTTTAGGATCTTTTTGACAAACAGCACTTTACCACACACAGTCAAAATATAAATTATGAATTTTAAATGTTATAATTATCATATTACTTAAAGTTCAAACATAATATTGAAAGCAATTATAGAAGCAAAGGTTTTAGAAAGACACAAACCTTGTATTAAATCTGTTAACTTATTTGGAAAAATAGGGTTTCTTATGTCCTGTGTATCTAAAAATACGTCTGTTTCTCCAAGTGAATCCATTTAACTACAAGAAAGACATTACCTCATCTTGCAAACCATATCTTGCATGCTCACCATCACAGCTGGAGCAACAACATGTGACTTGCACTTCATATCTTTTCATGACAGTACATCTGAAACACTCAAGTGTACCTGGAAATAGCCAAGAAAGGTTCATTAAAACCAATCAAATTGACATTCAGTTTTAAATGAATACTCATGACTATCTGTTTTCTGTTATTTGCTCAGCTGCAGTTAGAACACTAATCTGTAGTTAGGACCCAAGTCAGACACCGTCCACCTGGTTCACATAATAGATACAAAGAGAGAGCTGGCTTGGCAGGGGAATTTAAGCTAACATGGTGAGGAACCCTTCATTCATACTCTGGCTCATTTAGATGTGGCTATTGTCTCCCAGATTCAACCACGTTCCCCTTGCTTAAAGCTTAGACTGAGAAGACAACTGTTTTTTTTTTTTTTTTTTTTTCATGACTTTTCTATTTTATGGCTGCGTGCTCAGACTTCAATATAACCATTTTCAAATGTGCAAGAACTTTTGAGATTTTTTAGTGTAGAGTATAAAAGAGTTAGGAAACTATGCTCAGCAATACTGATGTAGTGCATTCTTATAACTGAATTCAATCAGACTGTTTGGTTAACATGCATATTCTGTACAAAATAATTACACATACTCTTTCTATGCTCGACTTCAGAAATATTAATATTTACAATATAGAACTCATCAAAAAGATACAATATGTACAATATATATGCAGATATATATTTATCAATACATTTTTTGCTGGCATTTCTTTTGACAAATACAGTAATACAAAGCCATATATCCTTACAGTCTTTTTCATTAAGGTATAAATATATTATCTTTGTCTGTGACTATATATTCAAATTTTCTTTGGAAAATGCAATGTCAAATTTAAAGATTAAATCTCTTATTTGATTTTTCTCCAAATAGCCTTTTCTTTTTGACGCTTCTTTCATTTCTTGTAAGTAAGGTTTCATTAAAGATTTTATACATTCTGTATTTTAAATAAAGTTATTTAAATGTTCTTGCTTTTAGCAATTATTTCTTTAATTGTTCATTAAGAGTCCAAAAGTTGCTTGTTAATAAATAAATGAATAGTATTAATATTTCCAAGGAGATATTACACATTTAGATCTTTTTAGTGAAGCGTACTGAAAAATTATAGTTTTTACGTGAAAAATAAAATAAAATAAAATAAACCAAAGAACAGGTGTTTTTAAATGTGCTTCTATATTTGTGATTTCAGTCACATACAGAATAGTTCCTGCTCCTGCGGGCTGCTTGTTGCCTTACAGTTTCCACAGCTCTGAAAAATGGACACTCAATCAGAAGTTTTAGTTACAAATTGCACAACAAGCCTTCTTTCATTCCTTACTATCATATGCTGTCCTTGACAGTTTCAGGTTTTATTCATTATACCCACTTCATCCAAACACCATGTGAGAGTGCCCAATCAGTCAGGACTCTTACAACGTAAGTAGGAAAATCATTGCAGAAAATTACTTAGACCTGCAAATTTTACCTCGCAGGGGGTTAGTAGCTACTTTTATAGTGCTGCTCATGGTGTCTCAAAGAACTGCAGGAGCCTCTCAGATTTTGCACAGTTCCACGTCATGCCAAGCACAGGTTACTGTGCCCTCCCCTTGCATAAGCTATTCTTAGACACCTTTGCTATTAAAACTTTTACACTTCTTTTGATGAAACTTTTACTATTTTTCTAACATCTGAACACCATAAAATCCTTTTTATTTATTTATTTCCCAGCGGTTTAGGGGAAAGGTCTTATACTATTGTACACATAAGAAACCACACAGCAGGAAAAAACTAGATTTACAAAGGGGATTTGCTGCTATGGCACAGTTTTGAGTCAGATACCCATCTTACTGATAGGTAATTCTTTGTGGGAAAAACTGACCATGTCAGCTTTTTCCTTCATAAAACACATTTGATACAAGGAGGAGGAGCACTTACAGCAAGTAGCCTGCATATGAAACAGTCCATCAACAGAAGCATTAAGAAAAGTGAGTTAAGAAGTGTTAAGCGAGTTGAAAATAAATTAGTACTGGGAAAATTAAGCTAGCAGGGGATGTTCAGGCACCTATGAATTTAGGCAGCAACTGCATGAAGTATAACAATTTGATCTGGTATTAAGTTGCCCAAAGATGACCAACTGTGGGTCTCAGTTTCTGGAAAGCTAAGTCAAAATGTCTTGACTAATGCCACCTACAGCCAGGAAATTTGACTCGGGATCTCTTGTATGCAGATGAATACTTTTATCACATTCTTCCTCTCTAGAATGAAACAAATATTTTCAATATGTATATTTCAGTTGAGCATAGCTAAGTAGTCTGCTATTTTTATTTAACTTAATGACATACCTATTTCTAAAGTATTTTTGCTTGCATTCACATAAATCGGTATTAATACAAGCTTTCTTATTATTATTCAAAATCAGATAAATACAAAGAGCTGATATTACATGCCACTATAACTGTCTCATCTCATACATGCGATAGTTACAAGACATGTTTCTGCAGCCAAGACTCTGCTTGATTGTATTCAAGCACAGTAGGTTATATCATTGATGTAAATTGCTCTGACATTCTCTTTTTTCAGTCCATCTGAAAATTTCAACTTAAAACAACAATTAGTGACTTAGTAAAAGCAGTTTATCTGGAGGCCTTTGAAGATGCAGACACTGCTTCAGATGTATTTATTCTAAACCTTTCTTACTAAAGACTCCAAGGAAGTTGCAACATGGAAGATTGCATTTTCTGACTCAGCTAAAAAAGCCAATGATAATTCCTAAAATTCTAATGTTACCCATCACTATTCTACATGAGTACATCCTGGAAATTGAACTTAGTGATCTCTTTTCTTTCCTCTTTCTTCTCCTTTTTCCAGACAAAGAGGTGACCTACAGCTTCAATCCTGATGACAGTCCAGAGCCAAGTAAAGAATTCTGGAATATCATGGTTTTCAGGGTGGTGCACTTTCCTCTGTTAAAAATACATAAATTAAAAATACTGTTAGAATAAAAAAATACTTACATAATGTACATTTCTCTGCATCTAAGACTATTCTTAGCAATCTCCATTAACTGGAGAATTCAGGAGCACCTAAATTACCTGTTGTATTAATGACTGTTACTTACAAAATGAACATTCTTTGACAAGAGTTTAAACCTGTCTCTTCATGCTGTGTTTTAGATATAGAAAACAGATCACTACATTTTTATTTACAGCAAATTTTATTAAACAATAGTCATGTTTTCTCAGAGCTAAACAACAGCAATTCATTCAACTCTTCCACTTTCGTTTTCTAGAATTCTGATTACTTACACTACTTTCCTGTGTACTACCTTCATCGTATTTAAATAATTCCTTAAAAGCTTATTCTTGCATAGGTGCATTATCTTATCACAGAATTACAGAATCATAGAATCATAAAATGGTTTTGTTTGGGAGGGACCTTAAAGATAATCTAGTTCCAACTAGAGGTCTCTGCTATGAGGAGGGACACATTCCAGTAGATCTTCACTGTACCATTGGTATATTCTGGCTTCATGACATCTTTCTATAGCTTAATACTATAGCATGTCATGACATGCTTTCTGTCAGATCCCCTGAGACATAGATAAAAAAGGACATATTTGTAAAGAGGTTGTGTGAGCCTCCTGGTTTTCATTCACTTGCATTCTTTTTAATGTTTAGCTCTGTATTATTACTTCAAAGTCACTTTCCACTGTAGCCTTATAGAAGACTTGAAACTCATTCCTGAGTATATCCCCTGCATGGTTCACAAACTGATGTGAGGTGGTGAATACAGACCAGATCAGCTTGAGATCAATGTGCATTTAAGGGCCTCTGTGGTCTCTGTAAACCTGTGCCAAGAACATGGTTGCAGGGATGAAAACTGTTTAGCTTCCATAATTAACAGGTTTTGTTCTTGTGTTTTTGTTTTTGTTTTCTGGTAGGCTGTAATCTAAGGCCCCACAATTAGCAGCCCTTCCCGTCATTTTGTCACCACCATTCAGCCTGCTGCTCATCTCTGTCCCACAAAAATAATGTTGTTCAGCTCTGTACCACCTCAGTTACTCTTAGTGATCCTTTTCCTCCTTCTGCAGCATGGGGCTGCAGTCTGTATCTCAAAGCCTTGGTCTTGATACCTGTACAGTAACCATTGTCTAACAGGACAATCCTCACTGAATGTGTGGTCTTCTGTGTCTTATATGCAGCATTGCCCTAAGGATAAGGAAGCACATAGAGCATTAGCCTGTATCCCATAATGGTCTTACCAGTATCTGTAGGATCCCCCCACAACTATGAGCAAGCACAGCCCCCACACCATTACACCCCTTTTCTGTGCAACAACATCTTTGAAAACTATTTTGCTATTCATGGACCCATTGGCCAGTGTTTCTGTTTTGTTTGGTCTTTTTCTTGTTTCCACACACACGTTCTTTTGAAGTAGGGCTTTTGTTCCAGTTTTATTTTCACAGACAGCATTGTCCGAGTGCTGCTGCACTGGACAAAGCCCAAAGGCTGCCCCTGTAATCCTGCACAGACAGGTATCTCTGCAGGGCTGTAGCTCACAGGATTAGACCTTTCTTTGTACGTGACAGGGCTTTTGCAGAGGACCTTTGCTGGGCCTCCTGGGAAAGGTTCTTGGGCTTGTTTGGGGCCCTCACTATTTGGGTGCCCTTCCATCCTCTTGAGGCTCCCTCCCAATAGCTAAGGGCATCTTCTGCAGCCTTGTAAAGAAGGGGATCCTGAACCTGCCTTTAAATTTTGTTTAATTACTCTAGTTTTCACGTTTTTATTATTATTTATTCCATTAGCTTGTATTAAAGAATATTTTATCCATTTTATATCTATACCTTTACGGATACATGCATTTAATTTTATATCTTCATAAATATGCATATGCATGCACACGCATATGTAAATCTATATAAAAATAGTGTGCATATATAAAAGACAATATTCATACATATTTGTATTCTACTTAATATATCTATTTTTGTATGTCTAAATAATGTATACATTGTATACAAATGTATATACTTTTATATCTGTGCACCTTCTGGACCACATGAAATGGATATCCAGTCAGACTGCTATCTGGTCTGAGATCAAGTGGCTACAGGAGTTGCAAAATGGCCACCAGCTGAACACCAAGCAGTATTAAAACACGCTGGGAGTGACACACTGCCAGAGCAAGCTTTCTTTTCTGATGTTCCTTCTGGGTAAACTGGTGGGGGAGCCAGTCTTCTCAGCCGATCACTGGGCAGTTTGAAAACACCTGGGTTATGATATTTGTCAAAATAGTAGCTTCCTCTCGTATGATGGAAACAAAATGGCACTCCACTACACATAGGGTAGGAGGAGGGTCAAACATGGCGTGCGGGTAGGTGGGAAAAGGACAAGGTGTTGGTAGACCAAGTGGGTGAGACCAAGTGGCCCCCATGGGCCCCAGAGTGGGTGGGGCTGGGCTACATCGCTTTGTGTCCAGGCAGGGCCTGTTGGTGCCCATGGCGCTGCAGTCTTCATCGTAGTCAGGAGCATGATGTGAACTCACTGTGTAATTAAAGGCTAGGTGAAAATAATTGATCGGGATCTCAGAGTGATTGAATCGACTGTGGGTCTGTGTGGAGTCACAGACCACTAATTATTTTATTTTTTTATAATTTCTTTAATATGAAGTAAAACCACTAATATTTATATATATATATATATATATAATTTCTTTATTTTGAAGTAAAAATATGTGTTACGTAAACTTTGGCTGAAAGCTTCTTAAAACGTTACTCATTTGCTATAGAGTTTTGGGGCCAGCTGGAAGAACAATCTCAAATGTTGCTGAAAATTTTAATGGAATGGAGAAAATATTTTCATTGAAATTCTACCATTTTAAATTATATCAGAATTCACAAACCAGGGATCCACTTAAAAAATAGCTATATTGGAAACAGAAAATGGTTATAATAGAAGGTGAAAATAGAAGTCTTGTAGACATCAAAAGGAGGCTGAGGCATGATTTTATGAGGTCACTCCCTGGCTTGATTCAATCTGTACTGTGACATTTCAATAAAATAAAGATGCAAAAGTTAATAAGGTGAATAGAAAATGGATGAACAGTATTTGTTAAGCAGATGATACAGTCTTGCTGGTCCTCTAATAAAATCAATGTATATCTGAATAAAATAAGAATATGATTTGAGCTGAATGGAAGCCTGGCAAAAATATTGTGTTACACAACTATTTAGGGTGAAATGAACAACAGTTGAACAACAGAGAACCAAATATTCCAGTTAGGGAATCACTGTTATAGACGACAAGCAGAAGACCATGTACAACTGGAAAACTATAGTAATCATCATACCATACAAACGCAAAAAATGTAAGGAACTGTGCTTGACGCCTCTCAGTTTGATCGTGAAAGGTATTCTGCTGCCCTTGAAATCCTGAGACTGAAAAGCATATCTTTCAATTTATACCAAGATAAAACTGACACCTGTCAAAATTTTCAAAGGAAACCCAGAAAGAGAGAGAGCCCAAAATAACTAATAATTTATTTATCAAGGTTCTCTTTAGTTTTGGCAAAATAAAAATTACCAATTTAAAACAAAAAAAAAGTTTTTTTTTTTTTTAAATACTCTCATTGTGCTTTGACAATTCTATACATATCCCTCACTGACTACTATGCAATTTTTCTTGCTTATTAGAGAATTGGACATGTGAAACATACATTTTAGGTTTAAATTTTGAATCTTAAGAGAATCTTCTGCCCATACAATAATCACTGAAATTTCTTGATGGAATTTGTGTTATTTGTGATTCCAATGTATCAAAATTGTTTAAAGTCATAGATATTATACAGCCCACTACATCAGAAAGTAATTCAAATTATTTGGGATCTTTTCAACTATGTTAACCATCTACAATGTCCAGCACAAAATAAACATTGAGGAGAGGGTACAGCATGTAAGTCTGTGTCTGGCTAACGTAGTCCAATTTATCAAACTGGGGAAAACTTCCAAGAACAATGCAAGTGAGCAGAACCAAGGAATGTTAAATAAATTTGCCGTGCTTGTGCATGAGGTTGGTTGTCCTTGAAGTTGCAGAATAAAATTTAGCACTACTAAGTTGTAAAGAGCTAAGAAAATACTCTGTTATGAATACTACCTTGGCATTCTTTAAACATTAGGCTAGACAAAAGAGGTTTTAACTTCACATTTAGCTCAAGATAACAGGTACAAAGAGATACTCAAATACTCTTTTTAAGTGCTTACTAATGATCTATAGTTACTGTAGCAACTGATCCTTTCTCATTCATTTTTACTGCAACAACAGTAATGAATGTATTTAATATGCCATGAAAAAACTAAGCAATAAGGAAAATAAGAATTTTGTTCTAATTTTGGCACAGTAAGCAATACCTGTTGTCAATGATTCCTTAAGCTGCTAAAATATTTTGTTTACTTTTTAAAATTTTTCACATTTAGTTAAGAATGAAAACATACAGTACCAAAGAACCAGTGAAATCAAATTATCTTTCTGATTTGGAAAAGTCTTTCAAGATTCTGCTGACCAGATTCTCTGGATTTTATACACACAGCTTATTTTTGGAGAGTTAAAAATTAATTGTAAGTGTACTTTAAAAGGCAGGGCATAAATGTAAATAACGTTATAGCTGTAAAGGGCAGTTTACACTCCTGCTTGCATATAGGCTCACAAACCCTCCGAAAAACTGAGTCACCCAGATTTGTCAGTTTGGTAATTAGTTGCTTGCATGTGATCCAAACTGATGTAACACTGCCGAAGTTCAAACAATTAGCTAGCTGTTAAGAACATTAATTGTAGAAAATAGATTCTGTACAATAATCCTAAACAAAACTATTTTTTCCTTTTATGACATGGAGTTGCTGTGTTCTCTGTTAGCTTCTTCGTGTTTAGTTCATGTATGATATCTCTTAATATTAGTAATTTACACATCAGAAAAAACCACTCAGTCTTTTTTAGGCATTTCTTTGGAGAATCAGCAGGTATGTATTTCTATGACTATCACACACTCTTCCTCTTTTCATATTCCTTCAGAAAAATACAGTGGTTGACATTAAATAATCAATATTCTGACTTTTTGCTGATGAGCTAGGTTATTTGTTTCACTAGCAACATAATATCATCATGTAGCAACAGTACATTTTCTGTTAACTTTCCTCCAGTTCAGAAGCAAAGCTCAATTCGACTGTATTCACAGCCTGTTCGCTAGCTATGGAATGCTGAAATGCTTGAGATCTAACTGCATAGATACCAATAAAAAGAAATTTTTTAGTTTGGCTGCTTGAGGATACCCTTACAATGAATTTTATATTGTAAATTTGATTGTGAAATTTACAGGTTTGCTATTCATGCTGGGCCAATGCATTACACTTACAGCAGTCAGAACAAGAACTGAGAAAATAACATGACGTGCTGAACTCACTCATTCCATATAAATTATTAATTGCAGTTAATGGTATGTACCACAGAAATTATCCTCTGAATAAATGTGTGAAAAATTACAGTAGCAACCAGTTTGAATGCTCTTCTGACTCTTTCTGAGCAATCTGCAAACCAAAAAGAAACACAATTATTTGTTCTTCTGCTGACAGGTAGACAATTGGAACACTTGGCCTTTCATTTTCTGATTTAGATGGTGCTCTGCAGGTTGTGTGGCTGACCTGAGGTGGAGAGAGCAACAGTTTTCAAACAGAGGCAGACCAAGTGTATAGGCTGTCTGGGTACAGACAACTTAAGCCAACACAGGTTTCAGGCTGTTGTAATCCTGCCTTTTTCCTTGATCCCAGTGTTGTATTCCTGCAATTTTCCTTGTGCCGTCTCTAGCACTTATCTACTCAGCAGTGATCTGTCAGAAAGCTAACCTGCCAGAAAGAACAAATAGTTTTCTGTTTTCTGTTGAATGTGTGCTAAAATAGGTTGGTGAATTGCCGTGTAAGCGCTGCAGCTCTCAGGAAGGAGGGGCCAGAAATGTTGTATTATGTTTGGCTACCATGAAATCATGTATGACTGGAAAAAAATGAAGAATAAGACAAAAACTCTTTTTTTTTTTTTTTGTGGTGGTCTTTTTAGACTTTTTAACTTATTAAAATCTGAGTTAGAACTCATAGCTGTAATAAAGAGGACAACTCTTTTAAGTGAAATAGTGACATGTTTTTCAGTAAGCTGCTGTTAGAAAGAGAATACTGGTTCAACCATTATGCTCAAAGTTGAAAGAGCTAAAGACCTTGTATGGTCTTTTTTGTTCAGTCCATTTTCCTTTCACAGTTTGGCAATAACTCAACACCTAGAAATTCAGCAAACAAAAAGTTTGTAATTCATGTTGGTTTTGTTTGTTTGTTTTGGTATTTTTTTTTAAATAAAAAATAATTTTAAAAAAACTTCTTTTTGCTGTACTTGCTAAAATGAATTAAAATTGATTCCCTCTTCTAAAATAATAATAATAATAATTCTAAGCAGAGATATAGAAGTGTTACTTTTTTTTTTTTTTTTTTTTTCTTTGAAGGCTACCTGTCATTGTATTACATGGTGTCTGAATTCATGTGTTCAGGCATTTGGCATTAACTCTGACTGCAGGGTAACCTCTCATCTTCTTCTCTGTCCTGTGACCTAAGGCAGTGGATCATTGGTGCGATCATCAGCTGCCAGTTTGCTGTGTTCATGGGGGATACTGAAAACAGGATGCTTCATGACTGTTAACAAAGTATAAGGTATAGGGTATCTGCCATCTGTGGGAGAATCTGATTTAGATGTCATGTCTGGGGTTCGGCACTGAGACTTGAGAAATTTGACAACTGTATCTTGAACCTCTTTTTCTGTGGAAAACTGGCATGGAAAATGGCTTGTTTTTGAAGATATATTCTCTCAGGAAAACAAGGTACCAAGAAATATTTATTCTTAAATTTTGCTTTATATTCTGTTTCCACTTTCGCTTTTACGTGTATATATATATATATATATATATTTTTTTTTCCCAGTGCAAAGTCTGTAATGAGCATTTATTTCACTGTTATGCACATACAAAGAGCATAGTCAAAAAAGACATCGATTACTGCAGTTTAGCTATGGAACTGGCTGGACCACTTTTAACATTAAGCAGGAGAAAACTTGTTCTGATATGTCACAGCTCTGAAGGAGAACTGACTCCCACTGTTGTGGAAGAAAAGGATAAACAGGTGATTTTAGAAAGGCACCAGAGAGGTTAAAAAGGCAGAGACAAAGCTGAAAGGGAAGAGGAGGACAGGAAAGAATAAAGGCATCAAAATTGCTCTCAAACAGATGTGAAAAAGAACTACTGTATTTCTGAACAGAAATAAGTATGCATATACTGTACAGAGAAGCATTAGCCTTACAAAACATACACTGGTTAGCTCTGTAGCTAATAGAGCATAGGCTTGATTATCCCAAAAATGTCAGATTGACTACTGCTAGTCACACAGTACATAAGTGCCCAAGAGCTTTGCCAAGGCATCCAGAAATCAGAATAAGGCTAGGATTGTAAATATATTTATGGATATGCTGCATTCAGATGTTTAGAAATAAAAATTAGATAAATGTGTGATATCCTCCAGATGTCCTGAAAAAGCACCTCCAGGCAAGAGAACATATGTGAGTGCAACCAACTTTCATGGCACAGTTGTTTACACTAGTGTAAATCAAAAAATAGTAGTGAAACACGTTCATTATTTCAATTTTTATAGTGCTATAATATAAGCAGTTAATATATATGCTTATGAGAAGGCTGGCTTCTGTATTTAAAGCACTGCTGAAATCTCGATTGAACTTCGTCCTGGAGGGTGGAAGGGAGGCTTAATAACTGAAATAATTTTTAACAAGTTAAATCTGGACAAAGATACGGAATTTCAGAGATTTCAGATACATCTTCTGATTAAAACACTATAACTTGAGAGTATCCTAGATGTATTTCTTAAGACATATGAAGTTCTGGACACTCACCATATGTCCTCTGAACAACTGAAATGTCTGCATTCATCTTTTGCTACAGGTGGTGATTTTGTCTACTGTGGAAGAGGAAGCTAATGAAGACAAAACAAACAAGAAGATAAGTTATTAAAACAAGAAGGACAATGTACAGGTCTAAGAAAGTTAGAATTAACTGCATTTCTTACTGATGCTGTGTGGGAATTTAACAAATACTAGGTCTTCTTTGGGGAGACAGATTTTTGCGTATGGATTTTCCCATCAAGTATTTATTGAATCATAGAATATCCTGAGTTGGAAGGGACCCACAAGGATCATCGAGTCCAGCTATTGAGCCTGCACAGGACCATCCAAAATCAGACCATATATCTGAGAGCATGGCCAAATGCTTCTTGAACTCCAGCAGGCTTGGTGCTGTGATCACTGTCCTGGGGAGCCTGTCCCAGTGCCCAACCACCCTATGGGGGAAGAACCTTTTCCTAACAGCCAGCCTGACCCTCCCCTGTCCCAGCTCCATGCCATTCTCTTGGGTCCTGTCGCTGTCTCCAGAGAGCAGAGCTCAGTGCCTGCCCCTCCGCTCCCCTCGTGAAGGAGCTGCAGGCCACCATGAGGCCTCCCCTCAGCCTCCTCTGCTCTGGGCTGAACAAACCAAGGGACTTCAGCTGCTCCTTATACATCTTGCTCTCTGGACCTTAGTAGCCCTCCTTTGAACACTGTCTAATAGTTTTATGTTCTTTTTGTACTGTGATGCCTAAAGCTGCACAGAATACTCCAGGTGATGCCATACCAGCGCAGAATAGAGGTGCATCAATCACTTCTCTTGACCAGCTATCAATGCCGTGCCTGATATACCCCAGGATATGTTTGGTCCTCCTGGCTGCCAGGACACACTGTTGACTCATATTCAACTTGTTGTCAACCAAAACCTCCAGATCTTTTTCTGTGGGGCTGCTCTCCAGCCTTTTGTCCTCTATTCTGTACGTATATCCAGGGTTGCTCCATCCCAGGTTCAGCATCCAACTTGCTCTTGTTAAACATCATATTGTTAGTGATTGCCCAGCTCTCTGATTTGTCCAGATCTTTCTGCAAGGCCTCTTTAACATCAATGGATTCAACATCCTCCCTGTTTAGTGTCATCTGCAAGTTTACTTGGTATACCTTTGAGTCTTACATTCAAGTCATTTATGAAAGCATTGAAGAGAAGTGCCTCTAAAATACAGGCCTGGGGAACCCACAAGTAACTGGCTGCCAGCCTGATGTAGCCCCATTTCCTATAACCCATTAAGCCCAACCCATCAGTCAATTGTTCACCCATCATATTATGTTTTTATCTAGCTGTATGCTGGATATTTTTTCCAGAAGGATACTGTAATAAGCACTATTGAAAGCTTTACTGAAATCCAAAAATATTGCATCAGCTGTCTTCCCTAGGTCAACTAGATGGGTGACCTTGTCATAAAAGGAAATTAAGTTCATTACACAGGACCTTCCCCTCATGAACCTGTGTTGTCTGTGACCAATGACTTCATTGTCCTTCGTGTGTTTTTCAATAACTCCCAGAATAATTTTCTCCATAATTTTACCAGGCACTAAAGTGATACTGACAGGCCTGTAATTACCAGGGTCTGTCTTCTTGCCCTTCTTGAAAATTGGAACAATGTTTACCAGCTTCCATTTGACTGGGACCTCTCAAGATTCACAAGACCATAGAAAATAATTGAGAGCGGTCTCACAGTGACATCAGCCAGCTCTCTGAGTACCCTGGGATGAATCCCGTTGGGCCCCATAATCTTATGTGCATCCACGTGTAGCAGCAATTCCCACACAAGCGTGGGGTTGGCTGGGAGTATATCATTCCCACAGTCATGGTCCTCCAGCTCAGGGCACCAGGGGTTACAGATCCCATTATCAGTGTTGTAAGTGTAAGGTTTGTTAATTCCCACATCTGTGGCATGTCTCTTTTTAACACTGTTGCAGAGACTGAATGAAGTGAATATAAATGGAGAAATTTGAGTCTTGCAACTTGGGATCCTCAGAACTTGGGTTTGCAATCTGCTCACTCTCCTGCCAGAACACCAGAGTGCAAACAGATGCATCTATCACAACAGGCTTGGAAATGTGCCATATTTAAATACTCAATCCAATGCAATACTTAGTCCTTGAGTACTTTATGGGAAGTCTGTCTAATCCTCCAGTGCACAAACAAACAGTACAGTCCCCCAGTGCTATGGGGAACAGAGGTACTTGTAATAAATTGCTATTAGCAACTGGTATTCAGAAGTTAAGCAGCTGTCTACCATACCTCAATATGAACATTTTGCAGCAAACACTACTAGACGAAAAGCTCTGTGAATGAGTTTACATTCATTATCAAGCCTTTCTAGAAAACAAAGTAGGATAAAGTAGTATTCAGTCATTATGCTTTATTGTTATATAAGATCATTTAGTAGAATGTTGTCAATTAATACTAATTCTATGGTGTCAATAGATATAATAGTATTTACAGACACTTTATTTTAATGTCAGATTGATTTGTCTCAAAGTTTCAAGAAAAAGACGTAATTGTCATTTGTCAATTGTACTCTATTTTATCACTTCTTTGCTTCTCTTTTTTAAATAATTATTCTGATCCAGAAGAGAAATGACAGAAACAAAGCAGTGTGTTGCCCATTTTTGATTATGGTAAATAATGTGGATTATTTTAGCTGTGGTATTTATAGCATATAAATGACAGTTACAGTGTCAAGTTTTTGTAACCCTATGTTATTTTTAGGACCAGACTGATTCTAGACAGTTCTGCTGTAGAATAACACCAAAAATAATGGTGATGAAATAAAATACCATTACACATTAGTTAGACTGACCAATCTATCATTATTAGGTGACTGTAGTGCATTTGATAGCATGCCATATTTTAAATTTACAGAAAAATTAAGACAGATGAGTTTTGAAAGATAAAAAAGTCATCATCTTTCCAAACTGATGAAATGCATCTTTGGTACTTTGTTACAGTAATGACAAACAATGAGCAAAAATGTCATGATTCTTTAAGGCTAATGTCATGATTCTAAAGTATTCAGTCACTTAAGCGTATTCACTTATAATGAAGTCCAATAAAATATTCCCAAAGTCCTTGGATGGGTAAATGTCATTTCCTTCAAAAGAAGTTCAAATCTAGTTGCTCTGGAAAACTTACTAGCCACTAGTCTGCATCACTAACTGTTGTAAAAAAAAAAAAATCCATAATTTGCTGAACTAGTTCCATTTTACATTTTTAAATGGTGACTAAAATTTTTATCTGGTATTTATGGTCTGACAAACATTACTGTTTCAATTGTCAGGGCAATCTGGTGTCTCTTTATCCACATACATGAAGAGTTTCAGGCATCTCAGTAAAGATTATGTAGGTGCCTTGTGGAATTTGTCAGAAAGCTTAAGGCATTAAAACCCTGGAGAATGATACACTTAATTGGTGGAAGGGCCTTCAAAGTCTCACAGGGTAACTGCTCAGTCTTTGATACTATGACCCTTTCATTTTGTTGGAAGGAGGATACAGGCCTTGATTCAGTTGCTCATCCTTGATCTGAAAAATAGAATGCTGGGAGATAGGCAGTCCTATTGCAACAAAACATTACTATAGCAGGACTGTATAGATCATAAAACTCTCGTTATACCTTCAGATACCCTTGTGAAATACACTTTTGCATGTTCTGTGCTATGTAACATATATGAAATCAACAGAGAGAGAAAGTCATTTGTGAAAAAGCTCTTCATAAACCACTGTTACTACCTTCTGAAATTTAATTTTAACAACCCAAAGTATCAGTGAAAATGTGCAGGAACAGAGTTTAGTGTACCAAAGGCAGATATTTTGCTTTCTCATTCCCAGAACTGCACATGAAAATAGGCTGTGCTGCTGTCTGAAAATGAATTGTATGGCAGATTTTCCTACAGTAAGAATCTGATCTGCCATCCTCACGCATACCAAGAAATACTTCTATAATTCTTTATTTAGACCTCACTGCCTAGAAAAGTTTAATCCTGAGGAGTCAGGGAAACAAATTGTTCCACAGTTGCATGCTGTAAGTTTAACTTTCATGCAGAACTCCAAAGCTTTATTTCTGCCTAGGAAGCTAAAATTAAAAGTCACTGGTACCTGCAATATTAATCAATCCACAAACAAAAATATGAACTTCATATTATTTCTTACTCACCCCTATTTTAGATGTATGGTATGTGTGTTTTGTTGTTGTTGTTGTTGTTGTTTTTCTTTTCTGATTTAAGATTAAAAAGAGATAGTGGGATGAAGAGGAGTGTGGGTGTCTTCAATGAAGCAGAAGGTACATGTATTGTGGTTATTGTTGCTACTCTCCTGCACTGAAGGATAGCAGTGCTATCAGATATTTTTAAAAAAGTTCTGTGAGAAACAATCTACAGCCAATCTACAATCTACACATATTCAAGTGAATATTTCAGTGAATTAGCATTTGTTTGGGATTGCAATGGTGGGCGTCCTCCAAGCAGAAGCACACAGCGGCAATGTAGCATAGCTCTATATTCCCTATTAACTTATGCTTGATTCCTCCCATTTCCTCATTAGCTGAGTACTGCAGGTTCACAACCTACCTGACACTTGTTACTATGCCCTGTATGTGCAGTTTTATTTGACCAACCTTTAATTCCCCCCCCCCTTTTTTTTTTCTTTCTCTGTTTTGTTTTGTTTCGTTTTGTTTTGTTTCGTTTTGCTTTGTTTTGTTTTGCTTGGAACTGGAGGGGCCCATGCTCTCATAGCTTCTTGTTCTTGCTGATTCCACAACTGCTTGTTTTTCTTTGCCATTCTCCTTATTTTGGGACATTGAGACCTTCCACTGCCCCCTTATCTGCTTAACATAGCCCTCCCCCGCTGCCCCCTCCTGCCCCCCCCCCCCCCCATTATGCTTGCACAATCACATTTGAATATGCAAGGTTAGCAGAATTTTTCATTGCAAAAACACAACTTTAATTCTTTCAATTCTTACAAATTCTGTCTTCAAGAACTTCTGTGTATCAAATAAAACGGATTACCCTATACAAGGAAGTTTGATTCTTGTTAGAATAAGTGTTGGAGGAGTAGCTGGCAAAAACAGAATCACATGACCTCATTGGCATTGTAGGGATGTGGTGTGACGGCTCCCATAACTGGAGTGTTGGAATGGAAGGATACAGGTTCTTTAGGAAGGACAAGAGGGGAAGGCAAGGAGGGGGCGTCACCCTGTATTACAATGAGCAGCTGGAGTGCATGGAGCTCTGCCTGGGGAAGGGTGAGGAGCTGACGGACAGCTTGTCAGTCAGGATTAAAGGGAGGGCAGGGACAAGTGACATTGTAGTGGGGGCCTGCTACTAGGAAGACCAAGCAGATGAGGCCCTCTATAGACAGATAGAAGCAGCCTCACTTTCACAAGCCCTGGTTCTCATGTGAGACTTTAACCACCCCAATATTTGAGGGACAGCACTGCAGGACATAGGCAATCCAGGAGGCTACTGGAGTACATTGATGACAACTTCCTTCTCCAAGTGATAGAGGATCCAATGAGGAGAGGTGCTATGCTGCACCTCAGTCTCACCAACAAGAAGGGGCTGGTGGGAAATGTGGAACTCAAGGGCAGCCTTGGCTGCAGTGACTATGAAATGGTACAGTTTTGCATTCAGAGGACAGCAAGGAGGAAGCACAGCAAGCTTGCTGCCCTGGACTTTGGGAGAGCAGACTTCGGTCTCTTCAGGTAACTGCTTGGTAGAGTGTCATGGGACAAAGCCCTGGATGGAAGAGGAGCCCAGGAAAGATGGTTAATATTCAAGGGAGACCTCTTTCAAACTCAGGAGCAATGCACTGCAACAAAGAGGAAGTTGGACAAAAATGCCAGGAGGCCTGCATGGATGATCAAGGAGCTCCAGACCAAGTTTAAACAGAAGAAGGCATAAAGGCAATGGAAGCAAGGACAGATAGCCTGGAAGGGATACAGAGAAGTCCAAGCAGCCAGGGATCAAGTTAGGAAAGCTAAAGTATTGATAGAATTGAATTTGGCCAAGGACATCAAGGGCAATAAGAAAGGATTCTGTAGGTACATTGGCGATAAAGGAAGATGAGGGAAACCACGGGCCCTCCCTGGAAAGAAGTGGGAGACATGGTTACCGGGATATGGAGAAGGCTGAGGTACTTAATGACGTTTTTGCCTCAGTCATCAGTGGCAAGAGCTCTAGCCACATAACCCATGCCCCAGAAGGTAAAGGCAGGGCCTGGGAGATTAAAGAACTGCCTGTTGTAGGAGAAGATCAGGCTGGAGACCATCTAAGGAACCTGAAGGTGCACTAGTCTGTGGGACCTGATGAGATGCATCCGTGGGTCCTGAGGGAACTGGCAGATGAACTTACTAAGCCACTGTCTATCATATTTGAGCAGCCATGGTAGTGCAACAACATTCCCACTGACTGAAAGAGGGGAAACATGATCATCATTTTTAAGAAGAGAAAAATGGAGGACCCCCGGAAATACAGGCCAGCCAGTCTCACCTCTGTGCCTGACAAGATCACAGAGCAGGTCATCCTGGAAACTATGTGAAGGTACACAGAAAGTAAGGAGGTGATTGGTAGCAGCCAAAATGGCTTCACTAAAGGCAGCTCATACCTGACAAATCTAGTGGTCTTCTATGATGCGGTTACAGCACTGGTGGATGGGGGAAGAGAAAATAAAATAAAAATGAAAATGAAAATAAATGATCTACAAAACTGTAATATTTGTCTTTCATTGAATTTAATCCTGACAGATCCCTGCAGTCATAATTTTAATAGTCTGCTGAGTTTGCTGAGAAAGCCACATAATGCTGTCTTTTCAATCATCTTTCTCAAGTATTATTTCATGTTTCATTTTCCTTTCTTAGGAGGTCATTTATTTATGTAAAACAGAGACTGAAAGAAGGTGATTTTCTCTATTGAACAAAGCTGGATTGCTTTTAACTCATAGGAAATTTCACACCTGTATTCCATAACTGTACTATGACAACTCAAAATAGCCATGTTCTTCCCACTTCCCTGCAAATGCTAATTTAAGATTCAAACCCTCTTTGGGTCTTGTGGTAACTAAGTGGAGCCTTTTTTAACCTTTTCTCATCTCAGTATTTGATATTTCTTGTCTTTTATAGAAATAATACTATATATGTTTTATAAAACTTCATTGGGATGCCAGAAGTGTTCTCCATGTAGCTTTTTATCCCTTACTTTTTCCCTCTTTCTCTTTTTAGCTTTTTTTTTTTTGAGTTCCTATTTCAGCAAGTCATTACAATGTTACACGGGTATAAAATATAATTTACTGTAAGAATTAAGAGAGTGCACAAATTCAGATGGAATTTACAATATTGATCAGCTTTGTATTATTGCTTAAATATTTTAAATTATAAAGTTATTATTTTTAAGTAGTAATCCATTGGAAAACAACTTCAAGATCAACAAGTCCAGCAATCAACCTGACCTAATGAGTCAAATCACTAAACTATGTCCCTCGGTGCCATGTCCACATGGCTCTCAAATACCTCCAAGGCTGGGGACTCCACCACTTCCCTGGGAAGCCCATTCCAATGCTTGACCACTCTCTCCATGGAGAAATTCTTCCTAACATCCAATCTAAACCTCCCTTGGCACAACTTGAGACTATTTCCTTTTGCTTTATCACTTTTCATCTGAGGAAAGAGTCTGACACCCTCCTCACTGCAATTTCCTTTCAGTTGGATGTAGAGAGTAATAAGTCTGCCCCCCAGCTTCCTCTTCTCCGGAGTTGGAAACCCCAGTTCCCTCAGCCCCTGCTCTTAAGTCTTGTTTTCTAGTTCCTTCACCAGCTTTGTTGTTCTTCTCTGAACGTGTTCCAGCACCTTGATGTCCTTCTTGTAGTAAGAGGCCCAAAACTGAACACACTGTTTGAAGTGTGGTCTCATCAGTGTCGAGTATAGAGAGACAATCACTTCCCTAGTCCTGCTGGCTGCATTATTTCTGATGCAGGTCAAGATGCCATTGTTCTTCTTGGCCGCCTGGGCACGCTGCTGGCTCATATTCAGCCTTCTGTTGACCAGCACTTCCAGGTCTTTTTCTGCTGGGCAACTTTCCAGCCACTCCTCCCCAAGCCTGTATTGCTGCATGGGGTTGTTATAATCAAAGTGCAGGACTCACTGCTTACCCTTGTTGAATATCATGCAATTGCATTCAGCCCATCAATCTAGACTATCCATATTCATTTGCAGTCTTCCCACCCTCAAACAGATCAACAATCTCACCCAACTTGGTATTATCTGAAAACCTTCTGAGGGTGCACTTGTTCCCCTCATCCAGATTGAATTTCACCCGAAGAAATAGCAATGTAATGTTCAAGTTTTGGCATATAAAGCTTTTCCATATCTTCATTTTAGACACCTACATCAATACCCAAATTTCAGAAAACTTGAAAACTTAGAAATCATTTTAGAGGACTAGAAAGACTTCAGTGATAGAACTTTTGTAATTTGAACAGGAGTATAGATAGTGCAATTTCGCCTGTTCTTGATAAAAGATTTTGACATTGTAAATGTGGTGTTTTTTTCTTTGTTTGTTTGTTTGTTTTTCATGTTGGTCTGCTCTTTGATAATTCAACTAAATTTGAGATCATTCAGTAGGAAAAGGCTTAATATTCAGGCTAGGTTTCAGTCTCCCCTAACAGCTAAATTCAACTCTTGCAGACAGAATTCTGGAAGTGCTTCCCCCTCTTGACTGTAAGAAATTGTCTCTTTCATAAAACAGAAGCAAGCCAAAATGTTCAAATGCTATAAATCCATATAGCATAGATATTTGTAAGATGAATGTGCTGATAATAACAGACGCTGTCTCAAATGAAGAAGGTTTTTACATAGTTTATCTTGTTTTTTTTTGTCATCGTGTTGGAGAAGTTCTGCACCCAAAAGATTGTACCCAGAAATGCAGTACAAGAAGCAGTCTCAACTTCCCTCATCATGCCATTGTTAACAAATTTTGAATCTGTCCTAAAGTGTCCATCTAGAAGTAGATTGTTCTATTTTCTATATCCTCAGATTCACTGACTCTTAATTCAGACTATGGGCTGTTTTTCGCATTTTTTTGTGAAAAAATTGCAAATGCATTTTTTGCATTTTTTTTTCTTGCATTTGTTGGGAATGGTATGGTGTCCTGGTTTCAGGTAGGACAGAGTTAATTTTCCTCCTAGTAGCTGGCAGGGTGCTATGTTTTGGATTAGGATGAGAAGAGCGCTGATAACATGCTGATGTTTTAATTGTTGTAGAGCAGTGCTTACACCAAGCCAAGGACTTTTCAGCTTCTCGCTCTGTCCTGCTAGCGAGCAGGCTAGGGATGCAGCAGGAGCTGGGAGGGGACAGACCCAGGACAGCTGACCCAAACTGGCCAAAGGGGTATTCCATACCATCTGACGTCATGCTGAACAATATATAGGGGTGGCTAGCCGGGGTGGGGTGCCGGCTGCTCGGGGATAGGCTGGGCATCGGTCAACGGGTGGTGAGCAATTGCATTGTGCATCACTTATTTTGTACACATTATTACTATTAATACTATTATTATTATTATCATTATTATTATTGTTGTTGTTATTGTTCTTGTTATTCTTTTCCCTGTCTTAATAAACTGTCTTTATCTCAACTCACAGACTTCACTTTCCCGTTTCTCTCCCCCATCCCGGAGAGGGAGGGGGGAGGGTGAGCGAACGGCTGTGTGGTGTTTGGCTGCCAGCCGGGCTAAACCACAACAGTCCATTTGGCACCCAACGTGGGGCCCGAAGGGTTGAGATATCGACAGATTTGACCAGAGTGTGTTAAACTAAAATTGGGATAAGTATTCGACCTGCTTAATAGTTGCTAGTCACAATGTTGATTGCCTTAATCTCAAGTCTGCTGTACCTGTTTCCCAAATTGAGTTTTATAGCAAGTTACTTTCTGTATGTGCTCCCTGTCATGCTGTTTATCCTTTCCGGGCCCTGGTTTAAGATTGTTATGGTACTGTGTGGTGTAACGATGGCTTATGAAATGATGAGATTTCTGGTCATGACTCTAACCTGGTATTTGTACTCAGCACTGTCATCGACTCTATACTTCGGAAACCATATCTCAGAAACTATTAGCAATTACACCTATTGCCTTTTTTCATCAGGGAGTCAATCTGTGGAGGGGACAGGGGAAGATATTTTTTCCTACCTGTTCACTCTCCCTTCCTCCTTCACCACCCTCTTATCCCCCGAGCTAGTTACGGTAGCTCTCCAAGATGTTGAATATCCTTGGGATACTCAGACCAGCATGTTCTTGTTATGTCTCCTGAATGCGCTTCAGGTTTTGTTTAAGGTTAAACAACTACTTAGGAATCTCATCCGGAGATCTGTCTTGAGGCGGGATATTTGCGAGTGGCAGGGAGTGTGGGAGGATATGGGCAGGTTTCTAGAGCAGTGGGCACCTCCAGTGTTTTGGACATTCACCCCTGAACAACTGCAAAATCCTAAAAAACTGGTAGAATGCTTGAAAAAAAGGTGTCATGACTCTGGCAGTTCCAAAGTGACACAAATCACTGTGGCATGCTGGGGTCTGGCTTGTGCCTATTGAGCTGCAATTGATGCTGCTATCAACCTAGTGACAGACCCTGCGGCCATTCCAGTCCTGGCTCCTGCAGCCGTTCCAGCTCCAGCTCCCGCGGCCGTCCCGGCTCCAGCTCCCGCAGCCGTTCCAGCTCCCGCAGCCGTTCCAGCTCCCGCAGCCGTTCCAGCTCCCGCAGCCGTTCCCACTCCTGTGGCTGGGTCAGAGAAACGAACTGTAGCAGTGCAAGTTGCCCCTGCAGAGGGTATTCCAACCCCTGTGGCAGACCCTGTGGCTGGGTCGGAGAAGCGAGCTGTAGCAGTGCAAGTTGCCCCTGTAGAAAAGGTGAAAAAATGGTATAGAAACTCAGGTCGTTTAGAACGCAGAAAGTCTTCTGCTAAGTCTGGGTGTGGAGAAGACGAGGCTGGGCCATCAAGTGTGCAGGAGGATGAAGATGAGGATGAGGATGTCAGAAAATCAACAGTAACTACCCGAACCCTATACCAGCGTGAGCTACGAGATGTGCGAAAAGATTTTGGTTACTGTATAGGTGAACAGCTTGTCACCTGGCTGCTCCGGTACTGGGACACTGGAGCCAATGGTGTGGAATTAGAGGGCAGGGAAGCCAAGCGGTTGGGATCCCTTGCTAGAGATGCAAGCATTGACAAAGCAATTGGAGATGGAGCACGATCTCACAGCCTCTGGAGGCATCTCCTGTTAGCTGTGAAGGAAAGGTATCCCTACAAGGAAGAACTTGTATGTCTACCAGTCAAGTGGACCACCATGGAGAAGGGAATTCAGTACCTGAGGGAATTAGCCATACGGGAAGTAATTTATAAGGACCTAGACGACGCACAAACATCCACAGATCCAGATGAAGTCCAGTGTACTCGACCCATATGGCGGAAGTTTGTACGGAATGTACCATCAACATGGGCCAGCACATTGTCAATAATAACCTGGAAAGACGGTGAAGATCCCACAGTGGGTGACATGGCTAAACAACTCCGGGAGTACGAAGGAAATCTCTCCTCTTCCCTACAGGCCAGCGTCTCGGCTGTGGAGAAACTCTCTGAAGAGTTCCACCAACTTAAAGAGAATTTATATTCCCCCCCACCTGAACAAACCAGTGGCCACCAACTAAAAGAGAATACTTCGGAGAAACTTTTTGAAGAGGTCCACCAACTTAAAGAGAGTGTATTTTCTTCCCCACCTGTACAAACCAGCATCTCGGCTATTAGGGGTAAGCGTTCATCCATGCAAGGAAGACAATATGGTGGGTACACACCCCACGCCACCCTGTGGTTTTACCTACGTGACCACGGAGAGGACATGAGAAAATGGGATGGAAAATCTACTGAGACCCTAGAGGCACGGGTACGTGAGTTGCAAAAGAAAACAACCGGGAGAAAGGGGTTCTCTGAAAAGTTTGCTGCTCCAACTTCTAGTGGGCAGTCTTTTAAACACAGAAACGAAGATTCTGACCAGGACTAGAGGGGCCCTGCCTCCAGCCAGGGGGAGGAAAGGGACAACCGAGTTTACTGGACTGTGTGGATTCGATGGCCTGGCACGTCTGACGCACAGAAGTATAAGGCTCTAGTAGACACCGGTGCACAATGTACTCTAATGCCATCAAGCTGTAAAGGGCCAGAGCCCATCTGTATTTATGGCGTGACAGGGGGATCCCAGCAGTTAACTGTATTGGAAGCTGAAGTGAGTCTAACCGGAAATGAGTGGCAAAAGCACCGTATTGTGACTGGCCCGGATGCTCCGTGCATCCTTGGCATAGACTATCTTAGAAGAGGATATTTCAAGGACCCAAAAGGGTTCCGCTGGGCTTTTGGCATAGCTGCCTTAGAGACAGAGGACATTAAACAGTTGTCTACCTTGCCCGGTCTCTCAGAGGACCCTTCTGTTGTGGGGTTGCTGAGGGTTGAAGAACAGCAAGTGCCAATCGCTACCACAACTGTGCACCGGCGGCAATATCGCACCAGCCAAGACTCCCTGATTCCCATCCACGAGCTAATTCGTCACCTGGAGAGCCAAGGAGTGATCAGCAAGACCCATTCACCTTTTAATAGTCCCATATGGCCAGTGCGAAAGTCTAATGGTGAGTGGAGACTAACAGTGGACTATCGTGGCCTGAACGAAGTCACGCCACCAGTGAGTGCTGCAGTGCCGGACATGCTAGAACTCCAGTACGACCTGGAATCAAAGGCAGCCAAGTGGTATGCCACAATTGATATTGCTAATGCATTTTTCTCCATCCCTCTAGCAGCAGAGTGCAGGCCACAGTTTGCTTTCACTTGGAGGGGAGTCCAATATACTTGGAATCGGCTGCCCCAGGGGTGGAAACATAGCCCTACCATTTGCCATGGACTGATCCAGTCTGCGCTGGAGCAGGGGGAGGCTCCTGAACACCTGCAGTACATCGATGACATCATTGTGTGGGGTGACACTGCAGAGGAAGTTTTCGAGAAAGGGAAGAAAATAGTCCAAATCCTTCTGAAGGCCAGTTTTGCCATAAAACAAAATAAAGTTAAAGGACCTGCACGAGAGATCCAGTTTTTAGGAATAAAATGGCAAGATGGACGTCGTCAAATCCCAATGGATGTGATCAACAAAATAACAGCTATGTCTCCACCAACTAGCAAAAAGGAAACACAAACTTTCCTAGGTGTCGTGGGGTTTTGGAGAATGCATATTCCAAATTACAGTCTGATTGTAAACCCGCTCTACCAAGTAACTCGTAAGAAGAATGCTTTTGAATGGGGCCCTGAGCAACGACAAGCCTTTGAACAAATTAAGCAGGAAATAGTTCATGCAGTAGCCCTTGGGCCAGTCCGAACAGGACCAGATGTAAAGAATGTGCTCTACACCGCAGCCGGGGAGAATGGTCCCACCTGGAGCCTCTGGCAGAAAGAACCTGGGGAAACTCGAGGTCGACCCCTGGGGTTTTGGAGTCGGGGATACAGAGGATCTGAGGCCCGCTATACTCCAACCGAAAAGGAGATATTGGCAGCATATGAGGGAGTTCGATCTGCTTCGGAAGTGGTCGGTACTGAAGCGCAACTCCTCCTGGCACCCCGACTGCTGGTAGTGGGTTGGATCTTCAAAGGAAGGGTCCCCTCTACACATCAAGCAACTGATGCTCCATGGAGCAAGTGGGTTGCACTGATTACTCAGCGGGCTCGAATAGGAAACCCCAGTCGCCCAGGAATCCTGGAAGTGATTATGGACTGGCCAGAAGGCAAGTACTTTGGGATATCATCAGAGGAGGAGGTGGTCCGTGCTGAAGAAGCCCCACTGTACAACAAGCTACCAGAAAATGAGAAGAAATACGCCCTGTTCACTGATGGGTCCTGTCGTATGGTGGGAAAGCATCGGAGATGAAAAGCTGCTGTATGGAGTCCTACATGATGAGTTGCAGAAGCTGCTGAGGGAGAAGGTGAATCGAGTCAGTTTGCAGAAGTGAAAGCCATTCAGCTGGCCTTAGATATTGCTGAATGAGGAAAGTGGCCAGTTCTCTATCTCTATACTGATTCATGGATGGTAGCAAATGCCCTGTGGGGGTGGCTACAGCAATGGAAGCAGAACAACTGGGAACGCCGGGGCAAACCCATCTGGGCTGCTGCATTGTGGCAAGATATTGCTGCCCGGGTAGAGAACCTGGTTGTAAAGGTACGCCATGTAGATGCTCATGTGCCCAAGAATCGGGCTACTGAAGAACATCAAAACAACCAGCAGGTGGATCAGGCTGCTAAGATTGAAGTGGCTCAGGTGGAGCTGGACTGGCAACATAAAGGTGAATTATTTATAGCCCGATGGGCCCATGACACCTCAGGCCATCAAGGTAGAGATGCAACATACAGATGGGCTCGTGACGGAGGGGTGGACCTGACCATGGACACTATAGCACAGGTTATTCATGATTGTGAAACATGTGCTGCAATTAAACAAGCCAAACGCTCAAAGCCTCTCTGGTATGGAGGACGATGGCTGAAATACAAATATGGAGAGGCCTGGCAGATTGATTACATCACACTCCCTCAAACCCGCAACGGCAAGTGCCACGTACTTACAATGGTGGAAGCAACCACCGGGTGGCTGGAAACATATCCTGTGCCCCATGCAACCGCCCGGAACACTATCCTGGGCCTTGAAAAGCAAGTCCTATGGCGACATGGCACCCCAGAAAGAATTGAGTCAGACAATGGGACTCATTTCCGAAACAACCCTATAGACACTTGGGCCAAAGAACATGGTATTGAGTGGGTGTATCACATCCCCTCTCATGCACCAGCCTCCGGGAAAGTTGAACGATACAATGGACTGTTAAAGACTACACTGAAAGCAATGGGTGCTGGGACATTCAAAAATTGGGAAACACATTTGGCAAAGGCCACCTGGTTAGTCAATACTAGAGGATCTGCCAACCGAGCTGGACCTGCCCAATCAAACCTGTTATGCACTGTAGAAGGGGATAAAGTTCCTGTAGTGCACGTAAGAAACATGCTGGGTAAGACAGTCTGGGCTACTCCTGCCTCAGGAAAAGGCAAGCCCATTCGTGGGATTGCTTTTGCTCAGGGACCTGGATGCTCTTGGTGGGTAATGCAAAAGAATGGGGAGGTTCGGTGTGTACCTCAAGGGGACCTAATACTGGGTGAGAATAGCCCATGAGTTGAATTGTAGTATGTTAATTATCATATAACACTATATGTCATCACTACCATGGTTGCTATATATCATAGATGAAAATGGTGATTAATTAGAAGGTATTGGAAAGAGTGTAACCTGAGCATGACATAAATGGTATGGAATAAGGGGTGGATATCTGTCCTGGTTTCAGGTAGGACAGAGTTAATTTTCCTCCTAGTAGCTGGCAGGGTGCTATGTTTTGGATTAGGATGAGAAGAGCGCTGATAACATGCTGATGTTTTAATTGTTGTAGAGCAGTGCTTACACCAAGCCAAGGACTTTTCAGCTTCTCGCTCTGTCCTGCTAGCGAGCAGGCTAGGGATGCAGCAGGAGCTGGGAGGGGACAGACCCAGGACAGCTGACTCAAACTGGCCAAAGGGGTATTCCATACCATCTGACGTCATGCTGAACAATATATAGGGGTGGCTAGCTGGGGTGGAGGGGGGTGCCGGCTGCTCGGGGATAGGCTGGGCATCGGTCAACGGGTGGTGAGCAATTGCATTGTGCATCACTTATTTCGTACACATTATTACTATTAATACTGTTATTATTATTATCATTATTATTATTATTATTATTATTATTGTTATTCTTTTCCCTGTCTTAATAAACTGTCTTTATCTCAACTCACAGACTTCACTTTCCCGTTTCTCTGCCCCATCCCGGAGAGGGAGGGGGGAGGGTGAGCGAACGGCTGTGTGGTGTTTGGCTGCCAGCCGGGCTAAACCACAACATATGGATTCACAAAGGGAATGTAAAAAACAAAGAAAGTAGTATGAAGAAGTATGAAGAAACAAATGAAGAAGTAGCAGATTGGCAAGGGATGCAAAGAATAACAAGAAGGGATTCTATAGGTACATTGTCCAGAAAAGAAGGGCCAAGGACAGTGTGCCCCCTCTGCTAAATGAGAAGGGAGAACTGGTAATAACAGACATGGAGACATGGAGAGGGCTGAGGTACTCAGCAACTTCTTTGCTTCAGCCTTCACTGCCAGTCAGGCTCCCCATGTCTCTCCAGTCCCTGACCCTCTAGGCAAGGGCTGGGGGAAGCAAAGACCCTTCCACTGTAATATGAATAGTAGACTATTTGGTAGATAAGGAACTGGCTGCATGGCTGCATCCAGAGGGTTTTGGTCAATGGCTCCATGTCCAGGTGTCAGTGATGAGCGGTGTCCATCAGGGGTCTGTCTTTGGACCGGTGGTGTTTAATATCTTTATCAATGACATAGACACCAGTAGGATCAAGTGCACCCCCATCAAGTTTGCAGATGACACCAAGCTGAGTAATGCAGTTGATACAACAGAAAGAAGGGAAGCCATCCAGAGGGACCTGGACAGACTTGAGAAGTATGCCCATGTGAACCGTTTGAGGTTCAAGTCCAAGTGCAAGGTGCTGCACCTGGGTCAGGGCAACCCCAGACAGGAGTACAGACTGGGAGAAGAACTCATTGAGAGCAGCTCTGCTGAGAAGGACTTGGGGGTTTTGGTGGACAAAAAGCTCGACATGAGCCAGCAGTGTGCGCTTGCAGCCCAGAAGGCCAACTTCATCCTGGGCTGCATCAACAGAGGTGCAGCCAGCAGGTTGATGGAGGTGATTGTGCCCCTCTGCTATGCCCTTTTGAGGCCCTACCTGGAGTGCTGCATCCAGGTCTGGGACCCCCAGTACAAGAAGGATGTGGACTTGTTAGAGTGGGTCCATAGGAGAGCCACAAGAATGATCAGAGATGGAGCATCTCTCCTTTTAAGAGACGCTGAGAGAGCCTGGTGCTGTTCAGCCCAGAGAAGTGAAGGCTCCAGGGAAACCTCATTGTGGCCCTTCAGTATTTAAATGGAGGTTATTAAAAAGACAGAAAACAGTATTTTACTTGGGCAGATGATAGGACAAGGGGGAACAGTTGTGAACTAAAAGAGTGGAGATTTAGGTAGATGTTAGGAGAGAATTCTTTACTCAGGGGGTGGTGAGGCACTGAAAGAAGCTGCCAGAGAAGCTGTGGATGCCCCATCCCTGGAGGTGTTCAAGACCAGGCTGGAGGAGGCCCTGGGCAACCTGACTGTTCCTCCATACTGCTTCTTCTTTATTCCTAAACCACCCAGGTAGCTCAGCCGTCCATTTCATCAACATCCTGCTTAAGCATGGGGATTTCTGGAACTAGTAAAAACTGTTTTTAGTTTTGACCAACGTGCAAAACAAGGAGCTCCTTAGCAATGCCACAGTAACTCTACATGTCAGGAGTTCTTATAATACTTGGTCCGTAGGGTATAAGTACATACTGCTGCATGGCCTTGTGGTTTCCGCTTCCTGTGTATTCTTACAGTGACACTATTATTAGCAAGCTTTCTATAAAAGAGAGGCCTGTGTACTTGCCAGTGGTGTCTGGCTTGTTCTGAAATGACAGGGCACATTAACAAGCAATCTATAATAATGCAAAGTGATAGGATGCATTATTTCTAAGGTTTGGTCAGTCCAAGGTTGTTTATGTAATTCATTACACTTCTGGTTTGTGCAATTATTTCCATTGTATTTTTGTGTTCATGCATCATAGAAAGCTTCCTAACTGAGCATTTTATTCCTTTATATTTTAATGTCTTTTTTTTTTTTTTTTTTTTTTTTTTTAGTGCAAAAGGGAATATGTAACCTCAAGCTGCTTGGTACTCTATTTAACCCCTGGCATTCAGCATTTGCATTGCAACTTGTTAAATGAGTTCTACACAACTTTCTTTTTCCTGATCCTCTGTGGAATTCAGTCAAAACAACTTTCTCTGGTGCCTTTCCTTTTTGGAATACGTGTCTTTTTACATTTACATGGTGTTTGGAAACAGGTGATCTTTAACGTGTCTTCCAACCCAAGCCATTCTATGATTCTTTGACAAAATAACTGTGAGATCCCTGGCCAGTTAACAAATATATACCAGAACACCAACATGTCAGTTATCTAGTACTTATAGATTATGAGTGAGCATGGAACTTTCTACATGCCAAGTTGGAGAAAGACACTGTAAAAGAAAAACAAACAAATAGGAAAAGCATACAAGTGCAGGTGCCATTTAGACAAACTACTCCAGTTGGTATAAAAATTGCTGTAAAAATGCCAGAAGGATAAATTATCCTGAGGGATTTTTGGTGATTCCAAATTTTGTTGAGATTAAATATATCACAAGAAGAAAGTTCTTCCATATTCATAAAACCCCATTGAAAGCAAAATGTTCAAAAGAGTTGGATATTAAAAAAAAGAAAAAAAAAAAAAGGGGGGGAAGGACAGGTTGAGACAGAAATCTGACTACCTAATAATGATGATAAAAGCACCATCAGAATACAACAAAATAATGTTGGGCAAAACCTAGAAGAGACAGAAATCACTTGATTTTAGCTTGTGATTTGAATCAAAGAAGCTGTGTCCTCTAACAAGACAGAATTACTTATTCCCTGAAACAATCCGTTATCTCTTGTGGGCAAACTCTGTTAGTTTTCTACAGTTTGCTGAACAAAATACCAGATTGAAGGTCAGAAAGAAGCAGTGGTTTCAATCAATTAACAACGTCATTTGGAATAGACTCCATGGAGTGAGGAAAATAATTTATCCAAAATTCTTTGTCCAAAAGTAATTAAAGCACCCAGAGTTATGCATGCTATGAAGTACTGATTGTTGTTAGGTTCCCAATTGCAGAACCTGAGGTGAATTATTTTAATTCAATTTTAATGAGTTTTCTCACTAAATTACAGAAGAAACCGTTTGCATGTTAGGATCATAGAAGGTAATAAAAAGTTGGGAAAAACTACTTAGCCACCTAATCTGGGCAGAAGATGAAATGTTCTGAAAGCCTTCAGGATTTTTACAGTTCTGACTGTGGTGGAGTTGGACATTTTACTTGGAGACTACTCATCATCCTGACCAACTTGTACTTAGAATAATGTTAAATTATTTTTTATCTTATTTTATTTGCTCCTTTTTTTAACATGATCAAAATTACCGTGTCTTGCAAGGACAGTATCATTACTGAAATCGTCCTTACTCCACCAACCCAACTGTTCAAGAAGCCTTCAGGTTAACAATATGCCCACCCTCATGTCCTGCAGGACACAAACTGAAAACTATTTCTGCATACATAAATCTGTTGTTATTCATTGCTCAGCCTCCCACTACAGTTAAAAAAAAAAAAAAGTTATTGTTGGAAATGGGTGGAGCTATTTCCTGCATTCTGTAACCTAAGCCTTTTATCTTTCAGCTCCTTAAAAAAAAAAAAAGTAAAGTGGTAGACAAATCAGGGTTAAATAATGATGATGCAAAGCATATTTTTTTTCTCTTCCCAAGAAAATAGAAAGATTAAGGTTAGTATTTGCATTTGGCTCATCCAATATCACATTTTTCTCAATTTAGTTTACGTCTTAGCAAATTAGCACTTGCTTGTCCTAGATAACTCTCTCTCCTCTCTCTGCTGTCTGCTTTAGAGTCTTAGGTGATATCACAGAGTGAGTTGGCACTAACAGGATGTAGGAACCAGTACCTGGATTACTTTGTGTCTGCATTGTTAACTGGTTATATGACTGCCTTCTTTTCTGGTTTAGTTGTTTTCTTCCCTGACAGCTTTAGAGTTCTTTCTCAGTTTACAGCATGTCTCCTAGTTTCACTTTTCTTTGAACCCTAATATTTTAACATTTAAATTATGCCTGTTGTTTTGCTGTTTGAAAAATTTGCATTTTCATATATTTCAGTCTTTTTGTAATAATGCCAGAGCCCTAAAGAAAATACTGATCCTATTGACACCTCTCTGCTTCTTAGTGTCTGAGATAACAGCAGATTATTGATCTTCATGCTGAACAGTTAGATTATATCCTTTTTGTAGGAGTAAAGGAATCAGTTATTCTCAACAACAACGACAACAACAAAAACAGTTAAGTTACAACATCTTGAGGGACCTGCATGCCCTGTTTCCCAGGTGGCTTGCTTTTATTCCTAAAATTGATTATTGATTATAATAATTTCAGGGAAGCAGTACATTTTGGTGCAATTGCAACATTTACTTAAAAAAAAAATAAAAAAATGAAGAAGAAGCAGAAGAGATGGTTGTGTAATTAAACAAATACAAGCAACTTTATCCCTTCCTATAAATATTGTTTGCTCAGGAAATAACCTATATCCTCATATTTGCCATATTTCTTGTCAAGTATAACATGTGTGCTTGTTTACTTTATATAAAATTTGGTGTAACACAAAACAGTGGAAAAAAGGTTTCTTATGTTTCATTTGTAGATTTCTTTCTAAAGACAAACAGCATTCTGCTACAAAAGGATGAGCAAAATATGAATCAGGGTAGTCTAAATGAGAATTGTGTTCCAGGTGATCACATATCAATATTGCATAGATAGTCAGTTTAGGAGCAACTAATTTGCCAAAACTTGTGTGCCCTGTGCCATTTTAGAGGTTGTAGACTACTTAAGGCTTCCACATATATATGGCAGGTATGGCAAAAGTCTAATAAAACTAAATCCTTCTCCAGTAGCTAGAAGAGGCCAAGAAGGATTATTAATACACTAAAAATAACATGTATATTTAAGCACCAGAATTGCTCTGAAGATGTAGACCATGCTGAACAATCTGTCGTAAAGGTTACAATTTGGAGAAAACTAGTAATTTTGCAGCTTCCTTGTAATATTTAGGCTTTCTTTGGATCCAACACATAAAACAGGAATTTGTCATTCTCTACTCTGATTTTTTTGCAAGCTTATATCCTGCCACTATTATATCTATAGCATATTTATTAATCTAATTCTGTTCCTGCATTCCATGTATATTTTAGTACATTATAGAATAATTCTTCATGCAGCCTTATAAGTCTGAAAATATATGCTTCCATTTTTCACAGTTTCCTACTTTGCATCAAACCCTATTTGATATGGGAAGCCAATATATGTGCCAACATCTACTTCTGTCTGGTACTTTTATTTAGTCACATACCAAGGACGTCAGAATGGCCTGTGTGAGACAGAGCACATCCTGTCTCACACTCTGTGCTGCTCAAACACTGACAGCAACTGGGTGGAGATGGATTTTTCATTAAAAAAAGGCACAAGCACCTTCTGTTTCATCCAGAAGCTTCTAATGAAAACAAAACAAAACAAAACAAAACAAAAAACCCTTGTCTTCAGAAATTTGCTTTCTAAAAATACAATAAAAATACTATGAGTGGTTATTTTCCAATATTAAACCACCTCAAGGGGTTTAGATTAAAAAAAAAAAAAAAGCCCCAGAAATAGTCAACATTTGCACAAAGAAAAAATAAAAAATAACACCCCTCCAACATCCAACATCCTGTTCCCCCCCACTCCACTCCGCATCCCATTCCCTCCACTCCCCACCCCCCCAAAACCTTGCCCTCAGATTCAGAGGAATGGATCTGTTCATCTCTAGTCTACAGAAATCCAAGTTTTCAATAAAAGCATTCAGATGAATTCTACAGAAATACAATTATTTCTCCCATGGACTGATATCTGCAATAATTTTCCCAACAGACTTGTTGAGCACAGTATTGGTTCTCATGTAGTCACGGGTCATAAGCACAGGTGTTTGAAATAAACCTGAAGCTGAAGCTGTTTAGAGCTGTAACTCTTCTCATGGTACAGAACGAACCACAACTGACCTGTTTTGCTCAACCTATAGCAGAAAAGAGTCAACCAACTTCAATTGCAGCTGGATCTGACTTGGAATAGAAGTCAAAAATTTGACTGGTTCAACCTCATAGCTATCACTATCATTCTGATTTCAGTGCATTTCATAGCCAAGTAAAACTTGCAGTAGCTGACAGACTCCTATAAAGTGTGCATGATCTGGCCTTCAGTTTCTCTCCTTTAGGAAACTATGTCTGTTATTAATCAACCTCTGGTATGATTTAGAACACTGGCAATTTGTGTACTTCATTTAAAGTGTTGCTGATACCAAGAAGAGCAGAATTTGGTCCAACGTGATTTAAGGTACTGCATTTCTGATGAATGAGCTGTTTTTATGTAATCCATCATGCAAAATAAATTCCACGACATGTAATGTATTGGAAGATAGCAGACTAAATAAAAGCAAGTGTTAGAAAAGTTTACCCAAAGATTAGAAGGCACATGAAACAGTTCCTGAAGCTAATTTTAAATATTGTATAGAAATGCACACCTTGAAATATAAGACCTATGACTTCTCATAGGACTAGCATACTAGAATACAACAAGACAGTGAAATACTACAGAAAGGAAATGTTTATGTGTAAATATTTGTTTTAAGGGACAGCATAACTACGTAGAAAAAAAAAATCAAAATTTGACCAGCATGTGAATAATATTTTGAATAAAAAAAAAACACCATACAAATCCCATCCTTCTTAGCATCCAATACTGATAAGACTGCACTGAAAGCATAACCTTAAATGCAAATGTGCTTGGCTGTACATCAAGCCTTTTAAAACTCATTACACAGCAGTTACTTTTTCTTGAAAAATAAAAAATAAATCTCTGTCAACCAGATATATTTCACCTATTACTCTACATCTATTTGTGTACAAACACTACAGCTTTAGACAAGAAAGAAATGACTGTGATCCCCCAGCTTTCCTCCCCAAGTGCACACTTCAAAGATCTCACCTACTGACTTTTGTATCAAGTTCATAACTTCTGGATGAAGCAGAATTTCTCTTTCTAGATGGCAGCAAGTCGCTTCAGAAAGCTTCCTTTTCAGGGTAGCATGAAAATTTGGAAACCCAGATACAGAATGGAGTTGATTTATGTTCCTATCTACTACGGTTTTACACCTGAAACATCTGTCCTGCCTACTGACAAGTTATCAGAATGTTTGCTTTATGTACTTAAAATAGAAAGGACTCTTGTCTTGGTTTATCAGGTTACAAGATAACATTCTCTGAATTATTCTCTTTTTATACCTTACTATTGATCATAGCATGTCACATTTTCTCAGACTAAGGCACGTGCTGTAGACATATAAAAATATATCTTTCAAATGTTACTTGGGGGCTGAACAAGTTCATCCCATTCAGAATTTTAATTTGGAATTCTGCCATTTCCTAGTTAAATAATAAAACAAAGAGTAAAAGCAAGGCACAGATAAGCATAAATTCACATTGCTGACTCATTGCTCCTTGCTGACTCAAATTATTAATGAAAACAGTAGAAGGTTAAAATTTATAGTGATGTCACAAAATAAGTGGAATTATAATGGTATTTACTATTTTATGGCTATTCCATATCCTCTACAACAGAAAGTAGAGATGTTTTGTAGGTTACCCTGTGCAGGCTGAAGCTTGTTCTAAGCCAAATTACACTATTACAAGTAAATGATGTTTAATGCACATAATATAAATTGAGTTATTTTTAGAGGCAAACAGTCAGGGCAGTTTGCCCAGGACATCTGGCTAAATGGTGAGACAGGTGAGCCATAGACTAAGTAGTGCAAATTGGGATTCTTGCCTTTTCCCTGCCAGGAGCACACGAAAGTAATTCTGGGTTTGACTGCAGTATCTTTTTCCACAGGAAAAACTACTTTGCTTCAAGCCCCATTAACTTCACTATGGTGATTTCAATATAAAAATAAGTAAATAAAAGATATTACCATCTAATGCTGTATACTGGATGACTGAATTTTGTGGCTCCAAACCAGAAAAAAATGTACATTCAAACAACATCTTGACCTCATTCATAAGTGTAAATATAAGTATCCTCAATGAGCATTTTTACAGATAAATTTTTGATTTTTACCACGAGAAGCCCCACAAGTAACCCCCACAAGAAAAAAAAAACTATTCTAGAGAAAACACAGCTAAAAGAACTGCATAAATTACATGTGTCACCAATGCTAAGCAGAAAACACTACAAATAACTCACTATATTTCTATATAAAGGTTTATTTATTTATTTATTTTATTTATTTATTTTGTGAATCGTAGAAAGCTTCCATTTTCCTTTATTTTCCACAAATGCAAAACCAAACAATTCCACAAAGGAAACCAAGAACGTGCCAAAAATCTATTCCAAAATTTAATGTTACAATAGGCAGCAATTTTTTCTTTATAACCTACCTTGAAATCCAAAGTAATCTTATATACTAGTATTAAATTTTGAATATTCCCTCTACATACAATGTGTGAAATACTGTCTTTAAGCTGCTGAGTCTTATATCAATTATAGACTGTTTGCTGCAATGATGTTTTTGTTGTTGTTGTTGTTTCTTCAGCAGCCTTCTGCCCACAAGTTCACACTGAAAAAAAAAAAAACAAAAACAAAAACAAACAAACAAAAAAAAAGCACAGTACAGACTATTGTCCTAAGAGCGTTTTCTCCAGAATTTCAGTACTCTGAGGTAAATATCAGATAGCATTCAAACCTGGAACAATGATGTTTTAATATTCAGCAAGTACTGAAAAACATTACTTAAAAAACACATTTTGTTAAAATTCTCACTTCTGTACTTTTTTGATCTATACATAATTCATTTCCAGATAATAATCATGGAAACTGTACCTATACTACTATCATCCATTGTGTTCTGGATTATTCTTCATGATTTCTAAGAAATACCTGTAATTTTCTTTCTCAAAAGTCTTAGCTAATGAGTTGGCTTTCTGAATGAAAGCATGTAAAACATTGCCTTACACTTTTAATTTTCTAATTAAAATATTACTATATCAACCTGCAACCCTTAAAAAAAAAAAAGAAAAAAAAAAAAAGAAAGAAACCCTGAATGACTTCAGAAGCTTTACAAAGTTATTGGAGATTGTTACCTGTCAAAAATATTTATGAAATTTTTGGATTAGTTATTGGATCAGATTGTCCTTTAGTTTGACTAGTAATTAACGTAAGGTACCAAAAGTCTCTCTGGTCTTAGCCTGCCAAAAGTCCAGTTAAGACTTCAGTCAGGATAGAAAGGGTATTCTGTGTAAAACTGGAGAAAACTGTTTTTACAGTGTCTGACCATGCTCATCTGTAAAGGAAGTTCCATATATTACCTCAGCTCATTAGTGAAAACATAACCTGTGAACTGTATTATGGTGCAGATGAACTTTACTGCACCAAATTTCATGTCTCAATAGCAACACGTTCTCATGTGTTTCCAAATAGTTATTTAATTTTTCATGAAGACAGATGTTTCCATTGTTCTTCTCACTTGGTTATTGTACAAACCACATAATCCAGTCTCCACTATCTCACTCTAAGATTCTGAAAGAGATTAAGCAGATGATGTACTGAGTTAAACGTAAGCAGCATATTCTTTGCTGCTGTTCCATGATCTTCCTTCACTCATTTTTGGTTATTATTGGATTACTAGTATGATGTTTTGGCACCTGGATGGCACCAAATTATCCACTGACATCACACATTGCCCCAGAAAAAGCGGGGTATTCCACTGTCTGTGTTTTTCCATTATTATGTACACTGTTCAAAATTCAGCAGCATCTGTCCTTGCAAATGATCTGTCACTTCTGATATGGCTGTCCATTCACGTGGTAGGCCTCAGCTATTTGCATTGCTTTGGTAAAAGGACACATGAAGCACTCAGGTCTCAGTAGTTCACTTATGCTTTAACCCAAAACAAAAGAATATGATGGTGATAATCATAAGCTACTACCTACTATGGGTACTTCCTGCTAGGAAAACAGAACCCAAAGTAAATATTGCAAAACACATTGTGATCTGTCATTTTTTATGCGCTTGTTGTGGTTTAGCCCGGCTGGCAGCTAAACACCACACAGCCGTTCGCTCACCCTCCCCCCTCCCTCTCCGGGATGGGGCAGAGAAACGGGAAAGTGAAGTCTGTGAGTTGAGATAAAGACAGTTTATTAAGACAGGGAAAAGAATAACAACAATAATAATAATAATAATGGTATTAATAGTAATAATGTGTACGAAATAAGTGATGCACAATGCAATTGCTCACCACCCGTTGACCGATGCCCAGCCTATCCCCGAGCAGCCGGCCCCCCCAACACCAGCTAGCCACCCCTATATATTGTTCAGCATGACGTCAGATGCTATGGAATACCCCTTTGGCCAGTTGGGGTCAGCTGTCCTGGGTCTGTCCCCTCCCAGCTCCTGCTGCATCCCTAGCCTGCTCGCTAGCAGGACAGAGCGAGAAGCTGAAAAGTCCTTGGCTTGGTGTAAGCACTGCTCTACAACAATTAAAACATCAGCATGTTATCAGCGCTCTTCTCATTCTAATCCAAAACATAGCACCCTACCAGCTACTAGGAGGAAAATTAACTCTGTCCTAACTGAAACCAGGACAGTGCTATAGAAGCTTATAGATTTTTGCAGATACCTGGCATAGTGAAGGTTATTTTCTGCACTTACTGGGTCATAAAACATGGTTAAATTTCAGTGTCTGAGGCAATAAATAAATAAATAAATAAATAGTCTGCTACACACTTAAGGACAGATTAAAAACATGTAAGGTTTTGTCACTGAGAGCTGGCTAAGTGTACTGTGTAAGTGATATTTTGATAGATAAATACAGAAAAAACAAAAACAAAACAACATCAACAAACACCTTCTAGAGCCATTTTTTCCTAACTTTATTATATGAAGTTAAAAGAAAACATGAGCTTTAGAAGTAATTAAATATTTGTGTAATATTAGAAAAAAGCTCTTCAATCACATTTTTTATAGATTGAAAATATTAAATGTATATTTATTTTTTAAAGAGATCAAATTTTACATTGGTTATAATATATTCAAAAGCATGTTTTTAAAATAAAGTTATTTCCTTTTGCTGGCTTGCTGCTGAAATAATTTACCAGTCTATATTAGGACTGAAGACACTGTATTATCTTCTTCTGCAATACGTTACAAACAACAGGTTAGGTTTTCTCACAGCAGAGTCAAACATATAAATTGTGGAAGAGAAAATAAAATAATTAATAATATAGAACTAACAGGTAGTGTTATCAGATAATTACACTTTACTAAAAGGAACGAAGTGCTGCATATACAAAACTTATAGGTGTACTGTTGCTGTAGTTTTATGTCTGTCTAATCTAATGCAGTTTACACAGATTTTTTTTAAACTGCATCTGAGGACACTCATAAAAATCTGAACAGCCAGAAACGAATTGTAAAGCTGTGTATAGAAAACCTTTGTAATCCACACTAACATGGCAGCAAAGATCCTGAAAACAACAGAAACTAGTTATTACTGTTTTGTTTGCTTGTTTTTTGTTTGTTGCTTTATTTTGTTTTTAATTTTCATATAGAAGCTCTTCTCTAACTGCAATATGAAGAATTTTTATATTTCTACATAAACAGTCTCATTGGTATCCTGTCACTGATTTACAAACTCTTGTTCTGCTGCTTTTCTCCTACAAACAGACCTTTTATCAGAAAACACTTCTAGAATCATCTAGTTATTGCCACTAAGGATGGATTAACAGCAAAAGCAAGACAGGAATAACCTTTAAAAATAACTCATTTCTGTCTCTCCTATCTTTTCTGACTCTCACCTGTAATTCCAAAGGTTCATTTTGCCACTGTAGTGGGTTTATGTGGCAAGGTTTTGGTAGCAGGGGGCCATAGGGGTGGCCTCTGTGAGAAGAATCTACAAGCTGCCCCATGTTTGGTAACGGCCCCACTGCTGACCAGAGCTGAGCCAATAAGTGATGTTGTTTTGCACCTCTGTGACAACATATTTAAGACGGGAAAAAAAAAAACGGTGTGCCACACACAACAGCTGGGAGAGTGAGAGGAGTGAGGAACAGCCCTGCAGGCGCCAAGGTCAGTGTAGAACGAGGGGGAGAGGTGCTCCACGCACTGGAGCAGAAGTCTCCTGCGGCCTGTGGTGAGGACCATGGTGAAGCAGGCTGTCCCCCTGCAGCCCATGGAGTACCACAGTGGAGCAGGGTTCCACGCTGCAGCCTGTGGAGTAGACCACGGTGGGAGCAGGTGGACCTGCACCGACGGAGGGTGCAGCCTGTGGAAGACCCCTGCTGGAGCAGATTGTGGGCCGGCCATGGAGAGGAGACCACGCAGGAGCAGGTGACCTGGCAGGAACTGCTGCCCGTGGGGGATCCAGGTTGGAGCAGTTTGCTCCTGAGGGATTGACCCCGTGGTATGGACCCATATCTGGAGCAGTTCTTGAAGAGCTGCTGCCTGTGGGCAGCCCACACCAGATCAGTTCAGCAAGGACTGCATCCCGTGGGAGGGACCCCACAGCACAGGGGACAAGAGTGACCAAGAATGAAGCGGCGGAGAAGAAGCGCTATAGACTGACCATAAACCCCATTCCCCCATTCCCCCATTCCCCTGCACCGCTCGGGGAGAGGAGGTGGAAGAGGGTGGATGGGGGGGAAGGTGCTTTTGGTTTCTTTCCTTTGTTTCTCCCTTCTCTAGCTTGTTAGTAATAGGCAAAAAATCTTACTATCTCCCTATGCTGAGTCTGTTTTGCCCGTCACGATAATTACTGTGCGATCTCCTCGTCCTTATCTCAACCCTTGAGCCCTTTTCATTGTATTTTCTCCCTGTTCCTCTTTGAGGAGGGGGACTGAGAGCGGTTGTGGTGGAGCTTGGCCGCCCACCCAAGTAAAACCACCACAGTCACTAAGCTATACAGACACTATTCTGGACTTATACAATGCTATAAGACCGAGCTAAGCAATGTTGAGGACATAGTAGCCAAGAAAGACTAGATCTTCTTGACACTGAACCCTATTTCTTGCCCCAAAATATAGAGCAGGATGGATAAATTGAGATCTAGTAATCTAAAATGAACAATGTACAACTTAGCATCAGTATTTTCTGGTACCTTTTAACCATAAAAAATATTTTTCTTCTCCATATTCTATTCATCTTACTACTAGTTTCCAAAAACTCACCCTGAAAGGCAGTGCCTAATTTAAAATTAAAATCCCATAGCAAATCTAGACATAAAATATTGGAAATAACACCTTGATTTTTACAACCCAACATTTTCCGTTCTGATAATCTAAAGAGATATGTTGATCTTTTCTGGAGCTCAGAAGAATGAGGACTACCTAATGTAAAAGCATAGTTATTATTTGAAGGTCAAGAATATATATGTATTGTTAGAGCGTGCTTCCTATTTTCCAAACAAAAAAACTCTTGTTCATTTCAACTTTTGTTATTGTGGTCCTCAGAACTGGGTTATATGTGAACAATTCTCTTCTGTGAGGTAAGTTTCTTTTAGGATTACAACTACCTTAGGACATTTCTCAGAAGACATACAGATCTTGACAGTAAAATATGCTGGAGGCCCATTCCTTACCATAATTTAGCACTGGAATTTTAGCAGTGACAGGGCCACCATAAGGAGATATCAGAAAAAGAATCGGAGCAAGGATGTGGTCTACACACAAATATACTGATAAAAATAAAATATATTTATATGACAAAGATCTGTCATAAGTTATATCCCCTTTCCTTTACAACTTAGTACGTAAAATCATACGTAACACATCAGAAAAGCTCCAAGAAATCTTTCTTATCTCAGTACCTTATTGAACTACATTGTGTTATGCCTTACAGCACATTTCAGTTCAGGGAGAAGAATGCTACACCAGATAAATATATTTTTAATACTTGATTGATTGATTTATTAAGATAAGAACTACAGGTCAGAGATTTAACACATCTGTGTTAATATTTTCCCCTAGTTATTTAGCAGGGAGTGTTTCTCTGTTTAGAGGTGTTAAATACTTTACCAAGTGTCCTTATTCACCGAAGTTCTATACATTACTATAGGGAATGAAACACTGCCTGCCTTATGGTTTTATTCAGAAATTTCAGTGTTTTATTCTTTTTACGATGGATAGACTATGTGTAGAACCAAATCCAGTCTACTGGTTGCTAGCAAATTTGATGCCCATCTACAAGAAGGGCCAGAAGGAAGATCCGGGAAACTACAGGTCTGTCAGTCTGACCTCGGTGCGGCGGAAGCTCATCAAGCAGATTGAATGCCATCACACAGTACTTACAGAACAACCAGGTGATCAGGCCCAGTCAGCATGGGTTTATTAAAGGCAGGTCCTGCTTGATGAACCTGATACCCTTCTATGAGGGTGTCACACACTCAGGGGATGAGGGAAAGGCTGTGGATGTCACCTACTTAGATGTCAGTAGGGAATTGACACCATTTCCCACAGCATTCTCCTGAATAAGCTGGCTGCTCAAGGCTTGGGTGGGCGTATGCTTGGTTGGATTAAAAACAGTCTCTGTGACTGGGCCCAAAGAGTCGTGGTGAATGGAGTTAAATTCACGGGGAGGCCAGCCACTACTAGTGTCCCCCCAGGGCTCAGTACTGGAGCCACTTCTCTTCAATACCTTTATCAGTGATCTGGAAGAGGGAATTGAGTGCACCCTCAGTAGTTTGCAGAAGACATCAAGTGAGGCGCGAGTGTTGATCTGCTCTAGGGTAGAAGGGCTGTGCAGAGGGATATGGATAATCTGGACCAATTGGGCTGAGGCCAACTGTATGAAGTTCAACAAGGCTGAGTGCTGGGTCCTGCAACTGGGGGACAACAACCTCCCAACCTCTAACCTAAATGCTGCAGGCTTGTAGAGTGGATGGAAAGCTACCTGGTAGAAAGGGACCCAAGGTTTTGATCAATAGCTGGTCGAATATGAGCTAGCAGTATGTATAGGTGGCCAAGAAGGCCAACAGCATCCTGGCTTGTGTCAGAAACAGTGTGGGCAGCAGGACTATGGAAGTGATTGTCCCTCTGTACTTGGCTCTGCTGAGGCCAGACCTCGAGTACTGTTTTCAGTTTTGGGCCCCTCACTACAAGAAGGACATCAAGGTTCTGAAGTGTTTCCAGAGAAGGGCAATGAAGCTAGTGAGGGGTCTAGAAGAAGATCCTTTACGATGTGATTGATACCATAATAGCATCATTTTTCTTTGGATAACTTTCTAAAATATTGACAAAACTTTTTTTTTTTTTATTTAATATTCCTGAAAAGTAGTTGGTTTTCTATAGTTTTATTTTCAATTGTTTGAAGTAGACATTTCTATTAATTCATTTCTTTCAAGCTATTGCATTATATATGTTCTTCTTCATTTTATTTATTTATAAAACAGTTATTTACAAAGCCATTTTAGGGATAGTATTTTAGTTTCAAATATTCCAACAAATTTTCCTGTTGGATACTGAAAGATAAGAACATGCTATTTGGTTTTACTAAAATACTTGAAAGATAGAAAAGTGAATGAAATTCAGGAAGAAACTTTATCATGTACTCCTCCTTCTTTCCCCAGATTCAAGAGTGAAGTGATGACCCTGATACCCAGTTAAATCTGTATGCATTTTATAGTAGCTTTATACAGTGGTCTTCAGGATGTGATGTAAAAGTTGCCAACTTTATGTAAGTTAATTTAATGTTACATAGTATATATTAATATAATTTTTTGTTAAAGCCAATCCAAGCATTATTACATTTACTATCTGTCATCATAAATGGATCACATGTCACTGTCCGTAACTGATTTTAAATAAATTGCTTTCCATGTAAGGTTTCATTAAGTAGGTTTAATTGTCTTCATTAGCCAAGTCAATCTGAAATATCTAACAATGAAGAAATGATTAAACCTTGAAATATTCACAATAAAAACGTAATTAATGTGTCAATTAAACTTTAGTAATGCTAAGTAAATGTTTAATTATCTCCTGCAACTATGAAGATCTACTAGATTGAAATATTTCATGCTAAATTAAGGGAAGAAGATTAGAATATGTAACTAAACAGTGCACTAAGTAACATAAGCAGTTTAAATGTCTTCTTAATTAGAAACAAGTGTAAGTGACTGAAAATCAACAAGATATGACAAGAATCTGCAGCACTTTGACAATTACTAGAAAAATTTCAGATTGACATGCTATTCAAACAATTTTTTTTTTTTAAGATCTAGTTGCTCAATTTTCACAGTCATAAAAAAAATAAACACAAGACTGGAATAAATAGTGCATTAAGAATTTACAAAACATCTCATATAAGGTGACACCTCAGGAAAAGAACCCTTGTCCTGTTTAAGACAGCTGAAGATTCACATGGGAAAATAGGAAGAGAAAATGTATATATATCACACAACAAAATTTAGGAAGGAAAAATGCTAATTATGGAACATCCGTAGGAGTCAGTACAGAGGAGTGAATACAACAGTTCACACAGGGTGTGAACTTCTTCTACACAGGGTGTGAACTTCTTCTACTGGTCTTCTAGGAGAACTTCAGTAGTTCATGGCAATCAGCCTTAATCATAGTTATTGCTACATCCTCAGGTTTGAGTAGATTGCCGTTTCTGCTCCAAGGCATTGCAACTTCTTGATGGATCTGTGTTAATGCACCTTTATTGTCTTCATGCTGGTCTTCTTTGGTGAGCTCTAGCACTCATATTCCTAATCCTGGCTTTTCTGCAACCGTTTTACAAATAAGGCACTCAGAACATTCTCCATAAGTTGTACAGAATTCTTCCCCATGATGACGGCAAATAGTTTGTGGTCCGCTTTCCCCCAGCTATGCTGATGTTTTCTGCCATCACAATCCCCTCCATACTTGCTTTGCTAAGTACCTCCTGAGTCTGAGTTTTGTATGCCCTGCCAGAAGACAAGACTTTGGATTTGTCAGCAGGGGAATGGAGATTGTAGGACAGGTGCAGCTGTGTTGACAGCCAGAGCTATGGTGGCTATGTGGGGCTGTGGGCAGTGAGAAACTTTGGAAGCCATTGAGTACCAGGGTTCTAGCTGGGTGTCAGCAGCTAACAATACCTCTACCTCTGGAAGCACGACTGTTTCTACAACTACACTTTTAAGAAAGTTCTGTGGTTTATCCTGAAATGGAAAAAAGCTTACATCTTAGAGGAGAAGAGCTGAGGTTCCCAGGTGCTTTGTGGCAGGGTGCCCTGACAGGTAGTTCTCAGAAGCATGGGAACGCAGTGGAGGGAATGTTGTGGAGGGTGTTTCTGATTGGGAGAACTTTCTGGGAGGAGAAGTGGGAAATAAGGAACTGAGATGTGTTCAGCTGAAAAATGGAAGGTATGGAACAGAAAGGACAGAACGCCAGTACAGGGAGACACCGACATCTTGAGCATCCTGTCATTTCCCTACTGGATTGTCCCTTTGTGCTCTTATGGCATTCCTGCAAATCTCTTCTTCCATTTTTTATTTCTAAAGTAGCCAAACTACAGGTGAAGATGATACCTTAAAACAAAACAAATCAAAAACAAACAAACAAAAAAGAACACCTTACCAAGACAGTTTTGGTTAACAATAGTATATTTAATTGTAGGAATATCATCATAAGTATTTTTGAGTTGTTCTGTTACTACTAGTAGGAGGTGAAATTTTTATTTTTTTAAGTGCTTAATTTGACTTTCATCAGCTTTATTACGTATGCATACAGTTTTTAGATTAATGGTAAAACTGAGTTACATTAAACTAATCCCCTCAATAAATCACAGATTACTAACATTTGCAATATTAATTTCAGGTTTTATGTGCTAATTTATTGATTGCAGTTTTAAGATGCAAAAGATTTATTGATACCTCTTTTGTGAGTTTATCCTAGTACGTAAGGTACTAGAGGATGAAAAATTGGGTAACTCTGGTCGCTAAAGTGTGAAACTATAGATCAAAAACTACCTTAGGTTTTCTAATGGAAGACAAAAGAAGCATAGGGAGCAGAAATAATATGAAAAGGAAGGACTGGAAATTTCCCCTTGCAAAACTGTATTTAACTATTTATTTTCTGGTAGTGAAAGGTTTCGTTGCATAACAAGATCTGTGCTTTTCTAAAAGTCAGCATATTGTTGCCTTTTGTTGTGGTAAAACATGTTCCAAGGTCCTGTCCACTGCTAACTTCCAGATGAATTTCAAATTGCTAACATTGCTAACATCATTCTTGATTCTTAACTATAAGAATGTTAAGGACAGATGGAAAAATAAAAATAAAAAGGGAAAACTGATCATTAAAAGGGGAAAGGCAGAGAAAGTACAATTTAGATAGGATTAGGTAATGTAACCACATTCTTAATTTATACTTTATTTTCCTTCAACCAAGAGCAAGCCAAAGAATCTGGGAGAGTATCACTGACAGTCTGAGAATAATAGTCTTATAACAAGATCATTCAGAGCCATTTGTATACGATGAGAGAGTTCGTAAGACAGCACAGCCAACAAGAAGCCACAAAAAAAAAGAAAAAAAAAGTTGTAGATCAGGAACTACTGTGTACATACTGTGGGCCTTACATAGATGTTTTATAAAGAGGTAAAATACATTGGGCATCAAATACCTGCAACATAATTTTATTAGTGTGAACATTGAATAGACCATGTTAATAACTTGGAATGGAATCACAGAAATAATCTGATATCAAAACCAAAAGACTAAGATTTAAATAATTTGCAGGAAGCTGTTCCATGCTTTTATGGTTATCCTGGTCAAATGGTTAAAGAAATGAGGTCATATCTGAGTATTCTAAAGACTTCTACTAGCACATTATTCAACAAAAAACAAACAAACACAAGAAACAGGTTTTGGATTACTCTAAATCATACTATTTTAAAACCATGAAGATTGTCTTCTTTCCTACACCAATTTTCCATACAGTCAAATCTGTAGTAGTCATACTACATAGTCATACTACAGAATCCTGTTACCTACTTCTGTTAGTGAATGATGTGCCTTTTTGTCATGTTTAGGTTTTTGGTATCTTTTTAATATAAATATGCACTGTCCTTTTTTGCATTTCAGCAATTTCACATCCTTTTCTATAAGAGGGCACAGTCTTTTAATGTTTGACATTTAGTTTACAGTATAAATGAGCAGCTCTAGAGTGACAAGGTTGATACAAAATGCTTATGTGATTACTCAGCTCAAGCATTTTAAAAGTGTACATTATGCAGCTGTCAGACATCCATTTTTGAAAATAAATCAGACAAAATTCATGTTTGATAAGTAACACAAGAGAAGTGAAAATTTTGCTTCTAATCCATTAGTTAGTGACAGACCAGATTTCCTGTGATTCATTTAATCTTCCATCTGCCATTGTGAGTCATACTGGTTAAATTGGAGGAACACTACAATACTTCGAAAATTGCTTGCATTCTTGAGAAAACTGAGCTTCATTCTTTGGTCATGACAGATCTTGTCAGAGATCTAGCCTGGCTCCTCAGAGATACTTAAATAACTACCTCTCTCCCACACAAATTAAAATTATTAGGAACTAATAGAGAATTATGTGCAATTCTGAAAATCCAGACATAAGCCTCTGTATGTTTCCTCTTTCATTTGTAAAATAGGCAAAAGAAGGAAGCTAGACAAATTATCAGCTAGCAGTAAAGCTTTGATTGTTCCTGTCAACTGTGTCAAAAGGTTCCAGCCAAAAATAATTTGTTTTCAGGTTAACAGGAAAGAAGTTGAGCAGACACCTGCTAATCTATTGAGGACACCAACGGGCTCATTATGTTCCTTGAAAGACAGGTGCTGACCAGAAATACTCAGTTTATTTTATATGAGGATTTTGGATCAAACCCTTGCTCTGAAAAAGGCATTTAGATATTTTTTATTTTATTTTCCCCAGTTTCCAGGTAAGAATTCAAGTTAGTGGCAACATGGGTGCTGGTCATTAAGAATATCCTCCTGACATGATTCCACAGAGCATCAAAGTGCAATAGAACTGATGCTGCAATAGTGGAAAATAGCTAGGTTTTAATTGGAAGCAGTGCTGTTTTTAAAAGAGTAGCATTTTGCCCTTTTTCCCTCCTCTCAATAAACTTTTTTTAAAAATGAGTGAAAAGAACTCTCATAGATGAATTATTTATGTTTTTTCTGTCTTAATTTTACAACTTATTTTCATAGTATTTAAATGTGTAAAAAGCATCTTGATGTCATATTTGATTACAAAGAACAATTTCATGAATTGCAATACTTATCATTGAGGTATATTCAACAAACTTTTTTTTTTTTTTTTTTTAATAAGGAATCAATCTGAGAGATGCATTTTAGATTTTCTCTCTGTGAGAAACACTCTGTAGCCAATAACTTAGGCTCAGGCGAGGATCTCAGTGAAGTAGTAATTTATTTGCGACTGCAATGGCAGGTGCCCCACAAGCAGGAGAGCACTCTTACTAGTTCCATAACACAGTTCATATACGTTTTTTGTTTTTTTTTTTTTCTCTTGAGGGCCGGGACCCTCCCATGTTTCCCTATGGACTGGGTAATCCAGGTTCACAATCTATCTAGTGCTTCAAAGACAATACATGGCTTTCCGTTGCCGGCCTGTTATAAGTCAGATTTCTTTCGACTTTTATACTCTTTGAGGTGGTAATGTTTCTTACACGGTGATTTCCGCCTAATTGCTCTAAGGATTCTGGTTGTCTGCATTTTACAAGGTAGTCTGCTAAGCTTTCTTATCACTGCAAGCATATCTCAATACCACATTCCTTCCCTCTAAACAATGTAACTCCGCAAAAACATTTTTATTCCCACAATTCCTCCCTTTTCTTCTTTATAAATTGTTGATTTTTGCAAAACTTTTCTCTAAGGTCTAATTTGGTAGATATTCTCTTCTTCACTTTCTTTGCTTTCCATCTCCTCTAATATCATCCTCTTATCTGAATAAGGTGGTGGCTCCATGGTCATTTGTTTCAATAGTGCAGTTTCAATTAACCACTGTACTAGTTGTCTTACACAGGGGATAGTGCAACAACCAGTGGCTGTCAAAACTCCTGCTACTACGATCAAGGATGTAAATATGGACACTACCATCCCTTTCCATTTACCAAACCAAGATTCCAGCCGTCGGTGGTGGAAGTGTCTTTTCCTACGTTTTATGCCAATTCACTGGCAAGGGTGGTAAGCCCTTGCAATGCACTAATTACTGTGCCATCTGGGGCAGTATTGTTGGGTATAAAAGTGCAACAACGGTTGCCCAGTATCACGCAAACACACCTCCTTTCTCCGCAAACATCTATCTAATATCTATATCTATCTGTTTTCCAAACCATTTTGCTGGTGGCATCTAATTGTTCAGCGATTCTTCTTATCGCATCCCTTGTATAATTTATGAATCTCTGCTGATTATAATAAATACAATTAATCCAATCCACATTCTTATTGATTGTTACCCACCAGAACAGTGACTCACATCCTGCAGCAATTTGATTCCTGGCTTTATGTTCATCAGGAACTCCTCTAGGCACCCCTACAGAATCTATGTATACTCTATCATCGAATGGTACTCATAAGCTTCTTTTACTTCTTCTGGATACATGTGATGTTTCTCTTTCAAATGCCAGGGTGAAGGGTATAGCTAATTGAACAAGTGCACACGTGCCTCCCCAGTTAGATGGTAGGGTGGACCATAAGATCTTCCCTCCACAGTACCACCAGAGATCTGCCCTGGGGACCTCAAGTCTTGAGCAGTTTCCCATCAAGTCCTCGGTAGCATTCAAGGTCCTCGCGCACAAAGCAAATTCTCCCAGATGCCGGGTAGCACTCACACCCTGCTGTGAGAGGCAAGCTGTATGGTTACCTATAGCTGTAGAGAATGCAGGGGGAACCCTGATATTGCTATCACGCAAGGAAGGGAACAGCAAAGAGAGAGACTTACAGGCCTCACTTCCCCAGGCAGTCTTTTCTTCGTACAATGCAATCATACATCGCATCCCCTGGGAATCCTTTGTCCACTCCAATGGGAAGGACACTATCTGGGCAATCGGTCATCCTGAGGCACAAGCATAGCAATTGCTATGGTTGAGACTCTGGACAGTATATTTGACCCATTCTATCCAGGCATTCACATCCCCATACCCTGTTTCAATCTCAAATGTTTGAACTGTCGCATTTCAAAGAGGGCCTCCTGTTTTCTCTCCTGTTTTCTCCTTGAGTTTCTCCCTTTCTCTGATGGCAATAGAGGATCATTTCCGTACAGCTATTCTCAATCTGGCTGTTGGGTCTCTACCAGTTATTTGTTCTCTCTGTTCAATTGTCGTTGGGCATTTAAATCTCCACAAGCTAACACGTCACAAGCATCAAACATGATGGATTGTGGTACATAACCCTCTGTCACAGTCACCCATATTTTGACGGGGTATCCCATCTTACAATTATCTGGTCATGCCTTTTCCAAGTTGCCAATTGACCAAGGCCTTCTCTGAGGCCTACAATCAGTAGAAACAAAATTAATAGTTGATTTTTCCATGTCATTATTTTAACCCTTAGGTTTCCAAATAATTATCAATACAAAGAATAAGATATATGTACTACTAGAACAAAAACCCCTTGGGAGCACTTCGATTCACTATAGGCCAGTCCTTTCTCTCACTCGCAAGCCACGCTTATTAGTTACCTGTGAAAATAAAAGGTTAGTTTACAATTGTAAGCTTTTATCCCGCTCAGAGTCCACTATGAGATTTTTCTCTTCGATTTCAACTTCCAACAAGTCTTCTGTAGGAACAGCTTCCCAGGTACTAGGGTCGACGAATGCCTTCACTGAAGTATAGTGAGTCCAGCCTTTTTCTGCAGTTCTTACGGCTGTTTCAGTGGTTAGTAATGGTCCTTCCCATTCAGGCCGGAGTTTTGATTCTTTCCAGGTCCGAATCAGGACCCAACTTCCTGGCTGGTGGTGGTGGGGGTTGGAACCAACAACTCACGGGTCCTGAGAGATGACAAAGAAGAGGAAAACCCCAGAATACAGTTCTTAAGAAAACTCTCTTGTTTCGAATTGTGGTATCTCATCCCTTCTGCCCAGATAGGGTAATCCGAACAGCATCTCATATGGTGAAATTCCTATATCCTTTCTTGGTGCTGTTTGTACCTGTAGGAGTGCTAAAGGTAAACATTTTACCCAAGGCAGTTGGGTTTCTAACACTAATTTAGTTAATTGCTTCTTTAATGTCTGGTTCATTCGCTCTACCTTCCCAGAAGAGGAAGGGTGCCAGGGGGTGTGAAAATCCCACTCAATCTCTAAGGCCTGCATTAACCCTTGCTGTACTTGTGAAGTGAAATGACTTAATCAATGTTTTCAACTATCCCATATCTAGGGAATATTTGCTCCAGTGATACCTTAGCCACCGTGTTCGCAGAGGCAGATACCGAGGGGAAAGCTTACACCCATCCAGTCACGTGGTCAGTTAGGACAAACAAGTACTTAAGTCTCCCTGCTTTAGGTAACTCTGTAAAGTCTACCTGTATACTTTGGAAAGGTCTAATCCCTGGCTCCCGTCCCTCTCTAGGTGGGTTACGGATGACCTTTTTATTTACCTTTTGACATATGGTACATCCTCTGCGTATTTGCTTCACTAAAGTGTATATTCTTACACAGACATACTTTCTTAGCACATCACATATTGCTTGCACCTCCCAATGACTCTCTTGATGTAAAACAGTTAATATTTGCCTCATTGGTGCTTTATTCAGCATTTCTCTCCCATCGGGAAGTATCCATTTTCCCTCAGACTTCATGGCTCCTGATTCCTTAAAAAAAAAAGAAAATCTTTCTCTTAAAACTTGTTAGTTCTTTCTTAGTTTTCAACAATTCCCTGAATCCTCTCTGGATTTATTCTTTGTTTTCCCTCAGACGTTAGATACCTTAAATACCTGAATTCTCTTTCTACATATTGTAATTTATTTTTCAATACTCCCAAGCCCTGCTTTCCCAGAAAGTTGAATAGCTTGTTAGTAGCTTCCTTCACAACTGTTTTCTCCTGTCCTGACAATAAAAGATCATCCACATATTTGTAACAGTAATACCTCCTCAGGAGGTTGTAATTGCTCCAAAATCTGTTTTAGAACTTGCCCCAAATAAATTGATGGCCCTGTAAACCCCTGAGGTAAAACTGTCCATCTGTATTGTTGCTTCCACTCCCATTTCAGGGTCTTTCCAGTCAGAGGTGAATATATCTTTGCTCTCAGGGCCTGAGAGCACTCCATTAATAACACTGTTATTCCAGTCTAACAATTTACTATTTGAATGCCCAATTTCATCATCAAATCCCTTCCCAACAAGTTAGTCCCTGCCTTGGGTACATACAATAATAGCCCAGTGATCTTTTTATCCCCTAGTCTCAGCTTGGTATCCCCCAAAAGTGGCACTGTTGTCCCAGCCCCTTCTACCCCCATCACTTTTAGGGTTTCATTAGTTAATTTAATCCCTGATACTTTACAGGCCAGTAATGACCTAGCTGCCCCAGTGTATTGGTTTTGATGGCAAGGTTCGGGGTGGGGGGTGCAGTGGCAGCCCCCCCGAGAAAAATCCAGAAGCCTCCCCGTGGCAGATAAGGGACAATTTCAGCCGGCCCCAAGGGGCACCGCTGCCCAGAGCCAAACCATGAGCAACACAGTCCATGCCTCTGTGAGAGCACATCCACGAAAACAAACAAACAAATGAACAAACAAAAACCTGCTGCTCAACAGCAGCTGAGAGACTGAGGAGCGAGAAACCTCCCCGCAGACACCAAAGTCAGCGCAGAAGGAGGGGGAGTAGGCACTCCAGGCACCAGAGCCGAAGCCCCCCTGCGGCCTGTGGAGAGGCCCCTGGTGGAGCAGGCTTGGGAATACTTGGGAAACTGACCAAACACCACAGCAAATACACCAAAACTTCTAGACTGTTACTTAGATAATGCCTACATCCTCTTTCCCTGCTCATTCATCTTCAAACAGCTCTGTCAAACACTACATACCACACCTTTAACACCTTCAATAACCCTTTTTAACACTTCTTTCTGTCTTTCTCCAGCCTGTACTTTCACCAAAGTCTCAGTCATTGGCCAACTTAATTCCATACCTTTCTCCTTCCACGATGCTGAAACAACATATCAGTATACCATATTTCATCCCATTTTCCTTCTCTCCTCCTTCTTCCACTCCGGATATTCCTACCTGAAGTGGCCAGCCTGGCCACACTTAAAACATCCCATCAAAGCCTGTCCCTGCTAGGATTCAGGCCGCAACACAGGCAGCCTTCCTTGCCTGCCATTCCTTCATCTCTCCGCCTCTCCTTTCCATCCTGGTCCCAACTCCCTTTCTTCCTCTTTCTTCAACCCTCTGCCTCACTCCCTGCTACACTGTCAATACCATTAGTTTCGCTCTCTACTTTTCCTTCTCATCTCACCTCTGGACATACACCTTCAGGGCCTCCCTTTGGTGGGCCTCCCAATGACTGTTCACTACATCTCCCCACCTTCTGGAGCTTTTTCTGCGTATCTTGCCAGGCTTTAATCACAAAATGAACTTTCAAGAGCCCCCAGGACACCGGGTCCCTGGGACCCATCCCCGAGCACTCCCCCACCCCGACCCCAAATCTCCCACATGACCCCTGTGCTGCTCACTATTACCACTCCAGCCAGGATCGGCAGGTGGGCACCCCTGCTCTGCAGGTATTACCCCCGGTCCCAAAGGATGAGCTCCTTCCCATTCTTGTATAGCAGCTCTCCTCCTGATCATTCCCATTTCTTCCCCTGTAAACAACATACTTAGTATAGACATCATTTCCCCCCAAGAGTATAAGTTAGGTTCTAGAAACTGGTCTAATTGTTCAGCTAGCCAGATGGGGTCCTCAGTTAAAGACTTCATCTCCTACTTAAAACCCCTAACAGCTCTCTGCCGGTAAGGAGGGGGGGGAGTTCACCTAAGAGGATACACAGTTAGTGGTAGTACTGTTAGTATCAGGGAAGGCAGAATTCTCAATCTCTCTTCTACCTTGTTCTAATTCTTGCCAGAGCTTAGAGTATGCTCTTCTCTAGGGACAGTGTTAATTGCAGTCCCTGTCTCCCTTCCTGGAGCAACTGCTGTTGCCACCGGTGCAATATTAGGATTACAAGGAGCATAACTTGGCTCCTTCTCTGAAAAAGGAATCTTATTGTTTACATATACATTTAAAGCCTGAATTTTCATCAGACCTGTATTTTGGCCAAAATACTGCTGTTTCCTTAATTGGTTCTTTTGTCCAGACTGATACACAATATTTAACCTTTTTTTTTTTTTTTTTTTTAATCATCTCTTCTAATTTTGAGATTATTTTTCCAATTTCTTATCATTCTTCAGGAAGAACTGTCGATAGGCACTCCCCCAGGGATATCTCCCTGTCCCCTGGAACTCATATTTCCCATTTTTCCTAGCCCTTGTCAGTGTGCTGCTACAGAAATTTCCCTCCTGCAGGGTACCACACGCTAACGTTCTGATTCTGGAAAATGGGGGTGTACTGCCAAGCACTTTACTATGCAAGGGGTACCGCACACCTATGAGTTTACCAGATTCCCTGGTGTACTGCCAAGTACTTCCCCGTGCAAGGGTTATTGTACACCAAATTTCCCTGGTGTGCTGCCAAGCACTTCACCGTGCAAGGGCTTACTGTACACCAAATTTCCCGAGACTCTTCCTTTCTCTCCCTTATCTCACGCTTCGTCCGTCTCCGGCCGCGCCCCTCGTGGAGCTACGGAACCGCGGGTCAGGACCCCACACTCGCTTCGTACAAAAGTACATCTCAATCACACGTCACACAGAGTCTCACCCGACCCTCAAGGCAATACTTAATATTTCTTACCATGGTCTGTGCACAGAGCTAGCGGATCAATTCTCAAACCCGGAGTGCCTACCTTCTTCCCTTTCCCACTACTTCATGGACCCTGCCTCTTTAATCAGTCTCGGGCCCTCTGTCAGCTCTCCGCAGAACCGTCACCGTCGATGCACGGGACCGCTGAAATCAACGGGGCATGCCTCCAATTGCTGCGGCGGTGGGGCTCCCCGGTAGGTGACTGGCTCCCGGACGAGCCCCCAGATTGTGAGAAACACTCCGTAGCCAATAACTTAGGCTCAGGCGAGGATCTCAGTGAAGTAGTAATTTATTCGCGATTGCGATGGCGGGCGCCCCACAAGCAGGAGAGCAACCCTACTAGTTCCATAACACAGTTTGTTTTTTTGTTTGTTTGTTTGTTTGTTTTTTTCTCTCTCTCGAGGGCCGGGACCCTCCCATGTTTCCCTATGGACTGGGTAATCCAGGTTCACAATCTATCTAGTGCTTCAAAGACAATACATGGCTTTCCGTTGCCGGCCTGTTATAAGTCAGATTTCTTTCGACTTTTATACTCTTTGAGGTGGTAATGTTTCTTACACGGTGATTTCCGCCTAATTGCTCTAAGGATTCTGGTTGTCTGCATTTTACAAGGTAGTCTGCTAAGCTTTCTTATCACTGCAAGCATATCTCAATACCATATTCCTTCCCTCTAAACAATGTAACTCTGCAAAAACAACATTTTTATTCCCACACTCTCAATTTCTCCATTTTTTAGAAATGTCATCCACAAATGAAATATTGATTATTTTTTAATAAAGTTAGGAAAACTTTAACATATCACATGTGAAGACTCGGCTATGTTTTAGAAAAATAAATAGACTGAAGAATCTACCTCAGCAGAATAGAAATTTGTTCTGTATTTCTGAAAAATAAATGCTGCCTCATTAAATTTTTGTCCTATTGTTCAAGGTTCTCAGAGCTGTAGTGAAAACTGAAGAAGCTCATGCACACCCCTAAACAACATGGCAGTTAAGCCATGTATTTGTCAAGGGAGTTCACAATGGTATTTGTTGTATAGAAACAAATGTCTTCACGTGATCCAGTTACTACCAAATATTTTAAGGTGGTCCCTGTCTCCCATGATGTATCTGTCTCCTGACTACATTTTAATCAAGCTTGTAAGGGAAGGGCTGAACTGAAAGGTTAAACATTTAGTTATTTAAGTTCCCTTTTATTATTTTACAATCCTAACCAGGATTGGGAAAAGCTCTCACAGAAAACCGTCGCTTTACTTCATGTTCTGTAAAAAATATATCTATAAAACCCAAGTCTTTTATTCTCTGTGTTTATTGCTGTTTCACACTTTCACACATCATTTCACAGTACTTCACACCTCATTTAGTCTCTCATGTCTTCCTGTCTTAGCTCCGGAAGATATTTCCACTGATTGTTCAGAAAGTTATAAAAGAAAGTATTTTCAGATGCTGGAAAAAAAATACAACAAACAAACAAAAACCAAACAACAACAACAACAAAAAAACCCTGCATTTTAAAGTGCTCTTCGAAGAAAAATGACTGAACTATATTTCACCAACATTCCAAGCACATTTTAAGAAAATTTAAAAATAAATTTCCTTACTTAAAAAGAAACTTTCAAAGTTAAGATTCTGATGCACTAAAATATATATTTTGAAGTTAAAAAATGAAAGTAGTTTGATCAGATCTGTAGTAGCACTTCAGAAATTACTGCCTAAGAACCTTACAGTTCGAAACTGTAGGAATCTTTCCTCAGTTCAGATTTTAATGCATTGAGAAAATGTTCATGCAACTGCACAAATGCATGTTTAACCACATGCCTTGTAATAATTACTGCAATGGACATAACCACATGCAATTACATTGTATGTAATGTAATAATTACCGCATGTGCTTATGACATTTTTCAGGTGCTGATGAACGCACGTTTTTGCTTTGCAGTTTTACATTCATATTTACCACTTACAGTGTAATTTTGTGCCAGAAACATTAATTTGAAAGATAAATTGAGTTGTAAAGATTCAAGCTCCTCTATCATACCAATGAGCTGAAAATACTCACACTGCTCCTTAGTGAATCACTGAAAGCAAAACTGAGTCCTGTTATAGAAATAGGGACAAGTAGTTAGGGATAAGCTACACCTTCGTATGTTTTTGTGAAATCTGTTTGGGTATATGTGAAAAGTGTTGACTTCTGGAAATCTCTTTTTAAAAAAACTACATCCTTCCATCATCTTGCTAGGTTATTTCAGTGTAAAATATGTACATTAAAAAAAAAAAAAAGGCTTACGAAGAATATCTCTATGCAATATCTGAAATATATGGTGCAAGATTTTTAGTTATTTCTAATATTCATATGGCCAAGAAAATCCCCTTGAACCCTCACTTTTTCCAGTTATTTTTCAGTGCATTTTTATGCTTTAATAAATGTGATATGGAAGTATGCTGAATAGTGAGACACCTAAAATCAAGTGAATCCAAGTCTTGCACAAAATGTAACTTATAGAAATTCAGAAATACGTTCACTAAGCTTTCCATAGTATACAAAGTGTAAAAAGAGAAAAATAATAAATAGAGCTATATATCAGATGTTAATTATGGTTTTCATATATAAGGCAGGTGTATGTTAGAAAAACAAGGCAGGGTAGGTTGCAGTGAAGACCTCAGACTGCAAGAAGTCTTTCTCTTGTGGCACAAATAGGTAGCAGACCTACCTGCAAAAGGAATACCCTGGTGGAGGCCCTCCTGCATCAGGTTGCTGAGCTACAGGAGCTGGTAAGAAGGCTGAATAACATCAGGGAGGCTGAGGAATTAGCTTGTTCCAAGCAGTTTGCAGTGGACCCACAGTCAAACAGCCCACAAGCACACACACAGAAGGAAGGAAGGCCCGTAACAGAGAAGAATGGAAGCTTTCAACAGCAAGGACCAGCAAGAGGAAGAGACTTCCCCCAGATCCTTAGATGCTCTTGCAGAACCACTCCACTGCTCTGTGGACTGAAGAGGAAGGACCTGTCAGGTCAGAGGAGATGCTGGCCCTGACTAAGAACATACTGATCTGTTTCCTATATAGCAACCAATGAAATGAAGAAAAGGTGACATGTAATAGTTGTAGGTGACTCTTTTCTGAGTGGTACATAGGTACCTATTTGCCAGCCTGACACATACTCAAGAGAGGTGCGTTGCCTGCCAGGGGCTTGTACTAGGGACATTGCTGAGACTACCAAGCCTTGTGCAGCTCACAGACTACTATATGCTGCTGTTTTTCCGTGTGGGCACCAATGACACCATCAAGAGCGGACCAAAGCATATCATGAAGGACTACAGATCCCTTGCAGCACCTGTAAGAGGCTATGGACCACAGGTAGTCTCTTTGATTCTACCAGTCAGAGGAAAGGGCATTGAAAGGACCAGTCAAATCTTTCAGATGTATGGCCACAGGACCAGTGGAATTTGGCTGTTAAGACCATAGGGCTCTCTCTGAGAAACCTTGTCTACTGCGGATTGAGAGTCCATCTTCTGGAGGAGGGAAAGAGCATCATTGGTCACAGGCTTGCCAAGCTGGTGAAGAGTGCTTTAAACTTAAAGGTGCTTGGGGGAGGGGAACCTCAATCCACCTGACTCTTATCAGATTGATGCCAGTTCTGGCAATAGATGCCCAGAGACAGGAAAAGGATCAGAGGTCAGCAGAAGAGCACCTAAAGAGCAGCACAAAGGGATTCCAGCCACTCCAGTCAATAAAACTGTTTCATCAGGGGACCAACTAAAATGCCTTTATGCAAACATAGGTAGCATGGGGAATAAACACGAGGAATTAGAGATGTGCACACACCTGCAGGGCTATGATCTTATCAGCATCACAGAGACATGGTAGCGTAGCTCCTATGATAGGAGTGTTGCAATGGAAGGATATAGACTCTCTAGGAAGGACAGGCAGGTGAGATGAGGAGGGGGTGTTGCTTTCTATGCCAATGACCAGGTGAAGTGAATGAAGCTCTGACTGCAATGGGTGAAGAGCCAATTGGAAGTTTATGGGTCAAGTTAAAGGGAGAGGAGAGAGAGATGAGGTTACAGTGGGGATCTGCTACAGGCAGCTCACCAGGAAGACTGAGCATGTAAGGCCCTCTGTAGACAGACAGGAGGAGCCTCACGTTTGCAAGCTGTGATCCTCATGTGATAACCATGTTGATATGTGGTGGAAGAACAATGCAGCAGGGCACAAACAATCCAGAACGTTCCTGAAATGTATTGGTGTTGTGGTTTAGCCCGGCTTGCAGCTAAACACCAAACAGCCGTTCGCTCACCCTCCCCCCTCCCTCTCCGGGATGGAGGAGAGAAACGGGAAAGTGAAGTCTGTGAGTTGAGATAAAGACAGTTTATTAAGACAGGGAAAATAATAACAATAATAATAATAATAATAATAATAGTATTAATAGTAATAATGTGTACGAAATAAGTGATGCACAATGCAATTGCTCACCACCCGTTGACCGATGCCCAGCCTATCCCCGAGCAGCCGGCACCCCTCTCCACCCCGGCTAGCCACCCCTATATATTGTTTAGCATGACGTCAGATGGTATGGAATACCCCTTTGGCCAGTTTGGGTCAGCTGTCCTGGGTCTGTCCCCTCCCAGCTCCTGCTGCATCCCTAGCCTGCTCGCTAGCAGGACAGAGCGAGAAGCTGAAAAGTCCTTGGCTTGGTGTAAGCACTGCTCTACAACAATTAAAACATCAGCATGTTATCAGCGCTCTTCTCATTCTAATCCAAAACATAGCACCCTGCCAGCTACTAGGAGGAAAATTAACTCTGTCCTACCTGAAACCAGGAAAATTGGTCATAACTTCCTTCTCCAAGTCACAGAGGAGTCAATGAGGTGCTATGATGGACCTTGTTCTCACCAACAAGGAGGTGCTGGTGGGGAATGTGAAGCACAAGGACAGCCTTGGCTGCAGTGACCGTGAAATGGTGGAGTTCAAGACCTTTATGCCAGCAAGGAGAGCACAGCAAGCTCACAACCCTGGACTTTGGGAGAGCAGGCTTTGGCCTCTTCAAGGATCTGATTATTAGAGTACCATGGGATAAAGCCTTGAAGGGCAGAGGGGCCTAAGAAAGCTAGCCGATATTCAAGGATCACCTCTTTCAAGGTCAAGAGTGATGCATCTCAACAAAGAAGTAATCAGGCAAAAATGCTGGGAGGCCTGAATAGATGAACAAGGAACTCCTGGCCTAACTCAAGAAGAAAAAGGAAGCCTTCAGAGGGTGGAAGCAAGGATGAGTAACCTGGGAGGAAGACTGTACTGGGTTTACACAGCAAGGTTTCAATAGCGGGAGGCTGCAGGGTTGACCTCTGTGAGCAGAGCCCAGCAGCTGCCCCATGTTAGATAAAAAGCCAGTTTCAGCCAGCTCCAAAAGGGACCAGCTGCTGGCCAGAGCTGAACCAGTGAGTGATGCTGGTTGGGCCTCTGGAAGAGCAAATTTAAGAAAGGGAAAAAAACTGCTGTTCAACAGCAGCTGGGAGAGAGGAGTGAGAAGCAGCCCTGCAGCCCTCAAGGTCAGTGCAGAAGGGCAGGAGGTGCTCCAGGCATGCAGCACAAATTCTCCTGCAGCATGTGGAGAGGCCCCTGGTGGAGCAGGCTGTCCCCCTGCAGCCCATGGGTCCCACATGGAGCAGATCTCCATGCTGCAGCTCGTGGAGGAGCCCCCGCTGGAGCAGGTGGATGTGGCCTGGAGGGGGCTGCGGCCCATGGAGAGCCCCCGCAGGAGCAGGCCCTGGGCCGGAGCTGCAGCCCGTGGACAGGAGCACATGCAGGAGCAGGGGGTCTGGGGGGAGCTGCCGCCCACCCGTGGGGGACCCGTGCTGGAGCCGTTTGCTCCTGGGGGATGGACCTCTGTACTGGTTCTGGCTGAGATGGAGATAACCTTTCTTTGCGGCAGCCCATAGAGTGCTGTCCTCTGCACCTGTAGCTAGAACAGCATTGGTATGACACCAGTGTTGTGTCTACTGCTGAGCAATACTGGCAGAGCATCAGGACTCCCTCCAACCGTGTCAAGCCAGCAGGCTGGGGGTGGGTAAGAAGTGGGGAAGGGACATCACCAAGACAGCTGACCTAAACCAACGAAAGGGATATTCCATACCATATGATGTCACACTCAGCAATGTAATGCTGAAAAGGAGAAGGAGAAGGGAGGGGTGGGCTCTCATTATGAAAACTTCTGTCGTCCTGAATAACAGCTATGTGTATTGAAGTCCTGCTTCAGGGACATAGTCAGGCATTGCCCATGGATGGGAAATAGAGAGTAATTTCTTTTCTCTCCCTCTGAGTTTCCACATGGCCTTTTGTTTGTTTGTTTGTCTTTTTTTTGTTGTTTTGTTTCCTTTTCCCTTTGGTTAAATTATTCAATTTTCCCTTAATAATAATTTTACCTTAATAATTATTTTCCCTTTAATTAAATTATCCATATCTCAGTGCATGAGTGTTTTTTTTTTTCTTCCTTCTTCCTCCCTTCCTCTTCTGAGGAGGAGGAGTGAGACAGAAGTTGTGCTGGTGTTCAGCTGCCTAGCAAGGTAAAACCACCACAAGCCCATGGTACAGACCCATATTGGAGCATTTCTTGAAGAACAGCTGCCTGTAGGAAGCCCGCGCAGGATCAATTCGGGAAGGACAGCATCCTGTGGGAGGGACCCCACATTGGAGCAGGGGCAAAGAGTGACCATGAAGGAGCAGTGGAGACAAACTACTATAGACTGACTGCAGCCCCCATTCCTTGTTCCCCTGCACTGCTCAGGGGGAGGAGGTGGAAGAGGACAGGTAGGGGAAGGTGGTTTTAGTTTGATTTTAGTTTCTCACTGCTTCTAGTCTCTTTGTGATAGGCAATAAATTATTTTAATCTCCCTATGCTGAGTCTGTTTTGCCCGTGATGATAATTGGTGAGTAATCTCCCTGTCCTTATCTCAACCCTTGAGACCTTTCCATCATATTTTCTCCCTCTTTCTCTTTGAGGCAGGGGAGTGAGAGTGTGGTTGTGGTAGAGTTCTGCTGTCCAGATGGTTAAAACCACCACCACAACTACCAAGATGTTTTTCAGGGATAAAATTAGGAAAGCTAACACCCCGACAGAATTAAATCTGGCCAAGGACATCAAGGTCAACAAGAAATTATAAAGGAAAGATTAGGGAAAGTATGGGCCCTCTCCAGAATGAAGTCAGAGACCTTGTTACTGGGATATGGAGAAGGCTGAGGTACTCAGTGACTTTTATGCCTGTGTCTTCACCGGCAGTAGCTCTAGACATATAGCCCAAGCCCCAGAAGGCAAAAGCAGGGCCTGGGAGAATGAAGAACTGCCCAGTGTAGGAGATCATGTTTGAGACCATTTAAGGAGCCTAAATGTGCACAAGTCCATGGGACCTGATGAGATGCATCTGCAGGTCCTGAGGGAACTGGTGGATGAAGTTGATAAGTCACTATCCATCATATTTGAGAAGACGTGGCAGTCTGGTGAATTTCTCAGTGACTGGAAAAGGGGAATCATGACCCCCATTTTTAGAAAGGGAAAAATGGAAGACCCTGGGAAATAAGCCAGTCAGTCTCACCTTTGTGCCTGGCAAGCTTATGGAGCAGATCCTCCTGGAAACTATGGGAAGGCATATGGAAAATAAGGAGGTGATTTGTGACAGCCAGCATGGCTTCACTAAGGATGAATCATGCCTGACTAATCTGGTTGCCTCCTACAATAGGTTTACAACGTTGGTGGATAAGGGAAGAGCAACTTATGTCATCTGTTGGGACTTGTGCAAACCATTTGACAGTGTCCAGCATGATACCCTTGTTTTCAAATTGGACAGACATGGATTTGATGGATGGACTACTTGATAGATTAGGAATGACAGCATCCAGAGAACTGCAGTTAATGGCTCAATGTCCAGGTGGAAACCAGTGACAAATGGTGTTCTTCAGGGGTCAGCATTTGGAATAGTACTATTAAACATCTTTGTCAGCAACATGAACAGTAAGATTGAGTGCACCCTCAGCAAGTTTGTAGATGATACCAAACTCTGTGGTGCAGTTGACATGCTGAAGGTAAGAGATGCCATCCAGAGGGACCTGGACAGGCTTGAGAGGTGGGTCTGTGCAAACCTCATGAAATTTAACAAGGACAAGTGCAAAGTCCTCAACCTGGGTTGTGGCAATCCCAAACATGAATCAGGCTGGGCAATGAACGGATTGAGAGCAGCCCTGCTGAGAAGGACTTGGGGGTAGTGGTGGATGTGTGCTTGCATCCCAGAAAGCCAACCATATCCTTGGCTGCATCAGAAGAAGAAAAGAGAGCAGGTTGAAGGAGGTGATTCTCCCCCTCTATTCTACTCTGAAAGTACTGCATTCAGTTCCAGAGCCCCCAGCACAAGAAAGACATAGACCTCTTGGAGCAAGCCCAAAGGAGGGCTATGAAGACATTCAGAAGGCTGGAGCACCTCTTCTATGAGAAAGTCTGAGAGAAAAGAATGCTCAGGGGGATACCTTTTCACAGCTTTTCAATACTTAAAAAGGACTAATAAGAAAGATGCAGTGATGCTCTTAATCAGGGAGTGTAGTGATAGGACAAAGGGTAATGGTTTTAAATTAAAAGAGTGAAGATTTAGATTAGATTTTAGGAAGCAGTTCTTCACTATGAGGGCAGTAAGGCATTGTTTGCCCAGAGGAGCTGTGAACGCCCCATCCTTGGAAGTGTTCAAGGCCAGGCTGGATGGGGCTTTGGGCAACTTGATCTAATGCAAGATGTGGAGGGTCCATTGCAGAAGGGCTGGAACTAGATGATCTTTAAGGTGTATTCCAATCCAAGCCATTCTATGATTCTGTGGGTCTGTGAATGGTGCTTAGATCCTCCAAAACAAACTGTAGGAGTTGTAGAATGAACCTGTAGTTTCCAGTAGATACGGCCCGAGTGCCTTTGCTTGTGTGGATTTCCTGCTCCTTTTTAAAAGTAATGACCTCAAACCTGCTATTTTCTCAGACCTGCTTGGGTTTTAGCATCGTAAACCTGTGAGGATCTATTAGAATGAAACTAAGCCTGCTATTTGATTGCAGTTTCACAGTTAGGAGGTAAAAACACTCAGAGAACATGTTTCCATGTCTGTCATTCTTAAATATATATGTATCCCTAGATCATTTCCTACATTTGTTGTTCTGCTTAGTTTAAAATCTGTCTTTTTAGTTTAAAATGTAGTGTCTTGTTTAGAAGCTGTGACTAGTCTTTTTTTTATCCCAAATATTTGTGGAAAAATATATGCGTGAAATAGTCTGCATTGATAAAACCCTTAGCTGGGATGTCAATGACTTTCAAGCTATTTTTGACAAGTGTTGTGTTTTGGGGCTTGTTCAGCAGATTCCTTTCGAGTTTGATTTGAGCTTTTGGGTTCTACAGTATGATGTGACTGCAGTGAATCCAAAGAGTAACTGAAGCTTTGCAGGTAAATATAACACATCCCTGTTTTGCAATCTCTTGTCAGTCCAATTCTGAACTACAAGGCCATACACAAACACTTGAAAGCTCTGTGTTATGTGGGCTTTGATTCAGAAAGCTGTAATAGATATGAATCTCAAAACAGCAACTGTGAAATAAGGTCCCTCAGGACTCAGAAAAATGCATTAAAGACAAAAAAAAAAAGTATAGAAAAGAACTGCCTGAGGCTAATGAGCACAAACCCTATGCTATACAGTTCAAGAGTTCACAAATTGTTAATGACACCACAATCCCCTGCATACCAAAGGGTGGAAAGTATTTTCTAATGCCTCTAAAAAAGGTAAATCTATTGCATAAGAGGAAGATAGCAAGAGAAAAAAGGAAAACCACCAGCATTCTATGTCCCAGACTCTTGGGAATAGTTTCTTAAGCAATTTCAAGGATGAAGTTATTTTTCATTTGTTTCTCATGTAGCAAGAGTTCTTTAGAAAAAAAGAATTGGTGAAGATTATTCAGAATATGTAGGAAAGTTATTCAGGGACTGAATGGAAAAAAAAATTAATGTAAGAAAGAAAAATCTGTATGACAGTGATTTCAGAGCAGAAATTATGATTTGTGCTTATAGTATTTTTTCTACCATGCCATGTAGTTACAAAACTTTCTTTAAAAAGAAAGATCAAGGATTAAGTGAATCTTATGCATGGAGTATGATCTTGATCCTGTTACCTTTAATCTGTCTATAGAATATAGTGTGAGTGTGGTACCAGTACCATCCCAATGGGCTGCTGCTGTTGAGATTTAGTCTTGAAGTGTCGTATGCTATATAATAAACCAGAAGTAGGGGGACATAGAAACTGCTCTATCTAAATTCAGCTGAAAACATTCTGTCAAATCCAAATATATCACAGTTATTTTAAAACTTTTGAAGGAAGATGCTGCCATTATTTAAGTTTAGGAATTCAGAATATTTTATGCACATAAGGTAACCCTAAGCAATGGCATACGAATTTATTTTTTTCCCTAAGCAATGGCATAAACTTTTTTTTTTTTTTTCAGTAACAGTAATGTGATTGTGTCAAAGGAAGTATGATTAAGGTTCTGATTCCATACTTCAGCAGGCAGCTGGAGTCTGTCATTTACTGTGATTAAAATGGGATCAAAAATAAGTACTATAATAGGAGATGCGTTATAGAAAAATACTTTAAAAGTCCTATTTAAAGAAAGACTTTAAAACTGAGATTATTTTTCCACCTGATTTTTCTCTAACTTAAAAATTCAGGAAAAGATTACTTTAGAATTTAAAACATTGTTATATTTATGAGTAAGGAAAGAATAGATATCTAATGACACTGCAGTAATAAGATAACTAAATTTACACTTTAAAAACAATTTTTCAGCACATTAAAATGCAGTGGAAGAATACAGAAAAAATATTGTTCTTTAATACTGAGCATGAAACATGGAAACATTTTGAGTAAGTGCATAAATTCACATTAGATTTAAAGTAGACAAATTTAAAATAGACTTAGAAAAATGTGCAGAAAAATTTGCTGTTCTAGTTTGAAACAGAAAAAAAATCTTTATTATTTATTAACACTAGTGCAGTAATGGCCTTTTAATTTCTGCTATACAGATAATATAGATACTTTATTTATATATTGACAATGAGTCAAATACCCTTAAAGATTATTTTATTCATATATACATGCCTAGATAAATATTTAGGAAAGGATACCCCCCCACCCCCACCCCCACCCCCCCAAAAAAAAAAAGGCAAGTTAAAAGAACCAGAAAGTTTATGCCTTTTCAGGTCTCCAATCTTAAACTGACCTTTGTTTTTAAGTTAAATTAAAATAAATTTTAATAAAACATCTTCAAAGACAAAAGCAAAATACTGCTGTTACCATTTGCAGGTGGTGATCCAATGGAACTATTGAGACTTCCTGTAGAAAGTGTGAAAGGAGAAAAATCTTATGTATGGTCATTAGCAATGAGTATTATCTGGGCAGTGAGCAGCCTTGGACAGCAACCTTGTTGAGATACTTCTGCTGATTTATCTTTTGTATCTTCTCAGCAGCCATTTGGGATGGAACTTAAGTCTTAGTTTGTCCCTGTTTATTGTTTCATTGTAGACACAAAAACTCTAGTGTTGGATTCCCGCTGTACTGCTTGATTCTTGGGAACAAGACATTACTCCAATGACAATTTAACTGCAGGTTGGAGGTCTTAGCCTTTCTATCTTGCAGTCTTTTACTAGTTCTGTTGATCTGCAAGTAGAGATGAGTCCTTGAGAAAAGCTCTTTCCACTTACTCAGAAAATACGTTAGACTATACTTTTATCTCAGCCCGTCTTGGCATTCTACTTTGCTAATTTTATAAAAACAATGAAGCTGAAAAGAAAGCTTCAAGGGAGGTGCTACAGCTTCCTTCAAGACAGAAGAGCAAAGACCATTCTAATTTGAAAGAACAGGCAGAGATTCAGAAATGCTCATTCCGTCACAACAGAAAAAATGAAATTATTAGAATGTTTATTTCCAAGAGATGAATAAAAGAAGACTTGATAAAAGCATGCAAGACAAAGAACATTACTAGCATTAGGATTCTGTTTCATATCCTCCACGAAGTATGAAAAGGGGTAAATTTAATAAACTCAGAAAATAGCTGATAACTGGAGAAAATATTTATAAATTTCCTTCCACATAATGGGAATTTACCATATATAACTTACTGTAGCAAATTTACCTGTATCCAAATACTAACAAGACCTTGCTATTTTAGCATTCATGCTAAATACTTCCAAGCATTAATGAAAAATGCTTCTGAAACTGTTTGAAAGGATATTAAATACTTGCACTTCTTGTGCATAAAACATCACCTACATGAAGGGGAAATGAATATTTAAAAATAAACTTTCTCTGTAAGTAGCTAGCACTAGCAATGTTTGAAATCTTATGAAGTAGGTTGATCATTGGTCTAATCCACAGAAAACCTTATAATCTTTCCCTGTATCAGAAAGAATTCATAACTGCTAAGCAAGACCTGTTTTGTAAAAGAAGAAATAGTTTTAGATGTTTTCACTGAAGTCCAATCTTACCAAGAGTGTCGATGATTCACTCTTTTTCACATTAAAAACAAATAAACTCAAATTATCCCTCAGGTACTCTGCTGATTTATTCTGATATTAGAGTTTATAATTTGTATTAAATCATTTTGTCTAACTCTTTGTTTTTGTATTCTTCTGCAAATGCATGGAAAATATTGGAAAGAAAGTTACTCCTCCACTGGGAGCTTTAAAAATATAAATGCAAAAGATGCTGCTATGGTTTCAGAATGGAGGATGAAATAAGGAAAACTGCAAGAGTGAGAAAATATATAACAAATACTAATATACGTCCAGGACAAGATATAAAAAGAAAAAGAAAAAAAAATCCACAAAAAAATCCCTTATTAATTATTATTATTATTATTTTATTATTGTCATTATTGTCATTATTATTATGGCACTTTGCAAACAAGGGAGATTTGAAAAACAAGGGAAATGTAAGTAAGTAGCTTCAGCTACTCTTCTGTCACTCTGGTCAGAAATGTAGTAGATTCTGACACAAAATTATTTGTTGAGGCATTGTGAAATCTCCAGGGAGAGGTAATTTTATGGAGTAGAATCTTCCCCATTTCACCTTCTCAAAATAAAATAAAACCTATACAGAATATATAATAGGGATGACATGCTGCACATGTGGACAAAACACTACTAAGAAGGAATATGAAATCATGGAGGCTGTCAGCCTGTTAAAGCTCAAATCCTGGACAGAATGGGATACAAATTCTAGGAATGGCATCCTTAAAAGTGATAAATTCCTGAAAGACATATGTGATTTCTTCTTTCAACCATCTTTTACCTAATTTCCACATTTTAAAGCTACAACTAAAAAGAAACATTTAAGTAAAATTTCTTTTGTCTGAGCTAAATAACTAAAGCATCTTTGGAAAATAAATGTTAACTTAGACATCTTGAATGTGTCATAGGTACATTTTTCAGAGGCATTTAGCTAAATCTGGAATTCAGTTCTAACTGCTGATGGAAGCTGACTATGGAAAACCAAAAATCAGAAGTTAAACGGGACTACTGTGATTTGTAATATTACAATTCATACAACATTGCCAAGCACATAGAACAAAAATCATTATTGTTGCTCCCACCTTGACATATTCAAAAAATTAGACAAACTATCCAAAAGTATGATCACAATATACCAATTCATGCAGAAGTGTAGTGACCTAGAAGGTAACTATTAGAAAAGAAAAGGTCTAAAGGAACAGGCAGAAGTGCTATGTCTGCAGGTGGCACATTTATGTGCAGCTGGGGAAGGTGTCTAGATGACAGGGCAATGGAAGGAATGATAGAAAGAGAAGGTGTGACAGGGATTTATCAGTTAGGTGCAGTTATAGTCAATTCAGTCAGAATAATGATACTATAATAACTGGTAAAAACATTTTGAGATCAATAAGCATTCAGAGAAGGAAAAGGTGCAGAAGTGAAAAAATAGAAGGAAAATTTCATGCAGAGGGAATATAATTAAAAGAACATCCCTTACAGAAAAAATCTTACACTTCCCATTGGACATGAAAAATATATGAGACTTAGGAAGATTTTCCAGCAAATATTAGGTCATGCAATTAAAAATATATTCTTATTTTGCTCTCACTAAACTCTTTCTAAAAGATTTTATATTTCAAAGGCATAAAAATAAAACTGCAAGTTTCTGGACATTTTTAAAGAAAAATAAAAATGCTTTGATAGCTAACAGTCTTCTGTAAGAAATGCTATTCTCTTATGTGTGAATTGGATTTAGTATCTCTGCTTTTCCATCAAGGTCCTTATAGCCATATGTATAGATAATCTTACAAAATTTATGATAAAAGCTAAGCACTGTTCCCCCCTCCCCCATAATATAATAATAATAATAATAATAATAATAATAATAATAATAATAAACAACCCTAAAGCCCTTACCCAGAATTAATTTAGTTCATATCAACTGTAATTCTGAGACTCCTTATGCACTTTCATGAAAGGTAAATGTGGGAATAAACACATATATTTACTTAACATAGAAAAAAAGTGCACACGTGCAGTCAGATACCTTGGCTTAATTGAGTCATGAAAGGTCACAAAAAACACAGCAAAAACAACAGTGTTGTTGTTTCTTCAACAGTGTTGAAGTCCACATGACAGCTTTACCAGTATCCCAGGATTCACGTTCTCTAGTAATAGCCACCTGAGACCACAAGAAGACAGAACTACTAACGTGTCTATTGGGTATGCTTGGTAAACACTATTTGCATAATTTGACCTAAATACAAAAACTGGGAATATAATTTCACATAGATTCGTTCTAGCTTATATTGAACTTCCATGAATACCTTTTTTCTCTGACATGAACAGCAGTACTGCCTTCTCTGGGGAGTAATACAGTGTATTTCACCTCCATCTTCAAAATGGTGGAGAACTTAAACTCATTTCAATATGTCTAAACAATTTGTGAGCTATATTTCTTTGATCTTTCTATTTTACAAATTGGAATGGCCAACAAAATGCAACATAGCACTTCATTTTATTGCTTTATGGATGTGACTAGTTGCAGAACCTGCTATCTGCAAAGAACAGTTAATAATCATAATATACATTAAAGAAATCTGTTATATTCATTGACTATTTGTGAACTTCCCAAATAAAGCAATTCAATAAATTTAGCATGTTTTGCAATAATCTATTAATTTTTTGATAATGTAATTTCGAGGCAAGCAGCTAGATAGCTAGTGAGCACAAAAAGTTAGCTGGAAACTAAAGCATTGAAACATTACTTTTTTTTTTTTTTTTTTTTTTTAATAAAGGTGGTAAAACTGTTTAGATATATAATACTGCCACTGAGAAAAAAAAAAATAAAAATCCAGATCTATTATTCTAATTTAGGAAATCATTCTCTAGCAGCCATTAGGAAGAGCATGCACATTTAGAAAGGTAAGAAATTAAGTTTTTTCTTCAATAATGAACATTATTTTAAATACTTGTTTGTCTTTTCAGGTGCTTTTCTGAATTATACCTGACCACTGATTTCATATTGAAATTTATCAACTGTCAAACCATTGGATGTGAAAAAACTTTTGACCCAATAAGGATTCAAATGAACTAAGGAAATTAGATTAGTTGGTTCTCTTCTTGAAGCTCTTTCTTCTTTGGAGAAGAAAACTGTATGAAGGAGAGGAATCTGGCAGAAAAAGAGTAAAGGATTCCTGGGGAAAAATACATTGCAGATTTTTCTGTGAGGCAGATGTGACTGCAGATGTAGAAAAAAAATATAATTTATTTACAAAAAAAAAAAAAAAGGATTAAATTACTTCCATGAAGTGAGGAAGATCAGTTGCAACAATATAGACTGTGGGTTTCTTTTTTTTAAATCTTTTTGGCATTTCTGAAAACATACTTCAAGAGAAAAAGGAACTTTAACATGTCCTTAAAAATTTATGCTGATTTAAATCTTCTCTCATGCACTGAGAGCTCATCATAACTAACTATAACTAATAAAAATTAGCAACAACAATTTAAATTATTCATCTTTACTGATTTCTACTATTTGACTGTGTTAGTACACTTGTGAGCTTATCCTCTGCTAGCACAAGTGTGAATCCTCTGCAACATTTTAGAAGCACAGAATAATTCACGTTGGAAAGGACCTGTCAAGGTAATCTGGTCCTATTTCCTGCAGAGGCAATGATAACCTCAAAGTTTTAGCAGGTTGCTCAAGGTCTTGCTGAATTTTGATTACCTCCATTCTCTCAGGAGAAACATTCTTACTATGACTTATTTGTTTGTTATTCAGTATTTCCCTAGCTGTAATGCATAACAGTTCATCTCTTCACTAGGCACTTTTGAATGAAGACTATCTTGTTTATAATCCCCCAACAGTCAGATTAAATCAGTCGTAAGATATCTTTCTCATGCTCTCTCCTCCAGGCTGTAAGAGCACTGATCTTCAACCACACCACAGAGCCCAGGTCCTCCAGGCCCTGGTTATCTTAGGGGCACTGTGCAGATGTTGTGGCAGTTTACCAGTCTCAGTTTCACAGAATCACGGAATGTTAGGGATTGGAAGGGACCTTGAAAGATCATCTAGTCCAATCCCCCTGCCGGAGCAGGAACACCTAGATCATGTCACACAGGAACATGTCCAGGCGGGATTTGAATGTCTCCAGAGGAGACTCCACAACCCCCCTGGGCAGCCTGTTCCAGTGTTCTGACACCCTCACAGTGAAAAAGTTTCATTTCATATTTAAGTGGAACCTCCTATGTTCCAGCTTGCACCCATTGCCCCTTGTTCTATCATTAGATGTCAGTTTCTCTTTCTTCATTTTGGAAGTCCCAAACAGGACAGAATATTCAGGATGCAGAATCCATATAGGTATTACGGAGAAAAATCACATCTATTGACCTGCCAGCTATGCTCTTGTTGTTGGGAATTTAATAGGCAGATACCTTTTTATACTGAAGGCTGCACTGTCAAACCCATGTCCACCTTTTTGTCTGGATGGATGTTTTCTGCACAGATGTAGTACAGAGTTATTCCATTTCAGGCACAAGACTTTTTTTATTTGTTATTATATTCCGTAAAGTGCCTTCTTTCAGCCAGGTCCTCCAGACTGTAAGAAGTCCCTTTGTTGAGCACACAGGTCGCTTCTCCCAAATTGGTGTTACCCATACGCACAACGACAGTGCAAAGATGACTTTGTTCACTTCCTTATCTTTATGCCCACAGTAATATGCACTTCCCTTCTGACCCTAACATGATCATCTGTGCTTGCCATTCCTATTTTACCTTTACCCATTGCTCTACTTGAGGCATGCAAGTTATTCTAGCAGTTCTTTGTAATTCCAGAGATGACGCAGGTCTGTGCTTGAACATGAGTTATCCATTCTGCATCAGTTTATGTACATAGATGTGAACTTTCTTTATTCTTTTTGAAATTCAGATGTGAAATCATGTTGAATTGCAAGGTAGTTAGCCTATTAATCTCCCAAAATCTTTTCATAATATAAATTCATTAGTTTCTAATCAAAATTAATGTTTAACAAAATTAATGGTAATTAATTAATTGCTAGGATTAAAGGTAATCTAAGAACAAGATAAAAGATTTTTCACAAGTCCCCGCTTTTCCTAAAACCATTAAATGTCAAAGAATAGGCAGGACATTACATTCTGGGTATTGCCAGAATATGCCTTGTCATAGTTACACATAAGGACCATTGGTACATTTTATTTGACTGAAGAAAGAAACCCCTTAATTATCGCTACAGTTCAAGTAATACGAAATACTGCTTTCCTAGTTTCTTAATGTCAGCAAATGAGGTTTTGTCTCTGGTAACACATGAAAGCTGTGTTTTCATTTTGCTGTAGCAAGGGCTACATGTTTCTCCTACTTATCACTTGGGCCTCTGTCACACTGCATATTCAGTTTTTCAGGTGAACACTTCCAAGCTGGACACTAACTGGCAGGTATCAGCTGACATTAAACTCTAGCAGGTACCATTAGCAGGCTCCATCACAACTGTCATATAAAATGCCTCAGTTATGTACTGGACTTATGTGGCAAGGCTTTGGTAGCAGGGGGCTGCAGGGGTAACCTTTGTGAAAAGAATCCTGCGGCTGCCACATGTTAGATTAAAGCCAGTTTCAGCCGGCTCCAAAAGGGACCAGCTGCTGGCCAGAGCTGAGCCAGTAAATGACCCTGGTTGGGCCTGTGAGAGCAGGTTTAAGAAAGGGAAAAAAAATGCTGCACAACAGCAGCTGGGAGAGTGAGGAGTGGAAAGCAGCCCTGCAGCCCCCAAGGTCAGTGCAGCAGGAGGGCAGGAGGTGCTCCAGGCAGGCACCAGCAGTTCCCCTGCGGCCTGTGGAGAGGCCCCTGGTGGAGCAGGCTGTCCCCCTGCAGCCCATGGGTCCCACATGGAGCAGATCTCCACGCTGCAGCCCCCCCGTGGAGGAGCCCCCGCTGGAGCAGGTGGATGTGGCCTGGAGGAGGCTGCGGCCCATGGAGAGCCCCCGCAGGAGCAGGCCCCGGGCCGGAGCTGCAGCCCGTGGAGAGGAGCCCACGCAGGAGCAGGGGGCCTGGGGGGAGCTGCCGCCCACCCGTGGGGGACCCGTGCTGGAGCAGTTTGCTCCTGGGGGATGGATGGACCCCGTGGTACGGAGCCATGTGGGAGCTGTTCTTGAAGAGCTGCTGCCCGCGGGCAGCCCCCGCAGGCTCAGTTCGGGAAGGACGGCATCCCGTGGGAGGGACCCCAGGTGGAGCAGGGGCAGGGAGTGACCGAGAAGGAGTGGTGGAGACGAAGTGCTGTAGACTGACCACAACCCCCATTCCCTGTTCCCCTGCACTGCTCGGGGGGAGGAGGTGGAAGAGGTCAGATGGGGGGAAGGCATTTTTGGTTTCTTTCCTTTGTTTCTCACTTGTCTAGCTTGTTAGTAGTAGGCAATAAATCTTACTATCTCCCTATGCTGAGTCTGTTTTGCCCATCATGATAATTGTTGAGCGATCTCCCCATCCTTATCTCAACCCATGAGTCCTTTGTATCATATTTTCTCCCCCTTTCTGTTTGAGGAGGGGGAGTGAGAGAGTGGCCGTGGTGGAACTCGGCTGCCCACCCGATTAAAACCACCTTAGTTGCAAAGTACTGGAAAATTTTTCAGAAGAAACAAGGTGTTTAACAAGGAAATATATAGTTTCCTTTTTAAGGCTTCCTGGATAATTTGGGGTTATTTCATATTCCGAACTTGGAGGAAGAGAATTGTTGATTTCACCTTCTTTTTTCTTACACGGAAATAAAAGGTCAACAGTTCTGGAAGTAAGGGGAACGTATCAGAATCAAGCTCCTTTTGTCTGTATTCCTTTCTTAAGGAAAAGATTTATCACACACCTTCCACAGATGTATGGTAGCAGAGAATAATTTTTGAGCTACTCTAATTAAAGTCAACTTGGGGATAGTGGCACTTCTCTAATTGTTTCTGAGACATACGCATTAGCAATAATTAATAATAATAATAAATAAAATAAATAATAATAATAAATAAAATAAAAAATAAAATAAAATGAAAAATAATAATAAATGTAAGTGGTTTGATGCTTGGCTGAGGAAAAAAAATGTGTTTTTATTGTGAATGCTTCATTTTAGTATTCTGTAGTTTGTGTAAAGTCATTTCACAAGCATTAAGTTTGGTACTTTTGCTCCGTGATGTAGCTGCACAGAGTGACAGATCCAACGTATGGGTGAGGGCTTCTGCACGTTCTCTTTTTCCTATACATGATCAACAAATAAGGGTAGACAAATAAGAGTGTGCTGTGGTCCTGCCATACACCTCAAGTACTAAAGTATAAACAACAGACTTAAAAGTACACCTGTCACATTAAAATGGTACTTCATCAAATGGGCTGGCCTGTTGAGCATCTCAGGATGTTGTGTATGAAGATGCACTCCATCTGCTTTCAGATTAGCATTTACAGTGAGCAAGCTGCCTGACCTTAACATTTTTCATTTCATTTTTCATCTGAGTTTTGCTGGTTCTCCACAATTCATTCTTGGTCTGGAAAGAAAAAAAAAAAAAAAAAGAAAGAAAAAAAAAGTGAACTCAGATCAAAATAAAAGGATTTCCTTTTCCTTAATTACATGTTCTTAACTTGACAGATTTGGTTATTGACTAAGAAGGCCAGTATCTGGCCAGATTGCAACACTTATGCTCGTAGCATGGGACAGCTCTCGTAAAGGTGATTCCGAGTAGTTTCTGGAAAACAAGACATCAGATCTCCAAAACAGCTTTCTTTGTGCTAATGTAGGAAGGGCAAGGAAGAGTAAAGGTAAGAGTCCAGATACTGTAAGTAGCAGAAACTGTGAAGCAAACTTCCTTCTGGCTGATACGGCTCCATATCTAGTTGTCAAGTATGAAGAGAGCAGTTCTAAGTTTCTTGGGGAGAGGAAAAAGAAGAGACTGTGAGATTGTAAAAAGAAAAAAATGGGAATAGCTATTTCAGGAAATAATACTAACTGGAAATATAGATTGGAAGAGCGTTTTAAACCAAGACAGAAACTTTTTAAAACGAAAACCAAGTTCATTCATCCTGGTGGACAAGGTAAAAGCTCTGGACAAGCAAAGGGGAGGGATGGATGGACATACAATATGATCACTTAAATTTTATTTGTCTAAAAAACCTTACTGAGGAAGCAAAACAAACCAAAACAAAATGGAGCAAAACAAATGAAACAAGCAGCTAGCTTGCTGGAGACATTGTCTGGAAAACAGTGAAAACACTTCCAAACAAAAATATATCAAAGGACTAATGCTTTGAGCTTAATTCTAAAGAAACGTCATAAACTCAAACTCTTGTTTATGTTTATAACAGAAAGCACCAGACTGGTATAGTAACGTCACATTTGATGACTTTGCAGCATAGATGTCAGGAATGCAGCTTGGGATCACCTTTTCAGAGTTCAGTTTGAAGGGATGAGCAAGTAATTTTTCTTGGGTTGATGGAAATCTGTTCTAAAGTCTGTTTTCTAACACTCTTATAGATACTTCTCTGTCCATCGGTCTGTCCTGCCAACTCTAGTGTGAGTGTGAAGTGGCAACAGGGATTTCCTATTCCTAATTTGACCTGGTGGACACCAACTTTCCTAGTAAATTGCTGATGTTGCTGAGGAGGCAGCAGTATCAAAGTCCTTGTGGATGAAGATACAACAAATTTTGGGAGGCTTTGTCATTTCTATACAATGCTGCTCCCTGATTGTGACCCAAGACTAAGATTCTGAATGAAGCAAAGCAAGCTAGAGGAAAACTGTATGTCCTGGTAATTTTCTTTTCTTCTTCAACCATTTGTTTGAAAACACAGTTTTATGGAAATGATTGTGGGTGTGCTCCTTAACCTTGTTTGGAACCTATTTAACCTTGCTTCAGTTATAGGAGACCTATGCTCAAATTTATGCTTACCATGATAAAGCGCTATTCTTTTGGTATTCTTTCCTTTGATGATCGCAGGTGAGGTTGAAAAGAGTTTTCAGTATGATTCTTCTTTTCCTTTGCAGTATCCAAAACTCCATATTATAGCTGATCTTCATCTCTGATCTTGAAAGCTTCACAGGCCAAAAGAGAATTGAGATGAGGAAGGAAGCAGAGAATGCTGATGAATATTTCCAATTACCACCCATAAGTTTTGTGAAAGAATCAGGTTCATTTCTGTAGTGGTAGAAAGTTTAGTTGGAAACACTTCATAAGTACATCAAATACAACTCATTTTTCTCAGTTAGAGCAATCACGTTGTTTAGTCTACTGTTAAGGTATTTGTCTGTAGGCAGCTGCCAACTTGTATGGCTAATCAAATTAAGCCCTGACAAAAAAAAAAAAAAACAAAAACAACAAAAAAAGTTATACAGAAACATGTAGTTTATTGAGTCCAACTATCTCATTTCCAGTATCATGGGTTTAAACAAGTTTTGGGTGACTCCAGGGCTGGATTCCCAGGGAGCCTTTCTTTAATTCCTGGCAGATCAGCCAAAAGGACAATACATAATTTTATTTCTGTTTAACAGCAAAATGAAATTTGTAGCTGTGAAAGCAATTTTTGAGGATTTTTAAATCCTTGCTTTTGATATTTTATGAAAACAATTTCTACGTAGAATATCTTCCAGAATCAATATGCTCTTTAAATTATTGCTTTGCTTTAAACCTCAGGTGACAAATATAATTGGTTGTCTGAGTACAAAGAAATGTCAAGACTGACATATTTTATAGTATTTGTTTGAACCAAAATGTAGAAGAATTAGGAAAAAAAAAAGAAAAGATGCATTTTCAGCTATAAAATTCAGTGGTCTTGGTTCTTGAGAAAGTAATTATCATGCACTTAAGGCAAGTAATAGTATAAAAATGAAGAATGCAAGGCCCTGGTTAAAGACAGTCTTTAGCCTGCTTCCAGATCAACATTTTATTTGGTTATTCCACAACCTCATCTCCACTTGCTTAGAAGCTGTGAAGATTGGAAGTACACTTAGTGTTTTTCATCCACTCTGTGTAAAATTATAAGAATTTTCACTGGCTATAAAAGCAGAAATGACAAAGAGACCCTCCTCTGGGTCTTCAGAATGCTCATAAGATCACCCAGACTGGATAAATAGAGATGCTCTAGTATAGGTGCATATGGATGCAGTACAGATGGTGGTAGAGATGCTCTAGCATAGACGTGAGGCACTTTGACAGCATCTTTTCTCTGACAGCAACTTATGTCTTGGTTCTTCACATCACAGAGCTGTTTCTTTGCCTCCAGAACCTGCAGACTGACCTGTTGTGTGTATCTGTGGTGGACTGAGGGTAATGTTTGTAATACACACTGATGCTGTATTCACTTTAACTTTTAGAAAAGAGAGGAAGAAGCTAACCTGCATATCAGTTTCTTAGGTTTCTGTCTATCTGTCTGTCTGTCTATCTATCTATCTATCTGCATATATATTTAATTATTTATATACTTATTTAAAGATATTTTTTGTTCACTAACATGTATCCTCTGACTGTTACTAATGTATGGGACATACCTTGACACTATAATGGTGTATAAATACCTTTCATCTCATCCTTGCTATTGTTACTGTATTTTAAAAATAATTGTGCATGTAATTACCCGCTTTTAGTCTGTTTTAAAAAAATATATACTTTTTCTATTATAAAATCCTATGAGTGAACTCAAAAGGAAAGAGAAACCAATTTTAATTACATTTCTAAAGTAGATATCTAATCCTGATAGGTTCACTCCCTTTCAAATGTAACACTCAAGAAATGAAGCAGTAAAAATTCACATAATACTTCTTTTATAACAAGATTTCATTGCACAATAGTTCTTTGCCTAACCCTGCAGTTACCCCATAGGCATTGCAATTGCTTACTTGTTCTTCTTCTTTACTTGTTTTTAATGTTTACTTTTCTAACCAATCCTTAATGTTACAACATTGGATTTATTTACCTCCTTAGATATCAAGAGAATAAGGCATTTGCTTCATAGTACAGTACTCTGATGCTTTATAGGGCTAATGACCAAAGTTCTCAAAGCAATTTTCATCAGTGATTTATGTATTTCTCAATCTTTCCATCTTCCTTTAAAACTCTTAATTTAAGTACTAGGTGAAGAAGAACACTGAAACCAGCTGAAGCCATATCAGACATAGTAAGGACATGCTTCTGTTAGGAAGTAATTCAGAGTGATTCCATGGTGTACTTTAGACAGATTTACTCTGGTCCTCTGGACTAAGCATCCCCAAGGGATATTTCAAAGCTCTCTGAATGATCTGTCATTATCTCTTACACTGTAGTCTCCATTAGGAAAGGGTAAATATTCATTGCCAAGTGGAAAGGAACTGCTCAGTTAGTTGTTTCTAACCAAAATCTCTTGATTGTGTTCTGTTTACAGAAACCACTTGGCTAGCCAAGCTAAATCATTGAAAATGGAAGTAGTGGAACTACTTCAAAACTGTGCTTCTGCTTCTAAGCAAAACTGCAGTGTAGGTGGGGACATAGCAAGAGGCCATGTCCAAGGCAGGGTGGAATTGAAAGTCACCTGTCTGAGCCACAGAAAGAAGTCAGCGATTCCCAGTTTGAGACTCTTGCTTGACTAGTGACACAGCAGCTGCAACGCTTATGATTACTGCTGATGGATTCCCATGAATCAGCCAGTGATATAAGCTACGAGAATGACTGAAGCGATTTGAAGTTATGGTCCTCCCCCTTCGGCATTCAAGTTTGTGAAAAAAAGAAGAGAGGAAGAGAGAAGAGGAAAAGAGCGGAGGGAAGGGGAGGGAAGGGCAGGGAATGAAGGGGAGGGGAGGGGACAAGAGGGGAAGAGAGGGGAAGGGAGGGGAGGGGAGGGCACAAGAGGGGAAGAGAGGGGAAGGGAGGGGAGGGGAGGGGAGGGCAGGAGAGGGGAGGGGAGGGGAGGGGAGGGAAGGGCAGGGCAGGGCAGGGCAGGGGAGAGCAGGGGTGGGGAGGGGAGGGGCAGGGAAGGGAGTGCAGGGGAGAGTGGGGTAGTATAGGGGAGGGGAGCGTAGGGGAGTATAGGGGAGTGTAGGGCAGGGGAGTGTAAGGGAGGGGAGTGGAGGGAAGGGAGATGGAGAGAATGGGAGGGGGAGGGAATGGGAGGGGAGGGGAGTGCTACCCTAAATAAAATGGCCAAATAAATGACATTTTGGATCTGGAGCTAAATCTTTATGTTGCCATTCATTCCACAACCTGATTTATCACTGCAATGTGCGTATTGCACAGTGCCATTAAAGGTTTGGCATGCACAGAGGTGGCTGAGTATTTTCAGAAATAACTTTCCTTAATAACTGAATCAAGACTTTTGCTGTAATGCAAAAGATCAGGTATTTGATTAACATAGGGATGGCAGCTGAGCAGGGGAAACATCTTCAAAACTTCCAAACATTTTCTTTATACAGAACTACAACTCCTTCTTCTCTGCTCTCCAGTTATGAAAGTTTCTGTCACCTGCTTAGTAAGCAGAAGCAGTAAGATGGGATTTAGAGGATCCAGCTAGAGCATAAGTGCCAGTTAGAGGAAGCAATCAATTTCTAGGTAGTCCAGTGTTTGAAGAGAGTTTAAGCGGCTTTCCAAGGAACATATACTAGTGCAAAGCAACCTATTGATCTGACTCTCCAATGAAAGAAAAGGAAGTGCAAAGCAGCAAATGCTTGAGAGAGGGAAAAAGAGGTGCATCTCAGCTGTCTGGGGGGAAGAAGGCAGTCAGCTCTTAACAGATTATTTGCCATCTAATTTGTTTCTCAAAGACGTAACCTTTCTTTAAGACAGTAGCATTTTACTACATGTGGTGCTGATAGAGGTTAAATAAAAGACACAAGGGCAGCAAAATCCCCCACTTGCTTCTCACACAAGGACAAAACTGTTATGGGAGAGAAATGCAGGTTAATTTCTCAAATCTCACAGCACTTTTTGACGCCATTGGCTACGGGTTACCTCTTAAGGATTTGAAGATTTCAGTAGGGCTGACTGATTTAGAGGTGGATAGCTTTAAATCACACTTGTCAATGTGCTATTAATGTTGAACCACAGCCATTTTTTCCCTAGACCTCTTAATATGCTAGGCAGTCCCAGGAAGCGTAAAACTTTGACCCGTGCTCTCCAGCATTTGCGTACTGCACTTTCTTCAGGTTCCTTATTCTGTAATCAGAATTCTGACAATCTCCTCAACAGCGTACAGATACAAAATCCACAGACCCTGATAAAACAGGCTCCCATCCGGTTGTATGATTGTCAGACCTGCATTCTTTTGTATTAACTGGTCTTTTCTTACTCAGTTCAGATGAAACATAAATAACTTCAGCTGACTTCTAAACTCTACAGACAGCTCTGGTGTTGCTGTGCGATGGACTATGATTTTCCCTTACAACCCACCAATTATTTCCATGTCTTTTCTGGACCTTGGGATCTCTTTTGGGAGCTACACTAAGAGAAATACAATAAGGCTGAGATCACCACTGCCTAAACATAATGCAAAGTTTAAGGCCTTTATGACAGCCAGTTTGGAAATGAATGGAGCCCCATCTTCTCAGCATTTTGAGACAGATGACTACCCAACACTGAACTGTCTCAAGTTTTCAAACTGAGACAGCTTTGTAGAAATAATAGAAAAATTTCATTACAATTGGCCTAGCATGGAATTTATTCTTAAAAAGTTTGGTAGAATGTACTTGTAGACTTCAAAACTAGTACATCATCGTTTGAACACTCCTTCATCTACACGATATTCTCCAGAAATACCAAACTTTTAGTCCTGGTAGTTATAGCTAATCAGTCGTATTAGCTAATCAAATTAGCTGATCAGTCACTTGAAGTCTGTTGATGACATCTGTTCTGAGCTCTACAGCGTTGGTCAGCTACTGACTTGCGGAAATCAGACTCTATCTATTAACCTCGGAATGGTTATAAAGCAGGTATGTTTATTTGGCACTGCGAACACACGCCGGGTGCAAGGGGGATAGATCCACCCACCTTGTGCACCAATGGTTACTGGCAGTGTGCTTCTGCTAGTGGCACAAATCCATCTCCATTTCATTTCCCCCATAAGTCTCTTGCATAGTCATCAGGTCTCAGAAGAATCAGTCAGGTAGGTTCCCGCCTCTATTCGTATGGGTACTGGAGTCCTTGGGTGGTTGTTAACCAAGAGGTCGTTTTGTTGCATAATTCTCGAAAACCCCATGAGGTGTCATCTTGAACTACCTTATGTAGGTAGATTTCAATATACGTATATAGGTCTTTTCAAATACGTATATACATATATAGAGAGAGAGATCAGTCTCAATTCGTCCTGCTTCATTTACATACATACAGCAACTAATATTTATTCAAGTGCATACTTCCCCTTGGGGGGCAAATCAAAGGTCTAGTGCCTAAAACGTTCTTATTGATTTGTTCTACTTGCTTGCCCAAAACTATAATATGTTGTTGCAAATATTGGTTTCCTACTTGTGTTAGAGCTTCTCCTTTGTACAGCATTCGGTAAGGCCTGCCATCTAATATCTCAAAAGGGGCTTAGTTTTACCAATACATATTGCTTTCTCGACAGATTTTACCAATCTGTTGTTTTATCAAATGGTTCATGGTTTTTCACTTGGCCACTTGCCTGTGGCCTATACGGAGTGTGTTGTTGCCAATCGATCCCCAGCACTTTGCTGACTTGTTGGGTCAGTTCTGCAGTCAAGTGTGGTCCCCTGTCAGATGACATTACTGAGGGTACACCAAAGCTCGGCATAATTTCATTCAACAATACTTTGGACACTTCTCTGGCTTTGTTAGTTCTACATGGCAATGCTCCTGGCCATCTGGAAAAGGTGGCTGGTAGTACCAATAGGCATCTAAACCCCCCTTTTCTTGGGAGTTCAAAAAAATCAATTTGCTACTGCTTCCCAGGAATATTTCCCTTCCCTATTTTTCCTGTCTGGGATTTGATTCCTGTCTGTGGCTTACTTTTATGCCTGTCTAATAATGGTATACAAATTAGGTCCTATCCATTTTCTACTCAAAAACTGTTATAATATTTCAGCTCCCCAGCATGCTTTCTTATGTTCTCCAATTACCATCCAATATCATATGGTATCACAATTCTCCCATCAGTTAGTCGTGTTAAACCTGTAGGTAACACTTTCCATTTACATCTTCAATTAATTGCTTATCGATCTTAGAATATTCTGCTTCATTTTCTAAGACTTTTGTTAATGCCTGGTTTTCTGTTCCTGCTACTAGTGCCAAAATTTGACACTCACATGCCCGTTCTGCTGCCCCTTTGGCTTCTGCATCAGCCAATCTATTTCCTCTTTCAATATCAGCATCCCCTGTTTGATGTTCTTTACAGTGCAAAATGGCAACTTTAGCTCTTCTGCATGTTTAATTGAGGATGATAAGAGCCCTCTCTCCTTCCAAATTGCCCCATGTGCATGCACCACACCAAAGGCATATTTCAAATCTGTCCAAATGTTAATTCTTTTCCCCTTTGCCAGCACAAGAGCTCTTACCAAGGCGATGATTTCAGCCTTTTGAGCTGATGTTTGTTACTGCATATCCTGGGAGGTGAAGTCCTTGGTGGACGAAGGTGCTGCCATCTATATACCACTCCTTTGCATCTTCTAGGGGTGGTCGGCCGCAGTATACCGTGTCCATGCTCTTGATGCAATAAACTCTGTTGCTAAGGAAAGAGGCTGGGTTCACAGTATTAATGCCAAAAAAAATTTAGTAAACTACTAGTCCATTCTGCACATTCCTTTTCTTCTTGAGGAGCTATCAACATGCCATTTACATATCTCAAGCGTCCCCTTTCCCTGAAGGGGTTTTCCAAGCTTCAAGATTACAGGCTAGTTGGTTTCTCAATATGGTGGGGCTATTGAACCCCTGTGGTAACACAGTGCAAGTAAGCTGAGTTTTTTGTCCTCTATTAGGATTTTCTCATCCAAAGGCAAAGAGTGTCTGGCTTTCAGGTGTCACGGGCAGGCAGAAAAAGGCATCCTTTAAATCTAGTACCATGAACCAAACCTGAATCTTTTCTAATTTTGCCAAAAGGTTGTAGGGGTTGGGTACTACAGGGTATAAATCTTTTGTGATCCTACTGATGGCTCTTAAATCCTGAACTATACGATAGGTTCAATCTGCCTTTCTAACCGGGCCTATATGGAGTGTTATATTCTGACTCACATTCTACTAATAGTCCATAACTACGAAAGCTACTGATTATTCCTTCCATTCCCCTTCTGTCTTTCACCTTTAGTGGGTATTGCTTTTAGCATACCTTCGGAGCATTTTCCTTTAAATCAATTTTTTTACAGGTACTACATTCTTTGCTCCCCCAGCTATTCCTGTAGCCCAAACTCCCAGATACACTTGGTTCATAATTACATCCATTCAGGGAGTCCTATCTGGAGCTTTCTCTGGACTTGCCAGGTTTAGATAGACTTCAGAGTTTAATATGTTACTTTTATTTCCATTTTCCCTTGTTCAAAAGAAAGTTTTGCATCCAATTTTTTCCAGCAAGTCTCTTCCTAAGAAGGGCCTTAGCAAATTGGGTAAGTATAAAAACGGATGTATTCCCATCATTTTTCCCCAATTCCAATTCTGAGCATTGCAAAAAAATGCCTTTTCCTTTTGGCCAGTTGCTCCTACTACATTTACAGACCTAGCGCTTTTCCAGAATCAATTTTTGGATTAACACAGAGAAAGAAGCTCCCATATCCAACCTAAAATCCATGCTTCTCTCTTCATTCCCTAGCTTTATTTCAACCAGTGGATCTGCTAGGATAGATGCCCCAGGTCCCTGCCATTTCTGGTCTGACTGTTGCAAGTTTATCCTGCAACCTAAGACAATTTCTTTCTGATATCAGGGGCCGATTTTCCTAGAAAGAGGCTAGCCAATTGCCTCTGTTTGTCTTCCGAAGCCAGGTCCAAATTGGTATATATATTTTTTTTCTTCATTTCATTTCAAAGCTGGTCCAAAAATTCCAAGGGGGTTTCTTTTGGACCTTGTTGGAACAGATTCTCAATTCCCAGTTTAACCAGATTTTGGTATTTACCAGAGGCCCCAGAGGGCTCACACCTGTGATCTTAATATCCTCTTTCCCTGCTCATTCAGCTTCAAACAGCTCTGTCAAATACTACATGCCACACCTTTAGCACCTTCAATAACCCTTTCAACACTTCTTTTTATCTTTCTCCAGCCTGTAATTTCACCAAAGGCTCAGTCAGGGGCCAACTTAATTCCATACCTTTTTCCCTCCAGGATGCTGAAACAACATATCAGTATACAACACTTCATCCCATTTTCCTTCTCTCCTCAAAAACAACACTAATTGCAGGATAGTGTTCTATCCGATTCATCCATAAAGAGGCCATTTAGCTCCATCCTTAAGCTTGTATAGTGGCCACCCTTGACTGCAATAGTTAAGGAGAGTCCTCTTGCTTTCTGTGCCCTCAGTTCTGACAATATCCTTCCAATGTACCAGTATGCACCCAAGGGGGCATTTCTTTAAAACGTCTTTGTTCTGGGTATTGCCCATTTCCTTGATTTCCTATCCCCCTTTATTTATCATTTCTATTCCTTATTAGTTACTGTCCTGTGTTTCAATTTCCACGCAAACCTTTTATTGCAGGTTTTTACCGTCTTCTCCCAATCTTCTTCCCAAACGTCCCAGTTATTTCTGTTAAACCTGTAGGTAACACTTTCCGTTTACATCTTCAATTAATTGCTTATCGATCTCAGAATCTTCTACTTCATTTTCTAAGACACAATTGTGCTAGCTAAGACCTAGGAATCACCATCCTTTATCTCGTTCCCTGTCTCCCTACAGAGCTCACTCTAACATCCCTGTTGGAAGGAGAACGCTTTCTTACCTGAGAGGACTACTGTGCATGGCTGTCCTGTGTCTCCATTGATCAGACTCACAGGAAAGTAAACCAAATGAGGATGAAACAGATTTACCTCTGGACATATCATAGTATGTATTGAAATGGGACCTGTAAGAACAAAGTGCATTCTCAAGTGAGTTCTTTCCTATTAACTTCCTTAGTCACTGGGACACTCTTACAGAAAATTCAGGCAAACAATTTCCCTGCATGGAAACCTTGTTTCGTCTGTAGAACTAAGCATTTATCCCGGCATATTCAGTTTTTCGACATGGTATAAGCCTTCCTGCTCTCACTTCCCTTGGTTTTTCTTTTCTTCCTAAAGTTCATTTCTCTGGCAAAGCAATGCAATCCTTGAATTAAGACACCTGTGAAAAACTTAAGAAACCCTCCTGGTCAATAACTTTCTTCAGACAGCGTCAATGATATCGCAGCAACCCAGACTTATTTTTCTTTAAAATATCTAACTTAGATTCTGTATCACTCCCATGCAGACCAATCGCCAGCTTGGTCATCTGAATTGAATTTGTTGTATATTAAACAGATTTTCTCATCATTTTTATTACAGCAGATGAAAAAACACTCACTCTAAATCTTGCTGGCTTTCCATCACATCAGGTTGACTGAGACATCCTGATTCCTTGTCTTTATTTGCTTTCTGCAGAATTCTCCTATCTCTTTTGGTTCAAGTTCAACTGGTAAAAAGCTTTTCACTGGTTAGTACACTTAGCTGGTACACATTTTTGTTTCTTAAGATATCTGTTTTCATATTTTTCAATAGAACGTTGCCATGATCTATTTTGTAAGGCCTAGAAAACAGACACCCCCCCTCCCCCTCTCCCCCCCCCCAAAAAAAAAAAAAAAGAAAAAAAAAGATGCTTAGTCCTTTAACATAAAATACTTATTCATTTGGCTGGATGGAGGAAGTTAAACACGGTTTATATTCTATCCATGTAGACTGTACTCAGTAAAAGTTTATGTAAAATTCTGCTGACAAATGGCAGTATCCAGCTTGACTGCTCTAGGAAGTGGAACAGACCCACAGTGGACAGGAAAATATACTATCAGAACAATTGGGAAATAAAATCTATCATGATCTAAGTTACTGACAAGTGTTAAATTAATTCGCTTTGTTCTTATTCAGCTTTGAAGAAATGGGCACAGAAATTACTCATTTACCCTAAGTACAACTCTGTCACCTTCTTCTCATCTCCGACATGATTCTCATTTTCAGATTGACCTCAGTGTAAACTGAGAGTCTATCTTAAGTGTCATGCACAAAGTGTCAGAGGCAACTGTGCTCTGACCAACACTACCTGTGCTGGACAAGCTATGGAAAGCAGAACTATTTTTGTAGTGGTCCTAGGGGAACCCCAGTTTATTTGGCTACAGGTCTTCATAGAACACTAAGGAAAATCTATTCCTCAAAGGCTGCATCTCTATTAGATGCTGGGATGGAGCAAGAATGTAGTTTTGCAATAAAACTCCCGTAATCACATTTACTCCATCCAGTTGCAGTTTCAGAGGATTAGCGGTACATGAATGAGTGTTCTCTCTAAAGAAACAGGAATTAAAGATCTGTTTCACATGCAAGATCAATGTATTGCAACCCCTAAAGGGGATATAAAAACCCAAACTAATCACCTGTTCTTCGGATAGATTTGAATCAAAGGTTGCAGGCATTTTTGTCCAATGGCTCCAAACGAATCTAGTCCGAAGCTCGTATATGCTGGAACCACATGATGAATATGTAAGGCCTTTAGCCTTAGCTGCTTTGATCTACTGATCTTCTCCAGTTGGACTATATTACTTGTTACTATACCTCCAAGGGAACAGAACACAGTTTGGACAAATTCACAATCTAGAAAGAGCTCCAACAGGAACATGGGTCTCCCTCGCTACCATCATTACAGAAGGTGCAGCAGCCACAGGGCCACTTCATTCATTCACTCACAGAGCACCAATAACAAATACTCGTTGTAATATTCATTTGTTGCAAAACTACATTATTGCTCCATCCCCACATCTAATATAGATGCAGCTTTTGATGAATAGACTTTCTTTAGTGTTCTAATAAAAGTCATTGCTTATTAAGTTTAACTGCCTTTAAAAAAAAATAATACTGTGAGGTCTGTACAATTCGCAGCACAGTGGTTGACCCATATATCATCAAGGGTCTGTCTGGAACGGTATGAGCTGGTAATAGTTTTGTTTCAGATGTATTTCAGCTATGCCCATTGCCTACCACAGAAGCAGGAGAAAATGCCTCTTTACTGTTCTAGATGTCCAACACTCAATTTTAATTCTTCTTGAAGTTAGGGGTTCCAACAATCCAAACCAGATGCCCAGCCTCCCAATCTAATGCATGAGCAGAGGGGCTCTCTGAAACACCAATACAGACTAGGTGAGAAATACCTTGAAAGCAGCTCTGTGGAGAAGGACTTGGGGGTACTGGTTGATAAGAAGCTCAACATGAGCCAGCAATATGCACTTGCAACCCAGAAATCCAACTGTATCCTGGGCTGCATCAAAAGCAGACTGGCCAGCATGGCGAGAGAGGTGATTCTCCCCCTCTACTCTGCCCTCCAGAGTCCAGGGTATGGAGTAGCAGGACTCCCAGCACAAAAGAGACCTGGACGTGCAGTTGGTCCAGAGCAGAGCCACAAAAATGATCATCAGAGGTATGGAGTACCTCTCCTGTGAAGACAGGCAGAGGATGGACTCAGGTATGGAAGAAATTTTTATGAGGGTGAGGAGACACTGGAAGAGGTTGCCCAAAGAAGCTATGGATGCCCCATTCCTGGAAGTGTCCAAGGCTAGGACAGATGGGGCATCGAGCAACCTGGTCTGGTGGGAGGTGTTCCTGCCCATGGCAGGGGGGTTGGAACTTGATGATCTCTAAGATTCCTTCCATCCTAAACTGTTCTATGATTCTATATGGTATGGAATATCCCTTTGGCCAGTTTAGCTCAGATGTCCTGGCTGTGTTGCCTCCCAGCTTTTCTGCAACCACAGCCTCCTCACTGGCAGGGCAATGTGAAAAAAAAAAAAGGAAAAGGCCTTAAAACTGTGCAAGCCCTTCTCAGCAATAACTAAAACAATGGAGTGAAGCTAGGATTGCTCTCATAGCATTCTTCATGATCCAACTGACTGCTCTCGCGAGATCAGGTTCATTTCTTCTGAACCAGTCTGTATTTTGGAGGCTCCCATTTCCTCAAAAATCTCCAAATTCTAACAAAATACATCATTCATGCTTCTGTCAAGTACACACGGATTTCTTCTGTTTTATTATGGACAGTGAGCTTAGGGAGACTGAATCTATACCTCAGTAATGGTCATTACAGCCACAAGGGAAGATGGAGCTCAGAGACACTCTCAGCTGAGGAAACAGTTTTATCACACATGCAAGAGTCAGTTGTGTTGTTTCAGAGTTAGCTTATTGTCTTTGTGAAGACCTCATTTCTTCAGCTTCTCCTACGTTAGACAAATTACTGAGTGAGAAAGCAATTAGTACTTAATGCTATAATACATCAACTGTTCCAGATCCAACAACTGTGATTTTCTCAGACATTGAGAAATAACATAAAGAAAAACAATGTAGTATGAACAGTAGTTTACATTACTATGGTTATTTTTACCATTACCATTATTATTGTTACCGTATGTAAAAAAATAAAATTAAAAGATGATATACGTATACTGTTAAGTTTTTCTTTTTTTTTTTTTTTTTTTTTTTTTTTTTTAACTTGTGAAAATGTACTTCTGGTGTAATGCAGTGAGATTTTCTGTTATTCTGTTTGAATGGTGGTTTTTCCACCCTCAAAAATGAAAACTGCTTATTGTGGAACATGTGGTCAAGAAGTCTGACCAAGAAGGCCAAGAGCATCCTGGCTTGTATCAGAAACAGAGTGCCCATCAGGACTAGGGAAGTGATTGTCCCTCTGTGCTCGGCTGTAGTGAGGCCGCACCTCGAGTACTGTGTTCATCAAAGACATGGAGGTGCTGGAGCGTGTCCAGAGAAGGGCTCTGAAGCTTGTTAAGGGTTTAGAGAACAAGTCTTGTGAGGAGCTGCTGAGGGAGCTGGGGTTGTTTGGCCTGGAGAAAAGGAGGTTCAGCAGAGACTTCATTGTGCTCTACAGGAACCTTAAAGGAGGCTCCAGAGAGGTGGGGATCGTTCTCTTCTCCCAAGCCCCAAGTGATAAGATGAGAACAAAAAACCTTAAGTTGCACCAGGGGAAGTTTAGGTTGGTTATTTGGAAAAATTTCTTCACTGGAAGGGTTGCTCTGGTGGGTTTACATGACAAGGTTTGGTAGCAGGGGGCCACAGGGCTGGCTCCTGTGAGAAGAAATTAGAAGCTGCCTCATGTTAGATAAGGGCCCTGCTGGTGACTAGAGATGAGTGAATAAGCTATGTTGTTTGCACCTCTGTGAGAGATATCTAAGAAAGGGAAAAAAAAAAAATAAAAAAAGGCTGCTTCACAGGGAGAGAGAGAGGAGTGAGAAACAGCCTTGCAGGCACCCAGGCGAGTGCAGCAGGAGGGCAGGAGGTGCTCCAGGCACGCAGCAGCAGTTCCCCTGTGGCCTGTGGAGAGGCCCCTGGTGGAGCAGGCTGTCCCCCTGCAGCCCATGGGTCCCACACGGAGCAGATCTCCACGCTGCAGCCCGTGGAGGAGCCCCCAGTGGAGCAGGTGGATGTGGCCTGGAGGAGGCTGCGGCCCATGGAGAGCCCCCGCAGGAGCAGGCCCTGGGCCGGAGCTGCAGCCCGTGGACAGGAGCCCACGCAGGAGCAGGGGGTCTGGGGGGAGCTGCCGCCCACCCGTGGGGGACCCGTGCTGGAGCAGTTTGCTCCTGGGGGATGGATGGACCCCGTGGTACGGAGCCATGTGGGAGCTGTTCTTGAAGAGCTGCTGCCCGCGGGCAGCCCCCGCAGGCTCAGTTCGGGAAGGACGGCATCCCGTGGGAGGGACCCCATGTGGAGCAGGGGCAGAGAGGGACTGTGAGGGCACAGCAGAGACAAAGCGTCAGGGACTGACCGCGGCCCCCATTCCCTGTTCCCCTGTGCAGCTCGGAGGAAGGAGGTGGAATAGGGTGGGTGGGGGAAGCTGTTTTTATTTTTAATTGTTTGTTTTGTTTGTTTGTTTATTTCTCACTGCTCTAGCTTGTTAGTAATAGGTAATAAATTTTATTAATCTCCCTACTCTGTTTTGCCTGTGACGATAAATGTTGAGTGATCTCCCTATCCTTATCTCGACCCTTGAGCCCTTTTCGTCGTAGTTTTTCCCCCTTTCCCTTTGAGGAGGGGGAGTGACGGAGTGGTTGTGGTGGAGCTCAGCTGCCCACCAACAAATACAAAATATATATATATATATATATATATATATATATAATATTTACATATAATATTTATATATATAATATTATGTATAATATTATAATAGTATAATATATAATATATAATATATAATATTATATATTATATATATTATATATTGTATATATTTAATATTTAATATATAATATATATTATTATAATAGTATAATATATATTATAATAGTATAATATATAATATTATATATTATATATTATATAAATTATATATTATACATAATATATAATATATAATATTTATATATATTTATTATATAAAATATATATATATAATATATATAATATAATATATATTTATATATATTAAATATTTATATATAAATTAAAAATTATATATATATAATTATATATATATATATTAAAAAGTGTATATATATGTGTATATATATATATTAAAAAAAGTGTAAATATGACAAAATGTTGGTATTACTGAATTTCTTTTGGGGAAAGAAAGCTTAGTTTACTAGTTTACCTCAGTCACATGTTGTCAAGTGCCTTATTTTCTGAAACATCAAATTCTATATTGAAACATGCAATAAACATTTTTATCCCCATAAAACAGTTGTTGTAAAGGTAGTTCTTGTTGGTAAGTAAATTGGTGCTAAAATTAAGAAAAAAAAAAAAAAAAAGCCTTCACACGAGGAACAGCACTATTACTACCATAAAGTTCATATTCAAAAGGCATAAAAAATAAACACTCTTTGAATGTTTCAAGACAGATTAGCCTTTTTCTAAACTATCCCTGGGAAAACTGCATCTAATTCCTTATCTAAGTTCTAAACTTGTAACATTTTTAGGCAATTTACTCAATATTTAACTCTAGTAAGAAAGCACTTCTGAAGCTTAACCTGAAGTTTACTATAATTTAGGTGCATTACTTGCTGGCCTGTCAGCAGTGGACATAGGTAAAGTATCTTTTGTTTTTCCCCACACTGGCCTTCAAAAGATAGGCCAGCATGGGAAACAGGTATTCTCTCAAGGATACCTGTTGTCTTCATTATATTTTTAGGAGTCATGTTGTTGTTCCAAACCTCCTTGTTCAGATGCAAGCGGAATTATATCCCCTAGATTTACTCAGTCTGTTATCCCAAGTTGATTCCACCTGAAAGGAAGATTGAGTTATACTCAACTATAACTACTGACAGATATGTGACAACCTAGCAAGCATGCAGGAAATTACACATAAACTGGAGAACTGAGTTTTCAAAATATGAAATGACCAGCTGAAGTAAATTTATCTAAGCAAAAGCATATATTAATGCCTATAGGATAACACAAAACTGATAACTGACAAAGCATTTTGTACAACCGCTTGACTTTGATTAGAAGTGCTCAGACAGCCTCTGCAGGTGGAAACAGAACTCAGACTAAGTGGTGGTGAAGGGCTTAATGGTTTATACAACCTTGATCAGACAGCATAATGTCTTCTTTAATTTAGAATGGATAATTTATACTCTATTTTTATTATTATACTTCTTTCTCTTCTAATTTAAGAGCATGAAATATTCTTAACTTATTCCACTGAGAGATGAAGAAGAGAAAAATCATCATATAGTTAGCCATCTGTTATATCAAAAAATAGCAAATTTCTTTAGAGAACAATTGCACACCAAAATTTCAATATTGCCAGGTGACAGCCACTCCTACTTAAACTTAGCACCCTGGAAACCTTTAATTATCTTATTCTCAGTCTCTAACCTCTCTGTATTCTGCGTAGGTGACTACTGTCCAACAAAGATTTGGGGCTACAAGTTTTTTGTAAGTGCCTACAGTGCTACACTTTCTTTACAGTCATTTGAGGCCAAAGGCATATGATATTGTGCAAGTGCATATACTGCTGCCTGCAGCATGACACCTGTGTCAAGTGCTCTGACACATCCATGATACGTTGTCTTCTCTGCCCTCTCTTTCTCCAGAAGGGGTGGGTATTTCTCTAGGTCTACACATAGCAGTATTTTCTCTGAAAGTAGCTGGTAAACATAAATAATGCTCTCTAAGTAAGACTAGAAGTCACAAAAGATAACAATTTACTTATTCAGGGATGTAGTCTGTTTTAGTTAACTTTGGGGATCACAAAATTTAATGAAGTCTACACCAGAATCTCATTTCCCCAGTTTCTAGTCAATGCTTTAATCTGATTTCTCCTTGCTTTCAGCCATATTCCCTCCACATCCCCAAAAGTAAATAAATAAACAAAACAACAACAACAAAACAACAACAACAATAATAATGGTGATAATAATAATATAATAATAATTAAAAAAACAAGGTTCCCTTTTCCTTTGTATTTCATGAAGAAATTGAAGAGAGTCCCTATCACTTGGAAACTATGTACTACACATTGTAGTGTGAGGGAGAGACAAAGACGTGATCTCCACCAGTAGGCCAATCTTTTGTCCATGGAATACATTAAAAATAAGAGATACTTGATTATTTACCACACTCTGATAAAAAAAGCTGTATAAGGATAGGTGGGAAAGTTATAACCTTTACGAGAAACTGAACATCTGATGAAAATTAAGGCTTGCAATAATATGCAGTAAATAATTGTCTTTTTAAGTCCAGGTGCATAGTTACTTACACAAGAGTTTTCAGAGAAAATCTTGCTATCCATCTTCATGAAATGCCATTCAGTCTAGCGGTTCACAAGGATGGAGCTTCTGGACTGAATTTTGCCTGGCTTGGAACCAGAACCTCCTGAATCAAGTAAGTGCTTGACCAAAGTTAGGGTTGGTTTATCTTGGCAAAAATTTGCATGCTGAACTACAAAAATCTTTCCTGACAAAGCCTTCTTGAAGAACAGTCTACTATAGCAAAAACTTTCAATTTTTCAAACCTGGATTTTCTGAAGCAAAGTGAAAGTTGAGTGTCCATTAAAAAAATCCCAGATGAACCTCCATGTCTAATATTAAAACAGGCAGTTTTTGTAGTCTTTGATGTTAGTTTCCCCAAAGGGGCAAACATTAGATAATTTTATGCTCAGAATAAGTCTACAATTAAAAACATGACTTTTACAGTCAGTTTTTAATTTTACTGATTGCAAAATTATGAATTTTCTGTGAAATTCCATAAAAAAAATCCCTCAGGCAAATATAAAGCAACTGAAATACTGATATCAATATTTGATTTATGATTGTAAACTTAGATTTAATTACTACAAATCCTATTTCTACCAGCTTCAGGCATTTAAGCACGATCTAGATGAAATTTTAATTTGTAATGTATTTTAAGTACTAATGTTTAGACTAATTAAATTTCATTAGTGCCAGGATATGAAGTTACTTTAAAATAAAGACGGTTTCTTTTTTTCAAGTAGTCTAATGTTTATTAAATGTAAATGTTATTAAAGTTATTTGAATTGCATAAGCAGTACATAAGCTGCCCACACTTGACTTGAAATGCCATTGCTTCTCACACTGTTATTTTTTTTTTATATATATATCATGAAAGAGTAACACTGTAAGTATTCAGCTACATTGGTAATCTCTGCATATAGTCTGCAATGACTTTGAAAGTATAGAGGCAAGCAGAAATAATTATGCTTTAGAGTTCACACTCAAATAATGAATATCATTCCTTTCAGGCATGTTTTGCAGAATTGTATTCAATAAATTATTCTAGCTTCTCCCCTTCACTTTCATATGAATCTCAATTATCTCACACAGAGGGGAACAACAGAGAGTAAGACAACAATGAACTGGCAAACTAGTCCTTCTAAGAGGAAGAAGAAGAGTCAAAGAGGAGAGGTCTAAAAGTTAAAGAGGAAGAGAAGGTGACCACTACTTCTAAATTTTTTTATTTTTATTTTTTGCTGGTAACATGAAGAGCTTCTGTGTAAAAGCAGTTATTTAAAAGTGGAAGGCAAGGAAAAAAGTATGGCACAGAATCGGATTTCTGAAACAAACTGGAAGAATTACAGAAAGTTATTTCTTTTCATCCCATTTTACATTAATGGTAAGACTGTGGATGTGGAATAATTTTTTGACAGGGTTTTTGGAAACAGTATTTGCCCACTTCTCATTAAAGCCCTTACTATTTTAAAATTTTAATAATCTTCATTACACATAAAAGTGATATAATCATCAACCACATGACATGCATGAAAGGCCTCTCAAGAAAGCTCTGTTAAACTCTTTTCTTTGTCTTTCATTGGTGATTTCATTGGTATTCTTCATGATATTAGACTAAACATCAAGGCTTTGTTTTCTAAAAAGCCTCCTTGTTGTGCTTTGCTAACACTGAAGAGTTTCCGTTCTTGAATTGCCTTCTGTCTGGTTGACTTAATGCACAGTCAGGAGAACACTCTCTCTCTTAATTGTATAAACCCTTTATTTATTTAAACCTTCAATTTGAAAATAAGATCATAGCCTATAGGTTAATTTTTGTTTATCTTTCATTTTGTATAAGTAGTATTATCTCATTATTGCTTAAGGCTGTGGTCCAGCACTCATCATTGTTTCCCAGAACCAGACATAAGATATGACTACAGTTTGCCAATAGATTAATGAAGAAGGAAAAAAATTATTTGATATTATGGATGTCAGGGTCCCACTTATTGGAGGGCATTTGTTCCCCAGCCTTTATCTAGTAAATCAAAATCTCTTTTAATGACCAATTCTCTGAAGAGTTTTTTATTTTAATAAATGAATTGGCATCTCTACCCATCTCCAGTTCTTATCTCAGAAGTCTAGAATAGTATATAGGTATTATCTCAGCAGAAACTTGTTTGCACTTCTCATAAGATTCTGATCTCATTTAAGCAATGTCTTGATCATTCCTTAAAATCTTTATTTTACAGTGCTGCTTTCACAACTTTAAAGCCTTTTTTTTCCCAAGCAATACCTACCTGTGTTACATCCCAGCTGCCATTCTTTCACATGGCTATAATATCTGGCTACATCTTTCGTTAATAGCTCAAGCTCCGTTGTTTCAGTGCGTTGACCATTCCCTTTTTAAAGGATTCTTTTCAAACTTGTTTCTTTATTTAAAGTTGAACTGTGTATTTCACTGTATAAACAGTAACAGTTCTAATATTTCAGCAACTTCTCATCCAAAAAACCTATCATAAAAGTCCTACAGCATATTCTGGGTTATTTCCTGTTGTAAAACTGGGGAGAGAATATGATGTGTGGCATAAAGACTACTGTTTCTATCTTTAAAATATTGGCAGATATTTGCTTTTCAATATCTTCCAGGCTGCACTATCTGGAATGCTGAGAAGGACAGAGAGACACACAGAGACAGACACAGACAGAGATGCACAGAAAGAGAAACAGAGCTGTGAAAATGTGCTTTGATGGACATCACTTCCCATACATGCTCCAGAAAGCAAGAATATTGACACGGGAAAAAAAGTGAGAGAATGTTGGCAGCCTAAATAATCAGCACAGTGGGTTTCATGTCAGCCTTCCACAGTGCTACTGCTGCTTACCTGTGTCCCTTCCCAGTTACTGCTGAGAGAGCTCCTGTGTTAGTATTATTGTATGTACTTCTATCTGTTTCCTGCTCTTGCCTCATTACAAAGGAATGCTCATTATCGTTGAGGATGCAGAAACTCAGGCCAATTAAGTATATGCAAAAGTGTTTTTTTTTTTTTATTTGTTTGTTTGTTTGTTTTCCATAGAAACCATGGTTTACCTTCTTATCTGATTACCTTCATATGGGAAGATTATCATCGATGGACTGCTATGACCCAGTTTCAAGACACAACTTCTTTTTCATATGTATGCTAGCTGCATTTCTTTCACTCAGTCTATTACAGTCTGTTTTATGCAAGACTCATGAAGGTACCTGGGAGAGGAGTGACTGATCTCTAATGTAACACCACCACAAACATTATTTCACACACCCGAACAATGAGACGTGTCAGAATTAGGCATACCGTTTGTACAATTTTTAGCCCCAGACATGGTAAAACATAAGATTGAAAATTTAGCTGGAAGTGCAAAATAAGTGGGACGAGATTTTTATTTATTTATTTATTTATTTATTTGGTGAAGAATTAGAAACAGCTTTAGGAGAGAGAATGTCTATACAGATAAAAACTGTTCTCACAGAAGGACAGCAGGCACTGGTAGGGAGTTTAAAACATGGAGGGACAGGAGAAGGGAAGAGGAGTAAATACACAGAAAATGAACAAGACTGAGAAAAAATAAAAAGGTGTATTATGAAAACAGATACCGTGAATGAACAAGTCAATTACTTCCAGTGAAATGTAGAGAGCAAGCTAAATCTTGGATTTGGATTTTGTATTAGGAATATGAAGAAGAATAAAATCAGAGTAATTGTAATCTATGTAAGCTAAAGTAAAGAAATATGAAGACGACTGTGTTTGGAGATACTTAACTTTATGGACGCCTGGTAAACAATCCCTTAATTTCTAATGACATAGAAATAATTTAATTTACACCAGTATATCTATCAACGGACTTCTGTGGACATGGTTTAATGGGACTGAGATATTTTCCTAAGAGGAAAATGAATAACAACCAAATAAATAAATAAATAAATAAAATAAATAAATGAAGCAATATGACAATGATTTGGGAATAGCTGCTAAAAGACCTATATGAAAATAACATTTTAGTGTCAGTAGGTATTTTCAAAAGATATTAGAAACTGATTTGTCAAACTTCCATAGAACTGAACAAACATCTCCTTTTTTTCTTAAAAATTTGAAAGTTTCCTCTTTTCTGTCATGTGGCTTTTGCAGGAGAAACTTTAAAGAATTTCCTGTATCTTGATTTCTACAAGAAAATAACTTATTGGAATTGAATGCAAGTATCACATAAATCACTGTAAATGAGGTTTTACTACAAAGGTTTACAATACAGTACACATGTCATGTAAAATTACGAAACTACAACTTTCAGCCAACAAACTACAGTCTGATTAACTGCTACAAGTCAATAGGGTGTTCTTTGCCTTCTCTGTTAATGGTAGCATCAACTACTTTCAGTTTAAGTGACTCTGCTGATTGTTTGTGTTCAATACTTTCATAAAGACATACGTTGCAGGGTCTGTTAATCAGTGTTGAGAAATATATATCAAAAATGTTTCAGCTTAGGGAAAATAAATAGGCAAATGTAAACTGAGTAAATATAAACTAAGATCTATGTGTCATCATAATGTTTTTAAAAAGCAAAAGTCCTGAGAAATGTTGATATTAAAGACGTCATTTTGAATTCTTCCTCACTACTTTCTAGAGTTGGTTAATATATTCTGTATCTGTTTTAAAGGTAAGCATATCAGGCACAGGAAACTTGTACAACAGGTTCAGAAGAGCACACTGTCACAGTGTCACAGTCACAAATCCCCACCTATCCATTCATTATCAGGTAGACTATATTATACGTATTACAGAAGGGGGTAAAAAGGAACTATGGAGAGCTAATTTAGCAGACCCACACATTTCGAACAAGAGCACAAACCATTAAAAGTAGTTTTTATTCAAAATCCTGCATAAAACTAAAATAAATCCATCTATCAGCTCCTTAGAATAATCCTTTCATCTTTGAACATGTCCCACTTGAGGAAGACCTATGGAGGAATATTTCTTACTGAGGGCTTGTCTACAAGGGAAACTTTCCAATATAAGTTACTATGAATTAAACTCATGTCAAAATTTTATGAGTACTACCTTCCTAGCATAAACATCTGCAATTGTTTATATAGAGCTTTTTCAAAAAGAAACATAAATTGACTAAGACTACATACTTGTAGGACCCATCCAACACTTTGTTTTCAAACTGGACTCACTCTTATGCTCTATTTCACCTTCCATTTGCTTACTGTTTTCCCAGATTTCCCAAGCCTACAATACAACTTGGGGAAGGGTGGATAGATTTTATAAATATATTCCTAAATAGAATGATTTAGTCTTGATCTCATAACTGAGAAATAGTATCTCACTAATTCCCCTGACAGCCATTAAGATTAAAAGGAAATTGTATATACCTAGGACATTCAAACAAATTCAGCACAGATTTAATGAAAATACATGAAAGACTGAGCAATTCATGAATGGTAAACTGACTCAAAGTTTGACCCAGAGGCAGATGGTAAAATGAGAATCTCACAAGTCAGCACCACTATTATGATGCCTTGGAGTAAACTTTCTCTGTATTATTTTATATTCCTGAAGCAATTTATAAAAGCCTACCTGATAGCATTTAAGAACTACTTATTTCTCTGAAAGAAGCATCTCAGTAGAGTTGATATATATATATGTATATATAGATAGATACTTTTATACACATATACATATGTGTATGTATATATGTATGTATGTATTTATTTATTTATTTTTATTTTTCCCGAGAAACTTAATCTCATGATAAAATGTAAAACCTATTCGTTATCTCTTTTTGGTTCAGAAATTCTGCAGATCCCAGTGGAATTATTCCTTGTTATTCTTTTTTAGATTCAAAACACTCTATTTGTTATCTCAGAATTATTTTCAAAACAAAAAGGTAAGTTTAGCATATGACCTTTTAAAGAATGTGTTGCATAACTGTTATGTATGCAGGAAGCTCAGAGAAGACCCAGAACCAGCAAATCTTTTTTTTGAACTTCCAATGAAATCATGCTCACTTGGTAAAGCAGACCAAGCAAGATGTTCTACTGTCACCAATGTATCCATATCTCATGCAAAATGGACAAGGCTCCAGGCCATTCATTGCAAGATGACAGGTTAAGCCGAGAAGTTAACTCTTCAGCCCTATATATTTGGCTGTTATGCTTACCCAGACTCCAGGCTGCAAATGGCTTTATTTTCTCTTCTCTATTTGTGTAGAGAAGGGTAGAGATTCGTCTTGATTTCTTTTTTCCTCATATGGAGCTTGTAACCATAAAAACATTTGACCAGGTTGCACTTTTTTTATGCTTGTAGGTAAATAGAACTCTATGAATAGTTAGTCCAAGGAAAAGGTGTTAGACTAGATTGCTCTACTGATATTGCTCATTTCAGGCTTCTGTTGTGAGAAAAGCAGGTGGGCTTGGACCTGAGTTATTAATCTTAGCCTCATTCGCATCTGAGTTGCAAAGGTTACGTGCAAAAGCCTTGTACCCTATAACCAGTTGTCATAAACCATTTTCTCTTCTACTCTTTTATTTCATATACTACCTGTCAGATTGTATTTCCTCACTTAAATGTAAAAAGATTGATCTTTTTTCTTTAGAATAGACAGAGAAAGTGATCAAAAATGCTTTAACCTCTTTCAAGAAAGAATTAACATCCTTCCCCTTAGACTTCATCTTTCTCGCCCTTTTTATTATAGAACTACTTAATAAGTAGTAGTGGAGACAGTCATTTAAAAATAACTTCAAGGGCATCATGTTTGTTGACAGTCAAATAGAAAACAGTTTTATCTCTTTCTCACTTTATCATCTTTATTGACTGTGCCACTGGTAAGTGTAAAAGCAGCTTTGGATCCCACAAAGCTGCCTTCATGGATGAGCTGCGATGTTCTACACAGTTTCAGTGCTCTGAGTGGGAGGAAGCTTTTTGAAAAGCAGCTTAGAAGTAACAAAGAATTTGCCTCATAATATTTTATCATTCCTCAGCCAGAAACACTGTGTGTGTGTATGTGTGTGTGTGTCTCTCCATTGTATTACATTGTCGAAGGCTAGATGCAATTGATAAAAAGCTGCAAGGAGTCTTGAACTGATATGGCTAAGACAAGGCAAACTATTTGACTATGTTCTGATTTGAATTGTGTTGGTGATCTCAGCTGCAGAAGTACTTTTCTTTCTGTGACTTAGCTTAGCAGATGATGATATTTCCCTGAAGGGAACAGATTTTTATTATTATTATTATTTTATGCATCTATCACAAATAAGTAATTTTCTTTGTGTTTGCTAAAAAAAGAAAAAAAAAGCATGACAGATCTTACTTTACTCATTTAAATAAATACAATTTTCAAAATTATTCTGTCAAAATAATGCTGAATTTGACCGTTTGGCTGTTAATTTATACACCACAGAGCACATTTTCTTTGTTTCCTTCATTATGATTACACAGCAAATCTGATGAAAAGTCCCTATTCACTTTTTCGGCTTATGACCAAGAAGCATATTCAGACCTTTGTGTGAATAAACAATTAAACTCAGAGTCTTTTCTCACAGAACTTTTGAATACTACCTTCAGTGTAATTTAATTAATTTTTATTTTAGAATTGTGTGTTATTTTCCATTTAAAATATTATAATGTTGTAGAAAATAAAATCAAAGAAACAAAATAAAAACAGTGAAGCAAGTGGAAATTATTATATTCAAGCATAATCAAAGGTATTGCTTAGTATTATGTAAATGACACTCACTTCTGACATTTCAGATAAATAACCTAACTTTTAAATTTATTTTCTCAGAGCTTTTTGTTTAAAAACCATTCAAGCAAACCTAGCTAACTAAATTCAGACTGTAATTAGCCTTTTAGAGCTGAAAGTCTACATGAACTTCAAGTCCCTAGATAATTGGAAATGTCGAAGCGTATAATAGGTGTCCCTGGTCGTTAGTATTGCGGATGACAGATGCAAAATTGTGCCCAATTAAATCTTATGATAGCCTAGACAAACTAGCATGTAGATGTTATTGTAAGTTTCCACATTTAGAATCCTCCTCTAAAATTTCTTTTAATTTATGATTTTTATTCATATATGAATTATTATTTGCTTAACATTTATTATATCATGTTATATTAACATATATGTAATGCTATATGTATGATAGTATAAGTATATAATATGAAGAATAATTTTTATATGAATTTTACACAGCCAGCAATAAAACAAATATCTATTAAATTGTTCCACTCCCTAAACTCTCTAATAACAAGTTTTCTGAGATTGCATTAGATGCATACAAAATAAATTAGTGTTTTCTCTCTCCAAAATCAAAGTTTTACTTAAAACAGTATTTCACTGCATTTGCAAATATGATTTAAAAAATTTTGTCAAGACATTATATATTGTTTCTGATCATTTTACAAACTCATCTTCATTTTTACATACCAATTTCTTCTTTAAGAAAAACTAAAGAGCAAACTGTCTTTTCCTCTAGAAACATATCAGATATAGACTTGTCGTTGAAAGTTCTTGTTGTTGAGTTGTTGAAAGAATAAAGTTATAACATATAAAACATTTTTAAAAATATGTTTTAAAACAAACCAAATAAACAAACAAACAATAAAAACACAAACAAACAAACAAACAAACCTCCTTAGGCCTGATTTAGACAAGACCTGGGGTTCTGTTAAGACAAGATATTTTTAACAAAATCAAAAAAGAAAATTTAAAAATCAGTCTCCAGATAAATCGTTATATGTTTTCTCTTGTTATGTAGAAGCAGGCATAACCCCAAATTTTAGTTCTGTCACATTATATGAAATATCCTAAAATAATCATTACAAATGATACGCATACCTACTAAAAGAATACAAAAGCTGTCATATTTTTTGTTAATTGTTTTTACAGTCATTTGGCTACCATTATATTTAATTTTGGATGCGTGTCTTGGGATGCATGACAGTCCTTTTTGTCTATTAATTTAAACCATCTACATTAAATTTATTGTGAAAATGAAAAGGCTTTATGCAGTAAGATGAGGTATATCATAATTACAGATGCTATTCACAGAGTTCTCCCGTGCTAGAAATGCATTTCATACCCAAAGTAGAGGAGGCAATATGCTCAGGTACTGGAAATGAGGTACTTAAACATTCTGCAGCATTCTGTAGTGCATGTTACTGGTATGTACTAAGAGCATCTATACCAGAGGGAAATGGCCTTGTCCCCTCCTGCGCTGGGGCTGGCAGAGACTGCACACTCTGGTGCAGGCCCACAGGAAATGTCCCCAGGCCACTAGCACTTGCACATCCACCTTCCCCAGCCCCAGCACAGCCCCTCTGCCCACCTGGCACCCCAACACACACCCTGGCCTCTTGCCTGACCTCAGGGCCCCTGCTTACCTGCTGCTCCTGCTCAGGGCTGGCTGCATGCACCAGCACCCACGGACTCATCCCACTGGCACCCACTCTCACAGCCCCCCCCCCCCCCCCCGAGTGCCAGCACAGGACACCCGCCTACCTGGTGCCCATGGTCTGACTCCAGTAGCTGGCACTGCGTGCCTGCTGCTCCCATGCACACAGGAGAGTAAGAATTAAGAAAGGATTAAATGGAAATGCAGGATAGACTGCACTGACCAGGCGCAGGGCTCTGCCAGACAGGCATGTTGACAACACCATTTCACATACAAAGCACCCCTTTATCCCCCTTTCTGCCAGCCCCCTCTCTGCACCTCGACGCTTCCCTTCCCCTGCACCTCCCCCAAGAGTCTGCAGAGCTCTGCCCATCCCTGCACCCCTCACAGCCCAGGCCCCTGGTTCACAGCCGTACCATCTGCGCCAAGCAGGGCTGATCTTCCTGGAAGCGAGTCCTGTAGTTTTTCCATAGCCCATCAACCAGCATGACTGAGAGGTTTGTTTTTGTCATTGTCTCCATGATTGTTTTGTCAGGTCTGTGTCTCAGTATATTCTGGTTTTTGGTTTCCTTTTATCCCTTAGTTTCCCAACAGACCAGATCCCCAATCAGATAACCTTGCTGGAATAAGTCTTCTCACCCTATTTCATGTTGTCACCAGTCCATGTGGTTTACCAGGTTTGGTTCCCATCACTTATCTTTTTTTGGTTAGGTTTCTGTCCCTGTGTGGTTTTGTCTACAGCTTCCTCCCTTTCTTATTATTCTTTATTATTATTCTTTATTATTATTATTATTCATTATTGCATTGAAAAGGTCCTGGACCAGATACCCAAAAAGGAGTAGACACTCTTCTTCCACACACTCTTAGACTGCAAAAGGTACCAGGGATGTCTTTGTACTAGAATTCCCAATGGCTTGAGTATCAATAAAAGGCATGTTACTCTGCACAAAGTGTCAGTATCTATGCAGACATTGCTAGGAAATAAGCATATCAGACCTGCAGAAAACACCTTTGTTTGATCAAAAGAACTACAGTGAACAAGAAATTTCTTTACCTTCCACTTCCTCTACTTGCATCACAAACATTCTGCATTAGAGCTGCCTGTATCTTGAGTTCAGCAAAAGCTACCAATTAATTCAAACTTGCACAAATTACATGTTGCCTGGAAATTAAATTGTCTTTTTCTTAATAATTTATTTAGTTGAAAATTTCCATCTATTTGAAATGTCCCCTTACTTCAGGTCAAAAACAGTTGCCACAATATATAACATCAGGTTATTTTGTTTCCTTATCATGAAATCTTCTGTGTACTACAAGTATAAACTAAGTAATTTTATTTCAACTCCAAGTGCTGAGAATAAGTCTTTCCAGAAATGTTCATTTTCTAGTAGGCAATTCTGTATATTTTTAATTAACCTTATCACTATATATCTAATTATTTCTGAGTACACTGTCCTCTGCAGAACTCAGATAACATAAAAGACATATTTACAGCAGTAATTCATTTTTCTTAGCAGAAAGTCTAGATTACTTGCAAAGCAAATAATGCAAGTTTCAGTGGAAGACAGAGCTGAAAAAAAATATGAAAAAACAAACAACATAAAGATTACTAACAAACTAAGTAACCTCTCTAAATTGCTAAGTGATACCAGATTCTGAGTAAAATGTATATGTCTCATGCAAAATTAAGGTTTTATTCTCCAAAGCCTTTGATCTTTTTGCAATTTTATTGCAAAATGCTGTGTTATTTATTTCCCCTGGACAATTACTGCAATTGCATTTACATGGAAGTATAAAAGTTTGTGGGGTCCATAACCTTAAGATTTTGGAGCAGGTATCTTATGTTTGCATTGTTGAGTGTTGTGGCCAGCATGCTGGTAAGGACTGGAACTTTCAGTTTGGCAACTGACTGCTACAAATATTTAAATATAATAAAATGAATGGAAGCTAAACAAATCTATGAGCGCATTTTGATCTGAACTAACACAGACATTTAGGGTTAAGTAGAGTTAACTGCATGCCCCCAGAGGAACATTTGGAAAACAGAGGCAAAAAAATTACTGATTGAAAAGGACAGTATTTCCCAGAAAAAGAAGGGATGTTAACTAAATGTATGGCTAACTTAAGGGATGTTAAATATTCTTCAATATCATTTATTATGTCATACTGCATGTAAAAGTCCCCATCTACTTCACTAGTTTTAACATTTGGTTAGCCCTGGAAAGATCAGGCACTTTGGCTAGATGGCCTTTGAAGGCTCCTTCCAACTGAACTACCGTATGGTACTCCTATTCTATTCTATTCTATTCTATTCTATTCTATTCTATTCTATTCTATTCTATTCTATTCTATTCTATTCTATTCTATTCTATTCTTCTATTCTATTCCATTCTATTCTATTCATTATTCTATTCTATTCTATTCTATTCTATTCTATTCTATTCTATTCTATTCTATTCTTTAGATTATAGCTATAAAAACAATGTCTGACAAAGGCTTGTAGGAAATTGGGACATGGGATTTAAAAGCAGATGCAGTATCATTATTTTTATTAATGTATTCCTACTTTAACTGCTATGTGGGCATTGCAACATACTGAATAGATGTCTATGAAGGCTGAATGGACTCTTTGAAGAAGACAGGCAAAGGGCACAAACTGAAAAACAGGAAGTTCCAGCTGAATGTGAGGAAACACTTATTTACTGTGAAGGCGACAGAGCACTGGAACAGGTTGTACACAGTTTGTGGAGTCTTCTTCTCTGGAGATATTTAAAACCCACCTGGATGCCATCCCATGCTAGGTGGCCCTGCTTGGCAGGGTCTTCCAGCTTCAACTATTCTGTGATTCTGTGACAGCTTTCTCAGATCGGTGACTTGATATGCTGAGATTCTTAGTAACCAGCTTTGTAGCAGCCCCGTATACTACATATTTAGCACAGGACATTGATGTCTGGTAAGTGTTACACAAGCAACACACTCTCAGAATTGTGTTGCTATCTTACAGAGTGGGGAACACCTTGGGTCATTAAATCTTAATGGTTCCCAACTATACAACCACTTCTATGAATGATTTATCTATCTATCTATCTATTTATTTATTTATCTTCTGATTTTGGCTCAAGAGAGCCAGAGAGAGAGAAGGAATTACGACTTGAAATGTCTTCAACTTAGAGGGAATATATAAGTTTGGAAGCCAAATTTATATAAAACATCCCTGACATGATATTTAAATACAAATCTTATCCTCTATACAGAAACAAAAGGATTATCCCCCGTTGACTTCTTGTATCGAATTTTATGAAGACAGAGTAACAGGTCAGGTTATGTCTTCTATTCTGAACGTGCCATAGCATATGGAGCATTTCTGAGTCATTGGCAATAGTGTTTGAAACTGAATTTCAATTTCTACTCAAATGATGAAAAAAAACCACATTAATTTCCTGGTATATAAACATCTAGCACAAGAAAAATTAGATTTAGAATTTGAATATGCTACTCTATAATTACTGAAATAAACACATATTGTTTTAACTCAGGTCCAAAGAGGCAGACACATCTACTGCAAAGACTATATTTAGCAGTAAATAGGCTAACCTTGCATTTTTTTTTAATCAACCAGTGAGAATGAATCTCTTTTTATAAATTAATCTAAAAATTCAGATAGGAGACATCATTAAGACTACGCAAATTAAAGGTTCTGATGGCTGATTGAAATTACAGTTGCAATGGTCACTGAGCTTAGTTTGGCTAGTATCTGCAGACATTCTCAAATGGTTAAGGAAAGAGGCTAAGAATAAAATATCTCTGCTTACACAGATTTTTTCCTCCCCCTTTATGAAGGCAACTTCTTTTTGAAAGGTTCTTATGAAGCTGTACTCATACACTCGAGCGGTGACTGCTGAAATACTGCTCCATTTATGTACTATTGCCTAGCTTTGATTTTATACTGTTGGTACTGAACAGATAATAAATTATATTTTTATTTGTATCCATAACTGCATAAAAGTAGCCCGTTGCATAACTCATTAATACAAGCAAGGTAAAAAGACCAATGTGGTCATTAAAATCCTGCTTCATACATCCAATGGGCTATTGAACTAGAAATAATTTAATATTATATCCTTAATATTTCTTAATATTTCTTACTTCTGTCCCCCTCCCACAAAAATAATATAAATAATAAAATAAAATAAATAAAATAAAATAAATAAAAATAAAATAAAAGGGATGGGGGACAGAATACAAAAATGTAGTCAATGTAACTGCTGTTCAACAGTATAATCACTGCTAGGTATTTCTGATGAATTCATTTCTGCTGAAGTTTGGAGAAGCAGAAGTACTGTGATTTTTTACAAAGAAAAAGCAGATACAATGATGTAATGTTATTGATGGCCATATAAATAAGGTAGCACTTAGTTCTATTAATATCTAGTAATCACTTTCAGGAAGGACAGAGATGTCACACACAAAAGTTCATTCTCATTACAGCTGACTAGAGGCAACACCACTGCAGACCCGTATTCACATTCAGCACTGCAAATCACATCCATCTACAGTCCCCTTACTCACTCACTGGAAACTCACTGGAGTGAGGTAATTCACTTCCTGTTGAGAATTTGTTATTACGGCTACTTTTTAAGATCAATGGAAATAGGAACTCTTCAAAGGTCAGGGTTTGTTTGTTTTGCTTTGTTGTTTTTCACTTTTCTTTTCTTTGTTCTAGGCATCCCTACTGCAGACCAAATCCAAAATAGTTTCATCGAAAGTTTAAGAGCAATCTGCAAAGTTTTCTGCTTGTTACTATTACTCTTCAAGAAAACCAGAAATTCTGAAGGACTATTGTAATTCAATTTTTTAAAGTAGATATCTATAAGCATTATTCTGGTCTTGATATACCTTTAAAACAGTCATTGGCTTAGAATGGTCCAAACTTAAATGTTTAAATGAAGACATGTAGGCAGTTTTTTCTCAGCAGCAGCACGAAGTAGCAAGGTGATGAAATAGTATATACAGGTAGAAGGAGATTTTAAGTTAAAGTAAAACACTAATGGAATCTGTAAAATTTGCAAATAAAGAAATACAAGGAATATCTTTACAAAAGAGGTTTTTCTTTTCTGCTAGGATATAAGCGACATCAATCAGGAACTGCCTGAAATAACAGACGACATCTGTACATGAAGATGAAATTAAAGAAGGAACTAGGTCAAAGTAAACTGTAACCTGATAAAGCTGAAGGAATGTATAAGGTTACAGAAATTCCCACATCCCTGGTTTTGTTTAGGTTCAATAACAAAACTAGTCCATACTGCCAGGCTGCTCAGAAAAATGTATTACTCCATTCACTTCTAAGTTGTTCTGTTTCAATTTTCTTGGCTAAAATTCTTATTTACTCACAGTTAACATTCAGCAACACTTTATCAGAATTTCCCCCATGAATATGCCATTATTAAGATGGATGTCACAGACTTGCTGTGTTGCTGGATGGTTGACTGGATTGGAAGTTTCTTTATTTTCTTTTTGACAGTCTGAAAATGTGCCCCACCCAAGAAGTTGTTTATGCCCTCAGCATTCAAATGCTTGAATTTACTAAGTATTTTTGTTCAAGACATTAAGTTACATACTTTCTCAGACTCAGTGAAAGTCCTGCAATTCATAATACAAATTTGAAAAATATAATTTGGTTCATTAAATGATGGTCTGCCTGTCAGTCATTTCTTCAATCAATGCCTCTTCAGCCTAAGTAATATATCATACCTAGGAGGATGGGAAATGGAAGTTTGATTATGCAGAAACACTGCAGTCCTACTTCAGAAACAAATTGTTCACTTAAAGATACCAACAAATACATTTTAAAAAGTATACAGTCTTATGTTCAGTATATTTTTATTATAATATAAGCAATCACAGTGTAAGGCACTATTATGAGATGTCAGTTTACAGCTGTATTTTATAGCTGAAGCCAACTGTACCCATCACTGTTATTACAGTCTTGATATAAACTGAATTACTAAACTAATCCTTGTTAGAAAAAAAGGCACCAGAAAAAATAAATGTCACTAAGTAATTTGTATTTTTTTCAGTCAGACCACTGTCATGACAGTGCTCTCATTCTGATAGGAATAACAAGACCCAGCAAAGAGAAAGCAAAAACTAAAAATGGAAATTCCTTAAGAAGGCTTTCCTTCTGAAACCAACATTTTTGTGGAAGTAAAGCATGTCTCAGCAATAAACTTGTGGCAAACAAAATAAGATCCATTATTTGCTAAAATTGGTTAAAATGTCCACTCATCACATGTAATCCGCATACTGCCTTTCATTATGTAAACTATTAACATTTATGATATTAACAGGCCTGTTAAAATTTTGCAGCTTGTACTCAGGAATACTCCAGGGACCTCCTTGGCACATGTCCAAGTTCAGTGAGTAAATTGCATAAATGTTACTTATTTTCCCACTTTTTTTTTTTTTTTAACATACACTACTATAGTATATATAAAAGCTAGTAAACAAAATATTTGTTTTCTAGCCTGTAGCCCTTTTAAAGCATGGAAATAAAATATTTTAACATGCTTCAGATTTATCCTGAGATATGAGCCATAAAAATGCAGTAAGCTTATTAAAAGTAGACTACTTATATTAAAAACAATTCCTTACTTAAAACAGATAATTTTGTAGCAATATAAATTAGAAAGTTCAAGAATTCAACTTAATGACAGGGAATTCTTCTCTCATTTCTTCCAGTTTATGATTCGAATAAGACCCTTCTAGACACTAAAAGTTACACTAAGGAATGATTTCCTCCATAAAGCATCAGAACACATATAAAACAGCTTCATGCAGCACACTCAGTCTAAAACATGCTTCCTGCAAGACTAAGATCCCTGAGCTGCATATACCAGAGGCTGAAGAGCCTCAGCAACAAGTGTGTCAGTGTATTTATTCCATCCTATAAAGTCAACCTTTGCGAATATCATGGTGTCTGCTCCAGGAAATGAAAAATTAAAAGGTTCACAATTGTAAATAACATCATGATGTTCTTGATTATAAGCACAGAAAAATCAAGGAATCAAGGAATGAAATTAAAAAAAAAAAAAAGTCAAGGAAGTCTTAAGAGAAGGACTCCAATCAGATATTTAAAAGATAATACAAATATTTATTACATGGCATTAGTACCATGGCACAAATAGTTCTCTAAGTGTTAACTTTTTCTTAACCATTAAGACAAATAGAACTGGTCTTTCATTGTTCTCAGGAGTGTATTGACATCATTGCTTGTCTTTCCTCCTGCTTTCAAAAACACCTTTGCTTTTGAAAAGACAAATAAAAATGTTAAATTTGATTACAAATTTACTTTGCAGCCTGCATTACATTTGGTATCTGTGCCTCTTACACATATGTATAGCAGACTTTCATAGCAGAGCAACATCCAGAGAATTTTAGTAGCTCAATCTGATTTTGTTTCACACGTGCAGTTCAGAATTTCGTAAAAGAAAAAAGTATTCCTTAAATACTTGTATGAAAACCTACTTTTTGGCTTTTGGGGCAGTTCTCAGCTCATATAGAAATGCTTCAAGAAGAATTTAATATAACCAACACAAGATCAAACAATGGTCTTAGCAACAGAAGGGACTAGTAAGGATGCATCTTGTTTCTTTATTTTAAATTCTCCAGTTCCTATTTAAACTCTTTCCTTCAGTCTAGCACTATCTCAACCACCCAAGATAAGACACTGCACAACAGAATTTTAGAATTTGTTCATGCTGGTATTGTTATCACCTGTTTATTAATGCCTGTGTTGTTCTGCCCAGACACTCCTGTTTTTTTCTCCTTTTTTTTTTCTGAACATGTGGGTTATGTTAACATGTGGGCGACCGGCTCCGGGGCAGACGCGTGCTGCAGCGGAGCGCGGGATCGGGACAGGCAGGGCTATTTTTCGGGCATCGAGCCTACGTGAGGGAGCCGCCAGGCACCGGCAGCCCTCGTGAGGGAGGCTGACGAGGCGTAGGCGGAGCCAGCAGCGTCAGCGACAGCTCCTCCCCCCGGCCGTTCAAAGGCAGCCCTTAGGGAGCGCGAGCGACCAGGAGCGTGGCGAACAGGGCCGGCAAACAGGGAGTGACGCGGCAGTTAGCGCGGGCAGGAAGGGCGGAGCGCTCACACCCGCCCATAGGGACACCTCCTCTAACGGCACTCTCCCATCAGCTGGGCTGCAATGGTCTCCACCAGGCACGGTGCTTTCTCTAGGAAGTCAGTACACACCCAGACCGACTGCCCGTCCAAACATGCGGTGGTTCAGGTCTCCGGGTGCGGGGAGTGTCTGAGCCTCTTGCTGCCATCGGCGGGAGGCAGAGGGACTGCTTGCGTGAGGTGCGAGCAGGTGGACGACCTGGTCCGCATGGTGGCGGAACTCAAGGAGGAGGTGCAGAGGTTGAGGGATATCAGGGAGTGCGAGCGGGAGATAGACTGGTGGAGTGACTCCCTGCAGGACCGGAGGGAGAGGGACCGGGGTGAGACGCCCCAAAGGGGGGTGGACCCCCTGCCCTGTTGCCATCGGGCAGAGGGAGGGGACCTGCGAGTTGAGGAGGAATGGAGACGGGTCCCCTCTCGACCTCGCAGGAGATGCCCTCCCCTTCCGGTGCTGCCTTCCCAGGTGCCCTTGAACAATAGGTTTGAGGCCCTGGAGCTTGAGAGACCGGTGGGTGAGGACGAGGTAGGAAGCCTGCCCAGGAGGATGCCTGAGGTGAGGAAGTTGACTCCATGCCTCAGGACTGCCTCCACCAAGAAAGAAAGAAGGGTGATTGTTGTGGGCGACTCCCTCCTCAGGGGAACGGAGGGCCCTATTTGTCGGCCTGACCCCACGCATAGGGAAGTCTGCTGCCTCCCTGGGGCCAGGGTCAGAGACGTTACCAGGAAGCTTCCAAACCTGGTTCGCCCCTCTGACTATTACCCGCTTTTGATAGTCCAGGCTGGCAGTGATGATGTTGAAAAGAGAAGCCTCAAGGCTATCAAACAGGACTATAGGGGGCTGGGACGATTGGTGGAGGGAGCGGGAGTGCAGGTGGTGTTTTCGTCTATCCCTACGGGGGAAGGGAGAGGCACGGAGAGGACATGGAAAGCTCACGTGGTTAATAGGTGGCTCAGAGGCTGGTGCCGGCACAGAAATTTTGGGTTTTTTCACCATGGGGAGCTTTACTCGGCACCTGGCCTGATGGCCTCAGATGGGTCCCTATCTCCAAGGGGAAAACGGATCCTAGGCCAGGAGCTGGCGGGGCTCATAGAGAGAGCTTTAAACTAGGCGAGAAGGGGGACGGGGCTCAAACAAGGCTTGTTGGAGCCGTGCCGGGGGAAACAATGGCTAGGCTGGGGAAGAAGGCGATGGCCCAGCTGAAGTGCATCTACACTAATGCACGCAGCATGGGTAACAAACAGGAGGAGCTGGAAGCCATCGTGCAGCAGGAAGGCTACGACTTGGTTGCCATCACGGAGACGTGGTGGGACCGCTCCCATGACTGGAGTGCTGCAATGCCTGGCTATCGGCTCTTCAGGAGGGACAGGCAGCACAGAGGGGGTGGTGGCGTGGCTCTCTACATTAGAGAATCTTTTGATGTTGTGGAACTCCAGGCTGGGAATGATAAGGTTGAATCCCTGTGGGTTAGGATCCGCAGGAAGGCCGGCAAGGCTAGCGTCCTGGTCGGGGTCTGTTATAGACCGCCGAACCAGGATGAGGAGACGGATGAGGAGTTTTATAGGCAACTGACAGAAGTTGCAAAATCGTCGGCGCTTGTCCTCGTGGGGGACTTCAACTTCCCGGATATATCCTGGAAACACAACACGGCACGGAGAAAGCAGTCTAGGAGGTTTCTGGAGAGCGTGGGAGATAGCTTCCTGACGCAGCTGGTCAGTGAACCCACCAGGGGTGGTGCCCCGCTAGACCTTCTCTTCACAAACAGAGAAGGACTGGTGGGAGATGTGGTGGTCGGAAACTGTCTTGGACAGAGTGACCACGAAATGGTAAAGTTCTCTATTCTTGGCGAGGCCAGGAAGGGGACCAGTAAAACTGCTGTATTGGACTTCCGGAGGGCTGACTTTGAGCTGCTCAGGACGCTGGTTGGCCGAGTCCCTTGGGAGGCGGTTCTGAAGGGCAGAGGAGTCCAGGAAGGCTGGGCGCTCCTCAAGAAGGAAATCTTACCGGCACAGGAGCGGTCCGTCCCCACGTGCCCAAAGACGAGCCGGTGTGGAAGACGACCGGCCTGGCTCAACAGAGAGTTGCGGCTTGTGCTTAGCAGAAAAAAGAGGGTTTATAATCTTTGGAAAAAAGGGCGGGCCGCTGAGGAGGACTACAAGGATGTAGCGAGGCTGTGCAGGGAGAAAATTAGAAAGGCCAAAGCTCATCTGGAGCTCAACCTGGCTACTGCCGTTAAAGACAACAAAAAATCCTTTTACAAATATATCAATGCGAAACGGAGGACTAAGGAGAATCTCCATCCTTTACTGGATGCGAGGGGAAACCTAGTTACTAAGGATGAAGAAAAGGCTGAGGTGCTTAATGCCGCCTTTGCCTCAGTCTTTAGCGGCAATACCGGTTGTTCTCTGGATACCCAGTGCCCTGGGCTGGCGGAAGGGGATGGGGAGCAGGATGTGGCCTTTGCTATTCATGAGGAAATGGTTGGCGACCTGCTAAGGAGCTTGGATGTGCGCAAGTCGATGGGGCCGGATGGGATGCACCCGAGGGTACTGAAAGAACTGGCGGAGGAGCTGGCCGAGCCGCTTTCCATCATTTATCGGCAGTCCTGGCTATCGGGAGAGGTCCCAGTTGACTGGCGGCTAGCCAATGTGACGCCCATCTATAAGAAGGGCCGGAGGGCAGACCCGGGTAACTATAGGCCTGTCAGTTTGACCTCAGTGCCAGGAAAGCTCATGGAGCAGATTATCTTGAGGGTCATCACGCGGCACTTGCAGGGCGAGCAGGCGATCAGGCCCAGTCAGCATGGGTTTATGAAAGGCAGGTCCTGCTTGACGAACCTGATCTCCTTCTATGACAAAGTGACGCGCTTGGTGGATGAGGGAAGGGCTGTGGATGTGGTTTACCTTGACCTCAGTAAGGCTTTTGACACCGTTCCCCACAACATTCTCCTCAAGAAACTGGCTGCTCGGGGCTTGGACTGGCGTACGCTTCGCTGGGTTAGAAACTGGCTGGATAGCCGGGCCCAGAGAGTTGTAGTGAATGGAGTCAAATCTGGTTGGAGGCTGGTCACAAGTGGTGTCCCCCAAGGCTCGGTACCGGGGCCGGTCCTCTTTAATATCTTTATCGATGATCTGGATGAGGGCGTCCAGTGCACCCTCAGTAGGTTTGCAGATGACACCAAGCTAAGTGCGTGTGTCGATCTGCTCGAGGGCAGGAAGGCTCTGCAGGAGGATCTGGATAGGCTGGAGCGATGGGCTGAGGTCAACTGTATGAAGTTCAACAAGGCCAAGTGCCGGGTCCTGCACCTGGGGCGCAACAACCCCAAGCAGAGCTACAGGCTGGGAGATGAGTGGTTGGAAAGCTGCCTGGCCGAGAAGGACCTGGGAGTATTGGTTGATAGTCGGCTGAATATGAGCCAGCAGTGTGCTCAGGTGGCCAAGAAGGCCAACAGCATCCTGGCCTGTATAAGAAGCAGTGTGGCCAGCAGGTCTAGGGAGGTGATTGTCCCCCTGTACTCGGCTCTGGTGAGGCCACACCTCGAGTACTGTGTTCAGTTTTGGGCCCCTCGCTACAGGAAGGACATGGACGTGCTCGAGCGAGTCCAGAGAAGGGCAACCAAGCTGGTGAGGGGTCTGGAGAACAAGTCTTACGAGGAGCGGCTGAGGGAGCTGGGCTTGTTCAGCCTGGAGAAGAGGAGGCTCAGGGGCGACCTTATCGCTCTCTACAGTTACCTTAAAGGAGGCTGTAGTGAGGTGGGGGTTGGTCTGTTCTCCCACGTGCCTGGTGACAGGACGAGGGGGAATGGGCGAAAGTTGTGACAGGGGAGTTTTAGGTTGGATGTTAGGAAGTACTTCTTTACCGAAAGGGTTATTAAGCATTGGAACGGGTTGCCCAGGGAGGTGGTGGAGTCGCCATCCCTGGAGGTCTTTAAAAGACATTTAGATGTAGAGCTTAGCGATATGGTTTAGTGGAGTACTTAGTGTTAGGTCGGAGGTTGGACTCGATGATCTTGAGGTCTCTTCCAACCTAGAAATCTGTGTCTGTGTCTGTGTCTATGTTTTCACCCAGGATTCATTGCTTGCAGAACAGATGTAATGTACTAGTACTAAAATCATGCAGTGACTTCTTGAAATAGACATCACTTTATTTATTAGTAAGATGGAATAGACCAATACCCAAACAAATATTTCACAGGAGGCTGAAATAACTTCTTAAGAAATTGCAGAAATTTTGCTGATGCCCAAGTGACATATTCTATAAAAAGCATGTTTGTCTTGTTCAAATTTCTGAATAACTCTTCAACAATTGAAAACACAGTTATTTAGAAAAGTTTTTATCCCAGTCTCAGTACAATTCCAGTTGCTCATCAGTACTTCTCTGAAAGACAAGTAAACTCCAGGCTTCTGTACCCCTTCTGCTCATACCATCTGTGTCACCTAGGTTTAGAGGTAAAACTGGTTTTCACTAGGCTGTTCCATAAGGAGGAAACTCAAGATCCTTATTGGCAGCTAGAAGCTTATGATCAGTAACTTGTATTTGCTAAATGATTGAGCATGGATGGGCTTAGATTAATCTCTGGCTAGTTTCAGTTAGGGTGTAGCTGTTACAACTGCACACCCAGTCTTTCAGATTGATAGAAAACTATAGGTACAGGTATTTTAAACAGAATTGTCTGACATGTATTTTATATGCCTGGGTGCAGGGCGTATGTTGACTATATAATTTCCAGTAGGAACTATGACATCTCAAAATTATCTTGAGAATTTCTATCAAATACTGCACAAGGACAGTGAATTTCTAGTTTTCCATTGCCTGAATACTTACTGTATGCCTGGACACAGGAGATAAAGGCATAAAGAAGTCCTAGGAACATTTGCTGAGTAGAGGAACCACTGGTTCCATTTGGTTTACAAAAAGATCTCTTTAAGAATTCACAGTCTTACAGGAAACAATTTGAAAACTCCCTCACGAGCATCACTCTGTACAAATGGGTGTAGTCTAAAGCTAGCAAAGCAAATCACCTTCTTTAATCAGCCCCCCAAAAGAAACCTGAACATAATTTCAAGCTAATTCACATATAATTACAATATATATATATTGATATATATGTGTTCCTTTAACATTCCTATGTAATTCCCTTTCCAAGACTTTCTGTTTGATTTCTGTGATGAGCTCTAATTAAAAGACTGTTTCTCAGTAAATTTTGTCTTTAGCATTGAGACTTTTTATGCCATATCTCTGTAAATTAACTCAAATGTTACCTAGTGATCACACTGAAGATCAATCATAGATCATTAATATGTGTCCTGTAAGAACTCCACATGGTACCACATGAGGAAGAATGCACAGAAGAAAAATTCAGCAGGCAAAACTCATGTTAAAAATTCTCTTTTGCTATTTGAATCATCTTACTACTTCTGCATTTCCACCTCTTTCAGCAGTGGTTGAGCTGGTCAAGGTAGTTACTGCCTCCAGATGTCCATTGTTATGCCCCCTATACCACCAATTAACAGATTCCTGCAATTTGCTGTCTCATTTCCATCAAAATAATAGAATCATAGAATCATAGAATCACAGAATGGTTTGGTTTGCAAGGTACCTTAAAGGTCATATATTTCTAACCCCCCTGCCATGGGCAGGGACACCTTCCACTAGGCCACGTTGCTCAAAGCCCCATCGAATCTGGCCTTAAACACTTCCAGGGATAGGGCATCCTGTTCCAGTGCCCTACCACCCTTATCTAATCTACCATTTTTTAGTTTTAAAACGTCATTCCTTGTCCTATCACCACAATCCCTGACAAAGTGTCCCTCTAGAGCTTTCATTGAAAACCCTTTAGGTACTGGATGGCTGCTATAGCATCTCCCTAGAGCCTTCTCTTCTCCAGGCTGAATGTCCCAGCTCTCTCTTTGCCTGTCTTCATAGGAGAGGTGCTCTACCATGGTCATCTTCATGGCCCTCTTCTTGACTCTCTCCAACAGGTCCATGTCCTTCTTATGTTGAGCTCCCCAGAGCCAAACGCTGTTCCTGGTGGGGTCTCATGAGAGCAGAGTAAAGAGCAAGAATCCATAGATACGCGTGTACACTAAATATGTAAGTATTGAGATTTTCATTAAAGGTCTCATCCACTATGCCAAAACTTAACTGCTGCAGGAACATGAGAATTATCCTCCTGTTACATTTCTTCTGTTTCCCTTCTCTTCTAACTTGTTCGTCTCTTCTGATTACCACCCATACAAACAATAGAGGGGGAAAAAGCATAAGAAAGGAAATCCAGATGAAAGGAGTAAAGGGAAACTAAACCACACAGTTTTTTATTTAACATATTTGTTAAAAAGCTGAAGAAAATTTGTTACAATGAAAATGTTCTATAAAAGAAATTCTAAATTTCAGCTCAAGTTGACTTTTTGACAGACAATAAAACTTTGTATGAGAATGTTAGTAGAATTTGCTGTTTCCCTTGGAAGAAATCCCTTGAAAAGCAGAAAACAGGTATTCAACCCCTTTCCTAGAAAA